>NC_064885.1:43964507-45224516 GCF_929443795.1 Astur gentilis | reverse complement strand
CTAAGGCGACACCCTAAGGCCAGGCCCAAACCCTAAGGCGACACCCTAAGGCAAGGCCCTAACCCTAAGGCGACACCCTAACCCTAAGTCAAAACCCTAAGGCGACACCCTAAGGCGACACCCTAAGGCCAGGCCCACACCCTAAGGCGACACCCTAAGGCAAGGCCCAAACCCTAAGGCGACACCCTAACCCTAAGTCAAAACCCTAAGGCGACACCCTAACCCTAAGTCAAAACCCTAAGGCGACACCCTAACCCTAAGTCAAAACCCTAAGGCGACACCCTAAGGCAAGGCCCTAACCCTAAGGCGACACCCTAAGGCAAGGCCCTAACCCTAAGTCAAAACCCTAAGGCGACACCCTAAGGCGACACCCTAACCCTAAGTCAAAACCCTAAGGCAACACCCTAAGGCAAGGCCCTAACCCTAAGACGACACCCTAAGGCAAGGCCCTAACCCTAAGTCGACACCCTAAGGCGACACCCTAAGCAAGGCCCAAACCCTAAGGCGACACCCTAAGGCAAGGCCCTAAGCCTAAGGCGACACCCTAAGGCCAGGCCCTAACCCTAAGGCGACAACCTAAGGCCAGGCCCAAACCCTAAGGCAACACCCTAAGGCCAAGCCCTAACCCTAAGGCGACACCCTAACCCTAAGTCAAAACCCTAAGGCGACACCCTAAGGCAAGGCCCTAACCCTAAGGCGACACCCTAACCCTAAGTCAAAACCCTAAGGCGACAGCCTAAGGCAAGGCCCTAACCCTAAGGCGACACCCTAAGGCAAGGCCCTAACCCTAAGGCGACACCCTAAGGCAAGGCCCAAACCCTAAGGCGACACCCTAACCCTAAGTCAAAACCCTACGGCGACACCCTAAGGCCAGGCCCAAACCCTACGGCGACACCCTAAGGCAAGGCCCTAACCCTAAGGCGACACCCTAAGGCAAGGCCCAAACCCTAAGGCGACACCCTAACCCTAAGTCAAAACCCTAAGGCGACACCCTAAGGCAAGGCCCTAACCCTAAGTCAAAACCCTAAGGCGACACCCTAAGGCAAGGCCCTAACCCTAAGGCGACACCCTAAGGCAAGGCCCTAACCCTAAGGCGACACCCTAAGGCAAGGCCCTAACCCTAAGGCGACACCCTAAGGCAAGGCCCTAACCCTAAGGCGACACCCTAAGGCAAGGCCCAAACCCTAAGGCGACACCCTAAGGCAAGGCCCAAACCCTAAGGCGACACCCTAAGGCAAGGCCCAAACCCTAAGGCGACACCCTAAGGCCAGGCCCAAACCCTAAGGCGACACCCTAAGGCCAGGCCCAAACCCTAAGGCGAAACCCTAAGGCCAAGCCCTAACCCTAAGGCGACACCCTAACCCTAAGTCAAAACCCTAAGGCGACACCCTAAGGCAAGGCCCTAACCCTAAGGCGACACCCTAACCCTAAGTCAAAACCCTAAGGCGACAGCCTAAGGCAAGGCCCTAACCCTAAGGCGACACCCTAAGGCAAGGCCCTAACCCTAAGGCGACACCCTAAGGCAAGGCCCAAACCCTAAGGCGACACCCTAGCCCTAAGTCAAAACCCTACGGCGACACCCTAAGGCCAGGCCCAAACCCTAAGGCGACACCCTAAGGCCAGGCCCTAACCCTAAGGCGACACCCTAAGGCAAGGCCCTAACCCTAAGTCAAAACCCTAAGGCGACACCCTAAGGCAAGGCCCTAACCCTAAGTCAAAACCCTAAGGCGACACCCTAAGGCAAGGCCCTAACCCTAAGTCAAAACCCTAAGGCGACACCCTAAGGCAAGGCCCTAACCCTAAGGCGACACCCTAAGGCAAGGCCCTAACCCTAAGGCGACACCCTAAGGCCAGGCCCAAACCCTAAGGCGACACCCTAAGGCCAAGCCCTAACCCTAAGGCGACACCCTAACCCTAAGTCAAAACCCTAAGGCGACACCCTAAGGCAAGGCCCTAACCCTAAGGCGACACCCTAACCCTAAGTCAAAACGCTAAGGGGACACCCTAAGGCAAGGCCCTAACCCTAAGGCGACACCCTAACCCTAAGTCAAAACCCTAAGGCGACACCCTAAGGCAAGGCCCTAACCCTAAGGCGACACCCTAACCCTAAGCCAAAACCCTAAGGCAACACCCTAAGGCAAAGCCCTAACCCTAAGGCGACACCCTAAGGCAAGGCCCTAACCCTAAGGCGACACCCTAAGGCAAGGCCCTAACCCTAAGGCGACACCCTAACCCTAAGTCAAAACCCTAAGGCGACACCCTAACCCTAAGTCAAAACCCTAAGGCGACACCCTAAGACCAGGCCCTAACCCTAAGGCGACACCCTAAGACCAGGCCCTAACCCTAAGGCGACACCCTAAGGCAAGGCCCAAACCCTAAGGCGACACCCTAACCCTAAGTCAAAACCCTAAGGCGACACCCTAACCCTAAGTCAAAACCCTAAGGTGACACCCTAAGGCAAGGCCCTAACCCTAAGGCGACACCCTAAGGCAAGGCCCTAACCCTAAGTCAAAGCCCTAAGGCGACACCCTAAGGCGACACCCTAACCCTAAGTGAAAACCCTAAGGCGACACCCTAAGGCAAGGCCCTAACCCTAAGGCGACACCCTAAGGCAAGGCCCTAACCCTAAGGCGACACCCTAAGGCGACACCCTAAGGCAAGGCCCAAACCCTAAGGCGACACCCTAAGGCAAGGCACTAAGCCTAAGGCGACACCCTAAGGCCAGGCCCAAACCCTAAGGCGACACCCTAAGGCCAGGCCCAAACCCTAAGGCGACACCCTAAGGCCAAGCCCTAACCCTAAGGCGACACCCTAACTCTAAGTCAAAACCCTAAGGCGACACCCTAAGGCAAGGCCCTAACCCTAAGGCGACACCCTAACCCTAAGTCAAAACCCTAAGGCGACAGCCTAAGGCAAGGCCCGAACCCTAAGGCGACACCCTAAGGCAAGGCCCTAACCCTAAGGCGACACCCTAAGGCAAGGCCCTAACCCTAAGGCGACACCCTAAGGCAAGGCCCTAACCCTAAGGCGACACCCTAACCCTAAGTCAAAACCCTAAGGCGACACCCTAAGGCAAGGCCCTAACCCTAAGGCGACACCCTAACCCTAAGTCAAAACCCTAAGGCGACACCCTAAGGCAAGGCCCTAACCCTAAGGCGACACCCTAACCCTAAGTCAAAACCCTAAGGCGACACCCTAAGGCAAGGCCCTAACCCTAAGGCGACACCCTAAGGCAAGGCCCTAACCCTAAGGCGACACCCTAAGGCAAGGCCCTAACCCTAAGGCGACACCCTAAGGCAAGGCCCTAACCCTAAGGCGACACCCTAAGGCAAGGCCCTAACCCTAAGGCGACACCCTAAGGCAAGGCCCTAAACCCTAAGGCGACATCCTAACCCTAAGTCAAAACCCTAAGGCGACACCCTAACCCTAAGTCAAAACCCTAAGGCGACACCCTAAGGCAAGGCCCTAACCCTAAGGCAAGGCCCTAACCCTAAGGCAAGGCCCTAACCCTAAGGCAAGGCCCTAACCCCAAGTCAAAACCCTAAGGCGACACCCTAAGGCAAGGCCCTACCCCTAAGGCGACACCCTAAGGCAAGGCCCTACCCCTAAGGCGACACCCTAAGGCAACACCCTAAGGCAAGGCCCTAACCCTAAGGCGACACCCTAAGGCAAGACCCTAACCCTAAGGCAACACCTTAAGGCAAGACCCTAACCCTAAGGCAACAGCATAACCCGACACTCTAACCATAATTCAACACCCCAAGGCAGGGCCATAACCCTAAACCGAGGCCCTAACCCTAAATCAACACCAAAACCCAACACTCTAACCCTAAATCAACACCAAAACCCAACACTCTAACCCTAAATCAACACCAAAACCCAACACTCTAACCCTAATTCAACACCCTAAGGCCACACCCTAACGCTAATTCAACACCCTAAGGCCACACCCTAACACTAATTCAACACCCTAAGGCCACACCCTAACGCTAATTCAACACCCTAAGGCCACACCCTAACGCTAATTCAACACCCTAAGGCCACACCCTAACGCTAATTCAACACCCTAAGGCCACACCCTAACGCTAATTCAACACCCTAAGGCCACACCCTAAGGCAAGGCCATAACCCTAAATCAACAACCCAAGGCGACGCCCTAACCCTAAGGCTATGCGCTAACCCTAAGGCAACATCCTATGCCAATACCCTAACCCAACACCCTAACCCTAGGGCGACGCTCTAACCCTAAGGCAACACCCTAAAGCAACGCGATAAGCCTAAGGCAACACCCTAACCCAACACCGTAACAGCCCTAACCTTTAACCCTGACCCCTAATCTTAACCCTAATGACCCTGACCCTAACCCCTAACTCCCTAAACCCCTGACCCTAATGACCCTCACCTGACAGCTCAACCCCGCACCCTAACCCCTAACCCAACACATTAACCCTAGGGTGACTCACTCCCCCTGACCCCTAACAGAACACCCTTACCCTAACCTGGAAACGTAATCCTAACCAGACACCCTAAACCAACAGCCTAACCCTAACATGACACCCTAAACCTAAGCTCTAAACCTAAACTGACAACCTAATCCTAACCCTTTGACAGCTGACCCGTGACTGTTGACCCCTGACCCCCATGAAGTTTGACCCTAGCCACTGTGAGCTTTGAGCACTGACCATGCTGACCTTAGACCTTGACCCCATGACATTTGACCACCTCCCCCATACGCTCCTATTGCTGTTGCACCTACCCCTGACTCCAGATCCCCGGGCAGAGCAGCTCCAAGCCAAACGCATCCACGCACACCACACGAAACGTAGCAACGAGGCGATTCAAAGAGAGACAGAAAACTCTCCGCAAGAAAAATGACTCCCGGACAGGAGCTGCCAGCCGGCAAGATGAACTACGGCATCGAAGACCACGAAGGCAGGAGCCTCGATGACGGCCCCCGAAGAATAAGAGGCAAAAGGAACGGCCCGTTACAAGATGGTACCGTCACGACCCAGATCATGGACGCGCAAGAAGCCTGTCATCGAGACCTAGGAACATCAAGGTGGGGGAAAGAACTCCCGTCCAGAGACAACGCACACGGCTAGAGAGCAGAGCTGACAAAGCAGCCCACAAGAGGGCCGCAAAAGAGAACCGGCGGGAACCTTCCGACGCCGATCCACGCTTCCGACCTCCGAGCGCAAGAAAAGCGGCACCCGACTGGCACGGTGCCGATGAGTAAGGCCATTCGAGACCCTAGGGACTGCTCCCAAAGCGCACGCCACGCTCCCCGAGGGCAAAGACCGACGACGGCATCGAGACCCGAACAAGGTCGAAGGCACGCAAGACAGACTACACAAACTACACACTACCACAGACCGGAACTGCCCTGCGCGGCACGCGCTGGTCTCGGGCTGAAAAGCCCAACGCTCCATTAAACCTTAGCAAACAGGACAGTTCCTGCCCTCCTACTCTAACTTTGAAACCCCTCCCGGCACTTCCCAGCTCTGTCCCTCCCTCCCTCCTGGCCGCTCCCCAGCCCGCGTCCCTCACCTTACCTTTCAGAGGGCCGAGGGTACGAATCCAGCCCCCGCACAAATCACATGGGCGAACTGGGACCGTCCGGCAGTCGCCAGGTTCCTCTTCGTCATCTGCAGTGAAGACGGTGAAAAAACCAACCACCACCAACACCAGCAGAAGAGGCAGCAAATAACCCGTCAGCCAACACCAGCTACATTGCCAAAAGCCCACTTCTTCACAGACACACCACAGTGTTACACTTACCTGCTCTTTCCAGGGTCACAGCCTGCGGCCATTGTCTCTCAGGGTACCTGACAAAGGAAGACGCACAGAATTAGCACAGCCCTCGCGAGAAGGCACCGGCCCCACGCTCCTCCGCCCTAAGGCGCAGCTCGCCTCAGACGCTCGTCCCTTTCCAACGATGGCCCGCGCAGCGCCTGCAAAACAAAAGGGAAACGCTTAACTGAGCAACCACCCAATACCTCTATAATCAACACAGACCCAGCCCACACCCACCTCACCTCCTCAGACCGCACATCGGCCTGCAGCTCCACCCCAACCCTGAGGTGACTCCCTAACCCTAAGCTCTAATGCTAAACTGACAACCTAATTCTAAGCCCTTGACAGCTGACCTGTGACTGTTGACCCCTGACCCCCATGAAGTCTGGCCCTAGGCAGGCACTGTGAGCTTTCACCACTGACCATGCTGACCTTAGACCTCGACCCCATGACATTTGACCACCTCCCCCATACGCTCCTATTGCTGTTGCACCTACCCCTGACTCCAGATCCCCGGGCAGAGCAGCTCCAAGCCAAACGCATCCACGCACACCACACAAAACGTAGCAACGAGGCGATTCAAAGAGAGACAGAAAACTCTCCGCAAGAAGAACGACCCCCGGACGGGAGCTGCCAGCCGGCAAGATGAACTACGGCGTCGAAGACCACGAAGGCAGGAGCCTCGACGACGGCCCCGAAGAATAAGAGGCAAAAGGAACGGCCCGTTACAAGATGGTACCGTCACGACCCAGATCGTGGACACGCAAGAAGCCTGTCATCGAGACCTAGGAACGTCAAGGTGGGGGAAAGAACTCCCGTCCAGAGACAACGCGCACGGCTAGAGAGCAGAGCTGACAAAGCAGCCCACAAGAGGGCCGCAAAAGAGAACTGGCGGGAACCTTCTGACGCCGATCCACGCTTTCGACCACCGAGCGCAAGAAAAGCGGCACCCGACTGGGACGGTGCCGATGAGTAAGGCCGTTCGAAACCCTAGGGACTGCTCCCAAAGCGCACGCCACGCTCCCCGAGCGCAAAGACTGATGACGGCGCCGAGTCCCGAACAAGGTCGAAGGCACACAAGACAGAGTACACAAACTACACACCACCACAGACACAGACCGGAACTGCCCTGCCCAGCATGCGCTGCTGTAGAGCTGAAAAGTGACGCGCTCCCTTCGCCTGCCCACAGAGGACTGCTCCTGCCCTCCTACTCTACTTTAAAACCGCTGCCAGCACTTCCCAGCTCTGTCCCTCCCTCCCTCCCGGCCGCTCCCCAGCCCATGTCCCTCACCTTACCTTTCAGAAGGCCAAGGGTACAAATCCAGCCTCCGCACAACTGACATCGGCTAACTGGGACCATCTGGCAGTCGGCAGGTTCCTCTTCCTCGTCTGCAGTGAAGACAGTCAAAAAAAACCAAACCACCACCAACACAATCAGAAGAGGCAGTAAGTAACCCATCAGCCAACACCAGGTACTTTCCCAACAGCCCACTTCATCACACACACACCACAGTGTTATGCCTACCTGCTCTTTCCAGGGTCACCCCCTGCAGCCATCATCTCTCAGGGTACCTGACAAAGCAAGACACACAGAATTAGCACAGCCCTCGCAAGAAGGCACCAGCCCCACGCTCCTCCTCTCTAAGACACAGCTCGCCTACAACACTCGTGCCATTCCAAAGCTGGCCCGCGCAGTACCTGCAAAACAAAAGGTAAAGAACCAAATGAGCAACCACCTAATACTTTGATATTCAACACGGACCCAGCCGACAACCACCTCAGTTCTCAGGCTGTACATTGCCCTACATCTTCACCCCTCTGAGGTTACATGCACCACCTGGAAAAACCAGAGATGCATGCCGAGAGGCTGCCCGAAACTGCGGCCTGCCCGGTCTGATTCGCAACTCCCTCTCCCTTACCTTGGCTGCTCAACTACCCCGCTCTGTCATCAAGAAATTTCCACGTCAAGGCATGCGTACCATCTGCAAAAAACACAAACGAGATGCTTTCAACTTTGCCAACAATACAACACCCCCAAAAGAACGGTTCCTTTAACCCAGCAGTCAGGACTCACCTTGCCCGAGTCACCTCGGCTACCCATGGCCCGCTTCGCTCCTTGCAAGAGCAAGATAGCCTCCAGAACAGAAGGTAAATGCTGAACCGGGCAGCCCCAAAATACTTTGCTATTCAACACCAACCCGCCCGACGACCACCTCACCTTCTCGGACCGGCATGTAGCTTAGGAGGAGACCTTTCAGTGCACTTCATGACACATAAACTGTGCCCATAAGAAACCTGCAGAGGGACTTTTTACAAGGGTGTACAGCCATAGGACAAGGCGGTAACGACTTTAGTCCTAAAGAGGGTACATTTAGTTTAGGCATTAGAAAGACGTTTCTCATTAGGGGTGGCGAGGCACTGGAACACGTTGCCCAGAGAACCTGCAGGTGCTCCCTCCCTGGAAGCATTCAAGGCCATGTCAAATGTGGCTTTTAGCAACCTGGTCTCACAGAAGGTGTCCCTTGAAGGGAAGGGGAGTTGAACTTCCAAACCATTCTATGATTCTATGACATTCAAATCCCACTGTAAAACTCCTCTGACAATGGCTGGTGAACCCTCCTCCCTTTCCCAGCAGTCCCAAAACTTTAGAAACCCCTTTTCTTCTCCTCAACACTCAGGAAAGGAACCCCACTGCTTCCTGACATCTCCTGCCCTCAATCTGCACTCCTGAACCCCCTTCAGTGCCTACTCCTCAGGAGCCACTCTTCTGAGCCACATCCCAAATTCTGGGGGCATCCCCTAACCTACAGCTTCAGAGAGACTCTGACCTCTGCTCCATGCCCACAAAATAAAGTCAAGTCCCAAGGCTTGCAATCTATGAGGGGCCTGCCACCAGCTGCAAGGATTCTAGGGACAACTTGGCATTCTGTGGGCAATGAGGAAAGGCCATGAGGCATCCCAGACCCTGAAAGCCATTCTACCTCACGGCCCTGCTGCTTTCTTCAGTAGTACTAAAACTCCATGTACAAATACATACAAGATGCTCACCCTAACCCCTGCTAAACAACATCACCATCATTCCTCTTAAGACAGATATCATCAACTGACACAGTATACAGCAGAACTGGTGAAAAAACAAGGTTCAATTTTCATTACAGTTGGAAATACCAGGAAAACACAATGCATCAATTAAAAAAAAAACAAAAAAAAGAAAACAAACAAAGCCTACTATGAAACCATCTTTCTACCCCTGAACACTCAAAACAAAACTACTGACCTGAACAAAAGAAAGAAAAAAAAAAAAAAGCTGCATACAAGTGTTACTTTCTACCACACATGCTGCTGAACCTTGACTGGTCCTAAAGCTCTTACCTCAGGCAGACACCTCTTCCCAAAGGGCTGAGCCAACTCAAAAGCTGCAAAGCACTCAAGGAAGAGCTGAGCACCAACACCAGAGAAACCCAGAGGCACAATGAGCTCCCCCAGCAGAGGCTGTGGCTCAAATACCCACGAGGCCCCACCGACCACCCTTAGCACAATCACCTGGGAAAGGGGAAGGGCAAACCACCAGAAGTTATAGACTCAGCTGGAGGGGCAGCAGTACTGTTCTCACCTGCCTTAAATTTACAGCAAATGAGACCCTGAACAGAGAAAGTAACCCCCCCAGGAAATGGCACTACTTGCTCCTGTGCTACAGCTACACCTATTGCATCAGCAATGGGACCAGGTCAGGAATTAAACTTAACTTGTCTGGGAGGTAGATAAAAAAACCCATAGATGGCCTTCTAAATTAGGTAGATGACCTTCTAAACAAGAGATGCTTTCAACTCAGCCAACAACAGGACGCTTTAAAGGAACAGTTCCTTTAACCCAGCAGTCACAACTCGCCTTACCTGACTCACCTCCGCTACCCATGGCCCGCTTCGCTCCTTGCTTGCGACCTTCCACATACAAAAAAACAAACACGCTCAGCTAGTCCTAGCGCCACCAGCCACATATTCCGTCCGATTCCTCTCACGGACCCAGCTTCTTATGCTCCGCTCCCCTCCTCCATCACACACAGCTTATCCCTTGGCATCTGAAAAAAATCCCATATTGAAAGAGTCACCTGGCTGCAGAGCAAGAGCTTCACAATTCCAGAGGTCTTGATTCCATCTACGAAGACGATCTGGAGTGCAACTACAGCCTGCCCTGTGAGAAAAAGAAAAAAAATAAGAAAAGGCCAAAACTTTAAGCCTTTCCCATGCAAGACATAACACCTCAGAGACTCAAATCTGCTTCATTAAACCTCAACAGCCCACACCACACAGCTCCAATCACCTCTGTAAAACACTGTCAATGTGGCCGTCCAAAAAGCCCACCAACAGATACCCAATCTCAGATGACTTGACAACCCTTGCCTAAACAGTCAAGGCAAATCAATGTTACACCCAGAGACTCCTATAGCTGTTGCACCTAGCCCTGACTCCAGGTCACCGGACAGAGGAGCTCCAAGCCAAACGCACCCACGCATACAACACAAAACGTAGCTACGAGTTGATTCAAAGAGAGAGAGAAAACTCTCGACAAAAAGAATGACTCCCAGACGGGAGCTGCCAGCCGGCAAGATGACCTATGGCGTCCAAGACCACGAAGCCGGGAGCCTCGACAACGGCCCCAAAGAATAAAAGGCAAAAGGAACGGCCCGTTACACAATGGTACCGTCACGACCGAGATCATGGACGCGCAAGAAGCCTGTCATCGAGACCTAGGAAACCTAGGAATGTCAAGGTGCGGAGAGGAACTCCCATTTCGAGACAACACACGGCTAGAGAGCAGAGCTGACAAAGCAGCCCAGAACAGTGCCACAAAAGAGAACCGGCAGGAACGTTCCGAAGCCGATACACGCTGTAGACCTCCAAGCGCAAGAAAAGCGGCACCCGACTGGGACAGTGCCGATGAGGAAGGCCATTCGAAACCCTAGGGACTGCTCCCAAATCGCACGCCACGCTCCCCAAGCGCAAAGACCGACGACGGCATCGAGACCCGAACAATATGGAAGGCATGCAAGACAGAGTACGCAAACTACACACCACCACAGACACAGGCCAGAACTGCCCTGCGCAGCACGCGCTGGTCTCGGGCTGAAAAGCGACCCGCTCCCTTCCCCTGCCCACACAGGACGGCTCCTGCCCTCCTACTCTAACTTTGAAACCCCTCCTGGCACATCCCAGCTCTATCCCTCCCAGCCGCTCCCCAGCACACATCCCTCACCTTAACTTTCAGAGGGCCGAAGGTACGAATCCAGCCCCCGCACAAATCACATGGGCGAACTGGGACCATCCGGCAGTCGCCAGGTTCCTCTTCATAGTCTCCAGTGAAGACAGTGTAAAAAACAACCACCACCAACACCAGCAGAATAGGCAGCAAGTAACCCATCAGCCAACACCAGCTACTTTGCCAAAAGCCCGCTACATCACGCCCACCACAGTGTTACACGTACCTGCACTTTCCAGGGTGACACCCTGCGGCCATCATCTCTCAGGGTACCTGACAAAGGAAGACGCACAGAATTAGCACAGCCCTCGCGAGAAGGCACCGGCCCCACGCTCCTCCGCCCTAAGGCGCAGTTCGCCTCAAACGCTCGTCCCGTTCCAAAGATGGCCCGCGCAGCACCTGCAAAACAAAAGGGAAATGCTTAACTGAGCAACCACCCAATACCTCTATAATCAACACGGACCCAGCCCACACCCACCTCACCTCCTCAGACCGCATGTCGGCCTGCGGCACCACCCCAACCCTGACGTGAGTCCCTAACCCTAAGCTCTAAGGCTAAACTGATAACCTAATTCTAAGCCCTTCACAGCTGACCTGTGACTGTTGACCCCTGACCCCCATGAAGTCTGGCCCTAGGCACTGTGAGCTTTGACCACTGACCATGCTGACCTTAGACCTCGACCCCATGACATTTGGCCACCTCCCCCATACGCTCCTATTGCTGTTGCACCTACTCCTCTACTCTAGATCCCCGGGCAGAGCAGCTCCAAGTCAAACGCGCTCACGCACGCAACACACACAACGCAAAACGTACCAACGAGGTGATCCAAAGAGAGAGAGAAAACTCTCGGAATGAAGAATGACTCCCGGACGGGAGTTGCCAGCAGGCAAGACGACCGACGGCGGCCAAGACCACGAAGGCAGGAGCCTCGACGACGGCCCCGAAGAATAAGAGGCAAAAGGAACGACCCGTTACAAGATGGTACCGTCACAACCGAGATCGTGGACGCGCAAGAAGCCTGTCATCGAGACCTAGGAACGTCAAGGTGCGGGGAAGAACTCCCATTTCGAGACAACGCACGGCTAGAGAGCAGCGCTGACAAAGCGGCCCACAAGAGCACCGCAGAAGAGAACCGGCGGGAACCTTCCGACGCCGATCCACGCTTCCGACCTCCGAGCGCAAGAAAAGCGGCACCCGACTGGCACGGTGCCGATGAGTAAGGCCATTCGAGACCCTAGGGACTGCTCCCAAAGCGCACGCCACGCTCCCCGAGGGCAAAGACCGATGACGTCGTTAAGACCCAAACAAGGTCGAAGGCACGCAAGACAGACTACACAAACTACACACCACCACAGACACAGACCGGAACTGCCCTGCCCGGCACGCGCTGGTCTCGGGCTGAAAAGCCCCCCGCTCCATTAAACATTAGCAAACAGGACAGTTCCTGCCCTCCTACTCTAACTTTGAAACGCCTGCCGGCACTTCCCAGCTCTGTCCCTCCCTCCCTCCTGGCCGCTCCCCAGCCCGCGTCCCTCACCTTACCTTTCAGAGGGCCGAGGGTACGAATCCAGCCCCCGCACAAATCACATGGGCGAACTGGGACCGTCCGGCAGTCGCCAGCTTCCTCTTCGTCATCTGCAGTGAAGACGGTGAAAAAAACAACCACCACCAACACCAGCAGAAGAGGCAGCAAATAACCCATCAGCCAACACCAGCTACTTTGCCAAAAGCCCACTTCTTCACAGGCCCACCACAGTGTTACGCTTACCTGCTCTTTCCAGGGTCACAGCCTGCGGCCATCGTCTCTCAGGGTACCTGACAAAGGAAGACGCACAGATTTAGCACAGCCCTCGCGAGAAGGCACCGGCCCCACGCTCCTCCGCCCTAAGGCGCAGCTCGCCTCAGACGCTCGTCCCGTTCCAACGATGGCCCGCGCAGCGCCTGCAAAACAAAAGGGAAAGGCTTAACTGAGCAACCACCCAATACCTCCATATTCAACATGGACCCAGCCCACACCCACCTCACCTCCTCAGACCGCACATCGGCCTGCGGCTCCACCCCAACCCTGACGTGACTCCCTAACCCTAAGCTCTAAGGCTAAACTGACAACCTAATTCTAAGCCCTTGACAGCTGACCTGTGACTGTTGACCCCTGAACCCCCATGAAGTCTGGCCCTAGGCAGGCACTGTGAGCTTTCACCAGTGACCATGCTGACCTTTGACCCTGACCCCATGACATTTGACCACCTCCCCCATACTCTCCTATTGCTGTTGCACCTACTCCTCTACTCCAGATCCCCGGGCAGAGCAGCTCCAAGCCAAACGCACCCACGCACACCACACAAAACGTAGCAACGAGGCGATTCAAAGAGAGACAGAAAACTCGTCGCAAGAAGAACGACCCCCGGACGGGAGCTGCCAGCCGGCAAGATGAACTACGGCGTCGAAGACCACGAAGGCAGGAGCCTCGACGACGGCCCCGAAGAATAAGAGGCAAAAGGAACGGCCCATTACAAGATGGTACCGTCACGACCCAGATCGTGGACGCGCAAGAAGCCTGTCATCGAGACCTAGGAACGTCAAGGTGGGGGAAAGAACTCCCATCCAGAGACAACGCGCACGGCTAGAGAGCAGAGCTGACAAAGCAGCCCACAAGAGGGCCGCAAAAGAGAACCGGCGGGAACCTTCTGACGCCGATCCACGCTTTCGACCTCCGAGCGCAAGAAAAGCAGCACCCGACTGGGACGGTGCCGATGAGTAAGGCCGTTCGAAACCCTAGGGACTGCTCCCAAAGCGCACGCCACGCTCCCCAAGCGCAAAGACTGATGACGGCGCCGAGTCCTGAACAAGGTCGAAGGCACACAAGACAGACTACACAAACTACACACCACCACAGACACAGGCCGGAACTGCCCTGCCCGGCACGCGCTGGTCTCGGGCTGAAAAGCCCCCCGCTCCATTAAACCTTAGCAACCAGAACAGTTCCTGCCCTCCTACTCTAACTTTGAAACCCCTCCCGGCACTTCCCAGCTCTGTCCCTCCCTCCCTCCTGGCCGCTCCCCAGCACGCGTCCCTCACCTTACCTTTCAGAGGGCCGAGGGTACGAATCCAGCCCCCGCACAAACCACATGGGCGAACTGGGACCGTCCGGCAGTCGCCAGCTTCCTCTTCGTCATCTGCAGTGAAGACGGTGAAAAAAACAACCACCACCAACACCAGCAGAAGAGGCAGCAAATAACCCATCAGCCAACACCAGCTACTTTGCCAAAAGCCCACTTCTTCACAGGCCCACCACAGTGTTACACTTACCTGCTCTTTCCAGGGTCACAGCCTGCGGCCATCGTCTCTCAGGGTACCTGACAAAGCAAGACGCACAGAATTAGCACAGCCCTCGCGAGAAGGCACCGGCCCCACGCTCCTCCGCCCTAAGGCGCAGCTCGCCTCAGACGCTCATCCCGTTCCAACGATGGCCTGCGCAGCGCCTGCAAAACAAAAGGGAAACGCTTAAGTGAGCAACCACCCAATACCTCTATAATCAACACGGACCCAGCCCACACCCACCTCACCTCCTCAGACCGCACGTCGGCCTGCGGCTCCACCCCAACCCTGACATGACACCCTAACCCTAAGCTCTAATCCTAAACTGACAACCTAATCCTAACCCTTTGACAGCTGACCCTTGACTGTTGACCCCTGACTCCCATGAAGTTCGGCCCTAGGCACTGTGAGCTTTGACCACTGACCATGCTGACCTTAGACCTCGACCCCATGACATTTGGCCACCTCCCCCGTACGCTCCTATTGCTGTTGCACCTACTCCTCTACTCTAGATCCCCGGGCAGAGCAGCTCCAAGTCAAACGCGCTCACACACACCACGCAAAAAGTAGCAACGAGGCGATTCAAAGAGAGACAGAAAACTCTCCGCAAGAAGAACGACCCCCGGACGGGAGCTGCCAGCCGGCAAGATGAACTACGGCGTCGAAGACCACGAAGGCAGGAGCCTCGACGACGGCCCCGAAGAATAAGAGGCAAAAGGAACGGCCCGTTACAAGATGGTACCGTCACGACCCAGATCGTGGACGCGCAAGAAGCCTGTCATCGAGACCTAGGAACATCAAGGTGGGGGAAAGAACTCCCGTCCAGAGACAACGCGCACGGCTAGAGAGCAGAGCTGACAAAGCAGCCCACAAGAGGGCCGCAAAAGAGAACCGGCGGGAACCTTCTGACGCCGATCCACGCTTTCGACCTCCGAGCGCAAGAAAAGCGGCACCCGACTGGGACGGTGCCGATGAGTAAGGCCGTTCGAAACCCTAGGGACTGCTCCCAAAGCGCACGCCACGCTCCCCAAGCGCAAAGACTGATGACGGCGCCGAGTCCTGAACAAGGTCGAAGGCACACAAGACAGACTACACAAACTACACACCACCACAGACACAGGCCGGAACTGCCCTGCCCGGCACGCGCTGGTCTCGGGCTGAAAAGCAACCCGCTCCATTAAACCTTAGCAACCAGAACAGTTCCTGCCCTCCTACTCTAACTTTGAAACCCCTCCCGGCACTTCCCAGCTCTGTCCCTCCCTCCCTCCTGGCCGCTCCCCAGCACGCGTCCCTCACCTTACCTTTCAGAGGGCCGAGGGTACGAATCCAGCCCCCGCACAAACCACATGGGCGAACTGGGACCGTCCGGCAGTCGCCAGCTTCCTCTTCGTCCTCTGCAGTGAAGACGGTGAAAAAAACAACCACCACCAACACCAGCAGAAGAGGCAGCAAATAACCCATCAGCCAACACCAGCTACTTTGCCAAAAGCCCACTTCTTCACAGGCCCACCACAGTGTTACACTTACCTGCTCTTTCCAGGGTCACAGCCTGCGGCCATCGTCTCTCAGGGTACCTGACAAAGCAAGACGCACAGAATTAGCACAGCCCTCGCGAGAAGGCACCGGCCCCACGCTCCTCCGCCCTAAGGCGCAGCTCGCCTCAGACGCTCATCCCGTTCCAACGATGGCCTGCGCAGCGCCTGCAAAACAAAAGGGAAACGCTTAAGTGAGCAACCACCCAATACCTCTATAATCAACACGGACCCAGCCCACACCCACCTCACCTCCTCAGACCGCACGTCGGCCTGCGGCTCCACCCCAACCCTGACATGACACCCTAACCCTAAGCTCTAATCCTAAACTGACAACCTAATCCTAACCCTTTGACAGCTGACCCTTGACTGTTGACCCCTGACTCCCATGAAGTTCGGCCCTAGGCACTGTGAGCTTTGACCACTGACCATGCTGACCTTAGACCTCGACCCCATGACATTTGGCCACCTCCCCCGTACGCTCCTATTGCTGTTGCACCTACTCCTCTACTCTAGATCCCCGGGCAGAGCAGCTCCAAGTCAAACGCGCTCACACACACCACGCAAAAAGTAGCAACGAGGCGATTCAAAGAGAGACAGAAAACTCTCCGCAAGAAGAACGACCCCCGGACGGGAGCTGCCAGCCGGCAAGATGAACTACGGCGTCGAAGACCACGAAGGCAGGAGCCTCGACGACGGCCCCGAAGAATAAGAGGCAAAAGGAACGGCCCGTTACAAGATGGTACCGTCACGACCCAGATCGTGGACGCGCAAGAAGCCTGTCATCGAGACCTAGGAACATCAAGGTGGGGGAAAGAACTCCCGTCCAGAGACAACGCGCACGGCTAGAGAGCAGAGCTGACAAAGCAGCCCACAAGAGGGCCGCAAAAGAGAACCGGCGGGAACCTTCTGACGCCGATCCACGCTTTCGACCTCCGAGCGCAAGAAAAGCGGCACCCGACTGGGACGGTGCCGATGAGTAAGGCCGTTCGAAACCCTAGGGACTGCTCCCAAAGCGCACGCCACGCTCCCCGAGCGCAAAGACTGATGACGGCGCCGAGTCCCGAACAAGGTCGAAGGCACACAAGACAGACTACACAAACTACACACCACCACAGACACAGGCCGGAACTGCCCTGCCCGGCACGCGCTGGTCTCGGGCTGAAAAGCAACCCGCTCCATTAAACCTTAAACAGAACAGTTCCTGCCCTCCTACTCTAACTTTGAAACCCCTCCCGGCACTTCCCAGCTCTGTCCCTCCCTCCCTCCCAGCCGCTCCCCAGCCCGCGTCCCTCACCTTACCTTTCAGAGGGCCGAGGGTACGAATCCAGCCCCCGCACAAATCACATGGGCGAACTGGGACCGTCCGGCAGTCGCCAGGTTCCTCTTCGTCATCTGCAGTGAAGACTGTGAAAAAAACAACCACCACCAACACCAGCAGAAGAGGCAGCAAATAACCCATCAGCCAACACCAGCTACTTTGCCAAAAGCCCACTTCTTCACAGGCCCACCACAGTGTTACGCTTACCTGCTCTTTCCAGGGTCACAGCCTGAGGCCATCGTCTCTCAGGGTACCTGACAAAGCAAGACGCACAGAATTAGCACAGCCCTCGCGAGAAGGCACCGGCCCCACGCTCCTCCGCCCTAAGGCGCAGCTCGCCTCAGATGCTCGTCCCGTTGCAACGATGGCCCGCGCAGCGCCTGCAAAACAAAAGGGAAACGCTTAACTGAGCAACCACCCAATACCTCCATATTCAACACGGACCCAGCCCACACCCACCTCACCTCCTCAGACAGCACATCGGCCTGCGGCTCCACCCCAACCCGGACATGACTCCCTAACCCTAAGCTCTAATGCTAAACTGACAACCTAATTCTAAGCCCTTGACAGCTGACCTGTGACTGTTGACCCCTGACCCCCATGAAGTCTGGCCCTAGGCAGGCACTGTGAGCTTTCACCAGTGACCATGCTGACCTTTGACCCTGACCCCATGACATTTGACCACCTCCCCCATACGCTCCTATTGCTGTTGCACCTACCCCTGACTCCAGATCCCCGGGCAGAGCAGCTCCAAGCCAAACGCACCCACGCACACCACACAAAACGTAGCAACGAGGCGATTCAAAGAGAGACAGAAAACTCTCCGCAAGAAGAATGACTCCCGGACGAGAGTTGCCAGCCGGCAAGACGACCGACGGTGGCCAAGACCACGAAGCCAGGAGCCTCGACGACGGTCCCAAAGAATAAAAGGCAAAATGAACGGCCAGTTACAAGATAGTACCGTCAAAACCGAGATCGTGGACGCACAAGAAGCCTGTCATCGAGTCCTAGGAATGTCAAGGGGCGGGGAAGAACTCCCATTTCGAGACAACGCACGGCTAGAGAGCAGAGCTGACAAAGCAGCCCACAAGAGGGCCGCAGAAGAGAACCGGCGGGAACCTTCTGACGCCGATCCACACTTTAGACCTCCGAGCGCAAGAAAAGCGGCACCCAACTGGGACGGTGCCAATGAGGAAAGCCGTTCGAGACCCTAGGAACTGCTGCCAAAGCGCACACCACGCTCCCCGAGCGCAAAGACTGATGACGGCGTCGAGACCCAAACAAGGCGGAAGGCATGCAAGACAGACGACGCAAACAACACACCACCACATACACAGGCCGGAACTGCCCTGCCCGGCATGCGCTGGTCTCGGGCTGAAAAGCAACCCACTCCATTAAACCTTAGCAAACAGGACGGCTCCTGCCCTCCTACTCTAACTTTGAAACCCCTCCCGGCACTTCCCAGCTCTGTCCCTCCCTCCCTCCTGGCCGCTCCCCAGCACGCGTCCCTCACCTTACTTTTCAGAGGGCCGAAGGTACGAATCCAGCCTCGGCACAAATCACGTCGGCGAACTGGGACCGTCCGGCAGTCGCCAGGTTCCTCTTCGTCATCTGCAATGAAGACGGTGAAAAAACCAACCACCACCAACACCAGCAGAAGAGGCAGCAAGTAACCCATCAGCCAACACCAGCTACTTTGCCAAAAGCCCACTTCTTCACAGACACACCACAGTGTTACACTTACCTGCTCTTTCCAGGGTCACAGCCTGCGGCCATCTTCTCTCAGGATATCTGAGAAAGCAAGACGCACAGAATTAGCACAGCCCTCGCGAGAAGGCACCGGCCCCACGCTCCTCCGCCCTAAGGCGCAGCTCGCCTCAGACGCTCGTCCCGTTCCAACGATGGCCCGCGCAGCGCCTGCAAAACAGAAGGGAAACGCTTAACTGAGCAACCACCCAATACCTCCATATTCAACACGGACCCAGCCCACACCCACCTCACCTCCTCAGACCGCACATCGGCCTGCGGCTCCACCCCAACCCTGAGGTGACTCCCTAACCCTAACCTCTAAGGCTAAACTGACAACCTAATTCTAAGCCCTTGACAGCTGACCTGTGACTGTTGACCCCTGACCCCCATGAAGTCTGGCCCTAGGCAGGCACTGTGAGCTTTCACCAGTGACCATGCTGACCTTAGACCCTGACCCCATGACATTTGGCCACCTCCCCCATACGCTCCTATTGCTGTTGCACCTACCCCTGACTCCAGATCCCCGGGCAGAGCAGCTCCAAGCCAAACGCACCCACGCACACCACACAAAACGTAGCAACGAGGCGATTCAAAGAGAGACAGAAAACTCTCCGCAAGAAGAACGACCCCCGGACGGGAGCTGCCAGCCGGCAAGATGAACTACGGCGTCGAAGACCACGAAGGCAGGAGCCTCGACGACGGCCCCGAAGAATAAGAGGCAAAAGGAACGGCCCGTTACAAGATGGTACCGTCACGACCCAGATCGTGGACGCGCAGGAAGCCTGTCATCAAGACCTAGGAACGTCAAGGTGGGGGAAAGAACTCCCGTCCAGAGACAACGCGCACGGCTAGAGAGCAGAGCTGACAAAGCAGCCCACAAGAGGGCCGCAAAAGAGAACTGGCGGGAACCTTCTGATTTCGATCCACGCTTCCGACCTCCGAGCGCAAGAAAAGCGGCACCCGACTGGGACGGTGCCGATGAGTAAGGCCGTTCGAAACCCTAGGGACTGCTCCCAAAGCGCACGCCACGCTCCCCGAGCGCAAAGACTGATGACGGCATCGAGTCCCGAACAAGGTCGAAGGCACACAAGACAGACTACACAAACTACACACCACCACAGACACAGGCCGGAACTGCCCTGCCCGGCACGCGCTGGTTTCGGGCTGAAAAGCGACCCGCTCCCTTCACCTGCTCACAGAGGACAGCTCCTGCCCTCCTACTCTAACGTTAAAACTCCTCCCGGCACTTCCCAGCTCTGTCCCTCCCTGCCGCTCCCCAGCCCGCGTCCCTCAACTTACCTTTCACAGGGCCGAGGGTACGAATCCAGCCTCCGCACAAATCACATGGGCGAACTGGGACCGTCCAGCAGTCACCAGCTTCCTCTTCGTCATCTGCAGTGAAGACGGTGAAAAAAACAACCACCACCAGCAGAAGAGGCAGCAAGTAACTCATCAGCCAACACCAGCTACTTTGCCAAAAGCCCACTTCTCACAGACACACCACAGCGTTACGCTTACCTGCTCTTTCCGGGGTCACAGCCTGCGGCCATTTTCTCTCAGGATACCTGAGAAAGCAAGATGCACAAAATTAGCACAGCACTCGCGAGAAGGCACCGGCCCCACGCTCCTCCGCCCTAAGGCGCAGCTCGCCTCAGACGCTCGTCCTGTTCCAACGATGGCCCGCGCAGCACCTGCAAAACAAAAGGGAAACGCTTAACTGAGCAACCACCCAATACCACGATATTCAACGTGGACCCAGCCCACACCCACCTCACCTCCTCAGACCGCACATCGGCCTGCGGCTCCACCCCAACCCTGACATGACACCCTAACCCTAAGCTCTAATCCTACACTGACAACCTAATCCTAACCCTTTGACAGCTGACCCGTGACTGTTGACCCCTGACCCCCATGAAGTTTGGCCCTAGGCACTGTGAGCTTTGACCACTGACCATGCTGACCTTAGACCTTGACCCCATGACATTTGGCCACCTCCCCCGTACGCTCCTATTGCTGTTGCACCTACTCCTCTACTCTAGATCCCCGGGCAGAGCAGCTCCAAGCCAAATGCACTCAGGCACGCAACACACACAAAGCAAAACGTACCAACGAGGTGATCCAAAGAGAGAGAAAAATCTCGGCAAGAAGAACGAATCCCAGACAGGAGTTGCCAGCCGGCAAGACGACCGACGGTGGCCAATACCACGAAGCCAGGAGCCTCGACGACGGTCCCAAAGAATAAAAGGCAAAATGAACGGCCCGTTACAAGATGGTACCGTCAAAACCGAGATCGTGGACGCGCAAGAAGCCTGTCATCGAGACCTAGGAACGTCAAGGGGGGGGGAAGAACTCCCATTTCGAGACAACGCACGGCTAGAGAGCAGAGCTGACAAAGCAGCCCACAAGAGGGCCGCAGAAGAGAACCGGCGGGAACCTTCTGACGCCGATCCACGCTTCCGACCTCCGAGCGCAAGAGAAGCGGCACCTGACTGGCACGGTGCAGATGAGTAAGGCTGTTCGAGACCCTAGGAATTGCTCCCAAAGCGCACGCCACGCTCCCCGAGGGCAAAGACCGACGACGGCGTCGAGACCCGAACAAGGTCGAAGGCACGCAAGACTGACTACACAAACTACACACTACCACAGACACAGACCGGAACTGCCCTGACCGGCATGCGCTGGTCTCGGTCTGAAAAACCCCCCGCTCCATTAAACCTTAGCAAACAGGACAGTTCCTGCCCTCCTACTCTAACTTTGAAACCCCTCCCGGCACTTCCCAGCTCTGTCCCTCCCTCCCTCCTGGCCGCTCCCCAGCACGCGTCCCTCACCTTACCTTTCAGAGGGCCGAGGGTACGAATCCAGCCTCCGCACAAATCACATCGGCGAACTGGGACCGTCCGGCAGTCGCCAGGTTCCTCTTCGTCATCTGCAGTGAAGACAGTGAAAAAAAACAACCACCACCAACACCAGCAGAAGAGGCAGCAAATAACCCATCAGCCAACACCAGCTACTTTGCCAAAAGCCCACTTCTTCGCAGGCCCACCACAGTGTTACGCTTACCTGCTCTTTCCAGGGTCACAGCCTGCGGCCATCGTCTCTCAGGGTACCTGACAAAGCAAGACGCACAGAATTAGCACAGCCCTCGCGAGAAGGCACCAGCCCCACGCTCCTCCGCCCTAAGGCGCAGCTCGCCTCAGACGCTCGTCCCGTTCCAACGATGGCCCGCGCAGCGCCTGCAAAACAAAAGGGAAACGCTTAACTGAGCAACCACCCAATACCTCCATATTCAACACGGACCCAGCCCATACCCACCTCACCTCCTCAGACCACACGTCTGCCTGCGGCTCCACCCCAACCCTGACGTGACTCCCTAACCCTAACCTCTAAGGCTAAACTGACAACCTAATTCTAAGCCCTTGACAGCTGACCTGTGACTGTTGACCCCTGACCCCCATGAAGTCTGGCCCTAGGCAGGCACTGTGAGCTTTGACCACTGACCATGCTGACCTTAGACCTCGACCCCATGACATTTGGCCACCTCCCCCGTACGCTCCTATTGCTGTTGCACCTACCCCTCTACTCTAGATCCCCGGGCAGAGCAGCTCCAAGCCAAACGCACCCACGCACACCACACAAAACGTAGGAACGAGGCGATTCAAAGAGAGACAGAAAACTCTCCGCAAGAAGAACGACCCCCGGACGGGAGCTGCCAACCGGCAAGATGACCTACGGCGTCCAAGACCACGAAGCTGGGAGCCTCGACAACGGCCCGGAAGAAGAAGAGGCAAAAGGAACAGCCCATTACACAATGGTACCGTCACGACCGAGATCGTGGACGCGCAAGAAGCCTGTCATCGAGACCCAGGAACGGCAAGGAGCGGGGAAGAACTCCCGTTCCGAGACAACGCACGGCTAGAGAGCAGCGCTGCCAAAGCAGCCCACAAGAGCGCCGCAAAAGAGAACTGGCGGGAACCTTCTGACGCCGATCCATGCTTTCGACCTCCGAGCGCAAGAAAAGCGGCACCCGACTGGGACGGTGCCGATGAGTAAGGCCGTTCGAAACCCTAGGGACTGCTCCCAAAGTGCACGCCACGCTCCCCGAGCGCAAAGACTGATGACGGCGCCGAGTCCCGAACAAGGTCGAAGGCACACAAGACAGACTACACAAACTACACACTACCACAGACACAGGCCGGAACTGCCCTGCCCGGCACGCGCTGGTTTCGGGCTGAAAAGCAACCCGCTCCCTTCACTGCTCACAGAGGACGGCTCCTGCCCTCCTACTCTCACTTTGAAACCCCTCCCGGCACTTCCCAGCTCTGTCCCTCCAGGCCGCTCCCCAGCCCGCGTCCCTCACCTTACCTTTCAGAGGGCCGAGGGTACGAATCCAGCCTCCACACAAATCACATCGCAAACTGGGACCGTCCAGCAGTTGCCAGGTTCCTCTTCGTCATCTGCAGTGAAGACAGTGAAAAAAACAACCACCACCAGCAGAAGAGGCAGCAAGTAACTCATCAGCCAACACCAGCTACTTTGCCAAAAGCCCACTTCTCACAGACACACCACAGCGTTACGCTTACCTGCTCTTTCCGGGGTCACAGCCTGCAGCCATTTTCTCTCAGGATACCTGAGAAAGCAAGATGCACAAAATTAGCACAGCACTCGCGAGAAGGCACCGGCCCCACGCTCCTCCGCCCTAAGGCGCAGCTCGCCTCAGACGCTCGTCCCGTTCCAACGATGGCCCGCACAGCACCTGCAGAACAAAAGGGAAACGCTTAACTGAGCAACCACCCAATACCACGATATTCAACACGGACCCAGCCCACACCCACCTCACCTCCTCAGACCGCACATCGGCCTGCGGCTCCACCCCAACCCTGACATGACACCCTAACCCTAAGCTCTAATCCTACACTGACAACCTAATCCTAACCCTTTGACAGCTGACCCGTGACTGTTGACCCCTGACCCCCATGAAGTTTGGCCCTAGGCACTGTGAGCTTTGACCACTGACCATGCTGACCTTAGACCTTGACCCCATGACATTTGGCCACCTCCCCGTACGCTCCTATTGCTGTTGCACCTACTCCTCTACTCTAGATCCCCGGGCAGAGCAGCTCCAAGCCAAATGCACCCGTGCACACCACACAAAACGTAGCAACGAGGCGATTCAAAGAGAGACAGAAAACTCTCCGCAAGAAGAACGACCCCCGGACGGGAGCTGCCAACCGGCAAGATGACCTACGGCGTCCAAGACCACGAAGCTGGGAGCCTCGACGACGGCCCGGAAGAAGAAGAGGCAAAAGGAACGGCCCGTTACACAATGGTACCGTCACGACCGAGATCGTGGACGTGCAAGAAGCCTGTCATCGAGACCTAGGAACGGCAAGGGGCGGGGAAGAACTCCCGTTCCAAGACAACGCACGGCTAGAGAGCAGCGCTGCCAAAGCAGCCCACAAGAGCGCCGCAAAAGAGAACCGGCGGGAACCTTCTGATGCCGATCCACGCTTTAGCCCTCCGAGCGCAAGAAAAGCGGCACCCGACTGGCACGGTGCAGATGAGTAAGGCCATTCGAAACCCTAGGGACTGCTCCCAAAGCGCACGCCACGCTCCCTGAGGGCAAAGACTGATGACGGCGTCGAGACCCGAACAAGGTGGAAGGCACACAAGACAGATGACGCAAATCACACACCGCCAAAGACACAGGCCGCAACTGCCCTGCCCGGCAGGCGCTGGTCTCGGGCTGAAAAGTCCCCCGCTCCATTAAACCTTAGCAAACAGGACGGCTCCTGCCCTCCTACTCTCACTTTGAAACCCCTCCCGGCACTTCCCAGCTCTGTCCCTCCCTCCCTCCTGGCCGCTCCCCAGCCTGCGTCCCTCACCTTACCTTTCAGAGGGCCGAGGGTACGAATCCAGCCCCCGCACAAATCACATGGGCGAACTGGGACCGTCCGGCAGTCGCCAGCTTCCTCTTCGTCATCTGCAGTGAAGACGGTGAAAAAAACAACCACCACCAACACCAGCAGAAGAGGCAGCAAATAACCCATCAGCCAACACCAGCTACTTTGCCAAAAGCCCACTTCTTCACAGACACACCACAGTGTTACGCTTACCTGCTCTTTCCAGGGTCACAGCCTGCAGCCATCGTCTCTCAAGGTACCTGGCAAAGGAAGACGCACAGATTTAGCACAGCCCTCGCGAGAAGGCACCGGCCCCACGCTCCTCCGCCCTAAGGCGCAGCTCGCCTCAGACGCTCGTCCCGTTCCAACGATGGCCCGCACAGCGCCTGCAAAACAAAAGGGAAACGCTTAACTGAGCAACCACCCAATACCTCCATATTCAACACGGACCCAGCCCACACCCACCTCACCTCCTCAGACCGCACATCGGCCTGCGGCTCCACCCCAACCCGGACATGACTCCCTAACCCTAAGCTCTAATGCTAAACTGACAACCTAATTCTAAGCCCTTGACAGCTGACCTGTGACTGTTGACCCCTGACCCCCATGAAGTCTGGCCCTAGGCAGGCACTGTGAGCTTTCACCAGTGACCATGCTGACCTTTGACCCTGACCCCATGACATTTGACCACCTCCCCCATACGCTCCTATTGCTGTTGCACCTACCCCTGACTCCAGATCCCCAGGCAGAGCAGCTCCAAGCCAAACGCACCCACGCACACCACACAAAACATAGCAACGAGGCGATTCAAAGAGAGACAGAAAACTCTCCGCAAGAAGAATGACTCCCGGACGAGAGTTGCCAGCTGGCAAGACGACCGACGGTGGCCAAGACCACGAAGCCAGGAGCCTCGACGACGGTCCCAAAGAATAAAAGGCAAAATGAATGGCCCTTTACAAGATAGTACCGTCAAAACCGAGATCGTGGACGCACAAGAAGCCTGTCATTGAGACCTAGGAACGGCAAGGGGCGGGGAAGAACTCCCGTTCCGAGACAACGCACGGCTAGAGAGCAGCGCTGCCAAAGCAGCCCACAAGAGCGCCGCAAAAGAGAACCCGCGGGAACCTTCTGATGCCGATCCACGCTTTAGCCCTCCGAGCGCAAGAAAAGCGGCACCTGACTGGCACGGTGCAGATGAGTAAGGCCATTCGAGACCCTAGGGACTGCTCCCAAAGCGCACGCCACGCTCCCCGAGGGCAAAGACTGATGACAGCGTCGAGACCCGAACAAGGTGGAAGGCATGCAAGACAGATGACGCAAACCACACACCGCCAAAGACACAGGCCGCAACTGCCCTGCCCGGCACGCGCTGGTCTCGGGCTGAAAAGCCCCCCGCTCCATTAAACCTTAGCAAACAGGACGGCTCCTGCCCTCCTACTCTAACATTAAAACCCCTCCCGGCACTTCCCAGCTCTGTCCCTCCCTCCCTCCCGGCCGCTCCCCAGCCCGCGTCCCTCACCTTACCTTTCAGAGGGCCGAGGGTACGAATCCAGCCTCCGCACAAATCACATCGGCGAACTGGGACCGTCCGGCAGTCGCCAGCTTCCTCTTCGTCATCTGCAGTGAAGACGGTGAAAAAAACAACCACCACCAACACCAGCAGAAGAGGCAGCAAATAACCCATCAGCCAACACCAGCTACTTTGCCAAAAGCCCGCTTCATCAGGCCCACCACAGTGTTACACTTACCTGCTCTTTCCAGGGTCACAGCCTGCAGCCATCATCTCTCAGGGTACCTGACAAAGCAAGACGCACAGAATTAGCACAGCCCTCGCGAGAAGGCACCGGCCCCACGCTCCTCCGCCCTAAGGCGCAACTCGCCTCAGACGCTCGTCCCGTTCCAACGGTGGCCCGTGCAGTGCCTGCAAAACAAAAGGGAAACGCTTAACTGAGCAACCACCCAATACCTCTATATTCAACACGGACCCAGCCCACACCCACCTCACCTCCTCAGACCACATGTCGGCCTGCGGCTCCACCCCAACCCTGAGGTGACTCCCTAACCCTAAGCTCTAATGCTAAACTGACAACCTAATTCTAAGCCCTTGACAGCTGACCTGTGACTGTTGACCCCTGACCCCCATGAAGTCTGGCCCTAGGCAGGCACTGTGAGCTTTCACCAGTGACCATGCTGACCTTTGACCCTGACCCCATGACATTTGACCACCTCCCCCATACGCTCCTATTGCTGTTGCACCTACCCCTGACTCCAGATCCCCGGGCAGAGCAGCTCCAAGCCAAACGCACCCACGCACACCACACAAAACATAGCAACGAGGAGATTCAAAGAGAGAGAGAAAACTCTCCGCAAGAAGAATGACTCCCAGACAGGACCTGCCAGCCGGCAAGATGACCTACGGCGTCGAAGACCACGAAGTCAGGAGCCTCGACGTCGGCCCCAAAGAATAAGAGGCAAAAGGAACAGCCCGTTACAAGATGGTACCGTCACGACCCAGATCGTGGACACGCCAGAAGCCTGTCATCAAGACCTAGGAACGTCAAGAGGCAGGGAAGAACTCCCATTCCGAGACAACGCACGCCTAGAGAGCAGAGCTGCCAAAGCAGCCCACAAGAGCGCCGCAAAAGAGAACCAGCGGGAACCTTCCGACACCAAACCATGCTTCATACCTCCAAGCGCAAGAAAGCAGCACCTGATTGGCACAGTGCTGATGAGTAAGGCCATTCGAGACCCAAGGGACTGCTGCCAAAGCACACGCCACGCTCCCTGAGCGCAAAGATTGATGACTGCGTCAAGGCCCGAACAAGGTCAAAGGCACACAAGACAGACTACACAAACTACACACCGCCACAGACACAGGCCGGAACTGCCCTGCCCGGCACGCACTGGTCTCAGGCTGAAAAGCAACCCGCTCCCTTCACCTGCCCACGCAGGACAGCTCCTGGCCTCCTACTCTAACTTTGAAACCCCTCCCGGCAATTCCCAGCTCTGTCCCTCCCTCCCTCCCAGCCACTCCCCAGCCCGCGTGCCTCAACTTAACTTTCAGTGGACCGACGGTACGAATCCAGCCTCCGCACAACTCACATTGGCTAACTGGGACCATCTGGCAGTCGCCAGGTTCCTCTTCATCATCTGCAGTGAAAAGAGTAAACAAAACCAAACCACCAACAACACAATAAGAAGAGGCAGTAACCAACCCATCAGCAAACACGAGCTAATTTCTCAAAAGCCCACTTAATCTCACACACACACACCCCCACCACAGTGTTATGCTTACCTGCTCTTTCCAGGGTCACACCCTGCCACCATCATCTCTCAGGGTACCTGAGACAGCAAGAGGCACAGAATTAGCACAGCAGTCACTAGATGTCACCAGCCCCACGCTCCTCCTCCATCAGCCACAGCTCACCTCAAAGGCTCATGCCATTCCAAAGCTGGCCCGCATAGCGCCTGCAAAACAAAAGGTAAACGCTTAACCAAGTAACCACCCAATACTTCGATATTCAACACCGACCCAGCCCACAACCACCTCACCTTCTTAAACTCCTCATTGGCCTGCGGCATGGCTCCTCTGAGGCTGCGTGCCCCACGTGGAAAAAACAAAGCGGGAGACGCATGCTGAGAGGCCGCCTGAAACCTTAGCCTGCTTGGACCAATTCCCAACTCCCTCTCCTCTACCTTGGCCACTCAAATACCCCGCTCTGTAATCAAGAGCTTGCCACATCAAAGCATGCGCACTGCCTGCTAAGTCAAACAAGGGGTGATTCCAACTTTACCAACAATGCAACACCTCCAAAGGAACAGTTCCTTTAACCCAGTAGTCAGAGCTCACCTTGCCAGAGACACCTCCAGCACTCATGGCCGCTTCACTACTTAAAATTAATAAAAGAAAAAAGAAATCCCTATCAGCTAGTCATAGAGCCACCGGCCACATCTTCCCTCCCACTCCACTCACAGATCCACCTCCTTATGGCACTCCGCTCCCCTCCTCCATTGCTCTGGGGCACACATCTCACCTCTCCGCATCTGAATAAAGCCCCATATTGAACGAATCGGCCTGGATGCAGAGCGAGAGCTTAACAAGTCCAGAGACTTTGATTCCATCTAGGAATACCAGTACTCCAGCTACAACCAGCCATTTAAAAAACAGTACAACCCTCTTATCACTGTGCCACCTACCCCTGACTCAACAGCCCCGGGCAGAGCAGCTCCAAGCCAAGCACACCTGTGCACGGACCAACACAACACAGAAGACTACAGACAAGGTGATTCAGAGAGAAAACTGTCAGCAAGAAGAATGACTCCCAGATGGGAGGTGCCATCCAGCAAGATGACCTACAGCGTCCAAAACACTGAGGCAAGGAGGCTCTACGGCAGACCCCCGAGGAGTCCCACGTAACAGCCTGTTAAAAGATGGTACTGTCAAAACCGAGACCATGGACGCGCCAGAAGCCTGTCATCAAGATCTAGGAACATCAAGAGGCAGGGAAGAACTCCCAGTCTGAGAAAACGGACGACTAGAGAGCAGAGCTGCCAAAGCAGCCCAAAAGAACAACGCAAAAAGAACCGACTGGAATATGACGAGACCAATCCATGCTTTAGAGCTCCGAACACATGAAAAGAAGCACCCGATTGGCGCTGTGCTGATAAGCAAGAGCATTCGAAACCCTAGGGACGGCACCTAAAGCGCATGCCGCGCTCCCCCGGCAAAAAGCACGATGAGGACATCGAGACCTGAGGAAGGTCTAAGGCACAGAACACAGACTACACAAACTGCACGCCACCATGGACACAGGCTGGAACTGCCCTGCCCGGGACACACTGCTCTCATGCTGAAAGGCAACCCGCTCCCTTCGCCTGCCCACACAGGACAGCTCCTGCCCTCCTACTCTAACTTTAAAACCCCTCCCGGCACTTCCCAGCTCTGTCCCTCCCTCCCAGCCTCTCCCCAGCCCGGGTCCCTCAACATAGCTTTCAGAAGGCTGAGGGTCCCAATCCATCCTCCACAAAACCACACAGGCTAACTAGGATGTTCCTCAAAGGGACACATTGCTCTTCAACATCTGCAATTTAAAAAACAAACAAACAACAAATCAGAAAAGGGAGTAAGCATCCCACTGGCCAACACCAACTACTTCCCCAACTCCCATCTCCTCACAAGTGCCACCATGTTCGCTTCCCCACTTGTTCGACTCAGACCCTGCAGCTGTCGTCACTCCTGCTACCTAAGGTACCGAGAGACACTAAGTGAGCATGGCGCTCATGAGAATTCATCAGCCCCACACTCCACCTTCACTAATCCACAGCTCACCTCAAATGCTCACCCAATTCAAAGATAGCCCACACAGCACCTCCAGAACAGAAGGTAAACGCTGAACCGAGCAGCCACATAATACTTTACTATTCAACACCGACCCGGCCGACGACCGCCTCACCTTCTCGGACCGGCATGCAGCTTTGCAGGAGACCTTATAGCACACTTCACGGTACATAAAGGCTGCCTACAGGAAACCTGCAGAGGGACTTTTCACAAAGGAGTACAGCAATAGGACAAGGCCATAACGACTTTAGTCCTAAAGAGGGTACATTTAGTTTAGGTGTTAGAAAGACATTTATCACTAGGGGTGGTGAGGCACTGGAACGCGTTGCCCAGAGAACCTGCAGGTGCTCCCTCCCTGGAAGCATTCAAGGTCAGATACGGCTTTCAGCAACCTGGTCTCACGGAAGGTGTCCCGGGGAGGGGGGGGGGTGGAACTAGAGGATCTTTATGGTGCCTTCCAACCCAAACCATTCTACAATTCTATGACATTCAAAACCAACTGGAAAATTCATCTGAGAAGGGCTGGTGAACCCTCCTCCCTTTCCCAGCAGTCCCAAAACTTAAGAAACCCCTTTTCTTCTCCTCAACTGTCAGGAAAGGAACCTCACTGCTTCCTCAATCTGCACTCCTGAACCCCCTTCAGTGGCTACTCCTCAGGAGCCGCTCTTCTGAGCCACATCCCAAATTCCGGGGGCACCCCCTAACCTACAGCTTCCCAGAGAATCTGAGCTCTGCTCCATGCCCACAAAATAAAGTCAAGTCCGAAGGCTTGTAATGTAAGAGGGGCCTGCCACCAGCTGCAAAGATTCTAGGGACAACGTGGCATCCTGTGGGCAATGAGGAAAGGCATTGAGGCATCCCAAACCCTGAAAGGCACTGTGCTTCACAGCCCTTCTGCTTTCATCAGTAGTACTAAAACTCCATATTCAAACACATACAAGACACTCCCCCTAAGCCCTGCTAAACAATGTCACCATCAGTCCTGTTAAGAGAGATATCATCAACTTATACAGCACACAGCAGAACTGGTGAAAAAAACAAGGTTCCATTTTCAAAGAAGTTGGGAATTCCAGGGAAACACAACACATGAAGAATTATAAAAAAACAACAGTGCCTGCTATTAAACCATCTTTCTACCCCTGAACACTCAAAACAAATCTACTGACCTGAAAAAAAGAAAGGGGGGGGAAGCACAGCTGTATAAAAGTGTTACTTTCTACCACACATGCTGCAGAACCTTGACTGGTCCTGAAGCTCTTACCTCAGGCAGACACCTCTTCCCAAAGGGCTGAGCCAGCTCAAAAGCTGCAAAGCACTCAAGGAAGAGCTGAGCACCAACACCAGAGAAACCCAGGAGCACAATGAGCTCCCTCAGCAGAGGCTGCGGCTCAATTAGCCCGAGCCCCCGCCCACCACCCTTAGCACAATCACCTGGGAAAGGGGAAGGGCAAACCACAAGCAGTTATAGGGTCAGCTGGAGGAGCAGCAGCACTGTCCTCACCTGCCTTAAATTTACAGCAAATGAGACCCTGAACAGAGAAAGTAAACTCCCCCAGGAAAGGACACTAATTGCTCCTGTGCTACAGCTACACCTATTGCACCAGCAATAGGACCAGGTATGAAATTAAATTTAGTTTGTCTGGGGTGTAGATAGAAAACAAAAGATGCCCTTCTAAACTAGGTAAGAAACTAGCTCATTAAATGCAATGACACTGTTGTTGTTACCAAAAATGATGTGCTTCAGTTTCCTATAAAAAACCCAAAACACTCTGGGGTTATGCTTCACTTCTAGCAAAGCTGTGCATACCACCTTACTTCTACCAGAACTACCTTCTGGATAGGAATGAATCAAAGAGCAGAATTCGATCCCTTAAGAATTCCATCTCCAAAATATCTCTGGTTGCAAAACAAATTCTTTACTGTGAATAGCCAATGATGCAGAGTCCCCCTGAGCATGTCTCCAGCTGACTCCCTTAACAGAGGTACAAGAGCCCCAAAGCACAAAAGACACCACATGTTCATGCTCCTTTCCATGGAGGGGCATGGAAATACATGGGGGGAAGAGGAGCAGCCATGTCCCAGAAGGGCAGGGGGGCAACAACACCCCCTGCAGTCATGCAGGAAATGGTCAGCTGAAGCCACACCCCTGCACTTTGGGGGGGGGGGGGGACACAGACAGGACAGCAGCCACAAATAACACCAAGAATACATGGAACTTCAGGGATACACAGCAGGTGGGGGGGGAAGGGTGTGACACCCCCACCAATCAGCATGGGAAAAAACTCACAGGGAAGGTGTGTTAGATGGATAATTCGCAGTGGTAAGATACATGCACAAGAACATGCACAGGCTGGGGGGGTCATGCATAAGGTTTACCTTCACCAGGGGCTCCACCTAGGTAATCCACAGTAGGTGAACTCATCTGGAATAATCTGCAACAGCAGTTCGACTCTGGGGGAACCTCCTAACCTACAGCTTCCCAGAAACTCTGAGCTCTGCTCCATGCCCACAAAGTAAAGTCAAGTCCCAAGCCTTGTAATCTACAAGGGGCCTGCCACAAGCTGCAAAGATTCTAGGGACAACATGGCATTCTGTGGGCAATGAGGAAAGGCATCCCAAACCCTGAAGGATATTGTGTTTCACGGCTCTTCTGCTTTCTTCAGAAATACTAAAACTCCATATACAAATACATACAGGACATTCACCCTAACCCCTGCTAAACAATGTCACCATCGGTCTCATTAAGAGAGATATCATCAACTTACACAGCATACAGCAGAACTGGTGAAAAAAACAAGGCTCCATTTTCCAATAAAGTTGGAAATTCCAGGGAAACACAATAAATGAAGAATTAAAAGAAAAAACAAACAAAAACAAACAATGCATACTATTAAACTGTCTTTCTACCCCTGAACACTCAAAACAAAACTACTGACCTGAAAAAAAGAAAAGGGGAAAAAAAGCTGCATACAAGTGTTACTTTCCACCACACATGCTGCAGAACCTTGACTGGTCCTGAAGCTCTTACCTCAGGCAGACACCTCTTCCTAAAGGGCTGAGCCAACTCAAAAGCTGCAAAGCACTCAAGGAAGAGCTGAGCACCAACACCAGAGAAACCCAGGAGCATAATGAGCTCCCTCAGCAGAGGCTGTGGCTCAAATACCCCTGAGCCCCCGCCCACCACCCTTAGCACAATCACCTGGGAAAGGGGAAGGGCAAACCACCAGAAGATATAAAGTCAACTGGAGGAGCAGCAGCACTGTTTTCACCTGCATTAAATTTACAGCAAATGAGACCCTGAACAGAGAAAGCAACACTTACTGGCAACTACAATACCTGCTCCTGTACTACAGCTACAACTACTGCATTGGCAATGTGACCAGGTAAGGAGTTAATTTTAATTTTTCTGAGACGTAGACAGAAAAAGACATGTGTGTCTTTAAACTAGGTAGGAAATTAGCTCGTTAAATGCAATAACAATGTAGTTATTAAAATCACATTGGTCAACGGCGACGCCAGCAGACGCAATGGTAAGTTGGCGGCTAAGCGCTAGATTGAGGCGGACCGGGAGGTTCCTGAGGTCCAGGAGCCCCGGGGAAGAGCAGAGGGACCTTGCAGAGCAGGCAGCTCTCACGAGACAGGCTGCCGCGGCATGGGCATTGCCAGGGGCAACTGTGGGAGATTTAAATGGCCCTGAGGAGCACAGGAAGCAGCGTGTGGTGCATCAGAAAGGTGTGCCGTGGTGCGGCAGTTTGCGCGGCAGTTCGTGAGGGCAGGGCGCAGCCCCCCCCCCCCCCCCCCCCCCAGCTCAAGCAGGCTACTGAAGCGGTGGGCATCGTCCTCAGAAGGGGACCCCAGTATCGCTGCCACTGAGGTGAAAGCCATCGCTAGGAAAAATGTGGTGACGCAGACTGAGCTCCCATGTAAACGTGCAGCTGTCCGGGTATGTGGCTGCGGGGAGTGCCCGAGTCTATCACTGATGCCGGAGGGCAGCGGGGACACCTCTTGTGTGAGATGTGACCAGGTAGAGGATCTGCTCAGCCTGGTGGCAGAGCTGAAGGAGGAAGTGGAAAGGTTGAGGAGTATCAGGGAGCATGAGAGGGAGATAGATTGGTGGACCCACACCCTACCATCCCTGGGGCAGAGGCAGCAGATGGAGGCTCCGCAAGAAGCGGAGGTTTCCCTGCCCCATCGCCACCGGGCAGGAGGGGACCTAAGAGATGCAGGGGAATGGATACAGGTCCCTGCTCGGGGAGGCAGGCGAGTCCCCTCCCGGTCTCCCTCACCTTCCCAGTTGCCCCTACGGAACAGGAACGTGGCTCTGGAACTTGAGGACCAGGTCAATGAAGATCAGGGTGTAGGTGAAGCCCTATCCAGGGAGGTGCCCAGGCTCAGTTGGGCAGCCCCATGCATTCCCAAAGCCCCCAAAAAAAAGAAAAAGGAGAGTAATTGTCATAGGCGAGTCCCTTCTGAGGGGGACAGAGGGCCCAATATGCAGTCCTGACCCATCCCACAGGTTGAGGAGGAGAGGGAAGGCCGATAAGGCAGATATTGTGCTGAGAGTCTGTAACAGACCGCCTGACCGGGTCGAAGAGACGGATGAATCATTCTACAAGCAGCTGGCAGGGCACTGGGGCGATTAGTGGAAGGAGCACAGGTAGTGTTTTCCTCAATCCCTTAGTGGCAGGGAAATATACTGAAAGGAACAGGAAACCACACCTGGTGATTACGTGGCTCAGAGGCTGGCGCCATCGGTGGCGTTTGGGGTTTTTTGATCACGGGGAGGTTTACACGGCACCGGGCTTGCTAGTGACAGATGGTATCCGGCTATCTCAAAGGGGTAAAAGAATCCTCGCTCGTGAGATGGTGGGCCTCAGAGAGAGGGCTTTAAACTAGGGTTGAAGGGGGTAAGTGTTGAGGAATGGTTAATGGAACAGGGTCACAAGTCTGCAGAGGCATTGTGCAAGCAAGAAGATTTCTGCTGAGACAAGACAGTGGCGAAAGTAAGGAACTTTGTGAAGAGAAGTTGTGGTTGAAGAAATGTAAAAATAAGTAGCCTGTAACCGCAAGTACGTACAGTATGTGAGTGTAACTTTTTTATCATGTAACCAATAAGAGAATGACTAGTAGGCATATGTTATAGAAATCATATAAAAGAACCCTGTTAGAAATAAACATTGAAGACGCTTGTAGGATCTCATATTGAGTGTTCTGTGTCTTCCCTGCTCGAAACTCTCCGCAAGTGGTGCCCAAACAGGGACCGACAGGGACTTACACTTTCCCTGTGGAAACCAGTGGAGAGGAGCAGATCGATGGAAAAGTCCAGCCGTGCAGCCAGCAGGAGCGTTTGGACATGTGATAATGCAGATGGAAATGGGTCCCGAGAAATGTCTGGAGTCCATGCGTTTGGCTTGGGAAGGCCTGTCAAACGTAAGGGAAGCTCCAGCCACTCCATCATATATGTCAATCAAACAGGGAACCCAAGAGCCTTTGTGGATAGGCTCACAGCAGCCTTGAATAAGGCAAATATGCCTCCGGCTCTAAAAGCTGCACTGTTGCGACAATGTGCTTTGGAAAATGGTAACGCTGCCGCCAGAGCTGTATTGGTTACTTTGCCAGCTGATGCATCAGTTGAACTAATGTTAGAACGTATGAGCAAGGTCCCTGTAGGTCCACAAGCAATGTTAGTGGAATCATTAGAGAAACTAGGGGAAAAGTTAATTGAAGGTCAACAACAGCAACAACAAGCCTTTGCAGCTGCCCTTGCACCTTTAAAACCAGCAGGGGGCAATAGAGGCTTTAATGACAGTAGGGGTGGAAAGTTTAAGTGTTATAGATGTGGAAAGCTAGGTCACAAGAGACAACAGTGTAGGGAGCCAGGAGTTTGGTGCCAGAACTGCCGGCAAGACACCCACAGTACCACTGCGTGCCGTTGATCGGGAAACGGGATGTCGAGCGCTAGGGGTCGCAGCGCGAGGACACCAATCGCGGCTCCGGTATCATTGAGGGACGACCTTACGCCAGCTCCAGAGCCACATCTCAACTCACCCCAGCGGGACAACCATCTCCAGCAACGCTTGGCAGCCTCGGATTGGACTTGGCAACAGCAGTAGATGTTACACTTATTGACCCTAAACCACAAAAGATTGCTACAGGAATATGCGGAAAAATAATTATAAATGGCGAGAGACAAGGGGCATTGCTGTTGGGATGTTCATCAAGTGGAATAAAAAGAATATTTGTGCTGCCTGGAGTAATAGACAGTGACTTTGAAGGTGAAATCTATATTGTAGCACAAACTTTGTTTCCTCCAATTGTTATACCGAAGGGAAGCAAGAGAGCACAGTTGGTGCCATTGTTACAATTAACCAAGGGAATGACAACTGGAAATCAGCAAATTAGAGGTGATAGAGGATTCGGCGCGACAGGAGGATTAGTGATGTTATCCATGCCTCTCACAGAAAGACCAATAACAACAGTCACTCTGGAAAATAAAGGGGAGAGAGTTATTTTACAAGCCTTGTTGGACACCAAAACTGATATTTCTATCGTCGGCGAACATTTTCGGCCAGAATTGTGGCCAACAAGGACTGTTGCTGGAGGCGTGGAAGGAGTTGGGGGAACAGCTAGTGTTCAACAAAGTCAGGATAGAATTGTAGTTTATCTAGATGGACAAAGAACCAATGCCACAATTACTGTAATGCCCTTCCCTCATGGAGTTTCAGCCTTGATTGGATGAGATATTCTTCTCCAGTTAGGAGTAAGATTGACAACTGAGTCGCCTTTTTAGGAGCGGTCACCGATTGGACTTTCCCGATTCCTTTAGTTTGGACAAATGATGAACCTGTCTGGATCGAACAGTGGCCGCTAAGGAAGGAAAGTCTGGAACAAGCAGAAATATTGGTAGATGAACAATTAGCGTTGGGACATATTAAACCTTCAACTAGCCCGTGGAATACACCCATTTTTGTTATCAAGAAAAAAATCGGGCAAATATCAGCTATTACATGATCTCAGAGCAGTCAATGAACAGATGCAAGCCATGGGAGCGCTTCGACCGGGAATGCCTAGCCCAGCTATGTTACCGATAGGCTAGCATTTATTAATTATTGACTTAAAAGACTGTTTTTTCACCATCTTTTTACATCCCAGAGATACTGAACGCTTTGCTTTTACGTTACCATCGGTTAATCGAGCTGGCTCAGCTCGCAGATTTGAATGGATTGTACTTCCACAAGGCATGAAAAACAGTCCTACTTTATGTCAACTTTTTGTGGACGATGCCCTGAGAGAAATCCGATCAACCTGGGACAAGACGATAATATATCACTATATGGATGATATTTTGTTGGCCCAACAACAACCATTTTCTGCAAACCAGGAACAATATCTTGAAGAGACATTATATAAGCATGGTTTGAAAATTGCAACAGAAAAGATACAATGTCAACCAGTGTGGAAATATTTGGGATGGCTTATTACAGACTCCCAGGTACGGTCACAAAACCTAGAAATACAGACTGATGTCAAGACTTTGAACGATGCACAAAAGCTGCTAGGAGACTTACAGTGGCTGAGACCAATAGTGGGAATTACCAATGAGGAGTTAGAAGTTTTACGACCTTTGTTAAAGGGAACTGATCTGTCCTTACCAGTGAAATTATCAAGTCTGCAAGAAGAGACAATAAAAAACATCTCCACTGTCATTACATCTCGTATGGTGGACCGCTTTGATCCAGATTTACCTGTCGATCTCACTATCTTACACTCCAAGAATCGGTTCATAGGTACATTAACCCAATGTAAAAAGAAAAAGGGGGAGCCTCGGGTTTTAGAGTGGCTCTTTACGTCTTTGCGACCAAAAAAGACGATACGACAAAAAGATGAAAATTTGGCAGAGTTAATTCGTAAAGGTAGAACGCGATTGTTACAGATTTTGGGTAAAGAACCGGGAACAATTTATCTCCCAATTCGGCGAGAAGATTTGGACTGGTGGTTACAACATTTGGAAATGTTGCAATTGAGTTTATTGACCCAGGGTGTGTCTATCAGTTTAAGCCCTTTAAAAAGTCCAGTGCTAAAATGGATGTCTGGAACAGGATGGATTGAAAAACCAAAGAGAAGTGAAGCTCCTATTAAGAATGCATTAACTGTTTATACAGATGCGGGTAGAAAATCGCAGACAGCAGCTGTCACCTGGGAAGTGAATGGACAGTGGAGTCATCAGATAATTGCAGCAGAAAAAGGAGATTCGCTGCAATTGTTAGAATTGTCAGCAGTCGTATGGACTTTTGTTAAGTGGATAAATGAACCAATTAATGTTGTTTCTGATTCGTTATATGTGGCTGGAATAGTATACCGAATAGAAGGAGCAAGGATAAAAGAGGTTAACAATCCTAGATTGTTTGAGTTATTATGGCAACTTCAATCTGCCGTACATCAACGGTCAGAACCATATTGCGTGATTCATATTAGAAGTCATAAATGGTCAGAAGGTTTGGGTGAAGGTAATCAGAAGGCTGATCAATTGGTATCTTTGACTGTACCTCTAAGTGAGTTTGTGAAAGCTCGTGAGGCACGTGAAGCCTTTCACCAAAATGCCAAGGGACTGTTCAAACAATTCAGAATTACCATAGATGAGGCTAAAGGTATTGTACGAAGCTGTCCAAAATGTAGCCGTTTTGGTCCGGGTTTGGGAATAGGAGTAAATCCCAGGGGTCTTGGTCCGAATGAACTATGGCAAATGGATGTAACCCATGTAAATGGATTTGGGCGTTTAAAATATGTTCATGTAACCATTGATACTTACAGTAAATATATATGGGCAACAGCTCAGGCTGGAGAAAAGGCACTCCATGTAGTTAGACATCTTACTACATGTTTTGCTGTTATGGGGGTGCCTCAAGAGATTAAGACTGATAATGGTCCAGCATATATCAGTACAAAAGTTCAAAAGTTTGTGCAAATGTGGAGGGTGAAACATGTAACAGGTATACCACACTCACGCGCTGGTCAAGCTATTATAGAAAGAACACATCAAGTATTAAAACGATATTTAGTAAAGAATGATGATACTGTGGATATACAAGAACGTCTAGCTCGTACATTGTTTACTTTAAATCATCTTTGTATTCTGGGGCAAGATCAGCCTGCAGCCTGGGTTCATTATATAAAGCCAAAACCAAAGTCTGCTGAGTCGCCAAAAATTAGGGTTAAATATAGAGATTTGAAAACTGGGATTTGGCAAGAACCAGCTGAAGTTGTTTATCAGGGAAGAGGTCATGTGTGTACTTACCCCAACAGGGTTACAATGGATTCCGTCCAGATGGACTAGACCAGCTGCAAACGATGTTTCTACTGAGATGCCTGGTTTGTAAATAGAACTATAGACTGTTTAATCATTACTAACAACTTTGAACCTTCGCTTGCTTTATAACAGAAAATGGATAGAATAACTGGGATGAAGATTTTAATCACATGGTCTGTTATCTTAGGAAAGGGATTGCGAAACCTTCACAAGATTGATCTTCGACAGAATATGTGGATTACTTGGGCTAACGAGACAGGACAGGATTAATTTTGTCCATCATTAGCTACCCCATCTGATCCGTTTCGTACGTGCTTAATTGGGGTCCCTTTAAAAAACATGAGAGGATTTGGGCCTTGGACGACAGCCAAAGTTTATGATGATCTAAATCAAGCAAAGACTGATTTCTGTACCATTCGGCCTGGATTAACCACAAACAATTGGTGTGACACATTAAATATCTCCATCAATCCTTTGGGAGCCCAAACACATAGCATTATTAAGAAATTGAATGTTACTGGTATAGAGCCTCAGGAACTTAATATTTTGGGGTCTGTACCTGGAGATTATTGTTTAACTTTTGGGGATTATCAAGGTAAAGATTTCGTTAAAATTAAGAACTTTAGACCTGAAAAGCCAAGAAATGATAGTATCTGGATTACCCCTAAATCTTTTTGGTACTATAACATTACTGGTTATTGTAATGGTTGGAATTGGCCCGTAACCGGGTATGGCAAAGTAAAAAAAGGCAAAAATGTTACCACCAGGACTATTTCTTATTTGTGGGGATCGTGCTTGGCCAGCTATACCTACAAAAGCACAAGGAGGACCGTGTTATCTTGGCAAATTAAAGTTGTTTGCCCCCAGCATTCATCAATAGTTGAATATGAGTAATATAAGTCACAAATCTAAACGTGCTAGATGTGATACATATCAATTGGGACCTGAATGTAAAGATAATGTGGAATTGTGGGAACGCCCGACTGTTATTTTAGCATCTCTTTTTACACCCCAAGCTGCCTCTGCCAAAGCACTAACCCAATTAAAACGGCTAGCTTGTTGGACAGGAAAACAAATTAATATTACCTCCAGAATAGTAGATGAACTCATCGCTGATGTCGATGGTATATGGCATACCTTATTGCAAAATCGAGCTGCCATTGATTTTTTGTTGTTAGCACAGGGCCACAGTTGTGAAGAGTTTGAAGGAATGTGTTGTATGAATCTTTCTGATCACTCTGAATCTATTCATAAGAAACTTTCCCAATTGCAAGATAACATGAAAAAGCTTACTGTTGTTATAAATCCTGTTGATGACTGACTTGAAAATGGGAAATTACTGGTTGGTTAAAAACCTTGATGAAGGTAGGCATTCGGGTTTTTGTTATTATCATTATTGTACTTGTTATTATTTGTCATACTTCTTGTGTGAAGAAGGGTCTAGAATCAGTTGTGAATCCAGTTTGGATTGTTCAACAAAAAGAAAAAGGGGGAATTGTTAAGGAATGCTAAATGGAACAGGGTCACAAGTCTGCAGAGGCGTTGTGCAAGCAAGAAGATTTCTGCTGAGACAAGACAGTGGCGAAAGCAAGGAACTTTGTGAAGAGAAGTTGTGGTTGAAGAAATGTAAAAATAAGTAGCCTGTAACCGTAAGTATGTGCAGTATGTGAGTGTAACTTTTTTATCATGTAACGAATAAGAGAATGACTAGTAGGCATATGTTATAGAAATCATATAAAAGAACCCTGTTAGAAATAAAGATTGAAGACGCTTGCAGGATCTCATATTGAGTGTTCTGTGTCTTCCCTGCTCAAAACTCTCCGCAGGTAAGGGATAAGACTAGGTGCACCAGAGATGAGCCTGGGGGCAGCGTGTACCGATGTTAGGGGTGGATTCGATAGGCCAGCTCAAATGCATCTATGCCAACGCATGCAGCACAGGCGATAAACGGGAGGAGCTGGAAGCCATCGCGCGGCAGGATACATATGACTTAATCCCCATCACGGAAACACGGTGGGGCGCCTCCCGTGAGCAGAGTGCTGCGACAGATGGCTACGAGCTCTTCAGAAGGGATAGGCAAGGTAGAAGAGGTGGCGGGGTGGCTCTCTATGTTAGGCAGTGTTTGGACAGTACAGAGCTACCTGAGTACGATGACAAGACGGAGTGCTTATGGGTAAGGATGAGAGGGAAGGCCAATAAGGCAGATATTGTGCTGGGAGTCTGTTATAGACCTCCTGACCGGGTCGAAGTGATGGATGAATCGTTCTAAAAGCGGCTGGCAGTAGTCTTAGAATCGCGTGCCCTTGTTCTCGTGGGGGACTTCAAGTGTCCAGACACCTGCTGGAAATATGCCACAGCTGAGAGTAAACAGTCTAGGAGGTTCCTGGAGCATGTGGTAGATAACTTCCCGACACAGGCGGTAGGTGAGCCGACCAGGGGAGGAGCCTTGCTAGATCTATTGTTTACGAACAGGGAAGGACTGGTGGGAGGTGTGATGGTCACAGGCCGTCTTGGGCTTAGCGACTGTGAAGTGACAGAATTCTCAATTCTTGGTGAGGCAAGGAAGGGGGGTAGCAAAACCAGTGCTCTGGACTTGAGGAGGGCAAACGATGGCCTCGTTGAGGCACTGGTTGAGAGAGTCCCTTGGGAGACGGTCCTGAAGGGACGGACGTTCTTTAAGAAGGAAATCTTAACAGCTCAGGACCAGGCTATTCCCCCGTGCCACAATGTCGAATCGCTGAGGAAAACGACAGGCCTGGCTGACCAGGGGGCTTTTGCTAGGAGTCGGGAAACAAAAGGAGAGTTTATCATCTCTGGAAGAAAGGGTGGGCAACCTGGGAGGAGTGCAGGGATCTTGTTAGGTCATAGAGAAAGGAAATTAGAAAGACAAAAGCTCAGCTAGAATGAAATCTGTCCGCTGTCATAAGAGACGACAAAAAATGTTTTTACAAATACATTAACGGTCAAAAGAATCCCAAGGAGCATATCTATCCTTTAAGGGATACAGAAGGGAACGTTGCCACCAGAGATGAGGAAAAGGCTGAGATAGTTAGTGCCTTCTTTGCCTTAGTCTTTAAGAGGGAGACCAGTTGTCCTCAGGGTACTCTGCCTCCTGAGCTGGAAGGTGAGGATGAAGAGCAGAATATATTCCCCCCCCCCCCCTTAATCCAGGAGGAAATAGTTAGTGACCTACTACGCCATCTGGATGCTCACAAATCCATGGGACCAGATGGAATCCATCGAAGAGGGCAGAGGGAACTGGCAGAGGTGCTTCCCAAGCTGCTCTCCGTCATCTATTGCCGATCCTGGTCAACGGGGGAGGTCCCAGAGGACTGGAGGCTTGCCGGTGTGATGCCCATTTACAAGAAGGGTTGGAGGGAGGATCCAGGGAACTACGGGCCTGTCAGCCTGACCTTGGTACCGGGGAAGATTATGGAACAGTTTGCCTAGAGCGCTCATGTGGCAAGTCTGGGACAAGCAGGGGATTGGGACTGGTCAGCGTGGGTTTATGAAAGACAGGTTCTGCTTGACCAACCCGATCTCCTTCTATGACCAGGTGACCCACCTAGTGGATGAGGGAAAGGCTGTGGATGTTACCTACCTTGACTGCAGCAAGGCCTTTGATACCATCTCTCATGGCATACTCCTCGAGAAGCTGTCGTCTCCTGTCTTAGACAAGCGTACTCTTTGCTGGGTGAAAAACTGGCTGGATTTGATTCCATTCTAGGGAACAGAACAGAGATGTAGCAGGAAAGGAAAAAAAAGAAGGCAGGGAGAACAAAGGGAGAGAGACACAAAGACTGGAAGAAGGACAAAGGCATGACAGAGGGAAAAAATAGCAATAGGCTGCAGGAGAGAGATGGAGGAGTTCAAAAAAGACACAGGGAGCACGACAGAACGAGAGTGAGAAACAAGGGACAGAGCAGGACAGCACTGAAGGAAAAAACAACTGTGATTGATAGGCTGTCAGAGAGATATGGAGGAAGAGAGAAAAGAGAAGGGACAGCTAGCTTGAGAGGGGGATGCAGTTGGAAAGGATAGAAGAGGGAAGGAAACAGAGAAATACAGAAAAGATCACAAGAGGAAGCAGGGCAGAGGGACAGCAATAGAAGAAAAAAGGGACAGGGATCTGGACAGATGGAGAAAAAAGCAGGAGGAATAGATACAACGTGATACGATGGGACAGGAAGTAAGATAGCGCGACAGACGATAATCATGACAAGACATAGAGAGAGACTATGAAAAGCACAGGAGATTGGAGAGAGAAAGAGAAGACATGAATAAAAAGAGTAGGGAGCACCACAAAGGGTCAGGAAAAGAGAAGAACAGGAAGGACAACAGGGACAGTGAAATACAGAACAACACCACACACAGACACACACACCCCCATATTATCCACTCATCAAACCCATTTCAGAGTCACAGAGTACCTCAGCCCCTTTAAGAAAAGTAGCACCGCGCCCGAGCCCATTTCGGCGCCGCACCGCGCCCGAGCCCATTTCACGGTTCTCTAGCTCCAGCTCCAATTTCAAAGTTGTGCAATTACTAGAGGCAGGAATGCACCCCCTTTCCATTAGCCCAGCAGCAGCTACGTTTACCTCAAGGTATCTACAACTCGCCCTTGGATGCCCAATTCCAACAGACACTTTCACTCACTTCAACAGCTAAGTTTACCTATGGGCACTAAACGCCCATGATTCCCTCTACGCTTCCCTTTTTGATTGCCATTAGTACTGTGATTCCCACAAGGACACCTAATTACCTGTCTTTTTTTCATTTTATTTTTAGTGCTTCATTTGATCCATTACTCATTCCACATAGATTCAGCTATGTCAGTGTTTCAATCCAATTCTACAATGTACTTTTTCTACAATATATAGAAAAGACTTGTGGCCTCACTGGTCAAATACTTGACACTATTAGTTCTAGTCCTCTTTTAATCATTATTTTTACAAATACATGTAAACTCCCAAAATCTAGCATTACCTGAAGAAGAAATGCCGCTATTTAGTACCTGCGATGCTCTACGGAGTGGTCTTTTCCACATTCCTCGCTCCCATTACATCCGTCACTGCACATCCAGAAGCTTTACTCCCTCAGGTGACATTACCTGCACGATCCCTGTTCCCGGGCAGCAAACGAGGGAGCTCCAATCATCTTGACAGACCGTCCACTTCCACACCTCGACACAAAAACAGAAATTGAAAAATATCATTACATCACAAACTACAGAGAGCACCCAAATATTTTACAAACCCACCCCAGAAAAATACAGTTACACTCATGCACTTCACAACCCTGGCCTACTCCATGCTGGCCATCTAGTCCAACTCCCCCCACCCTTCGCCCGCAAAATCCTCAACTGTCTTCCAAAGACCATCCACTGGACAACATATTTCCCTGCGCTGACTGGCAATTACCAGGTTCCAGGGGAGCGCGCCAGAGGAACACCGCTCCCGGGACCTTGGAAAAAAAATCACCCTGCCTGTGAAAACCCAGGCACGAGCCGAACCTCTGTCCAAACATTGGCAATCAGCATTGCCTCATGGAGCAGCTGGGACCAGGGAAAAAAAAAAAAAAAAAAACCGGGGTAGGGGAGGACACACCAAAAACCAACCCAGATCCCAGCTGCGGTTTTTTATTCTAAGTTTTTCGGGGGTTTTTCCTAATTCCCTGAAAAAAATCTCAGCTCTACATCCAACATGAATGGAAAAAAAACCCAAAAAGTCTAAACCACATAACCCTACAAGGTTAGACACATTCACAACATACCACTCGTTCAGACAACATGCGTGCCAGCCCGCACTCTCAACTCATCCATCCTACCACCCACAGGACTGGAGAGGCCGTCACCCCGTGCCTGCGGCAGCAGGGGCCTCAGAAAATCGCCCTACCTGCAAAAACCCGGGCCCCAGCCCAACCTCCTTCCAACCAACCTCCCCACAAACTGCCCTTCCGTTACACCAATGTTTCAACACGCACCATCATCTCCACCATTGTGCATGTTCAACTCGATACTGAGCTTTCACAGTGCCACGTGTCACAGTCCAACCTCCGTAGCAGCCATGTCACCTAAACGCAAGGTTCCTTCAAGCACCTCTCGTGCCCTGTCAACACCTGCAAAAACAACACACAAAGCTTGTCAACAGACACTTCATCCTTGAGAGAGAAGTCAAGTCCTCCACCGCTCCCCTACCCTGCTTCCCACCTATTCCAAAAATAATGCATCCTCACAGCCAGTGTCCTCCATGGCACTTGAAAAAAACCAGAGCATCACAAACACAGAGCTCTCCCAAAGTTACTGATCGCTCCAAGACCCATCACGCTGCTACTCAGACCTCAAGGCCTTGACCAGTTCTAGAGACTTGCGACAAAGCATCCGCATAAACAAGATGAACACCATTGCCCAGTTCCTGCCTTACTCAATGCTGGTTCACAGTCCAATTGCGATCCCCTCAACTCTTTGCATGCAAAGAGCCCAAAGTCATTAAACCTTCTACGCTGCCTCTACAATGCCGTACAAGACACACACGAACGTAGAGCCATGTAATTCACATGCAAATGTAATGCCATACAAGGCAGTACTCTTACCTCGGTTAAGGCAAAACAACTCGGAGCACTGCCATACCGGAGAAAACAGAACAGGGCCAATGCAAGAGACTCTTGCGTGACAGTCAATACAAGTACAGACCACAACAATACAAAACCAATACAGAACCGTAGAAGGCAAGGCAGTCTCAGGTGGCAGTCGATACAAGTACAGAGCACTGCAATACAAAACACAATGCAGGGCCAGGCAATGCGAGACAGTCTCACATGACAGTCAATACAAATACACAACAAAACAACACAGGGCAAAGGCAAATACAGACCAATACAATGCAAGAAAACTGCAAAACACAGCAAAGCAGTCTCATAGAGCCACTGGACGCATCTTCCTTCCGACTCCACTCACGGACCCACCTCCTTACAGCGCTCTGCTGCCTTCCCCCATTGCTCTGTGGGACGCATCTTGGCCCTCCACATCTGAAAAAAAGTCCCGCAAACATATTGAACGAGTCACCTGGATGCAGAGCAAGAGCTTCACAACTCCAGAGGTCTTGAATCCATCGACAAAGCCCATCTGGAGTCCAGCTACAGCCTCTCATTTAAAAACAAACAAACAAAAAAAACAACCAAAAAACAAACAACCAAAAAACCCAACCGCCCCCCCCCCCCGCCTCCCCTCCACTGTAGGGTTCAAATATATGGAACTTACTGGGCCTGAAAGTAGCTCATGGTCGCAAGAACATTCCAGACACCTTTGGAAGGCCCTGAACAGAACAAACAAGAAGATAGAAGAAGAAAGATCCTAATTAGAAAAACACAGGTGCACATTCCACAATAAGGGGAACTTGGCACAACCAACCTCAATTCAGGGGCTTATCTCGACCGATTGGACTAAGACAAGTTTTGCATGCTCTAACATCGCCAATTATATCCTGTGTGTATGCGCGTGTACAGAGCGAGTATAACTAACTGTATCTTATGTTTATACGCGTGGACAGTATCGATGTAACCAATCACCGCTTACGCTTGTGCGCGTGGACACCACGTGCTTGCGTGCAGCAGCCAATCAAAGCTTCTAAACAACTTAGAGAATTGTATAAGAATGATCAGCTAAGCTCAATAAAGGGGCGACTTTAATCATCATACTGGTGTTCTATCGTCCGGGCCCCGCACGGAGTAACCCTAAACCCTACACCCCACCAACCAGAAAAAAAACAGGGCCAAACTTGGAGCCCATCACGTGCAAGTCTTAACACCTTAGAGAGTCAAATCCGCTTCACTGCCCCTCAATAACCCCTGCCACACGACTCCAATCGTCTCCGTGAAACACTATCGGCACGGCTGTCAGCGCAGCCCGCTGATGGCTACTCGAGCCGAGATGACTATACAACCCTCGCCTAAACGGTCTAGGCACATCAACGTTTCACCCGTAGACTCTTATCACTGTTCCACCTACCCCTGACTCTACATCCCCGGGCAGAGCAGCTCCAAGCCAAGCACACCGCGTGCAGAACGTCACCACGTGGAACGCTACCAACGAGGTGATTCAACGAGAGAGAAAACTCTCGGCAAGAAGAATGACCCCTGGACGGGAGGCGCCGTTGGGCAAGATGACCTATGGGGCCAGAACCGCAAGGCCAGGAGGCTCCACGGCAGACGCAGGGAAGAGGAGTCAAACGGAACGGCCCGTTACAAGACAGCACTGTCAAAACCCAGACGACAGATGCACCAGAAGCCTGGCATCGAGACCTAAGGATGTCAGGATGTGGGGAAGAAGTCCCAGTCCAAGAAAACGGACGGCTAGAGAGCGGAGCTGCCGATGCAGCCCAAAAAAATGCTGCCAAAGAGCACCGACCAGAACCCGCCGAGACCGATCCATGCTTTAGAGCTCCGAGCACAAGAAAAGAAGCACCCGATTGGCACCGTGCCGATGAGCAAGAGCATTCGAAACCCTAGGGACAGCACCCGAAGCGCATGCCTCGCTCCTCCGGCGCAAAGCGCGACAAGGACATCGAGACCCGAGGAAGGTCTAAGCGCACAAGACAGACTACACAAACCACACGCCTCCGCGGACACGGGCTGGAACTGCCCAGCCCGGCACACACGGGTCTCGTGCTGAAAAGCAACCCGCTCCCTTTGCCTGCGCAAAGGCGACTGCTTTGGGACAGCCTTCTCCCCTGCGCTAACTTTAGAACTCCTCCCTGCTATTCCCAGCTTTGTCCTTTCCTCCCAGCCTGGTCCCTCAACTTAGCTTTCAGAGGGCCGAGAGTCTAAATCCAGCCTCCACAAAACCACACGGGCTAACTGGGATATTCCTCAAAGGGGACACATTGCTCTTCAACATCTGCAATGAACAAACACAAACAAATCAGAAAAGGGAGTAAGCATCCCGCTGGCCAACGCCAACTACTTCCCCAACTCCCCCCTCCTCCCAAGTGCCACCGTGTTCGCTTCCCCGCTCATTCCAGAGTCAGACCCTGCAGCCGTCGTCACTCGTGGTATCTAAGGTACCAAGAGAAACCAAGTTAGCGTGGCACTCATGAGAAGACATCAGCCCCATGCTCCTCCTCACTAATCCGCAGCTCGCCTCAAACGCTCATCCAATTCAAAGATAGCCCACACAGCACCTCCACAACAGAAGGTAAATGCTGAACCGAGCAGCCCATAATACCTTGCTATTCAACACCGACCCGGCCGATGACCGCCTCACCTTCTCGGACCGGCATGCAGCTTTGCAGGAGACCTTGTAGCAGACTTCACGGTACATAAAGGCTGCCTATAAGAAACCTGCAGAGGGACTGTTTACAAGGGAGTACAGCAATAGGACAAGGCGGTAACGGCTTTAGTCCTAAAGACGGTACATTTCGTTTAGGCATTAGGAAGACATTTCTCACTAGGGGTTGCGAGGCACTGGAATGCGTTGCCCAGAAAACCTGCAGGTGCTCACTCCCTGAAAGCATTCAAGGCAAGGTCAAATGGGGCTTTCAGCAACCTGGTCTCACGGAAGATCTCCCGGGGGGGGGGGGGGGGGGGGTGTGGAACTAGAGGATCTTTATGGTGCCTTCCAACCCAAACTATTCTACGATTCTGTGACATTCAGATCCAACTGCAAAACTCTTCTGAGAAGGGCTGGTGAACCCTCCTCCCTTTCCCAGTAGTCTCAAAACTTTAGAAACCCCTTTTCTCCTCCTCAACTGTCAGGAAAGGAACCCCACTGCTTCCTGACACCTCCTGCCCTCATTTTGCACTCCTGAACCCCCTTCAGTGGCTACTCTTCAGGAGCCGCTATTCTGAGCCACATCCCAAATTCCGAGGGCACCCCCTAACCTACAGATCTCCAGAGACTCTGAGCTCTGCTCCATGCCCACAAAGTAAAGTCAAGTCCCAAGGCTTGTAATCTACAAGGGGCCTGCCACCAGCTGCAAAGATTCTTGGGACAACGTGGCATTCTGTGGGCAATGAGGAAAGGCAACAAGGCATCCCAGAACCTGAAGGGCACTGTGCCTCACGGCCCTTCTGCTATCTTCAGAAATACTAAAACTCCATATACAAATGCATACAAACGTTCACCCTAACCCCTGCTAAACAATGTCACCATCGGTCCTGTTAAGAAAGATATCATCAACTTATACAGCATACAGCAGAACTAGTGAAAAAAACAAGGTTCCATTTTCAATAAAGTTGGGAACTCCAGGGAAACACAATGCATGAAGAATTAAAAACAAACCAAAACAAACAATGCATACTATTAAACCATCTTTCTACCCCTGAACACTCAAAACAAAACTACTGGCCTGAAAAAAAAGGAAAGGAAAAAAAAAGCAGCTGTATACAAACGTTACTTTCTACCACGCATGCTGCAGAACCTTGACTGGTCCTGAAGCTCTTACCTCAGGCAGACACCTCTTCCCCAAAGAGCTGAGCCAGCTCAAAAGCTGCAAAGCACTCAAGGAAGAGCTGAGCACCAACACCAGAGAAACCCAGGAGCACAATGAGCTCCCTCAGCAGAGGCTGTGGCTCAAATAGCCTGAGCCCCCACCCACCACCCTTAGCACAATCCCCTGGGAAAGGGGAAGGGCAAACCACCAGCAGTTATAAAGGCAGCTGGAGGGGCAGCAGCACTGTTCTCACCTGCCTTTACATTTACAGCAAATGAGACCCTGAACAGAGAAAGTAACCCCCCCCCCCACACACACACACACCCCCCAGGAAATGACACTACTTGCTCCTGTGCTACAGCTACAACTATTGCATCAGCAACGTGACCATCTAAGGAGTTAATCTTAATTTTTCTGAGGCATAGACAGAAAAAGACATGTGTGTTTCTAAACCAGGTGGGAAATTAGCTCGTTAAATGCAATAACAATGTAGTTATTAAAATCACATCGGTCAACAGTGAGGCCAGCAGACGCAATGGTAAGTTGGCGGCTAAGAGCTAGACTGAGGCAGACCGGGAGGTTCCCGAGGCCCAGGAGCCCCGGGGAAGAGCAGAGGGACCGTGCAGAGCCGGCAGCTCTCGCGAGAGAGGCTGACGCGGCGTGGGCATTGCCAGGGGCAACCGTGGGAGATTTAAACGGCCCCGAGGAGCGCCAGCGACGGGGAGCGTGGCAAGCAGGGCGTGGTGCGTCAGAAAGGTGTGCCATGGTGCGGCAGTTCGCGCGGTGGTTCGTGCGGGCAGGGCCCAGCCCCCCCCCCCCCCTCCCAGCTCAAGCAGGCTACTGAAGTGGCGGGCATCGTCCTCAGGAGGAGACCCCGGTATCGCTGCCACTGAGGTGAAAGTCATTGCTAGGAAAAACGTGGTGACGCAGACTGAGCTCCAATGTAAACGTGCAGCTGACCGGGTATCTGGCTGCGGGGAGTGCCCGAGTCTATCACTGATGCCGGAGGGCAGTGGGGACACCTCTTGTGTGAGATGTGCCCAGGTAGAGGATCTGCTCAGCCTGGTGGCAGAGCTGAAGGAGGAAGTGGAAAGGTTGAGGAGTATCAGGGAGTGTGAGAGGGAGACAGATTGGTGGACCCACACCCTACCATCCCTGGGGCAGAGGCAGCGGATGGAGGCTCCGCGAGAAGCGGAGGTTTCCCTGCCCCCTCGCCACCGGGCAGGAGGGGACCTAAGAGATGGAGGGTAATGGATACAGGTCCCTGCTTGGGGAGGCAGGCGAGTCCCCTCCCGGTCTCCCTCACCTTCCCAGTTGCCCCTACGCAACAGGAGCGTGGCTCTGGAACTTGAGGATCTTCTGGAACAATGAAGATCAGGGTGTAGGTGAAGCCCTATCCAGGGAGGCGCCTAGGCTCAGTCGGGCAGCCCCACGTGTTCCCAAAGCCACCGAAAAAAGGAAACAGGAGGGTAATTGTCATAGGTGACTTCCTTCTGAGGGGGACAGAGGGCCCAATATGCAGTCCTGACCCATCCCACAGGATGAGGAGGAGAGGGAAGGCCGATAAGGCAGATATTGTGCTGAGAGTCTGTAATAGACCGCCTGACCAGGTCGAAGAGATGGATGAATCATTCTACAAGCGGCTGGCAGGGCACTGGGGCGATTAGTGGAAGGAGCACAGGTAGTGTTTTCCTCAATCCCTTAGTGGCAGGGAAATATACTGAAAGGAACAGGAAACCACACCTGGTGATGACATGGCTCAGAGGCTGGTGCCATCGGTGGCGTTTGGGGTTTTTTGATCACGGGGAGGTTTACACGGCACCGGGCTTGCTAGCGACAGATGGTATCCGGCTATCTCAAAGGGGTAAAAGAATCCTCGCTCGTGAGATGGCGGGGCTCATAGAGAGGGCTTTAAACTAGGGTTGAAGGGGGTAAGGGATAAGACTAGGTGCACCAGAGATGAGCCTGGGGGCAGCGTGTACCGATGTTAGGGGTGGATTCGATAGGCCAGCTCGAATGCATCTATGCCAACGCATGCAGCACAGGCGATAAACGGGAGGAGCTGGAAGCCATCGCACAGCAGGATACATACGACTTAATCCCCATCATGGAAACACGGTGGGGCGCCTCCCGTGAGCGGAGTGCTGCGACGGATGGCTACGAGCTCTTCAGAAGGGATAGGCAAGGTAGAAGAGGTGGTGGGGTGGCTCTCTATGTTAGGCAGGGTTTGGACCGTACAGAGCTGCCCGAGTGTGATGACAAGGCGGAGTGCTTATGGGCGAGGATGAGAGGGAAGGCCGATAAGGCAGATATTGTGCTGGGAGCCTGTTATAGACCGCCCGCCTGGGTCAAAGTGACGGATGAATCGTTCTAAAAGCGGCTGGCAGTAGTCTTAGAATCGCGTGCCCTTGTTCTCGTGGGGGACTTCAAGTGTCCAGACACCTGCTGGAAATATGCCACAGCTGAGAGTAAACAGTCTAGGAGGTTCCTGGAGCGTGTGGTAGATAACTTCCCGACACAGGCGGTAGGTGAGCCGACCAGGGGAGGAGCCTTGCTAGATCTATTGTTTACGAACAGGGAAGGACTGGTGGGAGGTGTGATGGTCACAGACCGTCTTGGGCTTAGCGACCGTGAAATGACAGAATTCTCAATTCTTGGTGAGGCAAGGAAGGGGGGTAGCAAAACCAGTGCTCTGGACTTGCGGAGGGCAAACTTTGGCCTCGTTGAGGCACTGGTTGAGAGAGTCCCTTGGGAGATGGTCCTGAAGGGCAAAGGGGTCCAGGAGGGACGGACGTTCTTTAAGAAGGAAATCTTAACAGCTCGGGACCAGGCTATTCCCCCGTGCCGCAGTGTCGAATCGCCGAGGAAAACGACAGGCCTGGCTGAACGGGGGGCTTTTGCTAGGAGTCAGGAAACAAAAGGCGAATCTATCATCTCTGGAAGAAAGGGCGGGCAACCTGGGAGGAGTGCAGGCATCTTGTTAGGTCATAGAGAAAGGAAATTAGAAAGACAAAAGCTCAGCTAGAATGAAATCTGTCCGCTGTCATAAGAGACGACAAAAATGTTTTTACAAATACATTAACGGTCAAAAGAATCCCAAGGTGTGTATCTATCCTTTAAGGATACTGAAGGGAACGTTGCCACCAGAGATGAGGAAAAGGCTGAGGTACTTAATGCCTTCTTTGCCTTAGTCTTTAAGAGGGAGACCAGTTGTCCTCAGGGTACTCTGCCTCCTGAGCTGGAAGGTGAGGATTAAGAGCAGAATATACACACACATAAACACACCCACCCCTTAATCCATTAAACCGGGAGGAAATAGTTAGGGACCTGCTATGCCATCCGGATGCTCACAAATCCATGGGACCAGATGGAATCCATCCAAGAGGGCAGAGGGAACTGGCAGAGGTGCTTCCCAAGCTGCTCTCCGTCATCTATTGGCGATCCTGGTCAACGGGGGAGGTCCCAGAGGACTGGAGGCTTGCCGGTGTGACGCCCATTTACGAGGAGGGTCGGAGGGAGGATCCGGGGAACTACGGGCCTGTCAGCCTGACCTCGGTACCGGGGAAGATTATGGAACGGTTTGCCTTGAGAGCGCTCACGTGGCAAGTCTGGGACAAGCAGGGGATTGGGACTGGTCAGCGTGGGTTTATGAAAGACAGGTTCTGCTTGACCAACCCGATCTCCTTCTATGACCAGGTGACCCACCTAGTGGATGAGGGAAAGGCTGTGGATGATACCTACCTTGACTGCAGCAAGGCCTTTGATACCATCTCTCATGGCATACTCCTTGAGAAGCTGTCATGTCCTGTCTCAGACAAGCGTACTCTTTGCTGGGTGAAAAACTGGCAGGATGGACGAGCCCAGAGGGTTGTGGTGAATGGGGTTAAATCCGGTTGGCGGCGGGTCGCTAGTGGTGTTCCCCAGGGCTCGGTGTTGGGCCCGGTTCTGCTTAACGCCTTTATTGACGATTTGGACGAGGAGATCGAGTGCCTCCTCAGCAAGTTTGCAGACGACACCAACTTGAGAGGCAGGGTCGATCTCCTTGAGGGTAGGAAGGCTCTACGCAGGTGTCTGGACAGTCTGGGTCGATGAGCCGAGGCCAACTGTATGACGTTCAGCGAGGCTGAGTGCCGGGTCCTACGCTTCAGTTGCGGCGCCCCCGTGCAGCGCTATGGGCTTGGGGAAGAGTGGCTGGAAAGCGGCCCGGCAGGGAAAGACCTGGGGGTGCTGGTTGACAGCCGGTTGAATGTGAGCCAGCAGTGTGCCCAGGTGGCCAGGAAGGCCAGTGGCATCCTGGCCTGTATCGGAAATAGTGTAGCCGGCGGGAGCAGGGAGGTAATTGTTCCCCTGTATTCGGCACTAGTGAGGCCACACCTCGAGTACTGCGTTCAGTTTTGGGCCCCTTGCTACAGGAAAGACGTTGAGTTGCTGGAACGTGTCCGGAGAAGGGCAACCGAGTTGGTGAGGGGCCTGGAGCGTAAGTCTGATGAGGAACAGCTGAGGGAACTGGGGTGGTTTAGTCTGGAGAAAAGGAGGCTGAGGGGAGACCTTATCGCTCTCTACAACTACCTGAAAGGAGATTGTAGCGAGGTGGGTACCGGTCTCTTCTATCAAGTAACTAGAAATAGGATGAGAGAAAATGGCCTGAAGTTGCGCCAGAGAAGGTTTAGATTGGATATCAGAAAAAAACCTATTTACTGAGAGGGTTGTCAGGCATTGGAACAGGCTGCCCAGGGTAGCGATGGAGTCACCATCCCTGGAGGTGTTCAAAACACACGTAGATGTGGCTCTTCGGGACATGATTTAGCAGGCATGGTGCTGTTGGGTTGGTGGTTGGACTTAATGATCTTAGAAGTCCTTTCCAAATTTGACGATTTGATTCTATTCTAGGGAGCAGAACAGAAACGTAGCAAGAAAGGAAAAAAAGGAAGGGAGGGAGAACAAAGGGAGAGAGACACAAAGACTGGAAGAAGGACAAAGGGATGACAGAGGAAAAAAATAGCGATAGGCTGCAGGAGAGAGATGGAGGAGTTCAAAAAAGACACAGGGAGCATGACAGAATGAGAGTGAGAAACAAGGGCCAGAGCAGGACAGCACTGGAGGAAAAAACAACTGTGATTGATAGGCTGTCAGAGAGATATGGAGGAAGAGAGAAAAGAGAAGGGACAGCTAGCTCGAGAGAGGGATGCAGTTAGAAAGGATGGAAGAGGGAAGGAAACAGAGAAATACAAAAAAGATCACAAGAGGAAGCAGGGCAGAGGGACAGCAATAGAAGAAAAAAGGGACAGGGATCTGGACAAATGGAGAAAAAAGCAGGAGAAATAGATACAACGTGATACGATGGGACAGAAAGTAAGATAGCGAGACAGATGAGAATAATGACAAGAGATAGAGAGAGACTATGAAAAGCACAGGAGACTGGAGAGAGAAAGAGAAGACATGAATAAAAAGAGTAGGGAGCACCACAAAGGGTCAGGAAAAGAGAAGAACAGGAAGGACAACAGGGACAGTGAAATACAGAACAACACCACACACAGACACACACACCCCCATATTATCCACTCATCAAACCCATTTCAGAGTCAGAGAGTACCTCAGCCCCTTTAAGAAAAGTAGCACCGCGCCCGAGCCCATTTCGGCGCCGCACCGCGCCCGAGCCCATTTCGGCGCCGCACCGCGCCCGAGCCCATTTCGGCGCCGCACCGCGCCCGAGCCCATTTCGGCGCCGCACCGCGCCCGAGCCCATTTCGGCGCCGCACCGCGCCCGAGCCCATTTCGGCGCCGCACCGCGCCCGAGCCCATTTCGGCGCCGCACCGCGCCCGAGCCCATTTCGGCGCCGCACCGCGCCCGAGCCCATTTCGGCGCCGCACCGCGCCCGAGCCCATTTCGGCGCCGCACCGCGCCCGAGCCCATTTCGGCGCCGCACCGCGCCCGAGCCCATTTCGGCGCCGCACCGCGCCCGAGCCCATTTCGGCGCCGCACCGCGCCCGAGCCCATTTCGGCGCCGCACCGCGCCCGAGCCCATTTCGGCGCCGCACCGCGCCCGAGCCCATTTCGGCGCCGCACCGCGCCCGAGCCCATTTCACGGTTCTCTAGCTCCGGCTCCAATTTCAAAGTTGTGCAATCACTAGAGGCAGGAATGCACCCCCTTTCCATTAACCTAGCAGCAGCTACATTTTCCTCAAGGTATCTACAACTCGCCCTTGGATGCCTAATTCCAACAGACACTTTCACTTACTTCAACAGCTAAGTTTACCTATGGGCACTAAACGCCCATGCTTCCCTCTACGCTTCCCTTTGTGATTGCCATTAGTCCCGTGATTCCCACAAGGACACCTGTCTTTTTGTCATTTTGTATTTAGTGCTTCATTTGGTCCATTACTCATTCCACATACTTTCAGCTATGTCAGTGTTTCAATCCAATTCTACAATGTACTTTTTCTACAATATATAGAAAAGACTTATGGCCTCACTCGTTAAATACTTGACACTATTAGTTTTAGTGCTCTTTTAATCATTATTTTTACAAATACATGTAAACTCCAAAAATCTAGCATTACCTGAGGAAGAAATGCCACTATTCAGTACCTGCAATGCTCTACGGAGTGGTCTTTTCCACATTCCTCGCTCCCATTACATCCGTCGCTGCACATCCAGAAGTTTTACTCCCTCAGGTGACATTACCTGCACGATCCCTGTTCCCGGGCAGCAAACGAGGGAGCTCCGCTCATCTTGACAGACCGTCCACTTCCACACCTCGACACAAAACCAGAAACTGAAAAATATCATTACATCACAAGCTACAAAGAGCACCCAAATATTTTACAAACCCACCACAGACAAACAGTTACACTCATGCACTTCACAACCCTGGCCTACTCCCTGCTGGCCATCTAGTCCAACTCCCCCCACCCTTTGCCCGCAAAATCCTCAACTGTCTTCCAAAGACCATCCACCGCACAACATATTTCCCTGTGCTGACTGGCAATTACTTGCTTCCAGGGGAGTGCTCCAGAGGAACGCCGCTCCCGGGAGCCTTGGAAAAAAATCACCCTGCCTGTGAAAACCCGGGCCCGAGCCGAACCCCTGTCCAAACATTGGCGATCAATATTGCCTCATGGAGCAGCTGGCACCAGGGGAAAGAAAAAAATTGGGGCAGGGGAGGACACACCAAACACCAACCCCGATCCCAGCTGGGGTTTTTTATTCTAAGTTTTGGGGTTCTTTTTCCTAATTCCCTGAAAAAAATCTCAGCTCTACATCCAACCTGAAAGGAAAAAAAAACCAGAAAGTCTAAACCACATAACCCTACAAGGTTAGACACATTCACAACACACCACTCGTTCAGATCACATGCATGCCAGCCCTCACTCTCAACTCATCCATCCTACCGCCCACAGGCCTCGAGAGGCCGACACCCCGTGCCTGCGGCAGCAGGGGCCTCAGAAAATCACCCTACCTGCAAAAACCCGGGCCCCAGCCCAACCTCCTTCCAACCTCCCCACAAACTGCCCTTCTGTTACACCAGTGTTTCAACACGCACCATCATCTCCACCATCCGTGCATTTTCAACCCGATACTGAGCTTTCACAGTGCCACGTGTCACAGTCCAACCTCCGTAGCAGCCATGTCACCTAAACGCAAGGTTCCTTCAAGCACCTCTCGTGCCCTGTTATCACCTGCAAAAACAACACACAAAGCTTGTCAACAGACACTTCATCCTTGAGAGACAAGTCAAGTCCTCCACCGCTCCCCTACCCTGCTTCCCACCTATTCCAAAAATAACGCATCCTCACAGCCAGTGTCCTCCATGGCACTTGAGAAAAAACAGAGCATCACAAACACAGAGCTCTCCCAAAGTTACCGATCGCTCCAAGACCCATCACGCTGCTACTCAGACCTCAAGGCCTTGACCATTTCTAGAGACTTGCCACAAAGCATCCGCATAAACAAGATGAACACCATTGCCCAGTTCCTGCCTTACTCAATGCTAGTTCACAGTCCAATTGCGATCCCCTCAACTCTTTGCATGCAAAGAGCCCAAAGTCATTAAACCTTCTACGCTGCCTCTACAATGCCATACAAGACACACACGAACATAGAGCCATGTAATTCACATGCAAATGTAATGCCATACAAGGCAGTACTCTTACCTCGGTCAAGGCAAAACAACTCGGAGCACTGCCATACCAGACAAAACGGAACAGGGCCAATGCAAGAGACTCTCACGTGACAGTCAATACAAGTACAGACCAAAACAATACAAAACCAATACAGAACCGCAGAAGGCAAGGCAGTCTCAGGTGGCAATCCATACAAGTACAGAGCACTGCAATACAAAACACAATGCAGGGCCAGGCAATACGAGACAGTCTCACATGACAGTCCATACAAATACACAACAAAACAACGCAAGGCAAAGGCAAATACAGTCCAATACAATGCAAGAAAACTGCAAAACAGCAACGCAAAGCAGTCTCATAGAGCCACCGGCCGCATCTTCCTTCCGACCCCACTCACGGGCCCACCTCCTTACAGCGCTCTGCTGCCTTCCCCCATCGCTCTGTGGGACGCATCTTGTCCCTCCACATCTGAAAAAAAACCCACAAACATATTGAACGAGTCACCTGGATGCAGAGCAAGAGCTTCACAACTCCAGAGGTCTTGATTCCATCGACAAAGCCCATCTGGAGTCCAGCTACAGCCTGTCATTAAAAACAAAAAAAAAAAAACGAAAACCAAACAAAAAAACAACAAAAAACCCACCACTACCACCCCCCCTCCACTGTAGGGTTCAATTATATGGAACTTACTTACTGGGCCTGAAAGTAGCTCATGGTCGCAAGAGCCTTCCAGACACCTTTGGAAGGCCCTGAACAGAACAAACAAGAAGATAGAAGAAGAAAGATCCCAATTAGAAAAACACAGGTGCACATTCCACGATAAAGGGAACTTGGCACAACCGACCTCAATTCAGGGCCTTATCTCGACCGATTGGACTGAGACAAGTTTTGCATGCTCTAACATCGCCAATTATATCCTGTGTGTATGCGCGTGTACAGAGCGAGTATAACTAACTGTATCTTATGTTTATACGCATGGACAGTATCGATGTAACCAATCACCGCTTACGCTTGTGCGCGTGGACACCACATGCTTGCGTGCAGCAGCCAATCAAAGCTTCTAAACAACTTAGAGAATTGTATAACAATGATCAGCTAAGCTCAATAAAGGGGCAACTTTAATCATCATACTGGTGTTCTATCGTCCGGGCCCCGCACGGAGTAACCCTAAACCCTACACCCCACCAACCAAAAAAAAAAACAGGGCCAGACTTGGAGCCCATCACGTGCAAGTCTTAACACCTTAGAGAGTCAAATCCGCTTCACTGCCCCTCAACAACCCCTGCCACACGGCTCCAATCGTCTCCGTGAAACACTATCGGCACGGCTGTCCGCGCAGCCCGCTGATGGCTACTCGAGCCGAGATGACTGTACAACCCTCGCCTAAACGGTCTAGGCACATCAACGTTTCACCCGTAGACTCTTATCGCTGTTCCACCTACCCCTGACTCTACATCCCCGGGCAGAGCAGCTCCAAGCCAAGCACACCGCGTGCAGAACGTCACCACGTGGAACGCTACCAACGAGGTGATTCAACGAGAGAGAAAACTCTCGGCAAGAAGAATGACCCCCGGGCGGGAGGCGCCGTCGGGCAAGATGACCTATGGGGCCGCAACCGCGAGGCCAGGAGGCTCCACGGCAGACCCAGAGAAGTCAAACGGAGCGGCCCGTTACAAGACAGCACTGTCAAAACCCAGACGACAGATGTGCCAGAAGCCTGGCGTCGAGACCTAAGGATGTCAGGATGCAGGGAAGAAGTCCCAGTCCGAGAAAACGGACGGCTAGAGAGCAGAGCTGCCGATGCAGCCCAAAAAAATGCTGCCATAGAGCACCGACCGGAACCCGCCGAGACCGACCCACGCTTTAGAGCTCCAAGCACAAGAAAAGAAGCACCCGATTGGCACCGGGCCGATGAGTAAGAGCATTCGAAACCCTAGGGACAGCACCCGAAGCGCATGCCTCGCTCCTCCGGCGCAAAGCGCGACAAGGACATCGAGACCCGAGGAAGCTCTAAGCGCACAAGACGGACTACACCAACTACACGCCACCGCGGACACAGGCTGGAACTGCCCTGCCCGGCACACACGGGTCTCGTGCCGAAAAGCAACCCGCTCCCTTTGCCTGTGCAAAGGCGACTGCTTTGGGACAGCCCTCTCTCCTGCGCTAACTTTAAAACTCCTCCCTGCTATTCCCAGCTTTGTCCCTTCCTCCCAGCCTGGTCCCTCAACTTAGCGTTCAGAGGGGCAAGGGTCCAAATCCATCCTCCACAAAACCACACGAGCTAACTGGGATGTTCCTCAAGGGGACACATTGCTCTTCAACATCTGCAACGAAAAAAAAACAAACACAAACAAATCAGAAGAGGGAGTAAGCATCCCGCTGGCCAACGCCAACTACTTCCCCAACTCCACCCTCCTCACAAGTGCTACCGTGTTCGCTTCCCCGCTCATTCCAGAGTCAGACCCTGCAGCCGTCATCACTCGTGGTATCTAAGGTACCGAGAGAAACCACATTAGCGTGGCACTCGTGAGAAGCCATCGGCCCCACGCTCCTCCTCACTAATCCACAGCTCACCTCCAACGCTCATCCAATTCAAAGATAGCCCACACAGCACCTCCACAACAGAAGGTAAACGCTGAACCGAGCAGCCCCATAATACTTTGGTATTCAACACCGACCCGGCCGACGACCGCCTCACCTTCTCGGACCGCTCACTGGCATGCAGCTTTTCGGGAGACCTTAGAGCAGACTTCACGGTACGTAAAGGGTGCCTATAAGAAACCTGCAGAGGGACTTTTTAAAAAGGAGTACAGCCATAGGACCAGGCGGTAACGGCTTTAGTCCTAAAGAGGGTACATTTCATTCAGGCATTAGGAAGATGTTTCTCACTAGGGGTGGCATGGCACAGGAATGCATTGCCCAGAGAACCTGCGGATGCTCCCTCCCTGGAAGCATTCAAGGCCAAGTCAGATGGGGCTTTCAGCAACCTGGTCTCGCTGAAGGCGCCCCTGGGGGGGTTGGAACTAGAGGATCTTTATGGTGCCTCCCAACCCAAACCATTCTACAATTCTATGACATTCAAATCCAACCGCAAAACTCCTCTGAGAAGGGCTGGTGAACCCTCCTCCCTTTCCCCAGCAGTCCCAAAACTTAAGAAACCCCTTTTCTGCTCCTCAACACTCAGGAAAGGAACCCCACTGCTTCCTGACACCTCCTGCCCTCAATTTGCACCCCTGAACCCCCTTCAGTGGCTACTCCTCAAGAGCCGCTCTTCGGAGACACATCCCAAATTCCGGGGGCACCTCCTAACCTACAGCTCCCCAGAGATTCCTCCGAGCTCTGCTACATGCCCACAAAATGAAGTCAAGTCCCAAGGCTTGTAATCTACGAGGGGCCTGCCACCAGCTGCAAAGATTCTAAGGACAACGTGGCATTCTGTGGGCAATGAGGAAAGGCACCCCAAACCCTGAAGGGCACTGTGCCTCACGGCCCTTCTGCTTTCTTCAGAAATACTAAAACTCTATATACAATTACATACAAGATGCTCACCCTAACCCCTGCTAAACAATGTCACCATCAGTCCCGTTAAGAGAGATAACAACTTACACAGCAGAACTGTTAAAAACCCAACGTTCCTTCTTCAATAAAGTTGGGAATTGCAGAAAACAGAATGCATGAAGAATAAAAAAAAAAAAAAAAAAAAACAAACCACAAACACCAACAAAAAAAACCCAAACAATGCAAACTATTAAACCATCTTCCTACCCCTGAACTGATGCAGAGACTGACACTAGGCCTAGTAGATGTAGAAATAGAACATATGTTTAGACTCAGTGTATTGCTAAATAAAAGACTCAGGAATTTGTTAGAAGGTTAACAACTGCCTCCGTAAGTTGATTTACGTAGACAAGCCAAGGACATAAAGCACAAGATTCCTGTGTCTGTAATATAAGACAAAATAAGATGCCCTCTTTGAGGAGGTACTCTGTTTGATAAGAAAATATGTTCTGTCTCTTGTGATGACTGAGCCAAAAGCTAGGTGATAAGCAGAGAAGTTGTTTGTGGGGCCCAGAAGGGGATCGTACTGCACAAACTCGTACAACAAAGTTCAAACAGCGGACGAGTGAGGAAGACTATGGAAGAGCACCAGAGGACTCCAGAAGACCACCGAAGACCTTCAACACGCATGCATAAAGGACATTTACATATGCTAATGACTTCTCGGAAAAATCAATGAAGATGTATATTATTTCTCGGAAATTTTATGAATAGGTATGTAAGGCATGTATTTAACCTATATGATTAGTCCCAGCCAGGAAGCACGTTTGGAGGAGCGATCCCCCGTGCTTCCAGCACTGCAATAAAGAATACTTAACTCCATCACCGAATGCTCATTTCGAGAAACAGAACACTCGAAACAAAATTACTGACCTGAAAAAAAGAAAGGGGGAGGGGGGGGGCGGAAAGGCTGCATACAAGTGTGTCGTGGTTCCAGCCCAGCCGGTAACAAAGGACCACGCAGCCGCTCGCTCACTCCTCCTGCCCCCCTCCGGTGGGATAGGGAGGAGACAGAGGAGAGAAAAGGAAAAAAAAAAAATGGAACCTCGAGGGTTGAGATAAAGGCAGTTTACTGGGACAACACAAAACAAAATTGCAACAACAACAACAACAACAACGGTACTAACAAAAGAGTAAACCAAAAGAGTGATGCACAGTGCAACTGCTCACCACCCGGAACCCGACGCTCCACCACTTCCCCCAGCAAAAGTCGAGCGCTCCCCGGGCCCGCTCCCCATTTATATACTGAGCATGATGTCACATGGTATGGAATAGCTCCTTGGCTAGTTCAGGTCAGCTGCCCCAGCTATGCCCCCCACGTCCCAGGTTCCTGTAAAAATTAACTCTATCCCAGCTGAACCCAGGACAAAGTGTCCTCGGGCCTACCACACATGCTGCTGAACCTTGACTGGTCCTGAAGCTCTTACCTCAGGCAGACACCTCTTCCCAAAGGGCTGAGCCAGCTCAAAAGCTGCAAAGCACTCAAGGAAGAGCTGAGCACCAACACCAGAGAAACCCAGGAGCACAATGAGCTCCCTCAGCAGAGGCTGTGGCTCAAATACCCCCGAGCCCCCACCCACCACCCTTAGCACAATCCCCTGGGAAAGGGGAAGGGCAAACCACCAGCAGTTATAACGTCAGCTGGAGGAGGAGCAGCAGCACTGTTCTCACCTGCCTTAAATTTACAGCAAATGAGACCCTGACCAGAGAAAGTAACCCCCCCAGGAAATGACACTACTGGCTCCTGTGCTACAGCTACACCTATTGCATCAGCAATAGGACCAGGTATGGAATTAAATTTAATTTGTCTGGGGTGTAGACAGAAAACAATAGATGCCCTTCCAAACTAGGTAGGAAACTAGCTCATTAAATGCAATGACAATGTTGTTATCAAAATTGATGTGCTTCAGTTTCCTATAAAAAAGCCAACACACTCTGGGGTTATGCTTCATTTCTAGCAAAGCTGTGCATACCATCTTACTTCTACCAGAACTACCTTCTGGATTGGAATGAATCAAAAAGCAGAATTAGATCCCTTAAGAATTCCATCTCCAAAATATCTCTGGTTGCAAAACAAATTCTTTCCTGTGAATAGCCAATGATGCAGAGTCCCCCTGAGCATGTCTCCAGCTGACTCCCTTAACCAAGGTACAAGAGCCCCAAAGCACAAAAGACACCACAAAAACCCATGGAAATACATGGGTGAAAGAGGCAGCAGCCATGCCTCAGAAGGGCAGGGGGACAACGACACCCCCTGCAGTCATGCAGGAAAGGGTCAGCTGAAGCCACACCACCACACTTTGGGGAGGGGGCAGCAACCACAAATAACACCAAGAAAACATGGAACTTCGGGGATACATGGCGGGTGGGGGGAAGGGGGTGACACCCCCACCAATCGGCATGGGAAAAAACTCGCAGGAAAGGTGGGTTAGATGGATAATTTGCGGTCTTAAGATACGTGCGCGAGAACATGCACAGGCTGGGGGGGGCATGCATGAGGTTTACCTTCACCAGGGGCTCCAACTAGGTAATCCACAGTAGGTAAACTCACCTGGGATCATCTGCAACAGCAATTCCACTCTGGGGAAACCTCCAAACCTACACCTCCCCAGAGACTCTGAGCTCTGCTCCAAGCCCACAAAATAAACTCAAGTCCCAAGGCTTGTAATCTACAAGGGGCCTGCCACAAGCTGCAAAGATTCTAGGGACAATGTGGCATTCTGTGGGCAAGGAGGAAAGGCATCCCAAACCCTGAAAGGCACTGTGCCTCACGGCCCTTCTGCTTTCTTCAGAACTACTAAAACACCATATACAAATGCATTCAAGACGCTCACCCTAACCCCTGCTAAAAAATGTCACCATCGGTCCCGTTAAGAGAGATACCATCAACTTACACAGCATACAGCAGAACTGGTGAAAAAAACAAGGTTCCATTTTCTAAAAAGTTGGGAATTCCAGGGAAACACAATGCATGAAGAATTAAAAACAAAACAAAACAAAGAATACTATTAAACCATCTTTCTACCCCTAAACACTCAAAACAAAACTACTGACCTGAAAAAAAAAAGGGAGGGGGGGGGAAGACAAAGAAAGAAAAAAAAAAAAAAAAAGGGCAGCTCTATACTTTCTACCACACATGCAGCTGAATCTGACTGGTCCTGAAGCTCTTACCTCAGGCAGACACCTCTTCCCAAAGGGCTGAGCCAGCTCAAAAGCTGCAAAGCACTCAAGGAAGAGCTGAGCACCAACGCCAGAGAAACCCAGGAGCACAATGAGCTCCCTCAGCAGAGGCTGTGGCTCAAATACCCCCGAGCCCCCACCCACCACCCTTAGCACAATCCCCTGGGAAAGGGGAAGGGCAAACCACCAGCAGTTATAAAGTCAGCTGGAGGGGCAGCAGCACTGTTCTCACCTGCCTTAAATTTACAGCAAATGAGACCCTGAACAGAGAAAGCAACACTTACTGGCAACTACAATACCTGCTCCTGTACTACAGCTACAACTGTTGCATCGGCAATGTGACCAGCTAAGGAGTTAATCTTAATTTTTCTGAGGCATAGACAGAAAAAGACACGTGTGTCTCTAAACTAGGTAGGAAATTAGCTCGTTAAATGCAATAACAATGTAGTTATTAAAATCACATCGGTCAACGGCGAGGCCAGCAGACGCAATGGTAAGTTGGCGGCTAAGCGCTAGATTGAGGCGGACCGGGAGATTCCCGAGGCCCAGGAGCCCCGGGGAAGAGCAGAGGGACCGTGCAGAGCCGGCAGCTCTCGCGAGAGAGGCTGACGCGGCGTGGGCAGTGCCAGGGGCAACCGTGGGAGATTTAAATGGCCCCGAGGAGCGCCAGCGACCGGGAGCTTGGCAAGCAGGGCGTGGTGCGTCAGAAAGGTGTGCCGTGGTGCGGCAGTTCGCGCGGGCAGGGCGCAGCCCCCCCCCCCCCCCCTTCCCAGCTCAAGCAGGCTACTGAAGCGGTGGGCATCGTCCTCGGGAGGAGACCCCGGTATGGCTGCCACTGAGGTGAAAGCCATCGCTAGGAAAAATGTGGTGAAGCAGACTGAGCTCCCACGTAAACGTGCAGCTGACCGGGTATCTGGCTGCGGGGAGTGCCCGAGTCTATCAGTGATGCCGGCGGGCAGCGGGGACACCTCCTGTGTGAGATGTGACCAGGTAGATGATCTGCTCAGCCTGGTGGCAGAGCTGAAGGAGGAAGTCGAAAGGTTGAGGAGTATCAGGGAGTGTGAGAAGGAGATAGATTGGTGGACCCACACCCTACCATCCCTGGGGCAGAGGCAGCAGATGGAGGCTCCGCGAGAAGCGGCGGTTCCCCTGCCCCCTCGCCACCGGGCAGGAGGGGATCTAAGAGATGGAGGGGAATGGATAGAGGTCCCTGCTCGGGGAGGCAGGCGAGTCCCCTCCCGGTCTCCCTCACCTTCCCAGTTGCCCCTACGCAACAGGAGCGTGGCTCTGGAACTTGAGGACCAGGTCAATGAAGATCAGGGTGGAGGTGAAGCCCTATCCAGGGAGGCGCCTAGGCTCAGTCGAGCAGCCCCACGCGTTCCCAAAGCCCCCGAAAAAAAGAAAAAGGAGGGTAATTGTCATAGGTGAGTCCCTTCTGAGGGGGATAGAGGGCCCAATATGCAGTTCTGACCCATCCCACAGGATGAGGAGGAGAGGGAAGGCCGATATTGTGCTGAGAGTCTGTAATAGACCGCCTGATCAGGTCGAAGAGACGGATGAATCATTCTACAAGCGGCTGGCAGGGCACTGGGGCGATTAGTGGAAGGAGCACAGGTAGTGTTTTCCTCAGTCCCTTAGTGGCAGGGAAATATACTGAAAGGAACAGGAAACCACACCTGGTGATTACGTGGCTCAGAGGCTGGTGCCATCGGTGGCGTTTTGGGTTTTTTGATCACGGGGAGGTTTACACGGCACCGGGCTTGCTAGCGACAGATGGTATCCGGCTATCTCAAAGGGGTAAAAGAATCCTCGCTCGTCTCGTGAGATGGTGGGGCTCATCGAGAGGGCTTTAAACTAGGGTTGAAGGGGGGTAAAGGATAAGACTAGGTGCACCAGAGATGAGCCTGGGAGCAGCGTGTGCCGACGTTAGGGGTGGATTCGATAGGCCAGCTCGAATGCATCTATGCCAACGCACGCAGCATGGGCGATAAACGGGAGGAGCTGGAAGCCATCGTGCGGCAGGATAGATATGACTTAGTCCCCATCACGGAAACACGGTGGGACGCCTCCCGTGAATGGAGTGCTGCGACGGATGGCTACGAGCTCTTCAGAAGGGATAGGCAAGGTAGAAGAGGTGGTGGGGTGGCTCTCTATGTTATGCAGGGTTTGGACTGTACAGAGCTACCCGAGTGTGATGACAAGGCGGAGTGCTTATGGGCGAGGATGAGAGGGAAGGCCGATAAGGCAGATATCGTGCTGGGAGTCTGTTACAGACCGCCCGACCGGGTCGAAGTGATGGATGAATCGTTCTACAAGCGGCTGGCAGTAGTCTTAGAATCGCATGCCCTTGTTCTCGTGGGGGACTTCAAGTGTCCAGACACCTGCTGGAAACATGCCACAGCAGAGAGTAAACAGTCTAGGAGGTTCCTGGAGCGTGTGGTAGATAACTTCCCGACACAGGCGGTAGGTGAGCCGACCAGGGGAGGAGCCTTGCTAGATCTATTGTTTACGAACAGGGAAGGACTGGTGGGAGGTGTGATGGTCACAGGCCGTCTTGGGCTTAGCGACTGTGAAATGACAGAATTCTCAATTCTTGGTGAGGCAAGGAAGGGGGGTAGCAAAACCAGCGCTCTGGACTTCCAGAGGGCAAACTTTGGCCTCTTTGAGGCACTGGTTGAGAGAGTCCCTTGGGAGACGGTCCTGAAGGGCAAAGGGATCCAGGAAGGAGGGACGTTCTTTAAGAAGGAAATCTTAACAGCTCGGGACCAGGCTATTCCCCCATGCCGCAAGTCGAATCGCCGAGGAAAACGACCGGCCTGGCTGAACGGGGAACTTTTGCTAGGAGTCAGGAAACAAAAGGCGAATCTATCATCTCTGGAAGAAAGGGCGGGCAACCTGGGAGGAGTGCAGGCATCTTGTTAGGTCATAGAGAAAGGAAATTAGAAAGACAAAAGCTCAGCTAGAAGGAAATCTGTCCGCTGTCATAAGAGACGACAAAAAATGTTTTTACAAATACATTAACGGTCAAAAGAATCCCAAGGAACATATCTATCCTTTAAGGGATACAGAAGGGAACGTTGCCGCCAGAGATGAGGAAAAGGCTGAGGTACTTAATGCCTTCTTTGCCTCAGTCTTTAATAGGGAGACCAGTTATCCTCAGGGTACCCTGCCTCCTGAGCTGGAAGCTGAGGATGAAGAGCAGAATATATCCCCCAGGAAGAAATAGTTAGTGACCTACTACGCCATCTGGATGCTCACAAATCTATGGGACCAGATGGAATCCATCCAAGAGGGCAGAGGGAACTGGCAGAGGTGCTTCCCTAGCTGCTCTCCGTCATCTATTGGCGATCCTGGTCAACGGGGGAGGTCCCAGAGGACTGGAGGCTTGCCGGTGTGACGCCCATTTACGAGAAGGGTCGGAGGGAGGATCCGGGGAACTACGGGCCTGTCAGCCTGACCTCGGTACCGGGGAAGATTATGGAACGGTTTGCCTTGAGAGCGCTCACGTGGCAAGTCTGGGACAAGCAGGGGATTGGGACTGGTCAGCGTGGGTTTATGAAAGACAGGTTCTGCTTGACCAACCCGATCTCCTTCTATGACCAGGTGACCCACCTAGTGGATGAGGGAAAGGCTGTGGATGATACCTACCTTGACTGCAGCAAGGCCTTTGATACCATCTCTCATGGCATACTCCTTGAGAAGCTGTCATGTCCTGTCTCAGACAAGCGTACTCTTTGCTGGGTGAAAAACTGGCAGGATGGACGAGCCCAGAGGGTTGTGGTGAATGGGGTTAAATCCGGTTGGCGGCGGGTCGCTAGTGGTGTTCCCCAGGGCTCGGTGTTGGGCCCGGTTCTGCTTAACGCCTTTATTGACGATTTGGACGAGGAGATCGAGTGCCTCCTCAGCAAGTTTGCAGACGACACCAACTTGAGAGGCAGGGTCGATCTCCTTGAGGGTAGGAAGGCTCTACGCAGGTGTCTGGACAGTCTGGGTCGATGAGCCGAGGCCAACTGTATGACGTTCAGCGAGGCTGAGTGCCGGGTCCTACGCTTCAGTTGCGGCGCCCCCGTGCAGCGCTATGGGCTTGGGGAAGAGTGGCTGGAAAGCTGCCCGGCAGGGAAAGACCTGGGGGTGCTGGTTGACAGCCGGTTGAATGTGAGCCAGCAGTGTGCCCAGGTGGCCAGGAAGGCCAGTGGCATCCTGGCCTGTATCGGAAATAGTGTAGCCGGCGGGAGCAGGGAGGTAATTGTTCCCCTGTATTCGGCACTAGTGAGGCCACACCTCGAGTACTGCGTTCAGTTTTGGGCCCCTTGCTACAGGAAAGACGTTGAGTTGCTGGAACGTGTCCGGAGAAGGGCAACCGAGTTGGTGAGGGGCCTGGAGCGTAAGTCTGATGAGGAACAGCTGAGGGAACTGGGGTGGTTTAGTCTGGAGAAAAGGAGGCTGAGGGGAGACCTTATCGCTCTCTACAACTACCTGAAAGGAGATTGTAGCGAGGTGGGTACCGGTCTCTTCTATCAAGTAACTAGAAATAGGATGAGAGAAAATGGCCTGAAGTTGCGCCAGAGAAGGTTTAGATTGGATATCAGAAAAAAACCTATTTACTGAGAGGGTTGTCAGGCATTGGAACAGGCTGCCCAGGGTAGCGATGGAGTCACCATCCCTGGAGGTGTTCAAAACACACGTAGATGTGGCTCTTCGGGACATGATTTAGCAGGCATGGTGCTGTTGGGTTGGTGGTTGGACTTAATGATCTTAGAAGTCCTTTCCAAATTTGACGATTTGATTCTATTCTAGGGAGCAGAACAGAAACGTAGCAAGAAAGGAAAAAAAGGAAGGGAGGGAGAACAAAGGGAGAGAGACACAAAGACTGGAAGAAGGACAAAGGGATGACAGAGGAAAAAAATAGCGATAGGCTGCAGGAGAGAGATGGAGGAGTTCAAAAAAGACACAGGGAGCATGACAGAATGAGAGTGAGAAACAAGGGCCAGAGCAGGACAGCACTGGAGGAAAAAACAACTGTGATTGATAGGCTGTCAGAGAGATATGGAGGAAGAGAGAAAAGAGAAGGGACAGCTAGCTCGAGAGAGGGATGCAGTTAGAAAGGATGGAAGAGGGAAGGAAACAGAGAAATACAAAAAAGATCACAAGAGGAAGCAGGGCAGAGGGACAGCAATAGAAGAAAAAAGGGACAGGGATCTGGACAAATGGAGAAAAAAGCAGGAGAAATAGATACAACGTGATACGATGGGACAGAAAGTAAGATAGCGAGACAGATGAGAATAATGACAAGAGATAGAGAGAGACTATGAAAAGCACAGGAGACTGGAGAGAGAAAGAGAAGACATGAATAAAAAGAGTAGGGAGCACCACAAAGGGTCAGGAAAAGAGAAGAACAGGAAGGACAACAGGGACAGAGAAATACAGAACAACACCACACACAGACACACACACCCCCATATTATCCACTCATCAAACCCATTTCAGAGTCAGAGAGTACCTCAGCCCCTTTAAGAAAAGTAGCACCGCGCCCGAGCCCATTTCGGCGGCGCACCGCGCCCGAGCCCATTTCGGCGGCGCACCGCGCCCGAGCCCATTTCGGCGGCGCACCGCGCCCGAGCCCATTTCGGCGGCGCACCGCGCCCGAGCCCATTTCGGCGGCGCACCGCGCCCGAGCCCATTTCGGCGCCGCACCGCGCCCGAGCCCATTTCGGCGCCGCACCGCGCCCGAGCCCATTTCGGCGCCGCACCGCGCCCGAGCCCATTTCGGCGCCGCACCGCGCCCGAGCCCATTTCGGCGCCGCACCGCGCCCGAGCCCATTTCGGCGCCGCACCGCGCCCGAGCCCATTTCGGCGCCGCACCGCGCCCGAGCCCATTTCGGCGCCGCACCGCGCCCGAGCCCATTTCGGCGCCGCACCGCGCCCGAGCCCATTTCGGCGCCGCACCGCGCCCGAGCCCATTTCGGCGCCGCACCGCGCCCGAGCCCATTTCGGCGCCGCACCGCGCCCGAGCCCATTTCGGCGCCGCACCGCGCCCGAGCCCATTTCGGCGCCGCACCGCGCCCGAGCCCATTTCGGCGCCGCACCGCGCCCGAGCCCATTTCGGCGCCGCACCGCGCCCGAGCCCATTTCGGCGCCGCACCGCGCCCGAGCCCATTTCGGCGCCGCACCGCGCCCGAGCCCATTTCGGCGCCGCACCGCGCCCGAGCCCATTTCGGCGCCGCACCGCGCCCGAGCCCATTTCGGCGCCGCACCGCGCCCGAGCCCATTTCGGCGCCGCACCGCGCCCGAGCCCATTTCGGCGCCGCACCGCGCCCGAGCCCATTTCGGCGCCGCACCGCGCCCGAGCCCATTTCGGCGCCGCACCGCGCCCGAGCCCATTTCACGGTTCTCTAGCTCCAGCTCCAATTTCAAAGTTGTGCAATCACTAGAGGCAGGAATGCACCCCCTTTCCATTAACCTAGCAGCAGCTACATTTTCCTCAAGGTATCTACAACTCGCCCTTGGATGCCTAATTCCAACAGACACTTTCACTTACTTCAACAGCTAAGTTTACCTATGGGCACTAAACGCCCATGCTTCCCTCTACGCTTCCCTTTGTGATTGCCATTAGTCCCGTGATTCCCACAAGGACACCTGTCTTTTTGTCATTTTGTATTTAGTGCTTCATTTGGTCCATTACTCATTCCACATACTTTCAGCTATGTCAGTGTTTCAATCCAATTCTACAATGTACTTTTTCTACAATATATAGAAAAGACTTATGGCCTCACTCGTTAAATACTTGACACTATTAGTTTTAGTGCTCTTTTAATCATTATTTTTACAAATACATGTAAACTCCAAAAATCTAGCATTACCTGAGGAAGAAATGCCACTATTCAGTACCTGCAATGCTCTACGGAGTGGTCTTTTCCACATTCCTCGCTCCCATTACATCCGTCGCTGCACATCCAGAAGTTTTACTCCCTCAGGTGACATTACCTGCACGATCCCTGTTCCCGGGCAGCAAACGAGGGAGCTCCGCTCATCTTGACAGACCGTCCACTTCCACACCTCGACACAAAACCAGAAACTGAAAAATATCATTACATCACAAGCTACAAAGAGCACCCAAATATTTTACAAACCCACCACAGACAAACAGTTACACTCATGCACTTCACAACCCTGGCCTACTCCCTGCTGGCCATCTAGTCCAACTCCCCCCACCCTTTGCCCGCAAAATCCTCAACTGTCTTCCAAAGACCATCCACCGCACAACATATTTCCCTGTGCTGACTGGCAATTACTTGCTTCCAGGGGAGTGCTCCAGAGGAACGCCGCTCCCGGGAGCCTTGGAAAAAAATCACCCTGCCTGTGAAAACCCGGGCCCGAGCCGAACCCCTGTCCAAACATTGGCGATCAATATTGCCTCATGGAGCAGCTGGCACCAGGGGAAAGAAAAAAATTGGGGCAGGGGAGGACACACCAAACACCAACCCCGATCCCAGCTGGGGTTTTTTATTCTAAGTTTTGGGGTTCTTTTTCCTAATTCCCTGAAAAAAATCTCAGCTCTACATCCAACCTGAAAGGAAAAAAAAACCAGAAAGTCTAAACCACATAACCCTACAAGGTTAGACACATTCACAACACACCACTCGTTCAGATCACATGCATGCCAGCCCTCACTCTCAACTCATCCATCCTACCGCCCACAGGCCTCGAGAGGCCGACACCCCGTGCCTGCGGCAGCAGGGGCCTCAGAAAATCACCCTACCTGCAAAAACCCGGGCCCCAGCCCAACCTCCTTCCAACCTCCCCACAAACTGCCCTTCTGTTACACCAGTGTTTCAACACGCACCATCATCTCCACCATCCGTGCATTTTCAACCCGATACTGAGCTTTCACAGTGCCACGTGTCACAGTCCAACCTCCGTAGCAGCCATGTCACCTAAACGCAAGGTTCCTTCAAGCACCTCTCGTGCCCTGTTATCACCTGCAAAAACAACACACAAAGCTTGTCAACAGACACTTCATCCTTGAGAGACAAGTCAAGTCCTCCACCGCTCCCCTACCCTGCTTCCCACCTATTCCAAAAATAACGCATCCTCACAGCCAGTGTCCTCCATGGCACTTGAGAAAAAACAGAGCATCACAAACACAGAGCTCTCCCAAAGTTACCGATCGCTCCAAGACCCATCACGCTGCTACTCAGACCTCAAGGCCTTGACCATTTCTAGAGACTTGCCACAAAGCATCCGCATAAACAAGATGAACACCATTGCCCAGTTCCTGCCTTACTCAATGCTAGTTCACAGTCCAATTGCGATCCCCTCAACTCTTTGCATGCAAAGAGCCCAAAGTCATTAAACCTTCTACGCTGCCTCTACAATGCCATACAAGACACACACGAACATAGAGCCATGTAATTCACATGCAAATGTAATGCCATACAAGGCAGTACTCTTACCTCGGTCAAGGCAAAACAACTCGGAGCACTGCCATACCAGACAAAACGGAACAGGGCCAATGCAAGAGACTCTCACGTGACAGTCAATACAAGTACAGACCAAAACAATACAAAACCAATACAGAACCGCAGAAGGCAAGGCAGTCTCAGGTGGCAATCCATACAAGTACAGAGCACTGCAATACAAAACACAATGCAGGGCCAGGCAATACGAGACAGTCTCACATGACAGTCCATACAAATACACAACAAAACAACGCAAGGCAAAGGCAAATACAGTCCAATACAATGCAAGAAAACTGCAAAACAGCAACGCAAAGCAGTCTCATAGAGCCACCGGCCGCATCTTCCTTCCGACCCCACTCACGGGCCCACCTCCTTACAGCGCTCTGCTGCCTTCCCCCATCGCTCTGTGGGACGCATCTTGTCCCTCCACATCTGAAAAAAAACCCACAAACATATTGAACGAGTCACCTGGATGCAGAGCAAGAGCTTCACAACTCCAGAGGTCTTGATTCCATCGACAAAGCCCATCTGGAGTCCAGCTACAGCCTGTCATTAAAAAAAAAAAAAAAAAAACGAAAACCAAACAAAAAAACAACAAAAAACCCACCACTACCACCCCCCCTCCACTGTAGGGTTCAATTATATGGAACTTACTTACTGGGCCTGAAAGTAGCTCATGGTCGCAAGAGCCTTCCAGACACCTTTGGAAGGCCCTGAACAGAACAAACAAGAAGATAGAAGAAGAAAGATCCCAATTAGAAAAACACAGGTGCACATTCCACGATAAAGGGAACTTGGCACAACCGACCTCAATTCAGGGCCTTATCTCGACCGATTGGACTGAGACAAGTTTTGCATGCTCTAACATCGCCAATTATATCCTGTGTGTATGCGCGTGTACAGAGCGAGTATAACTAACTGTATCTTATGTTTATACGCATGGACAGTATCGATGTAACCAATCACCGCTTACGCTTGTGCGCGTGGACACCACATGCTTGCGTGCAGCAGCCAATCAAAGCTTCTAAACAACTTAGAGAATTGTATAACAATGATCAGCTAAGCTCAATAAAGGGGCAACTTTAATCATCATACTGGTGTTCTATCGTCCGGGCCCCGCACGGAGTAACCCTAAACCCTACACCCCACCAACCAAAAAAAAAAACAGGGCCAGACTTGGAGCCCATCACGTGCAAGTCTTAACACCTTAGAGAGTCAAATCCGCTTCACTGCCCCTCAACAACCCCTGCCACACGGCTCCAATCGTCTCCGTGAAACACTATCGGCACGGCTGTCCGCGCAGCCCGCTGATGGCTACTCGAGCCGAGATGACTGTACAACCCTCGCCTAAACGGTCTAGGCACATCAACGTTTCACCCGTAGACTCTTATCGCTGTTCCACCTACCCCTGACTCTACATCCCCGGGCAGAGCAGCTCCAAGCCAAGCACACCGCGTGCAGAACGTCACCACGTGGAACGCTACCAACGAGGTGATTCAACGAGAGAGAAAACTCTCGGCAAGAAGAATGACCCCCGGGCGGGAGGCGCCGTCGGGCAAGATGACCTATGGGGCCGCAACCGCGAGGCCAGGAGGCTCCACGGCAGACCCAGAGAAGTCAAACGGAGCGGCCCGTTACAAGACAGCACTGTCAAAACCCAGACGACAGATGTGCCAGAAGCCTGGCGTCGAGACCTAAGGATGTCAGGATGCAGGGAAGAAGTCCCAGTCCGAGAAAACGGACGGCTAGAGAGCAGAGCTGCCGATGCAGCCCAAAAAAATGCTGCCATAGAGCACCGACCGGAACCCGCCGAGACCGACCCACGCTTTAGAGCTCCAAGCACAAGAAAAGAAGCACCCGATTGGCACCGGGCCGATGAGTAAGAGCATTCGAAACCCTAGGGACAGCACCCGAAGCGCATGCCTCGCTCCTCCGGCGCAAAGCGCGACAAGGACATCGAGACCCGAGGAAGCTCTAAGCGCACAAGACGGACTACACCAACTACACGCCACCGCGGACACAGGCTGGAACTGCCCTGCCCGGCACACACGGGTCTCGTGCCGAAAAGCAACCCGCTCCCTTTGCCTGTGCAAAGGCGACTGCTTTGGGACAGCCCTCTCTCCTGCGCTAACTTTAAAACTCCTCCCTGCTATTCCCAGCTTTGTCCCTTCCTCCCAGCCTGGTCCCTCAACTTAGCGTTCAGAGGGGCAAGGGTCCAAATCCATCCTCCACAAAACCACACGAGCTAACTGGGATGTTCCTCAAGGGGACACATTGCTCTTCAACATCTGCAACGAAAAAAAAACAAACACAAACAAATCAGAAGAGGGAGTAAGCATCCCGCTGGCCAACGCCAACTACTTCCCCAACTCCACCCTCCTCACAAGTGCTACCGTGTTCGCTTCCCCGCTCATTCCAGAGTCAGACCCTGCAGCCGTCATCACTCGTGGTATCTAAGGTACCGAGAGAAACCACATTAGCGTGGCACTCGTGAGAAGCCATCGGCCCCACGCTCCTCCTCACTAATCCACAGCTCACCTCCAACGCTCATCCAATTCAAAGATAGCCCACACAGCACCTCCACAACAGAAGGTAAACGCTGAACCGAGCAGCCCCATAATACTTTGGTATTCAACACCGACCCGGCCGACGACCGCCTCACCTTCTCGGACCGCTCACTGGCATGCAGCTTTTCGGGAGACCTTAGAGCAGACTTCACGGTACGTAAAGGGTGCCTATAAGAAACCTGCAGAGGGACTTTTTAAAAAGGAGTACAGCCATAGGACCAGGCGGTAACGGCTTTAGTCCTAAAGAGGGTACATTTCATTCAGGCATTAGGAAGATGTTTCTCACTAGGGGTGGCATGGCACAGGAATGCATTGCCCAGAGAACCTGCGGATGCTCCCTCCCTGGAAGCATTCAAGGCCAAGTCAGATGGGGCTTTCAGCAACCTGGTCTCGCTGAAGGCGCCCCTGGGGGGGTTGGAACTAGAGGATCTTTATGGTGCCTCCCAACCCAAACCATTCTACAATTCTATGACATTCAAATCCAACCGCAAAACTCCTCTGAGAAGGGCTGGTGAACCCTCCTCCCTTTCCCCAGCAGTCCCAAAACTTAAGAAACCCCTTTTCTGCTCCTCAACACTCAGGAAAGGAACCCCACTGCTTCCTGACACCTCCTGCCCTCAATTTGCACCCCTGAACCCCCTTCAGTGGCTACTCCTCAAGAGCCGCTCTTCGGAGACACATCCCAAATTCCGGGGGCACCTCCTAACCTACAGCTCCCCAGAGATTCCTCCGAGCTCTGCTACATGCCCACAAAATGAAGTCAAGTCCCAAGGCTTGTAATCTACGAGGGGCCTGCCACCAGCTGCAAAGATTCTAAGGACAACGTGGCATTCTGTGGGCAATGAGGAAAGGCACCCCAAACCCTGAAGGGCACTGTGCCTCACGGCCCTTCTGCTTTCTTCAGAAATACTAAAACTCTATATACAATTACATACAAGATGCTCACCCTAACCCCTGCTAAACAATGTCACCATCAGTCCCGTTAAGAGAGATAACAACTTACACAGCAGAACTGTTAAAAACCCAACGTTCCTTCTTCAATAAAGTTGGGAATTGCAGAAAACAGAATGCATGAAGAATAAAAAAAAAAAAAAAAAAAAAAACAAACCACAAACACCAACAAAAAAAACCCAAACAATGCAAACTATTAAACCATCTTCCTACCCCTGAACTGATGCAGAGACTGACACTAGGCCTAGTAGATGTAGAAATAGAACATATGTTTAGACTCAGTGTATTGCTAAATAAAAGACTCAGGAATTTGTTAGAAGGTTAACAACTGCCTCCGTAAGTTGATTTACGTAGACAAGCCAAGGACATAAAGCACAAGATTCCTGTGTCTGTAATATAAGACAAAATAAGATGCCCTCTTTGAGGAGGTACTCTGTTTGATAAGAAAATATGTTCTGTCTCTTGTGATGACTGAGCCAAAAGCTAGGTGATAAGCAGAGAAGTTGTTTGTGGGGCCCAGAAGGGGATCGTACTGCACAAACTCGTACAACAAAGTTCAAACAGCGGACGAGTGAGGAAGACTATGGAAGAGCACCAGAGGACTCCAGAAGACCACCGAAGACCTTCAACACGCATGCATAAAGGACATTTACATATGCTAATGACTTCTCGGAAAAATCAATGAAGATGTATATTATTTCTCGGAAATTTTATGAATAGGTATGTAAGGCATGTATTTAACCTATATGATTAGTCCCAGCCAGGAAGCACGTTTGGAGGAGCGATCCCCCGTGCTTCCAGCACTGCAATAAAGAATACTTAACTCCATCACCGAATGCTCATTTCGAGAAACAGAACACTCGAAACAAAATTACTGACCTGAAAAAAAGAAAGGGGGAGGGGGGGGGCGGAAAGGCTGCATACAAGTGTGTCGTGGTTCCAGCCCAGCCGGTAACAAAGGACCACGCAGCCGCTCGCTCACTCCTCCTGCCCCCCTCCAGTGGGATAGGGAGGAGACAGAGGAGAGAAAAGGAAAAAAAAAAAATGGAACCTCGAGGGTTGAGATAAAGGCAGTTTACTGGGACAACACAAAACAAAATTGCAACAACAACAACAACAACAACGGTACTAACAAAAGAGTAAACCAAAAGAGTGATGCACAGTGCAACTGCTCACCACCCGGAACCCGACGCTCCACCACTTCCCCCAGCAAAAGTCGAGCGCTCCCCGGGCCCGCTCCCCATTTATATACTGAGCATGATGTCACATGGTATGGAATAGCTCCTTGGCTAGTTCAGGTCAGCTGCCCCAGCTATGCCCCCCACGTCCCAGGTTCCTGTAAAAATTAACTCTATCCCAGCTGAACCCAGGACAAAGTGTCCTCGGGCCTACCACACATGCTGCTGAACCTTGACTGGTCCTGAAGCTCTTACCTCAGGCAGACACCTCTTCCCAAAGGGCTGAGCCAGCTCAAAAGCTGCAAAGCACTCAAGGAAGAGCTGAGCACCAACACCAGAGAAACCCAGGAGCACAATGAGCTCCCTCAGCAGAGGCTGTGGCTCAAATACCCCCGAGCCCCCACCCACCACCCTTAGCACAATCCCCTGGGAAAGGGGAAGGGCAAACCACCAGCAGTTATAACGTCAGCTGGAGGAGGAGCAGCAGCACTGTTCTCACCTGCCTTAAATTTACAGCAAATGAGACCCTGACCAGAGAAAGTAACCCCCCCAGGAAATGACACTACTGGCTCCTGTGCTACAGCTACACCTATTGCATCAGCAATAGGACCAGGTATGGAATTAAATTTAATTTGTCTGGGGTGTAGACAGAAAACAATAGATGCCCTTCCAAACTAGGTAGGAAACTAGCTCATTAAATGCAATGACAATGTTGTTATCAAAATTGATGTGCTTCAGTTTCCTATAAAAAAGCCAACACACTCTGGGGTTATGCTTCATTTCTAGCAAAGCTGTGCATACCATCTTACTTCTACCAGAACTACCTTCTGGATTGGAATGAATCAAAAAGCAGAATTAGATCCCTTAAGAATTCCATCTCCAAAATATCTCTGGTTGCAAAACAAATTCTTTCCTGTGAATAGCCAATGATGCAGAGTCCCCCTGAGCATGTCTCCAGCTGACTCCCTTAACCAAGGTACAAGAGCCCCAAAGCACAAAAGACACCACAAAAACCCATGGAAATACATGGGTGAAAGAGGCAGCAGCCATGCCTCAGAAGGGCAGGGGGACAACGACACCCCCTGCAGTCATGCAGGAAAGGGTCAGCTGAAGCCACACCACCACACTTTGGGGAGGGGGCAGCAACCACAAATAACACCAAGAAAACATGGAACTTCGGGGATACATGGCGGGTGGGGGGAAGGGGGTGACACCCCCACCAATCGGCATGGGAAAAAACTCGCAGGAAAGGTGGGTTAGATGGATAATTTGCGGTCTTAAGATACGTGCGCGAGAACATGCACAGGCTGGGGGGGGCATGCATGAGGTTTACCTTCACCAGGGGCTCCAACTAGGTAATCCACAGTAGGTAAACTCACCTGGGATCATCTGCAACAGCAATTCCACTCTGGGGAAACCTCCAAACCTACACCTCCCCAGAGACTCTGAGCTCTGCTCCAAGCCCACAAAATAAACTCAAGTCCCAAGGCTTGTAATCTACAAGGGGCCTGCCACAAGCTGCAAAGATTCTAGGGACAATGTGGCATTCTGTGGGCAAGGAGGAAAGGCATCCCAAACCCTGAAAGGCACTGTGCCTCACGGCCCTTCTGCTTTCTTCAGAACTACTAAAACACCATATACAAATGCATTCAAGACGCTCACCCTAACCCCTGCTAAAAAATGTCACCATCGGTCCCGTTAAGAGAGATACCATCAACTTACACAGCATACAGCAGAACTGGTGAAAAAAACAAGGTTCCATTTTCTAAAAAGTTGGGAATTCCAGGGAAACACAATGCATGAAGAATTAAAAACAAAACAAAACAAAGAATACTATTAAACCATCTTTCTACCCCTAAACACTCAAAACAAAACTACTGACCTGAAAAAAAAAAGGGAGGGGGGGGGAAGACAAAGAAAGAAAAAAAAAAAAAAAAAAGGGCAGCTCTATACTTTCTACCACACATGCAGCTGAATCTGACTGGTCCTGAAGCTCTTACCTCAGGCAGACACCTCTTCCCAAAGGGCTGAGCCAGCTCAAAAGCTGCAAAGCACTCAAGGAAGAGCTGAGCACCAACGCCAGAGAAACCCAGGAGCACAATGAGCTCCCTCAGCAGAGGCTGTGGCTCAAATACCCCCGAGCCCCCACCCACCACCCTTAGCACAATCCCCTGGGAAAGGGGAAGGGCAAACCACCAGCAGTTATAAAGTCAGCTGGAGGGGCAGCAGCACTGTTCTCACCTGCCTTAAATTTACAGCAAATGAGACCCTGAACAGAGAAAGCAACACTTACTGGCAACTACAATACCTGCTCCTGTACTACAGCTACAACTGTTGCATCGGCAATGTGACCAGCTAAGGAGTTAATCTTAATTTTTCTGAGGCATAGACAGAAAAAGACACGTGTGTCTCTAAACTAGGTAGGAAATTAGCTCGTTAAATGCAATAACAATGTAGTTATTAAAATCACATCGGTCAACGGCGAGGCCAGCAGACGCAATGGTAAGTTGGCGGCTAAGCGCTAGATTGAGGCGGACCGGGAGATTCCCGAGGCCCAGGAGCCCCGGGGAAGAGCAGAGGGACCGTGCAGAGCCGGCAGCTCTCGCGAGAGAGGCTGACGCGGCGTGGGCAGTGCCAGGGGCAACCGTGGGAGATTTAAATGGCCCCGAGGAGCGCCAGCGACCGGGAGCTTGGCAAGCAGGGCGTGGTGCGTCAGAAAGGTGTGCCGTGGTGCGGCAGTTCGCGCGGGCAGGGCGCAGCCCCCCCCCCCCCCCTTCCCAGCTCAAGCAGGCTACTGAAGCGGTGGGCATCGTCCTCGGGAGGAGACCCCGGTATGGCTGCCACTGAGGTGAAAGCCATCGCTAGGAAAAATGTGGTGAAGCAGACTGAGCTCCCACGTAAACGTGCAGCTGACCGGGTATCTGGCTGCGGGGAGTGCCCGAGTCTATCAGTGATGCCGGCGGGCAGCGGGGACACCTCCTGTGTGAGATGTGACCAGGTAGATGATCTGCTCAGCCTGGTGGCAGAGCTGAAGGAGGAAGTCGAAAGGTTGAGGAGTATCAGGGAGTGTGAGAAGGAGATAGATTGGTGGACCCACACCCTACCATCCCTGGGGCAGAGGCAGCAGATGGAGGCTCCGCGAGAAGCGGCGGTTCCCCTGCCCCCTCGCCACCGGGCAGGAGGGGATCTAAGAGATGGAGGGGAATGGATAGAGGTCCCTGCTCGGGGAGGCAGGCGAGTCCCCTCCCGGTCTCCCTCACCTTCCCAGTTGCCCCTACGCAACAGGAGCGTGGCTCTGGAACTTGAGGACCAGGTCAATGAAGATCAGGGTGGAGGTGAAGCCCTATCCAGGGAGGCGCCTAGGCTCAGTCGAGCAGCCCCACGCGTTCCCAAAGCCCCCGAAAAAAAGAAAAAGGAGGGTAATTGTCATAGGTGAGTCCCTTCTGAGGGGGATAGAGGGCCCAATATGCAGTTCTGACCCATCCCACAGGATGAGGAGGAGAGGGAAGGCCGATATTGTGCTGAGAGTCTGTAATAGACCGCCTGATCAGGTCGAAGAGACGGATGAATCATTCTACAAGCGGCTGGCAGGGCACTGGGGCGATTAGTGGAAGGAGCACAGGTAGTGTTTTCCTCAGTCCCTTAGTGGCAGGGAAATATACTGAAAGGAACAGGAAACCACACCTGGTGATTACGTGGCTCAGAGGCTGGTGCCATCGGTGGCGTTTTGGGTTTTTTGATCACGGGGAGGTTTACACGGCACCGGGCTTGCTAGCGACAGATGGTATCCGGCTATCTCAAAGGGGTAAAAGAATCCTCGCTCGTCTCGTGAGATGGCGGGGCTCATCGAGAGGGCTTTAAACTAGGGTTGAAGGGGGGTAAAGGATAAGACTAGGTGCACCAGAGATGAGCCTGGGAGCAGCGTGTGCCGACGTTAGGGGTGGATTCGATAGGCCAGCTCGAATGCATCTATGCCAACGCACGCAGCATGGGCGATAAACGGGAGGAGCTGGAAGCCATCGTGCGGCAGGATAGATATGACTTAGTCCCCATCACGGAAACACGGTGGGACGCCTCCCGTGAATGGAGTGCTGCGACGGATGGCTACGAGCTCTTCAGAAGGGATAGGCAAGGTAGAAGAGGTGGTGGGGTGGCTCTCTATGTTATGCAGGGTTTGGACTGTACAGAGCTACCCGAGTGTGATGACAAGGCGGAGTGCTTATGGGCGAGGATGAGAGGGAAGGCCGATAAGGCAGATATCGTGCTGGGAGTCTGTTACAGACCGCCCGACCGGGTCGAAGTGATGGATGAATCGTTCTACAAGCGGCTGGCAGTAGTCTTAGAATCGCATGCCCTTGTTCTCGTGGGGGACTTCAAGTGTCCAGACACCTGCTGGAAACATGCCACAGCAGAGAGTAAACAGTCTAGGAGGTTCCTGGAGCGTGTGGTAGATAACTTCCCGACACAGGCGGTAGGTGAGCCGACCAGGGGAGGAGCCTTGCTAGATCTATTGTTTACGAACAGGGAAGGACTGGTGGGAGGTGTGATGGTCACAGGCCGTCTTGGGCTTAGCGACTGTGAAATGACAGAATTCTCAATTCTTGGTGAGGCAAGGAAGGGGGGTAGCAAAACCAGCGCTCTGGACTTCCAGAGGGCAAACTTTGGCCTCTTTGAGGCACTGGTTGAGAGAGTCCCTTGGGAGACGGTCCTGAAGGGCAAAGGGATCCAGGAAGGAGGGACGTTCTTTAAGAAGGAAATCTTAACAGCTCGGGACCAGGCTATTCCCCCATGCCGCAAGTCGAATCGCCGAGGAAAACGACCGGCCTGGCTGAACGGGGAACTTTTGCTAGGAGTCAGGAAACAAAAGGCGAATCTATCATCTCTGGAAGAAAGGGCGGGCAACCTGGGAGGAGTGCAGGCATCTTGTTAGGTCATAGAGAAAGGAAATTAGAAAGACAAAAGCTCAGCTAGAAGGAAATCTGTCCGCTGTCATAAGAGACGACAAAAAATGTTTTTACAAATACATTAACGGTCAAAAGAATCCCAAGGAACATATCTATCCTTTAAGGGATACAGAAGGGAACGTTGCCGCCAGAGATGAGGAAAAGGCTGAGGTACTTAATGCCTTCTTTGCCTCAGTCTTTAATAGGGAGACCAGTTATCCTCAGGGTACCCTGCCTCCTGAGCTGGAAGCTGAGGATGAAGAGCAGAATATATCCCCCAGGAAGAAATAGTTAGTGACCTACTACGCCATCTGGATGCTCACAAATCTATGGGACCAGATGGAATCCATCCAAGAGGGCAGAGGGAACTGGCAGAGGTGCTTCCCTAGCTGCTCTCCGTCATCTATTGGCGATCCTGGTCAACGGGGGAGGTCCCAGAGGACTGGAGGCTTGCCGGTGTGACGCCCATTTACGAGAAGGGTCGGAGGGAGGATCCGGGGAACTACGGGCCTGTCAGCCTGACCTCGGTACCGGGGAAGATTATGGAACGGTTTGCCTTGAGAGCGCTCACGTGGCAAGTCTGGGACAAGCAGGGGATTGGGACTGGTCAGCGTGGGTTTATGAAAGACAGGTTCTGCTTGACCAACCCGATCTCCTTCTATGACCAGGTGACCCACCTAGTGGATGAGGGAAAGGCTGTGGATGATACCTACCTTGACTGCAGCAAGGCCTTTGATACCATCTCTCATGGCATACTCCTTGAGAAGCTGTCATGTCCTGTCTCAGACAAGCGTACTCTTTGCTGGGTGAAAAACTGGCAGGATGGACGAGCCCAGAGGGTTGTGGTGAATGGGGTTAAATCCGGTTGGCGGCGGGTCGCTAGTGGTGTTCCCCAGGGCTCGGTGTTGGGCCCGGTTCTGCTTAACGCCTTTATTGACGATTTGGACGAGGAGATCGAGTGCCTCCTCAGCAAGTTTGCAGACGACACCAACTTGAGAGGCAGGGTCGATCTCCTTGAGGGTAGGAAGGCTCTACGCAGGTGTCTGGACAGTCTGGGTCGATGAGCCGAGGCCAACTGTATGACGTTCAGCGAGGCTGAGTGCCGGGTCCTACGCTTCAGTTGCGGCGCCCCCGTGCAGCGCTATGGGCTTGGGGAAGAGTGGCTGGAAAGCTGCCCGGCAGGGAAAGACCTGGGGGTGCTGGTTGACAGCCGGTTGAATGTGAGCCAGCAGTGTGCCCAGGTGGCCAGGAAGGCCAGTGGCATCCTGGCCTGTATCGGAAATAGTGTAGCCGGCGGGAGCAGGGAGGTAATTGTTCCCCTGTATTCGGCACTAGTGAGGCCACACCTCGAGTACTGCGTTCAGTTTTGGGCCCCTTGCTACAGGAAAGACGTTGAGTTGCTGGAACGTGTCCGGAGAAGGGCAACCGAGTTGGTGAGGGGCCTGGAGCGTAAGTCTGATGAGGAACAGCTGAGGGAACTGGGGTGGTTTAGTCTGGAGAAAAGGAGGCTGAGGGGAGACCTTATCGCTCTCTACAACTACCTGAAAGGAGATTGTAGCGAGGTGGGTACCGGTCTCTTCTATCAAGTAACTAGAAATAGGATGAGAGAAAATGGCCTGAAGTTGCGCCAGAGAAGGTTTAGATTGGATATCAGAAAAAAACCTATTTACTGAGAGGGTTGTCAGGCATTGGAACAGGCTGCCCAGGGTAGCGATGGAGTCACCATCCCTGGAGGTGTTCAAAACACACGTAGATGTGGCTCTTCGGGACATGATTTAGCAGGCATGGTGCTGTTGGGTTGGTGGTTGGACTTAATGATCTTAGAAGTCCTTTCCAAATTTGACGATTTGATTCTATTCTAGGGAGCAGAACAGAAACGTAGCAAGAAAGGAAAAAAAGGAAGGGAGGGAGAACAAAGGGAGAGAGACACAAAGACTGGAAGAAGGACAAAGGGATGACAGAGGAAAAAAATAGCGATAGGCTGCAGGAGAGAGATGGAGGAGTTCAAAAAAGACACAGGGAGCATGACAGAATGAGAGTGAGAAACAAGGGCCAGAGCAGGACAGCACTGGAGGAAAAAACAACTGTGATTGATAGGCTGTCAGAGAGATATGGAGGAAGAGAGAAAAGAGAAGGGACAGCTAGCTCGAGAGAGGGATGCAGTTAGAAAGGATGGAAGAGGGAAGGAAACAGAGAAATACAAAAAAGATCACAAGAGGAAGCAGGGCAGAGGGACAGCAATAGAAGAAAAAAGGGACAGGGATCTGGACAAATGGAGAAAAAAGCAGGAGAAATAGATACAACGTGATACGATGGGACAGAAAGTAAGATAGCGAGACAGATGAGAATAATGACAAGAGATAGAGAGAGACTATGAAAAGCACAGGAGACTGGAGAGAGAAAGAGAAGACATGAATAAAAAGAGTAGGGAGCACCACAAAGGGTCAGGAAAAGAGAAGAACAGGAAGGACAACAGGGACAGTGAAATACAGAACAACACCACACACAGACACACACACCCCCATATTATCCACTCATCAAACCCATTTCAGAGTCAGAGAGTACCTCAGCCCCTTTAAGAAAAGTAGCACCGCGCCCGAGCCCATTTCGGCGCCGCACCGCGCCCGAGCCCATTTCGGCGCCGCACCGCGCCCGAGCCCATTTCGGCGCCGCACCGCGCCCGAGCCCATTTCGGCGGCGCACCGCGCCCGAGCCCATTTCGGCGGCGCACCGCGCCCGAGCCCATTTCGGCGGCGCACCGCGCCCGAGCCCATTTCGGCGGCGCACCGCGCCCGAGCCCATTTCGGCGGCGCACCGCGCCCGCGCCCATTTCGGCGGCGCACCGCGCCCGAGCCCATTTCGGCGGCGCACCGCGCCCGAGCCCATTTCGGCGGCGCACCGCGCCCGAGCCCATTTCGGCGGCGCACCGCGCCCGAGCCCATTTCGGCGGCGCACCGCGCCCGAGCCCATTTCGGCGCCGCACCGCGCCCGAGCCCATTTGGGCGCCGCACCGCGCCCGAGCCCATTTCGGCGCCGCACCGCGCCCGAGCCCATTTCGGCGCCGCACCGCGCCCGAGCCCATTTCGGCGCCGCACCGCGCCCGAGCCCATTTCGGCGCCGCACCGCGCCCGAGCCCATTTCGGCGCCGCACCGCGCCCGAGCCCATTTCGGCGCCGCACCGCGCCCGAGCCCATTTCGGCGCCGCACCGCGCCCGAGCCCATTTCGGCGCCGCACCGCGCCCGAGCCCATTTCGGCGCCGCACCGCGCCCGAGCCCATTTCGGCGCCGCACCGCGCCCGAGCCCATTTCGGCGCCGCACCGCGCCCGAGCCCATTTCGGCGCCGCACCGCGCCCGAGCCCATTTCGGCGCCGCACCGCGCCCGAGCCCATTTCGGCGCCGCACCGCGCCCGAGCCCATTTCACGGTTCTCTAGCTCCAGCTCCAATTTCAAAGTTGTGCAATCACTAGAGGCAGGAATGCACCCCCTTTCCATTAACCTAGCAGCAGCTACATTTTCCTCAAGGTATCTACAACTCTCCCTTGGATGCCTAATTCCAACAGACACTTTCACTTACTTCAACAGCTAAGTTTACCTATGGGCACTAAACGCCCATGCTTCCCTCTACGCTTCCCTTTGTGATTGCCATTAGTCCCGTGATTCCCACAAGGACACCTGTCTTTTTGTCATTTTGTATTTAGTGCTTCATTTGGTCCATTACTCATTCCACATACTTTCAGCTATGTCAGTGTTTCAATCCAATTCTACAATGTACTTTTTCTACAATATATAGAAAAGACTTATGGCCTCACTCGTTAAATACTTGACACTATTAGTTTTAGTGCTCTTTTAATCATTATTTTTACAAATACATGTAAACTCCAAAAATCTAGCATTACCTGAGGAAGAAATGCCACTATTCAGTACCTGCAATGCTCTACGGAGTGGTCTTTTCCACATTCCTCGCTCCCATTACATCCGTCGCTGCACATCCAGAAGTTTTACTCCCTCAGGTGACATTACCTGCACGATCCCTGTTCCCGGGCAGCAAACGAGGGAGCTCCGCTCATCTTGACAGACCGTCCACTTCCACACCTCGACACAAAACCAGAAACTGAAAAATATCATTACATCACAAGCTACAAAGAGCACCCAAATATTTTACAAACCCACCACAGACAAACAGTTACACTCATGCACTTCACAACCCTGGCCTACTCCCTGCTGGCCATCTAGTCCAACTCCCCCCACCCTTTGCCCGCAAAATCCTCAACTGTCTTCCAAAGACCATCCACCGCACAACATATTTCCCTGTGCTGACTGGCAATTACTTGCTTCCAGGGGAGTGCTCCAGAGGAACGCCGCTCCCGGGAGCCTTGGAAAAAAATCACCCTGCCTGTGAAAACCCGGGCCCGAGCCGAACCCCTGTCCAAACATTGGCGATCAATATTGCCTCATGGAGCAGCTGGCACCAGGGGAAAGAAAAAAATTGGGGCAGGGGAGGACACACCAAACACCAACCCCGATCCCAGCTGGGGTTTTTTATTCTAAGTTTTGGGGTTCTTTTTCCTAATTCCCTGAAAAAAATCTCAGCTCTACATCCAACCTGAAAGGAAAAAAAAACCAGAAAGTCTAAACCACATAACCCTACAAGGTTAGACACATTCACAACACACCACTCGTTCAGATCACATGCATGCCAGCCCTCACTCTCAACTCATCCATCCTACCGCCCACAGGCCTCGAGAGGCCGACACCCCGTGCCTGCGGCAGCAGGGGCCTCAGAAAATCACCCTACCTGCAAAAACCCGGGCCCCAGCCCAACCTCCTTCCAACCTCCCCACAAACTGCCCTTCTGTTACACCAGTGTTTCAACACGCACCATCATCTCCACCATCCGTGCATTTTCAACCCGATACTGAGCTTTCACAGTGCCACGTGTCACAGTCCAACCTCCGTAGCAGCCATGTCACCTAAACGCAAGGTTCCTTCAAGCACCTCTCGTGCCCTGTTATCACCTGCAAAAACAACACACAAAGCTTGTCAACAGACACTTCATCCTTGAGAGACAAGTCAAGTCCTCCACCGCTCCCCTACCCTGCTTCCCACCTATTCCAAAAATAACGCATCCTCACAGCCAGTGTCCTCCATGGCACTTGAGAAAAAACAGAGCATCACAAACACAGAGCTCTCCCAAAGTTACCGATCGCTCCAAGACCCATCACGCTGCTACTCAGACCTCAAGGCCTTGACCATTTCTAGAGACTTGCCACAAAGCATCCGCATAAACAAGATGAACACCATTGCCCAGTTCCTGCCTTACTCAATGCTAGTTCACAGTCCAATTGCGATCCCCTCAACTCTTTGCATGCAAAGAGCCCAAAGTCATTAAACCTTCTACGCTGCCTCTACAATGCCATACAAGACACACACGAACATAGAGCCATGTAATTCACATGCAAATGTAATGCCATACAAGGCAGTACTCTTACCTCGGTCAAGGCAAAACAACTCGGAGCACTGCCATACCAGACAAAACGGAACAGGGCCAATGCAAGAGACTCTCACGTGACAGTCAATACAAGTACAGACCAAAACAATACAAAACCAATACAGAACCGCAGAAGGCAAGGCAGTCTCAGGTGGCAATCCATACAAGTACAGAGCACTGCAATACAAAACACAATGCAGGGCCAGGCAATACGAGACAGTCTCACATGACAGTCCATACAAATACACAACAAAACAACGCAAGGCAAAGGCAAATACAGTCCAATACAATGCAAGAAAACTGCAAAACAGCAACGCAAAGCAGTCTCATAGAGCCACCGGCCGCATCTTCCTTCCGACCCCACTCACGGGCCCACCTCCTTACAGCGCTCTGCTGCCTTCCCCCATCGCTCTGTGGGACGCATCTTGTCCCTCCACATCTGAAAAAAAACCCACAAACATATTGAACGAGTCACCTGGATGCAGAGCAAGAGCTTCACAACTCCAGAGGTCTTGATTCCATCGACAAAGCCCATCTGGAGTCCAGCTACAGCCTGTCATTAAAAACAAAAAAAAAAAAACGAAAACCAAACAAAAAAACAACAAAAAACCCACCACTACCACCCCCCCTCCACTGTAGGGTTCAATTATATGGAACTTACTTACTGGGCCTGAAAGTAGCTCATGGTCGCAAGAGCCTTCCAGACACCTTTGGAAGGCCCTGAACAGAACAAACAAGAAGATAGAAGAAGAAAGATCCCAATTAGAAAAACACAGGTGCACATTCCACGATAAAGGGAACTTGGCACAACCGACCTCAATTCAGGGCCTTATCTCGACCGATTGGACTGAGACAAGTTTTGCATGCTCTAACATCGCCAATTATATCCTGTGTGTATGCGCGTGTACAGAGCGAGTATAACTAACTGTATCTTATGTTTATACGCATGGACAGTATCGATGTAACCAATCACCGCTTACGCTTGTGCGCGTGGACACCACATGCTTGCGTGCAGCAGCCAATCAAAGCTTCTAAACAACTTAGAGAATTGTATAACAATGATCAGCTAAGCTCAATAAAGGGGCAACTTTAATCATCATACTGGTGTTCTATCGTCCGGGCCCCGCACGGAGTAACCCTAAACCCTACACCCCACCAACCAAAAAAAAAAACAGGGCCAGACTTGGAGCCCATCACGTGCAAGTCTTAACACCTTAGAGAGTCAAATCCGCTTCACTGCCCCTCAACAACCCCTGCCACACGGCTCCAATCGTCTCCGTGAAACACTATCGGCACGGCTGTCCGCGCAGCCCGCTGATGGCTACTCGAGCCGAGATGACTGTACAACCCTCGCCTAAACGGTCTAGGCACATCAACGTTTCACCCGTAGACTCTTATCGCTGTTCCACCTACCCCTGACTCTACATCCCCGGGCAGAGCAGCTCCAAGCCAAGCACACCGCGTGCAGAACGTCACCACGTGGAACGCTACCAACGAGGTGATTCAACGAGAGAGAAAACTCTCGGCAAGAAGAATGACCCCCGGGCGGGAGGCGCCGTCGGGCAAGATGACCTATGGGGCCGCAACCGCGAGGCCAGGAGGCTCCACGGCAGACCCAGAGGAGTCAAACGGAGCGGCCCGTTACAAGACAGCACTGTCAAAACCCAGACGACAGATGTGCCAGAAGCCTGGCGTCGAGACCTAAGGATGTCAGGATGCGGGGAAGAAGTCCCAGTCCGAGAAAACGGACGGCTAGAGAGCAGAGCTGCCGATGCAGCCCAAAAAAATGCTGCCATAGAGCACCGACCGGAACCCGCCGAGACTGACCCACGCTTTAGAGCTCCAAGCACAAGAAAAGAAGCACCCGATTGGCACCGGGCCGATGAGTAAGAGCATTCGAAACCCTAGGGACAGCACCCGAAGCGCATGCCTCGCTCCTCCGGCGCAAAGCGCGACAAGGACATCGAGACCCGAGGAAGCTCTAAGCGCACAAGACGGACTACACCAACTACACGCCACCGCGGACACAGGCTGGAACTGCCCTGCCCGGCACACACGGGTCTCGTGCCGAAAAGCAACCCGCTCCCTTTGCCTGTGCAAAGGCGACTGCTTTGGGACAGCCCTCTCTCCTGCGCTAACTTTAAAACTCCTCCCTGCTATTCCCAGCTTTGTCCCTTCCTCCCAGCCTGGTCCCTCAACTTAGCGTTCAGAGGGGCAAGGGTCCAAATCCATCCTCCACAAAACCACACGAGCTAACTGGGATGTTCCTCAAGGGGACACATTGCTCTTCAACATCTGCAACGAAAAAAAAACAAACACAAACAAATCAGAAGAGGGAGTAAGCATCCCGCTGGCCAACGCCAACTACTTCCCCAACTCCACCCTCCTCACAAGTGCCACCGTGTTCGCTTCCCCGCTCATTCCAGAGTCAGACCCTGCAGCCGTCATCACTCGTGGTATCTAAGGTACCGAGAGAAACCACATTAGCGTGGCACTCGTGAGAAGCCATCGGCCCCACGCTCCTCCTCACTAATCCACAGCTCACCTCCAACGCTCATCCAATTCAAAGATAGCCCACACAGCACCTCCACAACAGAAGGTAAACGCTGAACCGAGCAGCCCCATAATACTTTGGTATTCAACACCGACCCGGCCGACGACCGCCTCACCTTCTCGGACCGCTCACTGGCATGCAGCTTTTCGGGAGACCTTAGAGCAGACTTCACGGTACGTAAAGGGTGCCTATAAGAATCCTGCAGAGGGACTTTTTAAAAAGGAGTACAGCCATAGGACCAGGCGGTAACGGCTTTAGTCCTAAAGAGGGTACATTTCGTTTAGGCGTTAGGAAGACGTTTCTCACTAGGGGTGGCCAGGCAGTGGAACGCATTGCCCAGAGAACCTGCGGATGCTCCCTCCCTGGAAGCATTCAAGGCCAAGTCAGATGGGGCTTTCAGCAACCTGGTCTCGCTGAAGGCACCCCTGGGGGGGGGTTGGAACTAGAGGATCTTTATGGTGCCTCCCAACCCAAACCATTCTACAATTCTATGACATTCAAAGCCAACCGCAAAACTCCTCTGAGAAGGGCTGGTGAACCCTCCTCCCTTTCCCCAGCAGTCCCAAAACTTAAGAAACCCCTTTTCTGCTCCTCAACACTCAGGAAAGGAACCCCACTGCTTCCTGACACCTCCTGCCCTCAATTTGCAACCCTGAACCCCCTTCAGTGGCTACTCCTCAAGAGCCGCTCTTCGGAGACACATCCCAAATTCCGGGGGCACCTCCTAACCTACAGCTCCCCAGAGATTCCTCCGATCTCTGCTACATGCCCACAAAATAAACTCAAGTCCCAAGGCTTGTAATCTACGAGGGGCCTGCCACCAGCTGCAAAGATTCTAAGGACAACGTGGCATTCTGTGGGCAATGAGGAAAGGCACCCCAAACCCTGAAAGGCACTGTGCCTCACGGCCCTTCTGCTTTCTTCAGAACTACTAAAACACCATATACAAATGCATTCAAGACGCTCACCCTAACCCCTGCTAAAAAATGTCACCATCGGTCCCGTTAAGAGAGATACCATCAACTTACACAGCATACAGCAGAACTGGTGAAAAAAACAAGGTTCCATTTTCAAAAAAGTTGGGAATTCCAGGGAAACACAACGTATGAAGAATTAAAAACAAAACAAAACAAAGAATACTATTAAACCATCTTTCTACCCCTAAACACTCAAAACAAAACTACTGACCTGGAAAAAAAGGGGGGGGGGGGGGGAAAGGGCAGCTGTATACTTTCTACCACACATGCAGCTGAACCTTGACTGGTCCTGAAGCTCCTACCTCAGGCAGACACGTCTTCCCAAAGGGCTGAGCCAGCTCAAAAGCTGCAAAGCACTCAAGGAAGAGCTGAGCACCAACACCAGAGAAACCCAGGAGCACAATGAGCTCCCTCAGCAGAGGCTGTGGCTCAAATACCCCCGAGCCCCCACCCACCACCCTTAGCACAATCCCCTGGGAAAGGGGAAGGGCAAACCACCAGCAGTTATAAAGTCAGCTGGAGGGGCAGCAGCACTGTTCTCACCTGCCTTAAATTTACAGCAGATGAGACCCTGAACAGACAAAGCAACCCTTACTGACAATGACACTACTTGTTCCTGTACTACAGCTACACCTATTTCATCAATCAGCAATGGGACCAGGTAGGGAATTCAACTTAATTTGTCTGGGGTGTAGATAGAAAACAATAGATGCCCTTCCAAACTAGATAGGAAACTAGCTCATTAAATGCAATGACAATGTTGTTATCAAAATTGACGTGCTTTAGTTTCCTATAAAAAAGTCAAAGCGCTCTGGGGTTATGCTTCATTTCTAGCAAGACTGTGCATACCACCTTACTTCTACCAGAACTACCTTCTGGATAGGAATGAATCAAAAAGCAGAATTCGATCCCTTAATAATTCCATCTCCAAAATATCTCTGGTTGCTAAACAAATTATTTACTGTGAACAGCCAATGATGCAGAGTCCCCCTGAGTGTGTCTCCAGCTGACTCCCTTAACAGAGGTACAAGAGCCCCAAAGCACAAAAGACACCACAAAAAACCCATGGAAATACATGGGGGGGACCAGGCAGCAGCCATGCCCCACAAGGCCAGGCCAGGGCAGGGCAGGGGAGCAACACCCCCCCCTGCAGTCATGCAGGAAAGGGTCAGCAGAAGCCACACCCCCACGGTTTGGGGGGGAGGGGGCTGCAGCCACAAATGACACCAAGAAAACATGGAACTTCAGGGATACACGGCGGGTGGGGGGAAGGGGGTGATGCCCCCACCAATCGGCATGGGAAAAAACTCACAGGGAAGGTGGGTTAGATGGATAGTTTGCGGTGGTAAGATATGTGCGCAAGAACATGCACAGGCTGGGGGGGGGTCATGCATGAGGTTCACCTTCACCAGGGGCTCCAACTAGGTAATCCACAGCAGGTAACCTCATCTGGGATAATCTGCAACAGCAATTCCACTCTGGGTTCTTGACCCAACACCACATAATCCACACTGCCTGCCCCATGGAGGGCATGCTTTCCACAGGATGGGGCATCTGCTGAGCATCACCACACCCTTACGACAACACATCTGAAAAATTGAAGTCACAAACTGTATTTCAGCATATTAAAAAAAATAACACCAAATGAGTAGAGGAATTCCAGCAAAGGGATTGGCTAGCAGGTGCCCTAATTAGGACTTGAGCTAAACAGGTCAGCTCACAATACAACACATCCTTTAGAATGTAGACTGATGAAAACTGGTTTGCTGTTAGATAACTCTATAAGTGAGATTTGATAAATGATCATATATTAACATTATGGTTGAAACAGTAGACAAAGGGTACCTGGGGACATAACTACAAAAGTGTAGTCAAGTGATTAACTAGTAATTATTCATAAGTTTTGCAGTTCTTTGCTCTTATGACTAGATGTTCCCCTGTAAGCTAAATGGGAACAATGCTGAAACTGACCACGTGATTGAAACTGCGTTAAGCTTCAAGATCAAAGAACAAGGACAAGAATAAAGACTTCGAGGACAGCCAGCAAGAACTTCAAATGGGTCGGTGGTCGCAAAACCAGCCCTCCGTCTCAAATGGATCCTTCATTGCACATGATCGCATGTAGGCAGTACTATGATAATTAGTTGCCTTCATTTTTATGTATATATATACTAATCTGATTAATAAGCAATTAGTTATTCTATATAACCTGTTTGTGCTAAAGCTGTGGCATGCACGCTAGGTGGAACTATTCCCCGTGCATCCAGCGCTGCAATGAAGAATGCCTGCTTTCTAAAACTCCAAAACGAGTCTTAGGGAGTTTCTTCGACCGGCTTTTCAGTATCAGAGGTACAAGGGAGGAAAGAAAAAAAAAAAGAAAAAAAAAAAAGGCAGGGGTGTGAGAAAGAGAGGGGACCAGGGGAGGGAGGGGCAGGGAGGGACCAGAACGCCCAAGAGGGGAGACAGGGCTCCGAGGGCCCAGGGCTCACCACAGCTTTTGTTCTTGGTGCTGCCAGGAGAATTTGCCAGTTCAGACGCTTCTTTCTGCTCCTCTCCCGCTCCCCTCCTCTTCCGTAACTCCGGCAGCACAGCCGTCCTCCCCCTAGGAGAGCATGCGTCTCGTAGGTCTTGCAAGACGAGGCTTCCTAGGCACGGAGCCTCGCTCACTCGCACGCTATGTGGCCGTGCTGCATACGGACCCTGCGGTGCACCTCAGCAAGCCCCAGGGTCTGCTGTAGCCGTCTGCATGTGGCATCAGGGTTGCAGGAGTGACAGCAGCCAGTCAACAGTTGCTGGCAAGAGATTTACAACAAAAAATAACACCTGGTTCAGCTGACAGCCTGAAGGCAGGCCACAAGAGACCCAAAGCTGCTTCGTGCCAGAGGGGCAGCTCTGTTCGGCAGGAAACACCGCGGCCCAGCGCACCAGATGCAAGTGGCCCACCTGCAAGCAAGCGATACCCCGGCGACCCTGGGGCTCAGTCGGGGTGGGCACCTCCGTGCTATCAGAACTCTCCTAATCCTGCATGCACGCAAGGCTTCTTGCGGGGGGCTTGTCTCTTATCGAAAAGACGCTGCACTGTGTTACTTAACTGCCCTGCCCTCCGGCGTGCAAAGTAATTAGACGTTGAGGCAGGGAAAGCAAAGAGGCCTGTCAGAATATTAGATGTCCTCAGCAGAGGACCACAGAGCCCTCGAGGTTCCATCTTTGCTCCCTACAGGAGCGTGGCTCTGCACTCCTTGCCGCTCCTGCCAGCAAGCGTCACAATTGCCCTTTGCTGCCTGCAACACGCAGTACCTGCACGGCCCCAGTACTGCCACTTACAGAGCGACAGGCGCTCGCAATAAAGCGGCGATGAAGAACAAGCACAGCACGGCGAGATGGCAGGAGGAACACAGAGAGCCTCCAGCATTAGCCAGGCAGGGCTCGCAACTCACCTCGTGTCGTGGTTTAACGCCAGCCGGCAACGAAGGCCCACGCGACCGCTCACTCGCTCCCCCGCCCCCAGCGGGACGGGGAGACAATCAGAAGGGCAAAAGTGAGAAAACTCGTGGCTTGAAACGAAAACAGTTTAATCATCATTAAAAAGAAACAACAACAACTTGTAAGGAAAAGAAGGGAAAAAAATGACAGAGAACAGGGTGCAGGCAGCACACCAGTGGTCTGGAGCCTGATGGATGATGGGGGGGGGTGGTGTGGAATATGGAGGAGGGAAAGGAGGGAGGCAGGGCAGGAGATAGGAGAGCAGGGGGCGCAGGGGGAAACAACTCGCGTGGGTTAGAAACTCGCATGGGTGAAGGGGGCGGGCTGGAGCAGAACATGGGGGGGCATATGGGGGAGACACGGACACAGGCGGTAGGGTATGTGTGGGTACAAAGGTGCACGGGGTGTACTAAAACAAGTTGTGCTGCTTCACAAAAACATGGTCCCACCAGAATTCAGTACAGTTTCTTCTGCTCTTAAACATTAATCAGGCACTTAAAGCCTTCAGTAGACTTGTAAGTCCAAACCTCCGACAATTTACGTAGTCTTATCATTTCTGATATCCATGATATGTGAAAATAAATCTTTCAGTTTAATAGTTGTCACTGAGAAAGATACGTGTTAATCTAAACCACACAAGGGGAATAATATCATGTTCGCCATGTAGACTTTACTAAGAGCTTGAAATTAACTTCCCAGGATATTTTAAGCTTCTAAGCATCAAATAATTAGTGTAGCTTACAGATGTGGAAGAGAAATATTTTGGTATCATAACCAAAGTAGTCTTCTCCTCTGTGAACAGCAACACAATATGTAATATTGCATCAACACTTCAAAACCCACTCTGTCTCTCCTCTTTTCTCATCCAATGTTTTGTTTATTTCTTTCATTATCTATCCCATAAAATGAGAAACAGATTATTATGGAAGAGCTCCTAAGATAAAAAGTTAATGCATTAGACTAGCTGTGATATAAAAATTATTTGAGATATATTTATCTGTGATGTTCTGATAAATTATCTAGTTGTTTATAATTGCTAGGACTTCTCTCAGTAGTAAATCACTGGCAATGTGCATGAACACAAGAAACTATTCGTGGGGCACATATTTCTTGCATAGCATTCATTTTTATTTTAATTTTAAAAGGGCCAACTAATAAATAAGATTTTTGCAGCTACTCACAAAAATCAATAAGCAAAGACATTTGTTCCAAGATTTAAATTACTTGTACAATTTAAAAAACCATCAAAGATCTGTAACTTTACATATGAGACAAAGACTGGTGTTTGTAAGAAGGAACCATGAACAATCGCAACATCTTGTTGAGAAGACACAAGTAGAGGCCTTGCTTGAATAGATAGGGCTAGCAAAGATACGAACTCCTGCCTTTGTTCTCGTAACCATATGATTCTTGTAACACTGCTTACCAAGGACTGGTGTCTGTCAGGGATTAAGCTTGTCAGGGACTGGTACTAGTCAAGGACGGATGCGTCAACCAAGGAAGTGATAATAAGAACTGAAATATAGGTCTAAGATAAGGTGTATGAGAAGCAACCATAAAACTGTTATAATTGCCTAGTAAGAAGAGAGCATGCGTGAATGACTAAAGTTCATCTAAAGGACAGAAGAGGAAGAAGAAGATAGAACCTCTGAAGAAGTAAGCGACCACCAGAGACAAATCTGAGCATGCGCAATGATGACATATACATTTTAGAATTGCTGACACAAGCCTTTTTAATTACTCCGCCTCACTTATGCATATGTATGTTTTTGTATTGAATAACCTTATGAATATGTATATTTACATCGTATAAATTTCTGGTAGATTGTGCAACGGTGTGCACGATAGGTGGAGCGATCCCCCGTGCAACCAGCACTGTCAATAAAGAATACCTACTTAATAGTTAATCAAACTATTGAGTTAATTTCTTTGAATCAAACCACGTGCTGATAAAAAAAAAAAAAGAACCGATAAGTAAACCTGTGATCATCACCTGTATAAATCTAGACTGTAACTGCTATCCATTTGTATAACATAAGTGTATAGTGTGTCAGGGAAAGTGGTGGAGCCATTGCCATTACGGGTATTCCCCCAAAGGAGTTTCTTAGGAGTAACACAATTGGGAAAGACAATTGACTGACAAAGCCTTACGCCTAAGGGTTTTAATAGGAAAAATTAAAAAGGATTCCAATAAGTGGTAGGAAATATTTATAAAAGAAATACATCCCAAACGATATTGTTATCATTCAACGAACCTTACCCTAACGTAACAATAATAACTGACATAAAGTGTAGAAAACAGTCGTGAGAGTGAGTTGCTACTTGTGAGAAGTAAAAAAAATAATAATAATAAAAATTGAAGCGCTTACAAAATAAAACAAGCCAAACAACCTAACAAGTGCTCCCCTGAAGAAAACATTTGCTGCTGAGAAGATAGTACACCCCGTTGCTCGAAGCAACCGAGTAGACGGAGAAGGCAGAAATGTACTACTGTGGGGACTGTTGATGACGAGCTGCCTTAAAATATAAAGCTACAGACCCATATAGTAAGCGCTACCAAGTTGAAAACACCCTAATGTTTCCCACTGACCCAACCTCACTCCACAATGACCTAAAAGATTTAAAAATTAAAGACATAAAAAGGCAAAGATCTTGGGGTATAAAAGAGACACCTTACGATAATATATTAAGTTGGGAATATAATACCCACGATGGTCCATGGATACCACCACTGTTCCCTAGACGTTGGGATCAAGCTCTAATGTCTTTACTTTATGTAATTTTAGGCCTTAGAAATGTAAAATTATTAGTTTTGGTATTGTCGTGGTTTCAGCCCGGCCGGTAACAAAGGACCACGCAGCCGCTCGCTCACTCCTCCGCCCCCCTCCGGTGGGATGGGGAGGAGACGGAGGAGAGAAAAGGAAAAAGAAACTGGAACCTCGAGGGTTGAGATAAAGGCAGTTTACTGGGACAAACACAAAGAGATTACAACAACAACAACGGCACTAATGAAAAAAAAAAAAGTATACAAAAAGAGTGATGCACAATGCAACTGCTCACCACCCAGGACCCGACGCTCCGCCACTTCCCCCACCGAAAACAGAGACCACCCCCCGGCCCGCTCCCCATTTATATACTGGGCAGGATGTCACATGGTATGGAATAGCTCCTTGGCTAGTTCAGGTCAGCTGCCCCGGCTATGCCCCCACCTCCCAGGTTCCTGTAAAAATTAACTCTATCCCAGCTGAACCCAGGACATTATCCACCCCTTATTCTATACCATCTACATCATGCCCAGATCTTACTTTTTTTTTTTTTTTTTTTTTTTTTTTTCAATCAACCACTACAACTTTCCTTGTCTTATATATAAGTATATGGACTCCACCCCCTGACTTCGCACACACACACACGGTGTTCCTTTAGCCTATGGGCTATCTCTCTAATGTGTCCATCGATTTTGGGGCTCTATCTGTTGTAACAGTTCTTCAGGATAAGAGAGAGATGGTGTGAGATGTTGGGCTGTTGTACGCTGCCTCTGGAACTTGTGGCTAGTACATTTGGTGTAACTCATGCCCCTGGTCTGCAGGTCGAAGATGTTGATCTTGAGGAAATTGGTGGGTGCCAGTTCAAGTTCTATCGCTGTTGTACTTGGCTCAGTTTCAAAAGTCCATCCTGTAGTCATTTGGATAATTCTCACAATAAATACCCTTGATATGGCATATAGACACTATAGATACAATGACATGCATTGGCAGGTTATTTAGCAGTTAAATATCATACAGCCCAATTCACTGGCTATTCTCTCCCAAAATCAAATCTCCCTGAGGTACACATCGAACCTCCCCATCCTTCTGCATCACCCACCAGGTGTACCCAGGTCCTTGAGCAAAAACAACCCCTTGAATGGGTTTGCTTCTGCTTGAGGGAGGACTAACCCAGGCTGTCTTTCCTAACATACTCCTCATGCGCACTACAGGGACTTTATCCCCTTCTACAGTATGTGGAACTCTTGGTTGGGCGGGGCCAGCCCGATTGGCGGATCCTCTAGTATTAACTAACCAGGTGGCTTTTGTTAAATGTGTATCCCAATGCTTGAAAGTTCCACCCCCCATCGCTCTCAATGTAGTTTTCAGCAGTCCATTGTACCGTTCAATTTTTCCGGAGGCTGGTGCGTGATAAGGGATGTGATACACCCACTCAATGCCATGTTCTTTGGCCCAGGTGTCTTCGAGGTTGTTTCGGAAGTGAGTCCCGTTGTCCGACTCGATTCTTTCTGGGGTGCCGTGTTGCCATAAAATTTTCTCTTCAAGGCCCAGGATAGTGTTCTGGGCAGTGTGTATGGGACACAGGGTATGTTTCCAGCCACCCAGTGGTTGCTTCCACCATTGTAAGCACATGGCACTTGCCTTGGCGTGTTCGTGGGAGTGTGATATAGTCAATCTGCCAGGCCTCCCACTGTTTATATTTCAGCCATCGCCCTCCATGTGACAGGGATTTTTGCTGCTTGGCTTGCTTAATTGCAGCACATGTTTCACATTCATGGATGACCTGTGCGATAGTGTCCATGGTCAAGTCCACCCCTCGATCTTGAGCCCATCTATATGTTGCATCTCTTCCCTGATGGCCTGAGGTATCATGGGCCCACTGAGCCATAAATAGCTCACCCCTACGTTGCCAGTCCAGGTCCACCTGAGACACTTCAATCTTGGCAGCCTGATCTGCCTGGTGGTTGTTTCGATGTTCTTCAGTGGCTCGACTCTTGGGTACATGAGCATCTACGTGACGTACTTTTACCACTAGCTTCTCTATCCGAACAGCGATATCTTGCCACAGTGCGGCAGCCCAGATGGGTTTACCTCTGCGCTGCCAATTGCCCTTCTTCCATTGCTGTAGCCACCCCCATAGGGCATTTGCCACCATCCATGAGTCAGTATAGAGATAGAGCACTGGCCACTTTTCTCTTTCAGCAATGTCTAACGCTAGCTGGATGGCTTTCACCTCTGCAAACTGACTCGATTCACCTTCTCCTTCAGCAGTTTCTGCGACTAGTCGTGTAGGACTCCATACAGCAGCCTTCCACCTTCGATGCTTTCCCACAATGCGACAGGACCCATCAGTGAACAGGGCATATTGCCTCTCATTTTCTGACAGTTTATTATACAGCGGGGCTTCTTTGGCCCGTGTCACCTCTTTCTCTGGCGACATTCCAAAATCTTTGCCTTCTGGCCAGTCCGTGATCACTTCTAACATTCCTGGGCGACTGGGGTTTCCTATGCGAGCTCGCTGTGTGATCAGTGCGATCCACTTACTCCACGTGGCGTCAGTCGCGTGATGCGTAGAGGAAACTTTCCCTTTGAACATCCAGCCCAGCACTGGCAGTCGAGGTGCTAAGAAGAGCTGTGTTTCAGTACCAACCACTTCTGAGGCGGCTCGAACTCCTTCACATGCTGCCAAGATCTCTTTTTCAGTTGGAGTATAGCGAGCCTCGGATCCTCGATATCCCCAACTCCAAAACCCCAGAGGTCGGCCACGGGTCTCCCCAGGTGCTTTCTGCCAAAGGCTCCAGGTAGGGCCATTCTCCCCAGCTGCAGTGTAGAGCATATTTTTAATATCTTGTCCTGTCCGGACTGGCCCAAGAGCTACTGCGTGAACAATCTCCTGCTTAATCTGTTCAAAGGCTTGTCGTTGCTCAGGCCCCCATTTAAAATCGTTCTTCTTCCGAGTAACTTGGTAGAGAGGGCTTACAATTTGACTGTAATTTGGAATATGCATTCTCCAAAAACCCACAACACCTAAGAAAGCCTGTGTTTCCTTTTTATTAGTCAGTGAGGACATAGCTGCTATTTTGTTGATGACGTCCACAGGGATCTGACGACGCCCATCTTGCCATTTTACTCCTAAGAACTGGATCTCCTGCGCAGGTCCCTTGACCTTACTTTCTTTTATGGCAAAACCAGCCTTCAAAAGGATTTGGATTATTTTCTTCCCTTTCTCAAAAACTTCTTCTGCCATGTTGCCCCATACGATGATGTCATCAATATATTGCAGGTGCTCTGGAGCTTCACCTTTTTCTAGTGCAGCCTGGATCAGTCCATGACAAATGGTGGGGCTGTGTTTCCACCCCTGGGGCAGTCGATTCCAGGTGTACTGGACACCCCTCCAAGTGAAAGCAAACTGAGGCCTGCACTCCGCTGCCAAGGGAATGGAGAAAAATGCATTAGCAATGTCAATTGTGGCATACCACTTAGCTGCCTTTGATTCCAGTTCATATTGAAGCTCTAACATATCTGGCACAGCAGCGCTCAGCGGTGGTGTGACTTCATTCAGCCCACGATAATCTACTGTTAGTCGCCATTCCCCATTGGATTTCTGCACGGGCCATATGGGACTATTAAAGGGTGAGTGAGTCTTGCTGATCACTCCTTGGCTCTCCAGTTGGCAAATCAGCTTATGGATTGGGATCAGGGAGTCTCGGTTGGTGCGATATTGTCGCCGGTACACCGTCGTGGTAGCAATTGGCACCTGTTGTTCTTCAACCTTCAGCAACCCCACAACCGAAGGGTCTTGGGAGAGACCCGGCAGGGTAGACAGCTGTTCAATCTCCTCCGTCTCCAATGCAGCTATACCAAAGGCCCAACGGTACCCTTTTGGGTCCTTGAAATACCCCCTCCTGAGATAATCTATACCGAGGATGCACGGGGCCTCTGGGCCAGTCGCAATGGGGTGTTTATGCCACTCATTCCCGGTTAGACTCATTTCAGCTTCCAATACGGTTAGCTCTTGGGATCCCCCTGTCACACCAGAGATACAGATGGGTTCTGCCCCTTTATAACTAGATGGCATTAGGGTACATTGTGCACCAGTGTCCACTAGAGCCTTATATTCCTGTGGGTCTGATGTGCCAGGCCATCGAATCCACACTGTCCAGTAGACTCGGTTGTCCCTCTCCTCCACCTGGCTGGAGGCAGGGCCCCTCTAATCCTGGTTAGAACATCTGTTACTCACTTTCTGCACACGTAAATCAGAAGTCCCTTCAAGGGGATCAGAAATGAGATCAGCCCATCTACTGCGTCTGGGGGACTGCTCACGGGAAACTGGAGCAGCAGTTTTCCAAGAAGAATTCTCTTTTCTGGTTGCTTTTTCTCGCAACTCCTGTACCCGTGCATCCAAGACTGAAGTGGGTTTTCCATCCCACTTCCTCATGTCCTCTCCATGGTCACGCAGGTAAAACCACAGGTTAGCTCGTCGAGTGTACTTTCTCTCTCCTCTCTCTTGGGCAGAGGAACGCTTACTCCCAATAACTGCGATGCGGGCCTGTACAGGTGAGGAGGAGGACAGATCCACTTTGAATTGCTGGAACTCTCGGGACAACTCCTCTACAGCTGAGACACAGGCCCGTAGGGAGGAAGAGAGACTCCCTTCGTCTTGCCGGAGTTGGACAGCCAATTCATCCACCGTTTGTCCATAGCCTTCTCTCCAGGACATTACTGCCAATGAGTTGGCATAGGTTGGTGGTGCACTTCGTAGAAACTTCCGCCACATGGGTTGTGTGCATTGGACTTCATCTGGATCTGTGGGTGACTGCGCATTTTCTGGATCATTGTAAATCACCTCCAGCACGGCTAATTCTCTCAGGTACTGAATACCTCTCTCCATGGTGGTCCACTTGCCTTGGTGACATGTAACTTCATCCCTGAAGGGGTATCTTTCCTTTACACCTAACAGAAGTCGCCTCCAGAGGCTGAGGACTTGTGTTTTTCTCCCAATCGCCTTGTCGATGCCCCCTTCCCTAGACAGAGATCCCAACTGCTTGGCTTCCTTACCCTCTAATTCCACACTACTAGCCCCGCTATCCCAGCATCAGAGCAGCCAGGTAACAATGTGCTCACCTGGGTGGCGGCTAAAATCTTTTTGCATGTCACGCAACTCACTCATGGATAGAGATCGGGTAATTATTTCAGGTTCTGCCTCTACCTCCTGTTCTCGCGATGACCCTGGTTCATCTTCATCTCTCGCTAAGCGAACTGATTTCTTTGTGTGTTTCTTTTTCTGTACAGGGGCGACTGATACTGGCACAGGCTGGTTCTCTGGTTCAGCTGCAGTGTCTGTCACCGGGGTAGGGGTAGTCATGGTACCTGTTGTCGTGGTAGGGGCAGCCACAGTGCTTGTTGTCGGGGTAGGGGCAGCCACGGTGTCTGTTGCCAGGGTTTGGGTAGCCACGGTACATGTTGTCCTGTTTTCCATCTTTTCCCCCTTTTCCCCCCGAGGGTGCTGCATAATATCAAGCAGTGTTTGGTAGATACTGGCCAGGGCCCAGCACAGTGAGGCGAGTTGTATGTCTTTGGAATAGCCACAGCATTTTTCTTTCAAATATTCTGTCACTTCATGAGGGTTCTGTAGTTGTTCGGGAGTGAACTTCCAAGTCACTGGCGGTGAGAAGTTCTCTAGATACTTGCCCATATGTTCCCACATGCCGTGCCACCCATGAGTATCCAGCTTTGGGGGAGATCTCTGAGTGGTACTCTTAAAGAGCCTTTTTGTAGCCCTAAAGAAGACCTGAAACATATTCAGGAGGCATAGCACTAACAGCACACTGGCTTGCGCATCCCAAGGATATTCAAAATTCTCAAAAGCTGTTGTAATTAGTCGGAAGGAGAAGAGGGAGGTGAACAGACGGGGGGAGGTATCCCCCCCTAATTTCCCCATGGATTGGGTGTAATTACCAATAAAATCCGACAGAAGGCGCCCAAAGTATGGAAATATTATCACTGCCTCATACAGATACCAGCTTAACCTCATGACCAGTGATGTAATCATTTCATAAGTCGACATTGCCCAATACAGCAAAATGATAATCCCAATCACTCTCCCAGAGATGAGATACGCAACTACAGGCAATACATAGAGCATATAAGAGTTTACAAAATGCCACCATGTAAACAAATGAAACAACATTGTGACTAACATCTATATATCTAAGAGATGCGTTTGGCAAATTTGTTTCAACACGCTCTGGCCAGATCTGTCGTTATCTCAACCCTTCCTTGCCCCACGTTGGGCGCCAAAAAGGACTGTCGTGGTTTCAGCCCGGCCGGTAACAAAGGACCACGCAGCCGCTCGCTCACTCCTCCGCCCCCCTCCGGTGGGATGGGGAGGAGACGGAGGAGAGAAAAGGAAAAAGAAACTGGAACCTCGAGGGTTGAGATAAAGGCAGTTTACTGGGACAAACACAAAGAGATTACAACAACAACAACGGCACTAATGAAAAAAAAAAAGTATACAAAAAGAGTGATGCACAATGCAACTGCTCACCACCCGGGACCCGACGCTCCGCCACTTCCCCCACCGAAAACAGAGACCACCCCCCGGCCCGCTCCCCATTTATATACTGGGCAGGATGTCACATGGTATGGAATAGCTCCTTGGCTAGTTCAGGTCAGCTGCCCCGGCTATGCCCCCACCTCCCAGGTTCCTGTAAAAATTAACTCTATCCCAGCTGAACCCAGGACAGGTATGAATGGACTCGGTACAGGGGAAAAATCTCCATCAGCCATACGAATGGACTCTGTCAAGATGGGAAGATTCCACAATTACCCCTAATAGTCTTACTGCTAACCTTAACTTTTAAACCATGCATTTTTAATAAATTAATCACTATTGTTAAAAGACACTTAGAAACTGCACATTTAATGCTGCTATGAAAGCAATATAAACAAATCAAGGACGAAAGAATTACTCCTATCCTCGGCAGGCAAAAGAAGTATTAGGTTGATTTAATGAACAAAATCAGGATAAAATAGAAAAGGGGGGATTGTAATGAACGAGTTAACTTTGTTCATGAAATCGGGAAGGGAGAAGAGACATATTGAGAGTTAGCAGATGCCTTGTGTAAATAACAAAACTTGCTTAATTGGTGCGTAAAGGTCATGGGAAGAGGGCAACGGCTATAACTTACTAGCTAAGGAGGGAAAAGAACAACAACTATAATTGACCAGATAACGGGATGGACTCCACCAAGACTGCACTTTTCTACATCAAAGGACATTCTATATCAAAAGACACTCGTCCTTGAGAAGATAGACCGAATCTGCCTAGTGACAGACCTGCACGAATGAAGAAAGAAGAAGCAGGACAAGGCAGAGACTTGCAAGAAAGAGATACATGGAATGTATATAAGGAATGTAACTATAACCTAAAGTTGTGAGCTTGTGGTGGAGCACTGCCTCCCCGGCCGCCCAGCGCTGTTTTGCTCTTTTATCGCTAGCTAATAAATTCGACCTTTTTTATTCACTACAAATTGGCTCCTCCAATTTCTCACAAGCATCTATAACAGCTGCTTAACCTGGAAAGGGCAATACTGAAGAGAAATAACAATGTTTAAACTCTAAAAGGTAGCTATAAGGAAGAACTTTTGTGTACATCCACTGCACACAGGACACGGAATCATGGGGCTTAAATTACAACCTGAAAAACTTAGGGTATGTGGCAATCTTTGCAACAGTAGTAATAATTACAGGAAATGTTTAAGAATAAATTAGGCAAGCATTTGTCAAGAATGGTACAGAAAGTTGATCATTCACCTCTAGAATGAGAGCAACACTAGACTATCTTCAAAGGTTCTTCTTTCCCCACTGCTGTCCCTCTCCGTATTTCTACCCTCAAACACAAGCGTCATCCCCAGCTGTGCACTTACAATTATATCTGCACATGCACATGTCTAGATATGCACATTTATTTCTTCCTTACACACAGCTGAAGGAGAGTACTCATAGGTAAGCCAATTTACATAAACAGCTTTTGAAAGTTAAACACCTCAGCTTCTTGCAAAACATTAGCCCAACAGAACACCGGGAGCGGTATGTAAATCCTTATTCCAAAACTGCGTTCTCTTAAATCTTATGAAAACCATTTCTAATATAAAGCCTGACTTGTCCATTTTCTGACACTCCCCTTCTCTGTCATCAGGTACTTATTAGATAGTAAAACAACTGACAGGGCAAACACCGTAACTAGCACAATAGCTGACTTCCGTAGCAGTTGCATATCATGTCTGAATAAATGTGAGTTTAGTAGGTATATAGGTAGATACACATTCAGAAATGCACAAGAACTGAAAGGAGTAATCTGTGACTGGTAGACTAAGAACGCTGCAATAGCATGCAATGTAAATCAACATGCACCTATAGGGAAGGGAAGTACAGAAACATTCTTCTGGATTAAAAAAAAATACGCAGCAATGGTAGGAAAAGGTACTTGCAACGTGCCACTTTCAGTCCACTGAAACAATGTCTGCAACAGCAGTAAGAACACTAGCAAACTACCTTCTCTGTTCCACAGGGCCTTGAAACCCATACGCATTGTCTGTTGCCAGTTGCCCTTAGGAAACAAAGGCACTGCGATCAGCAGAAGCGTGTAGAACACCAAAAATGAAACTTTTGAATATGACACATGCAAGATCCTCATTCTCCGTACAGTCTACAAGGTTACACAATTGTAAAATACTTTGTAAGAATGAGAATCCTGAAGTTTGCCTTGGATTAAAAAAGTTTTAAAATTCCGCTTTGTTTTGAGGTTTTTTTCCAAGGGTTTTAGACATAAAAGCATCTTGGTAAAGCGATTTTCACACACTGCACAGACACAAGCAGTGTTTCTCCCACTGCGAGAGGAGTATAAAAATACTCTTATCTAATATGTTATAGACAAGAGTGACCAAGGTCACAGGAGAATCTGTACTTTCCCACTAATTAACAAGGAACGGGCCAGGTGCTTTGTGCCTCCTATGCAGCTGGAGCATGCAGTTGCCTGGTAACTTGTTCCGAGCTATTGCATCTTAATCGCATATACATGGAGGAATACCAAGCTGACCGCTTAGGTTTATCAGCCAAAACAGTTTACAGCAACACAATAGTTTAGAGCAATTCAGGAAGTTTAACACTGAATTTAGGTATGTGCTTATATGGTTTGATGAACAGAACTTCTATAAATGAAAGGGAAACAACAGAAGTTATTTCCATGTGACTTTAGAGCATACAAAAGGTATAGTCTACAAACCAAATATCAATTATCAGCAATACTTACCTGTTCAAAGGGCATCATGTAACGTCTCAGACTCAACAAGCATAAACTGACAGACTGTTATGATTTGAAAATTTTAAAAAAGTTCTAATAGTGTGCCCAAAACAGAGGTGTTTCAGTGTTCAGGCTGGACTCGTTGTCTCCAGTAAATACACATCTTAATTCTAACACAGAATAAAAACTGATTTATAACTTTCCTCTTGTAAAAACGAAACTGTTCCCATCACCCTGCTCACTCCTATTTAAGATATTAAATAGTGCAAATAAGAAGTAACTTGAACCAATCCCTCCCACCCAGCTATAAACCAGGACCATATACAGCCCTTGCAGACTACACAAGATCCTGTCTCATTCCAGCCATATCATTAGCATAAGCTGTGCTAACCCATGCAAATCAACAGGTTTTTCAGGCATAAAAGCAGACTCCAACAGCAGTTAAGCCACTTCTTACAACTGACAATGTCATACTTCCATCACTGATTATAGCACAAGAACAAAAGAGAATGGGTCTTTATTGTCCTTCATGAACTTGAGGGGCTGCAAGAAACCAGTGAAGTTACAAGCCTGGATTCTGTAACGTCACTATCAGCATAATTTCCAGATCAAAGATCCGGCCTCCTGTTAAGATCATCAAACATAATTTTGAGGTCAGAGGACAAGTCATCACAACACCATGTTAGGTAGAGTATAAAACCTTATCATCAGATTCTCAGCTAGTTTGTCAATGTATTCTGTGTGTTCCACTGAAGTCAATGAAACTAAAGACACTATCACAGGAAAGAGATATTTCAGCACACCTCAGGCCTGGAAAACTATCTTGAAAAATGCCCATAACTTTTAACACAAATTCTCTGCACTTCCCACGATCTCTCAACAGCGAGCAGTAGTAAGACCCTAACATTTACTTGCAACATATTTCTTGCATAGCATTCATTTTTTTTTATTTTTAAAAGGGGCAACTAATAAATAAGATTTTTGCAGCTACTCACAAAAATCAATAAGCAAAGACATTTGTTCCAAGATTTAAATTACTTGTACAATTTAAAAAACCATCAAAGATCTGTAAAGTAAAATAGATACATTTACCTACTAATGTAGGAAACTACAGACAAACTTCAGGAAATGACCAAAGGTGCAGAGGATAGGCTAATAGGCTAAGGCAGAAAAACAACAACAAGAAAAAAACCCCACAGGAGTTCTACAGAAAAATGAGTGAGCAGCCCACAGCACTGGCAGACAACAGATTTTTTTATCCCCACTTCCTCCACCCCTTCTTCCTATTCCCCCCCCCCCTTTTTTTTTTTAAAAGAAATAATTTTTCTATTGTGAAACATATTGTCAGTGATGCAGTTGAAGCCAAAAGTTTACATGAGTTCAGGAGAGGATTAACCAAATTCTAAGACATGTGCCAACACAACTGCTATAGAAAGCATCTGCATCACGGTGAAATGCAAACAGCTACTCTGAGAACGACACATTATTATTCACTAAATTTGCCTTTTACTCTGTTGTATAGTTACTAGTGTTGAAAAGAGTCACTGCTGTGCAAGAAACTAAAACTTACAGCGCTTTATGCTCAGAGAGAACTGTGGCCCGTCAGCTCGTCGCTGTGAAGTCTTACAACTTAACACATTTCAGTTGCACACCAACAAGTTCTGAGGTGGACTGCTGACTGTATTCAATAGTCACAGCTTATGTAGGAGGATATGATAAACTTTACTTATTTGCCTTTAATCGATGCTCCAAATATCTTAAAGTCATTCTTAAAGCAGGTTACTGGTTTGATTACCCTTCATACAAAACCCTCCTTCAAATGGAGGTTTCTCTTCTTTTCAGGTTTAAGGCATGAACAGAAATCACACCTGCATCATCACTGAAATCAGTGCCTATTTTTCAATAAACTTTAGCAGCATCAGAATTCGTCCTCAAGTACCGTTCATAAAGCAAATGCTTCATTCTTCAAAACTTTTTTTAGCAAAGGTTAGTAATGCTGTACCACAGACTCCCACACCCAGTCACACATGTTCTTCCTGAGACTGTTACGCAGCTTAGTATTTTAAAAATCACCATCCTCACTGTGTAGCTGATACCGGTTCTCCCCTTTTTGAAGTCTGTTGTTAAGGAAAAGCTGCAAGTACTACAAAACCAGGCAGACTTGCTTGTTCTTGCCAAAGAGGAAAAAGGTTAAGCATTATTAAAAAATAAGACTATTGCCTACCTTTAAGTATCCATAAAGCTATCAACATGAACCGTATGGTGGCTTGTTAGCATCAATATTTGAACACGGGCATGCAAAATGTCCTTCAGTTAAATTCCAAACTCTATGAATTAATTGGTGGGCAATTCCCCAAGGATAAAACATCTATTAAAAGCCAACAGTAAGCCAGAAATCTCTTGCCATTTCATAGGGTAAAAAAAAAAAAAAAATACAGTGAATCCTGAAAAAAGAAATAGATATTAGACCGGGAACGCCTATATAGTTATAGGGCAAGTAATAAAACATTTAGTGTTTTGATTTTTTTTTTTTATTTATGTCATCACAATAGTTAGACAAACATGGAAACATTTGCAACAGCAATACTTGGGTCACTTTAAAATCTTGGTAACGCTGAAATACAGGTCAGCAAAAACTAATGATGTGGGGAGGGGACTTTAGGTCTTCTTATTTTCATACACATTCACACACACACATATATCTATATACACACGCACACTCCACAACTCCAAAGAGCTATCTTAACTATGTCTGCCAGTAAACTGAAAGAGTAGGCAGAAAGGAACCATATCCATACTAAGACAGTTAGCTGTGTCGTAAAACTGAAGATCACTGCAACCAGTGACATCTTAAAGAAGAAGAAGAAAAAAAAAAAAAAAAAAACAAAAAAACAAACCAAAACACCTGAAAGGAACCATCACTGTGCATGTCATAAGCATGAAGTTATTTTAACCTGGTGACTACTCTGCTCTATACTTTAAGCATCATTAAGTTTTTATGTATTTTTAAAGTCTAAGGTTATTATTTTAAATGACCTCCTTGTAGTGGCAGCCCAAGTAGCATTCTGGAGAACACCACAGTGTCCACAACTTCTACAGGTCAGTGCAGTATGATTAAGCACTACATTTCTAGGGGAGGAAAACAAAAAACCACTACCACTCATTTATTCAATTGAAAAGCTTATTACCTGCACTTCCAAAGCAACAGGCTACAGGAATACTGAATGCAAAGTAAACCAGACCCATCTGGAATAGTCTGACGTCTCAGCTCCACGTTATACATCTTTCATTTCGTATTTTAAGGGATTAACAGCATTTGGATGCACAGAAACTGTCTTTACAGTGATGTCTGCAGACCTCCGAGTCAAAAGTTAAAATGTCTTCCTAAAATATAATAGTTTTAGCACTTCCTCTGAAAGGAGTGAAAAAACCCACAACCAGGGAAGGAGGAAGTGACACAACACCAAGGGTTTTTTTCCAGAGATAACAAAATCCTGAGAGAACAAGATGCTTGTGCTATCAGAATAAAAATCCCCAAAGAAACAAAAGAGTTTACCTTTCCCTTGGAAAAGTTACCTTTGAGTCAAGATCTGCTCTTTTTCTCTCCCAACCATGAAATCTCTCTTCAGCTTAAGACTATCTTCTACTGCAGCAGAAATTTAGTGCACACGCTGGAACCTGGATAGAAACTTATTTAAAAAAAACAAACAATACAATAGTACTACAGTGGCTAGAAATCTTTTACATATTCTGATGAAAAGACTCAACTTATTTCTAGGAAATAAAGTGTTTGGGGCCAAAGCCAACAGATGATGTTCATGTAAGGTTAAAATTTTTTTTTTTTTTTTTTTTTTTTAATTGATATATTGAAAAAAGCTGGAGAAGGAAGCGGGGACAGAAATGAAAAACCACTCAGGGAGTCAGTGGTATAGATTGTCACCATGCAATCTAAATATTGTAATTGCAGATCACATAGTCAGAACAAGCCAGTCAAAAGTAGCACACTCCCTGGGAGAGGGGCGGGAATCTCTTCCCCCTTGTATTTCAAGCCAAGACCCAACTAGCAGAAGGCAGCTTTTCGGTCAGATAAAGCAAGGCAAAAGGATCGTGTACAGCAACTTCCTTGCAGCCTCTTGCTCCTGAGCACCCTTCTTCACCTCTGTCTTTCTTTCTTTCTTCTGGTGATGGGAAGGCAAAGCATGTTCTGTTCCTGTGAGCCCATACTGCTTGTCCCTATAGTCACAGCAGGCACCTGTGATTCCTCTCCGAAGAAATTTACGCATAGAAATCAGTTGAGTGGTGTGTTACGGAAGCATAAGCTGCAGTGGACGTGATTTTGAATCAGTTATTGTTTTGCCCATCATGACAAAATAAAACCAGCAATTTCTTACTTTATAGAAATCCTCCTAAAGTAGTAGTTGCCCCCAATCGCTGTCAAGTTTTTGTATCACAGGAGAACAAATGCAGCCAAAAGAACATTTTCTCTAAAATGACCACTCCGAACTGCACAAGCAGGCAGGCACAGGCAACTCCCAATTAATGAAGTATATGTACACAGCACCACTTAGTGGTGCAAGCAGAGTCACCGCTGACAGGAATGAGAAGTCTGAACACCAACCTTCCCACCCCGGCCCCCTGGACACTGCAGCCTGATCTTGATAAACTGACCGCCTGGATAAAGAAAGCTATCTGGCAACTAAAAAGATCCATTGTACTTTTCTGCTCAGTACACCTAAAGATACAGATTCACCCTCGAAATCTTGGCAATTTCTTGAATACCACCAATACTCAGAACAGGTTTCAAATGGCAACGTGGCAGGACAAAGTAATAAATCCTTATCCTTAAGTCTGCTAACTTTCTAAACCTTTGCCTAGACCTTAAGGAAATGTAAAAACAAACAAACTACTGGAAAGTTCAACACACAATCCACGCAAAGTTAAGGCTATCAAGTAGGAACCTGATTACAAGTATAAATCATGCAACAGCTACTCTATGACATGGATGTCCTGAACAGATCATCCTCTACAGTTTAAGTCCAAGGTACAAACCCATCAGCACCTCCTTCCCTCTCTGTATCGCTGTGGTTATCTGCTCCACGCCCAGAGCCAAAAAGAATCCAGGCGTTGGAGTTACTGTTCCTTTTATGCCCACCCCCATACTTCTTTCCCAACGGAGAGGTGATGCACCTGGTTTGAGGTGGAGTGCAGACAACCTTCTCATCTAGTGCTGGGCAGTTTATTTGTCCCATTGTGATGGGTTGACCCTGGCTGAACACCAGGTGCCCACCAAAGCCATTCTATCACTCCCCCATCCTCAGCTGGATAGGGGAGAGAAAATATAACAAAAGGCTCGCGGGTCGAGATAAGGACAGGAGAGATCATTCACTATTACCGTCACGGGCAAAACATACTCAATTTATTACAAATCAACCAGAGCAAGGTAATGAGAAGTAAAATGAAATCTCAGAACACCTTCCCACCACCCCTCCGTTCTTCCCGGGCACAACTACCCTCCCGGATTTCACCACCAAGCCCCCCCAGCGGCACAGGGGGACAGGGATGGGGTTTATGGTCATCACACGTTATTTTCTGCCGCTTCACCTCCTCAGGACGAGGGCTGATCACACTCTTCCCCTGCTCCAGCATGGGGTCCCACCCACGGGAGACAGTCCTCCACGAACTCCTCCAACGTGGGCCATTCCCACGGGCTGCAGTTCTTCACGAACTGCTCCAGCATGGGTCCATTCCACGGTGTGCAGTCCTTCAGGAGCACACTGCTCCAGCGCGGGTCCCCCACGGGGTCACAAGTCCTGCCAGAAAGCCTGCTCCGTGGGCTCCTCTCTCCACAGATCCGCAGGTCCTGCCAGGAACCTGCTCCAGCGCGGGGTTCCCACGGGGTCACAGCCTCCTTCGGGAACCCACCTGCTCCGGCGTGGGGTCCTCCACGGGCTACAGGTGGATATCTGCTCCACCGTGGACCTCCCTGGACTGCAGGGGGACAGCCTGCCTCACCAGGGTCTTCACCACGGGCTGCAGGGGAATCTTCGCTCCGGCGCCTGGAGCATCTCCTCCCCCTCCTTCTTCACTGACCTTGGTGTCCGCAGGCTTGTTTCTCTTACATGTTCTCACTCCTCACTCCGGCGGCAGTTTCTCTCCGTCCCAACTTTTTTTCCTTCTTAAAAATGTTATCACAGAGGCGTTACCACTATCACTGATTGGCTCGGCCTTGGCCGGCGGCGGGTCCGTCTCAGAGCCGGCTAATATGGGCTCGCTCTCTCTCGAACACAGGGGAAGCTTCCAGCAGTTTCTACAAGAAGCCACCCCTGTAACCCCCCCCCCCCGCTACCAAAACCTTGCCAAACAAAACCAATACACCCATAAACAAACCCCAGGAAAGAGAATGCACGGTTGGACAGGTGCACTTGAGATTTTGACCACACAGTAGCACCGTTAACTGCTGAAAAAGCAGGACTCTCTGCCGCTCTGTGTCCCTGTCACGACTGCCCTCACGTCCCCAGTCTGCACCCAGCTCCTCCAGAGTGTGCAGAGGGGCTTCCAGCCCTGGCTCAGCAGGCATCCACATAAGATCCCCCAGCCAAGAGGGGGGTGTATGCTCACCTGCCACATCGATACCGTGGGTACATTAAAAGCCACCCCCCAACCCTTTCCCCAGAAGTGCTTGTGGGAGGCTTTTCATTCATCTGGCTGTAAACCTCCTCTCCCTCAGGCAGACCAACATCCAGGCATGCCTTGCTCTAACTCCCCAAATCCACTGCCCTCTGAGGAATAAAAGGTGCCTGGGCCACTACCCCGGCTCTAATCTGCAGATATGCCTGGCTTCCCAGAAGTAGGCTGAGAAAGCCAGCATTAAGGCAGTCCTTCCCACTCCCAGATCCACAAAATTCTCAGAGAAAAGAAGAAAAATAGCCACTTCACTGCAGCATGAAGTTAATAAACTTGGGGGACACAGGAGGCCAGTTCTCCCGGAGTCAATGGAAAGGAGGGGTAGATGCAACGTATCTGAGGATTTTCCATGAGCACAGCTGAAACAGCCATGCCTCAAGCAGGGATGCATCCCATTTATGGCAGTTCCTCCCCACTTCTCATCCCCAAAAGACAAACTCGGGCCTCTGCCTTCTCCGTGGGTAGCTCCCCACTCCCTTCAGCATGGAGCTGCGAGGCTCTGGGTTTGTGGAGAACCACAGGTGGGAAACCGAGGCTACTAATGGTGACCACAGAGAACAGACCAGCTCGGAGGGGGCAAGGAGGGCTGATGCACAATTTCTACGTTTGAATTTGTTGGGAACCCGGTGGGAGTCACAGGCTTGCAAACCACAACCCCAGCTATCCAGGACACGGGCTTATCTAGATCACAAACCTCCGGGGACGGCGCCTGCGCCGGCGAGCGAATGCCAGGCTGCCCCACGCGAAGCACGGCGCATGCGCCCGGGAAGCGCGTTCGCACGGCTGGTCGGGGAGCGGGCGCAGCGGGAAGCCCGCGGAAAACCACGCGAAACTGGCAACGCTCCCGAGTCTGACCTGGTCGGACTCCAGGGGCCGCGAGGACTACGCCGCGCCCGAGAGCCACGCTGCCGCCCGGCCGCCGACTCCGCGAAAACTACAGCTCCCGGCATGCCCCGGGAGGCAGCCTGCCCTGCTGCCTGACCCCGAGGGGACGCCGCTTCCGTTCCTCCCCACCTCCCCACGCCGGCGCAGCGGCAGTCCCCGCCGAGCCCCCAGCGCCACTCCGGGTAGCTCCGGCGCGCTCCCGCCGCCGCTGCCGCTCCGTGCGTCCGACAGGGACCCCGCCGTCCTCCTCGGGGCTTTCCCCGGGACCCGCCGGCCAACTGCGCAGCCCCGCCACGGGGCCCGGTGAGCCCCCCCCCCCCGCGCGCCCGTTCTCTCAGCCGCCCTGTCAGCGCCCCCCCAACCCCCGCGCGCCCGTTCTCTCAGCCGCCCTGTCAGCGCCCCCACCCCCCGGCACGCACATTCTCTCAGCTGCCCTGTGAGCCCCCAGGGCTCCCCCCCGGCCTCGGCACAGGCGGCCCCCACCACCCCCGGGCCACCCCCGCCTCCGACGTTCGCGCTCCGAGGGGCGCCCGGCCCCGCTCACCTTCTCCCTCGGGGCAGCCGCAGCCCAGTCACCGCTCTGCTCCGCTCCTGCCTGGGCTCCCGGCGGACCCTCCCCCGGCAGCCCCTCCCCTTGCCAGGGAGGGGGTGTCGCCATCAGCCTCACTGCCCGCACCTGCGGCTCCTCCAGCCCCGGCCCGCAGCTGTGGTACCGAATCCCGAAACAAAACCCCTCAACACCAAGGTGAAGTGAAGCAGCAGGCACTGCCTTGATTGAGTGAAAGATGTCAAGAGTCATCTGATGTGGAAGAGGTGTTAACTGGGGTCAAAATACAGATTTTAATACCCATCTTATTTTAGTTCTAAGACTTGGCGATTGCCAGGTCTCATCTTTTCGATTTCCCCAGGTCCACCAGAGAGCGAGGCCACAAGGGAGATTTCTTCCAGAGAGAGGATAGAGTTATTAAGTCTAAAGACCACAATTTGCTTTTCTCCTTCATGAAAAGGTGAGTGGATCATATAGCATCACTAGTCACCCAAGCAGTTAACCCTGAACTTTTCACCTGTCCTTTAATGCCGTCAACTCCAAGCTAAATTTTTCCCGTTATTAAGAGGGGACCAAAGATCATGTGAAATATTATTATACTTTCTACAAATACACCCCCATCTTAGAGCTTTAGCTACTAGAGAAAGTCTTGGGAGTTTGGGGTCAGAGGAGCTGCAAGTATAAACTTTCATACAGCTCTGTTTAGGATGTGTGATGTTTCTCTGGTTGTCTAAACCAGTCTAAATTTCCACAGATGGTCCCGACTCTGGGTGGCTCTAACAAGGATCCTGGAACTCCAGTAAGTTCTAAACATTGTTTTATATTTTAAACATGATCCCAAGTTCCTTTTTGCACTTGTCTTTACGGTTTTGGCAGCTGACAGCCCCAAGGGGTGCTTGTACAAGTTTCTCCCAAAGAGCGAATAAATTAATTCTTTTGTCCGTGAGGTGGATGGTTTGGTAATGTTATAATTCACAACGCTATAATTCCTTCTTTCAAATTTAAAAAAAATAATTGCCTTTTAAATCCATCCAATTTAATCTGCTAAAATGATTCTCATTGTTCTACCTCTTTTCTCAAGTTTCGGTTAAATTCAATGTCAGTATTCTCCACGGAACTAGATTTTCATCTGACTTTGGAATCGGAAGGCAGGCTGTTACTGAGGTTAAATTTTGTGTCTTTACAAAACTTTGAATCAGTTACAAAACTAGATTATTTTTTTTAATCCAAATTACAAAAACGGTTAATATCAAGATTAATAGCTCAAACAATAATTGTTTCATTTTGTTTATCTCATGTTTAGAACCCCTCAAAAAAAATACATACACCCTCTAAACACACAAAAAGATTATTGCCCTCGACAATATTCCTAATAGCAACCCCAGCATTATAAACTTTACACAACTGTTTTCCCAAATAGGTAATGTGAAACTTACTTATAGATTTTCCGTTTTAAAGGGCCAGTTTCCTTAGACTTCCAGTTTCTTGTTGGGTGCTTTCTTTATTCTCGAATAATGAAGCCAAGGTTCTTCTCCCAGACCTTTACTGCTACAAGTGTTGTTAAAATGACTCGATACGGTCCTTTCCACTTCTCGGTGATTTTATATATATTCAATCTCCTGGTCAGAAGGGATGCGCTGCTACATCCAATTCTAAGGGTCCAGCTGTGGAGACATACTGACAAAGTTCTTGAAAAGAATTGCTTAAAGAAATCATAACACCTTTTAAAAACATATCTCCAAAGGCACTCAAGATACTCAGAACATAGGACTCTTGATATGGTCTTTCATACAACATTTCATAAACACTTGACTTTTCTTTCTCTTCTGGCTATACTCTGATTCTTAATAGAGCCACGGGTAACACTTTAACCCATGTGAGGAGTGAGGTTTCCCGACAAATTTTACTCGACTGTTGCTTAAGGATATAGTTCATTCTCTCTCTCTCCCCACACACACTTGCTTGTGGTCAATGTGGGGTGTGATAGTCTCAATCCATAGATAATACTTTGCTCAACTTGTCTCATAATCTTTGCTATAAAATGAGGGCCATTGTCAGATGGCATTCTTACAGGCACCCGATATTTTGGTATTATCTCTTCGAGCAAGACTTTGACTACTTCCCTTGCTTTGTTGGTGCGACAAGGGAAAGCCTTGGGCCACCCAGTAAAGATATCAACTAAAACTAGGATATATCCTTATTTTCAAGGCACTTCTATAAAATCAATTTGCTAATATTCTTCTAAAAAATTTCCTTATTTAATAATCCCAAAGATGATCTTATTACTGATTCGGGGATAATTTTACATATACATTTCACGTCTGCTTATAATTGTTTAAACAATCTTTGTCATATTTCACTTTCTGTTTCCCAATATACTTTGTGATGTTCAATGGGGCAATTTGTCTTATTATTGTGGGTGGGACTATTATTCGACCTGTCGGTGTTACAGCCTATCCTGTTTCATTTTGTTAGCCTGCAATCTAATAATTAATTCTTCATCTTTTTCATTATAATTTGGAGTTTCTTTAGGCAATTTTATACCTTTCTCTGGAACTAGTGCTAGGATGCCTTTTTCTGCAGCCTCTTTAGCAGCTTTATCAGCCAGTTGGTTACCTGCGTTAGGACCGGTCTTACCTAACTGGTGTGCTTTACAGTGCATTATCGTGACTGCTGTTGGTTTTTGAATGGTTTCTAACAATTTCAGTATTTGTTCTGCGTGCTGAACGGTGGTTCCTGGTGCAGATAACAGTCCTCTTTCTCCCCGTATCGCTCCCATGCGCACGTACTACTCCAAAAGCATACTTTGAGTCTGTCCAAGTGTTGACTCGCTTTCCTTGACTTAGTTCCAGAGCTCGAGTAAGAGCTATCAATTCAGCCTTTTGGGCAGATATCATTGAAGGCAAACTTGGCAACGCAATTACCTCCTCAGTAGTTATTGTCTATCTCGATAAACGTTTTCCTTCACAGATGGAACCGCTTCCGTCGGCATATAGTTCCCAATCTGTTTCTTCTAGTGGCACATCTCAGAGATCCAGTCAGCTGGAGTCAACTCTTTCGATTGCCTGCAAGCAGTCACGTTCCAGTTCTCCTTTAACTTGGTCAGTTGTTGAAAACGCAACAGAGTTAACAGCGGTAGTAGTTTTTAGGTAAACATCATCTTGTTCCAGCAACACCACCACTTGGTATTTCAGCATTCTGCTAGGGGATAACCAGTGCCCCCCTTTCCGTTTTAGCACAACAGTTATCATATGGGAAATATACAGTAATCCTTTGTCCTCAGGTGAACTTACGAGCTTCCTGGATCAGTAGCACAGTTGCAGCGATGGCTCTCAGACGACCAGAGCATCCCAGACTCACATTATCTAATCGCTTCGAGAAGTAGGCCACAGCTCGCCCACTTGGCCCTAAATATGGGGCCAGGATACCCAGAGCTCTACCTCTTCTTTCACGAGCAAAAAGTTCAAATGTCTCTTGTGAGATCTGGCAGACTCTAGGGCTGGCACCCCTATTACAGCCTGTTTCAATTCTTGGAAAGTAGCTTTCTTGGCATCGGTCCAATCCATTGTTTGAGGTTTTGAGCTGCTCCTATAAAGGTCAGGCCAGCAAGCCACAATTTATAATCTACAGGTGACACCACTCAACCATTCCCGGAAATGCTTGTCATTAATTTTTTTAGTCTTAGGTTTGGGGAGACGACACATTGCCTCTTTTCCCTCAGGTCCCAATTGTCTCTGTCCTTTTAGGATTTTAAAACTCAAATAAGTTTCTTCTTTCTGGGTTATTTGGGCTTTTTCTTTTGACACTCGATATCCACTGATTCCCCAAAAGTTCAAAAAGTTAACAGTTAACTTTGTGCATTGTTCTTCCTTCTCAGCTACAATTAGCAGATCATCCGTATATTTCAGCAAGATTTCTTGATTATTTTCTTTCTTCCAAATCTCTAATTCTCGTGCCAGTTGATTTCCAAAAATGGTAAGACTATTCTTAAATCCTTGAGGCAAGACTGTCCACGTATATTGTGTTTTTCTCCCAGTCTCAGGATTTTCCCATTCCAAAGCAAAATCCTCTTGACTATTGGGATCCAAGGGAATACAGAAAAAGGCATCTTTTCGGTCTAACACTGTGAACCATTCTCGTTTCTCCGTTAGGGTTGTTAACAAAGTATAAGGATTTGCCACTACCGGATGAATATCTTGTACCATTTGATTTATTGCTCTGAGGAGGTCTTGAACTAATCTGTCATCTTTTTCATCAGCCTTTTAACAGGCAAGATCGGGGTGTTATATCTGGATTCACATTCTATTAACAATTTGTATCTTAAAAATTTTTGTATTACCATTACTAACCCTTTCCGACTTTCTGGTTTTGGGGGGTATTGTTTAATTCTTACCGGATTCGATCCTGGCTTTAATCAACTCTCACAGGTTCTGCTTTTTGGATTTACCAGGAACTTCCCAGTCCAGACGATTGGAATGACAGCATTATACTTGGACTGGTATAATCTTCTGCTTTCGGTAAACATCCTGTTAACAACAAAGCCACTGCTTCGATACGTTTAGTTTCTGGAATTAAAATTTTAATCTCTCCATTTTTAAATTTAATTTCTGCCTCTAAGTTCTCAAATAGATCTCTCCTTAACAGGAGTTTAGGAGAATTTGGCACATACAAAAAATGCTGAGTGACCCATTGCTTTCCTAATTTCATTGTTAAAGATTTAAAGAAGGGTCTAGTTTCTCGTTCACTTGTTGCACCACCACCACCAATTTCTTCAAAACTTAACTCTCCCTCTAAGGTACTTAAAACTGAAAAGGTGACTCTAGTGTCAACTCAAATTCAATTTTCTGTTCTCCCAGTTCAGCTTGTTGCCGAAATCCGGAATAAAACTCTTTAACAGCAATGAGAAGTTAAGAAGCACGTACTTTATTGCAGCGCTGGGCATACAGGGGATCACTCCACCTAGTGTGTGCACCTGTCTAGTTTAATCATGCAGGTTAAATACACACCTGTTATCCATATTCACTAAATTTCTGGGAAGTGTCATACATAATCATCAACTGTCCGATAAATCATTAGCATATGTAAATGTCCTTCTACGCAGGCGTGGTGAACCCTCTGGTGGTCTTCAGAAGCCCGCTGGTGGTCTTCCATAGTCTTCTTCACTTTGTCCGATAGTTGACCTCTCTTATGTGATTCTGCGCAGTATGATTTTCGCCATCATGTATTAGATTTACATAAAAGTACATTCAATGTTAATTCTTGAATTTAATGTTTCTAGTGATTGGCCCTCAGTCACACCACCTTTTCAATATTCTTATACTAAAACATTCATTGGTTAATCTTACTTAATTCCACTAACTGGAATCTTGATCAAAGCGGGGTTTCTAAGCAACAGAACTAAGATCCATAACGATCTCTCTTAGTTTCTTAGGACGAAACACTACAAACTAACAAATCGGTCGAAGTTTCTATGGTTAACTTATTTTAGACAATACTTATTTTCTTATGACTGTATACAGCACATTTTGTATGTTCCTAAGTTTCGATGACTACATTGTGAGCTTCAAACCCCTATATATTCTACAGTCTTTACTTTTTCATCAAACCCAGCTTATATAAAATTTTAACTTATCAGAATATTTGTAACAAGCTGTAACCAGAGGTTCTGCTGGGAGACTTCCCTCCAGTCCCCGTCAGATATGTTCACTTAAAAAGAACAAATCTACATGTGGTACTTTATTCCATTTACTCTCTCTTCTACAAAACAACAGTAATTGCAATATAGTATTATAACTCAAAGTTCTGTTTGTTTACCACTTTTCCTGCAATTCACCCCAATGTGCCAATAAACATCCCAACGGTGATGTTTCTGGTAACTTTTCATCAGCAGTTCTATTTTCTGCTTCTTATTCTTAAACAATTTTGCTAATGCCATTATACTTATATACATTCAAATACTAAATACCAAACAAATGCAAATGACAGCTGTCCCAAATAATAGACAAAGTCCAACCCAGCAATAGCTTCCGCTTATGACTTACGGGCAGACGCCTAGGCTTCCACTCCAGACAGGTACCCTCCAAGCCCCAACCCTGCGAAGCTTTTGCCGCGCCTCACGGGCAGGCTTTCCAAACAAATTCCAAAGAAGCAGCGCTTTACCTTTTTTCCAGGGAACGCTGCGAGGAGCTTTGCGCGTCAAGGGTGACGGTTCTCCCCGAGAATACCTCGGTGCCAGCCGGAGTTTGATCGACACTCGATCTCGTCCAGTCTCACTCATAAGGTCCCATCTGGGTCGCCAAAACCATTACCGAAATCGAGAATAAAACTCCTTAACATCAACGTGAAGTTAAGAAGCAGGCACTTTGTTTATCACAGGGCTGGGGACACGGGGGATCGCTCCTCCAAAGGCGTGTCCCACTTAGTATCAAAATCCATCAGTTTTTACAGACTTTTCCCGTCAAGTCATTGTTACCTAAGCTCCTTCCATAAAAACGCATACTATGCTTGTTCTTAAATTTAACCTTTGTAATGATCGGTCCTGTGATTATATAACCTTATCAATATTCTTATTTAAAAACAATCATTGGTCAGTGACACTTGGCTCTGCTGACTGGCATCTTCGATACTCAAATCAAGATGGGAAGGGTAAGGGGGTTTCCAAGCAGCAAACTGGCGTCCACGACGGTTTCCTTAGTTTCCTGAAACAGCATGCAGAAAAAACAGTAACTTCCTGGTGAGGTATCTAGGGTTAGCTGTTTCAAACTTTAATATTACAGTTCCTAGCGTCACACATACCACAGCTCCTAAAGTTTCTATGGCTACGTTTCAAACTTAACAATCCTATACATTATGCCTCACAATTTTACTTCTTAATCAAACCTAACTCTTCTATGTGATTAAATGTTGATTTCTTTACCAGAATATTTGCAACAGCCGGAGCCCAGCAGGAACAGGGGGGGCACGGCCCGCCCCCCCCAGCGCCTCACCTCCTCCTCCCCTGGGCTCCCTCACAGCCCCTCGCCCCGTGCAGAGGGAGCGCAAATGCAGCCCGGAGGGCAAAGGGGACGGACGGCCAGCGTCTATTCAGTCAGTCGCACGCCTATCGAGTCCTGCCAGCGAGTCTGCTCCGGGGCTTGGGGCGCCCCCCGGCGCTCCCCCTGCCCCTCGGACACCTCTGATAGCATATTTCCATACGTTCTGTATGGCACGTCTAAATATTTGGATTGTTTTAATACTTTGTACCAGCTGTGGTTTGCTGCTAGGTGACTGTAAAAGTGAGATTTGGTAAATAATTGTTAGAAATCTTATACTAATGCTACAACTGAAACAACAGACAAAAGTATAGCCGAGCAATTAACTAGCAGAGGTAGGTACTCCTAAGTTTTGCAGTTCTTTGCTCTTATGACTAGATGTTCCTGTACGCTAAATGGGAACAATGCTGAAACTGACCACATGTGATTGAAACTGCGTTAAACTTCAAGATCAAAGAACAAGGACAAGAATAAAGACTTCGAGGACAGCCAGCAAGAACTTCAAATGGGTCGGTGGTCACAAAAGCACCCCTTCGTCTCAAATGGATCCTTCATTGCACGTGATCGGATGTAGGCAGTACTATGATAATCGGTTGCCGTCGTTTTTATGTATATGTATACTAATCTGATTAATAAGCAATTAGTTATTCTATATAACCTGTTTGTGCTAAAGCTGTGGCATGCACACTAGGTGGAACTATCCCCCGTGCATCCAGCGCTGCAATGAAGAATGCCTGCTTTCTAAAACTCCAAAACGAGTCTTAGGGAGTTTCTTCGACCGGCTTTTCAGTATCAGAGGTACAAGGGAGGAAAGAAAAAAAAAAAAAGAAAAAAAAAAAAAAGGCAGGGGTGTGGGAAAGAGAGGGGACCAGGGGATGGAGGGGCAGGGAGGGACCAGAACGCTGAAGAGGGGAGACAGGGCCCCGAGGGCCTGGGGCTCACCGCAGCTCTTGTTCTTGGTGCTGCCAGGAGACTTTGCCAGTTCAGCCGCTTCTTTCTCCTTCTCTCCTCCCTTTCTCTTCTGTAACTCCAGTCACTTGGCTGTCCTCCGCATAACGGAACACGCGAGCCCCTCGCAACTCTTACGAGATTAGGCCTCCTAGACATGTAGCCTCGCTCGCTCGCTCACTACGTGGCCGTACCGCGCTGCTGGTCATGCATACAGACCCTGGCGGTCTGACCTGCTGTGGACTACGAGGAGGGATCCTCCCACACCCACAGAGGCAGGGTCTCTCTGGCCTGCAGCGGGAGGCAGCTGCCAGCCAGATGGCCTTCCGTTTCTTCTTCTTTACCTTTCTGTGGCCTCTCCAGCTTCAGCAGCTCCCGTCCACAGCCAGTAAGCGCTCCGCCTGTCCCTCTGTGCTCCTGTTACCGAAAAACTCGGAGTAAAAAACTTATCAACACCAATTTAGTGTAGATAAGCAGACACTTCTTTATTAACGGCCGGGTGCGTGGGTGAGTCCTCTCAAAAGACCACGCACACCTGAACTCCAAAATCATACACCTTATATTAAACTTATTCATTCATATTCATTAGATTTCTGAGAAATGTTATGCATATTCATTAGATTTCTGGGAAGTTATTAGCATATGTTAATGTCCTTTACGCATGCGCATTGAAGGTCTCTGGTGGTCTTCTAGAGTCCTCTGGTGGTCTTTCATAGTCTTCCTCACTTGTCCGCTTCTTGACCTCCTTCAGGTGATTCTGCGCAGTTTGGTCTTTGGCAGGTAACTAACTATTTCTTGGCAAATAACTACAAGTTGCTTCATTCAACTCTTATTAGTTCCCATCAATTTAAAATTCTGACATCTTCTCCATTCTTCTAGGTTGTTATAATATACGCCTACTGACAAACACTATATCAAAATCATCTTAAATCTCAAGCTTGTTACCTAAGTTCTATATGTTCTTGTTACTTATTAGCTAAGTTCTAAATGTTCTTGTTACTTATTAGCTAAGTTCTAAATGTTCCTATTAAATGATTTTGGCCAATTCCTCCGGCCTTGGTAGCGGGTTGTGCAGAAGGTTTCACAGCAGCTGTCAGTTGTGCAAATACAATAGAGATACCTTTGCTAAACTACTTCTTACCATTTTATGTTCTTATTAAACATGATTTATTCTAACTACTACCAAATCAATAACAAATAAAAACTACTAACTAGTCAATAACAAATCAATAACATAATCAATAACCAATCAGTAACACTCCCGTGCCGCGAGGAGAGGGAGGCCGGGCAGAGACAGCCCACGTGAGCCTGAGGCTGCTGCAGTCAACGGCATCCCCAGGGACGAACGGACAACCGCGCTCACAGCGTGGCCTCTGGCAGAGGGAAAGAGGCAGCAGCGACCGTTATTACCGCAGCTCCGCCCTGGACGGAGCCGCCTCCTTCCGCAGGGGCTTCCGCGGACGGACGCCGCTCCTTCCCCGCGCCGCTACTAACGGCACCCGCGTTCAGGGAAACTCGAGAACACCGGAGGGCCAGCTCGCCGCCCTCACGACAGGGCTCGGGGACTGCCTGCGGCTACAGCACAAGCTTCAGGGGAGGGGCTGCAGCTGGGGGCAGCCGCAGGGGCCGAGCAGGGTCGGGGAAAGGTGCCGGGGGAGCTCCGGCAACTCGGGGAGGCGCCCGCTGGCCGCGCCTGCGGGGTGCCTGCCTCCGTCCCCTCTTCCCTTCTGTCGGCTCTCGGGGACCTGCCCGGCGCTGCCCTGGCCCGGCTTGCCTCCGGCGGACCGGGAGCCTGCCGCGGCGGCCGCTTCGCAGCTTCCCGTCCCGCCAGCCCCGGGCGGCCAGCGGGCAGGAGGCACCCGCCGCCCCCACCCCCGCCGGAGGGGATCGCTTGCCTCACCCGCGGTCCCGGCGCTCGCCCGCTGCCACCGAGACCCGCGCCCTGCGCGCCACTACGCTGCTCCCGGGGACCGCGCATGCGCGCCGGCCGTACGACGGCGCGCCGGAGGGCTCAGAGCCGGCGCGCGAACGCCGGGCTGCAGTACCGCACTTTGCCCACAAGGCGGCACCGGCGGCGGCGGCGCTGCTGCTGCGCACCTGTGCGGTGCCGGCGCTGCTGTTCCGCGCTTTGCGCGCGGAGCGCCCGCCGACACCGCGCCCGCGGGGCGATCAGCGGCGTTTCCTTACGGGGAGGAAGGAAGCAACGAGCGCGGCGGCACTTTCCCCCGGGGACGCACTGCCGGTACCGTCGGACGGCACGTTCAGGACCGGGGCAGCCCCGCGCACTGGCAGCCTCCGAGCTGCAGTACCGAACATTGGTCGCGGGGTGGCAGCGGCGAGGGCTTGGCAGAACGCGCCAGCGCGCATGCGCGGCACCCCAGCTGCAGTATCGGACTTTGGTCGTTAGGTGGCGAAAGAGAGCGCTGGCGCGTGGGGCCGCGACCGCGCATGCGCGGCTTCCGAGCCGCTGTACCGTGGTTTGGTAGCCAGGCAACAGCAGGACTGCCGTAAACCGCGACACCGCTCATATGCGGTTTCCGTGGCGCCGTGTCGCGCTTTGGTTGCCAGGCAACAGCGGCGATCGCCGTACAAGACGCAGCGCGCATGCGCGGATGCCGAGCTGCCGTAACGCGTTCTGGTTGCTAGGCGACAGCAGGAGCGCCGCCGCGCATGCGCGTTTGCCGAGGCGTCGTGTCGCGCTTTGGTTGCCAGGCAACAGCGGCAAGCACCGCACAAGGCGCAGCGCGCATGCGCGGATGCCGAGCTGCCGTAACGCGTTCTGGTTGCCAGGCGACAGCAGCAGGGCCACCGCGCATGCGTAGTTACCGAGGCGTCGTGTCGCGCTTTGGTTGCCAGGCAACAGCGGCAAGCACCGTACAAGGCGCAGCGCGCATGCGCGGATGCCGAGCTGCCGTTACGCGTTCTGGTTGCTAGGCGATAGCAGCAGCGCCACCGCGCATGCGTAGTTACCGAGGCGTCGTGTCGCGCTTTGGTTGCCAGGCAACAGCGGCAAGCACCGTACAAGGCGCAGCGCGCATGCGCGGATGCCGAGCTGCCGTAACGCGTTCTGGTTGCTAGGCGACAGAAGGAGCGCCGCCGCGCATGCGTAGTTACCGAGGCGTCGTGTCGCGCTTTGGTTGCCAGGCAACAGCGGCAAGCGCCGTACAAGCAGCAGCGCGCATGCGCGGATGCCCAGCTGCTGTAACGCGTTCTGGTTGCTAGGCAACAGCAGGAGCGCCGTAAACCGCGACGCGGCGCATGCGCGGTTACTGAGGCGCCGTGTCGCGCTTTGGTTGCCAGGCAACAGCGGCAAGCACCGTACAAGGCGCAGCGCGCATGCGCGGATGACGAGCTGCCGTAACGCGTTCTGGTTGCTAGGCGACAGCAGGAGCGCCGCCGCGCATGCGTAGTTACCGAGGCGTCGTGTCGCGCTTTGGTTGCCAGGCAACAGCGGCAAGCGCCGCACAGGGCGCAGCGCGCATGCGCGGATGACGAGCTGCCGTGACGCGTTCTGGTTGCTAGGCAACAGCAGGAGCGCCGTAAACCTCGACGCCGCGCATGCGCAGTTACCGAGGCGCCGTGTCGCGCTTTGGTTGCCAGGCAACAGCGGGGATCGCCGTACAAGGCGTAGCGCGCATGCGCGGTTTCCGAGCTGCTGTAACGCGTTCTGGTTGCCAGGCAACAGCGGCGAGATCCGTACAATGCGCAGCGCGCATGCGCGGATGCAGAACTGCCGTAACGCGCTCTGGTTGCTAGGCAACAGCAGCGAGCGCCGTACAAGCCGCAGCGCGCATGCGCGGCTGCCGAGTTGACGTATGTCGTTCTGGTTGCTAGGCTACAACCGGAGGGCCGTAAACCGCGACGCCGCGCATGCGCAGTTATCAAGGCGTCCTGTCGAGCTTTGGTTGCCAGGCAACAGAGGCGTGAAACGTACAAGGCGCAGCGCGCATGCCGAGCTGCCATAATGTGCTTTAGTTGCCAGGCAACAGCGGCGAGCGCCGTACATGCACCACTGCGCATGCGCGCCTGTCGAGATGTGCCTTACCGCGTCCCGGTTACCCGTCAACAGCAGGAGCCCACCGACACACGCCACCGCGCATGCGCGCCTCCCCAACGCCAGTTCCCACCTTCGGCCACGGGGCAGCAGAATGCGCACCCCCGCAACGATCCTCTTCTGAGCGTCAGCTGCGTGAGGGGTGACTGACAGCTCAGCCCAGTAGAGACCAGCTGCAGGCGGCAACTCCTTACTGGGGGCACAGGGCTGACGTCGCCCTGCCTTTTCCCCACTCGCAGCCCGGGCACTCCTCTTCATCGCCTCCCTTCCAAAAAGCACCCGAGCGGCTGGAGCGTTTACAGCAGTCAAGTGCAAGGAACAGACAATTCGGGCGGCCACTTCTGTCCCTGCCCCCCCACCCCATTATCTAGAGAGGAGAAGCGGCACAGGGAACCTGCAAATGGGGGGGGGGGGGGAGGGGGGAAGGGGGGTGTCCCCTGGAGCAAGCCCCAGGGACTGCTGTATCCCTCTGCATGTGGCATCAGGGTTGTGGGAGCAACAGCAGCCAGTCAGCAGACGCTGGCGAGAGATTTACAACAAAAAATAACGCCTGGTTCAGGTGACAGCCTGAAGGCAGGCCACAAGAGACCCAAAGCTGCTTCGTGCCAGAGGGGCAGCTCTGGTCGGCAGGAAAGGCCGCGGCCCAGCGCACCAGATGCAAGCGGCCCACCTGCAAGCGAGCGATACCCCGGCGACCCTGGGGCTCAGTCGGGGTGGGCACCTCCGTGCTATCAGAACGCTGCTCTCCTAATCCTGCACGCACGCACACAAGGCTCCTTGCACGGGGCTTGTCTCTTATGGAAGAGACACTGCACAGTGTTACTTACCGCCCTGCCCTCCGGCGTGCAAAGTAATTAGACGTTGAGGCAGGGAAAGCAAAGAGACCTGTCGGGATACTAGATGTCCTCAGCAGAGGACCAGAGCCCTCGAGGTTCCATCTTTGCTCCCTACAGGAGCGTGGCTCCGCACTCCTTGCCGCTCCTGCCAGCAAGCGTCACAATTGCCCTTTGCCGCCTGCAACACGGCCCCAGTACTGCCGCTTACAGAGCGAGAGGTGCTCGCTATAAAGCGGTGATGAAGAACAAGGACGGCCCGGCGAGATGGCAGGAGGAACATAGAGAGCCTCCAGCATTAGCCAGGCAGGGCTCGCAACTCACCTCGTGTCGTGGTTTAACGCCAGCCGGCAACAAAGGCCCATGTGACTGCTCACTCGCTCCCCCGCACCCAGTGGGATGGGGAGACAATCGGAAGGGCGAAAGTGAGAAAACTCGTGGCTTGAAACGAAAACAGTTTAATCATTATTAAAAAGAAACAACAACAACAACTTGTAAGGAAAAGGAGGAAAAAAAATGACAGAGAACAGGGTGCAGGCAGCACACCAGTGGTCTGGAGCCTGATGGATGATGGGGGCGCGGAGGGGGTGGTGTGGAATATGGAGGAGGGAAAGGAAGCAGGGGGGTAGCAGGAGATAGGAGAGCAGGGGGTACAGGGGGAAACAACTCGCGTGGGTTAAAAACTCGCATGGGTGAAGGGGGCGGGCTGGAGCAGCGGGGGGCATATGGGGGAGAAACACACGCCGGGGGAGAGGGTAGGTGAGGGTACAAAGGTGCATGGTGGGACACGGGTGGGGATGACCTACCCCAGGGAGTCCACCCAGGATGATCCACAGCAGGTAACTCACCTGGGATAACCCGCAAAAGAGCATCCACACCAGATCATCCACGCTGGGAGGACCCCCAGCAACGCCCCTCAAACTGCCTGTGCTTCACCCCGAGTCTTCCCCAAACTGGGGAGTTTTTTGCTCTTTCAAAATACTCAGTTTGGGGTGTATTTCAGTGCTTTTCCACAACAAAAAAAGGGGTGATCTTTTGGTTGCGGTTTGTGCGTGCAAATGGGGTGGGGTTTTTGCTTTCCAGCTGCGCAAATCCAGGTGGACTGGGCTTTCCCAGGAGTCCCAAATTTGTTTGGTATTTTTCCTTTGCAGACCCAGAATCAGGGGGTTTGGGGTTGTCCTGGTTTCGGCTAGAATAAAGTTAATTTTCTTCTGAGTAGCTGGTACAGGGCCATTTTGGATTTGGGATGAGAATAATGTTGACAACACACTGATGCTGTAGTTGTTGCTAAGCAGTGTTTATACTAAGTCAAGGACCTTCCAGCTTCTCATACCGCCCTGCCAGCAGAGGCTGGGGGTGCACAAGAAGAGTCGCTGAGCTAAAGGAGGATTCCAGGTAAAAAAGGTCAGCTCGAAATACACCACCTCCTCTAAAAGTTAAGAGTGATTTGAACACTTAAAATCAGCATTTAGGCTAATCGATACCATTTTGAACACCTTCTTAGCATACAAGTAAACACTCTTGCCGGTGTTGGAAAACTGTCTCCTCCCTTCCTTACAGCACTGCTGCAGGGAGATAACCCTGGGAGGCTGCGGGACGAGGTCATACGCAATCAGAATCTACACTTACGGATCCACCACAACAGCTACAGCCCTTGCGCTGCTGCTGCTGCTTTGCATCTTGCTTGTTTGGTGAATAAAGCTGAAAGTGAAGTGGAAAACTTCAAAGAGCAAAATGAAAAATAAAGAATAAATCTCAGTAATTCACTTTACACTAAAAAGGTGTGCCCATGTTTATATACATCCAATGAAAATACTTATACTGTAAAAGTATTTGATTTCCCTTTCCCATTACCTTAACTTGCACAGCTCTGAATTCGTACCGTTAAATTATCCCTCTCCAAAGTACACAGTTATAATGGGACTAGGGGGTTTTGTGCGTGTTACATAATGCAGAGGGACACCTGGCCAGCTGAACTGCCCAAGAGAGGTGCTACTGAACTGCCAGGGAAATGCACCATTGAAAGCCAGACAGAAAGAAAGTACTTCAGAGCACTCCGTCAAAACATCAGGAAAAAAAACCCATAACATTCAGTTGCCTCTCTTTTTAAACGTTTAGAAAAATACCTAACTGCTTACATACACCTAACACATCATATACTACAGCTATTTGGCAGTTACAGTTTAAACAATGCAAGTCAGTTTGTAAAATCCCCAGTGCTGCAATACCTCAGACTACCAAAAAGCACTGGTGGATTTCCTAATGCTTTTGGCAGTACTGAAGCAGGCAGAGTAACACGTTTTCATGTTATCTCGACTGTTACAACTGAGAAACCAAAGACCAGTGATGCCATCAACTTTAGGAAGATGGGCTGTGCTTGGGTCTTTGGACTTCTTTTTTTTTTACTTTTTTTTTTAAAGAGAGTGAAAAGTCTTGTTACTGATGACTTCTACTGTCAAGTCAATCACCTCTGAAGATCCACTCTGATGGGAAGTTCCTAAAACAAAATTTCTTTGAGTGAGAAAGACTTCCATTTTGGAAAATCTCTTTCCAACTGAAGTCAAAATTACACACTGTAGGTTAAAGGAAAAAATACATTCCTGAAGCAGTAACTCATCAAAAACACCTCAGGGCTCACTGTCACTAGTTACAAGGCTGCTAACGCTTCCTGGGAAAGCCTGGGAAACACACAGATGCGACGCCCGATTGTCCTGTTTTATATACCGCCCCCCCCCTTCTTTGACCTTGATTGCTTTTAGTACAGATGCTAATTATCTCCGTAACGTTTTTGAGTACTACTATAAGGTATTTTAAAAAACTCATTGACTGTAAAAGCATAAAGCTTTTATCATGAAAACAAAGTCTGTTTCTTCTGAACACCTGAACTCTTACGAACAGTTTCTTCCCTCTTAGTACAAAATTATTTTCACAGTATCATTTACTAGCAAGCACACAGAAACAGATGATTATGCTTTCAGGAAGAGAAAATAAACTGAGGGAAGTAAGCTTTGTATAGGTGTAACATGCTCCAGAACAGAACTTATTTTTAGTATTTCTGTTAAAATATTTCACGTAAAAAAAAAGTAGAAGGAGAGTTGGCACATTCTCAGTGTTAAAAGTCCATACCGCAAGTACCTTTGCAAAAATGCAGACACACATCGTAGGTGTACCTTGTACTTGCAGGCCACTACGGAATCTTTCCCTCTGTCTTGTACCGTCTTGTACCGTCACGGCAGAAGAAAGGGCAACCACAGCGAAACGGTGCCAGCTGACATCCAGCTGAGAGAAGAAAAAAACCCAACACATTAGCACAAAGCTGGGTAGGAAGCCAAAGCTGCCTTTTTTTTGTGAAGGTTTGTGAAGACAGTATGACTGAGCGGAGGAAAAAGTATGTTTGCGTCATCTTCAGTACAGTTGTTGACACAGGCCACTAGAGCTTTTGCATCTTTCAGACAACCGGGCCTTTTTTTTTTTTCTCCTTTCTTTTTTGACTCATTGGCAACTTTACTTTCACTAGAACTCACTTTCCTAGATACACACAGGTGACACAATCAGAGACCTACATACATTTTCTCAAGCTTTAGTACAGCCAAGGCTCCATCAAACCTATACGTCCCAAGTTGAGTATTTTTGCTAAAGAGCACAGCAACACATCTTGTGAACTGCCTTGTTGCAAAAAAGGAATCATTTTTTTCCAGTCCGTTGCTCCAAACAGGCAAGATCTTTTAAAACCGCAGTTGTGCCACCAAACCTGCTCAGGGTCCCTCCTAGCTTTTGACTGCCCTGAGATTTAACAGGCACACGCTCCATTCCACCTTCCAACAGCAAAAATACGTTAACGCTCTCGGACCCAGAGTGCAACCCTACGGATGTCCACACACACAGCCTGCCGTTTTGATGAGGAGCCACCGAGCATCCCTGCAAGCACAGCTGCACGCACCAGATCGGTTTCACCTGCACCGCAAGTTACCGGTTTGTAGTGAACGTAGTTTCTGACGCTTTACACTGAAAACCGTATCTCGACGCTTCGCCACGGCAGAAATGACCCATCGCTAGGACGCTACAAAAACGCAGTAACACCAACTGCAAACCCACAGCAGCAACAGCTCCAGAAATATTTAGACCAGGAACAAGGGAGAAAAATAAAACAACTTCATCTCACGCACAGGGGAGCGGCAGGCAGAGAAAAGGGTTGGCATTCAGCCCTTACAGAAAACGGGCATTCTCCTTCCATTCCTCAGCCCGTCCGTTAAGGTCTAAATGCTGCAACACTACTAAGACAACATCAAGAGTAGGGAACAGCAGCCCTGCCACTGGACTTGCCATTGACCCATGCTATTTACGTAGCAGGACACGGACGCAGAGGGACATGTTTTGCCACACGCAACCCTGAACTTCCTGAAAATTTACGTTTACCAAAAAAAGCCATTTGGAACGTATTGCCAAACAACATTCGGCAATAAAGCTTTGATGCATTTGACATACGCAAGTTTTTGGTCACTTGCTATTGGCTTCCTGTTGCTGCTGCTGCTGTTCTGCCTTCAGAAATTCTACCTGTAGCCAAGTTATTCACTACTGGTTCAAGCATTTGCCTTCCTGGTATTACCAGCACATTCACAGAGGCAAGTAACTTAACTGCTCTTCTACAATTATCCAAACAACAATGACAGCCATGAAAGAGAAGGAGAGGTCAGGCAGCAGAAGAGCTCTGCAGGCTGGCACCAGTCAATACTGCACTCTAAAAACAAACAACAACACAACAAAACCGTGACCCTGTATCCTTTTTTTTTTTTCTTTCAGAGCTCATCCCTGCCTCAGCATTTTGTCTTGTCAGAGCATGAAGCGCAGGTGATCCGTACCCTGACGACTTCTGCGTGTGATGAACGCCTGTCCAGAAATAGTCCAGATCTGCAAGACTGGCGTCATTTTTATGGTTTTAATCATCATAACTCAAATTTTATGTACTCACGCATTTGTGAGGAAACTAATTAACTTTTAGACACTGCCTCTCCATTTTTTGGGGGGTGGAAATGTGTTAGACTGAAAAACATTACAATTCAGAGCTCCCAACCACAAGGAAGTGGTGGAGAAATCAGTGAAAGCAAAGACCAACAGCAGCAACTTCAACTGAAAGTTGGCTTTAATTACGATCACGTACTTAAGCGACTCTCCAAGTCTATGCCTCGGTCCTAGGAATGACTAGCCCCTTTTTGGAAGGACAAACTTTTTTACTTAAAAGTCCTAGACTGAAGACTCCACTGAACGGAATGGGGATTGTGCCACGGGACAACATGCCATCAACACTCTTAATGGGGAAGAAAAAAAAAAAAAAACCCCAACAAATAAAAATCAAGTTTAAGTACCAGTTCCCATCATGTTTCACTCACTACATTTCCACTGGCATCTAGGTGCTCAAAAATGAACTACAGGGACACCACATATTCCTAAAAATTCAGTTATACATAAAAAAGTAAAAGGCTATTTCCAACTTGCCCATAAAATCAACATGAACAGAGAGAAGAGAAACACTCAACCCTGAAGAAGCTAACAGGCAGGTCTGAATTTACCAGACAGGAAATTTCATTCTTTCACCTGAAACAAAAACACATCAAGCGACCAGTTCAGGAACAGGGCACGATCTGTTAACAGCAATTTTTCCATCAGCTTTTCTGCACTAGCAGCATATTTGCCTTCTCTGTGGGTTTAACGTGGAGCATCTGTAGTGCCCTCAAACTCACAAGCGTTTCTCTCCGCTCCCCCAGCCCGATACGTGCAATTACCTGAGCAGCAAGTGGAATTGACCACACAGGATTTTCTTCGTGTGACGCGGAATGTGACACTGGAAGAATAGGAGACAAAGAAACGAACCTGCTTGTCACACCCAGCCAACGGTGAAAAGACAGGGGAGGATTCTGCCGGAAGGGCTCTGCACCCCAGGAGCTCCTGCTGGCTGGTTTCTCTCCCCTTTGCCCAGTACCGAGGGGATGACGACACCTTGTCCGCGCCCCCTTGCAGAGGGGCTGCCCCAGGAGAGCCGGGGGACCCCCACCTCGCTTCTGCCCACGGGAACGGACCGGGCGAGACCCTCCACGCAGAGAGAGGAGCATGGCGTGGATTGCATCCCCGAGGGAAGAGGCCGGGCTCCCTGCTGGCAGAAGGACAACTCACCTCCCTGCTGCTCGGAGCTGCTTGCTGCGGACAGCCCTGCCTGCGCCCGGCCGCTCTTCAGCCATGCTGGGAGCACAGTCCGGCCAACGGACGCTCCAGCGAAAAGATGCTCCAGCTAATTGCGCCTTCTGCTCGTTACAGCTGCAGGTACTTTTGCCTCTGGATAATGCACGCTCCAGACAGCGGACACCCCGCCTCGTTCCAGCTCCCGCTTGCTACAGTTCTGGCCTGTTGAAGCCCCAGCTCCGCACTGAAGCTCTGGCTGATTTCAGCTGCTTCTCCTTACAAGCTCCAGCTACATGCAACGGTCTGGGCTTTCCATAAGGCTGTATATCAACTGCTGCCAAAACTGGACCATTAGGATTAAACATCAGAGTTACACGCCAAGTAAATATCCGTTAGTTTGGGTGATTAATTACTTAACAACTATTCTGAGCAGTGCAGAAAGAAGAGCTGGAGTCCAAGAAGGCACGTGAGGTCTGAAAAGCGCCTTTCCCCCCACAGACCACCGCAGATGTTGAGTTCGGCCCACTGCGTGCCGGCCTCCCGAACTTTGGCGTCCGACACAACCAGACCCCCATCTCCGGGGAGGGTCCACGCACCCTGCCCGCCCCCCGCTTCCCCCCGCAGCCCCCAACACCCTCCCACCTGCCTGCAAAACCAGCCAAGCCGGCTCCCACTTTTGGCCTCCACACCAGCTGACTCGGGGCCCATTTGGGAGCCAAAACACCTGGCTGCTGAGCCTGTTCTCAAGGCCCAAACATGCAGGGCCGGACCTCTGTTTCTGGGCCCAAAGCCGGGCAGCTCGGTCTGTTTCCGAGCCCCCACATCAGCCACACGAGCCTGTTGTCAAGCCCCAGGAACAGAAAACTTGTTCTCCATTTCTGACCCTGCAGCGCCCACGGGCGACGCCGAGCGTCGCCACCCCACAGCCCTGCACCCCCGGGGCCCCACACATAGTTTCGGGGAGCGCTCGGGTCCTGCGGAGAGCCCGGCCCCACGCCTCTGCGGGGCAGCCCCAGCACAGGCAGGGCGCCGCTTCTCGATTGCCGTTTCAGGCTTTATTTCCCCGCCATCAGCGGCACGGCCAGGCCCCCCCACCCCAAACCCCCCAGCCGAAGCACCCCCGCGGGTAGCCGGGCCCAGCCACCCGGAAAACAAGAAAACCAAAGAGGGAACACGAGAGAACCGCGCTCACGGCGTGGCCTCTGGCAGAGGGAAAGAGGCAGCAGCGACCGTTATTACCGCAGCTCCGCCCTGGACGGAGCCCCTCCGTCCGCAGGGGCTTCCGCGGACGGACGCCGCTCCTTCCCCGCGCCGCTGCTAACGGCACCCACGTTAAGGGAGACTCGAGAACACCGGAGGGCCAGCTTGCCGCCCTCACGACAGGGCTCGGGGGCTGCCTGCGGCTGCAGCACAGGCTTCAGGGGAGGGGCTGCAGCTGGGGGCGGCCGCACGGGCCGAGCGGGGCCGGGGGAAGGCGCCGGAGGAGCTCCGGCGACTCGGGGAGGCGCCCGCTGGCCGCGCCTGCGGGGTGCCTGCCTCCGTCCCCTCTTCCCTTCTGTCGGCTCTCGGGGACCTGCCCGGCTCTGCCCTGGCCCGGCTCGCCTCCGGCGGACCGGAAGCCTGCCGCGGCGGCCGCTTCGCAGCTTCCCGTCCCGCCAGCCCCGGGCGGCCAGCGGGCAGGAGGCACCCGCCGCCCCCGCCGGAGGAGATCGCTCGTCTCACCCGCGGTCCCGGCGCTCACCCGCTGCCGCCGACACCCGCGCCCTGCGCGCCGCCACGCTGCTCCCGGGGAGACCGCGCATGCGCGCCGGCCGTACGACGGCGCGCCGGAGGGGTCAGAGCCGGCGCGCGAACGCCGGGCTGCAGTGCCGCACTTCTGCCGCCCGGTGGCAGCAGCGAGCGGTCCCCAGCGCAGCTCCGGGCCCGCCCGCGACCACGCCCCCGCCGCCCGGGGATGACAAGGTGTCATGGTTGAACCCCAGCCAGCAGCTCAGCCCCACGCAGCCGCTCACTCCCCCCCAGTGGGATGGGGGACAGAATCGGAAGGGTAAAAGCGAGCAAACTCATGGGTTGAGATAAAGGCAGTTTAATAGGTAAAGCAAAAGCCGTGAGCACAAGAAAAGCAAAACAAGGAATTAATTCACCACTTCCCATGGGCAGGCAGGTGTTCAGCCATCTACGGGAAAGCAGGGCTCCATCACACTAAGTAACGGTGACTTACGAAGACAAACACGATCACTCCGAACATCCCCCCTTCCTCCTTCTTCCCCCACCTTTGTAGGCTGAGCATGATGTCTTATGGTCTGGAATATCCCTTGGGTCAGTTGGGGTCAGCTGTCCCGGCTGTGTCCCCTCCCAACTTCTTGTGCCCCCCCCAGCCTGCTCGCTGGTGGGGTGAGGTGAGAAGCAGAAGAGGCCTTGGCTCTGTGTAAGCACTGCTCAGCAGTAGCTAACACACCCTTGTGTTATCAACACTGTTTTCAGCACAAATCCAAAACATAGCCCCATAGCAGCTACTATGAAGAAAATGAACTGTATGCCAGCTAAAACCAGCACACAAGGGCAAACAGAACAAAATCAGGAGATGACAAGGGCAAAGAGACTCTGGGAGAACAAAGCACAGGGAGAGCCCTGGTACACATGGAAAGAAAAACATATGACTATGAAGCACACCAAAAAGCAGCGATGATGAGGCAGAGTACCCTCAGCAATTTTGCAGATGACACAAAACTGAGAGGAGTGGCTGATAAGCCAGAGTATCATGCTGCCATCCAGAGCGACCTTGACAGGCTAGAGAAATGGGCTGACCTGAACCTCATGAAGTTCCACAAGAGGCGTACCGGTCAGCCTACTTTTTCCTTCAAGGTTAGGACTCAGTTCTGTAATTCAAGGAAAAACCCTGAACTCACCTGTCTGTGTTTTGGCCCTACACCTAGACTAGAGCCCTGCAAGAAAATTTTGACAGCTCTCAACTCATTCACCATCTCAGCCGTGGCAGTGTGTCATGGCTGCACAGTATCAAACCGAGGAGACCTCAGATCTGAGCACACAGGGGAGCGCTGGGTGGCACATGGGAAGGTTACTGTATTGATCCTAACCAGAAGATTAATGTACAGTTGAGGAGGTAGTGACTGACATAACAGTTAACCTGAGAAGGCACACGCCCCTGCTGTGCTATGCTGCATGTATAGGTTGGCCTTCAGGCATGTGCTGTGCTGCACATACACCTTAGTCACAGGATAAACTTAGCTGACTAATTGTGAAAAAGGAGCCTGTAGGCAGTTCCCTCTTGGCACTGGTGATTACATGTATTTGTCTTTATCTTACACTGAAGCAGCAGGTTCTCAAGTGAACCCTCTCTTGTTTGACAGTAAAAGGATGAATAGAATTATTTTCTTACAAGAAAATTCTGTCAGAGCTCTAAAGACCAAGATGTCAACAGAACCTCCTCACAGACAGGAGCTGCACTGTGGCCGTGCCTCAGTTGGAGGTCTCTCTAATTCTGTGATGTTCCCAGCACCTGAAGGAATGTAAGATTATACTGCGCTCTTTTCCCTACTAGTGTTAGCTTCAATAAATGGAATTTTGATCAATAATTTACAGAGTATGAGTGCCTTTCTTAGTGGAATCACAATGAACATTAGTCCTAGTGCATGATGGGAACAAACCCCAGAGAAGGGTACACAGCCTACTCTTTAGGGTTCAGGGCTTACAGTTTATTATCTAGGGATCTAGACTTTTCCATTTCACACAGTAAGCCCTAAAGTGATAAACTACAAATCTCAGAACCCAAGCAGTCCTTGGGGATTTAGAGCTTACGGATGAGATTCGATTTTTACATCTGGCGCCCTGATCAATAAATGAGTAAACAGTAAACCCCCATAAATACAGAGCCCCACAAAATAAAGTAATAAACCATAACCCCTGAGTGAGAAACCATTGAAAACCACAAACTCTAAACAATAAACTATAAGTGAAAAACTCTGAGCACTCAGTTTTAAGCAAGAAATGCCAAAGAATATGTGAGCAGGAAAATAGTAAAGAGAAAAGTAAAAAAGAAGATGAGAATTTTTGCCTGTAGCTTTACAAGTTTCCCTTTCATTTGGAAGGGCAGCAGAATGGCAATACACACACACCAGAAACACTTTGCAGTGGCTGTTTATAGGCTTGGTTTCAGCCACCATTCATCAGTGACCATAAGTAAGAATCAATCCATAGATTGATCCACTATACTAAGCTGCACTTCCACTGAACCAGCCTGCAACACAATGAGCACTAAATCTCCATTACAGACAATTAATATTTGTGGTCCTCTCAGCTCTGTGGGCAAATATCCAGAGCCAGTGACACCTGTAACCACCAATCAGCCTCTCCTTAAGGGAGGTGGTACCTGCTGAGAGAGAGAAAGTAAGTCTTCCACCACCAGGCTATGCTTCAGCACCTGCAAAAGGCCAGAACAGTTGTTACCAAGAGGCCAAGCAACTGCACAGACCTTCCAGAACTATCCCAAATCCAAGGCGCATAATTGCTCCCACAATTACAACTGACCCTCTGTGCTGGTTCAGCCGTGTTCTCTGGCTCTGCTTCATCACCAGGATGCCACAGCAGTCCTCACAGATGGTAAGGCTTGCTCAGGCACCCGGTTAACTCCAGCCTATGGTAGATGGTACTCCTCAGGGCAACGGCAGCACAGACACTGCAGCGTCTGTCTTGGCACAGAAATGTACACAGGTCAAACAGAAAGGAGAAGTAAGCGGTCCCCGCTGATATAGCCACCCTCTCATTCACCACAGGCAGAAGAAGGCAAGATTCAGACCCCAAAGTGACCACCCACCACTGTGCCTGACAGTGCTACACATTCAGTGAGCTGTCACCAAAAACACTCCTCTCATCCACCCTGAGAGCAAGGAAGCCAGTCCTGTGCCACCTCTCCAGCCCTCCTCCTTCCACACACAACCTGTGCTTCTCCACTTAGCACAGCCCTAGCCCTTCTCCCACAGAAATCACAGGCATACAACACCGATACCACCCAACATTCTAGGTCATCTTCAGACTGCTCAGAAAGCAGCATTCAGCAAAGACAGGGGAAAAAAAACCATGACCTTTAAAAACTCTATGATAAACAGTGGAGAGACTCAGCTAGCAGGAAACAGACTAACCAAGGGAGTGACAAAAGCAGGGCTTTGCTTCACTCACACACCTTAAGAGACAATGCAAGTGGCCCAAGTCAAATAGACCTTGCTAGGAAGTCCTAGTGACAGAACCGTGTGCCAGAAAGCTGCCAGGTCCAGGTTTCTACTGCACACAGGCAGAAGAGCAGAAGGGGGGCTGATGCAAGGAAGATACTGGTTTGCATAAAGACAGATCCATCAGGAAACAGGCAGGGCTCGATGCCAGCGTCACAAGCATGATTCCAGCCACGCTGGGAGGCAACACTGCCTGGGCGCTGGAAACGATGCTGTAATGGCAGCCTGCACTGACACGGAGTGCCACAGATGATGGCAGCTCCAGACCGCCCTACCACAGGCACCCGTCCCAACGGCCGACCAGGTTGCACATCAGAGTGGGGGTTCTATCCCAGAGGGGTGCTGAGTGTGTGGGGGTGTCCCCGCGCTGCACTACTGCACTGTGATTGAGGGAGGGCAGCGCTCAGTACGTGGCGAGCTGCAGCACCGCGCTGCGCTCCGCCGGAGGCGGCTGCGACGGCGGCGGCACTGCGCATGCGTGCGAAAGGAGGCCCTGCGCCTGGATCGGTCGAGGGCGGCAGCGAGCACCGCGGCGTACACCGCCGCCACCGTCCCACCACCCCCCCCAGCTCAGCAGTGAATTGTGATCAACGGTGGGCAACCGTCCGGCAGAGGTGGAACTGCGCATGCGTGCGAGACAGGCTGCAGTACTGGGCTGGGATCAACCGAGGGCAAGCGCGAGCGGGGCGCCGGCATTGCGCGTGCGTGTGTGCCCCCCCGCCGCAGTACTCGACATTGACCAACTGGCGGCAACAGCGAGCACGATGGTGGCAGTGTGCACGCGTGCCTCCCGCGGCAGGGCCGGGTGAGACCGCGGCGCCGGCACTGCGCATGCGTGAGGTGGCGAGCAGGCAGGACGCCGGAAACAATACGGACGGCGCGGGGGGCCTGGTGGAGAAGAGATGGTGAGCGGGACGGAGGGACTGGAACAGCAAAGGAAGGGCGGCGAGCAAGCTGGACGGACGGCTGGAGTTGGTGGGAAGGATGGTCAGGCAGAGGGATAGAAGCAGAGGGACAGGGAGCTGAACAAGGGGGTGGAGAAAGGACTTGGGCAGCTGCAGAAAACCTCTCTCACCGTCCAGCCAAGTGAGCCGTATGTACCCATGCCTAGTGCTCAAGGCTAGCAGGCACTCGTCGGCATATATCGGCTCCACTGCCTTGGTATCCATTGCGACAGTAATTTGTGATCTGCTGTTTGCTGACAGACGTAGTAAAAGGCATCATCCTATAAAAGCGTAAAGCAATGCAAAACCTGAAAGCTCTGCAGAAAAGCACAAGAAACCAAATTCAGTATACAAACATAAATGCTAATCTAAAGCATGCAAACAAGGTAAAGGAAAACACACAAGCCACAAATGCTGCCCTTCCACCCCCATTTTGAAGACTATCACAACATTTGGGTTTGCTGCAAGAAAGAAATCAGACCAAGTAGGCATTGCAGGTTAACCTTTCAGGAACCTCCTGTGTCCACGTTCTTGGCATAACCGTGCTACGCCCCTCTTCCAATTCAGGCACTCGCAAGCGGATCCACTTCTTCAAACACTTGCTTAGTTACCTCCTGCTCATTGCCTCAGATAGACCACAGAGCTGAATGCTGGCTGGCACCAGGGGAAAGATAGGAACCCCCCAAAATGGTTCACAGCCTACTGTTTAGGGTTAAGGGCTTACAATTTATTATCTAAGGATTTGGACCTTTTCATTTAACAGTAAGCTGTAAACCCTGAACTTCTAAGTGTTAAACTACTCTTCTGGTTTTGGCTGGAATAAAGTTAATTTTCTTCCTAGTGGCTGGTATAGTGTTGTGTTTTGGATTTAGGATGAGAACAACATTGATAACACACTGATGTTTCAGTTGTTGCTAAGCAGTGTTTATACTGGGTCAAGGATATTTCAGCTTTTCCTACTGCCCTGCCAGCCAGCAGGCTGGGAGCGCACAAGAAACTGGGAGGGGACACAGCCAGGGCAGCTGACCCCAACTGGCCAAAGGGGTATTTCATACCATATAACATCATGCCCAGTATATAGACTGGGGGGAGTGGGCTGGGGGGCACCACGGCTCAAGGATTGGTTGGCCATCAGTCAGCAAGTGGTGAGCAACTGTATTGTGCATCGCTTGTTTTGTGTATCCTCTTAGTAGTAGTATTTCCCCTTCCTTTTCTGTCCTATTAAACTGTCTTTATCTCTTTATTTTGTTTTTTTTCCTGATTCTCTCCCCCATCCCACTGGGGGGGTAGAGGGGGCAGGGGGAGTGAGCGAGCAGCTGCATGGTGCTTAGTTGCCAGCTGGGCTTAAACCACAACCACCACATATCTTGGAACCCAAATGATCCTTGGCACTTTACAACTTAAGGATGAGGTTAGGTTTTAAATCCTGCACCCTGGTCAGTAAATAAGTAAACTGTAAGCCCTGATTGATAGATACGGAGTTGCACGGAATAAAGTCATAAACTGTAACCCGAGTGAGAAACTGTAAACAATGAACTCCAAACAATTGACGGAACGTGAGAGACTGAACCCTCAGTTTTGAGCAATACGTGCCACAGCACATAGAAGCAGGAGAACAGTAAGAAGCAGCAGAGGAAATTTTGCCTACAGCTTTTAAAGTTTCCATCCTTTGCAAGTGTAGCAGAACAGGATACACACCAGGAACATGTTACAGATGCTGCTTATGGGTCTGATTTTAGCCACCATATGCAAGAATCAATCAATCCACAGGACTGCAGTAAGCTGCACTTCCACTGAATCTACCTGCATCCCCACGAGCACTAACTCATCTCCATTAGAGACAATTAACGTAATATTTTTGGTCCCCTCAGCTCCACAGTCCAACACCCAGCAGCAGTGTCACCGAAAACCACCAGCTGATTCTATACCCTCGTCACTCACCAGGACTCTCGGGCAGGCCTGCCATCAGCTGGACCGTACACCCCCGGAGGGACACATCACCATCCTGCGCCAGGGCCTGCCTTCCCGCCACAGCTCCCAGCTGTCTGTGTCCACAGGGCCAACTGCACACCCTGGCTGCTGCTGGGGAGGAACCAGGGCCTTCAAGTCAGGACAAGGGATGGGAAAGGCAGACCCGTGCTCTAAGCAGACCCTGCCCTGCGCAGCCCTGCCTGCACTGAGTGGGCCTGGGTCCACACCCCCCGGCCCCCACCTCTGCTTCCAGACAGCCACAGGCACAGTGGGCAGGACCCCAAGCCTGCAGCTGCCACCGGTCTCGCTCACCTGGCTGGTGCCCCTGACCCACACCTGCCCCTGCCACGGGGAAAGGGGCCCTGCCCTCTGCCATGCTACCCCCAGGCACTGCACGTGCACTGGCCACAAATCGAGGAGGAGAGCGTGTCCCCGGGTACCGTGTGGTGAGTTGAGGCCTCAGTCGCCTTTTTTTCTGTCTTGGACAAAATTCCTCAAGGACTAAGGCAGCCCCCTCTGTCTTCTACGTGCCAGTCTGAATACAGCACATGCAACTCAAATAACAGCATTAACCATGAAGAGAAGGCTGAGGAATACGTTACTTTAAGAGTAAGTTTTTTACGCAAACCTATATAGTAGGCAGAGAAAGCCAAGACTGAAAATGCACAGCAGCATGTGGGTTTAGCACAGTTCCTCTTCTGTGCAATGCTTTGCAAATCTAACATCCTTAAGTTGTATCAGATACTTTAACCAAATCTTGCACAATAAACAATTATCTGTGGTCAGTATTTAAAAGAAAAGCAAGAACAACTGAACGTTCTTCAAGGCAAAATGAAAATCTTCTTTTGACAAAAACTTCACACAGCAACATAGAAAGAAGGACTCCAAAGATAATTCATCTTCATTAGTGGTGCTTTCCCCATCCATTCTTGAATAAAGTGGCACTCAAATCTTTGCTCATGAAACGAGAAGTCTTTATGCGGAGAGACTGACCATACAGGCCCAGCATCAAAATCATACATGTGCTTCAATACAAACGGAGCTTTGACAACACATACCGTCTGAACCCAGCTAATGAAATCTGTCAACATTATACACCAAATCCAAGACACATGGATTAAAGTGGAAGAGAAGAGTCAAATTCTATATCTCTCAAAGCAAATGTTTCAGTTCCTACAAGGAGCAATGGCTGAGGAAGTTCTGGAGTGGTTAAATGTGTTGTCCAGATTTGGATCTCCTCCTCCTCCACACTGATAGACAGGAATTCCCATTCCCTATAGGGTACATTTTATACCGCATGGGTAAATACAGGGTGGCTTGAAAGCAATTCTTTCCTGAAGTCTTACTGTTCTACAGGCAGCACTGGTTTTGATACAGGATGGCCTCTCCACCAAAATGAAAAAGGAAAGATTCAGTCCTCAGTGAAAGTATACCATTTCAAGAGTGACTATGTCCGTGCGTGTCAGTTTTCAGACCCATAGCTGGGCTGGGAAAATGAACACTTATGAAAATCTAAGCTGAATTTTCAGATTTTTAAAAATTTATTTACAGGCAGATAAGATGCATTCTTGTTTCTTGCTATTTCAGCCACTAGTAACAAGAAGGGTAATGTTATCTAAGTATTGAATTTTTTATCATCATACTAAATGCAAGTACAATGTAAGGAAATGAAACATATGCTGCATAGAGAACCACCAAGAATTGTTCCAGCTAATTCCATTCCTTTATTAGAAAGCAAAGAGAAAGCTTTGTTAAGGAAAGATGGAGCAGGAAAGATCTAATTGAAGCAAAGTGGTATGCAAAGTATCCTGCAGCATTAGTAGCTGTATGCCAGCCCCAGTGGAACTGCTGACTGTATCTGACTCTTACATATCACAATCCACTGGTTTCCTAGGGAGGTCTTGCTATAAAGAAGCTTGGCTAGTGCCCCTCTTATACTCCACAAGTCTTTCTGGGCAATGGTTTCAGGAAATACTGCCAAATGTCCCTACCTAACAAAGCACTCCTGCCTGTCTTCAGACTTCTCTGCCATACAATTCTTTAGCTTCCCTACTCTCTTAGCCTCAGCACTGAAGCCTTTTTAAAATTCATCTCAGTGTCCCAGCCGAAGTCCCTGATTTTGTCTCTGTCCTCTTCACTACATCATTGTCATCCCATTGGCAAGAACCCTGGAAGAAACATTATTTCTCTTCTTATAGGTCTCTTCCTTCTCCACTTCTGAAAACTCTTCAGAGTTGAAATTCTTTTCAGCCTTTCTTCTCTTTCAGTTTAACTTGTTTTCATTTATGCTATGCCCTCTCCAGCCTCTCCTCAGTTTCCATAAATGCTCTCCTTTTCCCAGGCCTACCTCATGTTTTTCTTTCTCTCAACCATTTCCCTTTCCTTCATTCCCACTCACTATTAGAGTTTTTTACCATCATACTAAAATGCAGAGATGCAGAGAAATTGTTTTTTACTCTACTGCAAGCCTGACAACCAAGTCTCAGGCCCATTCAGTTCAGCTGAGCTCCATCATTGTTTGGCCTGACTACTCTCTTCCATTCCATAATAAACGAAGTTAGGGAGCTAGGCCACAGCCTACAGAAACTATTATCTGCTGTATGTTCTCTGTCTTTGCTGAAAAGGAACTCTGAGAAATCTAAATAGACAGTTTCAGCTGGCACTGTGAGGGCAGAAGGTAGAGTGAAATTTATGTCTCTCTATAATTACAACTGGGGCAACCTTGAAACCAAGAATAAAAATATTCCTGTTGCAATGTCCTAACATCCTGGGTCATTCTGTGGTGGGTTGACCCTGGCTGAACACCGGGTGCCCACCAAAGCTGCTCTATCACTCCCCAACTCAGCTGGACAGGGGAGAGAAAATATAACAAATGGCTCGTGGGTCGAGATAAGGAGAAGGAGAGATCACTCAACCAATTACCGTCATGGGCAAAAGAGATTCGACTTGGGGAAAATTAACTTAATTTATTGCCAATCAAACCAGAGTAGGGTAATGAGAAATAAAACCAAATCTTAAAACACCTTCTCCCCACCCCTCCCTTCTTCCCGGGCACAGCTTGACTCCCGAATTCTCTACCTCTTCCCTGCCAGCAGTAAAGGGGGATGGGGAATGGGGGTTACGATCAGTTCATCACACATTGTCTCTGCCACATTGTCATCCTCTTCAGGGGCAGGACTCCTCACGCTCTTCCCCTGATCCAGCGTGGGCTCCTCTCTCCACGGGGCCACAGGTCCTGCCAGGAGCCTGCTCCAGCATGGGCTTCCCACAGGGTCACAGCCTCCTTTGGGCATCCCCCTGCTGCAGCGTGGGGTCCTCCCCGGGCTGCAGGTGGAGATCTGCTCCCCCGTGGACCTCCCTGGGCTGCAGGGGGACAGCCTGCCTCACCAGGGTCTTCCCCACGGGCTGCAGGGGAATCTCTGCTCCGGCACCTGGAGCATCTCCCCCTCCTTCTGCACTGACCTGAGGGTCTGCAGGGCTGGTGCTCTCACATCTCCTCACTCCTGTCTCCGGCTGCAGTTGTGCAGGGTTTTTTTCCCCTTCTTAAATATCTTATCCCAAAGGCGCTACCACCATCGCTGATGGGCTCAGCCTTGGCCAGCAGCGGGTCTGTCTTGGAGCTGGCTGGCATTGGCTCTGTCAGACATGGGGGAAGTTTCTAGCAGCGTCTGACAGAAGCCACCCCTGTAGCCCCACCGCTACCAAAACCTTGCCATGCAAACCCAATACACATTCAAAGAGTGCAACGTAGCAACATAACAGATGCTGAGAGGGCAGAAAATATTCAAACACTTCTGTTTTGATCTTATAAAGGACACATTTATCATTAAGTGTTTGTCACTGAATGTATTCATAGCAAACTCAGCCATGTGAAACGTATTTTCAAAGAACTAGAAGTCCTGCAGTGGAGTCCCAACAGAAAGTTGTGAAAAGCAAACAGAGGAAAAACAACACTGGATATGTGCATGACTTATGCCCTTTAAAGATTCACCCCAAGCTGATGGGGTGTATCATTCTCTGGTTTGATCTGATACTAAAGGTCTGGCGACAAAGAAGGGCTGGGAACAACCTCAGTGGTGGCCCTCACATGAGCATGCATGTTTGCTTGTCCAGGTTTATTCAAAGTCTACTCAAGAACTGAACTAGGGTCACCTAGTGGTGCCAGGAGGTGGTACTAGATGATCTACACAAATACTGAGAGCCTGCCTGGTTGGATGGGATAACAGTTTGTTGTTTTACAGGAGGTTTACTCCTATAAATGGTGTGACTGAATAAACCGTACTTCACTTTGGAAAAGCTGGGATGGTCAATAACCTTCTTGTTGCAAAGGAGAGAAAGCAAAGCTATAGAAGTTGCATTCCTGCTATATCCCAGCACATTTCAGAAGACTGCATGCTGGAAGGCAACAAATAGAAGTTTCAGCCCCACTATGCTCACCAGCGTACAGCCAAAGGTCTAAGTACCAAAGAATATGCCTAAGGGGACAAGAAAAAGGTGAGAAATGCACTTAAACCAGAAACTGATATCAACATCTGTCACAAATGTTACATGACCCTGGAAATGTTTTTGCCTTCACAATGACACACCTATATTAGGGATTATGAAGATCAGCATTTCTGGACTGCTTCCTTATATGGTAACCAGTACAACTGCAAGGCTTGAAGACAAAGGTAAAATGTAATAGTTCTTAAATGACTAAAACTCCTGTCACTGCTGTTTTCAGTTTGGTGGGTCCAGTATGCGTTCAAAGTTTTCTTCATTCATTTTCTCACCCCTCAAAAATTCATCATTAGGTTTGCTGATGGAGGTATTATGCTGCATTAAACCAGTTGCTATGGATGTAAAAAAACAGACAAGCTTTTGAACACTCAGAGGCCTTCAACAGGTCCAAAATAGGTGTGGCAAACCTAAATAAAATTAGCTGAGCTAAATACAACTAGAAAGCAATTGCTCAGAGTTTAGCTAGGTGCGTATCAGTTAGATTGTCTCTGAAAGACAAGATAGCTGACAGCTTTGAAGTAAAAGAGAAGTTATTAAGGGGGTAAGAGAGGAGACAATGTTAGGGAAGAGAAACAAACAGTTTGTTGCCTATGGAACAGAGAGGTTAATGAGGAGGTATATTATGATATGCCGTAAAACCAGTAAGGCTATTGAGTCCATGGTTTTATTTGAGACTAAAGAAGGGCTCACGTGTCCAAAACCTTGCCTACTTTCTCCTACTAAATCAGCTGATCTAGTAAAAGACCTCTACCTACAAATTCTGTTTCTTCTGTCCTGCTCTATTGTCCATCATGATCATGTTTCACTATCACAGGTGTCATATAAGTTAGTGGAATTCCACAGCCCACTCCCCATTACACTGCAACCAGCACTAAAACTCTCTTCATACCATACATGATTATCTCTGAAGGTATATTTGGACACTGAGGTCTTTGAAAGATGTGATAAGCAGTTACAAGACAAGCATTATACAGATTTCCCTATCAGAGTTGTTTAATATGAGCAGCTTTTAAAAAGCCAAATTAAAAATTTAAAGCAGCCTACTGTAATTTACAGCTTCTGGTCCTGTCCATATCCATTTATCATCTTTATAGTTTAATGACTACATTCTCCAGCATGACTCTGCAGTGCGTAAGAGCTCTCCCACCAATTATCTGACATCTCCCAATCCTTTCTCCTATCACAGGTGCTCCAAATCGCTACTCCTGCTGCTGTCTCACTTCTTGATCTTTTTTCACTTCTTATCTGGACCAATGCACAGCTTTGATCTGTCTTAACTCTCCATTTAAGAAGCAACACAAAACTGAACAGAAAAACAGTGTATGAATAGTAATCATTAGGAAAATGCAGCGCTCTCTCCTTCATTTCTATTACTCCAGAACAAAAATCTGTCCTCTCTAATACAAATAATCACAAAAGGGTCTCATTAAAGATTTCCATATAATATTTGAAGCCTACCAGTGGCTCTAAATATAACTAAAATGCTAGAAGGAAAAAGCACATTAATTTAAGTGAAGCTATGGACATTAAATGTGCCAGCGCTGAAAGAGTCGCTGGAACCAAAATATTTTCTACTATGCTTTTCATAATTGTTATTGGCTTCATAAAGACAGGTTTACTCTTTGCTGTTCCTTTTCCTAAATGAAACACATTTCCTCAACATATATTCACATAAGTGATACTGTGCTTTATCCAAATGGGCCTCCTGAACATAAGCCATATCACTGTTAAGTGCTTAATAACTACAGGCTAAAACCTATGATCTCTTAGCTGGACCATTATACCCATTAAACATTTATATAAAACACTTTTCAACTTAGGTACAAGTGGGGTGTTTTTGTTTTTTTTTTTTTTAAGCAAGAATCATGTCACAAATAATTCTGTGCTATAGCTTTTATAAAAGCTATAAAATATACATTTAGATGAAAAAGAATGGCTGGGAATTCCTACCTACAAATTTTTTATGCCTCTTGTAGCAGAGAACACAGCAATAAAATCCAGAAACTTCGTTGCAGTCATCCCTATGCGATCTAAAATACTCAGAACATCCCTTGTAAATAATAATTATTAGAAGAACATATAGGACCCCTCAAATAACAAAAAAGGTGCTTTAAACCTTTCCTGAAACACTAAAACCATTGCTTTAAGCAGGGCTTCTCCAGAAGATAGTGGGGAGCACAGAATGGGAAAGATCTGTAGCCTATACTTAGCACCAACAAAATGTTAACCAGTGGAGTTCACTTCCTAAAATGTTACAGTCAGAATCATTGCAGGGCTTCTAAATGTTTTACATATTTATGGAAAATAAAAATATGGCCACAAACATAGTACTGAAAAACTCTAAGGTTCAAAACCCACTCAAACCCACCTGCTGCAGATCTCAAGTGCCAGCCACAACAGCTATATCAGTGTAAACTGCTATAGCAAACTGACTATAGGCAATAGGCTGCATCAAAACATAAACAGTCACTAAAAAGCATCAGAAAGAAGCAAATGGAGCTCAGGCCTTCTTATTATGTCAATTGTGGCTTTTAAAACAAACAACCAAGTGTCCGTCCATCCCCAATTAGTACCAGCTATAATTAAATTTGTCTTCCTATGAACAACTAATGTAAAGAATGCAGGGCATGGGTAACGTGATTGCTGTTGCCCAGCCCAGTGAACAGAACTGCTGTATCTGCATTGTGAACAATCTGGAAGCTGTGGGGAAACATTGATGAAAATCCTGATAAAAGACAATGAAAAAATAACCAGACTGTACAGTGAGAAAAGCATGAGATGTTTCAATGTTTGCACAGGATAAATAATGCTATGGTCTGTGCGAACTATGCAGCTAGAAAATCATCATTGAGTCATGCCTGATATACAGGGACCAATTCATATGAGAAGACATTGTCAAACTAATTATGCCCAGCTTCCTAATATAGCCCCAAAAGAAACCCACTTCATACGGCATATACTGCAAGGTAGCTACATTTGGCAGCTACTGTAACTATGATGGAGAGTAAACTTAGGGATCAACCTTCTAAAATGGGGATATTTACATGGAATGATACACCTGATACAGCAAATATACCCAGCACAGTCAACACGGATGCTGTAAATATGACACAGCAATAAGTTTTCTGCAGACTTTCAACAGAAAAACAATCATCCATCTCTTAGGTGGAATATACTGCACTACAGCACACAATCAGTGTAAGGAATTCGTAAGGCTGACGAGTTAGCCCCCCTTTAACTGTTCACCAGATGCATTTCTGCTTATGTCCAGCCTAACTATTTTTCAGCACTGTGACAAGACCTCTGTCCTTCAGCATGTATGACACCAATTTTAGCAAAGATGGGGTTTAACACCTACAGACCATTTTGCACTGCAATGGTTTTGATAACAAGGACTTCTGATCAACATCCTGTAACCTTGAATAATGACCTTTTTCTTGTGCAAACCTGAACATCCTAAGATAAAACTCCACTGAAAGAAGACCTTACTAATTAGCCCTCGAGCACACTGGCACTCTTAGGTCAAGAACCCAGGAATGTGTACCTCTAGGCTCACATCACTCTGCTCTGATGAGTACAAGACCTCCGTCAGTGAGGTCGGGCGTGGAAGCCGGGCGTGGAAGCCGTTACACCACAGATTTGTACTGCTGAAGTTCTGTGCAGTCCTAAGGAAGTTGTGTAAGAAGGACCAGTGTTGCCTGAACTGATGGTGTCATGCTGAAAGAATTCCTTCAAGGTCAATTAAAATAACCTCCCAAGCAACACTGCTGTTGCTTTATGCTAACATAAATTGCAAAGTATCTTCCTGTTTAATCTAAATGAGCCCTTCAGTAAAAATGAATGTGGTGATAGTTAACTGCTCAGAGATGTGGGATTAATGCTTACATAGGTTTTTGACAACTATGCTGACCATTATTGTTAATATACCACTTCTGTAGTAACATTCTAGTCCTAGACGAGGACTCTGGGTTTGTCTGGAGAGAAGGAGGCTGAGGGGGGCGACCTCATGGCTCTCTGCAGCTTCCTGAGGAGGGGACGTGGAGAGGGAGGTGCTGAGCTCTTTTCCTTGGGATCCAGGAACAGGACGCCTGGGAATGGCTCAAAGCTGCACTCGTCAGGACAGGAAACTTTTCTTTACCAAGAGGGTGGTCAAACCCTGGAACAGGCTTCCTAGACAGGTGGTCAATGCCCCATGCCTATCAGTGTTTAAGAGGCATTTGGGCAATGCCCTTCATAATATGCTTTAACATTGGGTCAGCCCTGAAGTGGTCAGACAGTTGGACCAGATGATTGTTGTAGGTCCCTTCCAACTGAACTATTTTCTATTCTTTTCTATTCTAAATATTGCTGCTATTATACTTCAGGTATGAGAGGGCTTGAAGCATCTGAACTTAGTGATACTAAGGTTTTCCAAAAGGAAGTAACTGAATTCACTTAATATTAATCAGAAATGTCATTCCCAGTATAACATCCTAATTTATTTTTTTTTGTTTTCACATGAGACTAAAGTTGATAACATGGCCTAAACTGGAGGAAGCACTAGCTTGAAATTCAGCAAAACTCTAGCATGGAACTAGAGCATTGTTGCAAGTCTGAGTAACTTGGTGGAAGTATGGCCACTGCTTCTTCCCAATCCCTGCTAGAATCTCTGCATCTTGTGAACTTTGCATCTCCAGGAATTTTATCATCTGCTAGTTTGTTTGTTTTAAGTATTAAGAGTTTTAGTGCTTCCTGTAGTATGGAATTAAATGCATTTTAAGATGAGGTATTAAAAGTCTTCTATTTTGGGAGAGTTTAAGATTCTGGTCAGCACACCTGTGCAAGTAAGAAACTTTAAGATTGACTGTTACCTACTGAGGCAGTAGCACCTACAGCTTGGACACACAACTGGGACTCCCCTGTGCAAATACCAAGCAAGAGATGGACTTACTGTTTTTAGTCAAATGGCAAAGAGAGAAAAAAGGGGAAACAAATATGTAGCTGCGTTGTCTGCCCTTATCGTTACGGCAAATGAGGAGTGGAAATGGTGACAAACCCCTGCTTTCGGCTTCCAGACACATGTCCTAATCAGTAGGTCTTGTGGCCTCCCATACCAGAAGAATCACTAGCAAAGGGGAGCAGAGAGAGATGGAGCAGAGGGCAGGTTAGGAGAAAAACACATATACACATGCCTTGTTCAGCCTATTTGCTGAAGAAGAAGAGTGAAATCATTTGTGAAATCATTTGTACGTGGTTCTGTGTTCTCCAATAACATTTAAACCCTTTCACTAAGTTTAAGAAAGCGGAGAGAGGTCTCGGCATGACTACTTTTTAACAGTTTTGTACAGACTGATGAGAGAGGTAACTATTTCTCCAGTGAGAAAAAAGGCTCAGCATCAATTTAGTTCTCAAGGGATGCCAGGTTATTCATGCAACCAGGAGAAAAGCTTCTGTTGCAGCTTGCATTATAGACCACTGAGAATCAAACCAAAAGATTATATAAATCAAAAGAAACTGAGGCCTACTTGCTTCACTGCTTATAAGAGTGTTTATCATGCTAGCTAGAAAAAATTGTAATTCCTTAATCCACTAAACATGTGCTCAAGGCCACGTGTTAAGTAACACGCACCAAGCAAATGCAAGATTACAAGATAGAGCCCAGATTTTCAGAAGACTATCACATTTATGTCATAGGTGAATTTTTTTGAAGGAAATGAGGCCAAAACTATAACTGGCTCTGGGACAGGCAAAGAGAATGCCCATTAGGAAAGGAGAATGTGAAAGGTTGAAATAAGCTGGAGTGACAGCATAATATTTTGATTATTCAAATAGAAACAAAAAAGCCTTTCTAGTCCTATTGGACTAAGCTACACTATATTGAAATCCTAGTACTAGGAAAAATTTGTGTGAAATTTTAAAATTCTATGCAGACTATTATTCTAAGTTCTCAAAAAATAAATGTCCAGTCTAGCTTCACAGTATGGTCAAGGTGAGAAGGGCTTCAAGAAGCAGAGGGGATGACCCAGGACAGCTTTTGTTATCAGGGAAGTTTATGACAGGGCAAGAAAGAGATGGCAGAACAAAAATGGAATCTGACCTCTCAGTACAGTCTTGAATCGGGCTGTATTCTTTTTATATATCCAGCTATGCACTTCACACCGTGGAAGTCTTTTTCCTAACCAGATCATCATTTCAGTTGCAGTGTTGTAAAAACTGAATTCCAGTACTTTAAACTTGGACTGAATGCATGGAGTTGCCCATTTTTCTTTTTTGTTCCAGATTTTGCAGAGGCAGAAATGTTTTATTCTGAAGCTTTCCCTACAAGTTTTATTAATGTAATGGTTGGACTCACTGTGCACATTTGCAAAATTATTATATAGCTTAAGTGTAAGTAGCTAATTAAGTGCTTTAAGTTTACACTTAACACAGTCCAGTTACAGGGGTAGCAGTTTCTGTTACGGCTATCTAAATCCTAACTATATTTCAAAGCTCCTTCTTAGTATTTGGTGTTTTGAAATGTCTTTCTACTTAAGTTATAGACAAGCTCTTACTGAAATAGCACTAATACTCAGTCATTAAAAGTAAGAAATTCTATAATGTGCAATGGTAATTTGACTTCTGTGACATGCATTGTGATGTAGTTTTTTAATTGCGTGATCACAGGCTCATTTTCCATAGGACTCGCACATCACTCAGTGTGCCAGTATTCACCTAGTGAGCTGCTATGCAGCACTTTGTCCATTCTTTCTGAACGCTGTCTCTTTATCCAGAAAAATCTATTCCTTCTTCCTCCTCACCAGATTTTTATCAAGTCCTATGGGGTGCTGACAAGTAACACAGTTTCCCTGGCTAGTTCCCATCCTCATATACTTATCTTTCACCTAGTCTTAAATTTGCCCTCTCCCATCAAAACTGAGGCCAAGCTTTTTCTTTTTTTTTTGCTCAGCTTTTCCTAGGTTTAGATGCTTTACCATCTCAGCCCTCATCTCATGACAGCTTGCCCCAAGCATTCCTCTCTTTTCTTCCAGCTTTTTTCCTTCTATCCTCATGTCACCTGATCTTTTCTTCCATTTGATCTGGAAGACAATGGCACACCTGATTATCTCTCAGGTTCTTCCTGTGACTTTTCCCCTCCAGGCTGTGGGGAAAGGAGTGTAACCAGTCAGTACAGGGGCACGGATGTATGTGCAATCCAGTCACACAAGGGAACCATAGAATTTACAGCCTGTTCAACCATGAACATCTGAAAAATCTCAAGCAAGCATGTGCAAACAGGTGTGTGCATAGGAACGAGCAGAGCATTTCTCTGTCACACTTTCAAGCTTAACGCTGACAAACCTCAGTTTTTTTGTTTTGATTGTTTGTTTGTTTGTTTTTAACACGGAAGCCAGAAGGAATGATTCTCTTTTGCTCCACTCTAACATAATACAAAGGAGCCGGGAGGGGGGAGGGGGGGGGCGGGGGGGGGGGGGAGGCAGGGCAATCACCAGCAGTGGCTATTCTATTGTTTTCTCTCAAAAACTTGGCAAAGCAACAAGCTAGACGCAGCTGAAATGTGCTGGCTAAAAATTTCTCAAAACCTTCATCTGAGACAGACACAAACCATGCCCAACACCATCACAGAGAAAGTTTGTCAAAGCCATGGATACCTGAAAAAGGTCCACATACCAGAAAATATTAGTAATACCTACTCACAACATTACCAGCGTTGTCTGCAATTACGATTCATGCATTTTTATGCATGTGACGTTTTGTAAATTACTGGTATGCTCTAAAAGATTTTTTTTTTTGGTGGTGGTCAAGGAGCACTTTCCTGATTTTGGTATTTTTAAAAGTAAGCAATTTGATTTTAAAACAGGTCTACAAAAGTTGTCTCAGCTCAAACATCATTTCCCATATCGGGGAAATTTGGAGGTCGAACGCTCTTTGTTAATCGGTTTGCATTTGAGGGTTTGTTTATTTTTTAAATCCTTTCATGACAAAACCCATTTGCCATTTCAGGTTAGAAAGGAATTCCTTTCCTAGAATACTTTCCTCAGCTTACTCTGGTGAAAAAGCAGGTATAGGTCATTATCTTGAGGAAGGTAATGGATTGCAGGAAAGGACCTGAGGGGTACTGCTGGACACCAAGTTGAACATCAGCCAGCAACGTGCCCTTACTGCAAATAAGGTGAATGATATCCTGGGCTGCATTTTAGGCAAAGCATTGCCAGCAGGTCGAGGGAGGTTATCCTTCCCCTCTGCTCAGCACTGGTGAGGCCGCACCTGGAGTGCTGTGTCCAGTGCTGGCCTCCCCAGTACAAGCGAGACATGGGCATACTGGAGGGAGTCAACAAAGGGCCACAAGGATGACGAAGGGACAAGCAAGCCTCTCTCCTACGAGGAGAGGCTGAGAGAGCTGGGGCTGTTCAGCCTGGGGAAGAAAAGGCTCAGGGGGATCTCATCAATGGATATAAACACCTGCCAGGAGGGTGCAAAGAACACAGAGCCAGGCTCTTCCCAGTGGTGCCCAGCGACAGGACCAGAGGCGATGGGCACACGCTGGCGCACAGGAGGTTCCCTCTGAACATCAGGAAACACTTTTTCACTGTGACGGGGACTGAGCCCTGGCACAGGCTGCCTGGGGAGGTGGTGGAGTCTCCATCCTTGGAGGTATTCAAAAGCCACCTGGACATGGTCCTGGGCAACCAGCTCTGGGTGACCCTGCTTGAACAGGGGGGGTTGGACCCGATGACCTCCAGAGATCCCTTCCAGCCTCAACCAGTCTGTGATTCTGTGATTCTTTGGACCAACTCATCTCTTCAGTTAGGGTATCTTGTATATCTATACCCTTCACTATTTGTCATCATCTTTAATTGCTTAGTTTTGACTAGTATGTAGAGAGTCATGTGCGTAACAAAGGAACAGTACTAGAGTCTTAATACTCATAATGCTTGCAAGGGTGATAGAGAAGAGCACAAGAAACTTATCAGCACCCTTCCTATATTCCTGAAAAGGTACAGCTTAAATTTTTTCAAGGCCTGAAATCACGCCTTAAAGAAAATATACCTAAATATGGGCATATCTCCTCATCTCACCGGCTAACACACACTCCCCAGAAGTGCCAAGCATGGCCAACAGTACTAGTTACACTATCTTGACAGAGGCACGAACGGCGTAAGCCTTCGAACAACAGCACTTGCCTCACACCTCTTCTAGGGCTCCTCCTGCCACCCCGCAGCCCCCTGTGGTGACCACCACCAAACCACCCGTGACGCTGCATGCGCCAACAGCTGCGTTTCAAAGCCCGACAGCGATCCCAACCGCGTGTGCAGCTGCCTGCATCCGGCCCAAGGCGCGCCTCGTGGGAACGCCGTCCTCAGCTGCCATTTTGCGGCAGCATCGCGGACGGCTCACCGGCGGCCACGCAACCCTAGCGCGGCCGCGGGACCGGGGCTGTCTGGCACGTGCGCGTACTGTAAACGTGCTCCCCGCAGCTGCTTTGGGCCAGGCGCAGTTTTGCTCCTTCTTCCCGCGGAGCTCGGCGGCCACAGGAGGAACGCGCTCTCCTGTGCCACCGGCGCTGCCAGCCGGAGCCACGGCGTCCCGAAGAGGGCTCCTACCCTCGCTCCCCGCGGTGGAGCATCCCCAGGCTCAGCGTGGCCGAGGCGGCGCCGGCGGGGAGTAGGAGGCCCTCACGGCGCGGCCCCGGCCCCGGCCCCGGCCCCCGCCTCCGCGCCCCGGCCCGGCCCGGCGGCCGCCACCACCCGGCCCCGCGCCCCCTGCACGGGCCCACCCATGGCCGAAGGAGGGATGACGTGCCACCGCCGCCGGGGACCATGGCGGAGACCCCGCCCCGCGGCGACGCGGGGATTCCTCAGGGCGGGGCCTCCGCCCCCGGCCAAAGACGTGCGCCGCGTGGCCCCGCCCCTATATAAGGGGCGGCCTTCGCGCAGCCCCCGGAGCGCGGCCGCCGCCTCTGCTTCAGCCGTTCCGCGGAGTTGGCACCATGGCAGGTCAGTGCGCGCGGCCGCACCTCCCCGCGGGGGCCCAGCGCGCGCGCCGCGGCTCGCCAGGGCTGCGGGCGGCGCGGGCCGCGCCGGCGGAGCCGCCGGGCGCGTTCTGGGAGCGGCGCGGGGCGGGCCGCGGCCGCGCCTATTTTTAGGCGGCGGTCCCTGCCAGCCGCGCGCTCCGGGGGGCGGGCCGCCGCCGCGGCCGGTGGGGGCTGGGGCTGCCCGCGGGGGGGGGAGGGGGGAGCGGCTCGGCGAGGCTCGGCGGCGTCCGGCCGGGCGAGAGGACCCCGGCCGTTCAGCCGTGCTGCCCGGCCGCCTGCCCCGTACCTGGCCCGGGGCCGTGCCCCCTAATGGGAGGGATGTGGCCAGCGCGGCGGAGGGCAGGGGGGTCCGCGGAGGCCCCTGTAGGGCCGCAGCGGATCGCGGGAGAAAAGCCAGCCCTCTCCTGGCACGCTACGGAGAGCCTGTAACTCCTGTGCGTTTTGATGCTTTACAACGGGCAGTTCCTTACCACCTCTCCGAGCGTGCCTGGCTCTTTTCGTCCGGATCCCCCCCCCCCCCCGATTCTTGCCTTACCTGAAGCTGTCAGCGGAGTCGGTTTCACTTTCAGATCTGGAAGGTTGCAGGAAGTCTGGTGCTCTGCCTCCAGATGCACGTCTTGATTAGATGCTGCTGCCTCTTTAGGACTCCTGTACCCCCCCCCCCCCCCCCCCCCAAAAAAAATGCACGTCTTGATTAGATGCTGCTGCCTCTTTAGGACTCCTGTACCCCCCCAAAAACGATGCACGTCTTGATTAGTTGCTGCTGCCTCTTTAGGACTCCTGTACCCCCCCCAAAAAAAAATGCACGTCTTGATTAGATGCTGCTGCCTCTTTAGGACTCCCGTACCCCCCCAAAAAACGATGCACGTCTTGATTGGATGCTGCTGCCTCTTTCGGACTCCTGTACTCCCCCCCCCCCCCCCCCCCCCCCCCCCCAAATCGGATGTACCTAACTTGGAGAACAGGGGAACTGGCAGACACCTGTGAACTCTGGCTATGCCTATGAAAATGCTTCCAGAAGATGTTTTAAAATATCTGGGGCGAGCACTCTAGCCCCCTCCTGCATGCTGTCAGGTGAAAGATTGCTCCTAGCTCAGACTTCCAGGATGCTCCTGGCTGGCTGTGTAAGGACTAGTGCAAAGACTTGCATACAGATACTATAGCCTATGAACTGGGCAGCCAAAGATGTCTCTGAAGGAGCTTGGTTTTGCCTGGATAAATCAGTTATGAAGACGTGCAACTGTCTCGCATTCTCTGTGTTTTTGCAGCCACACTATTACTAATAGTTCAGTATGTTTCAGGCATAACAGTGACTGCTGTGTGAACATAACCTACTGTGGAGGAAATGTTTACAGAGAATGGAGAAGGGGGAGAGGATGGGAAAGGAGACCCACACAACTGAAATACTGGTGGTTTAGGTAAAATGGACTGGTCTCTTGAAGATGTAACTTCTATATTAAGCAGCAGCTGGTCTTGCCCAAACTGTAGTATGGACTCATGCATAATGTGTCTGAACGTACTTGTGAATGTACTTTAGAGAAGGTATGAAACAGAACAAAGTTTAAGCAAAACTTTAGAAAGCTGTACTGACTTGGATGCTCTCTCTGCAAGTTGCCCGTATCCTCCACCTGTCAAGCAGGCATAAAGTTTCCTACTGCAGTTGGGATGTAATAGGGGCCTTCTTAGCCTTTGCTCCATCATTAAATTGACTCTATTTCTCCAAGACCTTTGTGTGTGAATAATCAGTTTCATTAAGATGAGGAGACATGGTAGGAGTATACCTGCTAACAAGTCAATGAAAAAGACTAGTCTTTCAATGGCAAGGTCACTTCAAGAATTAAGTCTTATACTGCTGGAACACCCCCCACCCCCCCGCCCCCCAACATTCAGATGAATGTTGGGGACAATCCCACTTTGTCTACACTTGATTTTTAGTGAGCTGTCTGTCAGCGTAAGAGTGGCAGACTCCTATATTGAGTAGTTGAGGAGTAACATGCAAATTAAGTAATGAAAAAAGCTGCCCTATTAGGAGGGTGTTCTTACCACTTAAAATGCTACACACTTGCCATTTGTAAAGCTTCAAAGAAACAGAAAATTGTCCTGTAGATTTGCTGAATTATATGAACTATTACAAATTGGTAGCTAAAGTGAACTGAAAAAAACCCCAACTTTATTCCTGGCATTGTAGAAGCTTTTTTGAACTTTGTAATTGACCACTATAATGTAAATCCCTTGGGACTAGTTGGTTTTGCTGCTAAGCAGAATAGAAGGTTTTGTAGCTGGTCTGTACAGCTTGCAAACCAGGTTTGCAGAGCTTATAGACAATTACGGTACATGACTTTCTGTCATCAACTGTTAAGATGGTATTAAGTTAAAAAGATATTGATGATGACTGTCTCATGGGCTGAGGAGTTAGACCAAACAACAACCTCTCTGAAAGTAGAGCAGTCAGTATTTTAATCTTAGGACTACACTTGGTGGTAAGCCTTTAAGTGTCCAGAACACTCACTCTCAATCCTCATCTAACCTAGTTAACTTGTATAAAGAAAAGAAATCATAGTTGCTAAAATAAATTTGAACGTGAAAATCTACTCCTGAAATTCTTAGGAAGAAACTATTTTGTTGATGATATCAAAAATGGTTTGTATAAAAGAGCACACTTCTTTATAAAGAAAGCACTGTATCTTGGAAAGGAGTACTACGTGATGATAATTAACAGTTGTCTACATGACGATAGTTAACAGTGAACTGAAGAAGTTGAAAGTTACTTGTTTGCTTTTGTCAGTCCTACCCTGGCAGTTTAAAACAACATGACAATTGAAAGAATGCAAAGCTTGTATTATATGGCCTCAATAAGCAAAAACTGTTGCTTCAAGTCTTAAACTGCTTCTCATGTTACTTCTCATGTTATCTTGCATTCTTCTGATAAAGCTGAAACCATGGGTTGCAGAACAACTCATCTGAAAAATCCTGAGCTAGCAAAACTTAATACTGTTGTCCAAGATCTAATTCAATGCTTACTTTAATTTGAAAATGAAATGTAAGTTTTATACTGCCCTAGCTTCAGGGTTGAGAGCTGAACCTAGAGTAACTGCAAAACTACCAACTTTAGACCAAATGTAAGCCCACTGACTCCCAATACTTCTAGCTTTAAAATAGTATATTAATGGCCAAAATAAGGCTCTTTAGACCTTTGGGATTATCTCTAACATTTGGCATGACTTATTTAACCTGTGGGCAAACTGGAACTGGTTTACTCTTGCAACAGTCTTGATTTTGTTGTTTTTCTTTTTACTGCATTTTGCCATGTGTCAAGTTACTAATAGCAAGTATAGCTATGCAAGTATAATCTGCTTCATTCAGCCATGTAGGTAGGCCCAATATGCAGAGTTAAAGGGCACATCTTGGAGTTCTCACAGCATGATTACCTAACGATCCTAGGTTTCTAGTATATCTGTCTCAGAGTAAAGTAGTGGATCATGCTAACTTGACCAAGTTCATTTCTTCCAGACCAGTCTTTTGTGACTCTAGCCACAAATGACTCCTATGTGAAAGGAGCACTGGTACTTGGTTCATCCTTGCAACAGTACAGAACAACAAGGAAGCTGACTGCACTCATAACTCCTCAGGTCTCAGATCTTATGAGGTAAGGTCACTTATGTACTTCAAACTGCCACAGTTCCTGCTGATGTGAAGGTTGAAAAATGGAAGTTAAATTCCTTAATAGTAACCTTCCAAAACTCTGGAAGCTTAACAGCTAAGCTTAGCAGAATTCAACTTATACTGTCTGGAATTCTGTAAGTTCTTCAAACATGGAACTGGTTTGGTTTTTTTTTCCTTTCTTCCATATGACAAGTTAACAAATACTCTGTAGTTAGAGCACTAAACTGTGACTTGATACTGATATTTCAACTGGATCTTTGCTCTTTCATAGTCCTGCTTAGAACTGTCCAACAATACGATAGTGCCTGTGTGTTCATTAGTGCTGTGTGTATGCATGTGGAGGTGGGAGTAGGGGATTGGTATTTATTTGTTTTGCAGAAGCATTCCCAATTGAGATAATGTAATAGAAGCTCTCTTGAAATCTAGCAGACACTTCAAATAAAATTTTGTCATGAGAGAAGAAAATGAGCAGAACTAAAGTAGCACCAAGTATGTCAAATCAGCAGATCAACAGAGGCATCTAATGAGGCCACTGCAGTACAACAAATGAAATTAACAGGCAACTGCTTCCTACAGCCTCTCTAGAATAGTCTCAGTATGGAGTGGACTGGGTACTCTTTCTGCCTGTAAGAGGAGGGTAAAAAAACAAGTAACTTAATAGCCACATGAACTACAGATGATAGGTCAAGGTTCTTTGCATGGGGAAGTTCTTCTGAAAAGATGTCTCAATTTATAGAGGCAGTAGAGAAGTGGCTCAATAATAGAGTGACTTTCCTTGGAGTCTCTTGGCAGCTAAATGGCCTTATCAACATAAAGATATTACATATAGGAACATCCATTCTAGCCTATTAGGTTAGTGTGCTCTTTTAAGATGAATCATAAATGTGCTTATATGCTAGTGTAAGTCAGCTAGTACTATACCCTTAGACCAGTGATACCTGCCTACCTAGTGGTGTAACTGGAGCTTGCATTTCTCACTCTGTATCCACTAACAAGGTATGCCTTAAGTTCAGAAGCAACTGTCCATACCAAACTGTCAATATAAAGACAGCCTTGCAAGGCAGAGTTCTAAAACTCATTTACAAACTCTATGACTCAAATTGTAGTGATAACTGGCGAGCATTCAAGATACACTGTAGAATAGTGAGGCTTCACATATGCTTCATATTTTAAGCAGCATGAACTCCTTAACCTCTCTTGAACTAATGGTAGTGCTTTACTGATGGTAAAGCAAAGGTTGGATATCTGCCACAAAATTTCACTACACTGTCTGAAAGTAAGTCTCTCACCCTTAGGTGAACATGATTCTGGGTCAAAACACTGCTGTACCCACAGCTATGATTAAGTGAGTCTTTAAAAATTCAAGGGATAGAGAAAGTTTTAGCAAGTGGGTCTAGTCAGATGGCTTTAATAGTCACAAATCCAGAACAGTGTTGTCATAACTATTGCATAAACTTCTGTTTCAGCTGTTTAGGATTCAGCTACTGTCCTGCTCAAGCTACTCTAACAGCTTCCCATTTCTTAAGTGCCTGCTCAAAGTAGACTTAACTTGCCAAAAATCAGAGTCTGGCTGGAAAAAAAGCTGTGTGGAAAGGTTGTACTACGTAACCATGACCTACTGGACTTGGTAGCAATGCCAACTAAAGCCCTGTTTGTGGAAGAAAAACCCAAGCAAACTTCTTTGTTCCACAAAATGATGCCCATTACAAACTAGAAACCTTGAGGCAGACAGGTGTGCTTGTGCATTCCAACACATGCAGTCAACTCTTACTGATGGCATAAGAAATACTGCCAGGTTTGCTGTTATTCCATTTCCTTTTATGGAATCTGTCAGTGGTCTGGTGCTGGAATAACAATAGAACTAAATCTTGGTAATTGAATCTTTCTCCAGGAAAGTGCTGGAAAAAGTCTTTGATGAAGTCATATTGGTAGACGTCTTGGATAGTGGGGATTCAGCACACTTGGCATTGATGAAAAGACCTGAGCTGGGTGTCACACTAACAAAGCTTCACTGCTGGGAACTGACGCAGTTCTCAAAATGCGTTTTCATGGATGCAGACACAATGGTAAGTGGTTATGTCCCATGGTACTTAATTACATGGTATGGGAGTTGTTGGATTTTTTTTCTGTGGGTTGTTCTTGGTTTTTTGGGGGGTGGGGGAGAGGGGTTGGTGTTGTGGGTTGTTTGTGTGGTTTTGGTGTTTTGTTTTGATGTTGTTTGTTTGTTTGTTTTTTTAGAGGAGGGGTAATAGAGGCCTTGTTACTGCTTGGACTAGCAACTCTAAAAACGTGTGCTTTTTTTATCTGAATCAATTGTAACGTAGTCTGTGGGGACTATCTCCATAAAGTATTGTCTTCCATAAGACAAGAGCACTGATATGAGAACTTTCTTTCATGTCTTAAGGTGGATGTCAAAATCTGTTATAACATGGTACCCCAATTCCTAACCTAAAAACCAGAAAACAATTTTTTTACCCCCGTTACAACTAGGTTTTGTCAAATATCGATGAGCTTTTTGAGAGAGAAGAGCTGTCTGCAGCACCAGACCCAGGCTGGCCTGACTGTTTTAATTCTGGAGTTTTTGTTTACCGACCTTCCATTGAAACATACAATCAGCTGTTACAGTTTGCCACAGAGAAAGGCAGCTTTGATGGTATGTATTAATTTGTATTTCAATATAAGTTAGATGAAAATAGTAATAGTGGTTGGGATGGTGCAGTAATTACTTATGTGTCACGGGGACTCTGTGTGATAGAATTCTGAACTCACTGTAACTACACAAAAATTAGAACCTTCTCACAACAGAGGCTATCATTACAATATGTAGTAAATCTACTTTTTTCAGACTTCGTGAAATAGAAAACCTAAGAGTTTGGCCTCCAAACTTGCAGCTGTAAGCATTAGCAATGTAAAAATCATGTAACAAGAAATCTTAAGATGCAGCAAGCACAGTGCATGCATTAGCAAATGAAACTGCAGTACTATGCTTCATGCAGTCCTAACACTCAAGGCTTGAATGTTCTATGCCAACTCAAGTTGCTGTGGAAAAAACAGTACTGATCAACTTGAGTGCAGATTCAGAGAAACAAACATTTAAAGATGCAACTGTCTCTTCATATGCTTTGTGATAGCTTCCTGTCATTATAGGGTGGTGACTGTCTTTTCCCAATATCAAGTGCATGTAGCCTTGGCTGCTTCCCACTATAGGTCACTTGGGATTGGCCACTGTGCCAGATTTAAGCTTGAGAAGCCAAGTTCTGCTGTCCTGTAAGTCTTCTACATCTATTACTATTGCAGTAAATGCACATGTTGCTTGAAGACTGCTATAGTTAAAGGCTTCTGAACGACTATTTTCTCCTGTCACTAAATTTTGTTATGTAACTACTGTGGTACAAAACCAAAGTCTAACTGAAAAAGCTACAGAAAACTACATAAATAAGACCATAAAATGGAAGTCTTAATAGAAGGCAATTAGCCAGCCTGTTGACTTACCTTTCAGTACTTTGTAAAAAGTAAAAATTCTAGATGTTACTCCTAGTCTGCAGAATCATCCCTGTTACTGTGTGGACTCCTATGTGTGGCCTCCTAAAGAACATTAGTTGCAGTTGGATGCTTAATGCTACCATATGAATAAACTCTAGTGAAAATGAGTACTGCAATGTAATGAAGGGTCTGTCTGTACCTCGCTACTGACAAGGCAGCAGTTGGTAGCTCTGGGAGTGCTCTCAAATATTGGTTGTAAATTGATCACCAGCTATGGCAAAAGCTGTAGCACTGTACTAAATTGTTGCATTAAAAAAAACCCCCAACAAACACACCAAAACCAAACAAAAACCCCCTAAACAAACCCACATCTTTGTGCAAACTGACTGTTGAGTAGCTCCAGGAACATATGAGACTTGCCAATTGTATCCTCTGAGCTTTGTGCTCAACTGCTAGCAGACCTCATGTTCTAGGTCTAAGGCCCCTGTCCTTTAAAAGAATAGAACTGCTTCCACAATATACTTTCTGACTTCCTCAGGGTCCTAAATATGAAGCAATTGTTGCAGCTCTTAACAGCAAAAATGGTGTGTTAATGGTTTAAAATTTATTCAGTTTTTACTAAATGGTAGCACTGATCTGAGTAATGAGACCATGGAGACTTACACTACCTGCGTAAGCTGCTGCTGAGCTTGTGAACTCAGTGGAGAGAAAGGGGATTTAAACTTAAATTGATCTAGACAGTAATAAAAGTTCATAGGAAATTTTATAAGAGAAACACCTGTGAAGGGTCACTGCCCTTAATAGGACACAGGGATGCAAACTCAACAAGCTACCAAGCTATGCATAATTGAAGTCAAGCTCTAAAGCACCCCATCTGCAGTAGTAGTAACTAGGCAATGCAAGACTTTGCAGAGTATTTCATATTTATAACAACAGACAGATGCCTCCTCCTATGTAATGCTATTGTGCAGAAATGGGAAAGTGATGTCTACTTATGCAGACAACTACTTTGTCTATTTGAACTTCACCTTTCTAGATAATGAGGAATATGTCATGCAATAATTCTAGATAACAACTAAAAGTAGTGGAGGGGGAAAAAAAAAGTTTGGTTTTAAAAAAAACCCAAACCTGGTAGTGCTGATACCTTAAGAATGTTGCTATTGCTTCAACAATCCTCTGGCTCTTTAGCCTGGGTTCTAAAATCTTTGCTTTTACATATAAAGATATAATGCAGCAAGACTGTATCTGTGGATATGTTGCTAATATAACTACTGCCTGATTCTTTCACCTTATGTCTAAGGTCCAGTTTATACAAGGCTACTGTTGAAGTCTGAACTAGGACAGCTAAATGCCACTTTCAGTGGCTGCTTTGGCACAAATGCATGCAATCTGAAAAAAAGCCAAGTATGTGAAAAAATCTGAGTGTCCTATAGAATAAGTTAAATACACTGTTGCTTCCCCTTCAGTGATGAGCTATCTGTTCTGAGGGCATCCCAGACTTCCTTCTCTTTTAGATGATCTTATTGTTAACATACAAATTCTTAATACAACGTTAAGTTAGAGGTTAAAATGAAACATAGCCGAGTAAAGACCAGGAGACTTGGCTGGCTTCTTTGACTCTGTTCTCTTGAACAGTTGATGGGCACAACTTCTTAAAAAGTGCTTTCCTTCCTTTATGGAATGAGAGGCAAGTCAGGGGTTTGAAATTACTGGACTTGAGTCTCTAGGCAATTCCTCACTCTGCAATCTGTATGTATGCTGTAACAGGATACTTAGAATTGGTATTTGTCAGTGTATTGTCTGTACATCTAAGTTTATGCTCAGTGTCTAGATAATGCAGTTGCAAAAAGCATATTCTGCTTAAACAGCAGTGAGGGTGTAAACCTTAGTACTGCCCTAAATCTAATCATAGGCCAATAAAAAGACCTTTCCTGAGTCAGCAGAGACTGAATGCTTTAGAAAATTAAAGACTAAAATAAAACATTGTCTCTCTTCTAAGCTATCCATTTACCTACTCTTTAGCAATGCTACTTGTGAATGCAGTTACAGGTGAAGGGAAGATGGCAAAGTTAAGGGACTCCCTTCAATCTCCTTCATAAGAGGAACTATTAGCACTTAAAGACTAAGTGTATTCACTGCAATAAAGAATGAATACATAAGTAGTTTTTACTTCTCAGTAGCTGCTTATAAACTAGTCTGCTTCGGGCCAGAGGGTTGTTGGTTGTTTTGTTTGGGTTTTTTTTAGTTATTCTACTACTGACATACCAAACAACTTCAGACTCATTTGACCTCCTTACAACCTCTACTTGCAAACTTAAGAGGTGATCCCTCCCAACACAGTAGGTCTGGCCATAGCTTAGATTGTTATCCTCACTTAGGGCTTAGTCAGCAGCTTTTTAGTACACAACTAGGAATGCCTACTGCCTGTTAAGGGATTTGATGGTTGTCACCAAGACTGAATGTGCTTTCCTTATCAGATCACAGTGTAGGTAGGTGCATCCAGGACTGCAGGTCTAAGACAATATTGATACCCTAACTCTGTTGTTCAGATGTTGGTCATGCATCTGTAAACATAAGTAATAAAACTAATAGTTGGCACTTGATCTTCTGAGCTACAGCTTTCCTGAAGCTGAACAGTGCTTAATTGTCAAGTCCTGTTTTTTGCTGCCTTATACAGCTTGAGCTTAAGCTGTAAAAAAAAAAAAGAATGGCAGGGTTTGAGAGCAGCTTGCTATTTTTTTTAGCAAAAGTAACCCCACACATACTATCTCTTTCATTCTGGACACTTTTTGGATTTTCAAAGGGTTGTTCACAAATAGAACTCTAGTGCTCTGTGCCAAACTCCTACTGGACATGACAACTGCATTACCAGCTCTTAATTAGTGAAGTGATTGAAAAAGATCCTAAAACAGCTACCTGATGCTTGTAGCCTATTAATGCTTTCTCTTTCAGGTGCAGATCAGGGGTTATTAAACACCTTCTTCAGCAGCTGGGCAACAACAGACATGAGCAAACATCTACCATTTATTTATAATTTGAGCAGCACTTCTGTATATTCCTACCTTCCAGCATTTAAAGCGTAAGTTCAAAATTCTAAGAAGACTTTCAGAGCTTATGTAAACTAATCTATTGAAACAGAATGAACAGGCAGAATGTGAACTTACAGTTTTTCTAAAGGGAGACCTAAAGAAAAATATAATAGTTTCTTCTCTCAAAAAAAAAAAGTTGAATTAATACTAGTTAAATGAATCATCTCATGATAAATGCAAAAAGCTGTATCTGTAGCTTAAACCACTCATCCCTGGTGCTAACACTGAAGCTGATTTAGAGTAAGCACATTTGACAGGTCACTTGCAAAAGGGAGAACCACTCCTCCAGTATGGGATACTGTCTATTACAGCTCTAACCAAAGGCAGTAGTTCTTGAATCAGCTCTTGAATGGGCTGGCACTGAACACCAGCATGTCACTGGTGGTATTGTTCCCACCTAGATAACTTGCCCTCTCCTCACTCAAATTACTTAGGTTATTTAACAAACAGTAGTTACAGTTCATCTAATCAACCTGTACCATTCAAATAAACATGGTGAACAAAGGCTTGTATAAAACTAGAATTCTCTCCCAACAGTCTTTCTAGATCTCAGACAGTTCCTTAAGTAATACTGAGATGGATCAAAGACTACAGCCAACCACCATACCATTGTGTGTTTCCTGTGTAAGGAAAACAACTGTATCCTCCCTAGCTAGCAGTATTAGATTTGGCATGAGTAAACCATATGTCAGTGGCAGGGTCACTCAAAGTGTTATAATAAACACAGGAGGAAGCGAGGGAAGCTGAAATGTTACACAGAAACTCTTATTCATTAAGAGTGGCAAAAGCTGGTGGTGGGGGAGGGAAAGTACCAATTGCATAAAAAAAAATCTGATCTGTGAATGACATCAGGTTACTAGTGTCTAAAGCAGCAGCTAGCATAAGCAGGACTGTTGCTGGCTCAAGATCAAACTATGTTGTCTTGTGATCAGAATACCATTTGAAATCCTGTCATGCTAAAAGTGGAACACTTATTTAAAGAAATATATGCAAGCCTAAGAATGACTAAGTAGTTAGATAGCATTTGATAAGCTAGCATCTATTGTAAAGTATGTCCTCTTTCCATGGCTGGCTGGTTGTTAGTCACATGACCTTAAATTTACTAATCACCTTGTTGCCACAAAAGACTAATTGCATCTGGGGGCTCCTGACAAAAATTCCATTTAACTGATTGAATCAATTGCCTAACTGAATTCAGCAGACCTTTAAAAGTAGAATGGTGGAAGTGCAGACCTTTTAAGTAGAATACCCAGCTCAATAGGTGGAACAATTTCGCTTGGTTAGATTAGCAGCTATGCTCCTAATAATCAGCAGTTGGAATAAAGTGAAATTTAAACCTACTGACATCAATAGCTAAGTTTTTTGCAGCTTTGTACAGCGAGACTAGATTTCACAGCAGTCTCAGTAATCCTTTTTCCAAAGGAAAATGCCAATTCATGACAAATGCTCTCTAACTTCAAAACATTGATGAAGGACTTTTCTGGGAAATGGGGAAAGACAGATTAGTTGCTGAGGCCAGTGTGGACATAAAGCTTCCTAACAGTTGAGCTTAAATGTCAAAAGAAAGTATTGCAGATCTAGAAAACAGATACTGAAAACATTGTAGAAGCTTGGCATCTGTCAACTGTTGTACAGGTCTTAAGTGGACAGAATACTAAGAATACACTTCTCCACTTGCAGCAAGTGTAACATAACACTTCTTAGGCATTCTCTAGCTTAAATAGCCTTGATTTTTAAACAATGACAAGTTTCCTCAGAACAGCAGCAGCCTGAGATGAAGAAAACTCAGGCTGTTAAGTAGTGCTGTGACAGCTAATTAAACGAAGGTAGTCCTCTTATGCCAAATCTTGACATATGGAGTTTAAAGTTAAAGCCCAGGAACTGACCTCTTAAGGATAGAAATTTTTTTTCTTGCAATTAGTGCAAATGCTTGACCTTGTTTCACACATGCATAGTTTTTTTTTCATTCTGCAGTAAGATTGGTTGTGTCTGAAACACTGAATGTGAATATTGAAATACAGTCAAGGGTCTTACAGTAGTACAACCCCACCACCACCCCCTCCCCCTGCCCCCCAATGCATGCTGCCTTGTTTTGAATATTCTAAAGTTTTTGAAACATACCTGCATTGTCTCCATATGTGAAAATTAAACATCTGAGTCCTGGTCAAAATGGCCAGGGTGTGCTCAACAAATTAGAGAAACTAGTTTGGCATTATTATCCATTTTAATCATATTATGTTGAGAAGAAATCCTAATGTGATACAAACTGAACTAGGTGAGACAGTCCCTGTTACTAGAGAGACTGGTATTGCTTGTTCACAAAATTGACTCAAGCTGAACTCTAGTTCTAGAACCATAAAAGAATAGAATGAATGCTGTCTCTTTTAGTGTTCTTTACATCAAAAGGGGTGCATCTCATCTACACTCTTAATGCAAAAGAACATACTGGTAGCATTTGGGACAAAGCTAGAAACCCATACTGAAAATGGGGTTAAAATAGTTTTTAAAAGAAACAAAAAAACCCCACCACCACCACAAAACCCACCCATGGGTAAACTGAGGTTATTTAGAAAATAATGGTTGGTTGTCTAGCAAGACCCTGCTGCACCAAGATCAAAGTCCTCTGAAATTGCATAGGCTATACAAAGCTGTTATTTTGCAGGGACACAGTCTTCCTGCAGCAGGGCCTTCCAATGATCCTTTTCTATAGGGCTGTAAACTGAAAGGGTAACTCTTAACACTGACCCTTCTCTACATAATGCTTGTAATGCCTAACTATCTGGATCACTGACTTTGGAGTAGAATCTTTTTCACTTTTAAAACCAGTTCCGATTGCAACGGCTGCTTGAGACTGCTCTCTCCTGAGCTATGGACATCACTCTACCTAAAGACTTGAGTTGGCTGTAAGTACTTAAATAGCCCAGACCATTAGGTTTTGGCTGTATTCTGACTAGTGTAATGTAGAATGCAGTTTGCATTTTTTCTGTTGTATAAGTGATGCTTTCAGTCCCAGTAGGCAATGGCAATTTGATCATTTAGTGTTTAGCCTCCTAAATATATTCATATTTCTGTTTTCTGGACACCTACAGAAACTGCAGGTTAAAAAAAAAGTTATGCCTGCCAGTCAAAACTCTTTTTTCTAGACACCTGCACAAACTGTGGGTTCTAACTTTTTCTGTCCAACAGGTTTGGTGCAAATACTAAAGTGGTGCATTTCCTGGGAAGCACAAAGCCATGGAACTATACCTATGACTCCAGAACAAAAAGCATAAAAGGCAACATGGATGACCCTAAAATAGTTCACCCAGAATTCCTCAAGATGTGGTGGGATACCTATACAGCTAATGTTTTACCATTACTAGAACAGCATGGAATTGTTAAAGAAATTACTACAGGTGTAAACATGGTATGTGCTTTAATATTCTTGTACAAATTACCTAAGTATGGATGACAGGTTCTTTACAATTCCACCGATTTCCTTTCCCTCTGTCCAACTCACAGCATGGATGTGGTTTAGTTTGTGGGATGCAAGGTTTTTTGGTTTTGTTCTTTTAAGCTTGGAACAAATAATACTACAGCAGGGAAGCATGCTATAGTGGTCTTGAAGGTAGCTGTCTGCTTGCCTAAACCAAACTATGTAAGTAGCTAATGATGCACCAGAAATTACACTGTAGCAACTTCTTTAATATATACAGGGAAGGGCCCCAACTCTTAATGTGTTGCAGCTAATTCGGTTCTCAGGCAGAAGAACCCCAGTTCAGCATGCAATATGTACATACAGATCTTGCATGGTGAAACAAATCTAGGTAAGCCTAGGATAAGTAGAGAATGCATGCTTATGTAGACTGGCAGTAATAAAATCTCAATACGTATCAAAGCCAAAGTAATACTTCTGACTCTAGTTCTCTTAGTGCATGGGCCAGTTTAAGTTCTCAACCTTTCTAAGACCAAAGTTACTGATCTCTTAAGATATGCTTTCTCTTGTTAATCTTATCTTTCTAACGAACTATTTGCAGCTATCGGGCTTGGTCTATACTCTGGCTTTCTCTTGTGGCTTCTGTAGAGAGGTATGAAGAACTTAAACTTTACCTTTTTTTTTTTTTCTTTTCTCCGTGCTAACTTCTGTAACTCTGCTTTGTTACTTTGCTAGGAAAGCTGCACAACCCCTGCCCACTGGCAATGCTTGCTGCTGTGCATGAGACTATCCCATTATCCCATTCTGTAGCCTGTTGCTCACTTCAGCTATGCAAAGTATTTCTGTATTTTTACTCTGCTTTTCCTTTTAGGCAGAGATTACAGAGGGAATGTCCCACATATCAATATCAGCACCATCACCAGCATTACCAACTGTATCTTCAGAAGAACGCAAGGAACGGTGGGAACAGGGCCAAGCTGACTATATGGGAGTGGATTCCTTTGACAACATCAAGAAGAAACTTGATACCTACCTTCAGTAGAAATGCCTGTCTCAAACAGTGGTGATGCAAGGACTTGTTCCAGAACTAACAGCTAGAAAGGTGTAGATGGTGGTCAGTTACACTTGCTAGTAGCTTGATGAAAAACTTCTTGGCTGAAGGCCGCTGCAGTGCTACAGATGAAGAATGAGCAAAAGCTAGGAAGCAGAATTCCTTGGGCCACCTATAACTGCCCAATTTCCAATTCTCCCTACTAGATAAAACCAGGTATTTTCAGCTTAAATTTTCTTCTGTTGTGATCAATTGGCTCAACATATTCCTTGAAACTGGGTTTGTTACCTCACCTCATTAAGGTGATTAGCATTGATTCCTTTGCTTGCTGTTTTAGATGTAAAATCTAATTCATGGGATTGCTCATACACTAGAGTGGTAGCCATTCTGCTTTACCATAAATGTTTTAATGACACTGGGATACATACAGATGTAACAGTAATAGCACTGCTTTGCTCTTCCAGTCACAATTGCACTGAAGTTTTGACCAGGTTCTTACGCACAGTGCCTACAGCATGGCAGAATGCATTTTTCAGTTCTGTATACTATGGGACTAGTAAACTGAGTTTTATCTGTTACTTGCAATGTTGCACTTGATACAAAAATAAAAAGTTGTCATGCATTTCTGGCTTCCCTAAACTCTTGAGCAATTAAAAAAAAGGGAGCTCTGAAGCAGTCTAACTAAAATATTCAACAGGTATAACCCTTATGCTTTGCTAATGCTACTCTAGTTGTCATTAGCAAATGTCCAGCTTTTAGTTCTGTAATTATTTACAGAGTATATAGTCATTTGCCAGGGAGCTGTTTAGGGCCAATCCCCTTATTAGCTTGCCCTAAGTATAGGACAGGGCAGTGGAGGAAGTACCTGCTGAAGCTACTCACATAAGCAACATGGAGCTTGGGAAGGAGTCTTTCTTTTGGTGACTAAAGAAACATCATCCCTAATGTAAAATAAACAATCAACAAGCTCACCATTTGCTGGTAAAGCAGAAGATGTAATCTGGGTATGAGAGTTTGTTTTAAGTTGTTTTCACTGTTTAATTGCTCTAAGATTCTTTGGTCACTATTTAGCAAAAATGCTAAAGATGAGGTCCAAAACAAAGTAGCTTGTAGCTATTTAAAAGCACCTAACATCTGAACTCTGTTGTAACTAGCCCTTTCCTGTGTGGGTTTTTCTTTTGCTGTGTTGGGTTTTTTTAACAGATAAATTTGAAGTTGTGTGAAAGCAGGAGGGATTACTAGTTACAATGTATAGTGACAAAAGTATACTTTATCCAACAAGTACAAATATTGGAGTTTGCATACTCATAAAATACTCTATGAAAAATGGTAAAATACTCTTGAAGACAGCTAAACAGTCTTAGTTTTGCTCCCCTTGTCTGTATTTGTACTAGAGAATAAGTACATTACTTCTTTTTAAGCTTAGCTGGAAAGAACTGAAAGTGTAAAAGCATAAGACTATACCAGCCTGAAGTTTTGGTTTAGTATGTAAGTTTTGTTACAAGAAGATAAGGAAAGATGCTGAATAAGATGAAAACCTGCATGTTTTGGGTTAACAAATATAGTTAGTAAAGAAAGAACACCTATAAAACCATTCTGTCCTAGCCTCTGTGACTCATACTATGGTCAAGTGTTTACCCACAGCCTCAGGAAAGTGAAAGGTATGATATCTCTACCAAACTCTATGCAGCTTATTTTCAATAAAATGACCTTTATGTCATTATCTGCCACCATTTCCTTCATGAATACTGCAGGCAGCATTTGCAGAAAAAGAGCTCCCTTTATCCCATGTAATATTATCACTCGATACATCAAATAATTTTCTGCTCTAAACTGTAGGTATTCAAACCAGTAACTGAATTAAAGCACTATACTCAAAACATCCTTATTCAAAAGTCATAGCCCTGCTTAGATTGCAGCTCAAGTATTGGAACTAATTTGCCTTTAAAAAGCATGTAATCAAAGGTGTTCCTTAGACAGTGACAACTCAGAGCAAGTCTTAAACTCTTTTTTTTCCATTTATATCATTATGTAGGGGGGTAAAAAAAACCCACAATGGTAGACTACTAGCTCAGTCTTTGGAATTAAACATGTTACATTCTTAACTCAAAAGCTCATTTCTAGAACGTGCTATAGAACATACTGTTAGAACTCCCAAGGAAGAGAATACCAAGAGCCAAACACTACTTACAGATCATGAAAAGCAGAAAGAAACCCCAAGCAACCAGAACACAGTGGCTTTTAACTGAACAGCTCCATCAAATCAGACAGGACTTTTCTGCTCTCAGCTTTAACCTTTAACTGTTCTGTCAGATACATTAATGGTTTTCTTGTGAAAGACCTTAACTAGCCATACAGCTTAGTACTAACTCCAGTAAGTTTTTATTTGGCTTTGGAACATGGAAACCATCATCTAGTAGAGGAAAAATGATACTAGTAATTGTTTTCATAATCATAACTCAGCCACTCTGCAAAATATCAGTGTATTTTAACACAAGTAATGATGTAGCTTGACTAGCCCTTGAAACAGGTCTCTTCCTCATGGAATTTTAACTTGGAAAATGGAAAGAATGATACAAAGCCAAATCTACCATTCATAATCAAAAATTACTTCTCCAGCTTATCTCTAAACATCAGAACTTGAACCACAAAAACCCAAAGAAAGTCTAATTTACATAAAGTCTATAAAAAAAAATTCTATCAGGCATAGCTCTGTTTTCTTGTTCTTTTGTCAACTTACCAATGACAGCCAGTTACTGGGGTTCACACTGTCTTCAGTCATTCATGTCTTTTAAATTCTTTCTCTAACAGACCTAAAGCACTTTTCTCTATAGCTAAGATGCTGGCTTCCCAAAAACTGCATCAGCTTGTTAGGTTACATATTTTGAATTCCTTTCTCACTCTTTCCATTGGCTCACTGTTTCTCCAAATATCAGACATCTTGCCTTTATTTGTCAGTCCTTTTCCATTTCCTATGTTTGCAATTCATCTTATAATCAGCTAGCTGGTGTTCTAAGACAGAAGAAAAGTTGAAAGGCATTAGAAGCAAATCAGATTCCATTTCTCTGCTGCCAAATACACTTCCTGAATCTAAACGCAGAATCTAAACAGGACCTAAACATAGCAATCTCTGCCTCCAATCTGAAGTTTGAGCGTTACAGGGAAGGCAGCATCACTGATGACCAGAATCAAATGGAAAGAGATAGAAGGAACAGAATATTCAACTAATATTCAACTGAGATTCTTCAGTGCTATTTATCACTTTGCAGTACATGAACACGAGTAGTTTACCAAATTCTTCCCCTACAAAACAAGGTGCATGAAGATCAGCATTCCATTAAGACATATGCATGGGACTGGAAAACCACTTAGTGGAAGAAAACTGTTAGAAAGGTGGCAGCTATTAAAATAATATGTTTTGTTTATTTTGCAAGGGCTGGTTCACTGACAAGTGAGTGGGTCATTCTACTTTGCATGTAGCACAGCTGTATTGTTCAAAGTGTGTAGAGAAATTAGAAAGCACATTATCAATACAAGCCTACGATTCTAGCATTTTATCCAAATCACAAAACCTTTACTTCTTAAAAAAAATAAATCAATCAGTGGAATTCTGTTTAAGGGAAGTAAAATATTAAAAGAAAGCGTTTTACAAATTTAAGTACTTCATTTTTACTAGCTCCTGGGAAGTAATCAACAGAGGAACTCCCTGGTACACCTGTGTATTATTCAGAAATAGTAAAAAAATGTTTTAGAATTTTGAATTAAATACCATCTTTGAACATAGTCTGCAAAAGTAAGAATTCCTTATGAAGTGATCACTGATGACCTATTCTGAAACAGCCCAGATCTGTTTGGTTATCAGGAAATGTTGAGATTGAAACATAAAGCTAATTAATTTCTTAGGGGTTTTGTCTGAAGGACAAAACACACATTACTTACCTTTTGTTACCTTTTCATCTCTAAGAGATGAAATTCTTGTTAGTTAGAATGCATGAAAACACATTTCTGTTTTGAGGGATTTTTATGTATTCTTAAGCGTTGTCCATAATAAGCAACATTTCAAAGAAATGAACACTGGCAAGATTTCAGGAGTGCAGAAAAAGTTTTGTGCATTTCTAAATTAACATTTAGGAGCAAATCAGTTTTTATATTTTATTTGAAGCATTTATGCTTTGACAGCAAAGACAGCAAAACCAGAAGTTAGCACGAGACATGTAACTTGAACAGCAGTATTAACTAAAATATTAAATATATTATTTACTCAAAATACCACAGTTTCAAGCTATAAGTCAATTAGAGCCTTAATTTCATTAATTTTGGTTTGTTTTACTTCACTTGCTGAAGGCTTTTTGGTAGCAAAGGCTCCTGCTGCAAGTTCTCTCTTCTTGTTCTGAATTTTTAGCATATTTTCCTCCACTGAATCCTTCACTATGAACTGAAATAGAAAAAAGGCCCAATGAAATGAAGGTTTTGTTGTTTGTTTTTTTTTAATTAAAAGTTTAGGATGAGAAATTTAGATACTTTGGATGAAAAGTTAAAAAGCTGAGTAGCCTAAAGCACAGTTACATTATTTCATTATTACTTTGTAAAGAAAACACAAGAGGGAAGGGTTATAAAGCAGCTGAAGGAGAAAGTTTGGCATTTTAATTTTTTTGCCTTTTTTTAAAAAAAGGCTTATTGACAGAATATCTATCTCTTCTTTGCTACTTATATTAGAAGAGAACCTGTCTTCAGTTTCCCAAGTAATGTTTTTGTCAGTGGGTATTAATGAGGCAGACCAGCTGCTCTTCTGCAGCTAAACAAGCTGCTATGACAAGAGCAAAAGCATTCTACATACCTTCAAGACAATAAACTGTAATAGCCAGGCTAGACAACAGCCCCATCTTAGTCCAAATAGCTCAACAGGGACATCTAATTTTTAAAATTAGTATTTCACAGGGAATAGGTTACATTTTATTGAATCTTACAATCCAAAGCCCACACCTTCAAAATCATACCACAATTTAAGTTTACTGGTGAGACATATGATGTCACAATTCTTTTAAAAATGCAGTAAAGTGTTTTGGAAAATAATTTATTTATTCATAACGAGAAAAATGTTCAAACAGATCACCTCTCAACTCACCTTAGTAATAACAACATTATGCTTCTGACCCAGCCTGTGACACCTGTCAAAACACTGGTCTTCTGCAGCAGGATTCCAAGCCTGTCAGTAGCAGCAATGAACAAGCTAAATAACTTACTTCAAAATACATAGCGAGATGTACATGCAATCACAAAGAAGTTACTGTACCATCACCTTTTGAACAAATATCGCTTGCAGATTAATTACTCCCAATCTTAATACTCACTCCTTAAGTATCCCACTATAAAGAAAGCTTTGAGAACTTCTGGTTATATATTCATCACAAGCAGGAAAATGCTTTAAAAACTAACTCTGTCAGGAGTCTGGGAGACATCAAAACAATCTCGTTATTTTAATTCTGAAATAAATGCTGCATATACTAACTGCCTCAGTACCCTTTTCCTGATAGCAAAATCTAAACCAGCTGAACACAGACGGTTATTTTTCAGTGGACTAAGTCCCCTGACTGTTAAGAAAGCCCATGTATACTTACATTGGTATATGCAATCATCACCAAGTTAGGTAAACAAGAAATTTGCTGAACACAAAATGGTAGCATAGCTGTTCCTACTTAGGCTTAGGATATAACACTAAACACAAGGATTTGTGAAATGCCAAGTCTGTGCTCTGCATTCTTCCAGCATGTTTTTTCTATGTAAAGGTATAGCACTACTGGTTCTCACAGAATAGATATTTAAATCTACCTAAAATATTATAATGTTCTGTCTGTGATAAGCAAGCCTCATCCAATGGGCTCACCTTGCCATGTCACCCACATACTCTAAGTTATTTAGGAACTCTTAATGACTCCTTTCTATAGAAGGGGGGAAAAAACAGCACTAGGCTAGCACAAAAAATTCACTAGATTTTAAGAACCTCTGATGCCTAAAGACACTTGAGACATCAAGCTGCAAGATAAAAGCAAAACAAGTCTTCTTTCTCCAGTCTAAGGTAGCGAGCAGAAGTGCAACAAATGATACATCTGCCACTGCAAGATGAACATTCCTGGCAAGCTACGTATGCATGGCAAATGGTTCTAATACTAATCTGACTGTACAAACAAGAAGTAGTCTTGAGGGAAGACCTAGCCCAAACATGCACAAGCATGTTTCATTCTATCTTTGCTGTAGTTGAGGAGGACCAAAGTGTACTACTCTCACGCTTGTTCTCTCATGAGTCCAGCAGAGGAAAACTGAATTGCAATACCTCTATGCCTTTCTGCAATATCTCATACAAAGGGTACTGTATTTTACATGGGAAAATATGAAGAAACTTCAGCCTCAGAGAAGTGTCTGTATACTTGTGATACTCTCACATTAAAGGTTCGGATTTCTTCCTAAAGGTGAGAATTCAGCAGATATAGTTGTATTTAAAAAAATAAACAATTTAAAAAATAAAAAGAAGAAAGGAAGAAAGTCGTCTATGGTTGGATAAATGTTCCTCCTTTGCACTGTGGTGTAATACCTCTCAGAGAAGAACGCAGACCTCTGAGCTACAGTACTACAACAAATCCACAGAATCTGAGTTGAAAAACTGGTTACTCCATTGGCTCCAGAGGGAATGCTAATGCATGACCGAAACTCATTTGGCACTGAACATTCAAAACTGAGATCATAAAGGATGACATGGTCCCCCTGCCCCTTCATCAAATACAAGTAGTCAACCACTGCCACTTGGGACAGTTACCATCACAGAATGGTCACCAGCAGGATGAGGAGAAGTTGTTCAATGGTGTATGAAGGCTGCAATTGTATTTGGCTCTGGTTTATGAGGTATAACTATATATTGTAAATGACTCAGTGTTAACAATGCTTAGCTTATTTTCTTAAAACTGCTTGCCACAGGACAGTGTATGCATTATACCTCATTATCTTCACAGAAAATGAAAATTCTTTTGGACTTTCCACAAGTTTTCTTATTCAGAGAATTGGTTGGGTTTTTTTTAAAAAAAAAAAAAAAAAAAAAAGGCAGTTGGACTAGATGGTGTTGTAGGTCCTCTTCCAACTGAACTATTCAATGTAACACATACAGAAACAATACTTGTGAAGATGTATCGCAATTAATGAAAAACCTTTTTCCAAGGCAACTTCTCCACACTCTCACTTGTATTTAATTCCTTTAGTTTATTAAGTAAATAGCTTTTGTCTTCATGCTGTTGTTATCACTAACCTGATGCCCAAGCTAGTAGTTTTTCTTTAGTATTGTTGTTACCAGATACCCAAGTCCAAAGCTACTCTATTTTAATTTACTTTGGTTTTGTTTTCAAGGGCACAAACTGCAGAATTTGTCTCAGTTTGCAACTGCCCAAAATCTAGGACATCAGAGCAGAGGAGTAAATAGTGGAGAAGGGAGGAAGTGAACAGAAAAACTTCCATTTTGTACAATGACACAAGACACGAACCAATTCTGTTAATACCACAATTTGCTATCAATAAATGTAATTTACATTTTTATTCCTTCCAAAAAATTTTGCATCCCTGAGTGCTTTAATGAAAGAAAAAACTTCCTAAATTTAGATATCACCATCTTTCTCAGTCTCCTACAACCACAAAAAGTAACCTCAGATTAATGTCTTCATAAATAAATAAATTCACAAGAATAACAGGAAAGACTAGAGCAGAGAAGCACTGCATTATAACACAGAAAAAAAGATACTGTTCCTGAAATTCCACTTCACAGCTTTTGAAGTTATTAACTACAACAAACAAAATAACTTTCAAAAGTATCAGAAAGAAAGAGAAAGAAATAAAGAAGGAACAGATATCAAAAGCTACACTGTAAGGTGGCACACCACTTTGTTAACAGTACTACTAGCATTCTGTCCATTCACAGTAAATAAATGGACAGCACAAAAATATTGTGTTAAAACACAAACATGCCAGGGAAATAAACAAAAACTCCTCTTTGCCCTTTAACATATACTCATCAGTGTCATTCATTCCCAGAGGGGCTTTCCTTCTACCTCTTGGGGAAAACACCAAAGGAGCTTCACCTAGATTAAGTTAGATAATTATGAACGACTCATTACTCACAGGATCCATTAAAAACACTCGGGAAGCTGCTGTCAGATTTAATCCAACTCCACCTGCTTTCAGAGACAAAAGCATTACAGTTGGGGATCCTGCTTGGCTGCTTTGGAAACAATGAATTGCTTCTACTCTTTTCTTCTGTGCCATTGAGCCATCCAAACGAGTGAAGGCAAACCCTGATTCTCTGAAGAGAAAGTAAAAATGTTCAATTTAACAATCCATTTTCTGTGACAACAGGAAATAAATACATTAAAAACCTGACCTCTACTTTGAAAAGCGTATTTAAAATTCTGCATTTAACAGGTGATACATTAAAAATAACAAGAATGAGATTCATGTCTTTATTCCACAAAACTAATTAAGTAATTTGTTCCTCTTCTGAAGTTCTAAAGATCAAAAGGATACTATATCCTTTGAGAGATCTTTCTGAAACACCATAAAAGCACATGTTTATTAAAAATGTCAGTAGTTCTACTTACTTCAAGGGATTTTCTATCAGCGACAGGAGAGTTGTGAACTGAGAAACAACCAGACATTTAGCAGTTGGATTATCCCTCCGTAGTTCTACCAAAGCATGCATGAGAGCATTTATCTGAAATCAAATGAAGACTTATGCAGCTTATTCTGACTTCGTTAGATGCCACTCCTACACATACTTTGATAAAGTTCACATCAATTGAGAAATCACTGTTCAGTAATACCTTATAAATGAACTAATCTTAAATTCTGTGGGTAGGGTTTATTTTCCAAAGGAAGCTAAGGGTTGAGCACTTTTAATGGTCACAAACTACAGGGTGATTGATGGTGCTTTGCGGAAGAGGAGTCAGAAACCAGGTCCCCTACTACCTAGGGCATACAGGGAAAAAGAGAACAGCCACAGGGCAAGTGCTCTACTGTAGCAATACTCAAGAAGCAAGAAAGGCATCCCCTAGGAACATTCAGGCAAATAAGCTATGCAAGACCTTGGGCTAGGTATGACAGAGGATAAGGAGGCACCAGAAACAGTCTTGGGACCAACATGAGAACAAAAGGAGCAAGGAATTGGATCTGAGGCAGAAGAACATTGCCAGTTTTCTCACGTAAAGTTAAGCTACGATGAGGTAAAGAACCACTAACTAGAGAATGCAAGTAACTGCACCAGGTAAAAAATTGAAACAAACAAACTTAATTTGTATTTATCCTGGAGCACAATGTCCTAAATTAGTTCTTAGGTCTCCACAGAAAGATTTTTAGAGAATAAGTTTATAACCAACTTCTGAAAGAACAACAACTTCATTACAAATTAAAATAAAAAAGTTTCAGAAAAGCAATCTCAAAACAAAAAGGTCAAGCTACCAGCAGGAAGATTTAATTTCTGGCAGCAAATGCACAATGAAGGTAAGGCAAAAAATGATGTGACAGACCTTGAGAAACAGGTCTGCAAAGTAAAATAAGAATATCTCACTACTTTATCTGACAAGTGTTATATTGAATATATGATGCCCACTTAGTTTTCCCCTTTAGAGCAGAATATATAGACAGTTCTAAGAAAGAAGGATATACTTAGATTTTTAGTTTCCAAAAGTAAATTAAGACCTGAATAGTTTCAGTGGTTATAGAACTCCTCTATCTTCAGAAACAGAAACAAAAGACAAAGCAACAGCTCTTTTACCGCAAGTTTCATTTAATTAATACACATTTATGTCCTGCAGAATCACCAGCATCAAATTACAACTGGTGCTCCTTTTGTCTTGCTTCCCTGCTACAAACTTTGTGATGAGATTTTATTATGCACTTTATCCTGTGCTGGCTAGACACGCTGTGCAGACTTTTAAATAATAAAGTATGTTATGCATAGGTAAAGTAGGTTCAGCATATTTACATAAAAATTCTAGAGTGCGCTCTACAAAACCATAATGAAAGCAAAGTAAAACACAATGGAATATACCTTTGAACTGGATATCCACTCCCCATCAGACTTCTTTCCATTACTGGAGTCTATTTCCTCTTCTAGGGGACATTCCACCAAGTGCTCTACTCTAAGCTCATTCCTACAGAGAGGGCATTTGGCATTTGGCTACAAAAACAGTCCAAATAACATTAGAAGAAACATATTAAATCAAATTATTTATAGTGAGTACTAAAGATCACCTTTACAAAGCACCTTTTATGAAATTATTATATTGGTGTTCATACAAAAAATCCTCAAGGACTACATTTGTTCTTATAACACACTGCTTTGTCATTTCTGACATAACGATCAAAATATTTGTGAGAACATTAAGGTGACATAAATGCTACATGTTTTAAAACCACTCAGCCTTCCTTAAAAGCGGTCATCTTTCCGAGCATATTTATACTTGAACTAAGCAGCTCAAGATTTGAAAGCAAGCAAATACCTGGACTATGGGGAGAAGACTATTTAAAATACCAGAAAAATAAACTATCTTTCAAAGACAAGATCTTTCTTAGTTACAAACAAAGAATGACCTTTTACCCTTTTTCTTCAAAGCCTGCACAGAAATAATAGCAGTCTGACGAAATATGCTTTGTCAGGGCCAGACACAGGGTATCTTCTCTTTTTCCACAACAGACATGAGAAACGAGACATAATTTAACACCAAAAGCTTTTTTTTCTCTGAAGCATACTCTAGATAAGTCAAAGTTTAGAGTTTATACAATAGCACTTACATAGGACTACTCACAAAATTTAACAAAAGACTGCATTCACTATACAAATACACAACTTTGCACAGCAAAAACAACAGACATGAAAAACTTTTGCCTAACAGAGGAACCCTTTAAAATTGGCTACCTCAGTTTATATAGCAATCTGGCCACAGAACCAAGGCATCTTTAGACTGGCTGCAAAGCAGACCTCAGAAAGCAGATGATTACTGGGGGCTGCTAATCTGGAATGAACCTCTAGCCAATTAGAGGCTCGCAGTCATAGTCCGCATACATGAATTAATTGCAGCAATAAAGATATCCTTTCAAGAGACAGAATCTTAACACAAATGAATCCGAAATAAGTCTCCAAAACATAGTTACAAACAAACCATTCCTGATTTGGCAGCAATCCAAAAATCCTCCAATGATGAGACAAAATAAATGAATTCCAATAAATATGAAAGTTTTCAGGGAAAAAAAAAAATCATGAAGACTTCTCCCCCCCTCCCCCAATAAAAGGCTCCCATCTTTCTCCAATTTAGTACTGTAATTAAGAACAACAGAAAACCCAAAACACAGCTGAACAATGCCAATACAGATACCGAAGACCTGCAGTGAAAGCATATGAAAGTGACAAAAAGTGTCTTGCAATCAACAACTAGAAGAAAAAAGAGCATGTTTTAATGCATATCTGGCAAGCTTTTACAAGAATGCAGTTAATACACAAAGACATTAGATGACTGTAGAGATTTTACAGCTTTATTGGGACTTCGGCATAGGACATTTACTTACTTGCACAACTCTGAAGCTAGCCTCAAGGAAAGACTGAAATGAAGGTGTTAATTCTCAAGCTGTTAAGTACTAAAAAGTTTTTCCAATTTTGGTAAATAGTTTTAGGTTAACATTTAGAAAGATAAAATGGTCTCCAAGTTTGTAATACAATGAAAGGCCAAACTTTTCACTCAGCAGTTTTGCGTTGGCAGCTTCACATCCCATTCCTCACTGATGGCTTAATGCTCTCATTTGTATTAATAATGGAAAGCACAGGCATCTTGCCTGGAAGAATCCTGTTTGAACCCAAACTGTTTTTGAGGGAGGGGGTATGTGTTTGTTGGTTTGCTTTGTTTTTAAGGTGGGAAGTAAAGTACTTTCCTCGGCTATTTACTAGGAGAGAGTTGCATTGTAACCATTCAGGCACAGGAAGTACCCAACTAAGATGCAGCACTAGGACAAATACCTATTACGTGGAAACAGTTAATTCCCCAATTCTGAAATAGTGTTTTGGGTGGAAACAGCAAAAACTTCCTCGGGAATTGATTTAAATCAGGAATCATTTGAACTTAAGAAAGGCTTACTCGCTGCTTTATGAACTCACAGTAGTTCAACTTCAAGAGAGCAGAATCTACACCAACCTCTGTTCAGACTTCACTACTATGAAATCAATCTATGGAACAATGTGGAATTGGACAAAGGCCCTAGCTTCTGCAGATTCCAAGGTCTTTTCTAGGCAAAGCATGGCAAATAACTTGACAGCACAGTCAAGTAATATGGGTTCCATCACATCATAACCCAATTTATTTCTCTGCATGCCTAAATAAGCCTGAAGGTTGAGCAGGGGCACCAACTCTGCTACAGACACATCAAGAACCTCTGCACAGGAAAAAGGCCTCTGCAAGTGCCCTTTCCTTAGAGGGTAATTTCACATCACTAGTTTCCCTCAAAATTGTCAGAACTCTCAACTGGGTTATCTGCATCAGAACAGAACCTTGTGTGTCTGGCAATGAAACAAAGGCAATCTAAGTGCCAGACAGACAACACTTCCTACCTTTGTCTTGTTAGGTTGACTGATTATGCACAAGCAGGGACTAATTTGTCCCCTGCTGCCCCCTATGAAGAACACCACCTAGATTTAGCCTGGCACTTGCAGCTGTACTGTGGCTGAGTAGGAGGCAGAACAATTCCAGAGGGGAAGTGCAGCAGCACTGGATACAGATGGTGAGACTACCACACTATCAGACTGCCCTAGAAAGGAAAGGGCAAACAAGAAGGAAAAGTACAGCTTAGAAGCACACGTGAAAAATAAACACTGTGTTTTTCAAAAAAGCAGAAGACATTCATCCACAAGCTTATTCTGGACAGAGTCCAGAGAAGGACCATGAAGATGACCCTCTAGCAAGGCAGCTATTTCACCATAGAAGTTTATCAGCTTGCAATAAGGAGAGTAGACATGATTTTAGTTCAATAGTCAACTTCCAATACACAGCTTTGGTCTTTTTTAAGCACAGCAATATATACATGCATCACATCACATACAAGCAGTGAAGAGGCATCCAGCTACATGGAGGTATACAATGCTGCACTAGATGCCATCATTTTTACCCTAGGGAAAAAGTAAGGTCAGAACTAGGGAAAAGGTCTTTGAAAATGATAGACCTTAACACTGTTCAGTCTGACAGTTACTCTCTCCATAGCTTGATTTCAGGCCAATAGTTTTTATAACCCAGCTGATAACTAGGTTTACACTGTTCACCATTTACGATTCAAAAGAACGATAGCTAGGTGGCCTTCTGGTGATACCAATTCATTGCTTTTTAATAGCTATTACTTACTAACTGTAACCATAGATCACCAACCTGTTCACTTCTGATGACTTCAAAAATACATGGCTTACAAAAGACATGCGCACAGCGTGTTATCACAGGAAGAGTCAGTGATTCCAAGCAAACTGCACATTCTTCATCTGAACCAGAGCTCAGAACCAACTTCATTTTACTCACTAATGTCTCAGGCAGTTCTTCAGGGGTTTTATTATCTGCAAATACAGAAAGATACTTAAACCCAGAGATTTCCATACAGAAAACACTGAGGTAGCACACATCAACACAGTTCCATTAATCAAAATCAAATTGATCAAACTGATTAAGACAGTTTATACACAATGAGGATATAGCCTTACTCACTAGTTAATTGTTCAATAATTATTTAGAAATTATCCAATCATTTCTCCATCTTGTATTTTTCAGAAGATAAATGACAGCCTTCTACAAAAAGGTTCTTGCCATATCTCATTGGTCTTTTGGTTTTCTGAAAAAAAATCACACCTATACCAATGGCATCTCAAAATAGGATTTTTCAAAACATTAAATTTGAGAACTCTCAAATTTAGAGTATTTCAAACAGACTATACTTTATGCAGCTGTACAGTTCTGGCTTGTCAAAATAAAAATTTCACTCTCCTTTCAGTCCTCTGTGTTCACCCTTCCTTGCAGCCGTAACAAAGTCAACAGTTTCCTATTCTGCTGAAGAGGCAATGGTTCTGCTGACATGGCTACCAATCTACAAGCTATTCCCCAAAGCCCTTCTACATCTTCTCTCCTAAGGCAAAGAAAAAATTTGCTGTAAAAGCACTTCTGTAAATTATTACAACAGATACACTGCTTTTTAACAAGCCTTCTGCATTTGGCTCTGCAGAGGTCCTCTTCAGTCCTTTATGGGTTGTCAAAGCTTATTAACTCCTGTTTCTAGTCTTTGTAACTACTCATACTTCATTACTTTCATTCATATTTGAGTATATGCTCAAGTACCCACTTCTCAAACATAATCAAACATATTATGGTATGAAAAAAATAAAGGTAACAAAGCTACAAGTAGGTAAAAGCTAAAAACCAAGCTGAAAAGAGGAAGGCTGAAGCTAGAAAGCTTGGAAGCACACAAACGTGTTTCTGTTCTTGAATACAAAGTGCAAGTCCTGTGTTTAGAAACACAGGAACCAAAAGCATTCACTCACCAGCTGAAAAACTAGAAGATGCATTTACACAGAGATGAGGATGACAACAAAGCTGCCTCAATCTGAGCAGGACACCAAGGATGTCAGCATAGTGAGCTAGTACAGTCCCTTCACTGAAAAATCTGAACAAGAGTTTTATCATTAGTGTGAAATGCTACAGCCTGAAGTAACAGATGACATCAAGTGATCAAGTTAGCAGTTAAAATATATTCGAACAGGAAAGTGAAAAATCAGAACATAATTCTATCAAATCCTCTTCTGAAACAAGGTACAAAATGCTGCCAGCAGCATGTTGTACTAAAAGAAATGCTAACACGTGGTGGCAAAAATTTTAAGGCCATTCTTTATGTATCTGCTATCCCTTTCTGCTTCTCTCAAGACAGAATTTCTAATATATAGTTCTGCAACAGTCTCTGCTTCACTCTGCAGAACTGAACAGAGGCTATGCTAATTTGCAATTATTCGCTTAAGGCATACACAATGACACACTCGGCTACTAAAGCTCACATAATCAAAACTTCCGAAACACAAGTTTATGATATCAAACTTAAGCCTTCAGGATTAAAGAAAGCCATCTGCTTACCTGCTAATAGCAGCTTTGCCCTCTTTCTTCACAGATTGATAGATTTGTCTCTCTTCCTCTGTCAACGTAACATGCTGAATAAGTACTTTACGTTCTGGTAACTCCAGAATGGGTTTTCCTTTAACTTTACTTGTTTTAGTTCTTCTAAGGGTAATGCTCCTAATCAGAGACTGTAAACGCCTAAAAATAAATATATAGACAATATACTACCCAGCTGGAGTTGGTGTGTTGGGATTTTTTTCCAGTTTATTGCATAAATACACATTCTGTACAAAATCCAAGCCCAGTAGTATGATGTAATTCATTAACCCAAAATATTAAATTATTTGGATTATTTAATATCTATTAATTTGAACTAAAAAATTCGAATAAGAACTGATGACACATGCATTCCAATTTTAAATGTGAAACACTAATTTGTACATTGCCCAGGCACTACTAGTCATACTCATTCACAAACCCTTTGGGAACACTTCATACCCAAGTCCTCCTGGAGTTCCCATTGTGACTGGACGTTGAATTGTTCTGTGCCACCACTCTCGATCAGTAAAAGGTTTCAGTTTTAAGAAGGAAATAAGAGACCACAAATCCTTTACAGAATTCTGAATAGGAGTGCCTGAACACAAAACAAACAAAGATTGTAAAACCCCAAAGAAACTAAAGAATACCTATTATTTTTTAAATTAAAATATTACAAAACACTTAAATAGCTAACAGTGAGAAAACCACAGCTCTCAGTGCTAGGAAGACTTGGACGTTAATATTTCCATTTCAGCTTCACCAGTAGTGGTTACACCATAATCTTCTTTAAATTACATTTATCATATTATTTATCATATGCTTGCACGGTTCCTGGCAGTTTTTAGGATGACCGTTACATTTCAAAAAGCTGAGGTTTGGTTAAGTACATTAAGACTGTGAGCTTCTAACCAGACATAACATGCCAGTTTATAAATAGGTCCCTTTTTACTTGCACTTCCACCAAACCTGTGTAGTGAAAGTTATTTTAAAATTTGTGTCTACAAACTGAGTAAAAACAAAAATTAAAAAAAAACAAAACAAAAAACCAACCAAACAAAAAGACACCCCAAAAAGCCAAACCACAAAACCAAGCAGACAAAATAAAAAACTAAAAGACAACACACATAAATCCCTGCTCAAAGACAAGTTTAAAAACATTCCAAATGAATCTGACACAGACAGACATTAACCATCTCCCAGAAAAAGCAAAAGTAGAAACACCAAGTGGGAAACACAAGACAGTATTACACTAAGATAATCTGCACTGCATTTACTCTGGTGTCAAATATTTTACCTGTAAGTATCCATCTTCTGTGTCCCTCCAGATTTAAAGCAGCTTTAGTTTGCTGAGCATTTGGATTTCGTATAGTGTGCCCCTCATCCAACACAATTCTCAGCCACTTGACTTTATGTAAAGGGCTGTCACCTCTGATCTGAAACACAGTATTTTAATCTTTCACTCAAATTAAAATACTTTTTTGCAATTTGAATTAAGCAATCTATTTAAATAATAATTCCACAATTAAAAATGGATAGTATTTATTCACATCTTGTTTATTTATCAGCATGGAAAAGCAGAACTAATAATGAAGCGTTCCTTCTTTTAGATTTAATGATTCCTGGAAAATGTTACCAGTCTTCTCATACTCCAGTATGAGGAATGCACTACAGCAAAAACAAGCTAAGCCTGAAAAGAAGAAAGGCATCAAAGACACAGAGATATAGAAAATGGATCAGAGAGAAAATCAGAAGTTTATATTATATTTGAAGATGCAATCTTCAGGGTTTTAAAATTGCTGGAATTTCTATGAAATCATCACTTTACAAGTACATCCCATGCAATGAGTTACTTGGTTGTAGCCCATGTGCAACAAGAACTAAGGAATTATGTTTTTATATGCTCCATATTCTTTGAATTTGACATGGGAAGGCAGAAATGGGATGCCACTGATATTTGAGGAGGTTTACATACTTGCCATCCTTTTCTATCCTTAAGAAGTCTCTTCCTTAAGCTGTCACAATTGCAGCTAAATAATTATCTCTACAGGAGCAATCGATAAAAAACTCCCTTCGTTACCACAGCAAACCCATAAGAAAGTACATAAAGCAGAACTACAGCTATAACCTTTTATTGTCTACCAGAATAGCACTCGAATATACTGCCATCATTAGCCCAAACACCAGGAGTCTTGAACAGTAAGGGATCTTCAAAAAACACTTTTTCTCATTTACTTACTCCGTAATCCGTAGCTAAGATGTTGTATGTTGTCAGTACGATGTCTTGTTCTGAAAGAACTGATGGGTCTTTGCTACGGTCAGAACCGTAATAAACATAAATATTTACATGAAAATCTTGGTGGATATGTTGTTCAAACTGGTCCTGAAAGAAAAGTTGTCAAGTCACCCAAAAGATACTGTGTTACTACATGACTGTTAGAATAATATCCTTCTAAGTTGCCTTAACTAAAACCCACTTCCCCTAGCTCTGTGACATGCTACATCCACTTACATAACAAAAGCAATTTGAATTTGGGCTTCTTTTTACCTCTCCACCTAGGTGAGAAGAGGGACCAGAAGTAGTCACCTCAGTCATTAGTAACAGACACAGTATCACATTCTGGTAACTCTAGCTCTACCTCTTGCACAAGTATCAATTCACGTCCTGATGGTATATTGGTGGTGCGTTGACCCTGGCTGGGCGCCAGGTGCCCACCAAAGCAGCTCTATCACTCCCCCTCCTCAGCTGGACAGGGGGGAGATAATATAACAAAAGGCTCATGGGTCAAGATAAGGACAGTTTAATAAAGTGAAAGCAAAGGTCACGTGCGAAAGCAAAGAAAAACAAATGATGTTATTCTCTACTTCCCATCAGCAGGCGATGTCTAGCCACCTCCTGGGAAGCAGGGCTTCATTACATGTAGTGGTTGCTCCAGAAGACAAAAATGCCCCCCTTCCGTCTCTCTTTACTTAGCTTTTATATCTAAGCTGACATCATATGGTATGGAATATCTGTTCAATTCGTTTAGGTCAGCTGTCCTGGTTACGTCCTCTCCCAAGATCTTGCCCAGCCCCAGCCTGCTGTTGGGGGTGGGGGTGGTGCAAAATGTTGGGAGAGACAGCCTTGATGCTGTGCCAGCACTGCTCAGCAGTAGCCAAAACACTGGTAAGTTAACACCTTTCTAGCTACTGATGCAGAGCACATCACTAGGAGGGCTGCTATGGGGAGAATTAACTCCATCTCAGCCAGACCCAATACATATATGCACTTCAAAATCTACTGTTCCTTCCAAACTGTAACAGAAGAACTTTTGTTTTTCACTTTCTACCTTCATCTTCCTTTTGTTTATCCTTTCACTGTTAATTCACAGCTTCTTCCCCTTACTGGGTTAACCCCCCAAGTTTTAACATAAATGACAGCACAACTGTCAAAGTATTAATTTTAAAACCAGTGTTTATATTCCCTACATTTGTTCTGTGAAGAACTCAGCATACAGTAATCCTGACAGCCAATAAAAGTCAACAATTTGATTTCTGAAGCACCAGACTCACAAGTTTTCTTTTTAATACTTAATTCAGTTTTGAATTGAAGGTACTTTTTTTTTTTTTTTTTTTACACTATTCAATGTTACTCAATTATAAGATTTTAATTTTTACCTACAGTCTAAATTTGCTACCTTTTTGTCCTGGTTTCAGCTGGGATAGAGTTAACCGTCTTCCTAGTAGCTGGTGTAGTGCTTGCTACGTTTTGAGTTCAGTATGCGAAGAATGTTGATAACGCTGATGTTTTCAGTTGTTGCTAAGCAGTGTTTAGACTGAAGTCAAGGATTTTTCAGCTTCTCATGCCCAGCCAGTGAGAAAGCTGGAGGGGCACAAGAAGTTGGCACAGAACAGAGCCAGGGCACCTGACACCAAACTGGCCAACAGTGTATTCCATACCATGGGACGTCCCATCTAGTTTAGGAACTGGGAGATGGGGGGCAGGGAATCGCCGCTCGGGGACTATCTGGGTGTCGGTTGGTGAGCAATTGCACTGCGCATCATTTGTACATTCCAATCCTTTTATTACTACTGTTGTCATTTTATTAGTGTTATCATTTATCATTATTAGTTTCTTCTTTTCTGTTCTATTAAACCATTCTTATCACAACCCACGAGTTTTACTTCTTCTTCCCGATTTTTTCCCCCATCCCACTGGATGGGGGGAAGCAAGTGAGTGGCTGCACGGTGCTTAGTTGCTGGCTGGGGTTAAACCACGACACTTTTCTTATTAATGTTCTAATATTTGTATTCAAAATGTCATGGAAACAAAAAAATTAAACTGACACAGAGAGCACTAGAAGGGTCCATCAGCCTGTTCACCCTAGCAGACCTACTCCCACAAATCACCAACAGGATCGCCAAATTACTGAACACCTCTAGTAAATGAAACGTCACATGCATTATCAATAAAGCACAATAATATTTTATTCTGAGCACGCAAGAAGAAGGACCTGTCTCCTCCACCTTCTGCATATGGTTTAAAGGAGTTAAATCACACAAGTTTCAGAAGTGCCAAAGTGAATCTGACTAGTCAAAAGCGGGGAATGGAAAGTGAGCTTGTTCTTTCTGACGGTGGTGAGATCGCTATTATGGAACTGCACTCTCATTACAATACTACTCCAGTCTTTACATTTCTATCAAATAAACCTCCCTTGTGAAAGCAGCTCCGTTTCATAAAAAAGGAAAACCACGACCTTTTACTAGCATGAGAGACTACAGGCAGTACTATTTCTACAGCATCATAATTAACATATATCACATTTACACATTACAACAGCTTAGCACTTACAATCCAATTGCTCAGGACAGAGAGTGGACATACAATCAGTGTTGCTCTGGGGCCATCATCAGAATATTTCTTCTCAACACACTGAACGCCAGCGGTACCTGAGTAAACAGAAATCATATTTAGTGGCATAACAGTTCACTTTAAAGCAAAGTAGTTAAAGAAACTTATGTTTCCCTGAAGTCTTTTCTAAATTTCTTCACCTGAACAGCATCAAAGCAATTTACAAAGATATAACCTTCATTAAGTCAAATATGTATGATATTTCAGCTTCAAAGACTCAGAAATTAATACTAATCTGTTTATTCCTTCATTACCTTTTCTTTTTGTTTGTCTTTTTAAACAAGTAGATGAAGGTAGAAGAACAGATGCAAAGCCTGTATCTTCTTGGACAAGACAGGAAGTTGCTGCAAAAAGCCAAACAAACATAGATTTTTCACACCATGCAGAGCATAGGCATGCATTTATTTTTATGACACATCTCATAAGTCAAACCTGTTAACCAAATTTCTTCTCCTCTCCACTACAATAATGTAGAATATCTCGAGTTGGAAGGGACCCATAAGGATCATCGAGTCCAACTCACTGCTCCTCGCAGGACTACCTAAAACTAAACCATATGGCTAAGAGCATAGTCCAGACGCTCCTTGAACCCTGACAGGCATGTGTGCAGAAATATAGTATCTTATACCTCTATTTCAAGTTATGAATCTTCAGAGGAATGCAGTTTACCAGTCACTTAAAAAAAATAGATAAAAATAGTTTAGCATAAGTTTCGCTCCAAGTACTTCAAATGTAAACTTAACTGCTTACTCCAGAGTACCTGTAGCCCTTAATTTTTTTTTTCCATGCAAGATACTTAGTTCAACAAATGACGCGTTCTTACCTCTTCATGATCATGTTTTGGGTATTTACCACAAAAGATGGACTTAATTTCTAAATTTTTTTTTCCAACCCTAGTGCACTGACAACAGAACTCTCAAAATCTTCGCAATTCTGTATTGCACCATCCATTTGATGCTCATAGCTTGTTACACCACCATTAGTTCAAGCAGGAAACAAACTACAACACTTAGTCCTAAAACATTGCTTTCCCATTCAGCAATTTCTAAAATTTTCTGCTTAAAGCTTTGGTTGAATAAAAACAAAACAAAACAAAAAATCCAAGTAGTTTAGTCAAGTCCTTTTTCAGTTAGTTAGAAAGCCTTTTCAGTTTGGCTTCAGAAAGGAAGACACCACATGTCACAGTAAGCAATTAAAAAAAATAATTCCTTGCAACTTACTTCCTGTTTGTTGCAGTAGCCATTCGTCAGACTCTCCCAAGTCACTGCTTCCTGAATATCTGGGTTTCTTGGCTTTCTCTCTAAGATATTGTCATTAAGAAAGAAAAAACAACAACCACAAACCAAACCAAAAAAAACCCCACAACTCTACTACTGCTTGAATTTACATATTAAATCTCAAGAGCATAAAGCAAATGAACTTGATATTGCAAATAAGATACCACTGTGGTTTGAAAATTTTCTCTTTTGAAGGGTTAGAAAACGGAAAGCACAGAACACAGAGCTGCAAGGTGAATGATGCTCATAAAACTTGGTACAGATTATCACTTTAGTTCACACCAATTATAAGACAACGCTGATGTGGTGGGAAGCTTAAAACACGTTAGTAAGCTTCACAACTTCCATCAGCTCAAAGCTGTCTGTCAGAACCATGCCTGCAAAGTATTTCTTAACCACTTAAAAAACCAAACTGATCCTAAAAGAAAGATTATTTCACACCCAGTTTTTTAGATGCCACACACTGATGTTATCAGACATCTTAACTACTGAAGCAGACATCCAAGCATGCATTCATGCAAGCCACATAGAATGAGATAATGCTTTTTTAATATATTCCAAAGTGCAACACAGATACAGAATGCTTATGATAAATGTAAGCAGATGTATAGCACACTGAAAGGTGAAGGGTGCGCAGGAATGCATTTTAGGCTCAGGTTAATCATAACAAAGTACCACTTTATTTTTACTCAAAATCTATGTAGCAAAGCAACAAAAAAAAAAATTATTATTCCAGCTATCTACCTTTTTGGAAGACAACTTGAGTATTTCAACGGAGTAGTTTCAAACTTTTTTATGTTAGAAACACCAGGCTCCATCACGTTGCTAGAGTCTTCATAAAGAAGAAATTGGTATTTAAGAAAAATATACATAGTCTTCAGCTTGGTTATCAAACCAACTTTAGCGTAACTTGATAAGAACAAGTACGAACGTCCTTTAAAACAACCTTTGTTCTGCATGGGACAAGTACTACTGATACTGAGATCACAAGTGAAAAATAAAAAATACTCTTAAAACAGTCTTAAATATTTACAAAGTCATCAAACATGTACTGAGTTTGCAGGTGGTCAAAAACCGTCAAGAAGACGAAATACCAAATGTAAGCACTGTACTGTCAACAGCAAAGGTAAAGGTCTATAAAGAAGCTTTAAATAATGCTAACCGTGAGGGGTTTTTCTATACGAGTCAAACCTTACTAATTAATGATTTCTATATTGCCTAAAGCTAAATGGGTAAAAGCAACATTAACAGAAAAAACTGTGGTAGCTTCACAGATACACATGTGGGGGTTTTTGGGGGGCAGGAATAATACCAAATCAGAAGCAAATGCAAAAAAGAAAACGCATTAGGACAGAGTTGATATCAAAACTGAAAGCAACAGTGCTTGCAGAAGAGTTTTACTATAACTCAGGTAAGTAAATTCATGCGTGAATTCCTGATTTAAACTTCAGGAAAGACTTCTTTTTTTTAGTATTAAAAAAAATGTTTAATACTATCCTGAAGATGGCAAAACTTGCAAAGACTCAAGAAGTAGGTATCAATTTAATATAGAATAAAATGAGAAATAGGGCTGGGGTGAGGTGTAAGGGTCTGAAAGACATTATCATCACTTTTTCAGATTAAGCAATAGTAGAAACAGGCTCTCCCCTCACTTGTTAAAATGCTTGATGCTCTGGAAAATAAATAAATAAATATCTTGGCTGCTGCTAGGCATTTCAGCTTTGGTAAAGGTTCTGATTTTCTGGTGACAGTCATATTGATCCCCATGAAAGTCTGCATTTTCTCCCTTCCAGAGTACTGATAAAAATAACTTTCACCAGAGGCAGTTCATACTAATGTGTTCTCTACTTATCAGTCCCTTTCATTTATCTTGTGCTATCAGTTAGGCCATCTGTATTAAAATTCCTTGCATGAGAGAACAGTGAGGGAAAGTTACTCAAGAAAACTTCAAGCCCCATACGTTTCTTCAGTCATTTTCAAGAGCACGACGAGTTACAAAACATACTAACAGCAAGTATAATTTTTCATATACATCTGTAAATTCTCCTGATACAACCTAAAAACTACAGGTGTGATAAAATCCTTCTAAATACTTGTCATTTGTTCATTACTTAAAAATATATATTTAAAAAAAAGGCAACTTAATACAGAACCTAATTACAATTTAACTATTAACATTTACTATTTAAACAAACATGATTCTAGCAGATGCATACAGTGCTCCTGTTTTGTCTACAAGGAAGAAAAAAGGAATGCAAAAGAAAACCAGGATCCATTTTCTGGATGTGGTAACTTTCCTGGCAGGGTGCAACTTTCTCACAAGGCACTTCATCTTTTCACGTGTCAACTGAAACATCTGTAAATTTATGTTTTAAATACTTCTCTGAGATAACTTAGTTTGTCAAGAGTTTGCAAAGACGTACTAACCACAGACTAAGAGTACCCTAGGTAGTAACATTAATTATCATGCAAACGGTACTGGACTTTTCATAGTTTGCTGTCACCTTTACATAGTCTGCGTCCAACGCTGTTCATGCTGTTAGTACCAGATTCCTATTGAGGAATGGAAACTTTTATTCTTTAATGTAGCAACAGGAAAAAATGCCAATAACATCATTATGCTAATCTGACCAGTGATTAATTACTGCTCTGAAACATGAAAAAGACTTGCTCAGTGGCAAATCAGACAGTCATTTAAAGATGCTGAAAAAGCTATACTTTTTTTAATAGCCACATACAGAGTTCAAACGAAACTGTAGAGGCAGAGGAGAGAGTCTACACAGCTACCCTAGAAAGAAAACATGCTAATGATTTCCCAGTTAACATTCTGAGGTCAAACGCAAAGCATTATTTTGTTAAATTTAGACAAGTATGGCAAAACAAAACAAAACAAAACCCCCAACCTTAATATTGTCAGGGATAATAAATCACCTAATCCTGGCATTTAGTTGATTTCATCGTCTTGAAAATCACATCATAACAAAAGCTAAAATCACTTAACTGCAACACCTAAGAAGAGTTTGCACATTGGTGTTCGTTCACTAACTGTAGTTTCCCCTCCCCTCTCCATTGTAAGCATCTGGCAAAAATATAAACTAAGATTCATTTATTTACTTTATACCAAGACCCTCTGCTCGCTATTTTGGTTGTATCAGGCACTTCCTCCAAACCACAGAGGAACGACACATGCACACCCCCAGAAAAAACGCCAGTTCTATTTGTGCAGTCACAATTTGCCTACAGGAGAAATTCATAATAAATTTAAGAATTTACAAAACTTAACATTGAAAATGTTTAACCCTTCATAAATTCTTCCTTGGAATACGCTTAAGCATACCATTCTAAGATAACACAGTCTATAGCTCAGTTATACATTCCAAGTAACACAGTCCACCTACCTTCAACTAGGCTACCCTATCCTTCCTCTTATTTGATGTACTTGAATAACTTTTTCTACAAGATTTATACAAAGTTTACCATACAGAAAGTTACTAGGCACAGGTTTTTTATTAAGTGCTACATTAACTGTGTTAAAACAACCTTTTCCTTTCATCTCACCTCATAAAACTTATCACTTGTGATCTTTTCAACAGGAAGAGGCTTGCTATCTTGAAAATTTGTGAGAATCAATGCAATAGTAGTAAGCGTTTTACCCTGCATAACAGAAAAGAATATTATATTTTCCACAGATTAAAACGAACCAAATGACCAACCAATCAAGAAACACACACACGTTTTGTACAAAAAAAATTCAAGCTTGCTAAGTATTATTACCAGTCCCATATCATCAGCCAGTATTCCTCCAAGAACATTTTTAGGTCGCTTCTTTTCTGCAAAGTTTGTAAGTATATTGTAGTAGGAGTTACTTCTCTCTTCCCAAAAGGGTGGCAAATCATTACTGTTCTCACGTGAAACCATCCAAGCTAAAGCCTGCTTCTGATGGGGAAGCAAAGGCGTGCCAACAGCCTGTAAATTGAACAGATACGTTATGCACCATTTGCCTATTAAATATGACATTCCATTTTTGGAAGAAAAATCTTTTTTATAGAGTCCTTTGTATCTACTATTTTTTTTTCTGATTCAAGCATCTCCTATGTCCAGAAAAAGCTAAATATGCTTCTAGATGCTTAAGTATTTATATTTTTATAGAAAACAGTTTCTAGCTTAAGAAATACCTCTGCTCCTTCCATTTCACAAGTTTTATCATCTTCCTTCAGATCCTCAAACAACTTGTCAAATTCACTTTTAAGCTGCATAAATGAACACAAAAATTGCAATTAAAATTATTGCAATTAAAAATAACCTCACTAAATAATCAATAACTATTAAATTACAATTACCTGTCATATGATGATCAGTATAGATAGGTCTACCACTTTAGGACTCATTTGCTGGAATACATTCATTAGCTACTGCTATACAAACTACGTTCAGTTTTCCCAAGACAAACACATGCCAATACAAGCAAGGGCTTGAGAAGGGATGGCTAAATATATTCACATCCTTGTACAACACTCAGTAAAGTAATTACTTCACTCTAAAGAGCAGACAAAAAGCAACATAAAAAAAAACCCACCACCCAACCCTTCAGGTATCACCTTGGGTCAAATCTGAAGATTAAGTCTGGAAGTCAGATTTTATTTGCATTTGAGAACTTAACATACTTGTTATCTGGTAAAGCATTAGGACAGAGAAAAGAAAACACACCACCACAACAACATAAAATTATTGAACAACCAAAACCTCCCAAAGTTACATGGGACTCAAGGCTGTCACAGCTAAAATGTTTCCTTGCATTATAAAAATGAAAAAGTTCAAAAGTTCAAGATGACTTCAAAGCAAATCTGCGGTTCAGAAAAGGAAAAAAAATAAGTGACAGACTTCCACTTCACAAGCAGTGTTTTATTAGTCAAAAAAGTTAAAAGGCCCCCACTGTTAAAATTCCGACTTCCTGGTGTTTAAGTATGAAATGCAAACCTGTTCAGTTGTCAACTGCACAGCAGCATGAACCGGAGCACTGTAACTTGGACCAGCTCTCCCAGAAATCCACTTTGATCCAAAACCACATTCTGAACCTACTCGCCATTAAAAAGATAGTATTTTGAAACTCAACGGTACGATGACTTCCCAATCTCAGCCTTCACTGGCTCACCAGTAACAATACTGATCAGATTATGGGCTATAAGACAGTATCTTTCACTATTTGTATTTTAGCCTCAATTTATCCTTTACTTTCAATGGGCCACAAAGGCTTTCCACAAAGCTTCATGGCACTCACAGGCAATGAGCCTGAGGTTGGGATCCTTTGAGATGGTAACCATGTTTCTTAGAAATTGTTGTCTTACATGAAATTTGCCTTGGTGACAGTATGATGACCGATAACGCAGAAGGCTTTTTTACTCCAAACTCTTTTTCTGTTAACTATGCACAATAGAACCTGTAAGCTAAAAACTGAAATCCTGCTATATGTAAAACAGATCCGTCCCTCACCAGGTGTTAATTTCTGCACGCATCCTTATTCCTGACTACCACTGCTTCAACAACGCCTAGTTTCAGGAGCTCAAGTGCTTTTTGTGCGAGGCTAGCTCTGCAAAGCATCAGGTCTGGTAAGCTTTTATGTTCAGAGAGATACCTCATCTCTATTTGCTCACACCTCACTAGTAGGATACATGTCCTAGCACCCTGCTAAAAAGCAGCACTGTCCCTGAAACCCTCATCCTATAAAATGGTCTAACCTGTTTCTTAATAAAAAAAAAAAAAAAAAAAAAAAAAATCAGTTTAGAGAAATGCAGGGTATCATTACAGATTTTTAAGAAACATACGGAATTGAGCAACAGAACCTCAGAAAGACGTTGCTCAAATGCCTCTGCAATTGCTGGCAGGTAACATAAAAGGCAGGACACTAAAGTATACTTCCTATGAAGTTTAAAATTAATAGCTGTGGGCTCTGCATTATTCCACAACTAAGTGAAAAAATCATTTTGTGATTAACAAGACTATGACAAGGTTAAAGCCCTAAAACATTAATTCCAACCAGTGGCAAATTCAATCTGAATATTTTAAAAAGGGAAAAAACCCAAACTTCACAACTTACCTTTCAGAGGAGGAGCCAATTTAAATCCATGCCTTTTTAGCCGATCTAGCACTGCTTCCTTGTTTTCTTCTCTTCCCCAAAAGCTCATTTGTACGGGCATGGTAAAGGCATTTTTTGCTCCATAAGGGACAACCCTGATAAAAAGCAAGGAAAAAACCCACAGCACTAATCTTTTGTTTATTTTTTTTATATTGTAAACCTTGTTATTTCTTCAGCAAGAGGTACGCCAAAGTGCTTATTTTCATCAAAGTACAGAATGTTCCAGATAAGTGTTAAGTACTCACAGTGTGTAAATCTTTTATAACAAACCACCACAGACAGTTAATTTAAGAGTTCCACAAGAATCTTTAAGGAATTTGCTTTCACTAGTGTCTCTACATTTTATCATATATGGGAAAGACTAAACTGTGTGCAAGTAGTTCAACAGAAGAATAGAGTCTAAAAACATGATGCTTTAATCATATTACCAAGCACTGTCATTTCTGTCAAAAGAGAACACTTACAGTTTTCAGAATTTGCTAGCATAGCAACAAAAAACATTTCCATTATTTATATTCATGGAACCAAAAGCGTAATCTTCACACTTACCCTTCAATTAATGCTAGTTTGCTGTCCATAATGCCTGCCAATGCTGCCGCTAGTTCTTTTTTTATATGGCCTACCTGGTCTCCATTCACATTATTTACTTTCACTGCATTTTTATCATAAGGATTATTGGGCTCCCTCTGAAGTGCAACCATTTCATTGTTATTAACCTAACAAAGCAAAACAAATGCCAGAACACATTCATTTAGTTGCAAATTGTTTGCAGAAATATCTAACATACGCTTACTTAAATATCATGAAGCTTAAAGATTAATTTGGTATAGCATTCTGTTGTCAGTCTAATAACCTACTACTTATTCAAGATACCAAAAGCATTACAGAACAGCTACCTGATACATATCAGCAATTTCTGAGCAAGAACTGCTAACACATTTTGTAAGGGAACAAACATCCCTTTTTGTCCATGCAAACAGTTCAAAGACCTAATTTCTTGTTTTCAGTCACTTTCATTTGCCTTCTGTGGGTGAGCAGAGCTACCAAATAACTAAACCAGATTTGAAAGCTTGCTACCTTAATTAAATTTTGAATTAAAGTTATAGATTAAGTACTTCTTGTGAAGAACGTTGAATACAGCAAGTTAAGAAAAAAAATAATTATACTTGGTCAAAAGTTCTAGGAATTTTTGAAATTGAATTAAACTTATTTTTTCTGAGGCTGACAACAACTTTTTCTTCTGCTTTATAATTTATCATGCACTTACAATTCCCGTGTAGTATCGTAATCCAACAACACTTCCTCGCAAGGTTCCATATAAGATAGCCGAGTCTGTATCCTCCTCTGTTCCATAAGTGTCACCGACAGAGGGGAAGTCTTCCAACCCAAGACTGGAGTAAAAGTCAGGAGAGGAAAAACGGGAGTAGTTTCTCTCTCCTCTGCAGATGTTATACTGACAGTATCCTTTTGCAGAATCTCTACAGAAAGAAAAGTGTGAAATATCTGACAATTACTTTAATAATAGAATTATTATTTCCTTGTAATCTCTTTTACTCTTTATATAAGGCTACCTATAAACCCTGGTTTTACAACTTTATTCAGATAATATTTACCTGGAAACATTCAAAAAAAGTTTTATATTAGGAGAAAACTTTTGTTTACCATTTTTTAATCCCAACTAAATTAGTTTAAGCCACCTGCAATAAAGAGCTGACAATTTAACTGACTAAACTACAGTATTTGTGCATTCTGCCCTACCTTCCCTCTCTGTCAACAACATTAAGAATTCTCCAGATGTAGTTACATCTCTAATTATACCAGGCACAGCAAAATTTCCATGCGTTTTCCTAACACCAATTTTTCTCATCTAAGAAAAAGGTTAAAAAACCCCTCTTTGTAACCGATAACTCTGTATAACTTCATCCCTATATCCGCAAAAGTTGAAATGCTAAAACAACTGTTCCCTACATATTTCTTAAGCTTACCTTCACACCTTGACATCTATTACTAATACTTCATAAAAAAGTTGAGAAGAGAATCAGCTACTCCAACCTAACCTGGGTAATTACACTATGTATCTCCAATACAAACTGCCGTCTGCCAGGTTCCCCTTTTGGTGAAGGGATGCACCTAGTAACTCATGTTATTGCACTCGGGAGAGATGGAAACATCTCTGGCCACGCATTTAATGCATGTTTGAGTGAAGACCGACATACTAACAACTGTTTTTATCAAGTAGTACGTAACAATAAAATCTCAATCCAAATTTCAGCTGATACATAATAATCGTGACCTTTGGTACATCCCCAAACTACCCTCCTATGTTGCTGGATTAATTTAAGAATACTGTGATTTAAAAAAAAAATTAGTTTCCATATACTAGTTATTCGGAGCTTAACATAGTAAGCTTTGGTTCCTTTTGCAAACGGTATCTAAAGCTAGTTAAATACTGTATAACCGGCATTCCGTTTTCTCCGACAGAAAAGAGACACCGTTTAAGAGGCTTCGCTCCGAACTAACTGCAGATGAGCCAGCGAGGGGTTAACCAGAAGCCATTTTGCCACTGCGCTGCGGCGGGCCTCTCGGGAGCCCCGCCGGAACGCAGAAGCCACCCGAGCGGCCTTGGCGCCCAGCGCCGACACCAACAGGCCGGCGGAGACTCCGAGCTTCCACGCGAGCCACCTCCTCTCACCCCGCCGCCGCCCGCCCGCCCGCAACTCGCCGCCCGCGGCGACCCCCGCCCCGGCCGCCGCTCGCGGGACACGGCGCGAAGCGGCCGAGCGCAGGCGGGACCGGCCGCGACGCGGATCAGCACCGGCGCGGCACGGCGCCCGCCGCCACCCCCGTCTCACTTGGGCAGCCCCCAGGACATGGCGGCAGCAGGGCTGCCGCGGCCCGCAAAGCCCCGCGAGCGCAGGCCCCGCCGCCGCTCGCCGGCCGTGCGCCCGCGCTCCGGACGCCAACGGCAACCGCCAATCCCTGCCAGGGACCTCACAGACGCTGGCCAATGAAGGCGCTACGGACAGGAAGGCGACGCTGCTTTCCCGCCCCCCCCCCTCCCCCCCCCCCGCCCGCCAGCGGCGCGGTCAGCGCGCGCGACCCGTGCCGGAGGAGGCAGGCAGCCCTCCCTCCGGGGCTCCCGGCCCTACCGACACACCGCGTAAGCTTCATCGGACACGGGGGAGTGTCAAAACGATCCGTTCGCGGCGGTGGAGAACAAGTGCAATTAACCGTAGGTTACAGACAAGGGAACACTCACGAGTTTGCAAAGATGCCGAGAAACTGGGAGAGGACGCAAAGGGCGAAGCAGGGGTTTATCAGAAGGGGGTTTTCTGAAAGCTTCTCTTGTAATGAGAATAGAAAGTAGCCTGCCTTATACACCGACCAAGATGAAAGCATCTGGTACACTACCTTAGGCAGAAAACAGTACGTTGTTGCGAGTCGTCGATGTATCTGTGTGTGAACGCGTCAATCGTTGCCGCGATCAGTGACCTTTAGAAGCATTTATACCCTTCCAGGATAAAGCCTTTTGAAAAATACTTTCATGTCACTTAGGTGAAACCACTCTGAAGTTTCCTGCAGCTTCTCCCAAAAACTGTAACCAAATGAGCTGTAATTCAAGTCAAACAGATACTTGCTGTAACCAACAACAGATGAGGAAAACAGAATTTTTCTTCTTCATTGCCCTACTGTTAAAAAAAAGAAAAAAAAATGAGAGGAGGAGTTTTAAAAGCTTCCTTTGCCAAAAACTGAATACTTTCACCCACTGCTCCAGCGTGCTGTTCCATCCCATTAAATAACTGAAATACTTCACAAAGTCACTGAGGCAGCCGCTGCTATCCATTGAAAGAAATGTTCTGTCAAAAAAGGGATTTATGCAGCAGTCTTCCTGGATTAACCAGGATGCTAGATGAAAGAAAGTTACATAGTTTTATCTAAAGATGCAGGTTAATGTAAAAAAACCAACCGAATAAAAACCCACAAACAACAACAAAAAGGAAACCAAATCCCAGCTTTTCAATTATGCATCCTTGAAACTTTGCCAACAACTTCTGTATAAAGATTATCATCAGGGAAAACTGCCCCAGAATTAAAATCTAATGTATCCAATGTATAAATTTGCTGGTTTATAATAGATTTGCCAAACTAACTTTGTCAGAGGCTGAAACAGTAAAAGAAAACCCAGATTGTTAGAATGATTTTTGACAGAATTTTCTTCTATGTGAATACATAATTTCTCCTCTTTAGATTCATACCGATACTGCCATGGTCCTAGATAGTTTTAAGACTGACTTACTCCATCTTTAGAAGCCAATTTTAACTTCAATCTACAGAGATCATTCAAACTGAAGTGTAGGTTTCTAGGCAAGACCCTGTTTTTCATTAAATTACTGACACATTCTCACAGATTCAGTGGTTCAAGATGGAGTTTAAAATCTGTCCGCGTACCTGTTTTGGTCAGTGCAAATTTACTGAAATAAAACTTATGTTACAGCTTTTACAATTAAAGCTATAAAGTTACAAGGAAAACTATAATAAGATAGTATTCTAGGTAACTGTTTGAGTATTTTTTTTTTTGAGAAAAAAAGATTACTAGAACACTCTCCCATAAGGACCTGCACATCTGTCAAAACCAAAAGTGACAGAGTTAATTTACAGTAATTTTCCAACAGAAGCTCTTCTGCAAACTGGACTGGTTCCCACTTGCTTCCTAACTCTTAAGCAATGCATGTGGCAGACTGAAGGGAATCCTACTCTCAGGCAAGCCAGGAGACCTGGGAAGCAGAGCCTAAAACTGAGCTTCCAACATCCACAGTTCCATGAAAACCTACAACAGATAATGCCTTGCAGTCAGAAATGCTAAGGCTTGCACAGTTCACTGCTCTCTCCCTTTCACATACAACTTTGATATTTAAGATTGCTACACATTTGAAGAGGAGCAATGTTAAATATCAAAAGCCTTTCAGAAACAAATACTTTTCTTCATTCATTTATACTGTTCATTATCCCCATATTGTTTCCTTATACTTCCCCCACCACCACATAATTTTTCTTCTTGCATACAAAGCTTGCAAGATTTTTGTTATCTTCTCTTGAATATACCAGAAACACAGTCATCTATAAAATAACAGCATATTCCAGTCTGGTTATTTTCCAATGTGATATGATCAATAAGGCTGAGACCACAAAGATCAGCACACACCACATCCTATAAAAGGTTAGGCTTATGTCCTGTCTGTGTTTTCAAAAGGGCTGTATTTTCTGCATCAGGAGCTCAGTATCTACAGACAACATATCTGGCAATGATGGAATATCAAGTCCTTTCAGAATTTTTTAAGGGGCATTTTAAAATCATAATTTCTCTTGAAGAATACATGAAAGGCTGAATACACAGTCCCTCTCAGAGGCTCTATACTACAGCTAATATTTTTGAGACCTTACTTTCTCAGGCTCATTTCCTAAAGTGAAATAGTGGTCTACAGTGATGCCTCCTCTCATTTCTCCCTTTGCTGACGCTAAACATTTTTTCTGTTGTTACCATAGGATGGCAATGCTGCATAGGCCTATTCTTTTCCCTCATCTGTGCCACAGTCATTGCTGTATGTGTAGGATAACTGCCTTTTCATAAAGATTTAAGTCCACAAAGAGTCAAGGTGAAAAATCTTCCTGGGCTCACATGACCTATCAGGTTAGAATGGTTAAGATGTACAAGAAATTCTGTAACTAAGAGCATATAAAGGAGTCTGACATGTATAAAAGGATAATAAGAAGAGCTGAACATAGTCAAGTCAGTCAGTGGTAAATGGATAATTTTATAGTTTAAATGTAAATGCTATCTTGGCATGTATCTGCACAACTCTTTCCAACAGAGTACAATTAATGGCCCCACAGAATTTTTGCCAGTAAAGGAGGGAAAATAGCTTTGTACACAATTCTAAACACCAAAGTTCATGAGAATTGTGTGATCAGCTTTAGTTAGACAGTGATAAGGAATAAAAAATGTGCATTACAAGAGGCCTAAAAGAGCTTGGCTTACTTAATGTACTAAGACAAAGTCTGAGAAACAGGGTATGATTAATTTTTATACACATATCAACAGAGCAAACCACTGAGAAAGGAAGTAGATTATATAACCTAACCAAAATTGTTCACACAAGCACAAATGGTTGTAGCTACTCATACGTACATTTAGACCAGAAATAAATATAAAAAGATACTAACATGAATAGTTCAGTTCTAGATAGCCCTTCCAGAAGGAATGAGACCAAAATAAATGGTTATCTTTGAGACCAATTTATAATAGGAATTCTGTGACATAGCTGCCTGTGTCAGTAGGGAACTTTACTCACTAAGTCAGCATCAATGACATACCAGTAAATAGAAGAAAATTAGTAAATCCCCATAATTTGGTACTCTCAGCAAGCCAATGGTCTGAAGATGCAGAAAGGAAAGTATCAGGAATCTTGAGACAGAGAGTGAAATAGACCTGTGGGTCACCATGAGAGAAAAAAGTAGGCATCTTGGGAGTATGGCGGAGCTCAAAGAGTCTAAGTCATCCTGTGGAAGTGCTTTTCTCTCCTTTGCTTACAGGAGGAGCCTAGAGCTACTGGCTCACAAATAAGTTGCTCCTGTAAGCTGTAGATGTTGTGTTACATGAAATGGGCAAGGGCCTCTGCCCCTGCTGCAATTCAGACCAGCTTCAACTATTATCATATTGGGCAGGAATTTGAGGAGCACAGAGCCCTAGCAATAATTTGACCCTAACATATTCATGCATCCCTAAGGAAAGAAAAAAATCATCTTCTTGTGAGGACTTAAAAGCAAACAAGTTAACAAGCTAATCTATTTTTATGTAATTAATAAAGATGGCAGTGTTCTTCGCGTGTTTTCCACTACACTTACCTTAGAAAAACCCAAAGCACTGCAATTACAAACACATCAGCTCAGGTTAGGCTCATGCTTAGCATGAATTAAGCATCACTCCACTGGCTTCAATGAATTAATAGCCACTTCTTCATCTTAATTTTTTACCAGTTCTTACTGTTAACAGCAGATCTGTCATTTGCTTTTCTTTAAATTTTTGGGGTTTAGGGGTGGGTTTTTTTGGTGGTTGGTTGGTTTAGGGGTTTTTGTTTGGGGTGTTTTTTTTGAGAAAAATAAAGGTAAACTGCTTTATCCCTTTTGGTGAAAAGCAGCTGATTGATGTTAGTTAGCAGATGCTTTGCTTCACAAATGTGTGGTACATTTATTCTAGGTGGAACTTCATTTGAAGTAGTCTCTACAAAGCCTGTTTTATTCTAAATCATGCTATAATTTTATACAGCTTAACAAGAACAATACATGAAAAGCATCAGTTTTAGTCTAATTTCACTACTGTTTTAGCTACTATTTCCCGTAAAAATGTGAAAGAGGTAATCACATTGTTCTCCTTGCTTAACAGTAAAAAAAAAGTATGTTGAAAAATTCATTGATGATCTTCATCATAAATATCCTAAAATCATTAGAGTGGGTTTTTTTGTTTGTTTGGAAGTTTTGGTGGGTTTTTTTTGGTTTTGTTTTGGGGTTTTTTTGGTTTTTTTTTACGGTTTTGTACTTAACACAGGAAATGCCGTTAATTACTGCACAGAGTAGCTTTTTTTTGCCTGCCAATTACAAGAGCATAATATAAGGAAAGGTCCAGGAATTAATAAATTAATGGAAACAACATTAGTAATGTTAACAGTATTTTAATCACTGTAATTTCCACTCTAAGAGGGAATATGTTTTAAAAAAAATGTACTGTATCATCTTGATGCAGCTGAGAAAAAATGGCAATAGCAATTTTCTTATAAAGAATTCTACGCTACAAAGGAATAGATAACAAGTATTAGATCTTAAGGGTCATTAATTATTTGTTAGTATAGCCTATACTGTAAGAAAATTTGATGAATCAACAAGAGGTACTGATTAATGGAACTCCACAGTGCTATCAGATCTACTTGTATTTTATAGCCTAACAAGAAAGGTGTATAACCTCCTCATTGCAAACCAGTGTAACCTTCAAAAATGCTTCCTTTAGTAAATTGCACTTGTGGCTGCTTCTTCACTAGATACACTAGTTTATAATGGTTTTGTTCTGTCTTCCTATTGGTAAATTCTCTAGATTTCTAATATTTACTAGTGAATTATAATAATTCTTGAAATCTCTCTATCAATTAAGGCATATTCTATTTGTGAGTAGTTCTTTGTTTCTCCAAACAAGACACTCAGCATTTGAATCATAGTAAATAGTTTTCATAAGGAAGAAGGGCCCAAGCAGCATCTTGCCTAAAGTTATGTTAAAATGTATTAGACATATTGACAAAAACTTAAGAATGATACAAGTGTTGTCACTAGCTAGGAAGTCACTGGAAAAAAATGACACCCCAGGAATGATGGCATGCTAAAAATAATGTCATGACCACTTTTGCCCTCTCCAATTTTAACCCCTAGCCCATCTTGGCCTGTACCCAAAGTCCCATTTTACTGCAGGAGACTAAACAATAGGCCTTCATTACTGGCTCCAAATGACTGGCTGATTGCTTACGCCAATATAGGAATAATTTACAGACACAACAGTAAGAAAACAAAAATGTATAAATAGAACTTCTAAAAAAATGTGAAAGGACTTGCAAGAGGAAATGGATAGGCGAGGAAAAAAGAAAAAAAAAATCTTAGCTGAAACATCTGAAGACCCTCAGTGCGTTTAGAGACCCAATATAAGAAGGACATAAAACTGCATTCTAATATAAAGTCTGTCAACTTTTACTACTCCTGTGTATTTCAGGATTCAAGCAGACAAACACACACACATACAATTCAGATGCAAATGCACACTGAGCACATCTCTATCAGATGCAAGTTGCACAAGAAAAACAGGAACGCTGAAGTTAAGGGCACTATCACTTTTAGAAACATACATATTGCCTTGGTATATTTAAATTACATTAAGACAATGTTGTCTAAAGAAAACTAAAGGTATTGTCCTTCAAAGCTGGGTTTCTTCCTTGCATGTACAGAGGGGCCAGTCCAAAAAGGACCACCTTTGAAGTATTATCTATCTGTCATTTATACTGAAAACCACCATCATTTAAAGTCACCTCCATAACTTCTTCAGAAAAGCTATTCACAGAAAGATCTGTAAGATGATACTTGATTGTTTTCAAATAATCCAATGCAATTTTATAAAGATTATATACTTTTGATATTAATATATTACAAGTAGAAAGTAAAGAAACCTTAATTTTAGTATGTTATTCATAAAAAGAAAACCCCAAAGATAAAAAGGATAAATTGTTCACAAGCAAATATGTCACCCCCATCTTTTTTTGATTTCCAGACTAAATAGAGGATTGCATTCAGCTCAAGGGTTGTTTCAAGAGTTCCCAGCACTGTAGGCAACACACCATTTTCTCTGTATCCCTTCCAGAAAATGGAAAGGGATGGAGCAGGGACAAAAAGCAGCAGTGATGAGCCTAGGAGACTCAGGCTAGCTGCTCTGAAGAAAATATGATTCAAAGGAAAGATGCAAATGCTGTTGCTGATGAGTGGTACCATCTTTGTCTCACAAAGGGCTTCTGCCCAACATCTGATTCTTCCCAGTCTTGTTTTCCAGGTTTTATGTGACCAAAGCTAGGACTTGTGCAAGAAAGTGTCTACAGTTAGATCTGGCCCTTCTAATGCAGTGTTTATGTAAAATGATTCAAGCACAGATTTTTTTCACTCTCAATAGGAATTTTACCAACTTTTGTACTGCAAAATGGAGTTACAACTCACACAATAAAAAGCAATGATTATGTGGATGTAAATCAGCATGAAGAACTGGGCACAATAAAGTGTCTGGCACCTTTAAAAGTGAGCACAATAAATAAAATTTTTAAAAAAGCCCAAATAGGCCCATTTTCAAGTTACTTTGGTGTTTCTAAAACTGCATCTTAAACAGACTCCTTAGTTACACTGCTAAAGATAAGCTTCAGGATGTTTGAAGCACACTACCACTCAAAAGAATTACATTCTCTTTTATCATGGCAATCTTCATTAAAAGCCTATGACTTTCATAATCAAGCTGTACACCTATCTTTTAAAACTCTCCTGTCCTTTAAATTAACTCAAACTTTAAGGCCAAAGTCATATTTCAAACATAAACTAGGTCATCTTTAGTACATAATTTATTTGTCTTTGCAAGCCTTTTCTATGCAGCAGGCTTGAAAGGAAGTACGTCAGCCTTTGGTATCTCTGACTTTAAATATAACCTCACCACTAACACCAGTCTCAACTTAGGATATGATTATATGGGTGTGAGTGTTATCTTATTTCCTCACTCCTAGTCCTCTATGTATTAAAGAGCTTGTCAATAAACCAGCCTAACCCACAACACTACCAGAGATATAGACATACATATATTTTAATTATGTACAAAATATCGCGTGTAGATGAAAGCAAGTCATGCCATAGACCTCCTTCAGCTCAATATTCCATAGTGGTATTGATCCTATAAAAGTAACAGAAATTTAAAATGGTAAGAAACCTATTGTTACATTCTTGAGTACAAGTGGCAAAAATCTGTTTAGTAAGAATATGGCCATATTTGCATCAGTTCCCAGGTATAAACTGCTTTTATAAAAAGGCTTGTTAAAAAAAAATCAAAACGATAGCAGGAACCAGGCGTTAATCTCAGTTTTAAGCTGCTCCTTCAGATGTAGCTTTAAATGCAAGTGGTTGTAAATTATGTAAAACCTAATAAAAAATTGCATAAAACTTGCACTGGAACAACTGAAGTCCCATAGAAAAATACTCTAGCTTAAATAATTTAAAAAAAACCCAACAAAACCCCAAACAAAACGCTATTGAGTTTTGTAATTTCTTTTGAAAGGTATTATTTTCTTCTAGTACCACAGATACATAGCTTATATTTTGCAGAGAAACAGAACATAACTACCTCCAATAACCTGAAATCACACCTTGTGGGCAGACCCCTGAAACAGAGAATGTCTTTTGCTCAGCACAGCATTTTTTAAATACAGAGCAAGGATACAATTTACCAGAATTGAATGTGAATAGCTTGACATTTATAACAACAGATGGAATTTCTTTTCCCATTTCAACTTTCAGGCAGCTCCCTCAACAAAGTTAAGTTTTTTCTTCAACTTTCATTCACTCTGTCAGAAAGATAATAATCTAGACTGAATATTTCTATTGTACAAGGCTGTTATTAAACTACGTCCAAGCTTAAAAAGAAAGTCTTGACAGAAAAAAAAAAGGATTGATTGTAATGCCTTCCTGTCCAATCTTGATTAGAAGTACATTAAAATAAATGAAGACTCCTAGCTAGATATCTTTCTGTGAGATTTCTGTTGGCCTGTTAGGCAGAACTAACATTACAGAAGAATAATCTTCTCCACTGCTAGTAAAAAAATTCATAGAGCACTTCCTGCATTTCGTGGACCAGTTTGATCTCCTCCAGCCTCGTGTACCCACCAGGAAAAACCTCCATGCAATAACGCTACATGGGGAGCACTACAGGGGATGTGCTGACCACTGGAAAAGAATTAAATTTTGACAGAAAGGAGAGGGAGAAAGAGGAAAGAAGGGGAGAAAGAACAGGCTGCCCAAACAGGTTGTGTCTACCCCATCCCTGGAAGCATCCAAGGCCAGGTCTGATGGGGCTCTGAGCAACCTGGTCTAGTGGAAGGTGTCCCTGCCCAGGGCAGGGGGGTTGGAACTAGGTGATCTTTAAGGTCCCTTCCAACCCAAACCGTTCTGTGATTCTATGAAGAGGAAAGAAAAGGAGAAAGAGGAAAGAAGGGCTGAAAGAGGAACAAAAGGGAGGAAAAAACCAACTGTGGCATGGCTGCTACTCCAGAAAGCAACCGAGCGTACTCACTTCAGCTCCAGACATCTAGCTTCACCTATCCCACCGGGCAGTCTTTTTCTGCTGACAGGGATTTCCAGGCCCTCAGAGGTCTCCTCTCCCCGGCCGGAGCTGCACGCAGGCACTCCTGCCGTTGCCCTGACCGGCAGCAGCCGTCCCGCGGCCTGGAGAACGGCCATTGCAGCTGCGCACCCCAGTCAAGCCAGAGCTTCGCAGCCGTCCGCACCTCCAGCTTCTGGCCCGAACAACCCCCAGAGCCGGTGCGAGCACAGGACCTTCGCCACGGCCCTGAGGGCAGCCCGAGCCCACCGCCGAGGCGCCTCCCACGCCGCAGTTCACCGCCTCGAGCCGACACCCCCACGCCCAGTGCAGCTCGAGCCCCGCCCTGTGGAGACGCGACAGCTCGCGCGCTTTCAGGAGAGCATGTGGCAATCATCGCTCCACGTGGGGAGAAGAGCGCCCTCGGCTAATCAGCGGTCTCCGTTCACCCCTAGACCGCCCAGGTAACAGCCAATGGGGAGCCGACACGCGAGGGCGAGGGGCCGGAGGCGGTTAGCAGTCGGCAGTTGGAGCTGTGCGACAGGTGGCGGTGGGTGTGGTGTGGTGTGGTGCGGCCGGAGTTCCTCAGCTTTGCAAGACATCATGGTGGGGAAGGGAATCTTCGGGGCTGGGGAGGGGAAGGAAGGGTACTTGGGAGTGCTTCTGCTGCGGCAGTCTGGGGAGTTTGGACCGCATGCGCTGCGGCAGGACTTGCAGGCAGTCTCTGCGTGGAGTCCCCGCGGTAGCAGTAAGGCAGATGGACTGGGGAGGAGGGAAATTGGGGTAAGAGTTAATAGTTCCAGGGAGGCGAGGCACGGAAACTGGCCGGTGGCTAGTAAGACGAGACGTGTAGAAAAGCGACGGACGTCTGTCGGTAGCGGGCGCCTTCCACGCGGAGGGGTGAGGGGCGGGCTGAAACCTGACCCAGGCGGCAGAGAAACGGCGGGAAAGCACGGCGGCAACCGACCGCGTCGCTCCGGCGTTGCTGGGCCGTCTCGCCGAGCCAAGCCGCAGAGGCTTGCGGGTAGCCAATCAGAGGAGAGGAGTGTGGCCGGCAGCCAACTGCACCGCGTGCTCTTGAGAGGGCAGTGGTGAAGGGGCGGCCTGGGCCGTTGTTGCGGGGATTGTCTGGCGCCGGCTGCGAGCGCGGCATGGCGGTAACGCGACGGGGGATGGGGAATGGTGAGGCGGCGTGAAAACATAGGGAACTTGGCGCCAACCGAATGGGAGTGGAAGTAAGCACAGAGTTAGTCTCCAAAAGATTTCTGACAGAACCACGGGGTGAGAATCAAAACGTGCAATCAAGGATACAAGTTTTGATGAAGCCATCAAGAAAACGGGAAAGAGCAGCCCTGATGCCCTACTTTTAATTCACTACCTCTGCTTTTTCCTAGATACACTGTAACAGTAAGCTAGAAAAATGGCCTATTTTCGTCTGGGGTGTAAGACAAAATGGAGGTCTTGAGAGATTAAACATACATGGCACAGTTGTTTAGAATCAAAGGAGCTGGATAAAAGTGGGCTGATGACATTTGACGGGGACTCGCAGATGATTTCACAGAGGAACTCAAATATGTGTGAATTGCCAGGGACAATATACTAAGTGGTCCTGTGCAGGAAAGATTCTTGCAGCAGTTATCCAGTATGCAATTTGGCAACAAATCAAGGAAATTTAGGGTTATTATGTAAAGCAGTCTTCCAAAATACAGGAAGGTGAAAAAGAGACTAGGCAGAATATTAAAGATACAATATACGTGCAGCATGGTAGGGGATGATGAATCTGTATTCATCCTCTGTGTTCATAGAGACTATATTGTCTTTAAGATCTTCCAATATTCTCCAAGTCGGCCCAGGTCAACTAAGGCGAGTAGAGTCTTGTCAGCAGCAGACAATTTGATCAGTTAAATTGTCACTCGAGCAACCAGGGAATACTGCAGCAGAGAAAGATCATGGAAAGATACAACCCGCAGATACATAGTTATTATGAGAATAAAATCTAGAAGACAGGTAGCTCCATCTCTCATTGTCGTTGTACTGTTTTTAATTTGCAGCGTGAATGCATATCCATCCATGTTGGTCAGGCTGGTGTTCAGATTGGTAATGCGTGTTGGGAATTGTATTGTCTTGAACATGGGATCCAGCCTGATGGCCAAATGCCTAGCGATAAAACTATTGGAGGTGGAGATGATTCATTTAATACCTTCTTCAGTGAGACAGGAGCTGGTAAACATGTTCCCAGAGCAGTGTTTGTGGACCTAGAGCCAACCGTAGTTGGTATGTACCCAACATTAAAGATCTTCAGTGTAAAAGTGCAGATTCCCTATGGCCTTTTTTGTTTGTTCAGAACACTATATATTTTAAAAGATGTGTGTCTGGATGCTGTTTTGACATTTGAGGTTATTATTAGAAAGAAATGAAATAATGGTCTACAAGTAACAACATTTGGAAAACAATAGAAGTTTTTTAGAGTCTGGATAATCTTTGTAGGCTGCTGCACTGCATCCAGAGTTTTGTTAAATTGCTATCTGCAGTCTTGTCTGTACCTGTAATGTAGTTTTCTGAGTGACCTCTGTGTTCTCAGGTACAAATACTGCTTTGTGAGTGCCTGATGTTTTCCCCTAAACAAAGGGGCTGAAGTTGTGCCAACTTTTTAGGCTACTCAGACAAGCTGTGTATAGTCGGGGATGCTGTCTACACTCTTTTGACATGTGCACTTAGTGTGTAGTCACTAGGCAGCACGCACAGAACTGATCAAATTTATGTTGTGGTATTTTGGGGTTTTTTGTAGATGAAGTACGTACTGGCACATACAGGCAGTTATTCCATCCCGAGCAGCTCATTACTGGGAAAGAAGATGCAGCCAATAATTATGCCAGAGGCCATTATACCATTGGAAAAGAGATTGTTGATCTAGTGCTAGACCGCATTCGCAAACTGGTGAGAATTCATGCTGCAAGCCAGTATTTAAACTAACTGATACAGCTCTATAGCTATCTATAATGATAGCTTGCTATGTTTTTTCCCTAAGAATTTTGTGCATAGTTGATTGCTTAAAAGGGAACAAAACAAAACTTTTATCTCCAACCCCCCCCCCCCCGCCCCCAGTTAAATAAAAATTCAGTCAGTAAAACTTAAAATTTTTTAGGCTCTGAAATATTATTTCAGAGTATTTTAAGGATACCTCAGAAACATATTATGAAAGCCTTAAACAAGTGTAACAACCTTTGTTACACTTTTTTGTTTGTTATTTTCATTTTGAATCATGCCATTATGTGTCATGCAAAATATTGCTAGTACCCTGAACATCAGGTTATGGCTGAATGCTTAGCAATTTTAATTACTTTTCTATTTTTTTTAATCATGACGTTGCATTGTGAGATATTCACGTAGGATGATAGGATTCAAAGTGAAATAGTGATTGTCTACTTAAAATTACAAAAATAACCCTCCCCCCCTTGTTTTCAACATCTGGTTGATACTTGCTGAAAGCTAGTATGGGAACATAAACAGATCCTAAAGCTGTAACCCAGCTGTAGTTTATAGTAACTTGTCACAGTGGTGCACAGCTGCTCTTGCTTACAGTGGTATTAAAATGGCATCAGAGACAATAAAGAAACTTTTAAATATTAAAATACTCTATTCAGAAAAAGTTATGCAGAGGCACTGGTACTTTTGAGTAAAAGACATGCAAGAAAAAAGGAGGACCACCTTTCAAGAATGCTGGTTTTTTATTGTAACAGTCTAAACCTAACAAACTTAAGAAAGAAATGCTTTTGAATGATTATTTTAATACTGCTTTCTCCAAAATCATCAATAACTTTTTTTTCTCCCACTTTTTTTCCACCCCATTATAGGCTGATCTGTGCACAGGGCTGCAAGGTTTCCTTATCTTTCATAGTTTTGGAGGAGGCACTGGTTCAGGGTTTGCATCTCTGCTCATGGAAAGGCTCTCTGTTGACTATGGCAAAAAATCTAAACTGGAGTTTGCGATATATCCAGCACCACAAGTTTCCACTGCTGTAGTGGAACCTTACAACTCAATTCTAACTACCCACACAACATTAGAGCATTCAGACTGTGCCTTCATGGTCGATAATGAAGCCATTTACGATATATGTCGTCGTAACCTTGACATTGAACGTCCTACTTATACCAATTTAAACCGATTAATTGGGCAAATTGTTTCATCCATCACAGCCTCACTGCGTTTTGATGGAGCCCTCAACGTAGATCTGACAGAATTTCAAACTAACCTTGTTCCATACCCACGAATCCATTTCCCCCTGGTAACATACGCCCCTGTCATCTCTGCTGAAAAAGCGTATCATGAGCAGTTGTCTGTGGCTGAAATTACCAATGCTTGTTTTGAACCAGCCAACCAGATGGTAAAATGCGACCCTCGCCATGGCAAATACATGGCCTGCTGTATGTTATATAGAGGTGATGTTGTTCCCAAAGACGTCAATGCAGCGATTGCTACTATCAAGACTAAACGTACCATTCAGTTTGTGGATTGGTGCCCAACTGGATTCAAGGTACTTACATAGCTTTTTAAAGTGGTTGATGTTTGAAATACTAGGAATTGTATAGTATTCAGAGGTAACAGTCATTCTACAATGTTGTAATGTCCCTGTTAAATCTTTTGATGAAGTACAGAATAACTGTAAGCTATTAATTTGTTTGTAACCATGGTGATTTTTGATTGTTATGAGAAATCAGTCTTTAAGCATTAGCACTCATGAGGAAAGTTTTCATTTGTTTTCTTGAAGGTGGGCATTAACTACCAGCCTCCAACTGTGGTGCCAGGTGGTGACCTTGCCAAGGTCCAGCGGGCTGTGTGTATGCTAAGTAATACAACGGCTATTGCTGAAGCATGGGCTCGCCTCGACCACAAATTTGATCTCATGTATGCTAAGCGTGCCTTTGTACATTGGTATGTTGGCGAAGGAATGGAGGAAGGAGAATTTTCTGAAGCCCGGGAAGATCTGGCTGCCCTTGAGAAAGATTATGAAGAAGTTGGTGTAGACTCAGTAGAAGCAGAGGCTGAAGAAGGAGATGAATATTTAGAAAACTGAAGTCTAGAAAAATTTACTGGAGGAAAAAAAAGAATTGCAGAACCGTGTTCACTTGTTTGATTGTTTTCAAATAAAGTTTTAAAGGTTCTACCTTCTATTTTTTTCTTCTTTGCTATTTATTTATGTGTATTTGTGTGCACTTTCCTGTGATCCCAACATGTTCTGAGACATACTCTCTTTGATTTTTGGTTTCTCACAAGCAGGAAACTGCTTCTGCTTCAGGTTGTTACCGTACTAACATTACTGTTACTATTCCAAGCCTGTCTGCACAATACAAAGGAACCTAATCTTTCCTGAAGGTGTTTTCCCAGTAAGGCTGGCTTTGCAGAAGACTTATTAAAATCTCCAGGGTTAGTTAACTGCGTGATACCGTACTTAAGTAATTTACCTGACTAGTTATGGCAGATGCTGTTACCTTTTTGAACGGAACTAGCACTTATTATCAGATTACTGGGGGGGTGACATTATGCAGAGGAAAAGGCAAAATTTTTCAACCAGCACGCACCCCTTTTGATTCAGATAAAAGGAAGATAAAAGAGCCGATCTGTTAGCTGCTTTAAAAGAGCATTGTAATTTTTTACATTCCTACCGTGGCCCATTAAAAAACCAATGTCCTTTAACAGTATGTTCCGATTAATATAGCTTTATAGACACTTGGAAGCAGTTAAATTGTAGGACACTCGGCTCGGGTAAAAACTGGCTGACCTGCTACCTTAAATTGTTTTAGTCCTGAATCCTGGTAAAGGAGAAAAAGCTTTAGTGTTTTGCTTGTTTGTTTTTGGTTTTGGTTTTTTTTTTTTTTTTTTGCAGGTTTGGGTTTGGTTTTTTCCTTCGCCACGAGTTTTACAAAACCTGGAGAGAGAGAAGGGGCTACCTGTGCTAACGAGAGCCAGAAGCGAATTGTTTTCAGAAGTCCTTGTGACCAGTAGCTGCGGAGCGTGCAGTTGACGGAGTTCTGAAGAAAAACTTGCTGCATTTCGAACCCAAAACGCCTTCCTTTTTGCCTCCGGGAGGCTGCAGCCTGCCGCGCCGCCGCCGTTCCTGCCGCTGCTGCCGCTGCTGCTGCTGGCGGCGGCGCCGGCCCCGAGCCGCCCCGCGGAAGTGGCGCTGGGGGAGAGCGGCCTGCGGGGGCCGGCGGGAGCTCTCTGCGCGGCCGTGGCGGAGGTCGTCGGGGACCATGGTGCAGCTTTACAACTTGCACCCCTTCGGGTCGCAGCGGGTGGTGCCCTGCAAGCAAGAGCCGGCGCACTTCTGCTGCGGCCGCGATGTGCTGTTCGTGGCCAGCGCGGCGGCCAGCTGCGGGGTCGAGGTGTTCGCGGTGCGCGACCGGGGCCGCTGCGAGCCCCTGGGCTCCTTCGCCACGCTGGGTCCCGTGCTGCGCATGGCGCACAGCCAGGCAGGTCAGTCTCGTTCGCTGCTGGGCCCGGGAGCGCCGGCTCGCGTGCGGGGAGAGGCCTGCGGGCCCCCACCGCTCTGCGCTGGGGCGGGGTGGGCGGCAGGACGCCGGGCCGAGGCGCTCGGGCCGGGCCGGGGAGGGCGCTGGGCCAGCGGAGGCGGCCGGGCTCCGCCGGGCGGGCCGGGTCGGGGAGCGGCGGCGGGCCGTGAGCCACGGCCTGGTCCGAGGAGAGCCACGGCCTGGTCCGAGGAGAGCCACGGCCTGGTCCGAGGAGAGCCACGGCCTGGTCCGAGGAGAGCCACGGCCTGGTCCGAGGAGAGCCGCGCGGGCGGCTGGACGCGCTGGGGCCGGCGGGAAGTGCGGGGACCGGCGCGTTGCTACTTCTGCCGCCTTCCTCCGCCCCGCTGCAGCCTGGGCTGCTGCCTTTGTTGTTTGGGCTTTTTTGGCTTCGGAGCACGGGGCGGGTGGTCTCCCCAGCCGATGCCACTGCTCTTCCTGAGTCTTTCCCTGGTCTTCAGAGAACAAAACATTTTCTCGTTAATGGATATTCTCGCGGGGGGGGTTGGAGGAAACACCTTGTCTGCAATTGCAGCTCATAAAGCGATTCGCTTAGGCGTTAGCCTGGACCTTGATCTAGAAGTTGTTCGTTTTAATGGTATGGGAAGTGTGTTCCACCCAGCAAAGGAACTTGAGCTTTCGATTTCATTAGAGAAAAATTGCTGAAAACCGTTTGGGGGAATTTTTTGTAGGAGTCGAGAATTTAAGATGATCTTTGGAATTTACTACAGCAGGTAAAGAGCTCAAAAACTGTCATCTATTCTTTAATGATGTATCAGGACCACTGCTTTCTTTTAAGGAGACTATCTGGTGACAATTGAAGAAAAAAGCAAAGCAACTTTCCTAAGAGCCTATATGAACTGGAGATGCATGTCTGCAGGGAGTTCTCGTGTTTGTGTTCGTATGGTTGGTCACAAGATGGAAGAGTCATACAGTGAAACCTTAAAAGAACAGATGTCAATTGTGGAAATGCCACTTTCGGATCCTCCACTGTGCATTTCGTGTTGTCCTGTAAATGGAGATCTTCTTGTGGGCTGCAAAAATAAAGTAGTCATGTTCTGCTTGAAATATCTGGTCATAAACCAGAATTTGACTGTGTTAGACTTTGAACGCTCCTTAATTTTACACATTGATAACCTCATTCCTGCTGAAGTTGCATTTTGTGCCAGACATATAGCCATAACAACAGAGCTGGATGTTCTGATCCTGAAACTGGAAGTGGTCCAGCAAAGTGCAGACAGGACAGAGCAATGTGCACATAGAGTTAGTACACTAGAAAAGCCTGTGGATGGGGGTAAGTACAGAAATTAATTTTTTTTTTTATTTCCAAGAATCTGCTGACTGGTTCCTGTTATTCTTGAATTAGGCTTAAACAAGGTTATTGCCCTTCAGTAAATATTTCCCAATCAAGTTAGGACTGTCAGTGAATATTCGAGTGCATGAAAAGTTGTACCACCTGCAGTTGGAGGTCACACTTAAAACAAATAATGCCATCATTCTGCAGACACTTTCAGGATAGTGCAACCTCTAAAGACATAGAATCAGGTCCTTGTTTTGGGATGCCAGCATGGGCCAAATCGAAGTGGTAGTAGTTCAGTGTGCTGTGTTCAGAAATACTATTCTATCAGTCTCACTGCTCAGATAACTGTGTCTCTTCTAAGGGACAAGTGGGAGGCCAAATGGAAGAAGCATCTCATGAACCTTGAAATGGACCATGCATATTGGCTTACACGTTTAAGAATGCTTCTGTGACAATGTGTATGCTCTTTTGTAACTCTTAGTTGGCTCAGAACCTGCATAAACAAGGTGTCAGCAAGTTCTCCTTTTTCAGTCCTTCAGTCCCCTCTTATTCAGGGGCTTGCCTTAGAATCCTAGAAATCCCAGAAATAGATTGTACTCAGTAGGTTTCGTTCCTGTGTATTGCAAGAAATTGATCCATATGTAATCAATTCCCACCTTTCCAAAAGTGTCAGATGAACACCAACAAACCTTAGGAAAATGCTTCACTTGTGTTTGAAGAAACTTAAAGCAGAAAAGGATGGTCTTTCAGAAATGGAAACTCCACCTAGAAAAAATTGAAAGGTATATAAGACTAGTCAGATAGGAAGAATATAAACTGGAATGTTCGTCACTGAGTGAAGACAGATCTTAGCTCAGATAATAGCATCCTGCCCCCAGTTGTTTTTATTACTAAAAACTAAATAGAAAAGTCAAAATTACTTTCTGAGTGCTGTTAGGATTTGCTTTCCAGAACTTAAGTGAGTTTAAGATAACACAACACTCTAACATAGCTGCCTTTTCCTTCTTAAAACCTTTCCAGCCAAATGACAACATTTTTTGACAGCCAGCCATTTGCAGCACAGGTTGCCTTGGACTGGCCTTATAATGAACAGTTTACCTCTTCTTTCAGAAGTCTTGACTTTTAGGTATTCAGACTGTTGAGGCTTAAATGAAGGATTGTTCTCATCTTCTAGCATAGCTGTTTTCAAAATCTCATGGTTTGAGGAAGCCAATGCTAGCTAAGTAGCTGTAATTGGAGTATTTAATGGATAGTCTGTCATATCATTTTCTTACTGCTAAATGGAATGGTTTGAACAATTAATATGGCATTTTCATTGTTAAGGTGTAAAAAAAGATGAAGGCACTTCAACACATACTTTGCAGCTTGAATTAGATGAGTTCATCGTATGTCAGAAGCCAGTGGAACTGCTTGGGGAAGAAAGTAAGCTATGTGAGATACCCATAACACTGGAATCCACAGAGTTACCTACAGAAGACACAAAGCGCTTCCAAGTGCGGTATCTGCTTTTCAGGTATTACAAATGCATTTTCCCCTTTATGGGTTAATTTACTACACATAATGAGCTGTGGCTCACGTCTCGTTGAAACAAAAATCCACCTTGATATTTTGACTTCTGGGGTTTTTATAAGGGTTTTTTTGGGGTGTTTTTTTTTGCACTGAGGAAACAATGTGATACCAAAGAAAGCCTGTTTTTGAATAGAACAGAATATTTCTATTTTGTTAAAATTGGAAAGGACCTGCAATGATCGTCTTGTCCAGCTGCCTGACCACTTCAGGGCGGACCCAATGTTAAAGCATATTATTAAGGGCATTGTCCAAATGCCTCTTAAACACTGACAGGCTTGGGGCGTTGACCACCTCTCTAGGAAGCCTGTTCCAGGGCTTAACCGCCCTCTTGGTAAAGAAAAGTTTCCTGATGTCAAGTCTGAACCTGTCCTGATGAGCCTCCTATTGAGCCTGCTGCTGACCAGCACCCCCAGGTCCTTTTCTGCAGGGCTGCTCTCCAGCAACTCCTCTCCCAGTTTATACTTGTGCCTGGCATTACTCCGTCCTAGGTGCAGAATCCGGCACTTGGATTTGTTCCATTTCATGCCATTGATGATTGCCCAATGCTCCAGCCTATCTAGATCCCTCTGCAAAGCCTCTTGTCCCTCAAGAGAGTCAACAGCACCTCCCAGTTTGGTATTGTCAGTGAAGTTGCTAATGGTGCATTCAACCCCTGCATCCAGATGATTGATCAAAATATTGACCAGCACTGGCCCCAGGATTGAACCCTGAGGAACACTGCTGGTGACCAGTCACCAGCCAGATGTAGCCCCATTCACTACAACCCTGTGAGCTCTACTGTCCAGCCAGTTCTTAACTCAGCACACCGTGAACCTGCTCATCTCAATTGGACAACTTTTGGCCTTGCAAATCCTAAATTTCATTTTATTTGGGGAACGTGACTTGTCGTTACAATTGAAATAGAATAGAACTTTGGTGGCTTTGCAGATCTAGTGATGTTTAACGTCTGCTTTCATAATACATCCTTGTACGCTGTGAAGACCATGCATGGCAGCTTCTTTTGTGATGCATCAGAAGGAATGGTCCTTTCTTAAGGAATACAGAATTACAAAATCATTTAGGTTGGAAGGGACCTTGTGAGACCATGTAGTCCAATACCCCACCCCCTCTCTTCTCAAGCACGGTCAGCTAGAACAGATTTTCCAGGACCCTGTCTAGTCAGGTTTTGAGTATCTCCACAGATAGAGACTCCACAGCATCTCTGGGCAACCTGTTGCAGTCTCTGACCACCCACAGTTTTTATACTTTTATGCGGAACTGGCAAAACCAAGTTTTACACACCTTATTCCGAAGTGACTTGTGTCAAATCTTGTTACTGTTTAGAGAAGCCTATTTTAAAGGATTACACGTGAGACTGATCAGCAGTCCTGTCTGTGTGACCATAATCAAGGTACTGCCTTCTGTTTATTCTGCAGCTTTCATCAGATCCAGCTGAAGTGATACTGATTTGAGTACCTCTAAAAAACCCCGCATTCTCCTTTTCTCCAGCTAGCAAAGGGGGTTTAGCAAGTATCTCAAGCACTAAGAAACTATACTTTTTATAGTGTTAGTGATCAAAGCCATTAAACTTTTATCCAAAACTGAGGAAGAATTGATGCTACAGTCCAGTAGTAAATTCCAAAGCAAAGCAGGAAAAAGGATGACACAGTAGGACTGGAGATGGCACCCTGTTACATATAGCTCAGCTGAATAAAAAGAGAGGAAAATGAAAGGTTCAATTGAGGTTCAAACCAATTGCAACATGTCTTCCAGTGATCCCAAACTTTGACACGTGTCTTGTAGACAAGCAAAGAAATAGGATTTTGTTTACAAGAATAGTTGTCTCTAGCTGTGCCACATGTTTCTTGGCATTGATTGCCGTGCGAATTACATTAGTAGTGGAAGTGCATGTTGTTGTTGAGTATTAAAATGTCAGTTATGCCTGTTACAGCTAGTGCTGTTTACTTGTCCAAAGTAGCTCATAATAATTTCTTACTAAGGTTCCATGGTGTTTTGGATTTTTTTTCTCTAGGCGTTTTACACCAGACCAGTCGCCTTTTGGGTTTTGTGAGGAGACAAAGTTGCACTCTCTTCAACTGCTTCCTGTATATCAGACAGGTATATGGATATGCTTGGATGCATTATGGCCTGTGTCCCAGGAGACCTGGGAAAGGAAGGAGCTTCTTTGTATATTCTGTTTGGTATACTGTTTCTGTATGATTTGTTTTTAAATTCAGGTCTTTCCTCCCTTTTCAATGATGTAAACTGAGCTTCTTTTGACAAAAAAGTCTTTTAAGTTTCTCTAAGTTCTGCATAAACCTTGAACTAAAATATCAATTCACCACACCAGAAGAGGAAGATTAAATGAGCTTTTATCAGTTCTCTACTGATAAATTTTACATCACAAAACAGTTACTCTTTACACTGCGTTAATAAAATTATCCTCAGTGTTACAAGATACTAGGCTGCCTTTCATTAGTCAACAGTGGAAATCAGAGTAGTAAACCTTAGTAATCATTAAGATACAGGTTACATTTCTGCCAGGCTTTAATTAAAACTGCAAGGGATGAATGCCAATTTTAGGGGTTCACTAACACACACTAGCTCAAGCCCCAACAGACCCATGGAAAATCTTAATGTTGTATGTTATCGATCAGCTTTACTGACTGCTCACCCAGTTTGTGGTTGTCTGTCTGCTAAGGAGCAAAGCCTCATTTAAGTTGCAGCTGACTCGAGAATAAGCTACTTGCCATTGTAAGTCAGGTGTCTTATGTTCTTTTGTGATTTACAGTCTTTGACAAGAGGGTCTGTAGAATCTGAACACAGCCTTTACGGTCTTTGACAAGAGGGTCTGTAGAATCTGAACACAGCCTTGACGTGCCAAAGTGGCTTTATAAATGAATTCTGCCACTCCCAGCCTTTCTTTACCTTAAGTGAGGGCCTGTATTTTGGTGCACTGCAGCTGTAGCTCTGGATGAGAGTTCATCCCAGCTCACAAGTAGTTGTCTAAGATCGGGCTGATCATTCAATTCATGGATGCTTAGTTGCGATGAATCTGCCAGGACTCTCAGATACTGTTATATCTGTAGAATTTCTTCACTCGCTGGTACATCTGCACTTTTGTTAAAAATACCTCCAAATGAGATGACAGGACATATATATTTTTGATCTGTGCACTGATCCAACCTGTACACTTATCTTAATATAATTCTTTTTCTCTTCACAAGCTAACAAAACCAGTCTGCAACCTGGGCAGGTTTGATATTGTCTTTTAGGTATCAGGCTTGCATAGGAATTGCCAGGTTTTGATTTACGAGGTATATAAAATGCCTTTCTTATTGTTACATCTAGGAGGTTCTGTGACAGCTCATGAGGAAACTGAGAACAAGAAAGAACTACTGAGTCTCTTTTGCTTTTTCTCTTTACCTCATGTTGGATATCTCTACTCTGTTGGGAAGTTAGTAGAACTCATTTCTACTTACCAGTATTCAGAGAAGTCAGAGCAGGCAGTTCTCACTCCACAGTTCCTGCACGTCATTACAAGGTACTACGTTTATGATTTTGCTGGTAGTATTACTACATTTCTCTATGCTGCTGCCTTCCCCCTCGCCCCCGATATGTTCTTCATAGCCTCCTGGAACTCTCTGGGTAGGCTCATGTGATAGTGCAGCATGCCCTCCTGCTTAGGCTTCAAGGCCCATTTCTACGAAGGAAAAAGATCTGGTTCTCTGTATTCTTGGCTACTTGATTTTTGCAAGTCTTTGTTTTTTTCCATCATCATTGTGGTTTCTTCTTTCCCTCTAGTGAGAATCTGCAGTGTTTCACAGTGCGGTGCAGTGCAGCAGCAGCTCGTGATGAGGATCCATATATAGATACGACCGTGAAGGTGCACCTCTCATTATCTTGCTAAAAGAATGGGGATGGTAGTGTGGCACTTAGTCTCCTTATGTTTCCTTCTGAAATCCTGTTAGTTTCTATTGGCTGAACCATTAGTATAACATCCAAAATTAGTATTTTACTTCAGTCTATGGCATATTGTATTTTAATGGTCTACAAATGTCTCAATGAAACAATCTATTACTGTGGTTTAAGATTCTAGACCATTAGTAGAATGTTTTCAAAAACATCAGAAGCTATAAAATCACTTACATTTTAAACTAAATTCCGTGCTTTCCTGTATAAATCTAAATGAAGGGTGCAGAGTTTTCCCTTATTGCAACTGATGATGTTTGTGTCTCTGAGGTGTCCTTGAAAAAATTTTGTAAGAGGAATGTAGACACTTGAGAAAGTCTGCTACCAGATACTTCATGCATGTTTTTTTAGGAGGGCTTTTGATCCTTGATGGTCTAGACTTTTCCCCTTCCTTAAATTGCTTACCAGTAAAAATCTATTGAATTGTAAAATTTGGGATATAGGTTAATAAAAATACCAGGAAAAATAGACTGAAAGGTATTTTAAGTTAGCATTTAAGGATTTCTTTTGAGCATGTAGACAGCAGACATAAAGAAACCATAGGACAGTGGAAGTAGTACAAAATTTTCAAGAGCCAAACACGTATTCTCTGCTCTCCGTAGAGGTATTGAGATAAAGAATACAAACATGTGACACAGTCTCTCCTGTCCCCTCTCCATTCTCAGCTTTCTGTGTTTTCATGGTGGGTTACATTCAGTCCATCACAATTCCTCCAGTCAGGCAACAGGCTGCCTCCTGCCTCAGCAGGAGGTTTGGGGAGGTGTGCCCACAATGGTAGTCTGCAGGCTGCAGTCCCTCATGGGTGTCCATACTGCAGCTTGCCCTCCACAGGCAGCAGACCCACTCTGGCATGGGTCCTCCATGGGCTGCAGTCCCTCTGGGGTGTCCCTGCCCTGGTACAGGTCCTCCATGGGCCACGTTCACGCAGGGGTGTCCCTGCCCTGGTACGGGTCCTCCATGGGCTGCAGTCCCTCTGGGGTGTCTCTGCCCCAGTGTGGAGCTTGAAGTGTGATGATGGTGATGGTGATGGTTATTATTATTATTTTTCCTGCTGTTTTTTTTACATCAGTTTCAGAGCTGGCTGGTGCTGGTCCTGGCTCTGACTAGCCCAGGGCAGATTAAAGCCTCCTGGTCACCACTGCAGCCCTCTGCCTCTTTACAAGAAAGTTTGAGGTTTTCTTCAAAAAGTTGAGTGTACATATGATTCTGTGTTGCCTTGCTTCACTCTGTATGCTAATTTGTAAATATGGTATTTTATTTTCTTAAAGCTGTAAATTTAGAATATTTATGGGCAAATTAGGTTGAATTTTTCCATTTTTAGTCTAGTATAGATGATACGGTAAGTTTTACCTGAAAGGTGCATATTGAACAAATCAGGGATGTAATACTGGGTATGTAATGTACCAATAGGCAGGCAAATACTTCTATCTGTAATTGCTTTTTATAAGCAACTGAAATCAAGACTTCTATAACCGTGCCAGGCAATCTTCTACAACTTGGCCAAATTCAAACTATTTGGGATTGAGTTTTCCATGTTAGGCATCTCCCTCAGGCTCAGTTGTTTTGAGACACACATCTAAAACTGTGTAGTTGCTTTGAAGAATGAAATTATTTTTTTCCCCATTGTTATATAATTTATGTCATAGTTTTATGAATATTTTTATTCTTGCTTAAGTGAAGCTCTCAAAGTTAGGAAAGCCAGTGAATATTTTTAGTGTCAGATCATTGGACAAAGGTTACCTTTTTTTCTTTTCTTTTTTTTAATTTAAAGACTCAAAGTACATACTAACTGAAATTACAAAACAATCACTTTCCTTTATAGGCTTGTCCACCTGTTGCACTGGATGTCTGCACATTAAGAATGCAGCTTTTTATAGGACCAAAAGCTATCTGTCATTTCAGAAACCATATAATTCTTTTGACTAAGGCAGACATGGAAGATATTACTGAAAGAAGAAAGCCTACAAGAAGGATGCTGTAAGGATTTGTGTCTTTTGGGGAGATGGTATTTATAGCTCTGTGTACAGTGCTGAATTTGTGGATGTTGGAGTTGAAGAGGGGTTCCTCTGTGGAAAAACTGTTTGGGAATAATTCCCTAGTTGGTGCATAAGAGCAGAAGTCAAGCTTTTTTTTTTTTTTTTTCAATTCTACTGTATTAACTGACATAGAAGAGAAGAGGGTAGGGTCACAAATGCTTGAAGTCAACAAAATTAAGTTACTCAAGATTGTAAAAAACTTAACTTTCTTAAGTAGTGTTAAAATCACGTTACTAAGAACGTATCTGCTGAGAAGAAAAAGTATTTATCTTGAGAAACAAAAATATGTAGGAGTACTGAAGCTAGAGGCTAACAAAATGTGTTGTAGCACAAAATGAAAATGTCTTATATTTGGCTAAGGGTTCTTTCCAAGGAAAGTTGTGAACATCACTATAGTAATCCATGACAAAAGAAGGATTGGACTTTGGCCCAAGATGCTTTGTAGCATATATGTAGCTAGAGGCATTTGTGACTTTTTATCTATTTCCGCGAGAACTGCTATTCCCATTCTTTTCTGAGGTCTTTTCACAAAACCGCTAAAGAGCTATTCTAGAACAGCTATTCAGATACCACATTATTAAAGTCAGTTCAAGTTCATTAACAAAAGTGGGACAGATATAGTTGATTGAAGAGTTATTTGAACCAGTATTTCTTAAAGCCTGGAACAGACATTATTCAGGAGGAGATGAGGATAAGCCCATCAAGGCGAATGGTAATGCAAAATACTATAGTTTTCTATGCATAAAGTACAGTTTCTTCTGCCAATTTTGTTGTTTCAAAGGTTATAGTTGGCATTTGAGGAAGATATGCTTTTTGCCTTCTGTAAAGAATGTAAGTTGAATGAATGCTAGTCTACTTAACACCATCATTTGAAAATGAAGATGTAAATATCCCAGAACAGTTAAAACCAAAACCCCCAAAACCAGAACAAAAAGAGTCTGTGTTTTCCTACAGTGTTTTAACCTTTAGGGCATTACAGACCTAGCCAATGTGTTACAGTAAAAGCATTCAAATGTTTTTTTTACACCATGTCTTGGCAAAAACATTACTAGAGCTGCAGGGGCAAACATGCAGTAAGTCCTTACAGAAAGTAAGTAAACATCTTAGCTAATTTGAATTACTTAACTTTAATGTAAGTATCTGATACTACCTGGTGTTAAGCCAAGGAGAAGATGTAGTAGATTTGATGATGTTCCTGGTGTATGAACATGCCTATCACTGTTTTGTTATTAGCCATTATGACTTAAATTCACAGCTTAAGCCTCAAGCATTTACTAGCTCGCAAACATGCCTATTTATGCATTTGAATTATCAAGTGAGTGGGGTTTTTTTGGCTGCATAGTGTTTATTTGGACACTGACAACTCAACTGTTTTTCTTTTCTCTAGTTCCAGAAAGGCTGACAGCATCAAATCCAGAACAAATTCTGAGTCAGAACCTGGTTGGAATTTATATATTATAAACACTGTTTCAACCATTCAGCTTTACAGAGAAATGGTATTGCCCAACTCCTGCTTTTGTTGTTTGGTGACTAAAAATAAGTGCTGTTATTTAATCTTTGATACATGCCATTGCTGAATATAATGTAATGTATTTCTCATGAATAGCCTACAATCCTATTTCAAGTGGTTGCTACCCTCATTAGAACTGTTGTTGTATATTCTTAATTTTTGCCGGCAGCCTAAGAATATCCTGTATCTGTTCTAGGTAGATTATAGTAGAACTTACGAAAATGTAAAAACTGAGAGTTGCATCCATCTTCTAAGTGAGGCTCACTTACTGGTCAGAGCAGCTATAATGGACCCTTGTTTCCTTACATCAGATGAGAAAGAAGAACTTCTAAGAGTATTCAGAGAAAGTTGTGCCTTCTTAGGAGACTGCTACAGCAGGTATGGTTTTAGATGCCAAAGTGATACAAGTGAGCTTTTGTTTCCAGTAATGTAACCTTAAAATGAAAATCCATCATTCTTTGATGTTTTACATTAGTATTGCATATATAATATAAATGTTTACATTCTATGAAAACAGCTTAATCTAGTCATCTCTTCAGTATTTGGCTGTTTTTATTGTCATTGAACAGAGAATACATTATGTTGAATATGAGCTATGTATTTGCAGATACTGGTGAGTCTGCAACTGTTTGATGTATTATTTTAGTTCTTACAAACAGTGATGGCAAAAGTGTTGCCCTTAGTTCTTTTTTTCCTTCCTCTGTTGCCTTCAGGTTTGACACAAAGGATTACCACCTTGCTTTGCCATACTACAGAATGTCAGGTTTATCCATGACTGAAGTTTTAAAGAGGCTAGTTTCAGAAGGTGATGAAATGCAGACATATGAGAGAGGATTTGTATTTTACTTAACTCACTCTCTTAATGAAGACTTAAATGAAGAATTAAGTAAGGTAGAAACAAGTTTTTTTTCTTAATCTATTGATTTAGTTTTGATTTTAGGAAGTGTGTATCAGATTTTAATTAAATTCCCTTTGAAAATGTTGAGCTGCTGCTTTAGTTTTACAGTTGTTCTTTTTCACATGGTTTTTATTATCCCTTTTTTTGTTGACAAAATAGCAAGCCGCACCTGTGATGCTTTGTGCTGTTTTCACGCAACATATTGTGAGTTTGGCTATCATGATGCATGTTGCTAATGATCTGGTTCTCACTTGCACACAGAGACACTTGCGCTTGAGGAAAGCTGCCTCAAATTTCTTTCATCTCCCATTTCTGTAACAAAACAAACTGTTTCTCTGAACATTACAAAATTGCACAGGTTGGTAAAACCAATTCACTGTGGTGGTAGATGTTCTCTAGCACCCCAGAATACGAGTTGAATCACTGCCGGTTAGAGATACTTTACTTCTACCTGTAGGGAGGAAAGAGGCAGGAAAGGCACTGTGATTTGATAGCTAAGATGTACTTGTCTGTTTTATGAAAAAAAAAAACCACCAAAAACCCAAAACAAAACTGCAATACTTTCATATGCCATAGAAGACTGTATATCTGGAAAAGTCTAAACTGTCAAATGGCTTTTATTTCAATAGGAATCAGCAAATAAAGTTCTCCAGATATTCTATCTTGCTGACCCTGTGCAGCTGCCTCATATCCTCTGCAGCCCCTGCATGAGAAATGTATGTCCTGTGACAGCTGTGAAGTATCTTCAGAAAGTAGAAAAGATGATGCCATCGGTGGTCTTGACACTTACTAAGGCTTTCATGGCTCTGAAAATGGGAGACCTGGCAATGTATGAACTTGAGATGGACTCCTATAAGGAGGTAAAGTATGCTGAAAGCATGAGCTATTCATGCTTTGCAAAGCCCAAGTGAGTAGGTTTGGCCTGTAGTTGTATTTTACAGTAAAAGAAACTTTTACTCCTCTTTCTCCTGATATACTGTGTAGGCTCCACTGAACGTGTGCAATAACAGTAGTATCAAGGGCTGGCATATACTGGGACTGTACTGTTTACCCTGCAGGTTAGGGTAGTCTTATCTTGGCAAAGCCTTACCAGATAAGCAAAAGTTTTGAAGCTGTTAATTTTTGATAAATTAAATGCTGTTTACTGGGGTGTAACAAGCTCTGCAGAGCCAGTGCTCTTCAGCAGTATGGCAGGGTTGTAATAGTAACTTTTTCACACACCTCCACCTGTAATTAATATGTGATATGCCCATGAAAACACCATCTGTATGCAAATAGCCCTTATAAAATTGCTGTTGGAGCAGAATATCCATGGTGCACACAAACTGAAGTTTCTGTATACAATTTCCCATCTTTCTTACATAGAATCAAAGCACTTACTTACTTAACCTTCATTAAGATCAGATCAGAACCTCCTTCAGTGCTATATCAAAGTAAGAATTCTACATCAGTGGGGGAAAAATGTCAGTGAAACAGTCTCTGCCATAGATTTTCACATGTGGTTTTAGATAGAGACCAGTCTGTAAATTACTTCTTGTTAAGGTTAATCAGGACTGTTGAATATTCAAAGGTGACAGAGCTCGAGATACAGACTCTTTCTGAGAGTGAGATTTTGGAGGTCTAAAAACTTTTAAAATAAACTGATAGCTGTTCTGAAGTTGGATATCATGCTTTGGTAGGAGAAGTCCTAGAGAGCTTTCAAAGTTTGCAGGTTTTGAATTGCAAGGTGGGAACTGTGGAGAGCTGTTTCAACAATGATACTCAGCACCACCTGCTTTCTAACCACTTGCAGTGTGATCAAGTGAAGTTGCCATGTTGTGAGCAAACATACATATTCTACAGCATGGATGTTATTTAAAGAATAAGGTGGCTGGGGTTTGGGTGTTGAGTTTTGGGTTGGTTTTTTTTTCCTTTTTAATCTGACCTATTAAAAAAATGTTCTATTGCACCTCACATTTAAAAAGCATTTTGTTGCAACGTAGAAAAAATAACACTTTCAGAAAGATAAAGAAAGGAAAGACAGTTTATATGCATAGTGGGGTGGAATCTGTATTTTCCTCTTAGGTCTGCCTTATATTTCCTGTGTAATTCATTTAATCTGCTTAGGCATCATTTCCCCACTGTCTTTACAGTGGAAATGGTACCTTGTCATGCTTACCTTCAAAAGCACTCAGATATCCGGAAACAACTTACTGTTACACATAGTGCAGCAGATTTTGATCATTGTTTCAGGGGTATTTTCAAAATAAAAATCATACTTTAGCAAAGTGGTCTACTGAAATTTAGCAAAGTAGTCTATTGAAATTTCAGCCAGTGATTTTTCAAAACGCCATGTGTATTGCATGTCTTGGATTTCACAGTGAAATCTACCTTTGTTATCTGCACAGTAACTCCAGATTTCAGAAGCACGTTACTTTCAGTGTTCAGGCAAATGGCCTACTGCTCAGGAGTCACTGCTCCAGCACACCATTTGGAGCTCAGTCTCCGGAGAGCTATTCTATAAATTGTAGAAAGAATTTATTTCTTTCCCTTGACTCTTCGTCATTTCATCAGTCTAAACTTCGCTGCATGAGGAAATACTGAGTTTGCTGAGTTGAATCGTATGTGGGTTGAATTCTTTACCTGATTTATTTGTAGACAATACTGGCCTGTGGCTTCATTGGACAACCAAAACTCTTGAGACAGCGTAAGGAAGGAATGGTTCTGCCAACTGAGTTTGCTGTTCACCTGAAGGAGATGCAGCCTGGTTTACTGGTGGCTGCCACTGTCGCTTTACATGAGAACAGTAAAATTGAACTGGAAGAAGCAGATACGTTTTTCAAGGTTGGCATATGATCATTTTTTGCTTCTGTTTTTCTCATAGTGATGTTGTTATGGGTAAGCAAAGCAGCCTCATTTGCTCCTTCACTCACATTTCAGTATTTCTTCATAAAGAGGAAGATGAGGGTTGGATATATTCCAGTCATGATAGGTGACTACAGAGTCAGAAACTGGACCTTCTGGAAAGCAATACTGGTTAAATCAAGCAAAAAAAAAAAAAAAATTAAAAAAAAATAATCCATTAAGTTCTTTGTTTTAACCCTGTCATTTGAATGGAGAATACCCTGATCTCAGGGATCTTTCAGTGGCTTCCTAAGGCTACTGAAATTTAACAGAATTTAGATAAATCACTTCCATAAGCTCCTTCTGAAGAACTCATTAGGGTTGAAATGTAATTCTAAAGAATCAGACTTAAATATGAAGGTATGTAATGTTCTGATATTCTGTATAAACTCCTGAAAGAAGAGTGGGTCTCTGCAGTTCATGAAAAGAAAGATAAATAGAATAGTTTTTCTGGTGTCACTGAAATTTTCCTTGTTTAGATTGGGAATAGACAAACCTTTTTTCTTTTCTCTACAATGAATAACATTGGATTGAAACCATATATTCTTCAATGTAGGTATGCTGCAGTCTTATGTCTGTTATTGTGAAAGACCTGTACCAGAAATACCAAGTAATGAAACTCAAATTAGAATAAGTGTTGTTGTTTAAAGCCAGTTGGAAACCAAGTAAAAGTCCTTTTTTGCTGACACACCAGACCTTAAAGCATCTTGCTTGTGGTCCTACCATTATACCTAACTGAGCTACACAGCATCTCTTATCATGGCCTTTAGATTCTTTCAAAGATGTCTGCCTGGCTACTGACATATATAAAAATCCTCCGAATTAGCAGTCTGTAAATACTTGCTGTCAGTGTGCTGACATCTCTGGCAGTGGAGTATATCTTGAAGAAGAAATCAAATCTATTGTTTAGAATTGATTACCAGAAGATCATTCCATGAACTTTTTACTTTGCCTAGCATCATGTAGAATCACACCCATTAGAAATACATCAAGACAAAAAAGGAACCAATATTCTGCTTCAAGTAAAAGTGAAAAACTGTTTCTCCTGTCTCTTCTAACTTCTGCCACTAGTAAGTACCATAGTCTGTGCTAACTTGCTGTCTTCTAATGTTTTTGTTATTAGCTCTTGTGTAGTAACAGTGAAAATGCTATTCCTCAGCTCTTGGTGGATTTCTGGGAAGCTCTCCTTGTAGTGTGCTCTCAGGAAGAAATAATTCAGGAGCTTTTATTGAGGGTTACTTCTCAGTATGTTTGGCGAATATTAAAGCAGCAGCCTCCTGAGACTAAGCCACTGAAAACAACAGAGGATCTGGTAAGTATACCACTCAGAGGAATTTTTATGACTGCATTGTCCCTCCAAAATCTATCCAAATACTATCCTTAATATTTTAATTCTGGACAGTTTATCTCTTCAAAGAAACAAGACTGAAAGCAAATAAGGTAGTGTGCAGTTACCAAATAGGTATTGCTGGTTCTGGGCAGTCCTACTTTTTGGGGACATTTGCAAATATACTTCCAACAGGAATCTCAGCTCTGGATAGAAATAAGGGCTAAAATGAAACAATGAGAGTTTGTCAGGTGGAGTGTTTGCAATTTTACAAAGCTGACTAAATGAGAAAAATGTGCGAATGATTAATTTTAAAGGATTCTGAATGGGAAATCTGAAATAGAGAATTAAATAGAAGTTTCCACTTTATTTCTTACTATATTGTATGAACAAGAAGAAGGAGCAGCTGCTATTTTAAATTAGGCTATTTGAGAGTAAAATTTTCTTCACTTGTGGTGGGTTTCACATAGAACTGTCACTAACAGAAATATTCCTTTTATTGCAACTTGATTCTTTCTTGTATAGATAAACTCATGTAATCATTTTGGGTTGATTTTCCCATGGGTAACTTCCATAATGTCAGTGGGATCTCCATCTGATAAAGATTACGGTGATGATATCTCAAAACTACAGGTATGAAACCCTTAAATCTTACTGTTTATACAGCTTGGATCTATTCTTCAAATGTTCTTGTATGCATGAACAACTTTCTCTAGCAGACTACCCTCCTCCTTTCCCCCCAGGTTAACCAAGTTGAACTAAAAGGCCCATTGAAATAATGGAAGAAAAAAGTACTGAAAGAGATCTGTCATAACAATGATATTTACATTTGCAGTCCACTCTAAACTTGCTTTCTCAGTTTTCAGTAACATTTATTAAAGAAAGTATTTCAAAATCATTCCAATAAGTAAGGGCTTCTGTTCTAAGGTTATGGCTAGCATTTTTTTGTGAAGTTTGTCTTAAATCCAAACAATACTTTTTATCTTCAGTCTCTTTTATGTAGTCAGTCAATCAATATAGCTTCAGCTCTGCCTGTCTTGGAGCCTCTGACAGAAGCTGGCAATGTCGGCCTCACCATCCATGTTCTCTGCAATACCCGCCTAGGCAAGTATGAGGAAGCCATTGACCAGCTTCTCAAAAGGTGTCCCGATGCAGCTGTATTATATGCTCAGCATGAGCTGAAAGATGACAATCGGGTGAGCTACTTGTGTTGAAATTGTTTAGTACTTTTTGGTTGTTTTATTTTTTTCTACTAAAATGCTATTGTGCACAGGTGGACTCTGGACGGATCAGGTAGCCCAGCTTTCAGACAACATAAATTGCTTAGCTTGCTTTGAACCTCTTGCTTGGCATTTAAATTCAATAACTCAGCTCCCACTAATTTTAAGGGAATATTTTTTCCCCAATTTCTTCTGTGACTTCCTGTATTAATTCTAGTAAATTTAAAGCATAGTCTTTTCAGATGGCAAAGTGCCTCAGAAAAGGAAGAGTAATATGTTCTTTTTCCACTGTAAATGAAAAACTACCTAGTTTCTCACTAATCAGTGTTCTAAGTTGTTTGACAGTGTTGTGTAATGTGAAGTTTTAGTGATAAGCTAACTGGTAGGAGAACATGATCCTTCAAATAAAATCACACTTAAATATGTTCTTCCTGTGTTCTAGTGACATCTTCTGACCTTACAACATCAGAATGGTACTAGTGCACTAATGGAAGGATTACGTTCTTTATGTCCCATTTTCCCCTTAGGCCTCTATACAGTTTTAATTTTGGAACTGATTTTATTCCAGTGTTCCAGGAGTACAGGAGTTTACTTCCATTGCCCAGCAAAACCACTCAAATAATTTTACACGGTTTTGCTGGCCAGAGTCAGCAAAGGTGATCCTCTACCAGATGGACATACTAGAACTCTGTTCAAAACAAGATTTGTGCTTTTTATTCAGATCTGAAAATAGTTTCATTGATTGTTACCGCATTAGTTATAGAGTTGAATGTGAGGTTGCAGTATTGAATCTGAACACAGGTGGAAGGAAAGTTACCACGTTTAAAAAAGAAGGAAAGAAATCCCTTCCCCTTTCTCTGTTCTTGCCAACAAAATTGTAGACAAAACATAATTCACTACTATAGCTGTTGGAAGTAGACAGATTAGGTCAGGAGACAGAGCAGTGTTCTTACAGTAATGCTATTCACCACTTTGCAGGGAAGCTGTTTGGAGGGAAAAACCTTAATTTTCTGACTGCATTAGTCTTGCTAATTATGTTAATTTTTTCTCTTACAAACTTTTATCTATAGAGGCACTAGGGTGCCCTGTGTAAAAATTTTCAAGTAGAAAAAGGTCTCACTGAAAATTGAAAAATACAACACATGTAAACCCACTGCATTTCAAAGCATTATATGAAATTACTGAGTTCATCATAACTTACCTGTATTCGTACACCTCTGACCTTACTTTGGTGTATTTTTAGCAGGTCTTTCATATTCTTAATTGCAGTACTTGTTAATTTATACTTTTGCTGTGGGTTTCTGTGGATTAGGTGATATGGTGGAACAAGCTGCTTCCTGAACTTTGCAAGAGAACCAGACTTACTGGAAATGACTGCCCTGGTCTTATTTCATCGCTGAAAGGTAAATCAATTGATTGCAACTCAGCTCCAGAAGCCTTTGCACGTCATCTGACATTCTACATACTGTTCAGGCTAAGGACTACTGATATGATAACTTTTTCTACAGTTAAAACTAATACAGCTCGGCAGGCTTTCTAGTCATTAGCACAGGATTCTGCACCATACAGTGTGTTGCCTCATATAAAAATCATGGCATTCATTTTGTACTGAAAATAGTTAAATGGTTGGAATCATACGGTTTGTTTCTATATAGGTCAAGAATAGACACCATTAAAAAAAGCTTACTAAATAGAACTAATAGTAATAGGGGTTTTTTTCTAGGCTAAGTTACTGTATGGTTCTAAGCAATGACAGCTAACAGGCTACTGTTGATAACCCAGCGGGTGTTTAAGTGTGTCTTGATGATTAGGTCATAGACTGAAAAAACACAGTGGGTTAGTACTAGAAGTAGAGAAACCCATCCTAGTAGCTGATGTAGTCCTATTGTTACCTGTTTGCAGAAAGTCAATAATATTGTGTATAGCTGAGGGGCCAGTGTGTTTGTTTTGACAGAATAAGAAGATTTAATAAAAAAAAAAAGTATATTTTTTTAAAAATGCCGATGTAACTAATGCCTGAGGGCAGAACAGCAGCATTGTGCAGTACAGGTTGCCATGCTCTATCATAAAGTTTTAGTTTCTAGCGCTAGCAGTTTTTCTTTTGAAGCATTGTTTTCACGTAGTAACTGTGCTGTAATCACTTAAGAACATAATGTTTAACAGCTTGGTCTGGGAAGCTGCTTGCATAACATCCCATTTTACAGATAGTGCTGAGTTAGGGTACTGGTATAGATTTTTAGGGCTTCCTTTGCATTCGATACAAAATGTGTGAAGTAATAGATCAGAATTCCATAAGCATTAGTGCCACAGGTAGACCTGATGAGTCAAGATAGAGGTATGGTTTTAATCTAAGACATAATTTCAGTTTACTTTCGAGATTTCCTATAGTTGTATTTGCTTCCAAATGGGTGTGTCTTAAATTTCATTCCTCTTGCAATATAATTTGATGACTTCAATTAGTAATTACATTGTTAATGTTTTTTTATTTCTTTGTTCTAAAACCAAAATACCTAAACAAGATTTTCTCCCCTGCTCTGAGCAGAAGCTTTATCAGTTGTTGCAATGGAACTGGAACTAAGGGATTTCCTCAGTCTTCTACCGGAGGATGGAACTGCAGCATTTTTCCTGCCACATCTTCTTCACTGCAGCCAGAGGAAGCTGCTGGCCTAAACCAATGAAAGTCTACTATGCGCTCAAATACAAAGAATGTGCTGGAATAAAAAAGTAAATGAAACAAACCATAGAACTACATTTAAGGTACTGTGGGACTCCCCTCACGTAAATCACCTTATTTCTCAGTTGAAACCTTATGACAGCTATTGTCTGAGGCAAAGCATCTGTTTGAAGCTAACACTATTACACTCTGACAAAGGTCAGCAAACCAGAATTCCTGCCAGGTAGAACTGAATGGTGGTTGGACAGGTAAAAACATAGCTATTCAACTGTTAGGCAGAATCACTCATCTTCTCAGTGAGGGTGAACTTAGGGCCAAAACAGCTAGAAAATACAGACTACAGTACAATTGGACATACAATGTTTACTGAAAGTAAAGCAGGGAGCGGGTCTTAATTCTGTGTGTGTTAGTTGGATCACTGACCTAGGGGGAGGAGCTTAAGTTCAGGCACGTGTCTAACTGTATGCGTAAAAGTAAGTGCCTTACTCTTCCAAGTGGAATTGGGCCCCACTTACTTCATTTTGCAACATAGACATTCCCTTGAATTCCAGCTAGCAAAACCAGTCAGCTGCTCTGTCATCTTAATCAAATACCCATGCAAGTGTAACACTGAAAGTGTTTTCATTTAGCAATTCACCAAAAAAAAAACACCCACCATAATCATAGAGAAATGGAAATGTTCCTAAGGGGAGTGGAAGATATGGACTGCCACTTGCTTGCTGGTTTTTTTGTATTTTTCTTCTCTTGTTGTACTTGGTTAGTAGACAAGTATTTGAAATATTGCTAGGCCAAAAATCCAGCTGAAAATTCTTTTTTCTTCTAGGATTTTGGTAAGCATCTCAGGTACTTGTGCATGTACGTACTGATGCTTGTCTTTCTTCTGGGCAGAAAACATCCTGTTTCTTCAGTCGTAATAAACTGTCACAATGTTTATGACTGACTTTCTTATGAATGCAGTTTGGTTTGTTGAGAATCTAGGACAAATAAAACAATGACTCCATGATCCCATAACCATCTAAAGGCCTAATTAGCTGACATTGACTTTATCAAATCCATTTTCACTGAAGCTGTAATATTACTTAAACCTGTAGAAGTCAGTCAGAAGAGATCATCTACATTGCAAATAAAATATATTAAAAATTAAAAAATAGTTTAACTTATCTATGTAGCATTCCTGCTACAGCCAAAATCAATGATTTAATTTACTAGCAGGGATTATGCTGGTTCCAATAGAAGCTTTCTACCTTAAAAAAGGCCAAAGCGATTTAGGCTTGTTACAGAGAAGCAACTTCCTTTGTTCTGGTAGCTGTAAAGCCCCAATGTTTTGCTCTGCCTGCATGTCCCATATATCCTTCCCTCTTGTTTGACACAGGTCTAACATATGTGGAGTTGGGCTATTAAAACAATCGGATGGCACGACGATACCTGCTCTTATTTTGACCAGCACCAGTCATGCACCAATACTGCTGCTTCCATATGTCAAGAAATGCCTAATTTGCCTAGGTCTGCCCTACGTAACTAACAGCAAAATAATTCCACTGCAGGAGTTGTTTAAGATTCATCAGAGCAAAGCTCTTAGGTATAGCAGTCACCAAATTTTGCCCTTCATTGTCTGAATTTCAGCATAATTTTTTCTGTTTTGCAATTACTTTCGTAACAGAAAAACAAAAACATCTTGTGCAACCATGATCCCTCAGTCATTGCATCTTTTAAATTCACTATCTTGAAAGATGTTACTGGATAAAATTATAATTCAACAGAAATAATAGAACTTTTTTGTGAGATGTTCAATTATAACATAGTATATAAGTTTTAAGTGTGAACCTATGGATAAAGTGATAACCAAATTCCTATTTTGCAAGCAATAACTACTAACATACCTGACTAGTAAAATGTGACAGCAGATGCCTAAAACAAATTTTGCTGTTACACAGGGTTACTTACAACTTAAAAAAAAGGAAAGTACATTTCATTTGGCTCTTCCATGTTCCTCAGCAGTTAAATAGCATGCATTAGGCATTGCCTAGAATACATTTAGCTTGAAAGATACTATTTTTATTTAAAGAGAAAAATATTTATAAGCTGTAAGATCCATTCAGCTGTCTTAGTTTATGGCCCTTTTGTTAGCTGTGGGCTGCCAAATGAAATCTTCCAAAACACACATGGAGATGAATTGTCCAGGAAATAGTATTTCTCAAGAAATGCTTCACTGAAGGTAGACCTTGGAGAATCGCTGTGGTAAAATGTTTTCATCATTCTGGGGTGCCTGCCATACCTTTACATTTGAACTGATTGAATAATCTTGGGAACAGACTCTTTGTCTGTAAGGGGGAAAATAGCTTTTGTTACATATATTTAATCAAAAGAATAGTCTACGGATATGAACAGAGTCAAAATGAGAGCAATGGATCCCAGTACCTTCTAGACATTGCAAATTACACTTATAAACAGCTTTAAAATGCACTGAAGGGTGCAATTTAATGCATTTTAGATGGCTGATTATGAAAAAAACCCAACATCCTGCTTCTACAAGGTAAAGTCTGTTTCTGCATTTCTGTGTCCTCTTAAGTCAATCTTTTTATTATCTGTGCAAGTTTGGCATAATATATTCTGTAAATCAGAATGGTTTATAAAATAGAACTAGATTGTGTTTAATATTCCAGTCTGTTTTTAGTATAGATACACATCTACATTATATAGTTGCATATCTATATATACACATCTACATACACACATCTTGAAATGTTCCTACTGTTCTTTTTCTGTCAATTAACTATAACGCATACCTATTACGCTCTGTCTTTTGCATACAGGAAAGTGTTGCTTTTAAAATTGTATTAACTTTGTACAAACAAGAAATTCAAAATTTCAAAATTCTTCAAGATTCAAGTTTTTTTCACAGGTAATATTGCTAAAGCAAGGTAATAGTGTCTGTATAGCTAAAACATGTCTTTTAGAAAGAAAAAACACTATTTAATTTTTCAGTACTTTAACTGTTAGGGATGACGACTTCAGCTTTATTTACCAACTGTTATTTTTGTTTTAAATAAAGATTGGGTGCGAGTCTGACACTACTGGCACTTCTTGGGTACAGAATTACTCTGTCTCCTGATGAATTCTTTTAAAAAAAAAATCTGACATTTTAATTTCATTGATGGGAAGCTGAAACAATAGTCAGTTAACATTCAGTCCTTTAGCTAGTTCTGTTTTCTGAGCACCAGCGGCTGAGGCAAGTATGATTGGGTGGTTTGCAACGTTCTGGCCTCCAGACATCAATATTAAGCCATGAAATATTGCTGGATGCCTGAACTGGTTCTGAATACGCAGGCCTGTCTGTGAGCTCCATTCTGCATCTTTAAACATAATGAACATTATTGAGATAGATAAACTCCTACCTTCCTTTGGGAGCACTGTGTAGGTTGCTTCCATGCCCGCATGGATGTGGTCAGTAACATGACAGTGTAATAGCCAGGTTCCAGGGTTCTGCGGGGTCATTTCCACAGTTTGAAATGTCCCAGGGAAGAGATCAAAGACATCTGCCCGGTAAACCCCTGTTTGCTTCAGGACAGAAAACCCCAATGGTTAAACAGTGTGGCATTACCAGATAGCCATAATTTAAGCTACCTTTAATGCATATTCCCACCAAACTTTTTAATCACAGTTGAGTGAAAAGGCACCTGCTGTATGTCATTTCTACAGAAGCATCACTTTGTACATCTGCTTCATGCTTAAAAGATCAATAAACTAGCAACTACATGGAAGTGAAGGAAAACTACAGCTGTTGTTTTACCACAGCCATGAAAATTCACAGCTACCTTGTGAAAACAACAACTTGTGAGGTTACCAGTCAGCAAATACCGCTTCTCTTGTATGTTGATAAAATACAGGTTTGAGGCATAAAAACTTTACCATCAAATTACAAGTCCTGCTTAATATTGTAACATTTGACTTTTCACCAGAGACTACAGTCCTTGGTATTTGATCTACCTTTCATTCTTAACACAGCAAGAAATGAGTGGAAGGGACCTGTTACCTTATAATCAAAGCTGTGACCATGGAAGTGTGCTGTGTGAATGTCTACTTCATTGCCCATTCCCATCAAATACCAGCTTACTTCATCACCAACATGCATAGTCAGACCATGTAAATTTCCAAACACCTTTCCATTAATGGCTAAAAAGAGGGAAAGAGCAAGACAGCGAAAACAAGATTTTGTGTATTGTTACTCTCTAAACTTCAATAGAATACAAGATTTGAAAGCTAATGCCAGGCAAAAGTAACGGCTTTGAATGGTATATAAAACCAAAACGATTGGACAGTATATTATGAATGGGTCTGATTATATTCCATACTTAACTAGAAAGTAGAATGTAGTTAAAAGTAAAGTTCTTTGCTGTACATCATTGCTAATATTGCAGTTCTTAAAGATTTGCATTTCCTGCAGCTCTTTGTAAAGGGTAAGCTTTACCAGGACATGCTTTCAGGATGCACATTGCCTTTCCAACTTATCCAGAACAGTTGTTTTCTGACATCAAATGAAAATTTCAAATTTCATTTTTACTCTTTCTCTCCTCAAAATTTTAACATGAGACCATTTTTCAGAGTTTAAAAAAAAAAAAAAAGTAATTCAGTGGCATTAAGGGTGTTTTCAAACAGTTTGAGTGAAATTTTTCAGACAATCTGCCCTGGAACTGGAAATTCAGAAGGGATGAGAAAGTCAAATTTATATGCAGTACTTTCAAACACATAATTTTATAGAGTTTCCAGAGTTACATTGACTAAATTGGGAAACATACCATGCATTTTATTACTTTCAAGGAATTCCTCATCCTCTTTATCAACAAGGTGTGGGTTGCTGGAATAGGTTTGAATGTTTTCATCCAAGTACCATGACTCATTTTCATCAAAAACCATAAAAAGAAGAGCAAACTGAACTTTCTTTTTAGTGTGAAATGATGGCAAATAATGTTTATGACACACAACAAGTGTGCCTATTAATCCACTGTAAGTGTCCTGAAATCATAAATGAAAAATCATATAATTACAAGATGTGACTAAGGAGAAGCACTTTTAATGGCAGACATGAATCCTCTTACTATTTTTACGGCTGTCAGTATCTGGGAATAAAGGTAGCCAGTGTCAGACAAACAAGGTGATTTCTTTACTGTTATATACTACCCATGGATCAAGTTCAATGGATTATGAAGAGTAACTGCCTCTTTTTCATCTCTTGCTAGAAGTAAACATTCCTTTTTAATTTCTTGCTCATCTTTTTTTTTCCAAATTCTTTTTAGGTTTTAGGATTTTGAGCTTGGTTTCCATTCAAAATATACTTCTTGACACTTTTTTATTTGCGTTTGCTGAGACATGAAGGAAAGAATACATTAATTTCCATTAAAATTATTAGTCAAGTTAATGGGTGCTTGTACAAAATTGGCAGATTTATGTTCCACAGTTGCTGTTAGTTTTCCCACACATGACTGATTAGACATTGAGCAAGCTATAAAGTGTTAGCTTTAAGAATGAAATCTGAGTGAGGTGATCTATCTATACCAACAGCAGAAAACCCAGGGACCAAGAACATGAAGGGCTGTGACTCTCAAATTCTGCCCTGACTTTCTTGCATTATTCAAGAGACAAATTCAAACATATGGTAGTGAGGGGAATGGCTTGACAGAGAAAGCAGAAAGTTTCAAACTCCTCTCCCTTTTGCTGTAAGAAAGAACAAAACCCTTTAGATTGATGTTAATAATGTACCTTAATGATGTCCACTGTTGAATGGTATGCCCATGCAATACAATGTGGATCTCCTCTGTCAGAACTAGATCTCTCTGGGATTTTCCAGACATACATTTTTGTTTCACCTGAATTGAATAAATATTGATTAATTTTAGAAGTTTTCTGTGTGCTGACCTATAAGAGGTCATCCTGAAACAGATATTATCTCCATTTACAGTTTATATTTTTCTTGAACTTCCTCTTCCCAATTACTGCACTAGCTAGCTTATTGTTATTTCCCTTCTGCAGATCCCGGACTCTTCTTGCCAACATTTTTTTTGTGCTTGTGGCTGCACTGTCCAGTTTATCATTCTTAATAAAAACAATTGTATCTTTTGTAAAGATCACAGAGGAACTTCCGAAATAATAGGTACCATAAGCTGTGCTCTCCCTATGTAGCCAAATCTGTTTGCTTTCATGAAAGGTGCAGCCTTTTTGATGCTATGTCAAAAAATTACTGATCTGTCAAGGGCTAGGATACACAGCAATAGTTAGCAGGGCCATTTTATTTGTAGAACTATTTGTCGTAATTGGCATAAAAAAATTTAAGAACCTAACGTAAAAACAAACAAACAAAAATTAAATCTTTCCTGCTATCCTAAAATGAAAGCTTGCTAAACCTTGCTAGAAGGCTTGACGTTACCTGCTAGAAATAAACAAGGATGCTCTGATACCTGGGTTAGTTACAGCAACAACAGAACTGTCTGTTTTCACTCCATGGGCATGTATAGAATAAGGTCTTGATGCCAAGTTCTTAAAAACTATTATAATTTTATCTCCAATATTTGACATAAGCAGTGGCCCTGTTGGATTGAAAAGAAAGATTAACTCAGTTTTACAGAAGATCAGAACAGAGAGAGAGAGGTTATGTTCAAATATACATCATTGGCTTATAATTCAACTAAAAACTATACAGAGATAATGTCATTCACTGCGATACGCTAACTTGAGTAGCTGAAGGTAGGCATCTAAGTAGAGGCCTAAATCTTAAAAGCTCCAACACCTGCTGTGTATTTGAAGTCAGTTTGGATGTTGCTGCCCAATTTTATGCTGACTTTGAAAATACTGACCTGTGATCAGGCAGCCAAGCAGGTTTTTTTTCTTGTAAAGCAAGCAATGTAATCTTGCAAGGAAAGCACCATGACAAAAGTAGCAATTCGATGTAGGTTTAGGTGCTTTGTGTGTGGGTAGAACTATACTCGGTATTATTCAAATAGTATCTTCTTGTTTTGTTTCACTACATTTTTCCCAGTTTCAAAACTGAACTTCATGATGACTGTACCTTGAATTTCCAGGTGCTGCTGCTCCTCTCCTCTGGGTTTGGGAGTACTGAATGTCTGATCAGTGTATTCGCGATATACTACCTTTCTGTATTTTGAGCCAATGAATTTGTTGTCTTTATTTAAAAATGGGTTGCCAGGGCTGCAAACAAAAAAAAAAAAGAAAATAGAGATAAGAATATGTTGTACATTTCTTCATGTATTTTAAAACATCTTTTGCAAGTATGTCAATTGACCATCAAACAAAAATCCAGCTCAGTGAAACTGTAATCTCATAGACCACTGGTATCTTCAACATGAAAACATTCTTGTTAAGCTAGGAGGTTTCTCTTAACCTAGAAGGTTAAAAAAAAACACTATAAATTGACCAAGTCTGTATAATATTTGAGAGAATACTGAGTGCTCAGCCTGACCGGTATTTCAGATTGCAAGAAGTCATCCAACAACTTGCATACCATAAAATAGAGCCCTCGGTGACTTTTGTAGATCTGAAATGAAGCCTAAAACTTCTAAAGCTTAAGTGCCTTGCTGAAATGAAGTGTGAGGGACTGATTCTCTGCTGAGATTATGGGAGCTGGAGACAGTGGGGGAAAAAAAGTCTGGTAACAGCATAGTCTATATTACTTGTGCTTAGAACTATGACGGAGTCCACTGTGGTGTGCAGGGCAAGGAGATATGCTATCAAGCTGAGGAAAAAGAAAATATAATTAAGTAAAAAAAATACAGGCAGTTACAATCTACTACTTTAACCTCAAATGAAGTTATACAGGTAGAACATGTAGAAATTCATCAGTTCATTGTTTAGCCTCTTCTGCTAATGGGCATAAATTATTTGATCCAATCAGTTCCCTCTCACTGAGATTCAAATACTGGGAATAAAACATCAAGGTGACAAGCTTCATAGTGAACGGATTCGGTCATGGACTTCTCTTGTGTAAACGAATGAAATGGAGAGGAGTAAAAGAGAACCTTAGAGTACAGATAAACATGAGACAAAGACGCACTACAAATTGTAGGTAATCAAATATCAGGACAAAGTAGTCATCGTATCTACAAATCAAATTAATGAACATTTTAAGCATCAAGGACTGTACCAACATCAGTAAATACTACATGTGCATGCACTATCTAGGATTCATGAATATTTGCAGGTGCCCCACAGAAGATTTATGCTGGACCATTTCATGAACATCATGCTGTCTGGCTCACAGTTACATGGCAACATTAGTGGAGAAGGACCACAAATTCAAGTGAGCCCTGAAAATATATATGCAAAGAAAGGATGTCTAGAAATGCCTGGAGGAGGAAAAGGTTCAGAGAAGTGAGTTGCTCCTTTGCTTTTTTGCATTTTTTCCCTTGCCTGTATTCCAAAGTACCTTTCCTCATGGTATTGATGCCTCTCAAATTCCCATGTCCTGTTAGGAGAATAGTCCCATTCAACTTCCACTGCAGCAATATAGTAAGTCTTTTCATGCAAATACATAGATAGATCCACATTCCACCAATGGCATTGTTTCACTTTGTAGTTCTGTTTCATGCCCCCTGTGTAGTGATCTGTTGTCAGGCATGACACTTCAAAAACTCCTAGAGGTCGTACAAGAAACAAAGACTTGTGGATAAATATCTGTTACTAGTAGATCTTGAGATTGTATTACCTATGTTGATTTAGTGTTTAGAGACTGAGACACAGGTTATTGCTCCTATAAGATCCAAATTCTTTGTGCAGCATGGCTACTTGTAGTAATGAAATTCAGCATACATAGAAGCCAGAAGAATCAAGACTTTAGTATTAAGAGCTTATATCCTATGAACACAAGTTTGCTGCCCTTCAAACACAGCTGTACACAGTTTTAGCTCACAAAGGATCAAAATATCAGCTGTTTAAAGCTTGTCTCTAAGCATAAAATATTCATAGGTAAACAGTTTCTAAACTAGTAACAGGATTTTTAAACAAAACATTTACCTTCAGAATCAGGCTTCATAACAGCTGTAAGGAATGTATGTGGAAAAAGATTTGCTGTATCTCTTCGTGTTCCTTTAGTTACGAATGTGTTTTCTGAAAAGTATATCCCGTGGATGTCGACTTCTGACCCCAAGCCCATCAAATGCCAGGAAACCACACTTCCTTTACACATCTCAAGACCAGGTTGATTTCCATACATATAACCATTAATGGCTGCAGAAGATTTGAGGAAACAAAACCCACCTTGATTAACACATTACTTAATTCTGCAATACAGATTAAATAATACATACTTCAGCTGTAATGTGATGCCTTAGACTGACAGAAATATCAATAAAATACTTTATCACATCAGCAAAATAAGAGAATCAAGCAAAACAACTTTTAAAACCCGCTGTTTTAAAACAATTTCTAACTGTTCCTTTTCAATGTCTAAAGCACAGGTAGCTGACTTGACCAACTGGAACTTCCACTGCTTTATGCCTGTCAAGTGTACAGGATACATAAAGCATCCTGCTTTATACCCTACAAGACCCTCCAGCCATACAGTGGAGACAGTCTGAAGTGTTTTTTAGTTTGAGTTACTAATCCTTTCTAGCTACTCTGCAAAATTTTCAAAGCCTGAGCCTCACAGGTACCACTTAATGCTCAGTATCAAGGCTTTGTAAATAGTAGGAATGCCCCTGAAGGCAAATTTAAGAAAGAGCACAAGCAAATATGTTTAAAGATTAGGACTTATTTGCAGGACTAGGTACTGAAGATAAAAATGTTCTTCCACATGAAACTTAAAGATGTTTCTACAGTACCAAAACACAATCAGTGTGAAACTCGGCTCCACCCTAGTAAAGAAACAAAGATTTTCATTCTAAGGGGCCATAGTGCTGGTAAAGGAATCCAGACTCAGCCACAAACACAAAATGAGCCAGCAATGTTCCCTTGCTACAAAGAAGGCTAATGGTATCTTGGGCTGCATTAAGAAGAGCATTGCCAGCAGGTCAGATTATGAAGGTGCGATTGCAGGTGTTAGTGTAGAAAGGCTTCAGACAAATTGAGCTGGAAAGCAGCTTGGCAGAAAAGGACCTGAGGGGTACTGCTGGACACCAAGTTGAACACGAGCCAGCAATGTGCCCTTACTGCAAAGAAGGTGAATGATATCCTGGGCTGCATTTTAGGCAAAGCATTGCCAGCAGGTCGAGGGAGGTTATCCTTCCCCTCTGCTCAGCACTGGTGAGGCCGCACCTGGAGTGCTGTGTCCAGTGCTGGCCTCCCCAGTACAAGCGAGACATGGGCATACTGGAGGGAGTCAACAAAGGGCCACAAGGATGACAAAGGGACAAGCAAGCCTCTCTCCTACGAGGAGAGGCTGAGAGAGCTGGGGCTGTTCAGCCTGGGGAAGAAAAGGCTCGGGGGATCTCATCAATGGATATAAACACCTGCCAGGAGGATGCAAAGAACACAGAGCCAGGCTCTTCCCAGTGGTGCCCAGCGACAGGACCAGAGGCGATGGGCACACGCTGGCGCACAGGAGGTTCCCTCTGAACATCAGGAAACACTTTTTCACTGTGACGGGGACTGAGCCCTGGCACAGGCTGCCTGGGGAGGTGGTGGAGTCTCCATCCTTGGAGGTATTCAAAAGCCACCTGGACATGGTCCTGGGCAACCAGCTCTGGGTGACCCTGCTTGAACTGGGGGGAGGGGGTGGACCAGATGACCTCCAGAGATCCCTTCCAGCCTCAACCAGTCTGTGATTCTGTGAAAATCCTCCTTTCAGCTACAGCATCTGTAGGGCAGAAGTCGGTTTTCTCTTGCTGCCTGGTTGCATTCGTAGGGGTTGCACGTGGGCTACAGACCTTATTCCTCCTTCTGTCTGCTCAAAGTAGTACTTAACAGTGCTAAATGCTCAACGGCCATGCAAGACACTGAGCAGCTGGCATTTTGAACTACCACATTTAGCTGAAATTTAATTGCATTCAAACATGATTTTGTTTCCAATGGAAAGGAATGAAATGTCTCTGCCACTATACAGTTTCCAGTCTCCAACATGAGATCACAAAAGTAAAAACCTTATTGTAGAAATTAGTATTTGGCTAACTAATAATTTTCTTACAGTGCATTTTGTTAGACTCTTGGAAGTCCTCATCATCTTTGTCAATTTTATTAGGATTCAGTGTAAACATCAAAATATTGTCATCCAAGTACCAGCTCAGATTCTCATCAAATACTGTGGCAAGTAGAAAAAACTCCATGTTCACATTTTTCTGTTGAGAAGAAATAGCACAAAGGAAAATAGAAATGAGTGAACAGAAAACGTCAGGGCAAAAATTCTGTATGCATAATAATTTATAAGTATAATTCACAAAGTAGGATAGATGCATACTTTGATACTTCATTCTAATAATCTCAGAGCTCTCTAATTGCTGTTATCTGGTGGACTAGATATCTGCTGCTATTGCTCTTTCTACCAGCAGGAACCACTTTGGGAAATGAATGTGTGTTTTGGTCTTTAAAGTCTATATTTTTCTAGCCATTCTCATCCTAGCTGAGACTTGAATGCCAGTGGTTGCTCACAGTGATGGTGGTTTCACAGTTCAGTGCCTGCCTATCTGAAGCCAGACATATTTTGCTTTTTTAAAAAAAAAACAAAAAGCAAACTCAGTTCCTTCATTTTATGTATTCCCCTCAGCACATGGGTGTGACTGTGATGTGGAGAGGTGGTGTTGCTGAGTGGTCCTCAATGTGGCAGGCCCTGAGGGCACAATTCAGGAGGAGACAGCAGATTCAGCTACCATGATGCAAATACTTCCTTTTTTCTTCTTTGACTGACCTGTTTCCCAGAAGGAAGAAGAGCTCCTTTCCTGCACACCAGGAGAGGACCCACAAGGCCAGAACTGGTGTCTCTGACTGCATCCACAGCTGAGTAATAAAGCCAGGTTAAACAGTCTGGATCTTGGTCTGTGGGGCCCACGTATTCTGGCACATTCCACTCATACGTAAACGTAGCACCGGGACTCACGTGAGAGGCTGGAGATTCAGTACCTATTATAGAAATCAACAGTAGGAATGAACATTGTTTATTTTATCATCTTTAATACATCAACATGTGTGACAGCTTGTTCTCTGGTGCTTGCAGGATCCCCATCTATAGGCGTACCTCTAGAGGCAGCACCGTACAACGCTCCCTCATCACTCTTGCGATAACTCACACCATGGGGCTGAATGCTAAACGGGCGGCTGCCGTTGTTTCGGAAGGTCACCCTGATGCTGTCACCCACTTCAGCCTTGATAACAGGTCCTAGGAAAGAACACACGGTCTAATTACAAGATGTTCTGTCAAGTGAGGTAGAGAATGGCTGGCTGCTTTTCCTATTGCACGGGGAACTGCCCCCGGGCCTGTGTGGCCGCAGACTAGGTCCCTGGCACGTGGCCTCAATCACAAGGCAGCCCAGCAGCCACTGGACTGCTCCATTCCCAATTCTTCGTGGAGGCCCAGTGATGTGCAGGACAGTTCCTCCCTTTGGAAAGGGACCTACAGACATTAGCACCAACCTCAGACTCAGTCCAGAGAGATGCCAGAAGCAGCCAGGTTGTAAATAGGGCTAGACCTGCCTAGCCTGGCCTTGTAATTCAGAGCCTGGCCTTTGGAGATCATGGCCTATTCCCACAGGCAAGGCGGGGACCACCACAGCATTGCTTTCAAGAGCTTTCTTACACCCTGAGGTGTCTGTTGGAGGAAGCCACAGGCACCAGCGTCTGCAGGAGGCAGGGAGAGCTGAGGGCCCCTCCCTTGGAGGCGGAGGGGCACTATGGCTAGCCTGTGGAAGTGATAGTTTACTCTCATAAGTCTTTGACATGAAATAATTTTAGATATCTTACCTAAGAGTCCAAGATGTGCTTCCTCTGCGAGTCTTTTTTTATGTTCAGTGAAAGAACCATCTGTGTATTCTTTGTAAATGGCTTTTTTGTAAGAGCCACCAATTCTTGTCTCACTTTGTTCAAAAAATATGTGAGATTCACTGTGTAAAAGAAATTGCAATAGATGCAAACAGTTTAAGTCATAACACTCAGTTTTACAAAGGCTGTCAGGACCTCAACCCTATTCTGCGGTATGACGTGCTGAGTTTGTCTTTTGGGTCTCCTTTCAGTGATGTGGCCACACACTTACAGGCAGTTCCATATAAGGATGTGCAGGAATCCATTATCCTTGACTAACTTCTCTTTAAGAAAAAGACACTGCTCTTTTGCCCTTTATAAAGCTAGCATGCTTAGAGACTCATCAATAATGATTTCTAGTCAACATTTTGTAACCTGAAGTTTACTCTTCTTTTTATTAAAAGTTCCAAATAATTCAACAACAGTAGATATAAACACCAAGAATATGTAACATCTAAAAAAGAAAGTGAGAAGATTTAGTCTACACTTTCAGTCTTCAAAAAAGGATCTTTCAATGTTTTACAAGCACTATTCAAATAATGAACTGTGCCTCATCCCTTGTGGAGCAGGTAAGTGTTCTTTAACTTACAGATGAAAAATCTGAGGAATCAATGTATTCAGTGAACTGATCCATGTCTTAAATATGTAAACACAGAGCAAAGGGCAAAGCTACCTCGTGCAAGTTGTTTGCTAGCTGAGATGCTGTTAGCATGATTTTCATCAGCTAAGGAGATAATAATGAATTCCTAGCTTTGTTCTCTAACTCAGAATAATCAATCATCTTGAATCATCAGAGGTCACTGCCTACATGTGACATTACAACTCATCTTCATCCCAGTGAAATTACTAACATTACAGTGAAATTTATAGTAATATTACAAGGAAAAAAATAGACCTAATTTGGTCTGATGTTTATCCTAGCATTGATATTTAAGCAGAAGCAAGGACAATGAGAAATTCTGCTTAAAAGTTCTACCATATGGCTTACCTTATTTAGCATGTTCATATCAATTTTGCTCAGAAAGTAAAACTTCTTTAATCAGAAGCACTTACCTGTCGGCGATTAGTTCTTGTCCTGTAAAATGGTTCACTGCAGATGGGCCATAATTCCAGATGACCTCTTCAGCAGCAATGAAGTACTCTCTTATCTTTGTACTCTCATTGTGATCCGTTGTGGATTTTCTGCAATCTTTTACTTTAAAGAGGGCCTGCATACCACCTGGAAAAAAACGAGGAGGTAGAGAAAATTAGGGAGAAGGAACTGCACTTTGTTTTCTCTTTCCCTGCTTCCAATAGCTCTTCTCTTCCCTGGAGAATTCCCATACCATTGATTGATATGCAAATCATAAATGAAAAGGAAGTTGAATGATATAAAAGAATGCACGCCAGCTGGGCTAGGATGTAGAAGCACAGCCATGGTATTTACAGTAGGCAGACAAGTGTGCTAAAGTGCATTCTGCTTGTAAAGCTGCAACTGGCATGGTAGTTAAAGAGAAGAGCAGGGTGGAGTGGGAATAGCACTGTCAGTTAGCACTTCAGTTAAGGCCAGGTGCTACCAGACTGACCATCTTCCCCCTAAATCTAATCAGCTTACTTGTGAAACTCCTGGGTCTCTGCACCCTAGGAGAAAGGTCTGTTAGGAAATCTGCTTGTTGGAGATACAAATAATATAATAGAGTCCTTTTACAGCTATGGATTAGGCCCATTTGTAAGATTTAAGTCTTGACCAGGATGCTGCAACCACATCAGGATGCTGCTTGACATGATAGCTGTTTCAAAACTTATAACCTCTGTGTAGTTGAATCTGCAGGTTAAACATACTCTTTTTTTATATCAGAATTTTCAAATCTTGGAGAATGAATTTGAATTCTGTGTTCCTTCCCCCTTTTGTGACAAATTACTTCTCTAATTCACTTACAGGGATATAGATCATGGAAAAGCATCGAATTAGCTTCTAAGTATTTCATATGTCTATCAAACACTGGAAATACAGGAAGATACAGGGAAGAGAAATGCAGATCATCTCCACTTATTAGCCAATGCTTTTTCCAGAACATGCCTTTGTCAGCAGGCAAGTGAGCCTGCCTGTCCTGTGCCGAAACACAGAATGAGCCCCAACTTTTTTGTTGGCAAACAGAAAATTGTGATTAATTACCTTCAGTAAGGGGCAAACATCATGCTATTGTTTGTCTCAAGTTGAGGCTTGCAAAAGTGCAGCTGCGCCAATTGCTGCCAACTGATAACAATTTCCATTACAGACAAGAATTTCCTTGATTTCCATGGCTACATGCTCAAGCTCATCTAATGCACTTCTAGGCATTTCAATTACTATGAGAGTTTTGTTACCTATAGGAGAATATTGTCTGGCATATACCCAGGTCAGGAGTACTGCTAAAGTGACTCACTAAACTGTTAGCTTAAGCTAAAACAAATTCTGATCACTGGAACTTACACTGTACCTTCGATATGGTCATTCACTTGGCAGCTGAGCAGCCATTCCCCAGGACTCCTTGGTATCATGACAGCATCAATGAATGTGGCTGGGAAGAGGTTGATGGTGTCAACTCGATGATGCCTTTCTATTAAGGTCTGTCCATGAAAGTAGGCTGAATGGATATCAGCTTCATTACCCATGCCAAAAAGATGCCATTTTACCTTATCTTCCACACACATTGTGAGGTTTGGGAGGTATCCATACACGTACCCATTGATTGCTAAAAGAAATGTTATTTATTACAGTTACCTTCACAGACCTTAGGATCTTTTCTTCAAAAGCAGGTGTCATATAACTATTGCTCTATTCTTCAAAATAGAGAGAGGCTCAAAACAAAACTGCACCTTTGAAAGTGAGCCACTATCAGACACACATTTCATCTCCACAACTATCTGAATGAACAGCAGTTCCTGCTATGATTCTGGAATCCATGTTAGAGCCAAAGGTATGTTCTTTGTTGACACTAACAGTAAAAACTGTTTTTCTAAACTGCAATATTATAGTGCAGAGTTCAGGACTAAGAAACAGAACAAAGTAACAACTCTGTTTAGAGCGCCTGGGAAATTATACTGGCAAAATGTTCTTGGCCCCTAAGAATTTTATATCACAACTACAAAGATTTGATTGTACAATACTTGCCATCACTTTTACATTTTTTTATTTAAAAGAACCTTTCTTAATCCTCCAAGAAAAAGCCCTGCTTAAAAAAAAAGAAATTATCTACAGCTCACCTTTAAAAGAGACAACACATAAAAATATTACTTTACCACATCAGTGACAATCAACATTAATATAATGTTCTCTCACAGTGCATTTTATTGCTTTCCTGGAAGTCCTCGTCATCTTTGTCAACTTTGGAAGGCTCAGAACAGTATGTCCTGATATTATCCTCTAGATACCAACTGAGATTTTCATCCATCACAGAAAACATAAGGATAAATTCAGCATCAAAGTGTTTATCACTGTCCTTATTCATTGTATCTGAAAAAGAGAGTGGTATATTCAAAGTCTTTGGCAACCGACATTATCTTTTCATCAGTTTTAAGGGTAGTATCAGTAGGGCTGGTCACTTTGTATTTTGCTGCTTTTCCTGAGTGTAAGTGTACACAAAAACTTACAGACATGCTCAGAAAACAAAGATTGGTTTTGATAGATACTATAAAAGAGCTTTACTAAGAATAAATATCGCATGTGATAAGATTACAGTAAATCTGTTTCTCATATCAGTATTTACACATCCTTTTGCATTACTAGCATGAACACATCTCACTCACATGGATTTGTGGACAAAGTATTCTGCACATTATATTCACTGTCACACACAAAATCAAACCACATCCTACACTATTGAAAGGCAGCTAATTGAGAAGACAAAAAATTGTGATTTCAAAATCAACTGTAATCTTCTCCTCTTCCAGTACATTATTTCACTGATATTTATGAATAACCATTATCAATCACCTTGCATATGTATTTATTTACTTATTTATTTATGGTTTACCTTTCCTACAAATTATTAAGGGCCCAACAAGCCCTGAGGCAACATCTCTTGGAGCATCTATGTGGGAGTGGTAAACCCTGGTTATGCAGTCTGCATCTCCCTTAGCTGGACCCTGATCTTCTGTCACATTCCATGTATAAGTGTACTGGCCTCCAGGCTCCACAGCATCATCTCTCTTCTGCAAATCTTTGGTGTTGTCAGGATAAAAAGCACCTGAAGAATGCCACACAGCCACCATTAACACAACACATTCACAATATGGTGTTAGCATAGCACCTGCCATGCTTCAAAGTTTACTACATGTTGCAGTAACACGGACTGAACTTCTGAATACAGGTAAAAAACCCCAAACTTTAAAATCAGGTGAGTAGATCTTTTCCATCTCTTTAGGTGTCTCTTCATTTGCCTTTGTATTCCATGGGAGTGCTTCGATTAATGGTACATTAAATTTAGTCCTTAATTTATTAGGAGGGCACTATGTACTGCTGCTAAAAAGATAACAGTTCAAATATTTGTAAAACATTTGTTAAATATTAATCTTGGAAACTGTTCTAAAATACTGCATATGTCCTCAAGGAATATAGGTGTCACTGGAATGAGAGCAACAGAAAAACAATTTAAACTTTGTTCCAAAAAGTGCATGTACTGCTACATAACACACTGTTCTGCTCCCAGAGAATGTGTCTATATCAAGTCATATATTAGCTATAACAAAAAACTTCATGAAATATTAGAAGTTAGGCTGATACTTCATAAATTCTTCTAATGAATATTTTTAAAGACTGCTTTTGAGACATCATATTCTCAACAATTCACACACTGTTTTAAAGGCCCACTAATAAAACTTTCAAGAGCCGTATTCTGATGCTGTCTGGTGCTGAAAATCCCTCATCGCCTGAGCGTGGCAAGACCAGCTATTGCAAAGGCAATTCGTCACTAATCACAATAGCAACCCTACAATACATCTTAAAGTGTGTCAGACTTATATCTCATTTATTTATTACAAAGCAATAGCTGTTTCTCCATTTTAAAAAATTCTTGTGTACCTTGTATAAAATATACACAAATTTAGTGTTAAGAATCTGGAACTGTAAGTTATCACTGTTAACAATGTCTTCTTCACAACAGCATTTATTTTTCCTTTACATATCCTCAATACCTGCATCTCTTATATGCTTTTATACCCTTATTTCAGGTGAAACATAAATACTCTTATTTCAGGTGAAATGTTGATCTAAAATCGCCTTCTTTATGAATTCCACTTTTGGCTTTGTGTTTCACTCTTAAAAAATTATCAAACTTCTTAGCTCCTATTTTAAATTGATTATGTCCTGTTTTAAATCTTTATTTACTTGACCAGTCTTCCCTTTGATGAGAAGGTATCACTTATGCTCAGAGGAATGATTAACTTTTGATAAATTCTGGCACAGAATGGACTCAAGCTTACCTTCATTTTCCTTTGTGTATCTTACACCATGTGGATGCAGTGTGTAGCTTCTGGAAGCAAAGTTTTTCAAGTGAATAATAATGGAATCTCCAACTTCTCCCTTAATGATAGGGCCTAAAAAACCCAGCCAGGAAGGTTTGTCAACTCTCACATCATATAATTGATTGGTGTACTGAGTGTAGACAGCCTTCTTGTAAGTGCTTCCTATCCTATGTGATCCTCTTTCGAGAAAGACGCCAGCCTGCCTGTAAAGAAAATACAGTAACACATCTGTAGTGTCAGATGCTAATTTTATATTTGAATGGTGTTAATTAGTAGGGTCTCAAATAAAGACCACACCTCCATAGTGCTGTGCACAATTATATCTGTGTATGTCTCTTATTGTAAAGAGTTACGCACCCATATAGAGAATAAATATTATGCACCAACCAGAATTTTTTTCTACCTATTTTGTAGACTGGTGATAAGGGTATTTGATACAATTCTGGGCAAATTTGAGACCACGTGGACAAGGCAAATAACAGTTCTTATTCCTTGAAACTTTTGTAGTTGCATGCTTAAATTGCGGTATAATTTTCCATGGACTGTTAAAAATAGTAATTTCCATCATCACGCTATTATGTTGACTGCATGGTCCTTGCTCCATTGCAACGAGGAGCAGACTTTTCTGCTGTAAAATACATTTAAGATGTCTGGACATGAGCAAAACTACAAGGTGCTGCTAAGGTCCAGTGTGTGCATGGCGGAGGGAGGGGCATGCAGAGTGCTGAAACGAGCGAGACCAAGCCCTCAGCTGGCTTACTAGTCATAGACGAAGAATAACTTGATATGGATTTACTCTAATAAAGTCTCATTTTTACAGATTCAGCCCAGGAATATACAAACAGGTTACATGAGAGGCAGGGAATTAGCAATGACCTCCTCAATCACTGACTGCCTTAACTACTGGACCATTGCTCCTCTCAATTAATGAAACACTTACATGAAAAATGAGAGCTTGGTTAGTGAGGAAACAGCCTAACCCATGAGCCAAAATGAGACTGATGGAGATGGTATTTCCTACACATGGTATCAATACCTCTGAACTGTGTAGCCATCATGGATACGCTGCCTAAGCACCACCAGCTGCAGGTGAACGGTCACCACGTGTCTCTGACAACTATCAACTGGGAATGGCTTTGGAGCCAACCTTTGCCTGTGCTGAGGGTCAGGTACCTTTCAGTAAATATTTTAGTCTCCGAGAAGAATTATCTTTGTGGAAAAAGTTCTTATATTCACTGACTACAATGGTGATAGAAACTGCCAGCACTGGCTGTTCAAACTAGTAGTGCTACTACTGGCTGATGCTGTTAGCTCAAACTCCAGTCTCTTTAACAACAAATCCCCCTGCACATCCCCCTGCCCGTTTCAGGACGACTAGCTGTGGAAGTACCTAATCCAGGAGGAGGCAATCCTGGGAGATAAGGCAAAACTGCCTGAAGTTCAGCAGCCTCCTGATTTCTCATCTTACAGGATGAGAAGCCAAGCCAACTGGGTTTCATATTCCCATCAGGCCATATTGTAAAGCAAGTTAATACTGCCCCAAAATGCAAAGTATTTCCCACAAGGCTGAGCACTGTTTGAGCATGTGGGGAAGGAATTGTTTGTTCCTTGGCAAGCACAGATCTGAAGTGTAATTAAAATGCCAGTTCAGAGCTCCATGAAACTTGGAGAACATAATCTACTGGAAGTCATAGTGCATGAAGTTTTTTAGCCACAAATTAAATTGATCAAATATGTTATGGCTCTTCTAGGACTGTTTGAACAGCTAACATTCAATTGCAGAGTATTCCTTCTAGCAGGTACACCACAGTTTTCCCTTCTCCTGCTCTTCCCTGCCTCTATAAATATCAATCTCTGTATAAGCACAGCCTCCTAGTTTAAGGGTTCAAGAGGAGAAAAAGAATCAGAGAAGCTAAAAATGAATAGTATGATAAAAGGGACCAGCTCTATTGCAGGCATACAACCACTGAAAAACTGGAATTAATTTAGCATGCTGCAGATTGTCACAGAACAGAGAAAAGCAGTGAAAGTGCAGTGAACGGTGGTGGCTTGTTCTGTTACAACACTGCTCTGCAATTTTCAGACAAGTTGCCCTGCTTTCACCATTTATCAGAATTACTAGCCTGCTGAATCACTGGCAGGGTCTTACACATCACTTAATTTATGAGTAAAAATTTTAAAAGTTGACTGCTTCATCTCATGAATGATGAAGTGGCAGATTATGGCTGAGATATTGTTGGATCTCACTAGAGAAAACAAACCACTGGAAATCTTCTAGTCCCTCATCTACAGACTAAATGAGAACTGTATTTTCAAGTTTTTTCTAATTTCTGATTTCTCTCTTAATTGTTTTTATTTTACCATAGTCCTCTTTCATTTTAAAGACACTGAAAAAAATAGCAGGAAGGAACTTTTTTTTCTCTCAGATATTTCTCAGATGCTTTTTATATCTGAGTTTTCTTTATTGATTATTCTTCAGGGTGTTCCCCTCCTCCTCACCATACTTAGCCTCATCCTACTTACTGCTCTCACTCTGCACAGGACTCTCCTTGCCTTGTAACAAGCAACCCAGCTCCTCCGCTGTGGATGGAAGGACCCAGCTGTGCTGCTGCACTAGTGAAAATGACTGCTGCCAACAATGAATATCTAAAAAGGAAACCTGTGCTCAATAGGAAAGTTTTAAATTTGCCAAACTTACTTCCACATTTAAAAATGTAACAGCAAAAGTCTTCTCTTCAGCACTGGCACCTTAGCCATTCAAAATCAAACATCATTAGACATTCAGGGTCTTTTTCTAGTCTCTACTTAGTAAACGTGTCATTGCAACAAACTCACAAAACCCCTACATATCCCAATGCCTTTAATTAGCAGAGCATTGGAATGTAATTCTGAAGCAAGTCAGGAAAAAATCAAAATTCCCTTATATTTGTGACAGAAAATCCAGTGACACTAACACGATTCATTTCACTGCCTTCACCAGGTTTTCAGTCTAGCTACTAGTGTTTAAAGCAGACAATGCTGTAAAATCAAACTCAACCAGTGTAAACTCTTTTACTTACTCTTCTTCTGCAAAAAGCTGTCCAGATATGATATTGGTATTGCCAGGTGCATAGTTCCAGACTGTCTCTATAATGCCGATGTAGAACTCCCTGTTCACTGCCCCAGCTAAGCAACAGCAAGAAACCAGCAAGCAGCTTAGGAAGAATAGCTTCATTTTGCATTCATGAACCTTGTGGAAAATGTGAAATAAAAACACTGGACAGGCACATGCAATTTCCCTTTATATGTTCTTGTCTCTTCCACCCCCACCCTCCTTACCTCCCCCCTCCCCGCTCCTGTTTGTTTTGGTGAACACAATAAAATGTTGCACAATGTCTCTGTGTGTCAAGAGTAAACAAAAGATTCTGGTAACCTCGTCAGTTCAGATAATCTTCAAAGAAACTTTTTCAATTTCTGCCAACCTACTATCACGCAAATTACCATTTAGACTGTTATCAGATTGTAAATCTTGTAGCTGAATTGAAAGCACTGCAGATTTAAAGGGATTTACAGACTTAAGCTTAATTACATTCTTCACTCTCTCTATAACTTGTATACTACCGAGAAAATAATTTCTGTGACGTGTGGCACAAGAACATACCTTTGTAAGTGCACCGAGAAAAGCTCCAAATGACACCCATTTTCCTCCTGCGCTGACATAACTGAACACAAGGCAGACGCAGTAGGTGCAGACTTTCTGCTGCCTATTTCCCTTGCTCATTCTGAACCTACAGACCACTGCTTCTTCCCCTCTGCACAGCAATCACTAAACTGGTGCAACACAGACAGATAAGAGAGGACTGAGGTCACTGGTATCAGAGCAGAGTTTACACACTGATGTATGCATGGATAAGCTCTACTAACCCACCACAGTCCCCTTGGAAATGTAATTTTAGCACAAAGTGTGGCATATATAGCTAGACATGAAAAGGACCAGCTGGCCACAGATGGAGGCAGGGGACATTTGCATCTCATTCCTAAGCAGTTTCAGTATTGCCCGAAGGAAATGAGTCTCAGAAATTCCACAAAATGAACTATTTAGGTTATCTTCCTCCTAGTCTATCACCAGACAGGATAAGCCACATTCTTCAATGATTAAAAGCACAATAGATGTATAAAGCTCCAGGTAATCTTAACTGTTGCCATTATCTAAATGTACTACCCAGTGCAGAAGGCTATACTTTTGCTTTATTCAAGTTCTGTAAACATTTTGTATCCATTAGTCTCATTGAAAAATAAGAACAAAATTGGACCTTAAACATGGGATGTTTAAAAAACACCTAACTAAAGTTTGCAATTGCATTTCTTTTCAAGCATACCTCCATTACATCATGATTGTGTATAAAGCTTCAGATATACAAAGCCACCTGTAAACCTGGAAATTGTAAAGACTTCTATTAAAAAATACGTATCTTCAGTATGTATGTAATATAGTCACTTGGGAATTCTTGAAAAATCTCTTCTGCACTCTGAGCACTGACATAGTCACACTCATTATAAATTACATTTTTCATTATATGGCAACTTAAAAATATCTGTAATAACCACAATCATCTTTGAAGCCATTTTCTTAATGGTCAGAAAAATTATGATTGTTTTGCATAGAAGACTAAGATTCAGAACATAAGTAAAGTACACCAGGTTTCCTTTAATGACATACGAATCTAAACCTTTATTTACCAGGACTGTGGTATAAATTACCAATTTGAATCACTATTCATACAAAAAAAATTTCAGGCACTATCAGAATATTTTGGAAGCTTCTACACATCTGCATTAAATGGAGGATTCTGCTTCTGTCTAAATGACTGTGGCCAAAGCCAAGTTTTCGAAATCTGACTTAATCTATGATGAAATTCTGGAATTTCCCAGGTTGGTGTCACATGGTCAAAATGATTTCTGCAGGGATTTTTTTTCTTTATCATGGATGAAGGTTGGTGGTTCAGTGGAAAGATCAGCTTGTACAGGTTGCGTATGTCCCATCTGTAAATTAACTGAGGTAAAAATAAGAAACCATTTATCTTCTCTTACACTACTTAAATTCAAAGTCATTCCTTAATACTCAGCCTGCAGAGTTGTTCATGTATATGTGGGCTCTTTGGCTTATTTTTGTTCAAACTTCCATCAGACTGAGGAAGAGAAAAAACCACACATGCAGTATCCTTGAAATCTTCACATTTATTTGGGGGTAAAAACATGAGCATTTCTTTGCCTTAGTCCCTTGACTCCTCTAAATTACTCTTTCTTGATTTGCAAAAGTACTGCATGTTGTTTTTACTTAAAGATAAAACAAAAACTTTTGACAGGCAAGATATTCCATTATCACTTTTAATCGCACCTCACCCAAACTTTAAGATATTTGTGTGCTTGAGCACATTCCTATTGTCTTTCTCTTAAGGAACTAAAAAAACTGACAGAGGTGACTGAGCTTCCCAAACCTGTATTATTATCTTCAGAGGGTATTTAAAGAGTGCGAACCTCTCTCCTCTCATAGGGCTTAAAAAGACTGAGCACCTTATTTAATTGGTTAAATTATGAGTCTGCAGTTTGGTGTCATGAATATCCCCTTATTGTTTTAAACCACAATACCTCATTTCTCATACTGAGGATGCTGAAATGCTATGACTGTTCTGAAAGCCCTCAAAACTGCATTGAAAATACAAAGCTGATCTTTTACTTCAAAAATTTTCCTTGAGGAAAAAAAACAACCCAAAAGTCTCAACAAGAGGTCCCAGTGAAATTGAATTGAAACCCCACAATTTCATAAGTCCCTAATCTGAATGATGTGTTTATAGTCTGCTGCCCATGCTGCTCTTCTGACCTGCTGCAAACCTCTGCAGGTAAACACCCTTTAAAGTTCTGAGGAGCTTCATTTGTTCTCTGCCAACTTATACTTTTTCAATGTGGAAAAAACCTCCATCCAACATGTGAAGAATTAGCAATCAGGAAATTGCACTTCAGTGAGACTCACTTTTACCTACACGAGGAATAATATGCCCCAAAATGCAGAGGTGGATGGGCTCCACAGTATTTTACTATAAATCTCTGCCCACAACTATTAGTGGTCAAAACTGAGTCTCTACAGTTATTTCCAGTCGAAGCGTTTTAAATGAATGACATTCCTGTTCCAGACACAGCATCATATTACTCTGGCAAAATGCACTGGCTGTGAGGAACAAATAATGCTGGAACTCTTAATTCTAGCTTTCAGCATTAACTCCTCACTTACAGAAGTTTATGAACAGAAATCTGCATCTTTCTTCCAGGTGTGTCTGGGGTATTTTATGTGTGGATTTCACCAGGCAGCATATGTGCCTCAGGTTCAGGAACATTTCTTCAAGAAAGGGTTTCTCATATGCCAGCATGGTCCTGGATCTGTGGCCCACTTCTCTCTGCTGGTGTCAGGGTGAGGTCTGCATTCTGCAGCTGGAGGGCCAGATGGTCACATTGCCCCAAACAGCACCATCAGAGTTATGTCTAGATTTCAAGGCAGTTAATATTCCTTACAGGAATCTTGGGTTTGCTACTAGGCATAGTTCATAGCACCTTGTTAGAGACACCATCTTTCAGAATGAATCGGGACATAAATTGACTAGATCGAATTTAACTTGCCTTACATCCAAAAGCCCCATGTGAAACAAGTTGTTAAATTTGTAAATGCAACCCACTGTTAGCCTTTAGTATTCTCACTGCCAATTTCAAATTAATAAACTGCCCGTTTAGAAGCTGAGCTATCAAGTGACAGTTGAGTCTGGCTATGGCAATGGAGATGCCAATATCTGGATTATGGATAAAGAGGGTTGCAGAATCAATATGTCCAACAAGAATGGCTTACACATCTCTTTCTTTGATTTAAGCCACTAAAATAGGAGATACCAGCCTGTGGTAGAGCAGAAATGTAAATTAACAAGATGCAATCACAAAAAAAAAGAGGACGAATTAAAGACAGCCAAGCCTTGCCAGTTGTTAGGTAGAGCCACTAATAATACTACTTTGGAAAAAAAGCTGTCAAAATTGATACTGTTCTTTGTGTCTCCTGTCTGCTAAGCTCAAGACTTGCCATGATCAGAGACAGAAGTTATTGAAAAGTAGAAAGGACACATATAGGACCAAGATAAAGGGTTAAGAGTTTACAGGTGTAATTTTAAGGTATTTCATTGTTCTCATCCAGCATAGGAAAATCTATCTCAATAGACCCTGTTTGCCTAAAGATAAGCCCGTATTTTCCCCATGGCTGAGCTGGAGTCTAAATAGAATACCCTATTTGTTTGCTTTCCTCAGTGAAATGGCACCATTCACTTTAGGAATGTTTAGCAGTTCTAGGGGTTTTCTGCTTTGAATGTCTACCCCACACATACTATTTTTCATCCAGATAATAAAACCTTTTTTTCAAATGTTTCTAACATTTTCAAAATAAACAGCTCCATGGTTTGCATGCGTGAAATCAGCAAGTTGCTCTAAGATGTTTGGTAGGAGTACAGGTGGATTGGTCAGTTTTCTTTCTTCTGTCTGCAAACAATATCCACAAATCCATAAGAATGTAGGATTATCATTTATGTAGATATACAATATGATTTATATTTAAGCCTAGGGAAAAACAAGTATGCAGTTGCAAACAGTCCCCATTTCATAATCATGCCTTTTTTCATGCATCTCTGAACATCCATGCCAGCTTGAACCATCTGCCAAAAGACTAGCCCCATTCTTAAACATCATTAATTTCTTTATTACTTCTTGCAACTTAATAGAAACTAAGCAATTAAAACTTTAGATGCATTCTTCAAATCCTACAGGAAGAAACCACCTTTTCAAAACAATCTGATAAAGGAATATTAAGGCAAAATCTCAATATTGTCTTGAAACAGAATTAAATGACTAATATACTCTATTTTTTTCTAAATATTGCACCCACAGCTGCCACTTATTGTACAGTTGGCAGTTGTAACAGTGTTTAATATTAGATGTTGATATAGCTGAATCCCACTAGTTCTGATGTAATAGAGATACGTGCATTACCTCAAGTCTGAAGTACATATTTAGCTTTCCTCTGGGTGCTCATTCTCTCAAAACCAGTGCTGAATACAGCCAAATGTTGCCCAAGCAGCTGCAAACGAGCTGTATGTCCACTTTATTGTGAATCCCTGAATTTCCACTGGGAATGAAATAATAATTCCTTGAGAAATTACAAAGACTTTTTAGCTGCTAATTTAAAACAGGTTATTCTTTTTTGTCTGATTATTACTGTCAAGAACATTAATCTTCCAGTCAGGATATTCAGAAGAGTATTAATAAGCTAGCACTGGGTGCTCACAAGGTTGCCTCATATATTCCCTCAAGTCATATAATACTTGATCAAAACAAAAAACAAACAGTTTGCCTCTGAGTATAAAATAAGAAGAAACTCAGTGTAGCTAGTAACATGTACTAATTAGCATGGCTGACTTCAGAGTTGTGTAACTAATCTTTCAATCAGGCTTGGATGCCTTTCTAAAAGCCTTACTGCAAGAAGACTTGATAACCTTTTTACAGTAATTGCTTTGTGCAGTTAAAAACTTCCAAGACAGAATGAGCAGGACAGGCTGCTGATTTTCGTGACCATCATGGTCTGTCTGTAACTAAAATTTATTCATTTAGAAATTGTGGCTTCATCCAGTGCACTAATTCTCAAGGGAACAACCCCTCCTGACACACTGGGCTTTGAATCAGGCCCTTTCGGAACAACAAATATTTCTATGCTCTAAACAAAGAGAGGGGAGTATAAAAGCAGTTCTACAGCAGTTTTACAGCAGTTCATTCAAAAACGGTGATTTCAATACAAAAGCAGTTCCATGGTATTCAAACCTCCCTATTGTCAGAACAAGCTGGAGGGTAAAAAAATGAAGAGTCACTGCCAGGGACAACCGGACAGGTTAGAAAACAACTAGAAAAATGTAGATGTTAAACAATTCAGATAACTTCATCTAAAATAGAGAGTCTTGAGAGAAAAAGATTTAAGACAAGCGTTTCGTTTGTCTTTGCAGCACCCAAATCTACCATCGTAAATGTTGGAGGAAGCCATTTCTCTCTTTTTCTGGGGGGTGGGGGAGAAGCAGTGAAGATTTCCATGCCATTTTTAGAGAATCCCAGCCTGCAAATAAAAAGGAAGGAAACAGTTACCCTCTTTTTTTGAACTCAAGTTAATATAGAAGTTGCTTGACTCTTCAATGTCCACATCCAACCTAAACCCGACACACACCCTGCACTCCTGAGGTGACCCTACTCTGTGCCCAGGGACAACTCTGTGCCCAGGGACAAGCCAACAGAATTGCTTTTGACTTCGCTGGAAGCTGGGCTGGCTCCCAGGCTGAGGTGGCTTGCTCACTGGCAAGCAGAATGTTTTGAGAGAAATCGCCTCAGGCCTTGACCTTTTTTTAGGTTGCTGTTACAGTAAATTCCTCCAAGAAGCACTTCCTTGCCTGCTTGCCCAAGGCCCTCCGTGGCACCTGCAGTTCCCCTACGCTGGCCCACCAGCACTAGGCAGGAGCCCTCAAGCTGCAGCGGCACTGCCGTCCTACCTGCTCTGCCCTTGTCTCCCACTTACACAACAGAACTAACCCTGTGTCTGGGAGTGTGCATGCCTGCTTTTGGGGGCTGCTGCTCTTCCTAATTAGAAATCTTTCCTGAACATGCTGTCATCACTGAGGTTGTTGGCTACATAAAAACCCTGAGGGCTCTTTGATCCCAGTGCAGATGGACAGGGAGGGGTAAGCATGTCTAATTTCACCCTACCTCCAAAGCTGGGGAAACTGAATGCCACATTAAACCACACCACGCCAGTGTGCAGCTTAGCAGCATCAGTCACTTGAGCTCTGGGTTTCCAACTAATTCTTCTGCCCAAAGCAGAGCCCTCTCAGTTATTGTTTCAATAACCTACTGAAAACATAGTAAAAACTGATGCCTAGATCACAACTGCTACATATTACCTGTTGCATCTTTTGTTTGCTGTGAAACCCACACATTGATAAGAACGACTTTAAATTGAATGCTAGAAGAAAGGTGCTCAGAAACCTCTGCTGACATAGGAGTAATGGATTCAGCATTGGTGCTGAATTCCCAGCCACATTTTTTTCTTTTCAATCCTAGCCTTCAAGGTCAGAGTAAGCAGTCACTAATCCCTATATTTCACAAGCAATCAGTGGATGAATCAAACACAATAGATTTAATATCAGTACATATCCTCTGGTAATAAAAATGCAGTAGCATAGAGAATGCATAAACCAAAAGGGTACGTCCTCAACTGAGGCAAATCGCTGAAGCTAAACTGACTTGGAGATGCTGGTGAAATTATCTCAGATATTTTGTTACCTGGACAAAAACAGAATAGGTCCCACAGAGTGTCCGTTTCAACTCAGCAGCCACTTTGAGAAAACAGATGATCAGCTGCAGTCCACTAAGAGCTATCAGAATAGAAAGTAAAATGATGTTCCACTCTACTATGTTAACAGGTTCCGTGCACCGAGACCAAGCAGGGTAATCTGTGAGGTACCTATTAAAGAAAAAGCCATTTGAAGTAAATTAAATATGGTGGGTGCAACTCCATTTAAATACACATTATTTTACCTATAATATATATAGAAAAACCATACTGGCCTTTATATGCTTCAAATTTAGGAACCAGATTCTAGTCTTCCATTACACCAGCATAAGTCCTGCATAGGTTTCTCAAACTCAGCTGAGTGAAAAAGCTTAGGCTTCTCAAATACCTCTGCTTCATCAGTTTCCCTGTTAGACACCTAAGTTTTAGAAAGACATGACCATTTTTTCAAGTGGCAGAAGCCAAGTTTAAAATGGGAATTTTCCTTTTATTGATTTAATTTCAGCTTTCGGTTAAGTCCAGCTGACATCAGTACCGTGCAGAGAGCAGGAACACCCCATCGCCATCATTCTAACCACTGCATGCAGCCGAAATGGCAGAGCTGAGGTTAAGTGTCACCACATGCAGTTTCCAATCGTTCAAGAGCCACGCTTTCCCTCCTTAAGGATCATAGTGTGCACAACTGACGTGCCCTTTTAACTGTGAGACATGCTACAGCCTGGAGGTTAATTGCAAGAACCTTTGTCAGACTCACTTGCTCAGTGTCAGTTGCTTTTTTCCTAAACATTCAGAACTGAAATGCTTTGAGCCAAATCTGGAGTGCATTATTCAGCATCTGGCCCTTTACGTTGAACTCAAACTCTCATGGTTGCATTTCCAAATGGGATAGTAATGCTCATGATACGTAGCAGAGATTGCAGGATGCACTTCAGTGTTTTAAAATAAAGCTGACAAATTTAATCCTCAGTGCATTCAAATGCAGCTGGAAGAGCGTGGCATTATATGACTTGCAATATTCAAGTCTTATAAAACTTTGATCTTTTAAAGGGAGAATGTAAAATCTTGCAAAAGCAGCCTCAGGTTACAGATCTGAATCAAACCTTTCATGTCTCTAGGAGGCTGGGACATGGACAACACTTTGTCTACCTCACTTAGGTGTGTTATGAGATACAGCAGCGGTATGCAAAAACTACCAGTGATCAAACCAGACTTCACTGAGCTTTAGGGATTAAAGAGAAACCTACTGAGTTATTAAATGGAAAAAAGCCATCTATAATCTTTGCACCAAAAACTTGAATTCGAGAGAATATTCTGAGAAAGTATCCATCTACGCTCACTCTAACCTTATATTCTCTACTACATGTGATTGTGACCACCACCAGATAAAGAAGGGACACTTAGCTAGATGGACCTCCAGGTCTGGTCAGTACAAACATTCTTACATTTACTCTTTCCTTACAAAGTGGCAAATACCTGTCTTTGAGGATTCTGGTGCCCATTCAAGAAGCTGAAAAACCTCACTCGCCAATATAGGTCTTGTGTTCAAGAGACTGTGCCATTTTGTGTAAAACTCTGACTATTGTTTTGATGAACAGGTTCTTCCAGAAGAATTACACTGATGTTTCTTACCCTCCAGCAGTGTCTTTGAAGATATAATCCCATCCACCTGATGAATTGCAGAAGGGGCCTTGGATCAGCCCCAAGGTAAAAATGATGCAACTGTATCCAGAGAAAGCAACTCCAAGCAGGGCTAACACAATTGAAATAAAACTCTGAAGTAAAGAAAGAAAAATATTACTGTGTGAGGACAGTGTCCACACCAAATACAGTCATTCAGCCTGCCTAGCTACTTCCTTGAGAATGACTTTCACATTTGATTGTCCCAGTCTTCAAAATTCAGAAAGAAAAATACCAGGTAAAGGATAGTAAGCATACACATACAAAATAAAGATTAAGACAGAGTTTAAGACAGTTTCACAACTCTCAGTTAAATATTGTTTGGGGATTATTTTTTTTTTAAACTTGCATTTTTTCAAAATTGTTTCCCAAAATGCTAGAGGAACACAACCATGCATTAAACATATTTGCATCCCAGATAGTGTATATTGAGTCGTTACTGGAAAAAATAACTTCCAAATAATACAAGCAAAGGGATGAAGCTATTTAGTTGGGGCACTTCATTGAAATTCTCAGGTCTTCTACATTCTTATTTTATTTTACAAGGATTTTTTTGTGGCTTTTTTTTGGTTTGGGGTTTTTTTTTCCTGTTTAATTTTCTTTCATCCTGCTTATGCATCAGAAGGAAGGAGCTACACTTTCTGTGACCTCTCAACCCGACTTAGAATCCTACTCTGTGAAAGGAAGCAGAAACAGAGCAGTGGAGAGGGCAAAAGGATGTGCTGGAAACACAAGAGCAGGAAGGCACTCCAAACAAATGCTAAAGATGCACAAAAATAAAACACAGACTCACCCGGTAGGTTTTGTTACAGCTCTCACTCTGACAGCACCGATAGAACATGCTACACTCCAGTGTTATTAGAATCACTGCCAACAGAAGGATCTATAAGGGAACATCATAAGGTCAGTGAAATGCCTGCAGATACTAAGCCAAAGTCTCCTTTGCCTATGGGAGGTAGGGACTGCATCTGTTATGGTCTGTTGAGATTTTAAAGCTGCTCAGTAGGAAAGCACAATTACTGAAGGCGCACCGTGGAATTGGACTGTTTTTTATTAGGCTGTCACTTTACTTGTTTCTTATACTTGAAAGACAAGAGTACAATGTGTCCCACTACAGCAAAGCATTATAGCATGGACACAGCTATGCCAGTGAAGCTGAAAGAATAAAACCAAGCTCACAAGTAAAAGAACCAGTATCAATGAAGGGAAGGATATTTTATTGACACAGCCATATCAGTTCAATAGCTTCTTGCTGGCACAGGCACACTTCCTAACCAACACGCTTATACTAGAAAAAGTCAGTAGTACAAGCTTTTGTTAAATTCACCTGGACTTTCATTTGTTTTCTCTGTCAAGTACCCATACGGTTCTTCTCAGCCTCTTGGATTATTCAAACCTGGTACTAGAATAATTTCAATAAATAAGTTTTGGACTCCAGAATCACAAACTGCTGCTCAGAGAGGTACTGGTTTGAAAGGGGAAATATGAAAAGGGAATGTTTCTGAATCACAGCACTACCCTCTCGTATGCTGCTGCCCTACTTGTAACAGAATAATATATACATTTTTAATAAATTGGTAATAACCCTAAGGCAAAAAAATGCTTCAAAATATGAGTGTCACTGTTGCAGTTAACTTTTTCCAAAATTTTCAAGTAACCTTTTCTATTCAAATTCACTGCCTGATAGCTTTTGCCTCTGCTAGAAAAGAGAAGGTTTTTCTTCTGCTTTAGGAAGAATACACAATTTCAAAATAATGTTTCACGTTTTAATAAGTCTCCCAGTTCAGCACCTTCATAAAAACACCTTACCTGTGCAGATGAGACCTTTTTACGTCCTGATTGTGTGCATACATTTCATTATACAACTGCTTTCTGTCCCTGAGGCTACAGTTCTTTATGAACATAGCAAACAGTATGAGCAGTGGGCAACTCCATGTTAGTTTATTACTGCAGATGAGCTTATTACAAGTGTAATGGAGAAAGTCCTACTATGCCAATCACAGTGAGACAGTCTTCTGTATTTAGTCTAACAACAGTGGCACTTGCTGCATTGTGAAGTGTATCCAGTCCTCAAAATACTGGACTGCATACAGCTTTTAAAAACATCTGAACAGTTATGAGAAGCTTTTTTGGGTTTTGTTTCTTTTTTTTTTTTTGGTAAAAGAGCTCTAATTCAACCTTCAGAGAGGATTAAATCAACATGGAGCCTGCCACCATAATACAAATGTAAATTACACATGAACAAAAAGCCAGCAGAAAAAAAATAATCAACTCTACAAAATCACTTACGTGAAGTTAAATAGTATATACATAGTATGTCATTCAGTATTATTCACATTTTTTTCAGTTTGATCACGTTTTTCTGCCTGCAGTATTTTTGCCAAAGTAATCCATATTCTCTTTAAAAACACAATTACATTGCTGCACAGTAAACCAATGTTATTTGCAGTAGAATGCAATTCATTAAAAATCCATAGAATCAACACTTACCATCACACCTGAGAAACAGATCCCTTCAAAATACCACACGTAGTTTGGAAGCTGGTAGCTGGCAGCATGTGAAGCTTTCCCATTAGGGAAGTATAATAGGATGTTAACAACAATACTCCAAAGTGCAAGAGGTATCAGCAGACAGCTCAAACAGCTTCCACATGTCTCTAAAGCCATCTCTCAAGAACTATATAAGTTTTGCTCTTCTAAGCTAACAAAAAATTACAAGGTTTTAAATATGAAAAGCGTTTTGACCTCCTCAGCTTGATTCAGTCAATTCATATTCACAGAAACCTGGTGACTGGGGTACGATTCCAGAGATAGAAATGTGCTTAATGGTTACCAGAACAATAGATTGATATTGCTGTCTAAACTCACTGTCCTTTCTAAGCACAATGTCTTTAAGTAGCAGTTTCCCTTCTAAAAGATCCTCCTTTGTGATCTTCCAAATGAAATATGTCTAGAATCAGACTCAGGAAGGAACTTCAAAAATCTCATTTCCTAGTGACTGCTTAGAAATGCACTCCTCCCGAGAACACGGATTATGATGCAGATATTCTGTAACATGAGGCAGGTTGCTCAGCCTCAGTGTAGCACAATTTTTTCTACCTTACATGGGGAAGGAGGCTGTCAAATGATAAATATATCCAGTCTCTGTACAGAAAGCCACACATTTCCTCACACTACAGAGAATTAATACCAGAGCTTAGCAGATACTGCCCTAAGCGCAAAACAACACTTGCTGCTAACTTGGGGCAGCCTCACAAAAACACTAAGCTGAGTCTTGACCACCTTGCAGGGAGTAGAGAAGCCCAAATAACACTGCTTAGAAACTGCCAGGCACACTTATTATCACACTTTACTTAATTCTCTTTTCCGCAGCATTATGCAGCTCAGCTGTTTGACAAATTCAATCCTGCTATTTCTCCAGTTGTTTTATTCTGTGCTTACAGCTGAGTATGCACAGCTACAGATCTGACCTAAGTCCACGTGACTTCTTGTACAGGACAAAAGGTCTGGCTGTTTTTTGAAATGCCTGCCGTTTTGCACTGTGCAACGCCAAAGCCAGACTGTTTCCCTATTTTCATGTGTCATCATTCCCTAAGCAACTAAACATCCATCTCAGTAACACAGAGCCCGAGCTGTTTGAATGCTCACAGCACGACACAAGCCTTCTTTCTATGCCGCTGTGAGTCATCAGAAAAGTAAGAATGAGCTTAGGGTTTACTCCCCAGTAAAGTTGTAGTCAGAGAACAAAAAAAATTGGGGCTCCATCAAAAGCAAGATGACCGATTTTAGAAGCAATGATGTCATGGCATATTTTCCTTCTGTTTCCTCATGAGCTGTTTTAGGCCCTGCACACATGAGGCTTCTCTCATGATCTCATAAAAGCTGTTTGGGTTGCATGTTGCAACTAATTGCCTCCTATTCCTTTGAATGAGATCACCCAAGGAAATGGGCATGGCGGTACTCATGCAATTACACCATTTCTCTACCCGTTCGCTACAGTGACTCTCCCGTTTCCCTCTCCCCGCCTTTTTCTAGGAGGTTTCATTTTGAAGTCCTCAGACTTTACTCTGAGGATCTTCCCATATTTCCTGGTTTACTCCCTAAACAATATGGACACTTGTTTCAAGCCTCCCTCTAATCGAAATTAGTGGCAAACCTCCCTTTGCAGGCTCACAGGCATGGACAGTACTTATATCAACACTGTGCCTTACAGACCAGAGAAAACAGCTGAGTTAAAAGCAGGCACATCACATCCTCAGGACTGATTTTTTTATTACAAAACTCAGAGATCATGTAATAAGCTGAAATCTTTTTTTCTAAAGGCAAAGGCCAAAATTACTAGTGAGCAGCTTAGTTTATAATCAAATTTGCTGCTACTTCTCATAGTGATCTGTTCTGATTAGAAGAAACTTACTTGGAAAATGACAACTGAAACAGCATTCATTCTGAAGTACAGCAGTCTGCATCATGACTTATTTTGTATTTAAACTGAGCTCTGCAAATACCAAATCAAGGTGGTTTTTTTTTGCTGGCACACTGTAGTGCTAGAACAGGAAGTAACAATTTTATACTAAGTATTAAGCAAACCTGGCAACCAGTTTCCCAAATATTTTACCAAGTGTTGCAAGAACTGCTTTACTGTTGGTGTCAATATCCATAAGTTGATGCTGAGCCCATTACCGAAAAGCCATGTTTATTCTGGATGAGTGACATCTCTGCTAACTGAAATGAATATAACCTAAACCAACTGCTTCTCCACGATGTAACTGATAAAACTCCCAAAACGTTGTCTTATGCATCAGACAACAAAGAAATTCAACTAGCCTTTTTTTAAATGACAACACAAACACTGAGTAGTAATGCTGTGCATTAGTGCTACATGGATCTGAGCTAAAGTTTTAATTCTAAACTCTAGCCTAATCATTGTGTCCACTGGAATTTCTAAAATTGTTTCAATTCTTTAATTAGCTGTGTGTACCAGAAAGACAAGTAACAATTATGCAAGCATAAAGGCAAAAAACTGTAAGTTGCATGGGAATTTTACCCTATTTCACAAGACTATCTTTTCCTTCTCTTGCTCCACACTTAATTTAAAATTGCAGATCCTTTTTCAAACAGTGCTTCTTCACATACAAAGACACCATACTGCACAGCTGCAAGGAATTTTGTGTGTGTGTATACACACATGCACATACTTATTCTCCTCCCTTCCACAGCAGGGCAAGACATAGGTAAATACAAGTAGGAAGATTGCCTTCAATTACTACTGTTTATTTATGTATGAATAAATGCTATTGCAAGAAGCAGAGAGCCTGAGATTCTAAACACAAACTCTTCCCATCTGTGGGTTCTTTTGCTGCTGTGGATGTGTGTGTGCAATTTTGTTTTCACAGTTAATTTCTTTCAGATATGTTTTCATACTGGGCAGACTTGGCTGTGAGGAGAGCCTGCAATACACCTCAAGTTTCTGGCTACCTCTGAAGACCACACTCCTAGTACCAAGTACACACTGACACCCATGGGAAATTCTTTTTCTCCATAAACAGAAACTAACTCGCCTGTTTTCAAAGACAACTTTAACTGCTGGCTTCCAAAACTAAGCAATAATGGTAATCAGCCTCATTTCTTTGAAATAAATTGCATATTTTGTTTTTCACTTGAAAGATGCCATTGCCAGTAGCATATTGACCTTGCTAGAAAGGCTGTTGGCAGCATATCATTCAGATTTACTTTACCTTGTGATAAAACATTCACTGTAATATGCTCCAAGCTATGCTTCGGAGGTAGGTTCTTGCACAGGATCTTAGAATACTGCCTCCAGGCTGCTTACTGCTGAAGTCAAATATTTCAGATTAATCTATAATTGCTGACCTGAATTTGCACTGTATTTTCTGAACACTGCTATGCCTGGGGATCTGCTGAGTGAGGTAAAAACCAGGACCCAGATCCGCATTTTGGTTTTGTCTCAAGACTCTTGAATAAGCAGTCAGGAGGAAAGACCCCCTTGGGAGAGCAGCAGAATTGACCCAGAGCTGTGGGTCAATGGCACAGGAACCTCCCTCTGGTCCTTGGAATGGCCAGCAGCAGTGAACTGCTAGCCCAGACCCAGGACTAAGACTCCACATACGCAGTTGTACCTGCGTACATTGAATGCGTACAATGACAGCTGTCATTGAACTATCATACCCTTGTTGATGCACAATTGCCTGGCTCAGCTAAATGATCTACACCAAACAGTGAAGCGGTTCCCACCCTGACAGAGTCTGCTGGAGAGCAAAAGTAGGTTATAACATAACTGCTTTATATTCATGTTCTTATGCCACCACTGTCCTTTACTCTGAGACCAGGAAAGCAGTGTTTCAGCATGGGCAGGGAAAGAATCACTGACACCTGCCAGGTATTTATAATACAAATCTTTATTTGTGAAATACAGGAGAAGTTCAGAAAAATCCTGAAAAGGTGAAGTTCATGTATCTGTCCTCGATCATCCACATTTTACTGCTGCTTTGTTTTTGCTCCAGCTGAGTATTCATTTATACCCAGGCCAAACTAGATTGAGTTTGTGTTCATTCCAACATCAGAATGAAAGTGCAACTTTATTGGGAAAGCAGCAAAAATTACAGTGCTGTTGTGTCAGCAGAAAAGAAAAAAAAAGCATCTTTAGTGACATGTGCTCAGGCAGTTGACCGTACTAAGATGAAATGAACCAAAGAAATTCAGGATACATTTTCCTTTTAGATACAAGCAGGTTAGTGGAAAAATCTGCATATGACTCCAAGAACAAAGGCTGGCCCCAAGTCAATTAAATTGATGGCAACAGCACACTTTGACAACAAACAATGTGCATTTTACTATGCATAGAATATTAAAAAACAAAACCAAAGAACCACAGAATACTCAACGCACCACACATGCACCAATGTCAATGCATTGCCAGGTTTCTAGCAAACGTATGTCTGTGGGGGAAACAAAAAGAAACACACATGTATTAAGGGGAAGAATGCTAATATTGTATCCAACTATAAGAGCTAAAATTAACCTGACCACATTTAGACAACCATAGCACGGCTCTTTTATACTGCAGTTATAGCATGGAAGACAGGAATGAGAAGACAGTAATAGCTCTGAAAGAGCCCCAAAATTAAACTATGTCAATTAAAAATATGAAACACATTCTTAGCCACAATGTGTGTGATAAATCATATCTGGATCGTATCTTAAGCCATTGGAATACCAACACTACCACTATGATACTGATTTTAACAACACGCATAAACTGTTTAACAAGACTCTGGAGAAATTTGGAGGAAATTCCCCTTCCTCACTCAAAAAAAACCCACCTTCAGAAAACCCTTCATATCTGTCAGTAGGTTTTGTTAGCTATGTGCAATTTAATTTCTTCTCTTATCTTACTTTTACTAAGCAAGGCTAGGATGCTGTAGTTTTCATTACATATGGCATATTCTCAGTAGTCTATCAGCTGCTGTGAGCAAAATACAAGGCTAAAGCAATATAGTTAGAACAAGCAGCCTACCACAAAACTGCACCACACTATGCAACAATGGTTTAGGCCCTCGCAAAGACCACCACCACCAGGCTATCTGTTTTTCAGTTATATCACCTATATAGTGCTGATGACCACATGTGCCATATGGAGGAAGAAAAGCCTTCCAGCTCCTATGCAGACTAACTTCACTGTGACAGCTGAGGAATCAGCTGAAAGCATGTGGTCAAATACTACATGAAAAAGCTAAACACAACAGTGCTATAAAAAAAGTTAAGCAACAATTCAGTGTAGAAGAATACTTAAAAAATAGCTTCTGAGCAAGACCCCACAGTAGCATCAGTAACAATAGTGTTTCATGTTCATCTGAGAAGCACGGTTAGAACTACAAATGGCTTACCTCCTCATGACTGCAGCACAACCCACATAGTCCTCCAAGAATGCCATTGATTATCTGTATGAAGCACAGAATGAACTCTATTCCTCCCAAGACAAGGAGGATAGAAAAGAGGGTGATGTTCCACTGCACGATGTTTTGAGGTTCTTGACATTTAGACCACTTGTTATACTCAAACAAGTACCTGTACACAGCAATTAAAAACATACTAACATTGTGACAGAGTGGGATGCTTCCATACACTAGAACTAAATTGCATCTAGTCTGTAGCTGCATCAAAGATAATCACCCTAAGTGGGAATAGAAAATGCAATGGTTAATTCCATGCAAAGTTTGCTCTGTTTAAGAACGTGTTGAACTATCAGCCATACATTTCTGTTAAGCCTTAATTTCTTTAAAAAAAAAATCTAAGCTATAAAGGCAGCTATTACTGACTAAAGTGAGACACAAATGCAAGAAAGCTGAAAGAGCAAAGCTATTTCTCAAAACAACCACAGAGCTTTTCAGGTCTGGGCCTTTATTCCAAAGACAGCAATTACTGATCTGAAGCAAGTGGGTCACTTCCTCTCCTGCGCTGCTGTCTTGGGGCCCTCACATGCCTACCCTGGAAGAGGCAAACATGGAATAAATTCAGAGGGGTACTGCAGTATTCCAGCTATTAATCCTCACCCACATCTTCAGAACATCAGCACTGATGAGCCTTCAGCCAGGACTTAATTCTATATTCAGTCATAGTTGAGGGAATGGGGGAGGAGGAATGCCCCCTCTTGGGAGAGGTGCAACTGAAATATAAAATTCAAACTCTGCTGCAAAGGAGCTTTATGTGGCTGCTTAGTACTCAAACTGTCTCTAGTCTGGCATCAGCCATAAACTGTTACTAGAAACAGACTCGAGGTTGCCAACCATACAGACACTGTAAAAGCATGTCATGACCCACACCAAATCCCCGTCCAAACTACAGGATTTGTGGGGATTAATGGGGAATAGCATACAACTCAGCTACCTAGGCTTGGTTTGCTGGAGAACCCTAATTAGGGATAATTAAGACCTTCTGGCCCTCCCCACCCTGCAGCATACAAAAAGATTCTTACAAACCTTTTCTAGTTTCATTTACAAAGGTTCTATGCCATTGTCACTAATGAAGGTATTATGCCAGTTTACACTGACACAAAGCAACTTCAGAAGCAAGCATCACAAAAGAGGTTCTTATACAAATGATAAAACAAATTTCATAACAACTGCTATTCATGGTTTGTAAATCCCTCAAAGGCCTAAAACTTTATGTTAGACATGTTCATGGACATGAACAGTATATGTTATATAGATATTATTACCTATATATATACACATATATGTTCAGATCCCTTTTTGTAGGACGGAGGATTTATATTGCTTTGGTTTTAAACTATACCAGGGTGGGTAACTGATGACTTCTGTTCTTAGTGAGTGAGAAGCATAAACTTAAGAATGGATCTTGGTATATGGTTACTGGATATTGCTGAAACGTACTGGAATAAAGCCCATGTGTACATGGGGGAAGATATAACACCTTCATGAACAGACAACTTACCCTCCAGAGGATTCACTGAAAGGATAGATCCAGTTTCTCTCTAGGTGAGTAAAGCAATATGGTCCGTGAGACAAGCCCAATGCTGAAATGATTATACAGTATCCAGAACCAAGGATCCCAACAAAGGCTGCAAGAACTGAGGACAGCATCTGCACAGCAAACACAGACATGAACTTTCAACATACCCATCACCCTGTCTTTGGGATTATCTGGGACTCAAGTGTAAAGGCTCACTTACCGCACAGCTTTTCCCACAGTCCTCATGGCCAAAGCACCCACAACAGTCATCATTGTGAAGTCCTATGAATACTGCAGCTGGAATGAGCACCTAGGTATGGAACAAAAAAACCACTATTCTATTTTGTTGTGCAGACAGGGCTGATAAAACACAGTCCTCACATTGCATTCCTTTATATTGCTTCTTGGCAGAGGAGTCGGGGGCAGCCTGTATAGATTATTCAGTTTTACTTCTGTTTAACACAGTAGGCATCTTACTACTGATATCAGTAGCACCAACACCAGGATGGGTATATTTCTATTTCCACTTTGTGTATACACAGCACTTAAGTGCATAAAGAGCCCATCAATAAAGAGCCTGCTGTGGTATTGCTGCAATTTGAAGTACTTCAACTTTAAAAGTTTTTGGTCACATTAAAGGCTGTATCCTGCAAATAAAATGCTTTGTGGGGGGAAAAAAAAAAAAAGAAAACAAAAGAAAGCATTAACTTTCTCCCAAATCAGAAGAAGATAAATCTCTCATAATTATTTGTTAAAAAAACCACCCAACTACTACCAACATACTAGTTACTGAAGAGGAGTCATTACTGCCTGTGTGACAAACCAGTCTGACTAGGAAGTCTAGGAATATTTTGCCCAATTCAGGCAAACATCTTATTATAGACATCTAGCTTTTTCTAGGTTTTCACAACCAGTTTCCAGTGACAGAAATGCAAAGCAACAAAGCAGAAGCTATCTCTAAGAAACGCAACTCATCCATACTCCAGAGCTTCTAGCATAAAATCAAGAAGGAGCAGAGTTGATTAAACAGAGTATCCTCCCTAACAGGACTTAATAATAGTTTGTACTTATAAAGACTCTACACCCAGGGTTACCCTAGAAAACCATAAAGAAAGAGCAAAGCGTTGTCTGCAAACTGCACAGATTTAACAAGACACTAAAACACTATCTAGTTGAACAGTCACATACTTGTCAGCCCTTACTCAAACCTATCGCTGAACCACAATGCTGCAGGTCCAGAAGAGGTTGTACAGGTGTGTTCCAGGAACAGTTCCATTGATTTCACCTGTATTATTCTGTGTGTAAAGCCCAGTCTTTGCAAATCCCAGTCTAGGTTCCAATGGGGCTGTAACACAGCTGTAAGAACCTCTCACAAGGCGGAGGGCCTTATCATGCAATCTTTTTCAACCTGTGATTTGCAGACACCTTGAGATCTGTAGCCTATTTCTAAGAGGACTTTAAAAGCAAATGAAAAAGGAAGCCTGGAGTCAGGGAACTTAAGTATGGCACAATGCGGTCCACAACATTGAAAAGGTAGAAAATAATAGCTTCAGATTAACTATGTCCTATAATGAATATACTCGATTCTTCATCCTTTGCTGTTACTTGAATCAAAGCTTTGATAACTACCAATTGATTCCTCTGAATAAAGAGCTAAGGCAGAGAAATAACTGTCAACATCTCAGATAATAGAAATTAAGGAATTGCAACTAAATGCTGGTTATCTAGGGACATTTAAAAGGAGAATAGTTCAATAATAAACAAAAAAGTAAGATTTAACCCTTAATGCAAACTGTGACCCAATGAGAGGCTTGGTTCCAGTTTTGCATTTGGATTCTGCGACCTAGACCCTATGATTTTCTCAGCTTTAAAGTGACATAATGTTGCATATAAGATAAACAATAGTAACTCATAATACCTATGGGGTAATATAGCTAATTTATTTTGATACAACTCCAGAGATTCCTGCTGACAAGGTATTTGATCAATAAATTAATGTAACTGGTAAAGAAACAGTAATACCAAGTAGCTCCAAAATAAACTTGAGAGAAACTACTAGCTCATTACTTACCAAAAAGCCTCCACCTAGAATGCCATGAAGGCACTCCACATATTTGCCGAGGTGATGCTCTGAAGCAAATCTTGTTTCACCATTGGGAAAATAAAGTAAAATGTTGGCCACAATGCTGAGCAAGGCCAGGATGAGCAACTTATAACCAATACATCTAGCACAGCTTCCAAAACACATGTCCTCAGCTTTACAAATCCTTCTTTCACTAGTGCAGTCCAACCTGTCTCATACCTGTCCACACCTAAAAGAAGATCAGCCTTTATTCTGACCTCCTTAAATACTCAGGGTTACCCAGCTACCTGGATGACGTTTACACCTCTTCATAGCTACCATAACAAATTGTAGACTGAGGGAACAGGGATGGCAGAATGCCACCACCCTTTTAAATGCAATAATTGTTGTGGCAAACCAAATGCAATCAAGGAAATATTGAATACTGGTAATTTCACCCTAATATATGATGCTTGGAATGATCACCAGTGAACATGATTAGACATGAACAACACAGCTTAAACCACAACACAAGTTCTGTTAGGAACTGAAGGAAAAAGGTTCTGTTTTCTTTGTTAGAAGCAGCTTTGACTTTTAGGTTTATAGACTGATTCAGAACAACCTGAAGCCAGGGAAAGACTCAGGTGACTTCAGCAGTACTGAGTCAGAGTTTTGGGTGTAAATAGAATAAAGTCTACAGCAATGAGGATTATGTAGAGCACCCTCTCACTTTGCTATCCTGTTGATGGAATAAGAACAAACCTCATCAGGAGGTTGGAAAACAAATAAAATTGACGGGTAGGCTTCTAAGCAGTGTCCTCATTCTTGCCATTATAAAACAAGCTGAATTTAGATTAACAGCCATTTGTTAAAGCTAAACCAAGCAAACACTGGTGAAAAATACTGCTTCAAAAAGGATTATAAAATAGCTGTTGCACTGAAATTTCATGTATAGAAACACGAAAAAGACAATACATTTTTCTCAGTTTGGGGTTTTTATCGGGGTGTTACGTGTACCAGTAACACTAATTTGCATAGTAAATGGAGATACAAAGTGACCTGGAATTATTGAGAACAAGCCTTCCCTCTTTTCCCTCATGCAAATTTTGCTAGAACAGCCAAAAGCTTTCTTCACATACATACAGCTCAACACAGAGGCATGAGCTGCCATGCCCACTATTATCACATGACAGGAGATAACTAAGAAATGCACAAGCTCAGACTAGATCTGGGAAGTGCTGCTGCTGCCATCATCATAATACAGTATAATTCTCATTGCAAAAACAGTAGCTAGACAAACTGAGTTTGGGAATGTACAGGATATTAGAAGACTATAGTGAGACTTTTTCAATTACGTTAGAGTTTTTCTGGATTGGGGAGTGGGGGTGGGGTTTTTTGTTTGTTTTTGTTTGTGGTGGTTTTTTTTTTTAACAACTAAATAACACTGTAAACGGAAGCCCAAATCAAATCCATGGTTTTCTTGCAAGTGATGTGAGCAACACTTAAGCTGAGAGGGGGGGGGCGGGGAGTGTGTGCACAAAAAGACAAGGGTGGTGGGGGCAGGGAAGAGAGCAGTCTTGTGCAGATGTGGGTTTGCGATGTAACTTCTCCGGGTATTGTAGCTGTTGACCTTGGAGACTTCCTTCTTTATGAGAAATATCCTCCAATTGTAGAAACACAGGCTTACCATTATTGTGCACTTCACCTCTGATGACTAAAACAAGTGTAAACATCATCCTGCAAGCTTCCTGTGCCGAAGGAGACGGCTGCTCAACTGAAAACTCCCTTTATTGTGTTACGCTAAAAAAACCAAACTACTCTCCCCCCGCCCCCCCCCCCAAACCACCACCCAACACCCTGCAACAAATGCACCACACATACGGCCACTGGGAAGTAGATTTAAAATCTGTTATATTTATAACCTGTATAATTGTTTTCTAAACACATGATCTGAAATAAAATGTCACATAGTCAAGAACTTCCTATATTTAAAATCTATTCTGTACTTTATCAAGCATGCAGGACATTGCATGGACATTGCAGTCTGCAGTTACTACCAACCCCAGCACCCCAAACAATACAATAGTAGTTCAGATCACTCTCCTATATAATAATTTAGGTTACAAAAATATTGAGCTTGTTTACTTCTCATGCCTGTTTGCTTCATAAATTCTAATTTTACTGCTTGGCAAAGTGAGCAGTAGTGGATTTTTCGAACACATCACGGGCCTGTTGAATTTTAAATGATGAAACTGACCCCACACGAGCAGCAGCCAAACACAAGCTTCTCATCAACCTGAGAAACAGCAGGGCTGAAACTGCAGCTTGTGACATACTCCAGCACCAGGAGACAGCAGAGTTTACACTAGTGTAAACAAGGCCAGAATCAGGTTTTGAGTCTTTTATACAAGAACCACAGGGTTTGCACGTAAAGAGGCAAGATAACTGCTTACTCGCTCACAGGTGCTTGCCCATGGGAAACTCCATTAATTCTCTCTCACAGAACTATTCCTGTAGCTCTGATGCCTGTCCTGGACAAAGAACACATGTGAAAAGGCAATCGATCGCCCAGTGTTATTAGAGACAATAAAAGTCTAATTCTAGGCTAAAACCTGACTTTAGACTGTAGGTCTAGTCCTCAGCTCTGGCTGAGAAGCACCTACTGCAGTGTGGTATAGGAAAGACAAGACAAAGGGGCAGTGAAGCAATTTTGATAGCACACTCTACGGTCCAGCAGGTAGGACCATTGTGAAAAGCTTCCATATCCTCTCCTGGCACAAGGGGGCTAATTTACAAACAATTACAGCAACTGGCTTGTATCCCCAAATCATCAATTCTGCAGGATAAAGTTTGTCAGCAGAACAGTGCTACATGGGCCAGGATACTGACCCTTCATGCCAGAGAAGTGGCTAAAATTAGGTACCTTGTCCAATTACTGAGGCATCTAACACCAAGCCTAATTTCACATGGGGTCCAAGGATCCAGCAGCCCCTCTAAAAAAACACACACACACACACCTCAATAGTCACTGTTGCTTTGGCCCTTCTATTGCAGCAGGAGGACAGAAGCCTGCTTCTTTCACAAAATAAAGATGTTAGAAAGAGACTAGTGTTTCCTGATGCCAAAAAGAGGGAGATCTCATAAACAGTAGACTAGCTCTCTACATTCAAGCACTGAAAAGCTAAGCATTCTCCAGTTTTGTGTACCTGCTCCTCAATGAGCATGACAGGAGTAACAGAAGTTACTTTCTCCAGCTCAGCAGTGTATTGGAAACCCTTGCTATATTTTTGGACAAGTCCTAAATTTACCTGTTGTAGAGGAGGAGTTTATCAAAGACTGATAAAGTTACCACAACTTGCAAAGTTACCAAATACTTGCAGAAAAGAAAAAAACCAAAAACAACCCCACGCCCACAAACCCACAGAATTTTATCAAGAAAACCATGAAGTATCACATTTCTCCTACAAAAGAAAATTACTTCAACTACAACCACATCTAGCACCTGCACCCTAAGCCAGCTTCCCAAAGGGATTCTTCATAATGAACAGAAGAAACTGAGTTGAAAGAAAAGTGCCATACAAAAAAGGAGATCTCTGTACTCTACTAATATATTTTAACGCCCACAGTAATCCTGGAAACACCCAAAACCCTCTACTAAGGAGGAAATCAAGGGGGGGCAGGGGGAAGGATATCTGCAAAATAAATACAGAAGTGATCAGACAGACCCAGACCCATCACGTCAGAGTCAGCATGCTGTCAAGAACAGGGTCACACAGACTAGGCTCAGTTTCCCTGACCAGACACTGGGCATGCGACCATATTTGAACTCATTGCACATGTACGCTGTTAAGGCTCCTGTGCTCCAAGGATGCCACAGAACCCTCTTCCCTTAGCTCTCTGGCACACAGTCAGAACAGGCTGGCTGCTATTCCCTTCACAGAAATGGAGATTTTTATAGCTCAGCTATCCCAAATTCCCAGCACTAATCTTGCTAATCCTCCCTAAATTGAATGTTTCTTTATTTTTTTTTCAGTATTTTAGCACCTAAAGAGGTTCTCATTCCTTATAACCAGACAAAAGATAAAACATTTGCAATTAATGTTTCTGCCATGAGTGTTTTCTGAGCAAGTGTAAGCAATCTCCTGATTTAAATTAAAGAAGCCAGAAAGATGGAAAGAAAGATGTCACTTTACTGAAAAACGTTAACGTGTTTCTTCCCAATAGTTTCTTCTAATGCTCAAAATTACCGGTCCTACTGCTTTATGCTGCCTTATAGCCACCCCTAGACATGGTTTGCTAAAAGACACAATAGTGATCAAGAGACACAGCTGAAATGACAACATGACAAATGTCTTCCAATTACCTTGAAAACAATCTAAAGAAAAACACAAAAAGCCTTAAAGCAAATAACATTTTTTTACAATATAAAAACAGGTCAGATGTGAATCAAGGGGGCTTTACTAATATCAGCGCCATTTGGAAACCCTATGCTACAACTTCTACCAGAGAGTTTCTCATTACAACTTTTCTTGCAAAGCTTCTGGTCCCACCCACCATTGGCAAAAGGTTAATGGCAGGGAAGTACCTCTTGTGGAAGCACTGGCAGGGTGTGGTAACTGCATGACATCTATTATTTCCCAGGCCGTGTCTCATCTACAGCATAGGCTGCACAGATGCATTTGGAAACACTGGGCAACACAATGTATGTGTATCAACACAGGTTATGAATTCACACTTGTATTATAAGCTATTCTCATTTGTTCTTCTCTGTTTAGTAGGTTACTGCTCACAGAGGCAAATACTAGCTCAGACAACCGCTGGGAATGTATGATGAATATGCAGTCACCTGTCAGGTAAACTAAGGGAAGCCTCTCAGCCAGCTGTTCAGACAGAGCTCCCAGTGATCTTATGAACACCCACGATTTCCCTTCAATCACATGGAGAAACACCCATCCGTGCTACCACCCATTTCTCCATGTCCAAGTGATGCATTGCTCATGTTTTCCAGCCATCGTCCACAAAAACACTATGCCATAGCTATAATTGTCCTCAGGCACACCACCTCACAAGTGCATGTCAACCAGTAAACTCCACCCGGACAGTCACAAAAGGAAACTGCTCCCATGAAGTCCTTGATGTCTGCAGTGTCCTGGCCACAGCCAGAAGAAAGTTTCCAGATTAGCTTTATTAATGACATGACAGCTCCTCAGATGAACTGAGCTACTTCTGAGGAGGAGCAGCCACCTGTTGCCATGAGAGGTATCACAAAACATAACAGCAATCACTCCTTACACAGCTATAACACACACACATCTGCTCACTTGCCATCTCTGCCACCACTCTGAGACAGAAAAGTGATCTGAACCGTAGAAGTCAGCTTGAAGTGAGCACTCACACTTTTATGCAACAACACACATTGACACATATAGCGAAGATTTAATTTATTAGTAATAATGCTGACCTAAGAACGAGTCAGCAATGATGCAACAAAAGTAGTCTTGACACTTAACCAACCAGCTTGGAGATTCAAAAGCTTAAATTCAGGGCAAAGCTACCACTAAATGAGCATATAGAAATTCCTCTCTCTAAAGAAGAGCCCATAAACCTTACTTAAGAACAACTATTACTGACCCTAGACTTGCAATGCTACTGTAACATCATTCCACAATCAAATAAACCACTTCAAAAAACTGTTTTCTGGTGACATATAAAAACCATGATGTGGTCTGCATTCATTACATCTTGCAACAATGTTATTATGATAAAAGTAGGACATAAGACAAATTCTATTTTTGCCACAGCCTCTAGGTGAAACCTTGGCCATGCAAAACGGCCAACAAAAGTTTGTTTCCCTTGGACTGTATTATTTACACACAGGTTTGCATTCTATATTTCTAGTCTATCCCTAAAATTGTGACATTCTTGCAGAAGTTAAACAAGCATGAAGCATTATCATCACTGTGCTATAAGCATACTCTGTTCTATACTGTGTGTATGTAATGGCTGTATGAATCAGAAAATTGGGATTGGCTTAGCATACATATCTCTGCACAGCACAGCGAACAGACTGTCTTCAGCCTTGGAGTGTGCCACTTTTGTGACTCCGCTCCCCTGTAGCAATACGCATAAAACAGGCATCCAGTAAAAGACATCCAATTCTGACACTTCAGAGAACACAGAACAAAAAATATCACCATTATGTCGTTGGCTGTTGTGGTGCAAAAGTCAATCATTACGCATCTTTGTGTTTCTCAGTGATCCTATGAGCAGTTTTCTACTTACCTGTAATCTAGCAAAAAAAAATTACCTGTGTCATACCATATATTTTAGATCTGCAGGCTCAAAAAAGGAAGGAAAAAAAGCAACAAATTTCATTGCCCATTTTGTTTCATTAGCATATGCTTCATGCATTTTTCATGCAGTCCTGTCTCTGGAATTAGCCATTAGTAAGTTCATGCTCATTAAAAACTTTGAAAATTATTCTTGCTGCATGATTCTACAACTACTGCTTGGCTAGGAACAGTCTACGTATTGATTCTAGAGCAGTAAAATGTGAAATTTAGCATTTAAAATTAACATGTCTTTCATGTTATCATGACTGATATTGCAGTATGCTGTATTTGCTTGCAAATCTTTCAGCATCAGTAGTAATTGGATCACACACATCACAATCCAAAGAGCAAGTCAGATATGACCACAAGATTCTTGAAAGATGATTTCCTAAACTGCACTCCCACCTTCCCATCAACCTTTGCTATCACCATTTAAATTGGAACTCTGAAGCTCATTTAACAATATACACTCAGTGCACTGAATTTTTGCTACCAGCTGGTCCTTAAAATGGCTGTCAACCATATAGCCAACTATTTCATGGTCATGTTCTTCCACCAGTCACATCAAGACCTCAAAAATGCTATACAAATGTAGCACACATTTTTAATAGCAGAATGTTAATTAAAAAAAAAAAGAATTAAAAACTACAGTTAAAGAATAAATCTGACTACAGATGACCCCTTTTAATCTAAGCAACATTTAATGGAGAAAAGCAGAAGAAAACAACATTTAACACTGATTACATTTTTATTAATTCTTAGTCTTTTTTTAAGGAAACCTACTGGAACAATACAACTGAGAGTGTATTCTGTGTAGATATACAAAATACCTGTCTGCCATATGGTGCCTGTCTATATACAATGCTTTACTGTGGCTGCTTCTTTCACAAGGTCCTTCTAACTCATATACGTGGTGCCATTCTAATGAGCTGCAATTTGGTTTGGAGGGTGAGGAAAGACTAAGTTCCTGAATTAGGAGTTTTATATTCCTTTGAACTATAATTACAGCTAAAAGTATTCATGTCACCAGTGCACCTAAACATGGAAGTTAGTGCTGCAGAATTACACACACGTTCATTCCAGAGTAGTATTCCATTGCACAGCCATCTCCTTAGGGGTCAGATCCTGCCCACAGGACTTTCTGCAAGTGCTTGGAAGACAAAGAGCCCCAAGATTTCCACCAGCTCCCTCTACTGGTAATCATACTATGACCAAACAGGCTCCTTTGTGCCCACTCATGGGCCACCAGCTCTCAAGTGTTCTACAACAGCTCATGAAATACCATCTGCAAGTGACAGACACCACCTGCCTTCTGCATAAGACGACAACACTCAGTAACAGCTACTGATGGCACAGGAGTCAGGCACAACACACTCTGCAATAATAGGAACTGAACTAAGGCATCGTACCCACTTAGTCAAATCCTGAAGGCTTCAGCAGGACTGGATTTGGTTCAGGTGCTAGTTCCAAAAGACAGCTCTTCCAGGAAGAGCACTACTATACGGCAAGTTAAAAAAAGGACGTAAACCAACTTTCTTCTTTTACAGATCTTCACAGCAGAAAAGTAGTCCTGCTCTTTGCTCTTCACAAGCACAAAGACAAAGGAAACAAAACAAAAATACTGGAAGTTTCTTCTAAGGGTGAGGACACAAAAAAACCAAAACACAACAAAAAAATACACCAAAAAGACAAAAACCCAGTCCTTCCCTAGTATCTGAGCTGAGTCAGGTGACACTTTCCTCCAAAAAGGCAGGCACTGTCTTTGAGGAAACTGCAACCACACCAACAATAGCGCTTGCCTGTCAGGCAAAACACCTTGGGGGGTTCTTTTGGTGTTAATCCTCATCAACTCCCAAGATTTTGATCAATTACACTCTGCCCTAAGTTGAAGACACAGGGCTTACTAATTGAGTGCTACTCAGGGGCGTACAAAAGGCTGAAGGAAAATTAAAATGTGTCCTGTAGAACCATTACAATTATAAAGCCATTAGATGGTTCTTCATATGCAGACCTTGTAAGACGGTTGCTGATTAATCCAGCCTATGATTAATGCACAATGAATATAAAAAGACTATCACAACAGGAATGAGTTTCCAATGCCATCTCAGAGCAAATTTATTTTATTTCAGATTGTGCGCTAAGCAAGCAAAATAACTCCTTTACCAACAGGCCTGAGAACAGGAGGCAAGCACAACAGACCATACTGCACCACCACTTCTCTGCTGTGTACAGATAATGCTGAGAGCAGCTGGTTACATGGTCCTCACAGTCACTTCCATCATATCTGTGCTATGATGGGAAACTCCTGGCCTAACCATTTACTTTTCAAGCATTAAAGTAAGATCATACCTCTCTCGTAAGAGTTCAAACAAAGCCAGGCTGCAGCTAAGGCTTGCTGAGAATCCATCCCAAACTCCAATACATTTAGTAGCACCTTTAAAAAGATTAAGCAAATTCTACAGGGGGGTAAAGTGTATATAATGCAACAAATATCACAAAACCTTTTCTGACACTTCATTGGAAGACTGCTGTTTTACATGTAAGCTGCCTTGGTGGAAATTATTTTAAATTCAACTTCAGAGGCCTGATTTTTTTCCCCTTCATAGAATCACAGAACAGTTTGGGTTAGAAGGGACCTTAAAGACCATCTAGTTCCAAGCCCCCTGGAATGGGCAGGGACACCTTCCACTAGACCAGGTTGCTCAAAGCCCTGTCCAACCTGGCCTTGAACACTGCCAGGGATGGGGCAGCCACAGCCTCTCTGGGCAACCTGTTCCAGTGCCTCACCACCCTCACAGGGAAGAACTTCTTCCTTACACCTAATCTAAATCTACCCTCTTTCAGTTTAAAGCCATTACTCCTTGTCCTATCACTACCTGCCCTTGTAAAAAGTCCCTCCCCTCCCCATCTCTCCTGTAGGTCCCCTTTAGGTACTGGAAGGCCGCTATAAGGTCTCCCCAGAGCCTTCTCTTCTCCAGGCTGAACAGCCCCAAGGCTCTCAGCCTGTCTTCATAGGAGAGGTGCTCCAGCCCTCTGATCATCTTTGTGGCCCTCCTCTGGACTCACTCCAACAGGTCCATGTCCTTCTCATGTTGGGGGCCCCAGAGCTGAATGCAGTACTGCAAGTGGGGTCTCACAGGAGCAGAGCAGAGGGGGATAATCCCCTCCCTCCACCTGCTAGTCACACTTCTTTTGATGCAGCCCAGGATGCGGTTAGCTTTCTAGGCTGCAGACACACATTGCCAGGTCATGGTGAGCTTCTCATCAACCAACACCCCGAAGTCCTTCTCCTCAGGGCTGCTCTCAGTCCACTCATTGCCCGGCCTGTATTTGTGCTTGGGATTGCCCTGACCCATGTGCAGGACCTTGCACTCAGCCTTGTTGAACTTCATGAAGTTCACATGGGCCCACCTCTCAAGCCTATCTACTTCCTTGTAGAAGTTTAATGCAGATACCTTGATGCTAGCCAAGTCAAGGGCTTGTCAATAGCTGGAAACAGAGGCTGAAGAAGCAGGAATTTGCTTGTGTGTCCTATATTGGTGAAAGCAATTTCAGCTATTTATAAAACCCCAAACATTTAGTACTATTTATACTATTTAACTCTACAAGTAGAGTTAAAAAAATTGCAGACCTGCTTCAGTGTTAAGTGTCCCAAATACAGATGTGCATATTTGTGATTAGTAAATATCAAATTTCCTATATTCCATATACATATTCATTTAAACTGTGAAGAAATTCTTTGGGAAATGAGAACAACTGTATGGCCCACAAGATATGATGGCTTTTACAAGTATCAACAGGAATTAACTAGCTAACAGACAAATACAGAGAAATATATATTGCCATTTTCCTTGTGGCAGGAAGTAATTTTCTTTATAAAAAGACACAATTTCTTCACAGAATAAGACCAATTAATTCAGTTAAAAAAATTACATTGATGCAAACAAAAATGCTGTCCTGGTTTTGGCTGGGATAGAGTTAATTTTCTTCCTAGTAGCTGGTTTAGTGCTGTCTTTGGGATTTAGGATGAGAATAATGTTGATAACACACTGATCTTTTAGTTATTGCTAAGTGGTGTTTACACTAAGTTAAGCTGCTTTCAGCTTCTCACCCCACCCTGCCAGCAAGCAGGCTGGGAACACACAAGGAGCTTTGAGGGGACACAGTCAGGACAGCTGACCCCAACTGGCCAAAGGGATATTCCATACCATATGACATCATGCTCAGGGTGTAAACTGGGGGGAGTTGACCACAGGGGTGGCAGTCTGCTGCTCGGGAACAGGCTAGGCATCGGTCGGTTCGTGGTGAGCAATTGTTTTTCATTTGCATCACTTGTTTTTCTTGGGTTTTATGTCTCTCTCTCCTTGTTATTTTCCTTTTCATTACAATTTATTATTATTATTTCAATTATTAAACTGTTCGTATCTCAAGCCACAAGTTTTCTCACTTTTACCCTTCCCATTCTCTCCCCCATCCCATTGCGGGGGGCGGGGGGAAGTGAGCAAGAAGCTGGGTGGGGCTCAGCTGCTGGCTGGGGTTAAACCACAACAAATGCCTAAACAGTATGTTGATAAGTAACATACACAATTAGATGCTACTAAGTTTATCATTAGTAACTCAGTCTTGATATTTCAGGATTCTGACCAAAAAAATGATGCCAAGGCACAATTTGGATTTTTTTTCCCCCTTAAGTACAAAGTTTGAGAACTTGCTGTCATGCCAAACCTATACTGCTATTGGTCTTTTACAATGATTAAATTTCTGCTGCAATCCTGCTGTGTTTGATATTTAAATACAGCAATTTCTGCTGCATTTCATATTTAAAAATAAACTCTACTATTAATTATATTTGATGAAAAGAGAACCATAAAACCTGCTATGCTTAAAGTTTTTGGGCAACCCCTTTAGCTGTGTAAGAGGGGAGCAAACAAGGGAAAAAAAGGGGAGGAAATATATAGCAACAGAATCCTTCCGAAGAGATAAGCAGAGAAACTAGGCAAGGACAAGAATTTTCTCATTGTGAAAAACAGAGCAAATCCTATTCCCATGTGGGTGCTTAACTGGTGCAAAGACTACAAAACAGTAATCTAAGAAACATAAGACACTTCTACTTTTCTCTCAAAATAAAATGAAGATCTAGAATTTACAAGCACATCTTGCAAAGAACTCAAAAACCTTCCTTAACATTGTAAATTATGTTTACAAAGAGCAAAAAGAAAAGTTATCACCATTGGTTACATGCAGGAGCTATATACATACGGCTTACAGGGTATACAGTTGTCAGGGTGATATAATCTTGCGCTGCTAAAGAAGTCACTTTTAAGTATCTTGGAATTCATGGAAGATACTTCTATCTTTCCTTGCCTTACAGAAAAAAGGCTCAACTATGGCCACAGCACCCCAAAGGTAACTTCACCCATACTGTATTTGCACAGTTCTGCACAGACACAAGGCTGACCTGCAGAGGCCAGTGGAGGTGTGCGACAACCTCGGCTCCTGGAGTCGGCCGGCACACACATCAGTCAGTCCTCTCCTGCAATCTCACGTCTGCTGTGGAGAACGAGAACATGGGCCCAGAAGGCTGGAACTCCACCCCTGTTCTCCTGTTGCACAAAGACGACTTTGTGTAAAACAAAAATTAGTTCCTTTAGTCAGACAGAGCTTAACAAGAACAGGAAATCTGTATTTACAAAATATGAAAATTAACTGTTCTATCCTGTAAGAATAGTACTGTTTGGACTCTCTGATCATCTTCTCAGAGTCGTCACACGTACTAGAATATGTTACATTGGGAAATATTTTCTCACTTGCAGCGTAAATCCTCAGCCACCTGGAACCAGTCCTGTGCCAAAACCCATGCAGTTACACTTGGTGAAAAAACAGGCATTGCCTTGAGGAGCCACCACAGTGAAGTAAACTAACTCAGTTCTAACAGTAAGACATTTTCAGAACTAGATTTCTTACTGCTCTGAAATGCATAAAATAATAAAGTTTGGCACACATAAAAATTCTGGCTCAGTTAAAAATAAATCCCTGTACACCCTGTACAAGACATAACTTACCCCATCTTGTGAACTGTCCTACTGGAACCAGAGGATATACTCATACCAGCAAATAACAAAAATATGATCCTAATCCACACTTGCTTTATTAAAGCAAAGGGCTAGACTAGTCAAGACTCCTCATACTAGTACAGAACTGGAGAAAATTTAAGGAGAGTAACTCCCGATTGCTAGTATAAACCATAATCTGAAACAAATGTGACATACCAAGTTTCAGATGGACACTTTGAAATGACAGATGTTTAGCATATGAAAGACAAAGTACTGGATGGAGCCAAAGTCCTCTTATAGCCACGTTATGCCTATATCAATAAGGCATTTCAACTTTATAACTAATATTTGGTTAAGTTCAAACACAATCCTGCCAATAAATTAAAGTAAACACACCTATCTAAAGTACACAAAACCAGACTAACACAGCCTGGTACTTACACACATGGGAATTTCTACCTGTGCATGTGTAATCACTGTGCTTATAGGACTTTCTTCATTTTCCTTCAGTAAGGCTGGCATTGTACAAAACATTAAGATGACTTTTAGCTACAAGACGTGGCTAAGCAGGGACCTTACTGAATTTGACCAGACTGCAAACCCTTTCAGCCTCCAATATTTCCTTTCTGCTCTTCAAAAACACTAGTGAAACAAAACCATTAAATAAAAAGATTAGTGCTGAAGGCTGGCTGGCAGGGGAGCAAAGCCACATGGAGTGTGTTTGGAGAGCTTTCCCACAGCGCTCACCTGTTCCTGGGTTCGCCTTCCACTTTCTGCTCTGCATATGGGGGTGCGGTTCCTGCCACCCTGAACTCTCAGGTGGGGGCAGAAATTCAGGGCCCAAATGTTCACCACAGAAAGCAGCAGAGCTCTCAGGAGAGCTGCAGTCAGCTTTGATTGACAGTCGGTCCTCTACTCTCCCCTCTGCCTAAGGGAAGGATGCTGCTGATACTACATCTACTGCTCCCGCATGATAGAAGTCAGTACTGAAGAAATCAGCTGTCAAGAGGCACAGACACCTCCAGATACACAAAGACCTAATAACTTTGGGGTGTGCCACAGCATCCGTATGGTTCTCTGATCACCCTGACTGAGATATAAAGTTTGAGCCACTTTTTTCTCTTTTTTTTCTGTTCCCTGACTGTCCAAGCAAAATTTTTAGTGTTATTCTTAGGCAAGAGAAAAGTATCATGTAGTCATTATGGAGTAAATTTTGAAATTGAACATCTTAAAGCATTTTGAATAAAATTAGATTAAGACATCAGTGCACCTCTTCCATTTCTATACTTTTTAGTTTATTTTAAATCTGCAGACTAATTGTTTCTAGTAAGTCTTTACTGCAATTTATCAATTTGCTCTTTTCCTGCTGCCTTTCAGTTTTTAAGTAGTACAACAGTATACATGGACTAATGTTATAAAAACAAACAATTTTTTGAGCCAAATTATTTAACAGACAGACATTACTTCAAACTAAGTAATTCTGAGGGAAGTCTTATGACCATCATATGTACAGAAGCAGATTAAAATCTCCCATAACAGAGTTCCTCCTCATACTACAGAGTGTACTTGCATGCCTAATCCATAAATGCAAGGGAAGAGAGAATACTTTTTAAAATTAGTTAGTTGAGAATGCTCCTTAGCATCAGATCTGGACAGGCTTTTTTTCTAGGCACCAGAACTTTGTTGGGGTCAGCACAGATAGAGAATGCATCAGTGAAGCTGAGTTTCACAGCCTCAGTCAGCACATGCAGAGCGTCAGCTGTATTGTGACCCATGTCTGAAAGCAGCAACAACAAAAGCACAATTGCATTAGATTTACCACACATTTAAAACGTCCAGTGTTACTGCATAATAAAGAACATGATACATCCAGACATTATTCACATAACTTTTTTGAGGTATTAACTTAATCATATTGTTCACAGCATTGCACAGTAGTTAGCAATGAGGAATTCTGAAATGGTATAAAGTTGTATATAAAAATCAGTTAAATCATAGCAGAGATTTTCTTTGACATTTATATTGTAGCTTGCAAAAGATAACATTTTCAACATAAAAATGAAAACAGTTTCATACTAAGAATCTCTCTCCAAATAATATCACATTTCATTTAGCGGTAGAAAACTATTCATTGTACAGTTTACTTGAATTGAAGTCATGGCTTCTGACTGGGCTTTAATGAAGAGTTTCCTTGAAGTGTAACTGGCTGAAAATTTTTACAGATTCCTTCTTCTGTGTCTGAATCATACTTCCAGAGTTGGCCAGATTTGAAAAACAAACACATGCCACTCAAATCTCTTACTGGATGTAAAAGTCATACTTTAACGAATTTTCCAAAATGTTTAGGGTCAAGGCTGTGATTCATTGTCCACTTGGAGGTATTTCCCAAACATTCCCACACTACAGGGAGGAAAAAAAAAAAAGCGCTTTTTTTCCCCTTTAAACAAGCTTTAAACAACAAAGAGAGCATTATTAGAAATTTATAGTAAAACCAGCATAGAGTGAAGGTATTTCTTCCTAACATAAACATACAAACTCCCAACAGGAAGGTAGTGGCTTTCCCCACTTCTCCAACTCAATCTTTTAGAATAAGAGATAAGCATTATAAATTAGCACAGTGTTCTGCAGCAGTAACCCAATCCGCTGTCCAATCCAGTGTAAGAAAGTGCTAATACTATCATTATTGATGATGGGGGGTGTGTGTGTGTGTGTTGAGCCTTCACACAGAATAGATTTCAGCTGCAGATTAATTACAGATACGCATTTTTCATAATGCACTTGATACTTGGTGCATTCAGGGTCAGATTTTGGCCTTTGGTTTTGCCTAGTATTCCCAAGAGCCTAAAAAGCTCAGAACCTGTCTGCAGCAGAAATGTGCCAGTCAAAACGGTTTGTGAGAAGCATATAAAATTATGAAAAACCCTCTTTTGCCTTCAGCACAGGATCTGTAAACTACCTGTCAAAGCCTAAAAGCCTCAACTGTGTTTGCCTGCTTGTAGGAGGACATCAGTAGAAGTAAGATGCCCCATAAACCCTGCCAAACAGGCATTTTCCTAAACTTCTGCTTTGTTGGACAACTGTTACCATAGTCCTGATCAGCAGGATGCAGCTCCCTGGGCCAGCTGCTGCTCTGCTGCAGCCTTGCAACTCTTGAACCCTTTGTTACTTGAGGTTGCATGTAAGGCAAAAGGCAACACTCCCAGCAAGACCAGCCTACTTGACAAGGGGTTTCACATGTAGTAAGATATGTGGTTTAAGATGTCCTGAGGCTGAGGAAGGCCTATGACTTTCCTCATGTTGGGGAGGCATTTTAAAGATCTGTTCTTAAGAACTGGGCAACCCAACTTCTTCTACAGCTGTGCTCCAAAAGCAGCGATGTTTGCTCTACTTCTAAAACGTGCCTCTGCACACTGATTTGCCAAGCCTCTGAAACTCCCTCTTCCCTTTTACAGGATCAAGGCATGACCCACTCCTCCTGGCCAACACAGCCACTGCTAGTGCCAAACCCATCCCACAGGAAGAATCCCCTCTCCACCTGCCACAGCTCCAGCACAGGTGTTCCAACACCCCTTGGAAGTCAGTGCCAGTTCTGAGGAACCTTTGCAGCCGTAGACCACATCAAGTCAGATCAAGCATTTCCCATCCCTCTTCCAGCACACATAATTCCAGCAAGCCATGCTCTGGCTCTGCAGGACACAGGTACAAATGTATCTGATGTTTCAGATGCCACATGCACACCTGCTGAGCACTAAAGCAAACACCTCCTTTAAGACTGAGCTAACGCAAATTATCTTGCTAAGTCTACAAAAAACTTGTAGAGTTTTATGTCTGTTTCCAAAGCTGCTATGTATCTGGATGTTTTGGTTTCAGTATTACTCAGCACATGGATTTTCTTGCTTTGAAAATAGGAAATGCAGGAGCCCAACAGGTAGGCCATTAGTCCTAAGAGTCTGTCCTCTGTTGCTCAACTTGGACACAACTCCCATTGATGTAATTAAAAAGTTTCCTAGAGTAAAGGCTACAGGCATGGGTGTGCCAGGTATTTCAAAATAGTCTCTGTAAGCCATGCTGTGTACTTCAGCTTCTTTCTAAAAATATTTCTCAAGAGGCAAAGGGTGTGCCACTGAATGAATGACTAATAACTTTTTCCTGTAAACCCTGGATTAGAAGGAATGCTTACTCTTGGGAGTAAGAAGCTTTATGGTATTTTGGGATACTGTGTCTAACAGGTGGGTGTGCAGATTATGCTGACCTACCTGCTGAGACAATGCAAGTAGTAACTTCTATGGCAAGAATACAAACCTTCCCTTTTTCCACACGTTTTACAACCCAACTATCATTTTATTCTATGGCCTCAGTATAAAACAGAACTACACAAGTTTTTGGAAGTATGAGGAATATTAGGAAGTATAACTAGGCAAAGCTCAAATATCTAATCAGCAAGAAATTAAAAATGCAGCTTTGCTTTTCTATGCACGATACATACGATCGCATTTATACCTTTTGAGTAGAAGCACTCCAACTGAAAAATAACTTCAGAGCAAACCCTTTGTATCATATGCCCTAGAACATTATGTAAACACATTATTGCCTTTTTTGGGGCGGTTTGGTTTTTTTTTTGTTGTTGTTGTTGTTTTTGTTTTGCTTTGTTTCCATTATTGTTACTACATTGTAATGATTGCTGTATATGTGACAGAAATGCATGTTGTCAGGGTTAATTATTGGGACAGTCAAGAAAATAGAGATCACTTTTTTAAAAAGTCTGTCTTAAATCTTCCATATTTGTTACTTTTTAAAGACTAACAACAGTTCTGAAAACATCTGTCTCCACATCATTACAGATACCACCAACATGTACCACCACTAAGGAAGTATCATTTCTACAGTCTATCAGCAGTATTAAAAAAATCTCGTTTTCAAGCAGAACAGGGGGAAAATAAGCACTGAGTGCAGACCATCTGCACTGGCAGCAGATTTCTCATCATTCGAATCTATAAACAAAACCCCAGTGCATTCCTAGTGACTGCTTTCAGCAAAACATGGCTGAACAAACACAGGAATCCCTCGGTGAATTCTGTGGCCTCCACAATGCAAAAGTCAGAGCAGGTATGCAGTGTCATCTGGCAAGTTAAAGCTTCAGACAGAAAATCATCACCTGAGCTTGTCCTGGAGAGCAGTAGGCTTCCTCAAGTAAGCTGCATGTAACTTCTCCCTTAACTGTAAGGAAGGTGGCTCTTTACCATCAGGTGAAAACAGCAGTGTTTTCAGAGGGAACAGAATGCTCCTGTGTGAACAGCACAGTATAGCAACTGCACAGAAACAGCAAAGGAATATGGAGCCAGACTAAGTTACTAACGTAACTAACTGCAGAGGTAGGGGGGACGAGAGAAAGATTTCTGTATGAGGGCTACAAGTGTTTGTTGAAAGACATCTAACTACTCCAATTGCTGTTCATACTGAAAGTTGGTTGCAGTTCAGGTACCAAACTCCAAAGATTTCAATTCATGAATTGGGATATTCAGCACCTTGAAATTTAGGTCATTTATTCTGTTGCCTAAATAGAAATTACAGGTGACTAATTTTAGAAATCCAAGTTTGATAGCATTGTCCTCAAATTGTACCCTACATCACAGAAAGGTGGGGAGATTTAATGTTTACACTAGTTTGTGATGCTTTGACTAATGGCATTCTATGAAGAGGAATGGTTTATTGAAACACTAAGAAAAAAATCATGCACATCACTAACTTTCATTGAAAGACAGACAAAAAACCTAAGAAAAGCATGCTGTTAAAAACCAGGAGTTTTGACAAAGTCAAAGTGCAGATCTGCTGTGCCTGGGAGCACCTGGTTCTACCTGCGAGCATGAGCATGGCTCTGAGCACGTGAGCAAAAGATGAACCAGCTATGCAACCAGAGCTCCTTCTGCTCTTGAATTCTGGAGAAATGGCAATTTTATCCCATGGACATGCACATATAAAATGGCTTAGCACATTTCAATGCTGTTGTCAAATTTACAGGATGACCTCTACACTCAAATTAAAGAGACTGGTAAGTCAGTAAAAACAGCAGAAAACAAAGATGAAGCTGGGTATAAAGACCTCATTGTATTAAGATGACACTTCATGTAGCAGGTCAGGTAGCTTTGAGTTATTATAGATAATTATATTGCAAGAGTATACAACACTTTTACTCAAAAATGCAAGGGTGTGGCAGCAGCTGAAGCATTTGCAAGAGGTCATACAGTAATGACAGTCAGAGGACCTGAGGAGAATCCCCTGTCAGGTCAATTAAGCACAACCTGGCATGCTATTATGACACATACTGGTGATGATCTAAAAGAACCTATTTTGCTACAATCAAGCTATAAGGTTTACTGAGGTTTTGAAATATATTCACCATTTAAAAAAAAATAAAATCTTAGTTTCCCCCAAAGAAGAGTAAGATACCTGGTTAAATTTGAAAATAGTTATTCCCAGCTGCTCTAAATGATGTAAGGATCAGCCACTAACAAGTTAACAAACATGGAGCAATAAAATCAATTCACACACATTGAACTTGAAACTACTAAAAGAAACACTTAGTACCACATATGTAAGTCCATCCTTGGTTCCCAAAATCACCCCAGGCTGCTAGTAGTCCAAAAGGGAAAACAGAAACAGAGAGATACCTCAAAAAAATTAAAACAAAAAGACACCTCTACATTAGGCAAACCAAGGCAGGAGACCCCACAGCAGTAAGTTTTTGCCGGCTTCCAAAGCAGTATCCTGCTACTAACCTGTATCTCACACAAATTTTGTTAAACTCAGTGCTGATACATATTTTAACCATGAGCACACCTGACAATGGAGCCCAAGCTGAGGTATGACCCATCCAAACCATGGCTTGAGGCTGTCCCTTCCCAGGGCTGGGAACATCACGCAGCATTTTGGGGAGACCCACTTTCAGGGTAGCCAGCCACCATGCTGTACACCCACTGCCATTCCTTTGGCAAGAAGAAAGGAAAAGGCCTGCCTTGGCCTTATTTCCTCTGTGATTGCCTACCGGCTGGGCAGGGAGGTGGGGGCAGGCAAAGGGTCTTGCTCACGGGTTTCTACCCCGGGCACGCTGCACAGCATGCAGGGACATTCAGAACAGCAGAGGGGTAGAGGGAGCATCATGAGAACACAAGGTACACATTTCCACCATGGCTCACAGAAAGACTGTGGTGTGTTGAGCAAGCACGGAGGTGGGTGATGGCCAAGGAAGTGGCAGGTGGGCAGAGCAGTGATGGGGGGGGGGGTGGGGGGTGGGAGCAGCAGAATGCAGCCCATCTCAGAGGCACAGCTGATCTCAGGCACTGGTGACAGAAGGAGATGTAGGAAAAAGACAGCTTAAAAGACAGAAAAAAGTGAAATATCAAACTTAAGGGCTGCTACAGTCCCTCGACCTCAGGCCAGCTGCAAAAGGGTCAGCGTATTTTTCACGAGATACAGATAACTAACTAGAATGATTTCTGATTTATTTCTATTTTTTTCCTGATCTAATTTATTTTTAACTTTTTTCTAATCACTATGAGCAAGACCAGAATTAGGATCTCAGAATCTTAACATTTGCACTGTTAAAATCCATCAGAACCTTTAAACAAAGACTAATGCAACAGAAGCACCGGGCCTTTGAGGCCACACAGCACGCTCTATCCCAGATATGTGGTATAAAGGCAGGAGATACGTTATCTCTCAAAACAACATGGGAGTGTTCTGAAAGTAACAGGTTACAGCCTGGTACCATACCATTAAATATTAACACAAGCGATAACTGATCTACTCAAGGTGAGTCAACTCTGACCGCAGTTTTAACCATTTACAAAAAAAGTTTAACAAATCAAGTCTAAGCACATAAATTATTGCACGACATGCTAGATTATAGTTTTGAGAGGAAAGGCATATGTGAAAAGATCAGAATTTTATTTTGCTGCTTGGAAAAAAAAATTAAAAATTGTAACCAACCCTGAGCTTGCAGTTCTTACAGTTTTATGGAACAGCTCAGTCTTATGCATTCAAACTGGATTACCTCTACGCCTTCACAAAAACAAAGCAAAACCAAACCCTAAACTCATACATGATATATCTCTGAAATAAATGGTGTCCTGGTAAACTTCTCTCTGGGCCTTCTAATTGCATGGTAGCTGACTTGAAATTTGAAGCAGAAACAGGAGCAATAGGGGTTTTTACAGAATAGATTAACAGTTACCTAGCTCTAGTCACACTAGTAAACACAATAAAATTTCACAGCAGAAAGAAAGAAAACAAAAAAAGCAATGCATTATGTTTCCTACAGCTGAGATCCTGTATGTGCTTTTAGCATGGATGAACTAGCACTATCAATAGGCTCTCACTCTCAATTACCTATTTGTTTTCGCTGACATTTCGTTCTCAGCAACCTGTAACATTACATTGCCTACACAACAAGGTTAAGTGCCTATATTTATCTGTTTATGATATGGAAATTTATTGTAGTTGCCCACTTATTACTACACAGAAAGGCCTATCTTCTTCTACTCACTTCTGTCTTACATTTACTGAAAGGAAGTTATCCAGGAAGCAGAAAGAGTTGCCATGGAAATAAAACTGATATAACAGAGGCTGCTGCAAAACCTCCATTAATTAACCTATTTACGGTAAAACCATTTCTCCTCTCATTAAATGTAGTTGGTATCATTTCAGTGACACAATAGGAAAAATACAGCTGCTCTTCACTTCTTGTATATTCCATGCTTTAGGAAGAAATGCATCAGCACAGTTTTGTGCCATGTTTTTTAATACTTCATGATACAGTTTAAACTGAAGCTGTGAAAAGCAATTCACGATTTGTGTCAACTTTGAGCACGCAAGTGAAGGTCCATCTATAAAACTGAATTTAACTCATTCCTGAAAAAAAATCAATAAAGACTTATCTTGCTTGTTTTGAAACAAAAAGATCTGATTTAGAATTCAAGTTTTAAATTTGTTTTCACTTCTGAAATCCAGACTGTCACATTCTTTCAGAAAAATGTATCATGAATGTTTTCAGTATGACAAAATGAAATGGTCCATGTCAAATCTTTGGAAATAAAAGAAACTTTAAAGGATAGAGTATAATAAAAGACAAATCCGCAAAATAGTTAACATATTCCAGCTCTGCTCTTGATAGGATACTGTTACACTCTACCTGAAAACCATATGGACTTTCAATGAAGGAGTAACAGCTAATTCAGTTTCAAGCTGGGACAAACCACCTGAAAAAAAAAAAAAAGAAAAAAGGTGTAACTAAATGAAGGAACAGCTAGAATATTCTTTTGCTTAGTAACAATTCAGGAACAGATTCCTGTCTAAACAGATACTGCATAGTGACAATGACAAGAACTATGCTATAAGGAGGGACAGAGCATACCCAGAAACAAGATTTTCAGTGCCAAGGATCATTTGAAGTTTAATATGGATGCTGTTACCAGCAATATAATTCTACTCCTAACCTGGCAAATTTGATAACAACAAATCAATAGTTACCAGCCACAAACAGTATGTACTACAAAACAGTTCATATGCCTTAGACCATCTGGATGTCTGTTTACAGAGCAACTGATTTGTTGCTGTACCTAATACAAATTTCATGATTCAAGGTGATTTTGTGGAGGGTGAGAGAGGAATATGAAAAATGTACCACTCCTCATGTGAGTGCTCTGGAAACAGGAACAGGGTAAGCTTCTAAAAGCTGCAACAGAGAAGGAAGAACTGAAGGGGCAAAGAGGTTGGGAGAAGGTGTGGAGGGGTGTCGGGTCCTCCCTCCAAAACTCCAGCCAAGAAATCCAAGCTAAAAAAAAAGTAGTAACTGTCTGGTAACAGCAATAGCACATCATGTCCTTGCCTCCACAGGCTTTTCTTTGGATAGCATGGGGCTGTCAACAAACAACATACAATTCACAACACACCCGAAATTTTATACATTTTCAACTGGTTCATAAAAAGAATACAAACTTTCACAGAATTGGTGAGAAATTAGACTTACCATTGCATGATCTGCCTCATTTTTTAATTTATTTGTTAACTGAGAAACCAATGAACAACTACAACAGTGCAAAGGCAAACTGCTCAGATTCTTCACTACAGCAGTGATTAGGGCATAAGTCCACTGCAGGTAAGGCCACTAACATCTAGTCACATATTGCCCACAAGGATGAGCGCTCCAAGAGCCTGTGGAGCCTAATGCTGACAACAGAAAGTAACAGAGACTGCAAAGTGAAGCCACCAGCAATTTGAGGCACGTTGGGCAAAATAATGCACTGCCTTAATTGTGGATGAAGAAAGATTTTGATAAGACAATTCAACTCTGCATTTCTTCTCCAACAAGGCTTCGCGCAGAAGTCAGTGGGAACCATGGCTACATACAAAGTATGTAACTAGATCCTTAATGTATAACTAAAAATTAAATGTTTTATTTATTCTGGAAAAACAAAGAATGAGTCACATTTGTGAGTTCTAGGCATCCCAAAGCTAAAATCCCAGCTGGCTGCTTCCTTTAGAACTTCTTGATTCTTGCTATCAGAGGAGCTCTGTGTGGAAGAAAATACTATTCAGTCATAAAAATCTCTCTTTTGAAAAGAATTCAAGCAGAGGATAGTTAAACAAACAACTGAAGAGGAAATGAAGTGTAAACATGGACTCTGACCCCATTCTTAACAGATGTCCCCAGTGAAATCAGCATGGGAGTTGGACTAGCCAGCTGGAAGCATGCTTGTAGTTATGAGTAAGATAAACATGAGATATTAAGCATCCCAGTCTCACAGCAAATTGCTTAAAATGAATGCAGTACATAATAGCATTCTTGTTGTCAATCAAAAGCTGTACAGAATTGCATCTAAGTACATGAGACATACAGCTTGGAAGATACGATCCATGGCAATTCTTAAATTTGAATGAATTCAAAACCGTAACGGTCTTTCCAATTTGATCCAACATCAAGTTGGAAAAAGGAAACATCCAGTTCCACTTTCACAGAAAAGACAGCCTTCCTGTCTTTCTTCAGTCTGCCTCCCTACACAATTTATGATCCATAAAGAGAAGTGCCCTCACTTTGGACAGGTGATCTCAAAGTAAAACTGAATCTACCTATACCATCCTGATATTCCAAGTATCAATATCATAACATAAGATTAACATCTCTGACACCATAGGAGTTCTTTCCTGCAGACCAGGGTCCATGATTTTCGTCTGTGACACATGAACCATTTTCACATAAGGGATTTTAGAGCAAAGATTTCTGTAGAGGATGTGGCTGCCCTAAAGACAAATGGGTGGGAGAAGCAAAAGATCCAATGGGCTACAATCGTGTCATTTCTGTGGAGCATGTGAACAGTTCACCTGGAAAACACAAATGGAGGATACGAAGCCAGGCAGCAGGGATGTAACTGGAGAGATATACTCGGTTTGACTGAAGTGCAGCTCACATCTCCTCACTGCCACCAGAGCCCACATGGTGTTGAAGAGCTAGCATACAACAAGTGGCAGAAATGAAGAGCTAGTTCTCCTTTGCTCCCATCACCTTCAAGTCTACAAAGAAAGACGAGAGACTGGTATTCTTTTCCAGGGTAAAACCGAAGCAACTCCATATAAATTTGTAGCATTATTCCTGCTTTACGTTTGGGGCCACTTAGGCCATAGTTTGTTCCTAGATAAGAAGAGTTAATGAATTCACAGGAGGATTCTCCTCTCAATTGCACTGGTATCTAGCAAGGGATAAGAACGCCCAGGCTTTATCTCTGGAACGTACCCTCCTTTAGGACCGTGCACACACTTGATGTTTGCATCCCAGTAAAGACAGAAGCAATCTCCACCTACACCAGCACTGACAGGTTCAGTGATGCTGAGAGCAGCAGTTGCAGCCACAGCAGCACTGCAGCAGCCATAGCAGTTCTTTCAGGTATTTGCACCTGAGAGGTTGATCAAAATCTGAGCAGTCTGAAAGTGCCTTTGAAAGGAGAGTGGGAGAGGAAAAAAAAAAAAGCAAAATTGTCCAGCCACTACATGACCAGATAATAAGGATCTGAGTGCTTACAGATGCAAAGAAGGAAATCCCAGGTTCACAGACATAAATTGTGAAAACTTCTTAGTTTAAAGATGTTTGTTGTTGCAGAAGGCACAGAAGCACAATAATTTAGAAAGACAGACATAACAAAAACTGTCAGAAACAACAACACAAGGATTAAAACCTGCCCTCACTGAACCTGGTGGGAACTGTCCTTCAAGTTGTACCCAAGATTTCACTCAAGCAACAGTAATTTCAATTTCTCATGTTTTCAAAGCTTTACAGAACTTGTACAAATGTTACTTACAGGTGAAATTTTCTTGTGAAACATCAGGTGCACTGACTGCTAGAAAAAGAAACTAGAAGCAGAGCAAAGCATGAAAAATGCTGCTTTTGGCAGGGATAATACACATGGAGGCACACTGTGTATCCCTGCATTCTTCAGAAACATACTGAGTCAGGCTGAACACTACTGGGCTCTGAAGACATATGACAAGTGAGTGACAAATGGTCACTCAGAAACAAGTTACAGAAACCCAAGAGTGGTGGATAGCATCCAGTGATGCTTCCCCTGCAAGGCAGGAGAACCAGTTCATCCACTGAAAGAACAAAAACATCTGGTAAAAACATGAGGTGGATTCATCTGTTCCTCAAACTTGAAGAAACTGGCATGGTTTCCCAAGCATCTTGCCTGTTTGCCTACTTCTGTAAGGTCAAGAGGAAGAAGAAAACATAAATTATACTCAGCAAGAGAATGACAGTGCCTTTGTAGACAGTTGTGCACTTCAGCACTCACAGTGACAGGAAGAATACATAACTAAGCTCTGCATAACCTCTGTAAATAATTCTGATCTTTTTAATTTGTGGGACTTGACAAAAAATCATAGCAAAACTATAAAGTCCATACAACACCACACAGAAATAATTAACAGGTAACCCTAAAGGAAACAGTCCCTTTGTTCTCCCATTTTGGAAAATACCTCAGGTGGAATTTTAGTTCTCAGTATTACATATTAAAAGTATTTCTGTGGTGTGTAGGTGGCCCGCAGCAGTATTGAAGTTCCTTTGTTTTCTGCTGCAGGCACTGTGGTTTACAAAAAAGCAATTTTGATTAATATGTAACAAAACACCTTTTCTGCAAAGGAACAAAAATAAATATCACAAGCCTCAACAAATCGGACAGTAGTAAAAAGAGGCATTACATACACATAGTTACATAACTTTTACTTACTTAAAAGTAATATAAATCAGAGAAGCATCAGAGATCACTTAGGGGCCACATGCTTATTTGCTACCGGTTGACAGTTACTTTTGGCCCCATGGTTAGAGCATGCCTTGGGGAGAATGAAGGAATGGGATTATTAAAGCCTGAACGGAAGATGCTCCACATAGAAAAGGGCATTTGTGGGCAAGTTGGTGAACGGGCAGTGGAGGTGGGTAAAATGGAAAGTAACAGAACATGACTACAGAACAGTAAAACAGCAAAGAAGTATAAAGTTGAGTTACAGTAAAGATGTAAAAGTCCAATTAGTAAAATAAATTTCTGTGTAATTTCACTTTAAATGAAAATGTCAGTAACTTAAACATATAGAATCATAGAATCGTTTAGGTTGAAAAAGACCTTTAAGGTCCTCAAGTCCAACTGTCAACCATGCCCACTAAACCATGTCCTGAAGTGCCTTGTCTACACATTTTTTTTTAAAACCTCCAGGGATGGTGACACCACCACTTCCCTGGGCAGCCTGTTCCAATGCCTGACAACCCTCTCAGTAAAGAAATTTTTCCTAATATCCAACCTAAACCTCCCCTGGCGCAACTTGAGGCCATTTCCTCTCGTCCTACCACTAGTTACTTGATAGAAGAGACCAGTACCCACCTCGCTACAACCTCCTTTCAGGTGGTTGCAGAGAGCGATAAGGTCTCCCCTCAGCCTCCTTTTCTCCAGGCTAAACAACCCCAGCTCCCTCAGCTGCTCCTCATCATACTTGTGCTCAGGCCCCTCACCAACTTCATTGCCCTTCTCTGGACACGCTCCAGCACCTCAATGTCTTTCCTGCAGTGAGGCGCCCAAAACTGAACACAGGACTCGAGGTGCGGCCTCACCAGTGCCGAGTACAGGGGAACAATCACTTCACTGCTCCTGCTGGCCACATGATTTCTGATACAGGCCAGGATGCCATTGGCCTTCTTGGCCACCTAGGCACACTGCTGGCTCATATTCAGCCAGCTGTCAACCAGCACCCCCAGGTCTTTCCCTGCCAGGCAGCTTTCCAGCCACTCTTCCCCAAGCCCATAGCACTGCATGGGGTTGTTGTGACTGAAGTGCAGGACCCAGCACTCGGCCTTGTTGAACCTCATACAATTGGCCTCAGCCCATTGATCCAGCCTGTCCAGATCCCTCTGTAGAGCCTTCCTACCCTCAAGGAGATCGACCCTCCCTCCCAGCTTGGTGTCATCTGCAAACTTACTGAGGGTGCACTCAATCCCCTCGTCCAGATCATTGATAAACATATTAAACAGAACTGGCCCCAATACTGAGCCCTAGGGAACACCACTTGTGACCGGTTGCCAATTGGATTCAACTCCATTCACCACAACCCTCTGGCCTTGACCATCCAGCCATTTTTTTTACACAGCGAAGAGTACACTTGTCTAAGCCATGAGCCACCAGCTTCTCAAGGAGTATGCCGTGAGAGACAGTGTCAGAGGCCTTATTAAAGTCCAGGTAGACAACATCCACAGCCTTGCCCTCATCCACTAGGTGGGTCACCTGGTCATAGAAGATCAGGTTGGTCAAGCAGGACCTGCCTTTCATGAACCCATGCTGGCTGGGCCTGATCCCCTGGTTATTCTGAACATGCTGTGTGAGTGCACTCAAGATGAACCGCTCCATAATCTTCCCTGGTACCGAGGTCAGGCTGACAGGCCTGTAGTTCCCTGGATCCTCTCTCCGACCCTTCTTATAAATGGGAGTCACACTGGCAAGCCTCCAGTCATCTGGGACCTCCCCTGTTGATGAGGGCTGCTGATAAATGATGGAGAGTGGCTTGGCAAGCTCCTCTGCCAGTTCCCTCAGTACTCTCGGATGGATCCCATCTGGTCCCATAGACTTGTGAGTGTCCAGGCAGTGTAGCAGGTCATTAACTATTTCCTCCTGGATTATGGGGGGTATATTCTGCTCTCAGTCCCTGTCTTCCAGCTCAGGGAGCTGAGTACCCTGGGGATAACTGGTCACACTATTAAAGACTGAGGCAAAGAAGGCATTAAGTACCTCAGCCTTTTCCTTGTCTTTGGTGGCAATGCTTCCCTCTGCATCCAATAAAGGATAGACATTCTGCTTAGTTCTCCTTTTATTGTTAACATATTTGTAAAAACTTTTTTTGTTGTCTCTTAGAACAGTGGCCACATTGAGTTCTAGCCGAGCTTTTGCCTTTCAAATTTCCTCTCTGCCTGACCCAACAACATCCCTGTACTCTTGCCAAGTTGCCTGCCCTTTCTTCCAAAGATGGTAAACTCTCTCTTTTTTTTCTTTTTCTTTTTTTTTTTTTTTTTTTTTGAGTCCCAGCAAAAGCTCCCAGTTCAGCCAGGCTGGTTGTCTTCCCCAGCAGTTCATCTTGTGGCACATGGGAATAGCCTGGTCCTGAGCCTTTAAGACTTCCTTCTTGAAGAATGTCCAGCCTTTCTGGACGCCTTTGCCTTTCAGGACTGTCTCCCAAGGGACTCTCTCAACCAGTGTCCTGAACAGGGCAAAGTTTGCCCTCTGGAAGTCCATAATAGTGGTTTTGCTGACCTCCTTCCTTACCTCACCAAGAATCAAGAATTCTATCATTTCATGGTTGCTAAGCCCAAGATGGCCTCCAACCATCTCTCACCAGTCCTTCCCTGTTTGTAAACAGTAGGTCTAGTGAGGCTCCTCCCCTGGTAGGCTCACCTACCAGCTGTGTCAGGAAGTTATCTTCCACAGACTCCAGGAACATCCTAGACTGCTTGCTCTCTGCTGTGTTGTATTTCCAGCAGACGTCCAGAAAGTTGAAGTCCCCCATGAGAACAAGGGCACAGAATTGTGAGACTACTACCAGCCACTTGTAGAATGTTTCATCTGTCTCTAACTTGGTCGGGCGGTCTATAACAGACTTCCACCATGATATCTGCCTTGTTGGCCTTCCCTCTCTTCCTTACCCATAAGCACTCAACCTTATTATCACAGTCATGGAGCTCTGTACAGTCCAAATCCTCCCTAACATAGAAAGCCACCCCACCACCTCTCCTTCCTTGCCTATCCCTTCTGAAGAGCTTATAGCCATCCATTGCAGCACTCCAGTCATGGGAGTTGTCCCACCATGTTTCCATGATGGCGACTAAGTCATATCTATCGTGCTGCACCATGGCTTCCAGCTCCTCCTGTTTATCGCCCATGCTGTGTGCATTGGCATAGATGCATTTGAGCTGGGCTATCAATTCCACCCCCAACAATGGCATGCCACCCCCAGGCTCATCTCTGGTGAGCCTAGTTGTATCCCCTTCTCCCTTTGAATCTAGTTTAAAGCCCTCTCTATAAGCCCTGCCAACTCACGAGCAAGGATCCTTTTCCCCCTTTGAGATAGCTGGACTCCATCTGTTGGCAGCAAGCCTGGTGTCATGTAAACCTCCCCATGACCAAAAAAACCAAAATTCCACCAATGGCACCAGCCTCTGAACCACGTGTTAATCAGGTGTGTTTTCCCGTTCTTTTCAGTGTATTTCCCTGCCACTGAAGGGATTGAGGAAAACACTACCTGTGCTCCTGGTCCTTCCACTAATCTCCCCAGTGCCCTGAAGTCCCTTTTGATTGCGTTTGGATTTCTCTCCACAATCTCATCACCGCCAACCTGCACAACCAGCAATGGGTAATAATCAGAGGTCGGAACCGGAACAGGGAGCTTCCTAGTAATATCTTTTACCCGGGCCCCAGGGAGGCAGCAGACTCCCCTGTGGGATGGGTCAGGACTGCATACCGGGCCCTCTGTCCCCCTCAGAAGGGAATGGCCTACGACAATTGCCCTCCTTTTTCTCTCAACAGAGGCTGTGAGAATGCATGGGGCTGACTGACTCAGCCTAGGCAGACCCCTGGACAGGCCTTCACCTACACCCTGACCTTCACTGGCCTGGCCCTTAAGTTCCAGAGCCCCATACCTGTTGTGTAGGGGCAACTGGGAAGGTGAGGGAGACCGGGAGGGGATTCACCTGCCTCCCCAAGCAGGGACCTGTATCCATTCCCCTCCATCTCTTAGGTCCCCTCCTGCCTGGTGGCAAGGGGGCAGGGGAACCTCCGCTTCTCGCGGAGCCTCCATCTGCTGCCTCTGTCTCAGGGATGGTAGGGTGTGGGTCCACCAATCTATCTCCCCCTCACACTCCCTGATACTCCTCAACCTTCCCACTTCCTCCTTCAGCTCTGCCACCTGGCTGAGCAGATCATCCACCCAGGACGATCAACACCACGCACAGGACTTGTCTCTGCTGCCCTCTGGTACCAGCGACAGGCTCAGGCACTCCCTGCAGCCGGAGACCCGGACAGCCGCACTTTTGCTTGGGAGCTCTGTCTGGGTCGCCACATTTTTCCTGGCAATGGCTTTCACCCGAGTGGCAACCATACCTGGGTCTGCCGAGAGGACGATGCCCCGCCGGCTGAGTCGGCTGAGTCGCCTTCTCGAGCTGGGAAGGGGGCTGCGCCCTCCCTTCGCGAACGGCCGCCCAAAATGCCACGCCACGCCCCTTCGTTTGCCCGCCGCAGGGCGGGCCGCTCGCGCGCCTCAGAGCCGTTTAATCTCCCGCGGTTGCCCCTGGTAACGCCCACATCACGTCAGCACCTCTCGCGAGAGCTGCCGGCTCTGGAAGGGTCTCTGCTCCCCCTCAGGTTTCCCGCGCGTCGGGAGCCTCTCTCTCCGCCTCAGCCTACCGCTTAGCCGCCGACTGAGACATGTCTGACACCAGTGGAAATTGAAACTTCTTTTCAAGTATTTTTCCCCAATAAGAAAGGACTGGGCTATCAGATGTCAGAGTGATGTCACGGAATAAAAACTTCACTTGCAATAGGACATTAAACTTCAGGCTTCTTCATCTGACCTATTTCCAGTCACAAAAGAGGCAGAGGGGTCTCCCACTCTAAGCTGGCAATTATCTACCTACAGCAGATAGTCTGTGACCTAATTAATTTGATCTTTCTTGGAAGCTGAAATAGTATCTAAATCCTGACTTATTGACAGCAGAACTGCCCACACAGGGCATGAACTCAGGCTTGTTTTCGTTCTAACGTGCCTTCTAGCCCACTTCTCTTAAATACTCTTCATTAACGTACCTTGCTTTTCTGTGTTCACAACAGTATCAATTTGCAACTTAAAATACCACCTAGGCCAAGCTACACCTGCCACAAGCTCTTATCTGAACAGAAATGTCAGGAAGAGAGCAAAGGTCAAACAAGATACTAGGGAAACTGTGCATGTTCCCAGTCTATCCTCCGAGCCCGGGGGAAGTCTGGCAGCTGGGGCTGGGGTAGGAAAACAGCATCAGAGGGAAGCCCACGATATCTAGTTTCCTCTTAGACCTTTTCCCCTTCTCTGCTTTCACATGCCTCACCACACAGCTAGCCCCCAGGTTTGAGAAGTCTGTGAATGGAAAAGGGAATGAATTTCTCCTGTGTCAAAGCTGTGGATAAGGGTGTGATGATGGCTTTTACTCTGCACATACACAGCCCCACTTACGCAGCCACTCTTTAAGCATCTCACCAATATGCATTCCCATATCCATGCATTTCACAAAGAAGGAGTGGCTCGTCTGAATCACTAGCAAAGAGGAGTGGGGTCTGTCCCCTCTGCATGTCTACCTGGGTTCATTCTACACTGGTATCAGAGGTGGGGGGCTTCCCTGTGTTCTCCAAAGGAGAGATTCTACTAATGTGATCCTTCACTGCAATGAAGATTAGGTTAATATGAAGGGAGGCATTTTTCAGCTCATTCTTCTTTGGTCTCTCTTCAAAGAAAAGAAACTTTGTCCACAGTTTACCAGCCTCTCTCCAGTCCTCAATGGAATGGCACAACACAAAAAGAAATACAACACTGTGTTATGTGTGTTCAGAGTGATTTTACACAGGAAATTCCTTCTGTATTTCTTGCTTGAGATCAGCGTGCCACTATATATGTGATATATATAAACACACATACACACAAATTTACCTGCAGCAGCAGAGGCTTGAACAGACCTGGTTTCAGCTATGCTACTGTAAATCCAATCCTACCCATAAATTCATAGCAAAATCCTCCCTGGCTTAATTGGAGGCAGGATCAGTACTTCTCACAGAAACTCATGAAGCTCCAGATATCCAAACTATGTTTAGAATATGGAAGTTGCTACACAAATCACAATAGCAAGAACTTGGGTCATAACTGTCTAATGAGTTCAGTCATTGACACAAGAACCAATCAAGACACACCGATCTACAATTAAAAATGAACAGATACATCAAAATACATGTTAAGCCACATCCATCTATCCGAACAAAATCAAAATCTGATTATCAAGATTAGCAAGAAATCCATGGCAACAAAAAAATGGAACTTATTGTGATAAGTATAAAAATAGTACTGGCGGTATCTCAAGGGGCTAGCCCAGGTACTGAGAAAAGGATGGTTAACTAATGTGTGCTGCATCCACACACTTTACTCTACTTTTCAGGTTACCATCTATACTACATCTGGTTCTGTTTCAGGATCACTGCTTCCGATTATTGACCTTTCTCATTTACAGCTACCAGCTACCATGCACTCTGCAGGTTTATATATGGCCACAGGGCATGCAGCTGTATTTATATTTATCCTTTATATCTATCAAATTTTCTGTTCCTCTCATTTCTCAGTCTCCACATAGTTTGCAGATCATTGCCTGTCTGTGTTTTAAGAAGCCAGGCAAAGAATTGATAAGGTATCATCACCACTTACATCCTCCTGAAACTACCAAAACTATCTGAGTAGCCTTCCATTCCTATTATTTTTCCATAGGAAAATATGTCATTTCACCTTTCTCTGCACAGCATGGCCTCTGCATAATTTAGGAGGTGAGGAGAGGAGGAAACACCCTCTCCTAGCACATCAGAAAGGAGTGCCTTCCATCGTGACTCCACAATTGCTAGGAAAACAATGTTGAACAGGACAGGATGACACAACATTAAAAGATCAGCTCCGCCCCAGGTACCAACCCTCAAAGTCTCTACAAGGGAGTATTTATTCCAGGACAAGCAGTTGTGCCTAATGCTTGACAATGGGCTCACTGGGCCTCTTCCCAGAGAGATGGCCAGAGTTGGAAAATGTGGGCTAGAACAGAAGGGAAGAACTCCTCTGAGAGAAACCGAGTGTGCACATCACTCAGTTTTTCCCTGGAAAAAGTCTCAAGTCAACCTGATTTTTGCTTTCCAGCTCAGGCTGGATGCCACTTCCCCTTATGCCAATGCTGCTGACAAGTAAGTGTAACTTAAACCCTCACATAAAGGTTGGCAGTAGTTTGAAAAGGCCATGCATAAATAAGAATATAGTTGAATGGAGGAGTCTGGCTAACCTTCTGTGGTACTGACACTGTTGGCGAGTGGAGTAAGAGGGAAAGAGCACTATTGTGAAGCTCAGCTTGAAAGTCTGGCAAGAGCCTGGTAGAAGCATCTGCCTTTGAGCCACTTGCAGTAAATCAGGATGGCAGGGTGCTGGATGCAATACGATTTAAACCTTCTCTCCTTACTGCAAGCCAGGATTCACAACTGCATAAAAGCCACATTCTAGACTGATAGAGAAGGGGAAAAAAAAAAAAAGTAAAATTTATGTTCCAGCTACAGCAAATATTTTCCCTATGCCTATTACTGAGTCACTGTGCTATAACTGGGAGCCAGATTACAGATGCTTTCTACCCACTGGGAATGCCATGAAAGTCTATTTAACATATCAGGTGAAGTATGGAGAGTTCTCAAGTTCTGAATATTTGCCACAGAAGCAATAGAAAGCCATGAAAACTGCTTACATCGGCCTAACTCTGACATCCGACTGAACACATGTAGACTGTGCTGTTAGTCAGCACTTCTGTCTGCTTTTCTGTTGCATAATAGCTGTCCTTCTTGGGATGAAATGTTAAATTTATGAGCGCGAGCCTTTGAAAACTCTCTCCTTGGTGGTCATGCACACGTTGCTTTTAGGCAGATGGGACCAGATGCTCCTCTCTCCTTTAGGGTCCCAGCTGGCAATCAGGGGCAATGCCTCCAACAGTGTCTGTTGGGTGAGAAGGACAGGTACACCCAGCTCCCAGGTTAGACACGACACGGGCCGAAGCAGCACGTGGCCAGCAGCAGGCAGCTCCCAGAGCCTGACAGAGGTAATTGGTCTCCCTGAGCAGGGTGGGACGTGAAGGGCCGTGCTTTCCAACTGTATACCAAACTGCTTAGGTTGTTCACAGCCTCCAGGACTTCTAGCAAAATGGCTAAGAGAGGAATCACAATGACACAATGAGAAAAACAAACACAGCACAACTCCCAGAAACTGTTCAATGAATCATCAGTTACGGACTCCTCCTAAAACTGCCTGTGCCAATAGCACTGAATGCACTGTGCTTGATCAGGATCTGCCACCCCACTGGGAACAGCCACTGTCACTGTCCAGGCTATTCTGCTGGATCTGCTTTTCATACCAAGAACCTGTGGACTTCATTTGCATTGCATTATATGCAGACTTGAGGAGCCACTCAAAATGTGTCTTACTAAATACCTGAATAAAACTCTTTTTACAAAGTAAACTAGATTTTCTCAGAAAATCTGAAATTTTCTGCTGAGAAATCCACTCAGCATTACAGACATGTTTGCTCCTAGGAGTGATCCTCAAAAAGGAACCATCCTCTGGTCTTCTTAATACACAAAAGAATGCATATGATTATTTTGGCAGTGGTGACAATCATTTCTTGCCATCCTTTATTGAATGGGCTTAAGTATATATGATATGAAACATTCTTCTTTTAAATAAAAAAATGTGTGTGTTATGCTAAAATGTGGCATATGCCATAATTTCAAAGTACAAGCCATGGAAGATACATTCAGATTTTGATTCATCTTCATCATATGACTTAATGTTTCAGTGAAGAGGGCTATTAAAAATCAGAGCATTTCTCATTCAATCTTTCCCGCAAACAGTCTTGCACCATGTAGCACAGTTTCCGGAAATCACAAAATAAATATGAAATCTACTCTTTAATGCCAAATATGGAGAAACACATGGCACAGTCCAGTAGGAAACATCTGTAGGTTTCTGATCTCTGGCAAGTCATCTACACGGACTAGTCTGCCAGAGAAATGGTCAACTAAAGAGTAGATAGACTCTCTAGCATCATCCCAGGGACTTCTGATACTCTTAAGGGAAGGGGAGTTGTTTAAATAAGTTCTTAGTTTCCCAGTGCCATGGGAATTTCTGGTGCCACAGTTATGGAGCTGATGTGAATCACACATATTTTTCCTTAGTGATCCTTCTGTAAATGAAGCACCATTTTTACTCTCCAAGCCATTAAAAGCTGTTTTAGTGACTGGTATTGGGAGTTCCAAAAATTCTCAATAATAAAAACTGTCAATGAGTGTTTCCTACTTCCCTTGATATATGCAAATACTTATTTTAATTAAAGCAATAATAGACATATCAGAAAGATGTGATTGTCAATTAACCCATCAAAGAACCTGAGAGCCTTTAGCATTTGCCCAGTTGGTTCCTAGTATCTAGAGAAGAACACTTTGGAAAAGTAAGATTTCTTTGCAGAAATTGCTCCACTCAAGGCAAGGTGAGTGCATAGTAAATAAGTGAGCTGATTTTTTACCTGTGAAGATTAAGTCATACTGTGATAATTTTCTTAGTCTGAGTGCAGGCTCCCTGAAGTAAACACGAAGCTCAAAAATCTAGTCTTAAGTGTGACGTGAAAATAGGTTTCATAGTTTCATCTTTTAATCAAAAAACGAAGACTGTGATCCTTTCTGCCTGAAGTTAGACAGAATTCAGCTACTGAAAACAGTAAGAGTGTACCCAGTGCCACTATTTTTCTTTAAGTCTGATGCATATTTTACAGCAGAACCCCAAACACGCTACCTGCCAGAGACAGTACCTGTGTGTGTTCAATCCTATTGGCACCTTCGGGAAAAAAAGGCATTTGAGAGCCCTCGCGCAAGTTGACAACCTTTCCAATTGCACCTCACAACTACAAGCATTGCATATATAATTAACTAGGATTTCTAGTATTACTACTGTCACCTTGAAAAGGTATTTGCCTAAAAACATGAGGTCTGGCTCTCCAGTCTGATAAAACTGCTTTGTATCCTTCTGTTTCTGCAAAGAAGCCTGAAGTTGACAGGCCAGGCTCTGGTTCCAAATACATTCCTTCAGCATCAGTGATGGCTCAAGATATCCCGGTCCCTGCTCTCCTGGCTTGTATCCACACAATTGTCAGTGCGGCTTGTGACGAACCAGATCAGGGAATTAGTCTAGATGAAGAGTGACTTGGGTTTCTTTCAGCTGTGTCATTTCTATAAGATTGCTGGCTGCAAAACCCAGCTTATTTAGCATTGCCACTTAACCTGAAGCCATAGCTTTGGACAGTTCCAGACAGCTTTGGACAGTTTGGTATCATGTACTTCATGGGATTTTGTGGTTGTACAGGGTAAAATTTTAGATGTTTCTGGGCTGCCTGTCTTTGAAGATTCAGCAGAGATCCACTATATGGATCAAAACAAAGCCTCAAAAATCTTTAAATGATGCTTATTTCAAATGTGAATGAAAATTTCCTGAGCTTTACCCTCTGAGCAAAGTGGAAACTGTTGTTCATCTCAAAATACATGGAATTCACATGTCCACACAGGGATGGCAACGGAATTGCATCTATCGCTATTTGCTAGGAATTAAGATTGGTGTGAAAATCATCCTACCACAAGTTCTACAGGACAATATACTAAGTCTAAATATGAAAGAGAAGGTATCCAGTATCTGTTAAAGAGCTGCAGAACCTGCTTTAAAAGACGTGCTTGCATGCTAAGCCAGTGAGGCTCTGTTTGAGCTCAGGAGTCTGCCACATGCAGCCTAATTTTAAGTGGAAATTTTGTCTGAGTGCAGATGAAAAGCTGGGCTTTGAGGGAACACATTATCCTTAGAGAACACAAAATGACACAACATAAGGAGAAAATTCACTGCAACTTTTTTTGATCATTAGCCCTTATTCAGAGATACCAGCTGCAAAGCACTGCCTCCATAATAATTCATTACCTATTGCAAATCTGTTGTCCAAGTGCTTCAAAATAACAAACGATTAACTCAACTTACCCAAAGAGAAGAAAATTTACTAGAACTTTTCCATTGCACACAGCTGTTATTAACATCAGCTGATTCGCTATGTGTTTTCATGTCAGTCTTTACAAAGTATTTTGTACTGTGAAGAAGGACCATATATTGTAAAAACGATGATCCTGAACTAAGGACATCTACCCATGACCTGAGCCCAGATATTGAAGTGTCTCATCCACATTAGTAAAATATTAACAGAGGTTACTGGTGGTTACAGTAAAATGAGAGGCTGCACTGAACATAATTTCATTTACAGACGTTCAGAAAATTGACATCATGCCTGCAAGAACGTATAAATAACCAGCACAGTGCCTTTCTGATCCTCTGCAGCAACATCTCTAAGGGAGCATTCTACAGGCTTGGCTCCTCTAAAGGCACAGCAGAAACTGGATTGTACACCAAGAAGCATCTTTTATAAAACAGCTCTGAGAACGTCTGCCAGATTTTTCCTCTGCCTTTAATTGTGTTTGCCATTTCTTTAAAAAAACATGTGCACGGGAGGTTGTGCTAAGTGCCTGGGAACCACTCTTATCCCTCTGGCTGTGCTATGTACTCTCGCTAACATTTTGTTGTTTTTCCCTGGAGGAGAAGTGGTTGAAAACAACGTACACATTACAAATGAGGTTTGGTACTTTGGAGGGATCTTGGGATCTGGTGTATTGGTGAGTATATAAATTCAGACATTCCCACCTTTCCCCCGTATCCCCCCACCCCCCATGCCATGACTTTGCATTGTTGAATTTCCTCAGCACCTCAAATGCAGGTTCCAACACTGCAAATACTTCTTTGATAAACAAATAAGTTACAAATCATCCATCAATAAGTAACTTGATTTAGTGATAAAAAAAAAAGACATAGAACTTTTATATTTAAAAGCAAATGTAACTAGAATTAATCCCAATTCAACCTTTATTTCTGTTATTGGTAGATGATCTTTCCTGCCTTGGTATTTTTGGGCCTTAAGAATAATGATTGCTGTGGATGCTGTGGTAATGAGAGCTGTGGAAAGAGGTTTGCGGTAAGTGAGAGGAAACATGGCAAAAAAGTAAAAGCTAAATTGTTACTGATATGATATATACGTTATCTTCTGCTCACAGTCATTGAGAAACTAGACAGATGGGGTCCAGAGCATAGGACACAAAGCCCTGCCATTTGTCTGAGTGCTGGAAAGTAGAAATAGCAGGCTGTAAAAATTGTATTATGCCTTTGATGTTGTGCCACAGGTACCCCAACTGTACTGCCTCGTTGTGTTTTGCCATCACAAGATACTTACAGTTGGTATCACAATTAAAACTAATTTCTGAAAGATCTGCACTTTGTTTTGCAGAGCACAACAGTTGTCTCTTTAGCCATTTTTTGTTGGCAGTTTTTAAAATTACTCTGACAGTTGGGCACTTCATTCCCAGCTCATTGCAGACCCATGCTATGGCCTGCAAGTGTCTCATTAGGTTCAGAGGAAATTTCAGGTTGAAAGAGACCTCAGGAGGTCACCTAATCCCACCTCCTGCTTAAAGCCAGGGAGACCAGGCTCCACTTTGAATTTATAGCTTCATTTCACATCACAAGTGAAAAGTTTCAAATGGATACCGTCAGACACTAGTAAACATTTCAAGCATTTTAGTTTAAAAATGAGATTAGAGAAAAAATAAATATACTTCAACTAGGAAAGTCTGTGCTTTTGAAATAAGTTGTTTGGCCCTAGTAGATCATTACACTTTTTTATAAGGGAACATGTTTTCAATTGAAAAAAAAGGAAAAAACAAATAGGAAATGAATCATGACTGTGATGTTAACAAAGAGCCTTCCCTAAGTCCCGTCTTTGATGCTGTCTTCATGCAATCCCAACAAACCAGGTGGAACTTTGAGGAGGGGGAAATGGAGCCACATATTTCTCTCCACCATATTGTATTATCAATTTTCTGTTAGCAGTGAACATATCTTAGTTTAGCTTTGAAGACCATGTATAACTCAGCAACTACCAAACTACTGATGCTGTGCTGCCAGGCTGCCACTCACACCTCTGCAATGCAGCTGAACTGAGCACATGGTTCTACACGGTGGGGGGACGTGGGGACAAACCAGCTGTGAGCACTCACTGGCATGGGTAAGCTAAACCGTGTACGCACGGTGCTGCCCAGAAAGCAACCTATGTTCTGCAGCGTGGTACCTTGTTGGCAACTCACGTTAGAGCGCAGCTGACTGAAAGACTGGGAATATTAATAGTCACAAGTACTAAGTACACCGTACTAGAAGAGTCCTGGTGGCCTTACCACAGCATGACTGAGAACTGGATTTGTTCTTGTATGTTAGCAGAAACACCATTATTATATCTACTACATAAATATTAACGTTTAAGTTAGCCCCATCAGATATATCAACATAAAAATGCATGTCTACCCTCAAGGCAAGAGTCTTGTGATGTGGTTTGAATAAAAGCTCACAGACCTGAAAGTACGTTTCTGTTTTTCCTCTACCTATACCACTTTGATCCGATAAAATATACTACCTCTACTTAGAAACTATTACGGCTACAAGTGCTTCAGAATTCAAGCAGGGCATTAGTTTTTGCATTATTTACTTACATATTAGTATATATGAAAATGCTGTAATGGAAAGCCAGAAAAATAAAGACATCCTTTCCAATCCACTCCAATTGCACTATTGGAGCTAATGATGACAAATATCTGTGAGAAGATAAAGCATATGAACATGAATCCTGAAGGGAAGACTCAGGAAGGAAAAACATAATTACTTGGTCCAAATATGACCAAGATATCAAGGCTAACTTGTAATGGGTACTGTAGATTTATTTTTTTTTTAATGCCTGGAGTGGTCAAAGGCTTCAGTCTTGCTTGTAATCTCTTGAGAAAGACATCCACTTCAGTGAAACACAGGACCCTGAACAACGAGGGCTATTGGATAAATACTGTCTAAAGGGGAGGAGTGCCATCTACTGTGTCAGCATCCACCCCTCTTGTGCTCATTCTTTTAAAGCTTTTAAACACCAGTGCAGGCATGTGTTATACATTTATTATGTAATTGCAAACTAATATATTTTAGCTGTTCAGGAGCTGACTATTTTGACTGTTAAGAGCTGAATTTAGGGAATGTACATTTGCATTAATAGGGTACATTTCATTGTTTGAATGAGAACAAAAATAACATTATTTTTCTCTTCATCAGATGTTTTCTTCTATAATATTTGCTGCAGTTGGAGTTCTGGGAGCTGGATACTGCTTTGTTTTGTCAGCAGTAGCCCTAAACAGAGGCCCTAAATGTTACAATGGAACAGAGTGGACCTATCCTTTCCAGGATGGGTAAGACAAGACAATCAGAAAAAAAACTTATACATGTTTTAAGTTTGTGATATGATTTAACTTCCAAATCCATTGTATAAAAATGGGAATTATACTGTTTGTATAAAACACAGAAGGTCTTAAAGGAGCCAGCAATGCACAGCAATACTAAATAAGGTTCAAGAGCACGGATGTAAAGAATAGCAAGTACAATCAAAGCTACTGAGTTTCAAAGGAGCCAATAAAGAGAAACACACAGCCTTCTAGGTTATTCTTGGGATGATAAGCAGTATACAGGGATAAATTTCACCTAGATGAATAGCATGACATCTTATATTGACATTTGATGGTATTCAGATAATTAGTATCTATGTGTCATTTTATCTTGGTTATGGAATTTGGAAGTTATCTGATCCCCACACTGCAACTCAAACATGTTTGCTGTCATGTATATTTATCATTTTCAGTGAGTTGGTGTGAAGGACCAATTGCTCAGGGCTGAAGTCAGCAAAGGTTCAACTGAAAACAGGGCGCAATGTGTTAGTTACCAAGGAGAGCAGGTGTGATCAGAACAGATCGACAATGGGTGCAGTAAACCCCTCATCACCTGAGGATCTTAAATGCAGTCTTCCTCAGTCAAGAGTGACCTACACAGCATTTCTTGCATAATACACCACAAAATTATAGATCAGGTTGAAAAGAAAAAAAAAAAAAAAAGAAAAAAAGATGTATAATGTTGTATGTTACACATCATTTGTTCATGGGCCAGTGAGGCCTGGAAACCAACTGCTTTGGTCTAATTCTGGGAATCTTTGGAAAAATATGCTCTGTTTCAAACATAATTCTGGTTACAGTCAAGGAACACAGGAAACAAACCAGCATTAAGTATATGCAGAGGAAATGTAGTAAGTGGTTAAGCTGTCCACAATTAAATCAAAATGTGAAGGTAAAAATTACAGGAAATACTTTTATCTAATACTGCTGTTCTTTAGATGAGGCATCTAGAACAGCAAAGGTTCTTTCCTGCTCAGTGGGCAAGAGGTAACTGGTCTGGTAGAATTTGATGTTTTGTAAGGAAAACTGAGTTTATTCATCTTTTATCATACTGTTTTGATAATTCCCCTGTTTTGTTCTTATTACAATGTACACACACACATATACACGTATGCATGTGCAACCACAAAAATCTAATACTGTAATCAAGTAAAAGCCTGGGGTCTCTGCCACGGAGGAGTTATAGAAGGTGCCACACTCCCGAGGAGACCTTGTGAGTCCCGTATCTGTAGGGGTATGCTTTGTGAGTGTATTATGAACATGACCCAGCAATGTGCGTTTGCAGCCTAGAAAGCCAACCGCATCCTGGGCTGCATCAAAAGAAGTGTGACTAGCAGGTGGAGGGAGGGGATTATCCCCCTCTGCTCTGCTCCCGTGAGACCCCACCTGCAGTACTGCATTCAGCTCTGGGGCCCCCAACATGAGAAGGACATGGACCTGTTGGAGTGAGTCCAGAGGAGGGCCACAAAGATGATCAGAGGGCTGGAGCACCTCTCCTATGAAGACAGGCTGAGAGCCTTGGGGCTGTTCAGCCTGGAGAAGAGAAGGCTCTGGGGAGACCTTATAGCGGCCTTCCAGTACCTAAAGGGGACCTACAGGAAAGATGGGGAGGGACTTTACAAGGGCATGTAGTGATAGGACAAGGGGTAATGGCTTTAAACTGAAAGAGGGTAGATTTAGATTAGATGTAAGGAAGAAGTTCTTCCCTGTGAGGGTGGTGAGGCACTGGAACAGGTTGCCCAGAGAGGCTGTGGCTGCCCCATCCCTGGCAGTGTTCAAGGCCAGGTTGGACGGGGCTCTGAGCAACCTGGTCTAGTGGAAGGTGTCCCTGCCCATTCCAGGGGGCTTGGAACTAGATGGTCTTTAAGGTCCCTTCCAACCCAAACTGTTCTATGATTCTATGATTCTATGATTCTATTACACACCGCCAGATGTCAGCTCTGCTTCACCCGGCAGAGAACCGCAATATCAGTAGCAAAGATGCCTTTGACAAAAGACATTGGCACAGATGAACATGCATTTGGCACATGCTTGGCTAAGACCTCCTCTTCCCAAAATACCAGAATCTGTTCAATTGTATCAAACACATACTCATCTCTGATTGTTCTCTTCTGATGCCTTGTCTTTTCAAATCAATTGCTTCAATTGATGTAGAAACTGAAACAAAATCATGTTCCAGATATCTAGCACCAGTGTGATAATGGAAATTCTTTCTTGCAGCACTGAAGCTAACAGAACCTCAGCCGTATCACAACAGCGACAACTTGTCGGCTGTGACAGACTTCCTCTCTGTGAGCTAACATCGTCGTCTTCATAACTGTTTTGTTCCCACCCTCAGGAATTACCTCGCTAACCACACATTGTGGAATGCCTGTCAGTCACCCGAAAACATAGTCCCCTGGAACCTAACCCTCTTCTCCTTGCTGCTCGTCATGAGTGGGATCCAGATAGTGCTCTGTGGCATTCAGGTGGTGAATGGCCTGTTGGGAACAATCTGTGGGGACTGCCAATGTTGCGGATGTTGTGGGGTGAGCAACTGATGTTTTTCTTTCATTATTTTGTGTACTGATAATAGTTATATATACACCTGACTAACTGACAATCTGAAAAACTAAACTAGCCTTTGTTCAACACCATGATCATAATTTCTAAAGTACAGCTGAAACCCTACAGTGTTGCCAGGTGCTGAAGATATGATCTCAGTCCATATCTATGGTGTTTATCTGACAGCTTGCAATAGCCACTGGGAAATAATAAAAACCTTTAAAAGTCACAGGAATAGTAGTGACTAAATTACCTCCATGTACTTCTTCTTTCAGGGAGATGGAACTGTCTAAAGAATATGAATATTGCAGACAACCCTCCTTACCTTGGGATGCTCCCTTTTATGTTCCATAAAGCAGCCCTCAGATGCATCGTCTCTCGCTAAGAAGGTGAGAATGAAGGGCACTCCCCCCCACTAATGTTACAAAGCCCTGACTCCCTTTCTAGCCTTCCTGAAACCCCTCATTGTGGAATAAAATAAGTGAAATTCAACTCTCACATTCATATTTATTTTTGTAAAACAGCTTCCATTTAAAAAGGGTATTCTCAGGCAAAGTATTTTCTCTCCTGAGTCAGCTTTCCAACTGGGGATCACCAAATACTCTGGTACAAGCTCAGCTGTAATGCAGTTGTGTGTACTTTCCTTTGAGGTTTATCAGATGGAAACATTGCAAGTCTAACTTTTGTTGAGTACCCTTATGTTACATGGAAAAGCGAGGACTTTTCTCTTCCAGACCTGCTCTGATTAAAATGCTCTCTATAAAGAGGGTCTCTGTTACAAAAGAGATTCGTGAATCTCATGGTGAGGTCTCTTTTCTTGACTCTGTCTGACAGATGGCTGTATTCAGCAGCACTGCTGTGCAGGTAAGCGTAGGGTCAAAGTAATAGGCAAAAGAAGAGAGTACTGTGGATCTCTAGTCTGAGGTGTTATGAGTTATCTTGGACACCACGATACCCTGCTTCACACCAGGAATTCAGTGAGAAAGGGCAATTCACAGCCATTTCACAGCATGGTGGGGATTTGCCTTCTTAACTAATCCATAATCAATTTTCCTCCAGTCACTCTCACCAGAGGGAATGTAACAACACAGTATGGCTGTATGGCTGTAGAAGATGACACTGAAAACAGAGAGTATAATACGGGAGACTTACAGAGAGACTTTCCCAGCCTACAATTCTTTGTACTCCAGGGACCTCCTGAGACAAAGGTTCCATCTCTGCATTGACCTCTTCTTGAGGGACTCCTTCTCCATGAAGCTGTCCAGTTGTTTCTTGGATCACAATATCCCTTCCATAGTCTAACTCCATGTTGTGGGAAGAACATCCTTTGTTCTGACCCTGCCACCTGTTCCTTTTGTTTGATGCCTCCTAGTTCTTGCCTGCAAGGAAGAGTACACAGCCAGTCCTACCCTCTCTTCCCCATGATACCTAATTTCATAGGTTCTCCCATATCTCCTCTCAGCTCTCTTTTTTTAGCCTGAAGAACATTAGTATATTTAGCTATTCTTCATACAGAAGATGTTTCACCTTTATTGGAAGTTTTTTTCAACTTTCCCCATTACACTCTGAGATGGGAGGGACAGAGCACCAGTGTTCCAGGTACAGGCACGCTGCCCTAGCCATTTATTCTAACAGCAAAGTTCATTAGCTACAAAGACGAACCACAACCTGATTGGTCCCTACTGTGAATTCCACAGGTCTTGCCTTGTTAGAGAGCAAGCCAATTTCTCATACAGAACATCATCTTCAAACACTGGCTCCAAACAAATGGTAAATGAAGCTTCATTTCTAGAAAATCAAATAATTTTCCACATCTCTGACAAAATATAAAATTGGTACCCATGAAAAGGAGAGGGACATACCCTATTTAAATCCAGCTACGTGATGAGAAAATTAATACTTCAACATACATATCTATTTACATGCTGAAATATGTCCTATACTCGTAATCCTTGTCTTGAATCTCTCTTGTACAGAAACTGTGCAGCCTGTATAAGTTTATATACTTATACACAGTATATAATGTTAATATAAATGTATATAATGTTAATATAAATATTAACAGTAAGTAACCAAATCTGTTTCTACTTGTGAAGTAAAAGGGATTTTAAACCCCCTGTTCATGGCACTAACTACCCAATGGTGATCTCTTGCCTAAGAACGGTGATGTGGTGACTTAGAGTCACAGATAAACAGGTCTGGGAGGCATCTCTGGAGCCTACCTTTGTAAGCAAAGGCAGAGCAAACAACACTTAAAACATTTGTAAGACATCTGTGTAACCTGTTCTTAAAAATCTCTAAGTTCAGAGATCCGGCATCTTCAGTATTTTATAACGCTGCTAACTGTTCTGAAAGTTAGAAAGACTTTCTTAATATGTAATCATGCACACCCCTGGTACAAAGCTATTCTCTCCCTGGTGGGCTTATGAAAAGTCTTGCTCTTCACAGCAAACTTTTACATACTTGGAAACCCCTATCATGTTTTGATCCTCATGTCTGACAAAACAAAAAAGTTTCACTCTTTCATCATAACTGATGTTCTTTCACAACTCAGTATTCATGTTGTGCTCCTGCAAGCTTCTCCTACAACTTTCCAGAAGCTGAACACTCGACTTGTGGCTTCAACACAGGTTAAAATTTCTATTCAGTCGAGTTGAGTAGCTCGTAACTGCTCTTCCTAAAGCTTCCAATCTATACATGAGTGCAAATGCTGTTTATTCATGTTTTTGCAGAAGTTCAATTTAGCTGTGTTGGGCACAGTGCTATTAAACAGACAGGAAGGGCAAAAGAGATAGGAAAGGCAAAAGTACTTTTTTAGAAAGAACTAGTCTTTTAAAATTTAAAACCTATTTCCCAAAGAAATCAAGGAGGAAATAAGAAGGACTGGAGAAGTTTGAGGGATCCAGATCAACTGGTATGCTTCTTAAGAAATTCCTAAAACAAATTTTACAAACCAGCTTGCCAGACTGGATGTCTCGAGGCTTCTAGTTCATCAATGTATTTGCCACATCTCTTCCCACAAGTCTTCCTCCTGAAATAATGATTCTGTGGCCTGTGCTTTCAGAAAATGTATTTCATGTACTTTGTATCGACACTAGAGGTAACCAAAGAACTTAAAAGCATTCAGAAGCACTAAAAGCTGGTGAGCCATATGCAAAAATGTTAAATAGCTAGATTAAGGTACTAAGAGTTACATTAATAAAAGCAAAGTGGCCTCAGTGATACATTGTGCAAGATGATAAAAGAAATTATAAAAAAACCTCTTTAGAAACAGCTGTCTCTCCCACCTGTTCTATGGCATTGCTAGGGAATTTGAGAGTACCCTTTATATCACCACCCACTGATGCAACCATCTTGCATCTATTATTTCATCTGTGGTTAGCAGCTGTCCTGCACCTCATCTCGCATGTCTTATTTATATGAAGCCTTTGGGAACATGGAATGTTTCTCATTAGCATTCCACAAAGGGACGGGTAGCTGCATAGTGTACAATTTTAATATATTAATAAACAGAATACATACATCCTTGTGGGAGACTTGGGATAAGAAATAACAGACAGGAAGCTACAATACCTAAACCCAAAAACAACGGGTGCTTCATGAGTCAATGCTTCTAAGATGCCCAACTACACAGTGGTTTTCTAACATCAGTTAATACATAGTAGATACCGAGACAAGGCACACACATTTCATCCTGTGATCTGAACTGCATTTGTACCTTAGCCTTGGGGTGTACTGAACAAGCACAAATGAACTGGAACCAGCAGCTCAGCTGATGTAGCATTTTAAAGTGCCAACAACAGTGTTCCTAAATCTATGCAGTTATAGTTAACATCTGAGGCTCTCCCCTAGCATTTCATTTCAAGGGAATCACACATTTCTGTGTCAGTTCTGCAGTAACTGGAGATTGCTCTGTGTGTTTTTACTGAGCAAAGCATCCAGTAAAATCAAGGAGAGAGACTGATCATACATTGTTGTAATAGAGAAAGATATAATGGGCCAGCAAATGGACCTGGTGCTAACTCTTCTGCTGAGACACAGCAGTATTAAACAAATCGTAACAAAACATCTGTGTTAGTGAATTATGTGCCACTAAAAGAAACAAGTAACGGTGGCACTGGGGAGCATGTTGTAACCATTACGAGTGTAACCACCACTAACAGCCGTAACAACTACTAATAAACTGAAAACATAATGGTAAAAGAACTCATTTCATTTGCTAAGTGCTAATCATTTAATTAAAAATGTATGCCTTTTGCACAGAATAGTATGTCTGTACCTTTATTCCAAGCAGTGTTACACAGTTCCCTGGGAAGCACATACTAAAATCCTCCAAAGAAAAAAAAAGAAACAATTTAATAAAGCAATATGCATCCAAAACCTTTCAGTTCATTTATATTTGTTTTTCATGTACAAGATCAAAGAAATAAAAAAACCCCCCAACAAACAAACAGAATCAAACCCTGGATACAACAGTTTGATCTGATTACTTTTGATACATACAATCTGTTGCAAGGTACTCAAAATTAAAAACAAATGCTCACACGTCATATAACAAAATGAAAAAAGTAAATAAAAAAGTTAAAGTACTAGGATGTGCATGGATGTAGTATATTAGGAAACAAGTTTATCTGAACACCCATATTTTTCTGTATTTAAAATAGACATTTAAATCCTTCCCACCCCCTGAACAGCATTTGTCAAAAAGTCAAACCCAATCCACCCCCCAAGTTACATTCTAACAGTATTACCAGAATACAAACTGTAATTAACAATGTCCCATTACTTCTGTATCACCAAGACTTATGTATGCCACCCTCAGTGATGGTCAATAGTAAAACTGTCCAGCTGGCACATTTATTGTATTTATACTACAAGTAGACAGTGTACATTTAGTAAAGCAAATGTTCAAAACCTGAAATAGTACGGTGAAACAGTCAACAATAAATTTAGTTTCATAAGAATTACATATGCTTTGAATACTTAAAAGTTCTGCCATAAGCCTGTTTAAAGCCAGCATTTTTTTAAAAACGAGAACTTTAAAAAATCGATTTTGTTCTTGTTTCGCTTCCTCTGATACATCCTCTCCATTACAAAAATGAAAAGCTTACAGTGTGAAGAATCACTTTTAACTTAACTGTGATTTGGTTCATGGCTGAGTAAAGATCTGACCTAAGATTCTGGCAGTTGCTTTATGCTGGAAGTTTCATTTCACATAGCACCCTCTTGTTCCAAATCTGCTGCTGGTTTATTATGGAAGTAATATGGAAACACAGTTTCTGATTTTTTTACCTCTTTAAGGTCTTTGAACCAAGACACTTAACCACCTGAAACACCAATGAAAGAGGAATCAAGTTTGTAGCTTTGCAACTCTGACAAACATCTTATTTGACTACCAGAAAACTGCATCAGTTTTCACTGTAAGTAGTGTGGCCTTCAGCTGATGAAAATTAGTGTAGCTAAACAGAAGTCAACACAGGTTAGCTAATTTACACCAGCTGTGAACCTGACCTGCTTGGAGTATCTTTTATTATGACAAAACTTGAATTTACAATAGTACAGACTTAGTAGCAAATGAACACGCTGCATTTTCTAACATAATCTAATGATGAGCAATAACAACTGGATGATACTAGAGCTCAGATCTGCAGCTATTGTAAATGGCTCTCTAGCACCAATGGTTTTCAGTTTGTTAGGCCAATCATGCAGTGCTGACGAGTTGGCCTTACAAGTTGGCATCACAACCAGATGCCAAAAAATCTCCAATTCTTTTACCAAAGTCAGTCATGTCACTAAAGAACAAAGCCTTAGGACCATCTGTTTTTCATTTAGGCTGACAACCTGAAGAACTCCTTAAGAGAGAGATTAATCATAATTAGAGTAATATTGGTCAGCCCTGCCCGGTCCCCTGCTTGTTGAAAAGAAATTTCTGCTATGTCAAAAATAATTAAAAAAAACCCCAACAAAACAACAAATAACCCCTCCAAAAGAATAAAAGAAACACAATGCCCATTCAGCAATGAAATTCTGTGCAGACACAACTCTGCTGTCGCATCTCATTTTCTATTAAAAAAACCAAACAAAACTACCAACATAAAAAGAGCTACTTTTCCCTATGTAATAAAACTTACTGACTGTACGTCTTTGCTTTCCATCTCTTTTTTCAAAATTTTGGTGTGTGTGCTTTTTATTTTCCATCTTCTGATATCATGTACACCCAGCAGTTCATCACTGACAAGGTAGTTTATTGTATCAAGTTCTTCTGTTATGTTTTTCACTGAACGCTGGTGATTTGTTTTCTGTGTATCCCTATCTGCAGCCACCCCACCAGCAAGGATCTACATTTCTTACATAATCATTTGTCTTCCAAACCTACTCCATATTCCCATCACTCTATCTCTGACCTTTTCACCTACCTTCACCCAACCATTTGGAAAAAAGTCTTTAGTGATCAATACTCTGGTGCATCAGTAAGATCTTGTAAAGTGTTATTAGACCTGGCAAACACACATTTACACCGAGTGCTACATCTCTTCCTCTCTCTACATAGCCTGGATAAAGATTAGAGAAAAGTTTTAATGCTTTTCATAAAAAGACATATTTTTCAACATAAAAAGCTTAAATTCATAGATTATAAATAATATAATTTCAAGATATTTAAAAATTTTAGGACTTCATTTGCATTTCAGGGGAACTGCGAGCTTAATGTCCTTGATGCCTTCTCAGTCCCAAACCTCTGATAAAGAAGTATTTGTAGGATATACAATAGGTAGAAATACACAGAACATGCCTTGTGTCCTGTACACCAATTACAATAAGTGAAAGACTTAAGAACTAAGCAACTTTACCAGACCAGTTACTGTACTGCTTTAGCATTGCCCTGATAAAGTTACCATCTTTCTTCATGTATACAACTACATGTATTTTGACATTGTCAGTTAAAAACATTACTGAAAACAGTATGAGCAAGGGTTTTTTCCCACTACATATGACATTAACAAGTTGTGCCACATTTTCCAGACCTGATTTTAAAAGCATGTTTTTGCATTTAAGGTATTTGCCACAGATTTTATATATATAAAAAAGTTTGTTCATGTGTTAAGTTACAAAATTGTAGTGCTTAATATAATAAACATCAAAATCTTAAGATCTTTTTAAAAAATGCTTGTTTATAATACATTGCCTTGTTTTTAAAAGGCAGCAGTCAGTACCAGTCTGGTTAATTTTGCAACAATATTGTAGCATAAAAACGTTGCTAAACAATTCTGGTACTTTCAGATTGGAAGTATTTATTTTCCGAAAACTATACAGTAATATACTGAAAAAAAGAAACTGCAATAGTACTGTTTGTGCCTTTACAAATATATAATGAGAAGTATTATGGCTGATATGGATCAGATTTAATCTGTATTCCATACAGCACAGTTAGTTACTAAGAACAAAAGAAAGATTTTTAAAGCTTAAGTTGATAAAAAAAGCTTCTGGTACTATTGTCATAAACATAGCAATAAAATGGCTCTCTTGGTCTGATGCTGTGCACTGTTTTTTGAACCAACTGACCTAGTAGTTAGCTTTTGTGATTCATGAAGGGTTTGTGATGTTAATCAATACCTAGGAGATCAGTCAGGTATGTGCACAAACACCACCCACTTTCTGTCCTTGAAGTGAAACATTTCTGCCTGGTCTGAAAAGATGTGTAAAGTAGTGTGCTTTTTTTTAAAGAAGAAGAAATATATATGCATATATGTATTTTTATATATATATATATGTATTTTATATTTAAATTAGTGTCAATTAAATCCAGGTGGAGATTAAACTGACCATAAAGATCATGTAACAAAAGTCATTAAGGCGGTAGGTTGTATCTCTTGAGGATTTTCAGATATTCTACCTCTATCTCAAGAGGAAAAAGAAATGTTGAATTGCGTTGTAGGCCCAATCAGCACTGAATGATTACAGCCAGGTAAGGAAGGGCTCATTTTTGGTGAGTACTGACTCCACATCGTTGAGAATAGGGATCAAGTCTTCTGACTCTAGAGTCCCAAGATCAACATTTGTTCCTGGAAGACAGTCGAGGAAATCAGGGAAACGCGTTTGTTGTGGATTTATGTTCATTGTTGTCTGTGCAATAGTTTCTCCTAGGAAAAGTAAAGAAGAACTTTTGAAATACCAAACTATTCTTGTGGGTCATTTAAAACAACACAATTCATATAAAAATTAGACTCCCCCTTTCCCATAAGCACTTGTGATCATTCCTATCCTCTACAAATGTTACCTCAAAACCATATTTGCTTGCAGAATGCATATTCTTGTAAGAGTTAATTTCATATCCTTGCTTTGCTCTCAAAAGCACAAAAGGCCCTTTCCAGCAGTGTTCAAAGTAATCAGCCTCTGACCTTCACTTGGGAAGCATGATAGTTCCGACGTTCACTAGTCTCCACAGGGAGCAATGCAATTGACTCTTACATAAACTCTCTAACCTCCTCTCTGCACAATGCTGTCTGCGGGGCATAACTGAAAAAAGTGTTTTACAGCAATTTAGCTCTGCAATATTATATCACTTTTTTCATAAATTAATAATGACAAGCATGAAAATCTTTAACAGACAAACCTTTCAGTCTTTGCATCACCTAGAACTTCTGATGACTTCAGAAGTAAGTTTAGGTGAGGAAGTGCTGAGAATTTCACTATCTGAAAAAAAACTTGTTGATTTCCTAGTAATTTCAGCATTTTAAATACCATGAGAACACCGATATAAAAATAAATACATACCAAAACCTAAACTAGCTAATACATTGTCTGAAGGCAAATCCAACTTTGCCATTGTAAGAGACTTACTAATGAGACTGATTTCCCAGAGTTAGAAAACACAGTGATTTGTACCAAGAATGTAACCCAAGACCAGATTTTTACTCCTCCTACCTTGGACTATGGTATGAAAATACAAACTATGGCTTGTATTTTCTGACTTTTACTTATTTTGTTTAGTATCAGTCTAAGGCAAAAGGGTAGGATTGGGACCTAAGTTAAAGCTGAGAAACTTCTAGGCACTAAGTACCTTTTAGGCATTTTCCCCCACAGTCTCTGTCTGTTCTCTTGCATAGGAAAGCGAGAGATTATCATTCAGTTATGCAAGTGTAAAACATTACTGGCTGTAACACAAAGTTATTAAAATCATTATACTTTAAGCTATATCAGAGTATTCTACCTGTATCCATCTCATCTACGTTACTGAGGAAATCTTCAGGTGTCGTTGGTATACTGTAGCATCCTAATCCCAAGCCACTGTCTGTACTCTGTTCCCTGGAATGGTATGGCCCACTGTAAATTGAAACATGAAAAAGACTCAGTAAAGATGTTCTGGTAGACATAGTCCCTGATCATGGTGTTTGAAAAAACACAGCACAGTAGGTTAGATATTAAAGTTAAATACTGAGTCATTAAGACTCATTCTCAACTGTTGGCCACTAATGTGGTCGTGTCACATCAGCCCAAATATAAAGCAACTGAAGTGAGGCCACTCTTAAATTTTGAAGCACACACATATATATATAAGTCTCTAGACAAAAACAGTTCTGATAGCCTAAAAAACCTGAGTGTATTTATACTTAGGTAATGTACCTATTCTACTTAAGAGTCTTCTACATACACCTACAGTACAATTAAAAACACCTGTTACCATCTGTTTGATTTTTCTAAGATTCCTTCTCGAAGTATAAACTGAAAGGTTTCAGGCCAGCCACTCAGCCGTACCCGCTCTTCACAGTAAGTACAAAAGAAGATGATATAGGAAACTACTTTAGAGAGACAGCTTTAAAAGTGTAGAGAAGGCATCAGAACCAATTGCCTAGTGAAGAGGACATGAACTTGCCTGTTCAAGAAAGGATCAGATCCATTATTTGTAATAGGCCTCATGTCTTGTGTCATGGCAGGTGTATTCACAGCTGTCTGAACTGGGACCATGTTTTCTGAGTCCATGGGAAGTTGTCTGCATAGAGCAGCTTCCTGAAAAGGCAAGTAAATATAAGGGAAGGGTTATTCCAACAGCTCGGAAGTACAGCAGTCTTGCAACAAGCAAACATGTAATATATAAACATCTTCTTATTTAGGAAAGTAATTCTAAACAATGTAACTGATAATTATTTGTTTACAATCCTGTGAAGAAAATCATAATGTATGCAGACAGAGTCTTTCATACCCACCTGTGCTGGCTTAAAACACTGCAGAATCTATCTTTCAGTTACCAGCACAGCTGGAAGCCAGTCCCACAGCTCAGCCACCAGGCAGACGTGTTTGAGCATTTTCTAACCAGTTTCACACTAAATCAGAGAGCCTGTTTGCCTGCTTAAACCAGCCTCACACTCTTTGTGTGATGCAGATCACGAAATGCTCGTAATGATGCCTTTACTGGCAGAGCTGTCCGATTGGCAACCTCTAGTGAGGGGCAGACAACCAGGGGAAAGCCAAACCTTAACAAGCACAACTACCTGCAGAATGACGGCACCTCTACAGCCTTGCTGGCCACAGGGATAATCCCTACAAAATCCAATTACCTATGTTGTAACTTTGGACACCTTGTGTGTCACCTCATCATAAAACACTGATAGGCCTGCACATTACAGCTGATTATTGACAGCCTGTCCACACTTCATGGGACAGCTAACTCCAGTTGAGGAGTTTCACATGCATACTAGAGCTGTGTAACACTCAAATTACAATTTCAGTTTACTGTTCAGGGAGGCCAAATTTTCTGAGAGCTGGAGTAGCAATAATAAAGCAGTTTAAAACATACAGACGTACAATCTCCCACATATATATCTGTTTCTAACAGCTTACCTTAAGCGGAATTGCTCTTAGTTTAAACTGGTGCAAAAGAGAGCAAAATCAGGCACTGAAACTATGTGAGTTGCTACTAGATGATATAATTGGCTATATACCAAAGCAGAAGAACATCACTTGCAAGCATAAAGTACTTAACACATTAGAAGAAAACCACTGGAACCAACACTTTGACCCAATAATCTTTAGAATGAACCCTCTGCCTGATAATAAGCATCTGCCTAACGACCTGTCTCATATACACTGTTTTTAGGATGACAAATGAGCAATTAAGAGCCAAAGGAAACTTGTTTCGGAACTCTTCCTGAAAGGTAAATTCTTCTAGCATTATCTCTGTGAAACAACCATGACATCTAGTGGTACAGAGGTCTATACAAAGGTTGTTTGACTTCACGGGGATGTTCCAGACAAATATCCAAAGACCTTAAAATAATACAGCTGTATCTGTTTTTTACCTAGTTTACTCAGCCTTACTATTTTTTTTTAAATGAAACAAGCAAAGGAAGCATTTAATTTACATTCTAGTAGAAAACTTTTCTCCACTGAGTCAGTCATTCATTCTCCCAAGTACAGAAAAGACTAAAATGTTTTTCAGGCTAGAATATGATGTTTTACTATGTTTTCAATTGATTTCTTCATTGAGGAGGACTGGTCTGGTCTCTTCATGAATAATGTAACAATTATTCATTGGGAATTAACATATATTGCTGCCCATTGATGCAATGTTTCCTTTATAATCAAATTATCAATATATTCACTGATAAATAATAACTTACATTAGAGGGTGTCATTATTTAGTAAGTGTTAAGAATAAATGGTCTGAAGATTCTTAATAGCTTATGTATGATAGCTTATGTATCTCATTTCATTTGTCAAGTGACAATTCTAATGGTGATGTTTTTCATAATTAAATCAGCTGGAGTCTGTGAAAATGTACAAACCTCAGCAAATGGGCAGACTGGCTTTTTTAACTGTCTACATGAAGATACTGAAAGTATTTTTTTCAATATAAGAATAGCAACTGCAGCAACACAAGCAAGGCTAATACTAGAAAGACACCCAGAAAGAAAGAAATACAGAAAGAGAAAGGAAGAGAGAAGAAAAGGAAGACAGATAACATGAGGCAGGATATACTTAGCTAGGATTTTTTTTTTGTTGAAGTCCAATCCAGCAATGAAGTTCATGTTTTTGATACTTGAGCAGTGCATTTTCAAATCTCACTGGACATTCTTCTACATTAACAAAGGTAAGATCAGAACAGGAAAAAAAAGGCAAAAAAAAAAAAAAAAAGAAAAAAGAAAAAAGAAGGCTTTCTCCTAGGTTGCCAAGATGTAAAATACAAGTTGGTTACCATTCTGGTCGCTATAATTTCTGAAAATCAAATGCTGTTACTAAAAATAAAATAACTGAGAACACCCTGCTCAAGATCCAAGTATTTGCCTCTTTCAGAATATTGTGACTAAGTCCTAATTTGATGTAAATGATTTCCATTTGCTACTGAGGCAAGGTGAGACACTGCACTGAAAATACTGCCCCAGTACCACCCTTTTTTATTGTAAGGGTGATTGAATATTGGAACAGGTTTACCAGAGAGGTTGCAGAGTTTCCATCCTTGGAGATACTCAAAACCTGACTGGATGCAGCCCTGAGCAACCTGCTGTAACTGATCTTGCTTTGGGCCGGGGAGTTGGACTAGCCAATCTCTAGAAGTCCCTTCCAACCTCAACTATCCTGCGACTCTATGAATCAAAGAATGACTGTGTGCATACATACATCTTTCTGAACAAGATTTTGCCTGTTTTGGACAATCTTCTTCATAATTTCTTGCCAGCTGTCATGCCCTTTTTTTTCAATTATCAGATTGAAATCCGATTGTATTGCTCAATACTACTGCACTGTATCAAACATAAGCCTGAAAATATCTTGCCTGTAGGAGGTGGTGGAAAAACTTTTCTGTATCCAGCAACTTCTCAATGGATCATATAGTACAAATCAGTGTCTCAACTTGTTGGGGACTGTGTATATGTGTGTTGGGTGGGTAGGGGAGAGCTTGCCAAGCTCCCTGCTCATGAAAGAGAAAAACTAAACTACAAATATGCTGTCCAGAAAAATATTAGAACTGAAAAGTTGATAATAACAATGATTAACCAGAGTGACAAGCTAACAAACAACTGTTTTACCACAGAGCAGTGCCAAAGAAAATCTATCGAGGAAAAGTCATGCACCTGCAGAGAAGAAAGGCCATTATTTAAGGGTGTATTTGTTGACAATTCGTAGGTGGATTCACAGCAAGAATTCTGAAACTTTTAATTAAAAATGCCAGATGCCTAGCAGGGATGATTTTCTAGTGTTTTCTGTTTCCATAACAGGTAATGACATATTGACAGCCTAAATTTCTATCTGAGTAAATAATTTTACATAATTGTTCTCACTATACTGCCAAAGACAGCTTATTTGAGACTAGTAAATTCTATTACTTTCAAAGACTTGTAATCACTCCACTGCTTTCCACAGCCATTGTAGAAGTACTGTATTTAAGACAAAAGATGCATATGTGGAAACTGAGGAAAGGTCTCCAAACAACACTGAAAAATCTGTACAATTCCATGGAATTGTTTTTAAACAGAGACAGAGATAAATCTCTTTATGAAACATGTTTAATTAAATGATCACAAGAAACATGAGGCTTTTCTCATTCTTCATGTCAGGCATTATTCCTTTCAGCTCACTACAGAAGCACAAACATACCTCTCCTCCCTTAAGTCTATGATTCCTCTGGTAACTTTCCAAAACAGCAAAACACAAAGCACTAGTGGAGATTTCTGAACCTCCAACTACTTAAAAAATGCAGTTGCACATAAAATCAAAGTACATTGCAAAAAACATAGTGTTGTTCATGAAAGGAGTTTCATATCTCTAACCCTCTGTGAAATAAATATTATTCCTCTCACACTGAACTGCACAGAAAATAGGCAAAAATTTCCTTATGGCTTTTGATTTCTCTTACAAACTGACTCAAAAAATGCCCAGCCAAATAAACACACTGAAAAGAGCAGATAATTTCTTATATCTACTGCTGCTGGCTTGTTCCATCTGGCAAAAACAATGAACCAAAACTGCACTTATATTACCTAAATTTAGGTTAATACAGAAACACAGGCTGTGTTTCAAGGACACTCCTCCCAGAACAGCTTAAGTTCCAAGGTGAGGTTTATCTAACATGGAGTAAGCCACTCAACTACCAAGGTCAGTATGGTTTTCTGAGTTCTGACAGCCCTGGTCACAATGTGCAAACTCTTTATTGCATATACAGTATAACTGCTCTGAGCATGCTTAGCAAGTCCAGTTCTAACCTCTAGATGTTTCATGTTACACTAGAAGAAGAACTTTCTGATAATGCAATGTCTGTGCCACTTCAATAAACAGCTATGACTGTACTTGGGACAACTAATTGTAGCTAACAGGAGCGAAGTGACAACAGAACAGGTTTTGTTGTGGGCTAAATGCCCAAGCAAGTGCCATGGGCAAACTTGTACAGGCCAAGCTGAAACCTGTGCTACTTCAATGTCACTGTTACTGGCCTTGTAACCTCAGATTACCCTATACTTGCTGCAACCATACCTTCTTTTTACAGAATAGACACAGGCACTGCCTTCCTCCAAAATACACCATATTGTAAGGGGAAAAAACCAAAACACCAGTAACTTCTGTAACTTCCTCTCCATTTCCACAGTAATTTAATTTCCAAAAGTAGCTCAGAATAGACTATTAACAAAGTAAGAACAAGGGCTCAGAGACTACATTACTGCTATGCATCAGACTGTTTTATCCTATGGTCAGGAAGATGAACCGTCAGCCATTTGAGAAGGATTTTTGTTAAACTTGAAAGTTTTTCACTGAAGTGCCTTCCACAAATAGGAAAGCATTATTGCAAAATGTCCATTCTTTCCAGGGTGCTGGACTTACTGCTCCTGCACAAAATACTGTGAATTTCACATGTATTTTCAGACCTTAATGCTGGCTGTTTTCTGTCCTGCAGCTGACCTATGCAACCAGGGAATTCAGATAGTGATCTCTTTGGAAAACATGGTGCCAACTACTGCTTGGTCCAACAAGTAGAGATTCATACCCAGGTTTATTAATCACGTCCCCAGATACAGTAATTGGCCCTCCTAACCGCTAACTGCAACAGGGCCAACAATCCATTCCAGGAAAGTTTAATCTACTACATGATTTAGACAGGCCTTGCAAAGCAAGACAATTTGTGAGCTGAAAAGCCTCCAGCACCCTAAAGAAAGACTCACACTGGCACTTAAAAAATCTCAGTTCCTGTCTCATATTTGTTGCAAGAAACACTACGTTTATCGTAAGGTTACTTGATTTAGTCTCACTTGGGGAATGGCATGGCACCTCCTGTGTCTTTATTTCAACATATTCCATGTTGCCTGTAATATTAACTCAGTGTGTACTTTATAATATGGAACAACAGACTCCTGCATACTGCAGTCAGAGTTAGGCTGGGGAAGCAGAGTACTGGCTCTACCATACATTAAGTATGCTCCTCGTCTGCTGCTGCCTCATGCAGGTGATTTGTTCAGAAGTCACATTACAATTTTAGTACTGCTACAGATGTTAAGACTCCTTTGGTTCTTGGCTTCTTTGATATTAATACAGCAATGTTCAATAGTAATGGATCAATTACACAATCACAAAAGCTCTGTGTTAGCCTGTTATGTCCTGTTCTCTATGGTAAGCATGACTACAAGGTTCTTAAGAATATTCAGGAATCTCCTACTTTAGGTTAAAAAGCCTGGCAAAAAATACCAGAGACCTCTCGCAGCCCTGTGGATGGCAATATTGCAGTTGCAAGCGACAAGCATAGCCTTAGCTATTCAAATTAGCTCTCAAATGCAGGAGTGCCTCCTGTTGGCCAGCAGACAGCAGCTAGCTCGAAAAGGACCAAACACCCATAATGATCTGCTTGCCACTACAGCATATGCTATTTTAAAAACCCAAAGGGGATTTTCAAAATAAATAACAAAACAAAATAAATTAAAAAATCCCCACAGTACTCTGACATCACAAAGGCATGTCAAAAAGCTTCATCAGTGGTTATTTGCAAAAATCTTTAAAAACTTCAAAGCACTGCAGTGAGTTAAATTATTCACTGCATCTGAACACAATTCTGATGTAAACCCCTTTTTAATTGTATGCCAGACAAATCTAGAAATTCACTGCCACATTTCCTGGAACCCTCCTTGGCAGAACTGAACTGAACTCCATGCTTAGCTGCCAAACAGTCATTTCTAGCTGGGGGAGATGAGTGAGAGCATTTTTATAGTAAGTTTACATTGCTAGTTGCTGCAATTCCTTTTCTGCCAGTCCTTGTACTTAGGGTGGAAAGTGAGACATCTAGATATTGCCTGCGCCATCAATAAATCCGACTATGGGCCAGTCTGTGCAGTGGGAGGAGCACAGCAGGGCATTTTTCTGTTCAGGCCGTTGGAGGCCAGTAAGGTTCTACTCTGCGAGGACAAAACAGTGATAAATCTTCCTCTGCAACCCCATACATCACTCCTTCTACAGCCTTGTTTGAGCCCTTGTAATTTTCTCTGCACAAATATATGAATAGGATTGGGGGATCAGAAAGGAACCTCTGAGAAGCGTTACCTTTTTGTGACTGTTTGCACCCTTCTAAACAAGGTGCAAGATGGCACTTGTGCACACAGAGAAGTGCTGGGACATCTTCCCTGTAGGGCCCTTTCAGAGATTTCTTACTGATATCACTTCTAACTACTTCCATATCCAAGAAGCTCTTGAGTAGCAAGCAGATTCTCCCTTTTCCTTTGGAAAGCCGAGAAAAACAGACCAGCTCTTTCCAGAATGACAAAACTGAGTAAGGAAACATTTAAATAGAAGCTGTCATACTGGTTTTCTGAAATGCTGCCCTTCCCGCATGTAATCAGTTAGCAGTTCTAGAGGCTTTACCAACTAAATGAAGAGGAGGACAAAGAAAGAAAAAAATTCCTTAAGCAGTGAGCTTCCAGAACTGTGTATTCCTCTGGTTGTGTGTGCTGCTCCACCAAGCAGCTGCAGCCAGGAATGGCTGTGGAGAGCCAGCAGCTGCTGCCAGGCTGAAAGGAGGTTTGTGACCCACCAAAAGAATTCCTCCCCTCTCACTCAAACTCTGCACCTCCTCGCAGTTGCTAGCAGCAGTGTGCACACTTACTCAGCATTTTTCCCTCAGACAGGTTACACTAGAAAAGCAAAAGCAGCAGTGAAGGGTCAGGACAGGAGTAACAGTACTTGAATGCAGACGACTCCAGAGATTTGTTGCATTCTTCTCAGCTGCCAGGGTTCAGGAGCACTCAGGTTACTGGCAGGAAGTTCACAAAGTTCTGTTAGGATGGATGGATTTTGCATCTTGCTTTCCTTGGGTGGAAAGTATGTTGTTCCTCAAGAGCTACACCAGTTCTGAAAACTTTTGTAATGCAAAGTGATACTGTCCTGCTTTATATAATGTGGAACTCAAACAAACACCATAGGTGCAGGGTGGTACTAGGCATAGTATGTTGGAGGCCTGATTAAGTACAGCACAGCTGCAGAGTGTTGTCCATGTATTAGTTTCAAAGTAAAACCCAGTCAGCAGAGCAGGGAAACCAGCCCTTATGTTAATGGCACAACTGTTTTGAAGCTTAATTTGCTCTTGTCCTGAAGAACAGAGCCAAAGAGTAAAAATAGGTAACACATTATTAGCACGATAACAATTATGACTAAGCTCATACCAGATATCCCCACTCTCTTCCCACACCCGTCTCTAGTATGTTCTGAGCTCTTGATAGTAAAGGATAAGGTATGCAAAAGGCTTGATTGAGATTACTGCTCAGGGCAGAGACCACCACCTTGAACACAGTTCTGCATAGGCAGGTAATGTATCATAATGTAACTCCAAAAATTAAGGGTAGTGGAATGTGGGCACAAGACGTTGGTGTCTGTACACTTTCTAGACTCAGGTCTGAACCATGAAAGTCAAATTCAGCCCTGACACGAGCAGGTAAAAAAATTCAGAAACTTTAGTGGAATCATATCTGCCTTTCACCCCTGTTCAGCAAGAGCACTGAGCACTTGCTTAATTTCGAGCATGTACATATATTCACCAAAGACAATAGGAATAATCACATGCAAAGATAGCCAAGCGTTGCTGCAGGAACTACGAAAGCACGTAATTGTAATGCCTTTTTTTTTTTTTTAAATGCAGCTAGATGGTGCTGTACAGTTTCAAAATATATTAATGAATTTTTGTTACTTACTTTTGTTAAAGCAATTTTTTTTTAAGTTCTTATACATATATTTAGATGGAGGTAAAAGTAAAAATATGAACGAAGCAAATATACGGTTGTAAAATGTTTTTACAAATACTCACAGTATTGTTTTTGTGATTCTACTTGTCAGACATCCATTTTCATTTTGTTATCAATCTCTCTTTTACAAAAGCCTACTATATGATAGTATGTACATTCATGCTACTTTTCGTCTTTTTATCTGCACAAGATGAAGTTACTAAGGTTCCACAGGTGTAACTGGAGAGCAATTTGACTTACATATAGTTTGTACATGGAAAGAAAAGTACAATCGTATTCTTGCTGTTAGAAGTCTGTATTACTATAAAGACCCATATAAAACTGCATTTTCTGTATATGAACAAAAAAAAGCACTTTCAATACAATAATATTTAATGTGGTGAGTGATTGTCTATTATTACTTTTTGAAAAGTGATGTTTTGGTAACATCCAATTAAAAATTATTTGTTCTGAAATATAAGCATGGAAAAAGAGTACCTCACATTCTCAATCATTAGAAACATTAAAGACCTTTTCTTCCATTAATTTTACTGAGATGGTATGTTTAAAAAAACAAACCCCAAACAGCCTATTTAGCAAAAACAACATTCAAAGGCTTCAGAGAGAAAACCAAAAAGCCGGCCATTATCTGTGGTTTTCATGACTGCTGCCTCTAAAACATGATAAATCCTTTGTGAGCACATCTCCCTTCTGGTATATCTGCTCCAATCATCCAGATCTCTATTTTAGACCTAAAGGTTTTAAAGATATATGTGTCCCTTTCTTTGCTGCCCACAAAGTCTTCCAGAGGTCATTGAGATGCTCCAGTCTGTTTTCATCACTCATGTGTTTTCTCTCAGTCATTTTCCTCCAGACTTGGAAGAAAAAATGCATCACTCACCTACTTGCAGCTAGTCAACCTATGACATACACTCTGCTACTCCTCCTCAGAGGGCATCTAAGTGTGAGGATTTTTCTTAGGCTTCTTTTTGCATTAAACACCAGCTACTAACATTTCAAAACATTACAGCAACTTATGGTTCTCTAATAAATAATCAGAAAAGTTCAGCCAATTGGCATTATTGGCCCAGTAACAAACATGCTTCTACCTGCTGCAAAGAAATGTCACACTGTATTTCTAAATACAGTACAAACAAACGTTACCCTAGAATAACCACAAATTGTGGGACAATCCCAAAGGCAAAAGGACTGAAGGCGTGAAATAATAATTCCACAAAATTATTATTTCCACAGAGTATGGAAGTAAGGTTGGGTAACCTGGGAGGAATACAGAGACATTGTCTGAGGACACAGAGATGAGTTTAGGAAAGCTAAAGCCCAGCTGGAATTGAATGTGGCCAGGGGAGTCAGACAACAAGAAGGGGTTCTGTAAGTACCTAGGTGACAATAGGAAGGCTAGGGAAAATGCGGGCCCTCCGCTTTTCCTATGAGGAGAGGCTGAGAGAGCTGGGGCTGTTCAGCCTGGGGAAGAAAAGGCTCAGGGGGATCTCATCAATGGATATAAACACCTGCCAGTAGGGTGCAAAGAACACAGAGCCAGGCTCTTCCCAGTGGTGCCCAGCGACAGGACCAGAGGCGATGGGCACACGCTGGCGCACAGGAGGTTCCCTCTGAACATCAGGAAACACTTTTTCACTGTGACAGGGACTGAGCCCTGGCACAGGCTGCCTGGGGAGGTGGTGGAGTCTCCATCCTTGGAGGTATTCAAAAGCCACCTGGACATGGTCCTGGGCAACCAGCTCTGGGTGACCCTGCTTGAACAGGGGGGTTGGACCCGATGACCTCCAGAGATCCCTTCCAGCCTCAACCAGTCTGTGATTTTGTGAAAGCTACTATTTTTAAAGGTACTTTGAACTGTAACTGCAGCATTTACAAGGCCACCAATAATGGTGTTATTCTCGATAAAATGTACTTCGTTCACACTGTTCCTGAGAGAAATACGTTATTTATTTTCTCTAAGGAAGCTGATTAATATGCCATGCAAAACACATCACCACCAGTGGAGTTGTCCATAACAGAAGAAACACAACTATTAAAACTTTTGACTTAAGGCAGTGTAAAGGAAGTTATATACCTATTTTGTACATGAGTCATTATATAGAGCTGAAACTTAAGAAATAGAACAATAAACAAAACATCCACAAAGAATCATCTCTGGAAAGTCTTCAAATCAGAGGTATTCATGTAAGATGTGAATGTGATTTTATTTTAATTCAAAAGCAAAGGGCGCAAATTATAGAGTTGAGGTCAGAGTCAAGAACAACTCCCTATGTTCTGCCTTTATCTTCAGTGAAGCAAGAACATGGTCTACTACACAAACCCAAGTTAAACTGAGAATTAATCAGTGATAGTTGCTCCAGATTTATAAACAGATGCAGAATAGAATTTGGTCCTTAAACTACTATTATAGCTGGTAAGAAAGACACCAGCTCTGTAACTCCTGACAGATGGCCATTTTGTGTTCTGTTCAATGCTAGTTTAGAGAAAAAAATTTAAATGTTTAAATAAAACATATTAGCTTTTTGGTTACCCTTACCTAAAATAATGGTTAATCTTGACAAAAGTAACAGAGCCATTAATTGTACCTGGTAAAAATTTGGATGCATTGAACTATAGGCTCTTGAACAAAATAAAGAGTATCCTTGGCGTTACCTGTCGCAGTAACTCCTCCTGACGCATCCTAATTCGCTCCCTCTCCATCTGGATTCTCTGGAGCCTCAACTTCTGCTGCTGCTGTTGTTGTGTGGTCAGTGCACTGGGCAAGTTCAACAGCCCTGGCTGTGGAGTCTGGGGAGGACGACTCTGCTGCGACATGGCTGTGCTGGGTGTTATTTGGTGCTGGTGATTCATGACTGTGGGCAAGAAAAGAAATCATGGCTGCTTAAGTAGAATTGTACTTTAAGATAACAGAGGGCGTAGGGCACATTGCTCATTTACAGTAGAGAGTTATTAGAATTACTATATTTCAAATGACTGAGATAACTACTCCATCTGGCAAGATCTGGTACTAGTAATTGCTTAATAAATTATTTTTAATATTTCATATGTATATAAAATGCGAATACTTATAGCAAGTATTTATATTCATCCTGGTTATGTTCAAATGTTTACCTAATGATATGTAGTAAATGACATGCAAGTTTTTTTAACTGAAAATTCCTCTACAAACGTGTGCCTGTAATATGCAGTAAATTAGTAAAAATGTTTTCAATCTTAACATTTTCTTTATTGACAGATCTAAGTTAATTATTGTAAAAATATTTACCAGCATAAATAATGAGGACTGTGTGTGTTTTCCACCACTATGAAGGAGATAGACACTTTTTTCAATGACACGCAGATGAGAGATGTTCCAGTTCTAGTCAAGAAGCAAACCTTTGTAGGTCCTGTTCCCTGGCAGGCTGTAGCCTTCCTGTATTATCATGGATGAGTCAGAGTCTCTGTGTACTCATCTATAAATGAGGGTTAATATTATATCTTGCAGAAGTGTTTTAAGCACTCCTTCCCTCACAGGCACTCACACTTTACAGTAATCAAAAGCAGCTTGAGAACTGTAACTGAAGAAAAAAAGTGCATCTGGTAAGATCCAGCAACAAGCTGGACTGTCAGAAGTTACAAAACCAGCACCATATAAAGACACCAGAAACTAACAGAAGCTACATCTTTCTATAATATCCTCAACATACTTTCACCTACTTTTTCAAAGCAGGTGAAATGCAAGGAAAAAATAATTGAATTGAATCTGTACCACACTGATAAATAAAAAAGCAAAGTAGTGAGAATCACTGCTAACTCTTCTTCATAGATGTCTTTGTCACTTTTGAACAAACACTGCCTTTTTTTCAAAATGGCCTCAGCCATTCCGTGTTTCAGGATGCAGTCAGTATAAGCTAGCTATCTGAGTTCACAGTGTGAGAATTACTATCAATAGCAAAACAGTGTAACTGCAAGATACTAATACATTATACCAGTTTCATTATCAAACTCAGCAAAAATCTTTATCCAACTTGTACTGAAATAACTGCCTAAATTCACTGCTGCTTTAAACAGTTACATCAGACAAGAATCGAGTTTAATGAGTTCTTAAATGCAAGGCTGTATAAAATCAATCCAAAGAAGATGCCAAGTTCAGGCCTGGCATAACTCCTCTCAGGAGGTACATAAATCAGGTAAGGCTGAATTTACAATTCATGGTTTCATTTGCAAATTAAAAAGGTCTAATAAATTAGATTAAGGTGTCCGATTTTAGACCTGATTTAAGACAACAGAGGGATTTGTAACTCTCTCCTGTGTTCTGGATATGCAAGCACCATATTGTACAGTTAATGTCTTACAAAGAAAACCAAAATAGTCTTTTGCACATTTGATTAATAACTGAAACTTTATCTGTTAGGGTATTCAGATTTGGAAATGACCCATTAATTTACCACCTTTGGTAGGATATTCAAAAGGTTCATCTGGGTAATAACTCCATAGATGGCAGGTAAGAAGCGGGGTAAGCAAACCTGATTTATACCTATGTAAACCAGCTAAACCCTTTCACTTGCAGACAGAAGGCTGCTGCTCAGACAGTTAATGTTGCTTAGACTATTAATGCTACTTAACATAATCTTTTCTGGCCAAATTCAGAAACTATATAAATCAGAGCAGAATTCTCTGTTGGATGGGCATTTTTATTCAGAGAACTGTTACAAAAGAAATTGCAAGTCTGTAGCTCCACAGTCACTCTGGCAATCATACCACAAAGCTAAAATAATAATTTGGCACCTTTGACAGCAGGTATTACTTGGCCACCCTTTCTCTCGTTTCCCTCAGTAATAGGCTTAGAAGAAACAGGAGGAAATTGAGGCAAAGAGGGGAAACTGCATAGCCTCTGCTTGTACCTCCTTTTTATTTTTAAGTAAAACGTATCAGTTCCCAGCAATGCAACCTAATACCTTTAGTGAACCACAGAGTGAACAGTTCCTTCTTCTCCTTTCCCACTTTCACATTTCCAGTAAAAAACACATACAGTACCTAAAGCCAGTCTGGATTACAAGTGGTAGCCATGTACTGGTTTAAAAATTGACATTTTCACAAGGATTCCTTCACTAACGGGGCAATAGCATCATTAACAAAGCTCTCACCTTTCAACAAGAACACCCCAGATACTAAAATACTCTCTAGAAGAGATATAGTATTTTTCTGTCCAAAGGACTAAGATTTGTATCTTCCTTTTTATCTTTCACTCATTGTTCTTACCGTATGAGAACTGAAATCTCAACTCAGTTCTATGCTTCTCAGACCTGAACATACTTACGCTGTGTACACGTATGACCTTAAAGGATACAAGCACTGTTAGAAGTGTGCATTGAAAGAAATGGGTTGATGATTTTCCAGCCTGGATCAAATGTATGATACCCATACAATGCAAAGTGCTGAACATAACTCACTCTGCCAGTTCCAAGTTAAAATTTTTTTGAAAGGTTGACTTTATGCTAGCCAGCTTTCTGCCAAATCAGGTATTGTCTTGTCTTTCTGCAGCTGGAGTAACGCAGGTACACAGGCATTAGGCCAGCATAAACTTTGCCCTGCTTTGTTTGACAGAAATATTTACTTGTGCTCACATCGGATCTGAACCAAATTTTTCCTTCTGGGTGATACACCATCACAGAGGCCCAGCATGTAAAGACTATAAAACCATTTGAGAGTGCAGCTGCATGGTATTTTAGCTTTAGTGGCAAATCCAGCTCAAGAAATAATCCAAGTTAAAAGCAGGTCTGCAGTAATATAACCTTTTCATGGATTCAGTTTATGTGTGGTCCACAAACAGCTGTATCCACACAAATGACATCATGCTTCCACATGAAACCAGAGTGTTGCCATTTTATCACCTCTTCCACACCCATCTGCTTGTTCCTGCCCACATGCTACCCCTTTACTGGGCTGGCAAAAGCGTTTTTGTGGCCACACAGCAAACTAAAAATTGCCCAGGGATAAAAAGAAGGTATTTTCTGACTAGATCAGTTCCCAGCAAAAGTAACTGGGTAGCTATGAAACTGTTTATGTGCAACCAACATAGGAGTCCAGGTGGGAAGAATAAGCTGGTTGCAGGAAAGACAGACCAAAGCCAGCACTAATAAGTAACTTTTCAGTGGTAAAAAATCCGAAAGGTTAGCAAGCTGCAGTGCTGAGAGGAAAGGTAGGAATGAGAGCTGGGTGCAGACATCAAACCACTTTCACAATGGAAAACAGTATGCGGACCCACATTTTAAGATGCAGTGAATCTAGTCTTATTCACATTAAATAAGTAAGAAATATTATAAGTACAATTATATAAATTATATCAGCGTAAATCTGGTGTTAAATTGCCAGGACCATAAGCACTTAGGCAGGACTTTAACTCTCCTCATATACAAAAACATGTGCTTAAATTTTTGGCATGTCAATGGTTCAGTGAATAGAACCACCATGGTAAGAATCCAGGCTGGCTCAAGGATTACCACAATATAGTAAGCTCTCTGTAAGAAAATTGCTTTCATGTAAGCAGCACATGCAAATGATAGAACCAGGCGAAGTTAAGTAAAGATTAATAGACTGTACAGTGTGTCTGGCATACACTCAGGGCTAGGGCATGATTTGTAGTACTATTTGTCATGACTGTTTGTTGCCTTTGCTATATAAAATACTCCTTCATCAGCTGATCTGTACCTATGTTGTATCACAGCTGAAATTATACATGCAAGAAGGCAAAGAACAAGACAAGATGAAAATGCTGAGGAATATTTTTCCCCGACCTATGGTCCCCAATAACCCTCCAAGTCATTTCTTCTCATGGGGACAGACAGAATGCTTTGGTCCAATGAACTCTATATCTTGGAGTAAATTACTTTTCTTTCAAGCAATACTACCCATTGTTACATACCATCAAGGAACTACAGTTCAATGAGTACTCAGTACAATGAGTAAAGTAAGCATTCCCACACCTTGATATCAGGAGTAGAAATTATGTCAAACCGAATCTCCTACAAGTCAAGTATGCTGTAAGTATGTGATCATATTTCTAAGAAACAACAAAAATCCATTTTACTTCCAAAAAAAGTTATTTACGTCATCTGGGTTTGATATAGCTATAGCTATGGTGAAGTTTTACAAGTTTCAGTGCAAGAGATTCACAGAAGGCAAATAAGTAGGTAGGAGCTATCCTCAGCCTATTCTACCACCAGCATTACTTGGCTCTGCTCCTCTTTCAGGCAGTGCCTTTCTCCTCAGAGGTTTGTCAGTCTAAATCTCTGGACACAGGTCCACAGAAAAACAGATCTGTTCAAAACTACCACTAATTGGAATGGCTTTTAAAGAACCATTGATTTGGGTCATAGAGACAAACTTACTGAAGGTCATTTGAACCTGCTGACACTGCATTTTTCTCCAGCATACATTGCTTCAAGAAAAAAATGGGATTCAGGTAACTCTCCATTCAGTTTGAATACCAGACACCCACTTTCACAGCAGCCTGAACTGGACAGACTCAGAAACATTAAGTATAGAGGAATCATGTATCTGTGCTTTCAAACAAGTACAGACAGTTTTGTCAAGGTATCTGGATAGAGTATGTTTATGATAAAGTCTAACTTAAAATGGAGCGTTAAATTGATATGGTGATAAAATCCATTTTCTTTTTTTAATGTCAATAAAAACCAGTGTATAAATACACAGGTGCTAAGGCCCAGGTTTTGATCCTACCAACCGCACAGCAGCATCATTCCCTTTGAATTATTCTTGAGTGGAATCACAATAATGTCCCATAAGCAAATTTAGGACGTATGCAGTCTACTTTTGTGAAGTCAAATCTAGTTTGTGAGCATGTGCATGAACACATATAATGTACATTAAGTTAGTCTAACCTAGCTCTAAACGAATATTAACTGGAAATGAAAATAGTATAAAACACAAAGACTGTTAAGTGATTCTTTTTTAATATCTATTTTAGAAAGCAAAATGAAACCAAAACCTGGGGCATTCTGCAGCACTTCCCACAACAACTGCTGCATTCAGCTGCTCTAAAAATATATCCTAAGGGTCAAAATGTTACATGTACAGTAATGAAACAGCTGACTCTGGGAACTAGCTGAAGAGTAATTAAATCATGGCAGATTTGCAAGTACTGTTTTGCACTGGTTCCACTGAAAGGCACTGAAATTAATATGAACAAGTCTTCAGTTAATGTGTTAAGTTTTAGGGCTTTCCCATACCAGCAGTTCACACATGATGGCATGTGGAACGTGTCCTCTGCAAAACAGCCTGTCCAAATGGTCCTCCAGACTTTTGAAAAGCACTGCCCCTCACCTTCCTGGTGCCTTTCACAACCTGAAGCCTGCGTCATATGAAATGCAGGATATCATCTCCAGTTTGAAACAGCCCCACAGGATAAACCATGAAGCCAAAGACATGTTGTGCACAGAAGATTAAGTGCTTGCTCCTTTTCCCCTCAGTCAATAGCCACCTTGCAGCCACTGCCACTTTCCTCAGCACAGTTCTTGGCCCGTATTTGGTGATTTGGGCACTAAAAAACTCCACACAGTTTGTGCACTAGCAAATACCCATAGGCAGCAGATAAATCCTTTATATGTGTCATGTTTCCCTGTGTCATGGTTAAACCCCAGCCAGCAACTAAGCACCACGCAGCCACTTGCTCGCTGCCCCCGACTCAGTGGGATGGGAGAAAGAATCAGAAAAACAGTAAATCTCATGGGTTGAAATACTATTTAATAGGACAGAAAGGAAGAAATAATAACAATAATAATAATGATAATGATAATAATAAAAGAATTGGAATATAGAAAACAAGTGATGCTCAATGCAATTGCTCACCACTCACCAACCGATGCCCAGTTAGTTCCCGAGCAGCGATTCCCCCCAGGCCAACTTCCCCCAGTTTATATACTGGGCATGATGTCACATGTACGGAACATCCCTTTTGGTCAGTTGGGGTCAGCTGCCCTGGCTATGGCCCCTCTCAACTTCTTGTGCTCCTCCAGCCTTCTTGCTGGCTGCGCATGAGAAGCTGAAAAATCCTTGACTTAGTAAAAACACTACTTAGCCACAACTGAAAACATCAGTGTGTTATCAACATTCTTCTCATCCTACATCCAAAACATAACACCATAGTAGCTACTAGAAAAGAAAATTAACTCTCTCCCAGCTGAAACCAGGACACTCTGCTTGCTCAGTTCCCTGTCATCCTCCTCTTTGTGGAGGAAACCAGCTGACTCACTGGCCTCACACTGATAGAAATTCTTGAGCCTGAGGTTGTGCATGAACATGCACACATGCTTGTTGCCTGTGACTGGGGCACTGCAGTAAGCAATACATTTTACAGGACAAGAGAGGGGTGCAGAATGTACTCCCAAGGAGGCAGAATACAAGAAAAAAGTTCAAAGAGCTATTACCTGCAGAAGAGCACCGCTGCTACAGCTGTGCTAGACAATACTCTGCAAACACAGAATTAGCAATATAAAAATCTCACTTTGTATACAGAACTGACCACAGAGGATGAAGATGAGAAATCCGTGGAAAGATTTTATTATCTCACTGGGAAAAGCATAAAAAAATGAATGGGACAGTATTACTGGGAATAATCCCCTAAAGTAATACAGGTGTAGTAGATACACTACAGAGACAGTAACTTATGGGTAATCTTACATACATGAAGAGTCCCTGATTCAAGACAGAAAACATTCAGAGAAAGCATGACTGTGGCTCTCAAGAAAACAATACAATTGATAGCAAAATGTCTTCAAGTACCAGGGAAAATCTAACTGAAACACCCAGGAAAATGAAGAAAACAATAACAGCCAGTAGTGCTGAACAAGCATACCAGCTCCAGCTGAAGGAGCTGTGAATTAAGAAAAAGGCTGACTGAGAACATAGCCTGGTAACCACAGGAAGATAGTGGTGAAAATTTCCAGGTAGTACACAACAGTCAAAAGACTGTGAGGAACAGAACCACTTTAAAATTTCTGGTACCAGAGATACCCTTGGGCATCTCATAGTTCTGTATAAATGTAGCAATTGTGGGTATCACTCATTTTCAGTGAAGAAGTCAGCAATTGCACAAGCAAGTCCAGTACTTCTCATATTAAGCTATCCAAAGACACTGTATGGGCTGCTGATTTACCCAAGACAAAAGTTCTTCCTGTTTATGGTGTTAAGAATAGCATGCAGCATTGATATCCTCCAGATAAGCCAGGAGTGAAATGCAGTAAATTTTCAAAGTATTAACAATATGGTTTGCACAGAGTGCAGATTAGTTTTACTATTTACACAGATCAGTACCAGCTGCATCGAACAGGCATGGATTAGTCCTGTGCTATACCCAGGGCCAGTTTGGGTCTCAAGGCAGCTTTATTACCTGTAGGTGGTGCAAAGCCCACACCAATAAATCCTTCTGGACCTTGTGGAAAGCATGCAGGATATCTAAACCATCTTTGCTACATGCTTCCAAAATCAGGTGTTGTGGAGAGTATAGCACAGGGATGCCAGTGTGTCATCCAGCATGACTTCTCCAGAGGCATGTAGTTGTCATCTGATCCCCAGGTCAAGTCTCCTGGAACCCACAGACTGCAGTGCAGAGGCACCCACTTCATTTTGTGGAAGTGTATTAGCACCAGCTTTGAAAGGATCATTATCAGATCTGGGCTAGATCTTCATACAATTCCAGATTTGGGATTCTCTGCATAATGCTCTCAAGATAAAGAAAGATGACTATACTACCAGAATGCAGACAACCTTATACCGAAAACTGCAGCTTCCTACATCAATAGCCATTATCTCTGAGAAATTCTGACCTGAGAAAATCAGAAGACCTAAAGAAATGTCCAGGTCAAAGAACATAAAGTCTACCAATGATGAATGATCTTTCCATGTTCCCTGCAAACCTAGTGGCAGTGGAATACTTGAGACAAATGATGCACAGAAAGGAAATGCGGCGATGTTACACACAAAGCCAGAGGTACAGAGACAGGCACTGGCAGTGCTATTGTGAAACCCACAGCACTTGTAATCCTCCTAAACAAACTACTGGCCCAGAAATCCTGCAGTTTAGCAGAGCAGTTAAAGCTACTGAATGATGCTTCAGAAAACCTAATGCAGTAGTGCTGCACAAACTGCAACTAAAAGCATTTGACATTAGAGTTCTGACAGATAGGGAAAAGGGACTTCTTGGTGAAGTGAACGATTCCACTAGGAAGATAGCTGGCTACAAGGCTTTTGAGATGTTTGGCAGAAATCTGCACGTGCTGTACAGTGTATGTGAGTACACAAAGCAAATCCAACAATTTCGAGCTTACTGGGCATAGGTGGTTCAACATAGTGCAATCATGCAGTAAGTCCATCCAGTTTTTTAAAACTGCAGTTGTCCTGCTGTGGCGGATCAGGCCCCCCAGCAGCCAGCAACTAAGCCTCCATGCAGGCAGTCACTCAGTTCCTGCCCCTGCCAGCAGGATGGGGGAGAGAATTGGAAGAGCAAAAGCAAGAAAAACTTGTTGGCTGAGATAAAGACAGTTTAAGAAATCAGGCAAAGCTCCACACACAAGCAAAGTGAAATAAAGAATTTATTCACGACTTCCCATCAGCAGGCAGATGTTTAGCTGCTTCCTGGAAAGCAGGTACTTAGCACATTTAAGGGTTACTTGGGATGCTGTAACCATGAATGTCTCCCCTTCCTCCTCCTTTCCTTGACCTTCTATAGCTGAGCATGGCATCATATGGTATAGAATATCCCCTTAGGCAATTCAGATCAGCTGTCTTGGCAGCATCACCTCCCAATTTCTTGCAAACCCCCAGCCTACTTGCAGTGTGGAGGGGAAACAGTGGGAAAAAACAGAAAGCCGCAACACTCTGCAAGCTCTGCTGAGGCGTAGCTGTAAGGCTGGTGTGTTGTCAACACTGTTTTAGTCACAAATCCAAAGACAGCACCACAGGGGCTGCTATGAAATTAAGTCCATCCCAGCCAAGCCCAGTACAAATGCAGGGTGAGTGCATAGCACTTGCATAGTAAACTAAATGCTTCTGTAAAATACTTTCTGTTCAGATGCAGTACTGATCCGATGTACTCTTTAGTACCTTTCAGTCAGGATGCTGGAAACTAGTAATTCAAAAGGAGTATTAAAAAAATCCTTAAGCTCTACCTGAATTCAAGTCTGAGTAGAAAAAGGAAACCATATCTAGATGCAAATGGACATACTGTAGCTCCGCTGAGCTGGCTTTACCGCTGGAGAGGAGATTGCAGGTGTTTCCTAATGTCTCAAACTTTCTGACTGCATGGGGAGTCTATGGCAAGGTACCTCTGGGAATAAACCAAAATACACTAGCGAGTGATTTGTGTTTTGCTACATATGAAAAATAACTTCATCCCATACCAATCTTATTATAGATAGCATCTTTACACATTGCAAAGGCAAAGTATCTGCTCATATCAGTCATGTGTATGCTTTCCACATTTCATGACAGAAAATAAAATTATTTCCTTTCACTGTCTCAAAAAATATTGAACTTTCCAATGTATGTAGTCTTGGAATGATACAATTAATATGACTGGACCTTCCACAAAAGAAGTTAAAACCAAGGTTCAGATTTGCTGGAAACCTTTCTTTGTGACCTGTTTTTCATTGAAAGTCATTACATATTTTTACCTATTCTATGCTTGCAAAAATGACACTGAAGTTTACAAGTCTGTACAAATTAAAACACCACCCTACACAGGGCAATTCCAAAAGTCTCAATAGAGTATCCAATTCTTGCTATTATCAACCTCTAGTTTATATATTGATAATGAAGTCTGCTTTTACAGGTAATTACCTGCATCTTCCTAGACATTTTCTTTACAGAATCAACACCATTAAAATCTGTAGTCGCATGTGTCTCCCATATAATTATGCCAACACTTATGATCACTTAAAATGATCTCCCTCTTCTTTCTCTATCCCCCTCCCCCTCTGTATTTTCTGTGCACAACATTATATGTAACATCAGGTAGGTTTTATCCTGCAATGCTATCTATTTGGGCAAAACCCATCATCCAGGTAGAACTCCAGTCTCCTCAAAAGAAGCATGGAAAAGTATGATATAGTTATTACAGGACCAAGACTTCTCACTGCTTTTGCATTTTCCACTGTGTGAGTTCTTCAAACAACAAGAAAAAAAAAGTTGGAATAAACAGTAAATTGCTTTTCTTAACGGTAGAGCTACAATGGGAATGCATGGGGAAAACAAAAAAATATAGCACCTGGAATATTTGAAGCATGTTTGATATGTCTGATTTTGTCTAGATTTCAATTAATAGTGAATCTTTAAATACACTAGTTGGAATGAAAAGAACCCAACAATCAAAAAATTACCCCTGTGCTATATACAAGGCTTAGTTTGAGATAAGTTTTCTACCTAACTGCTTTTCCTGGAACTAGTCAACTGAACCAGAGCTGAACTCCTGTACTGAACAGTTCAGTAACACTGTTTTTTAATATAGCTGGTAACTCTGTCACTAAAGATTTGAATGAGCCCACTGAAGTCAAAGGAAATTCTTGTGTCAACTCCAGCAAGCAACTTAACAATACAATGACATTCTACAAATCTCTGTTCCTTATGATATAATCATATGGCACCTTCATTGGGCTATTTATGCAGTTTTATTAATGGCTACTATTATTTATATTTGAATTCTGAATTTGGATTTGACTGCTATGAGGAACATAATGGAGTTTGGGTTAAAAAAGAAAAACCTGCAGTTCATGCTCCAACTTGACTACCCAATATGAATACTGATTTCAGTACAATGACACTCATCTAATAAATCAGTGACACTTTAACAATTCTTTTCAGCCTGTGGTCTGGGGAGCCTTAGGACCTCTGGACTGTTTTTGAGAGGTCAAAGGTAACTAAGGAAAATCAACTCATCTTCAATAAGCTTAAATTCACTAGGCAGGGTTTGGCACTCCCAGTGTAACATTTCTAAGGTTCTGCAAACAAAGGAAAAATATAAAAAACTCAAATCTACCACTCTATAGTAAAGGAGATTGGATATAACATAGCAAGGGAAAAGTATTCACCATTCTAGCAGACAGACTCAGGGCGGCCTTGAATTCAGTTCTCTTGGGGAAAAACAAATTTATTTTGCAAAATGAAGTAAGTCTCTTCAATAAGCAGCCATTACACAATTTTCCAGCTCAAATGAAAGTGAGTAAAAATGTGGAGTTAAGTTCCAAACCTGGATGGACTATATGCCCACAGTTTCATTGCAGTCCATGGAATTACAACTATTTAGTTCACATCTCAAGTTAGACCTATGTAATTTTATTTTTCCAGTTAGATGAAAAACTGAAAAAAATCTTTTATTACTTTTGTTTGCTTTTAAATTAATGATATTCTAGTGAATTAGGTTTTCTGACATTGTAGAAGACCTTTCTGTTGATGACTTTGCTGGATATATACTAAGCAAGGATTATTTTGTGGGCAAGAGATTCCGCAAGTTGCAGAAGACAAAACACGCAAATGTAAATTGTTTCTGACATATGCGTTGAACTGATTGTACCAACTTTTATTATTTTAGTGTCAGAAGTGCCTGGATGCAACTGTGGATCTTTTTCTTTACTCTGTTTATAGGCAGTCCAGCGCCTAATTCATATGAACTGGCCAGTGTCAGGTGTCACGCAACACAGTCTGATGAAAAACAAATGTCTATAGAGGTTAAAAAAAAAAAAAAAAAAAAAAAGAACGAACCCAACCATATTACAGTTTTGACTTAGTCACGACATTGTGAAGAAAAAAAACTAGGCTCCCATCCTTTTCTCTCTCTGCTTCTGCCAACAAAGAACTGCTTGTTTCACTTATTTCCCAGAAACAGCATTAGCCTTCCAACAAGGTCAGCAAAAAATGCTGCTTTTCAGTTCTGGTGCATTTTGTTCCAAAAATCTGTAAAGTATTAAACCAAAAAGTTGTACTATCCCAGCGCACAGAGACTCTTTTATTCAGATTTCTGGGCTGAAAATAGCCATACAGAAATTTCTCAACAGTTTCAACTGTTATGTTAAATTCTGTGATATTCACATTTAACTCATCTTTCCCGTCTTCAATGATTCAAGCTTAAAAAATACCCAAATGAACAACCTGCAGGTGCAGCATCAAAGCTATGATTTAGCAGGAAGTTATTGAAAAGATTAGAGATTTACTCTGTAAGCACTTTTAGCAATAAATCAGTAACAGCAAATAACGGTGGGGGCTGCTTGACTGGAGAGACAGCTTTAATTCTAATGACCAATAACTGATGACCATTATTATTTAAAATATTTATTAAATTATTTTTACTTTTGTTTCATGCAATCTTCAGCTTTTGCATTTCATTCACCTTGAAAATGACACTCCACTTTTGCCCTGGCACATGTTTGGATTACTAATCTTGAAGGGAAATGCTGACACCAACAGGAACTTCTTTGTGTTAAAATTAAAAATTACTAGATTTTGAAACAATACCAACATCTCTTTTGAACACATCAACCATTAACATTTCAGATTTACTAGATAGTCAGTTGCTGGTTTAAAGGTGTGTGTCCTTTGAGCTATCTAGATTTAATTTACCCAATACTGAAGTTAACTCCTATTAGTCTCTGGAACATTAGCCAGTGTCCTTAAAACATAAATAAAATTACTCCATTTGAAATCTGCCTGATAAATTACTTCTTAGAGGTTTTAATTGCAAATAACAAAAACCACCCCCCATTCTTTGTTGTTTTCCAGAGCTGTGTCATAAAACTCTCATTCCTACAGAATGTGCAAGTCCTCTACAGTGCTTTCAGCTCTCCTGTAAGTATTATTTCATCAAGCAGAAGCAGGTGCCAAAATTATTCACATTGACCACAAATGAATTGTGTCCGCTTCTTTCAGGATATCCAGTAATTAAAAATGACCTGGAACAGGAAGCCTTTCCACTGTGCAGGTGGTGCGAGGGTATGGGCTACACTGAGGGAAAAACACCTTCCTCTCAATGTTACATATTTGTAGCCAAATTTCCAGCCAATGCAAACCAAGCCTTGCAAGACCTAGACCATTTCATGTATGCTAGTTATCACTAAAATATATACCGCCTGTTTTTAAACACTTTGGGATCTGTGTTCTTATCTCCAGAGACTCACTTTAACATGGTAACCAAAACTGCATTTTATCATCCTGAAAACAATAGTAGCTATACCTCTTTTATCATGGCAGGATGTGGAAACTTTGGTTCATGTGTTTATTGCTCTTAGACAGGATTATTGTGTTGTTTTATTGCTTGGATTTCCTGGCTGATTAAAAAAAATGAAAGCAGAGGCAAAATGGCATAACTCCCAGTTGTATCCAGACCCAATTAAATTACCATTAGCAATACAGCTGAAAGCTAAACTTTTTAGATTCACGGAAAAAATTCTACAATGCAAACAGTTATCAGTGTAAGAGGCTCTTCATGTTAATTTCTACTGTGTAATATGTAATATCTTTCCCCTTAGAGAACCAGTCTATTTAATAGTTAAAACTATCTTGCTTGTATCACTTGGGTCATGCCTGCTGGTGGATCTTGATGCAGGAAGCTTCTAAGGTAAGGAGCTTTCTCTTTTTCAGTAGGGGAAAAAAAAAAAATCAAATAGTTCTTCATCTGGAGTTTGACACAGTAAGTTAATATGGTTGAACTCTCAGGATCAGTACATACACTGACCCTAAACAAATTAACTTTAGGCTTTCTACTGTTTTACGCCTGATCTGCTTGATTTATAAAACGAAGATAAGTATTACTAGCTCCTACCAAAGATGTGTCATGATGTTTTATTTTTCTTATACTCTATTACTTACATACAATCTGATCAGGTGAAGGTGCAGGTGTCAAGTGCAAACAAAAGTATATGTAGCACCTCTCTCTCCCTGCCAGAAAGTGTGTATTCTTAAGCGTGTATTACACATTCTGAAACTCCACCACCCAGTGTTGACAATACAACACCCACTGTCTTTATGGTGCCAGCCTCCTACTTGATGAAAGCATGAGAATTCCACCAGGACCCTCTGATCTGTCACAAAAGTTTTCAAGACCTGATAGCATAAAGTCCTGAGCACCTGGTCTGATCTCATAGCTGACTGCTTTGAGCAGGAGGTTGGGTTAGAGTTCTCCCAATGCCCCTTCCCACCTGAATTACTCTGATGGCTACAACCTTACATTTTGCAAGGCCCCAACCCTCAGCCATGTGGAAAACCTCATCCAGCTTCTTTCCTTACTTCAAAATAGGCATCCTTACTTTTGCAAGCTCATAACATTATTACTTACCTTCTAGCAGCTGTCCCTCAATTCATTACACCTGAATGCGTTCACAGTTTCTTATAATACCCCTCTGAGGATACCACTAGCAGCTAACTGATAAAAAACAAGCAGTACAGAGATAAAACAATCTGCCCCAATGTGCTAGGTTTGGCTGGGAGAGAGTTCATTTTCTTCATAGTAGCTGCTATGGGGCTATGTTTTGGATTTGTGCTGAAAACAGTGTTGATAACACAGGGGTGTGTTAGCTACTGCTGAGCAGTGCTTACACAGAGCCAAGGCCTCTTCTGCTTCTCACCTCACCCCACCAGCGAGCAGGCTGGGGGGGGCACAAGAAGTTGGGAGGGGACACAGCCGGGACAGCTGACCCCAACTGACCCAAGGGATATTCCAGACCATAAGACATCATGCTCAGCCTACAAAGGTGGGGGAAGAAGGAGGAAGGGGGGATGTTAGGAGTGATCGTGTTTGTCTTTGTAAGTCACCGTTACTTAGTGTGATGGAGCCCTGCTTTCCCGTAGATGGCTGAACACCTGCCTGCCCATGGGAAGTGGTGAATTAATTCCTTGTTTTGCTTTTCTTGTGCTCACGGCTTTTGCTTTACCTATTAAACTGCCTTTATCTCAACCCATGAGTTTTCTTGCTTTTACCCTTCCGATTCTGTCCCCCATCCCACTGGGGGGGAGTGAGCGGCTGCGTGGGGCTGAGCTGCTGGCTGGGGTTCAACCATGACACCCAGATACAGACAGAGTATGGGAACACTGGAAACCTCAGGAATTAGAATATTAAGCATCTTTATGATTTTTTTTCCCTCAAATACACGTATTAATGAATTCATTTTGACAGAACCTGAGAGAACATATAGTTATGAGGTATTATGTTCTGAAGGCAGGATTAGCTGGGCCAATAGACACTATGCACTAAGATAATAATTTAAAAGTTATGAAGTTACCAAGTTATCAATCATCATCATAGGACAGCCCAGGTTGCAAGGGACCTTGAAAGATCATCTTGACCAAACTTACATGGAAAATAATAGATTATGAGGGAAGAAACAGATATGGTAAGAGAAGATGGCTCAGCTCTAATGCATAAGGGATCTATACAAACACAGCTCTGCTTGTCTCTTTGCTTCACCCCTTGTCACTTCTTCCCTGACAGCCAGCTCATACATGACTGCAGCTTTTAAAAGCCTTTCCACCCATCAATCCTGTCTCTATGCAAAGTCTGATGAGTCACACAAGTTCTCTTGTGTACCAGAAGTGGAAAATGCAAAGTGGTAAACCAGGTATGCATTTCTGTTATTGCTGATGCTGGACTGTCCACTGTGAAGAGAGGCAAAGATGACAGTGGTAGCCAGGGACTAGGGAGCATCAGGGACATCCAGCCTGGTTGGATTTCGGTGAGTTTAGTTAGACCAAACACACATTTTAATCACAGTTTCTAGTTAGATAAATTGAAAGTCCCTATCCACACCCAAATAAACTCAAAGGCTTTTTACGAAGTCACAGAGTGCCCAAAACACTCAAACCACCAAACTCCGGGACTACTTAAGGCGCAGCTTAGTCACTCATGCAGGACCTCAAATAACTGTGCCTTGCAGTCTGCAACTGGTATTTGTTGTAGGGCCTAAATTCTACAACCGACTGAACCATGATGTATGCCACTTTACCCAGAAGGTCTTCTGAGTTTTTTTGCAGATAGACTCTGTTCTTTTTGTACGAGATTTTATAGGAACTCATGCATATAAATTCAAGCTAATTTATATAGAAAACATAAATACTATCAGAGGGTTTTATTATTTTATATAAAAATAAGTTGCAAACTGTTAAACTTGAAAAACATTTAAATGAAGACCAGATTGTGCTCACCAACTGGATGAAGAGTACAATCACGAAAAAAATCTCTTTAAAACAGTTCGAAGGAAGCAGGATGAAAATAACAATGGTTTTGAGTGTTGCATAATGTAGCATAGAGAAAGACTACATAACAAGCAGCATTTAATTAAAAATTGATACAAAGAAACTCTTACAAGGATCTAATTTTTTTCCCCTAAATCTTGCTACACATAACCTCAGAATCTTCTTACACCAGTGACTGCCATTAAGGCAGAATAGCTTCCCTAGCTTGGACTTAGGCACTTCCAGAGAACAATTTAGTCATTTAAGTCAGGCAGTAGTTTAATCATTAGCTTAGGCGCAATGCAAATGCTCCCTCCTTCCTTTCATTCACAGGAAGTCCATGGAGCTCCATCTTCTAATTCACGGACCTAGGTTAGATGCCTAAAATAAGGGTGCACAAATACCCCTCCTTCCACATATGGTCTTTGATTCTACCACAGTAACCAAGTTGACTGGCAATAGATAGGTGATACGTTATCAAGCAGCTGAAAAAGACTATGTTTCAGAATGGGCAGAAAACTAATACACGTGCAGATTCAGCACCAAAGTAAATGGGTTTTATGAAGTACTTATGAAGACACAAAAAATACAGTGATTCTGTCTGTCTTCAGTCAGAGGCTGATCATTTTCCCTGTTGCATTCCAACAACAAAACATATAGTTAAAAGATTCCTGTTGATGTTGTCCTTTCCTTAGCATACCCATCTACAAACTGTCTTAGAAGAAGAACAAAGGTAAAATATTTAGAAAAAGCAGACTGACAAGTCTGAATGTATGCTAACCTGCAACAATATGCTTTCAATCTCTGGGATAAATTTCCCTTTTCATTCATGAAACTTCACTGAATTTAGTGGTGGTGTGTAAACGAGCATAGAAACCTGCCTAGCATGTATTAGTTTTCTGTTAATTTAACAATATGCATCAAAGGAAGAAATACCTTCAGATGCCTTTGTTATGTAACATTTAAAAAGCAATGCTTTAAATGTTAGTGACAAAACTAACACCGCTGAAGTTATAAGAAAACCAGTATGTGTAGATCATAGACAAAATAAAACCACAGTAAGAAAAAAGGTAGAAAAATACAGCAGATTTTTTAAGGTGTGTCTACTAATTTCAATCAACCTTCACTATGTTTCTCTATGTCTCAAGCATAGGCATACTATGATTTGGTATCACTTAGTCACACTCTGTGATTTTGATAGAATGTTTATAAGTGCCTTTGTACACTTTCCAGCAAATATCGCTGAAAGGAGTTTATAAACCAAAGCAACAAACTGTACAGAACAGACTGTATTTTCCATCTCTTCAGAAGAAGCAAAGCAAGGAAAACACATGTGTTAGCAATTGGAAGTGCAGACCAGTATGCAGACCTGGAATACTTAAATCCTTTTCTTTTAAGTGGCTCATCTTCAAAAGAAAAACTTCTTTTAATTCCTACAGTACCAAAAATCGCTAAGGCAAAAGACAGATGCATAGACTTCATTTGCTAAAAAGTTACAAAATTATGGCCAAAAGAGTGGCTTAACTTGGTATCCAGTTTCCATTTCTCCTCTGATGTCTGTAAGATGTTGGCACAATCACTTCTGGCTTAGAGGTCTGACTGCCAGACCAACAAATTGCTCACTTCAATGTCTCAGCAGACCCAAGAAAGCAGGTTTAGCAGTAACACGGTTAGCATCACAAAAGAGCAGAAGGGCCCCTCCTTTTGGCCAAGATCATTTCAAAATAGAGACATTCTACTTTAGTACTGGAAACTACACTCACATGTATTTTAAACTGTCACATGAAGTATTCAGAGGCTACTGTATTCTGTTCAGATTATTGCAATCTTGTAATTTCTGTGTTTCTAGATTAAATCTTTTAAAATATATTTTTAAAGAAAATAGTGTCACACTTGGTATGTTCAAACAGGTGGATTGGAAAATCAGGGACTGTGATGCTGAATTTAATAATACAGTGCTGAAAGTGCTACTCCGCTGTGCAAACAGATTTGCTTGCTTCCAAAGTGTCACAGCAAGCCTTTTGAAAGCCACCAGAATGAGAAAAAGTTCACCAAAACATATTGACAAAATATTTTCTCGATTAAATAAATATGAACACTGTGGAAATTTTTACATAGTATTTCTAGTGGGCTAATGTTTAGGAATTTCAGTCACAGATATGAAGCACTATGCCAAGCACTGTACAAATACCTACCAAAAGTGGAACCTCATCTATAAATGTGATGGATACTGAATGAAATATAGTCTGTATTTGATGTGACAGATTTTGAAGTCTGTGGAAATGCCCCTGTTGAGGACCTGAAGTACCTTCAAGAACAGACTGTCACTTAGGTGTATGCTTTTATTTCTAATCCTTTGTATCCTGAGGAAGACCCTTCCCTAAAATTCAGTATACAAGTATTTCAGTACAGGATTTGGCTTTGATTCACTTTCACGGACAAACCGGAGGAAAAAGCTTGCTGTACACTGTCCTGATTTATGGTACCTCCTTTGTTTTTTAATTAGAGAGAATATAACAGATGTCAACATAAGCTGAGGAGTTGGTATGAACAAAAAACCCCACTGTCCTACTCCTACATCTTGGCCATTTCAGAATTGCTATAAACAGATTGACCTAAATGCAGCTGCGGTTTGAAGTAACATGCGCAGAACAACTGTTAGTTTTACCATGAAGTGTGACACACTGCAGTACACCCTAACCTTTCAGATTTTACTTAGGTTTCTTCTTCAGATATCCACTCTCATGATACAATTTGCTACTGTCCGCTGAATCACATAACATAACCAACACTTTTTACTGAATATATGCAAGCAGGACAGCTGTTGAGACAAAGGTAGAAGAAAGAACTGAAGTTAGTTACTTCAGGGGACAGCCTAGGTGTTTATTATAAACTTAAGACAAAAGTAATATGTTTATTGCAATTACTGCTATTGGTGACCATTGGCAGCCAAACATTTTCTATTTCCTTGGTACGTGAAGAGACAGCCCTGATCAACCACACTGCAAATGAATAATCATGAAATCATGAGACCAACTTACCAAAAGTTAATCTGAACAAGAATCTGGTCTGTGTTTTTAAAACTACCTACTTGACATAGTTTTGTGATCTTGAGCCTGTAAGCTGACCTATCTGTTACTCATTTCCTTGAGGAGTAGAAAAGTTAAAGCTGCAGAAGTGAAATATTAGGGATTATTTGTAATTCTCAAATATGCATGAAAATGTTTTCTTCCATTTACGTATTTTCTTTAAAATTTTCAGAGTTTTCATGGCTTTATTTTCACTAAGGCTCATATCTGGCAAAATCAGAGGAATGTAAGTTGATGTTTAAATTTAACCTTGAAGTGCTAAACAGGAACAGCAATGACACCACACCATTTATAGAAAGTCTTTAGATAATTCATACTGCAAAACAGCCTTTTTAGTATTTTGCAAATAGCTTCCAGTGCAGAACCTAACTATGCAAAAAAACCCCACCACTGGAAACAAACAAACAAGCAAACCAGCTACAACCTCTGACCTGAAGAAACACAGGAAAGACTGCAGACAGATAATCTAACAGCACTTTGCACAGTAAGCTTTGAAAATTATATGGTGGGCTTGTAGAGGCTTTACATCACCTCTGAATAAAAAAGCAGAGCAAGAGCTTATTTTTCTATGTTCAATACTACATCAAAAATTTGTCACAGAGGCTCTAAAATAAAATGCATGAGATGTTACAACTTCAGCTCAAACAGTACCAATTCACTTGTTGCCAACTCTACAGAGGGAAAAATAAGAAAAGGAAGTGGAGAACATACTGTTAGGCCTGACAGCAGAATCAGAGCTACCCTTCTTGAAGCAAAAATTACTTTGGCAAACAAATTAGTACAAGGTGGCTCTCCTCTCTCTTTTGTATTTTCACCACAAAGATGACATCCAGTACTCACCAAGATTTGGCTGAGACATTGCCATAGACCTCTGTGGTATTGGTGTGGAAGTAGCTGCAGGATGGTGGCTCATGTGATTCAGTGGTTGGTTCATAGTTTTTCGAGGATCTTGCCATGTTGTTATTTTTTCTATGTGACTGAGAAAGAAAAGATAAAACACAAGCTTAACACAAAATACCCAAGTATATTATATACATGGTTAGGCATAATGTCATGGAAGTCGTATTTGCTTTTCCTATCCCACGTTTTTCTACCCTTCTTATCTCACCCTAGCCCACTTGAAATTACCTATTATCTCGTCATTTATTTTTTCTTCTGATCATCTGCCCCGCCATTCTAACTTTTTATGCACTACTGTTGAATAATTACTTTTACTTGAACAATTGGTGGATTCTATTACAATATTGAAAATCTGTAATACACACTCATCTTCCAGATTATTTAATTGTCCAAAAGTTGTTTACTCTTGTCCTACCAATCTTTTTCTACATATTCAAACATATGCCCATTCTTCATTCAGCAATGTATGGCCATTTTTGAAAAGACAAGTGTTTGTCTTGCCAAATTCCACTGCTTTGCTCCTTACCACACCATGAAAACTAGTCTGTCTGTATGTCTCCAAGAATATCAGAGTATATGCTCATTACCAAAAGGGACAGATTATGTCCTCATGACTCATGTGTAATCGCCAATTTTTCTGTAAAGGCATTAACAGTTTTTATTGCAATGTAGTCAATGTAGGTCAACAACGTATCTACCACGCTAGTACGTAAACCCTCACTTACCTATATTACTCTGAAAACAATGGAGTAGTGCATAAATCCCCATGAGATTTTACAGTGAGATAACTATAGAATGTGTTCTCAAATATTTTTTGCCACAGAATACAGCAGAGAAGGAACTGTGGTTTTGTTGCAACTGAAGGTTTTCACTGAAATGCATTGGTTTTGGAAGAAACTTAGCAGGACAAGGATTTCAAGGATCAGCATGTAATCCTATCTGAAACAAGAAAAGACAAAGGAACTATCTTAAAGCAATCAATAATCTGGTATCTTTCTAGGGACTGCCTGGTTCCATGCCCAGCTTTCACCCAACTCACTGACCAGGCTACTGATTATTGGCTGGACTTGGGATGGGTTTTCCTCTATGGTTTTTGTTAGAAAACTTTGAAAGAGGCAAGTCTTTCAGAAGAACGTGTAAAGAAGGATAAAAATTTAAATATTCTGTGTCTGGAAACCCCTTCCAATACACCTGTCAGAAAAGCACAGTCTAACATCATCTTTACTGAACTAAGTCTCAGGCTCATCATTGCTACTTTCACCTACATTACTAGCATTGCCATTACTGCTGTGACCACTCCACATCTTCAGACTCAGCTGATCACCAGTATTATTTTACAAGCAAGTTTCTGTCTATTGTGATGTTACGACGTCCAAACTCTTTACAGTAAGTCTCTGATATTACAAAAAATAATGTGAATTACAAGCAGGAAAAAAAAAAGAACAACCTGAACCATTTTTTAAAGAACGGAAAAAAGTGACACTGTTTGTATTTAGTCCATAGCCATTTTCATTTCCTAATACTTTACATTTAATGTACAGTTCCAAAACTGTAACTGAAGATCAAACTTTCACTTCGATGCTTGTCTAAAACTCAGCCTCTAAGCTGTTGAGTCACTTCTTTTCTTCATAGCTTCTAGAATATTTGTTATCATTCACAGTGAAACCACCCACCATTGCTTCTCCCAAGCATTAAAACGCTTTATTCTCCCCTCATTGTAAACCTTTACTATATTTTAGCTTTTCTTCTTTTACTCTTACTTTCCAAGTATATGAATTCTTGTATCCAGTTCAGTTAAATGATCTTTTTCCAAAATTAAGGAATGGCATTCTGAATGGAAGATGCTGCTACAGCAATAAATTTGGGAATGTTTTCTGTTAAGTCCTAATTGTGCCTAAATGAGATGAAAAGCTTTTTTATTTAAAGTTCCATTGTTTTGTTTCTCTGGCATTGTAATTCAAATAAAGAAGCTACACTTAATCAAAGCTATGAATTTTGGAATACCAACATATAATAGAAAAGATTTTTCCCCAAAGAGTGCGAAACATGTTTTTAAGCACGAGCTTTAGTGATAAAATAAATACTGCCTTGATGAAGCTTGTATCAAAACACATTTCTGACTTCAAAGCATTTTTTTTTACATATAAAGACTGTAAAATTTAAGCAAAAAGGTTAAAATTAAATCAGACTTTTTTTTCCTGTAACGTTCATCTCTAAAAACTGAAAGCACAAATTCCTGTTAGGAAAACTTGAAGCACAAGTTAAAGTATTTATGAAGTCAGCTGTATTAAGCTATCTGTAACTTGTTTGAACATATTCCTCACTCTAACTACAAGTCCAAAACCTTCAACTAGAACTGCCAATTACATAAAATGAGCAATAACAGGAAGTGCTCTTAACAAAGACACACGAGAATACCAAAACGGTCAACTTCAAAAATTCTGTTCTGGTATCAAAGTTCCTTTCAGCAGTAAGATTCTCATATTTCATGGGCATTGAAAGACAACAAAGTATGTTAATTTTTTGATTCAGGTGAGAACTATGAAAACATGCAGAGTCATGTGAGTTCATAAGATTTTGAGGATCCCTCCATTTTAACTATTTGGGAAAAGAGAACAAGTCTACCCAGTACAGTCCTTGGTCACCCTCACAGTAAAAGAGTGTTTTCTGATGTTCAGAGGGAACCTCCTCTCTTCCAGTTCGTGCCCATTGCCTCTGGTCCTGTCAATTAAAAAGGCTGGATGTAACAGCCTGCAGTGAACGAAGCAGATGGAAGCTAATTCATGCATTTCACTCTAGTGTTCAACTGAAGTGTGTAGCACAAGACAGTCCCTGGCAAAATCTTTAGTTTGCTTCGGGGAAAGAAAGATGCGAGTTTTGCAGTTCATGCTGAACCATGCTCAGCACTGTCAGCCACTCACGGGTGCAAGGTTTGGCACTAGACATGGCTTTAATTCCAAAGGTGTGAAATACTACCTTTAGTCAACAGGACAAGCATTTTTTCTTCCAGAACTATCTTCAAACCCACAAATCTCAGCAGGAAGTACCACACAAATCTTTAAAATTGGGCAGCGGGTAGGACTTGCCAGTTTTAGTTATTTTCTAACTTTTGCTGAGGTCCTGTTCTTTAAATTGTTGCTACAGCTATCTAATTTCCCACCCCAGTATTGCCAGCTGTTATTTAATTTATTTATTTATATTTATTTTTAATTGTGTCTTCTTGCCTGAATGGTGGAAGATAATTACCATGTCACAGTGATGCAGCACTATCTCCAGGCACCAGCCCTGGTGACATCATGGCTATGTCACAACAGGCAGCCACCAGCTCCCAGAACTAGCCTGGCGGTGTCATTGGCTTGTGTCACAGCAGACAGAACATCGGTGGTAGCCATGTCACAGGGCAGTTGTTGCTGACATGGGTGGCCCAGGATGAGTATTTTATATTGATACATTGCTAGTTGCAACAGACCAGGCTGGCAGACAAGTAGCCAGGTGAACAAGGGCTGAGAGGAGCGGGCAGGGGAGGGAATGGCAGGGGCTGCCCAAGGTGGCAGAGGGTGGCTGCTCCTCATTTGTGGCTTCTGAAGCACTGAATTCAACAGAAGTTTTGCTACAGATGCCAATGGAAAGTGGGTCATATCCTTTTAATTTTGCACAGATTCACAACATTGCAGATATTTAGGAAGCAGCATAATAGCAGGAATGCTTGGTTGCAGTTGGCAGTCTGTTACAACAACTATGAATTTTTTTTTGTCTTTTAATACAGGGTCATTTGGTTTACTTTATTGAAACTGTAAAAAATTTTGAATCATATAGGATTTAGGTAACAGAAGTCATTAGTTAGTTTATATCGTGCTGACAGTAAACATTGTTAGCTCAGCAAAATCCTGTCCAAATAATGACTTTGAAAAAAAACTTTCTAAGAACAGTGCTATGTTAAGATTATCCTCAATATACTTTAAAAACCAGAGAGTCAAGCAATAGTTACTCTTTTAGAAACACGTTTGGCATAACACTTCCTGTTGAAACACTTGGTTTCTCATCACCAAATTAGGATGAAACGAGCTGTAGTTCTGTAAAGGAGCTTTTTTCCACATTGTACCATGAAACAATTCTCCATCCCTTTCTTGTTGTTTTAAAATATGCCCACTTAAAATGCCCTGCCTACAAAGGATTACGAGGAAGAGCTCTGACATTTGCTTTCCCTGAAGTATGTGTCTTTTCTTAGTTATTGACATAGTGAGGCAGTCAGCATTAATCCAAGGCAGCCAGCATTAAGCCAGCACAAAACATGAAGCAGCACATAATCTAGAATCAATAAACAAGGAAGTAATTTCTAAGTTAATATCTTTCTAGGATGTATCTTTATTGCCTTGCAGATTTTCTCCTTTTTCAGTTGAAATAAGAGTTGCAAATTAAAAATACGCTATCAAGTTTAAATAAATTCATAAAGCCTCTTCTCACATAGGAAGTCCTTACAAGAAAAGATAAAAACGTTCTGCAAATTGCTAGGCAAAGCAACCAGCCATGAAACTGTAGCTGAAAACTAACACTCTTTTGTTCAAAATATCTTTTATCCTTTTTATAGAGAAAACAATCTGTACTTTAATTACACATGTGAGGAGCAAGGCAATGACAACCATTTAGCAACACTTCTTAACTCACAGAACAACTGAAAAATTGATCAAAACCCGTAAGGATCATAGATCTAAAAAAATTCAGCTGCATTTAAAACAAAACAAAACACAGGAATTTTCTGTGTAAACATGGTAACTTCTCAGCAGCCATAGCCATGATCCACAAGTGGCCTTACTTACCCTTCCTGGTGCCATCCTGGCAGTGCACAAACATATCTTCTTCATTAAAAAACATGCAGACAGAGTGTCTGAAACAGAAGCCTCAAATATGGCATTGATATTATGATTCAAGATCAAGAAATGGCTGGTTGTTACTAGAATTTATTACTATGACCACTAAACTAGTTTGGTTTTATCCAGTTATTAAAGGAAAGGCTGTTAAACATTAGACAATGCTAATTTAACAACTTAAGATAGTAGAACTGAAACCCTAACAAATCCCTACTATCAGACCAAGATTCTAAAATAAAGGGCTTGGTTTCAGGCCAGAGGAGCCTCCCCCCACCCCGATTTCCACTGTTCATGTAAATTCTGCCCCCCCCCCCCCCCCCCCTTTATTTATACACAGGTATAGAAAAGGTTATGTGAAACCCTTGGAGAAACAGGTACCAGTTCATTCCACTTGAAATGCATTGGATTTATACTGGGATAACAGATTTTGGCCCACTATCTTTTTATTTATACAAGAGAATAACAGAAAATGTAGCAGTGACAGAAATTAGCCTTTTTTAGATCCTTAGAGCCTCCTGGGTATCAGAACTGACAAAATTCAACTCAGAACACCCTCCTTTTTCTTAAAGGCCAATGCGTGAAACATTAAACATTACAGGTGGATTTCAAACACTAAAATGCAGAATACTGTCCTAAAATTCAGGGCCGTCATCATTAACATCAATTCAAACACAGTTACCAGTCTACAATCACCAAATGACAGGTGGATCCCATCCATAACCCTGTTGCAAACGTTCAGCAACGCACACTGTGTTGAGTAGCCAGATCAGACTCAGTCACAATGAGCAGGTGTAAGAGTAGTATTTAGGTCTGGACTTTCCATAGGACTGTTTTTTGTTGTTTTTTTTTTTAAAAAGTACGATACAGGCCAATGTTAGAGTAAGTCAGACTGAACTGTGATTTCATGACTGGCTGAGGACAACCCAAGTCCATGCTGCTGCTGAGAGGGGAAGTCCCATGTTCCCAGCCCTGTGTTCTCATCCCTTTTCTTGGGCTGACACTAGTGATCCCGCAGTCATGCAGTCTGCCAGACTGGGCTAAGCAAACTCTTACGGCTAATACTAATTTCTGTTTTGCCGATTCTGGTTTTGCTGGATGCTCATCCAACCAGCTGTATGGTTGCATGAGGAAGGGAGACGCAATTCAGAGCCTTAGTGGCAGAAAAGCAGCATTTCTGGTTGTGAAACCATACCCTTTTACCACTGTTTATTTCAACCCTGGAAAAAAATAATTTTTTTCACATGTGTGAAATTTCATTGTAATGAAAACCATTTCTTCAGCTATGAAATGTGTATCTGTACACAAGAAAGAATAAGACTACGGAGAGAACCCCTAAATATCCTTATCTGGGATTGTATCAACCCATCTGTTCCTTGTTCTATTATTTCCAGAACTATTAATCCCAGAAGGATTTTTTTCTTGGCATACATTACATAGCCTTACAACAATGAGACAGCAAACAAAGCTTCAGGCAAAGGCAAGTAACATAGGCTAGAAATTTTGCCTTCATTGCTAAACTGTACCACATGGGTGACCCGCTTGGAAGACAGTAACATTTTTACTTCCCCCAACATCTGAGCTTTACACTGGTACTGGACAAAGATTAAGCATTTCAATTCCACTGTGTTAAACCTCTGGTCTAAGTGTCCCCTAAGGCACTGACTTGTATGCTAGATTTACCTGCTTTATCAATGGAATCATATTGTTATAAAACACTTTACACACTTAATTCTGGTGTAGCAGCATCTATATAGAAGGATCACCTCTTACAATAAATCTGTCTAAATTAATAAATATCACAAAACCCTCTTTCAGTCAGTCAGTCCTAAGAGCTATATTCTGTTTCTGTAAGTCTGCACCTCCCTTAAGAAAAAAGTATTTTTCTATAATTGTTAGTTTATGCTTTTAATTTTTGCATAATTTTCTGCAAATGATAATAACATTTTAGTTTTCAAAAGTTTTTCATAAAATAGCTCCAAAGTTATGTAAATAATATTTTTCAGTTTCCCTTGTAATTTTTACTTTCCTTTTCCCCTAAAAGGCAGGGGGAGAGGAAAATAAGAGCTGGAACAATAACACGATTTTTGTTTAAAAATCTGTATCAATAAAAAGTGCCGATCACATTTAAACACACTTTCAAGTATAACTATACTGATTGCTCAACCAAAGATGAAGCTAAAACTCAATGTCAGAACAATTCTGAAAAAGACTAATTTTATGAGTGTTCTAAATCTCTTAATTATTCATTTTTTATTATTATTATATTCTACTATTATTATCTAGCTATTATTACCTCATTTATTGTATGACATTTTCTGTTTATCATCTACACACATTATCCAAAGAGACAGCCTAAAACTTTGGGAGAGAATTAGTGAAACAGTTCTTTGCTATAAACTTTGAAGGTAAGTGCCTCCATCACATGTGTATGTATACAAAGAGGAGGAGCCCCAAACTTTAAAGAGATCTTGCCTAACCTATAATATTGAAGCTCCGCTATGAAGTAGAGAGAACTGCTATGTAGAAATGTAACGAACTTTTAAGACTTGTTTTCATAAAATTCTTATTTGAGGAATATTCAAACACATGAGAAAGTAGCCCCAAAATACATATTCAAATTCTCACTTTCAAGTTTTTCAGAAGCAATCTTTGCATTTCTTCTTATTATAAATCCTAGTGTGACAGCAGGCCATTTCTCAACAAGGTCTTCATAAATAAGAAGGGTAGTAAAGAAGAGACATTCATTTTATCTTCTATTTCTGCATCACAGATGAGACTGATGGAGGTTCTTAGGCAAATGAGAAGTTTCAGTGCTCCCACTGAAATCAGTGAAACTTAAATATTTACAAATCAAATGAGATATACCAAGTATCTGTCAAACATGACACAGAACATGCTATTTATTATAAATGCCGCCCCCTAAGCAGCCCAAATCATGGCATTCACACCCATAAAGTTCTATGGTGCACAAGCTCAGTAAGTGGTAAATTGTATCCTAATGGTGGCCCCTCATCAGAGAAAAATGAAATCAAAGCTCAAATCTAAACAACTCAGTATTTTACCAGGACTTTTTGATTCTGTTCCACCTGTTGGATCTTAGGCTTTTGTTAAATGCTTCCTGTTTGGGTGTCTGCTTCCCACTTCGAAATGCCAATGTTCCTCAGAATCTGTGCTACTGCTGTGTACTGCATTTTTTAACTACTAGGCTCTAATCCCTGACTTCCACTGCAGCCTTGCCAAGACAGCTCAGTTAGTTTAAATTAGCAAGCAGCAGCATGAAGTATACCAATTCTCTTTCTGCTTGTACTAACTCCAACAGATGTATCTCAGTGGGTTCTATTTTCAGACCATATTTTTTTTTCCTTGTATTAGGAAATTCAAATCTACTCATCTAAAAAGGTTTAAGGGGAATTGAAGAGAAAGAACTGACTTGAAATACATTATTCCGTAAGTGTGCTCTCACCTGAAATAACACAAACTTAAAAGTTTGGCTAACACTGTAGTACTTGTACCGGGTCCTTTATCAGGGCTTTGTCATACAGACTGAGAGAGTGGATTTTGCGGCTGAGCCACATGAAAGTAAAGCTGCTTCAGGGCAAGTGGGAAGCTGATGACTCATCAGCACGAACAGCCCTCATGTTCTGACTCATTAACTGCTCCAAAACAGGGCCACAGCTCACACTGCCTTGGAGCACATCCAGTCATCCGCTTCCGGCTACACCACCATGGCTAAACATTGGGAAATCTGTTTACATCTCTGCAAGCAGAGCCAAATCGTTGCCCAACTTTTTCTCTCTGTCCCTCTGTTCCTTGTAAACAAAAAAAGGGACAAAAAGGAAACTTGTCTCAAGTAAAAGTCCACTCACAGTGCTTTGACACTGCGTGATGTGGCAGATATACTTTTATACAGATGGAAAGTTTTTTAAATTTAAGAAAATTACCTTGGGGCCACAACATCCTAGTCTATTATGTGAGCTGCCTTATGGTACTGCAGTGCAATTTCTGGTAAAACTACAGCCAGAGCCAAGCCACACAGTATTTCAGTCACTGTTATCATGCAGGATCTAGCAGCAAGAGAGAAATTGTATAAGGTTTTAGTGCCTTAGAAACTTACTTTAAAACATGCTGGTATAAAACAATCTATTGACACAAACCAGAGATGCTCCCAGTAACTACAGGAACAGCTTCCCCCTCCTGCCCTGCCAGTGGCCACATTCTCACCTCTCACAAGTCAAGGTGGGTTTTCTCCCCTGAGTAGGAACTAGTAGTTTTGGCCCTCTCCCTGATCCTGATGAAAGCAACCATTAGTATCACAAGTCAGCTGGCCCAGGATTCTTGAGATCACAACTGACGCGAGCAGCCTGCTTTCACAGTGACCACCAGTTCAGCATGGCCCCAGTGTAGCCTGAAGACAACTAGTGGAAATAACAAAGAAACATTCATGTTCATTTTCATTAAAGCCTTCCTCTGTGTAGGGGCCTAACCCACAAGGGTGCTAAGCATTCAGCCCTTCAAAACAATAAAAGGTTCAGCAGAGTTCAAAGTAATCACCTGTTTGCAGTTGTCATGGTTTAACCCCAGCCAGCAACTAGGCACCACGCAGCCGCTCACTCACTTCCCCTGCACCCAGCGGGATGGGGAGGAGAACTGAAAAAAAGTAGTAGTAACTTGTGGGTTGAGATAAGAATGATTTAATACCTGAAGTAAAATTAAATATAATACTAACAATAATAATAGCTCACCACCCACTAACCAATGCCCAAGCAGCAATCTGTGCCTCCCGGCCAACTCTCCCAAGTTTATATACTGAGCATGATGTCCAATGTTATGGAATATCCCTTTGGCCAGTTCGGGTCAGCTGTCCTGGCCATGCTCCCTCCCAGCTCCTTGTACACCTGCTTGCTGGCAGAGCATGGGAAACTGAAAAATCCTTAACTTAGGATAAGCATTACTCAGCAACAACTAAAACATCAGTGTGTTATCAACACTATTCTCACACTAAATCCAAAACACACTGTACCAGCTACTAAGAAGAAAATTAACTCTATCCCAGCTGAAACCAGGACAGCAGTATACTTTGTGAGGCCAAACACAATGTCGCAGTCAGTTCTGCACCTTGCTCATTCCGATCCTCTGCTACCTCCTTAGATCAGTTGGTACAACTGGTTTAGGCTATGGACAGCAACTCAAATCAGCAAAGTGATGCAGATTAAAACCAAACCTAATAAAAATAATTAATATATTGGATCAATTTAGGACAACTTAAGGGTTGGTAAAAAAGTTAGGAGTGATTCCTCAAGGCGGGAACTCTTCACACATTTCCTCATGGACTGTCACATTGGGCTAGATAAAATGTCAGCTTTCCAGAGATAAGGCCTGCAGCAGCGACCTGCATGCAACTTCCCTCCCAACAGCTAGTCTGACACAAGAGCCCACTGACCCTGGACATTCATCTCTGCACTCCCAGTGCAGTTTGCTGTCCCCCGCCTTCAGTTATGCTACAGTTTTCTGGGACTGCACTATAATCCAGATTCACAAAATTAAGTGGGTTAAAAAGAACCCTGAATAAGGAGGTAACTGTTTGATCAAGCAGCTGCATTTGCTTACCTTTAAACACGCAAAGTCCCCTCACCTATTTCTCAGCAACTGTCTTTTATAATCCAATAAGGTGACTTATGGCAGAGGTGAAAAGAACCTGTACTATTGCTAATTACTGTCATCGTTTCCTTCACAAGACAAGCGGGGCCTGTTCAGGATACTGTGCACCTCAGATATTTAGGCACTCACTCCCTGCCCAAAAGGCATTTAGAGGACCAACCTCACACCACAAAGGGCAATTGCTAAACAGAAGTGCGTTTGTTTGTGCTCCTGAATGCACATAAATCTATTTCTGTGAAAAAAAGAATCAAGATTGACTGCTTTCCAATCATTTTCTAAGTTAAATTTATTTTAAAACTTCGGTCTAATTCAAATATTCAACAACTATTGGTCTGGGAAAAAATTCATACGGTACATTCACATTAAGAAAAAAATAGTGAATATCAAGAGCAAAAAAAGACTTCATCCTGCATACATAACTGAGAATGTTAGCATACTTATTAATTATGGTGGTGCCTACTAGCCATAACTTTGTTTGCACCAAATGATAAATACCAATTGTTTACCGTAAGCCATCAGCCCTGGTACATTCATGCATCTCTAAAAAAAACTTAACTGCCTGAGGGCAGACAGTGAACTCACCACTGAGACAGTCGCTTATTTCTTCTCCTACAAGAGAGTATTAAAATAGAGTAGCTTGCTTTCATCTTTCCCAGTACCTTTTATACAACAGTAACTTTTACCACATCAGTCCCATCTGCAAATGGTTCACTGGTTTTCTGTTATTCCAGGTTCCATTCAAACTGACTTCTCATTTTAGAATTGTCAATGTACTTGACGCAGCCAATTTCACAGTACTTTATCATCTAATCCCCCTCCCCCTGTCCTTTGGCTCATCTAGCTTTGGCTTGATCTCTCTCTCTCTTCAAAAAATTTGTCTCAAGCAGACAAGGCACTAGGTTTTGGGGTTGGGTTGGTTTTTTTTTGCAACTCTTTCCATTGGAAGAAACATCCTCTATGGCTTTGCCTTGTGAGCTCCCTCAAAATTTTTAAATATTATCTCCTTTGCTCTACTTTTAAACTTATTTCACACTCTAGTCCCTTTCACTAGGGTTTGACTTCACAACTGCACAAAATCAGCTTTAGATGGCATTTAGATTGTTTTAAAGAGCCTATCTACTAAAAGTGAAACAGCCAAACAGATGTGAGTTTGGTGAGCTGTGCTGCAGATTGCAGAGAAAGGAAATACCCTTACTAAGAAGCAGAAATAAACAACTAAAAATCTCAGCTTCTTGCTAAATTATTTCAGAAAAGTTGGGGAAAAAAAAGGCAGCATACATCTTCTATTCTCAGGGGCCAGAACAAAGATCCTTTTTCTTGGACTATAAACTCTGGCTAGCTTTTCACAGTCTTTGTTATATTTGAGAGAGTTGGGGAACAGTTGATTCTGGTCGTTCACAGATAATTAGTTTGGAAGAGTCTGGTTTGGTTTTTGCTTACTACTAGAGACATCAGATACATAAATATGTTTCTAGCTCCAGAACAGTTTTGACATAGAAGCTATTTACAAGAAATCTTCTTTCTACTCCCTGGGTTTTACTAAATGTTGAATATTTCAAAAAAATGCTTCTTCCAGGCTTCATGCAGTATAAATTTTATAGCCTTTTTTCTAAATATGGCATTGTTAAAGATACTGTAAAAGCTATTTTTCCACCTGCAGTTCACTTCAAGTTAAATTTATTTTAAGCCTTGCCATTTTTTCATGTCACAGTTATTCCTTGCTAAGTGGAGTTATATAGCATTAAAAGAGAAAGTGTAAAGGTACTGAAATTAACTCTCTGATTTTTCATGGTAATGTAGATGGAATCAACATTTGAAAAGCTAATCTACCCATTATACCAGTTAAAATGCATAGTACTTTAAGATTTTCAAATGCCAAGTGAACTCAACTGGACTGTGAAGTTATGATTTTTTAAAACATATTTCTTGAGAACTGCTTCACTAACCTCACAGAATCTTGTTCAACTGTAAAAGTCTAGTATCACCAACTTAAAAATCTTAGCTCTATTATTCCTTCTGAAATGACCTTTATGTCTTGCAGTCACAGGTGAGCAAACCTTAAGATATGAATTGAATGCAAATAAACAATTACCCTACGTGCATGTGTCCAATTCCCACAGAAAGTAAAGGAATTTGTGTCTATATTGTGCTAAAAAAACAGGATAAGGGCCATGAAGGTCCTTCACTATACTGGATCTTTGACATCATGCAAGTGAATAAGCATGAAAGAAAACCATAGAACCAATATTCTTTGTCATTAAACAGAGAATTCAAAAACCATGACTCGAATCTAAAGAAATTAAATCTACTTAGCACAGTTTAATTTATTAAAAAAAATAGCAAGTCACAAGATTCCAATTCATCCCCCCAAAATCACATGAAGTGATCTTCAGAAGTATTATTTTACCCCTCTAAGGTAAGTGGAAAAAAAGGTGCACAAGTACCTAGTCCTGTGTAACAATTAGGATGAAAAAAATTACTGTGCAAATAAAAATATCCTTTTTTCTTTAAGAAAACCTTTGATCTTATTTCCCTCACACACTTCAAAATTACTTCCTTGCCTAGTGTCTGTTCCCAGGAAACTTCAATTGAAGGGTGAGACCCACCATGTACAGAAAAATAAAAATACTGGTTTGGGTAAAAAATTAACTCACAAATGAGTATTTTTAAATGCTTACCAACAGCAGTTACATCTATTGACATGTTTAGAGACCTCCAAACCCACTGTTCACTAGGGAAACACCAACAGCTCCCTAAGGATCACAGAAACAGCAGTGCCGCTGTGATACCACCATGAATTCCTTGCCTTAAGGTGGTTAGTTTGATCAAGGGTGGGGCCAGGAATCTCTGAAGGGGATGTAGAGGATCAAGGAAATTCTATAATTAAGCAATACTTTACAGCAGCTTATGTCAGCTGTTGGAACCAGTGGGAGGACTGGATGGGGAGTGCCACAACAACTAGCAAAAGTCTTCCTCACCAGACCATACGCAGCCTATCACCCTCAGCACTGTCCCTGCGTCATGTCTTACCAAGGTCACCTTATACCAACACCTGTTGGTTCTGCAACTTGGGGATGCCCTTCAGTTATTGCTGTCATCTTTCTAATCCTGAAAGGGGGAGGAATTTATTGTTCATTAAAAAAAGTGAGAAACATTTTAGATTGTCTCTAGTAAGAAAACTACATTTGCTATGTGCTCCCTTGGATTTTAAAAGAGAATTTGTGAATGCTTCTTTGTAAGACTCCTCCATTAAAAACTCTTAATTATTAATACTAGTGGGTTAATTAATTCTCAACTTCAAGTAGCTTTAGTTTCAAAAGATCATAGAATCACAGAATGGTTTGGGTTGGAAGGGACCTTAAAGATCACCTAGTTCCAGCCCACCCACACCCCACCCCGGGCAGGGGCACCTTCCACTAGAGAAATATATATTGGATATATTGTAATTTATATATACAAATGTTTTATATTTCTTTGCAGATATTCTATCTTCTCCATGGCCATTATATGCACAAAAGAAGGGCAGGACATGGTTCAATAACTGTATGAGAATACACTGTTCTGTCTGTAGCATGCAGTTGCGATTCCTCTTCCTTCGCCCCGCTTCTTTTCCCTTTCTCTCACCACAGACTGGAAAATTTCAAGAACCAAGTTCTGCCTCTCATCACAACATGAAAAGGCTTTACAGAAATGACAGCACCATGTCCTAACATCATGCACCCACCTGTGCATTTGATAACGGTAACTCATTAAGTAAATGCAACAGTCCCCACAATGTGGGAACTACCTTCCAAACATGTAAGAGACAGTCACTTCTCTTAATGTAAAGCTTGAAGATCATGCAGTAATTTCAGTAGGATAGTCCAATTTTTATGGCTTGTCACTTGTTTACAGCTCTGTTAAATGCAAACTTAAGTGGAAATGGGACCAAGTTAAATTATGACCTGCATCACATCTTGTTAAAGACAATGAGCTTCACTCTGGCATGAGCCCACACAGAACATGTTTGGAGAAAAATCTTTATTGGCATAGACAGTTTACATGCCAGACTGTGCAGACAAAGCATCAACTGCATTAGGTTTGCAGTTGTCTTAGTCTTTTCTTTTAGCTTATGTTTACATTACACACAAAAAAAGGAATGTGAAAAGTTTAATACAATGAACCGGAATAACATACTCAGTGTTAGCTTCTTTTGGTCCTCTCATGGTTGTGCACTCTGATACCACTGTTAATTATATAATCACACACTATTTTTCCAGAGTGTGCCTGCTTTACTTACTAAGCGCATTTGACTATTCAAAGACTCAGTTACTGATGTGCTATTTTTTCTTTATCTAGCATGCAGATATAATAAACTGTGTTTAAAAGATGAGTAAATCATCACAGTGCAACTTTAGAGATTTCCATTCAGTTTTGCACCAATGTCCCCATTTTACAGATCAGGAGTACAACATATTTAGAAGTATCCAGTAATTTCAGGGAGCACTTTGAACTCACTGGCACTTAAGAGTAAGCTAGTGTAGCTAGTCCACATCTACAGCTGCCGCAAAGCACTCCGGGTGGCCCCTATTGATATCCTCGAAACAACTGGTGGTAGGCAGTCAGAACAGCTGTTAAGTATTATTTTCTAGCTTCAGCATTTTAATTATCTGCTGACATTATTGACTGTTAATCAGGAAAGCAAAAAAGTTTGCCTTATTCAAAGCCAAAATGTTAATAATATTTTGCAAAAGATCATGCGCATGGTATGTACATATGAAGAGAAAAAAACTATTAGGTTGAAGAGCTTAAAGCTGCATACAGTTCAACAGTTGGAAAGAGTAAGATTTTATCATTTATTATATCACTAAAAGCACACAAACACATAAAACCAGCATCTATCAATTCTCCTTTGAAAGTACAGCAATTAATAACTAACATTCAATAGTTCAACTATTCATTACTGTAGTAAGTTCAAGGGACAGTCTACAGTATTTCAACCTGCAGGTTTAGCTAATAAAATTCATGGTACTTGCTTTTTCAGACATCAATAATGTTTCATGAAAATTTCATGAAGTTTTAACAAGGAGACACAATGTAATTATTAAACTGATTGAACCATGGACTTCATTCTCCTACTGCATGTTCATCATAATTTCTAATCTTGAAGCTGGAACATTACATAAGTATTTGAATATTTATTATTTTATGCTAAGTACTAATTAAAATAACTTCTTCAGTGAAAAGAGTTGCTCTTTTCCTGAATTAGTTTCAGCATTATTTGCTACTGTGAAGAAAACTTCAAGAATGTCCTGCTAAGCTTCCCTGTAATTGACTGATTCCATTGTTGGTATACACTGAGGACTTAAAAAACATTAAACTAGTTATACAAAGGGAAACAAAACACCCTTTGAGTTCTATTGACAACTTAACCTTTAGAATTTGGATGAAATCCCAACTCTTGAAAGGAAGAAAATAAGGAACTGAATGAAACTGTTACATAGAACATTCTTACAGGATTTTTTAATGTATACAATATACAATGACATTAATGCAGTTGTTTACTTGATGAGTGCCTGTAGCACTCGTATTTAGAGACATATTAGTGATTCTACTAAAATCATGTTTATCTTATTTTAGGGGAAAAAATGGAAAAATCTGAAGACAAAATATTCCTTTGAGAGAGATACATGAGACTTTCAGGTTCATGAAGTTACAGAAATTATTTAATATGTTATAGAATAAAAAACAATTAACTGTCCTCCACTTGAACTAAAGGGCTATAATCAGGTTTTGTTGTGAATGCCTCTATTCACCAATAAAAAAGCCATGTCAAAAGTGACCATATTTATGAACAATCATGGTTTACATACATGAAATATAAAATGGTGCTGTGTTGTAACAAGAAATGGAGAAGCAGCCCAATCTAATAAATGTTCTTTTACTATCAAGCTGGCATTTCTAGACAAGCTGTTATTATTTTAACATACTCTGCATTCCAGTAAAAATAAATAAACAAACAAACAAGAAACCCCCTTTCAACTATGCAGAATCCCCTTATAGGGAAATAATAAAAATCTTCCCCAGGCAAGAACAGATAATGGGACAGACAAACAACCCAGAACAAAACAGGACATAAAATCCCTATGAAGTTATAGAAAAATTCTCCTTTAAAGTTGTATCCCAGTGCATTGGCCAGAGGCAGAGAAATGTATGACACTGCAGAATTTGGTCCCAGAATTCTCTTCTGCAGTCTAGATATTATTTCACATTTTGCTTTCCGAGGCTGTCAGAAAATCACCATTAATGTTGCCAGAGCATTGTTCATTTTGCATGTGCATAAAAAAAAAAAAAAAAAGAAAGATTTTTTTCTAGTACTGGTGCTCTTTTGGTCAGAGAATTAATAGGGTTGAACTCATACCATAATACCAGTAACACTCTGCTATTTGTGCTATTTAACTAACTGTCATGTACTGTTTACTCTTTGTAATTTGAAGAATAACTGTCAAGAGCTTCAGATAATTGCAATATATTCAAGCATACTTTTGTAAAAGGTTTTTGTTGCAGAAATAATTTATTTTCTACTCCAAAAGCAGGCACATCTGCAATCCTGTCTGCCTGCTGGTTTTGATACCATAGAGGGACCAGCTTTTCTTAAAAAGACAACAAAACGGTGTTACCACAGTCTCTAGAATTTCTTTCCACAAATGCACAGCAGTTGTTCTAACTTTTTCCTATGACAAGCTCTCTTTTTCCAGTTCTGCTTGGTCAGAGTTTCCAAACGATAACATGAATTGGCTTGAAGAATATATTTCCCAAACAGATGATTCTCCTTCACTGGAAACTGAGCACTCTGGCTCAAAATACACACATTTGTGCAAAGCAGTTCCTGGTACTGCAACTCTCATTCAAAGATCATTCTCACAACCTCAGCTTTCAGGTCAGTACATTTATTAAGCTCCAAAAAAAGTCAAAATAGCTTCTGCTCTCTGAACTTTACAGGCAGCAATCTTTATATTTTAATAGGAAGGCCTGTGGCTACAGCACAACAGACATGCAGAACCAAACTAGACCCTAAAATACATTTTTTTGTTTTTCCTCAAAGCCCAAACCCCCTAATTGTTCAAACCAAGATTTATACCTCGTCAATAAGACTTTAACTAGTTTGCCAAAATTACTTTGGCAAAAGCATTTTCTCCTCTGATTTAGTTAAAACATAAGCAATTAAAAATAATATTTAGGCAACCAACTTAATTCACTATATCACAGATATATATTTTTTAAATTATAATTGTATTTTTATGTATATTTTTATTCAGGTGAATAAAATTACTTTAGATGTCTATTTATCTACCACAATAGTGGCTGTGAGGTAGCTAAGCTTATTTTAAATTTCAAGTTCCCCAAATCTCTCGGTATTTTAGAAAATTTTTTTTATTACTGAAAATTGTCAGGAACAACTTTGTGACTGTTAACTATAAGTGCTGAAGTTTCATCAGCTTGCCAGTGATGCAATGCATCACACTTTTGTTTTGCAGATTTATGGAATGAAAGAAGCAGACACTGAAAAAAGGGCAGCTCATAGTTGCGTTACAAGATTGCCTGCTGCTTGTGGAAGCAAATCTTCTATTGATTTCATTGGGGGTGATGCTTGTCCAAGAAGCATGAAATTGCTTAGAGGGATAAGAAAGAATCTGTGCTTCATGCTGGTAATCTAATCACCAAACTCCGTTTTTCGGTCCCTGCTCTCCTTTCAGTGTTATATGGTGTAGAGTAAGAAGCATTCTTTCAAACCTGTGTGTCTGAAGTTAAATAAACACTTCTAAATTTCTTTTATAACGTGTAATATATGTACATAAGGATGTGGACATGTGGTTACTTGAAAGAGTTGTACTGCCCAAGCATTTTGGCAAGGTTTGAGAACCCTGCCCTCCCAACACCAGGGTCTGTACTAACTAGCCTGCTAGTCAGTGGTAACTACACACAGATGACATTCTTGCAGACAATCATAGCCAGAGGGGTGGAGGATCCATACATATTTAAAAAACAACCAACTAACCACCTTGCCCCCCCTCCCCCCCAACCCAACAACCCCCAAACTTTTAGATCTCATTCATACAGTGGAAAAAAGTTAGACTCCGGACAATATGGGCAGAGAAAGAGGGTATCAGGATGCCTTTTACATTTCCTCCATAGAATAAATTCAGTGAGAGAAAATCTGCTTCTTTTAAACTAATACTGAGACACCTGTGAACTGGAATGGATCAGAACTTCGTCTTATTTCCTCTATTTGGACCATTTCTATCACTACTGAGAATACAGTAAAGACAAAAGACAGTTCAGGATAAACATGTTTTTAACAGACAGAAGGCTGAACAGAACATTGCTCTCTTCCTAAGTTCTCATAAGGTGAAGAAAAGGAAAGCAATCAACCAACATCAACTGATGTATGCCAAGGAAAATGGAGCATAGCTCTTTCCTCTTCCCTGTAAGATTACGAAGAAATCCATTAGGACTCCTGATACTCAGAAAATACCCTCACTTTCAGGACCTGAAGAAACATCTGATGGATTCTATTAAAATAATGACAAAACCCTGTCTCTCATCAACATCTTCTCTGCTATTCCATATTACCCATTTAGGGGGTTCCCTCAGAACATGGGAAAATTTCAAAGGGTTCAATTTCTTACATGACATATACACATGAGAAAAATCCCACCACTTCTTCCAGTGAATTGACTCACAGCAAACAAATTAAGACTGATTGAATTTCTTGTAGCATCTGTGTGTTTACATGTTTTTATTACCCCCTTGCTTTCAATTTTGAAGGTCAGAGCTCAGAATATAAAAAAAAAAAGTTTAATAAAGAAATGGTTCTTTTCACAGTTGGCATTGGTTATCCACTGCCTTCTGCTTACACCACTTTTACTCATGGGTTTTGTGCTGTGAGGTCCTCAGTACTTCACTCTACTAGACAAAAATGTGATCAGGTTATAAATAACTTTTTCAGGAGTTTCTTACAAAATTTTGACTCCCAAAATATTGGTTCCAGCTCTTCAGCAAGTTTTAGTACACAAAGGTTGAGAGATGTCCTATTTCGATTGTTTTGTTTTTTTTCTTTATGATTCATGGTGGAGGTGATTAGCTAGCAGATGAATTTTTCTTGGACCTTATTTCTGCCTTCCATATGATGAACTGATTAGTTCCCATGGAAGAAAAGGCAGTACAAATAACCATACTAATCGCTAGAGTTCAGAAAGTTGGCCTTTTACAATCTCAAACTACTGTGTATCCAGGAAATCCTGCCAGACAGTCACTGTTTGCAAATGGTTGGGAAATGTGATCGTCTGCCATGAAAAACAGATGAAAAGCAGGATCTGGTTAGAAGACCAAGCCTTTGCCCAAACAAAACCTTTCCAAAATAAAGAAACAATGTCTGGTAGCTGACAGTTGACCTCAGCTGAGGAAGGGTGACAGTTTGCACTGGTGCTCTCTGTACGTAATTTGAGAATTTTAAACGAGGCCAGAATTTCAAATAAGATTTAGCTGAACATAAGGAATTGCTGTCAATTCTGACACTGCAGTAATATTTCGATCAAATGTAGTCTACTTGAAAGGAAATCTGTCTTTTTTAAAATCTAAGTACAAAGGTGGACAAGCAAGACTTCCCTTAAGCTGAGAATAACGTATAAAAATACACATTTAACAGTGTAGGTGCATCTCACCGATTTACAATGGAGAGCACAATTCCATTAGAATTACAAGTGCACACTTTTTTGAGAATTACTTGTACAAGTATGAGAAGTTATGTATATTTCATAGGAATATACTGTGCTGTATTTAAAAGGAATAATGCTATGATATTGAAGCAGCACATATTAACTACATTATTAGCAGTTTAGATGCAGGCCCTAAGCCTATTTATTTAGTAATGGAAAAGAGAGTGACTGATCAGGTAATGTTTAACCTATACATTAAACCTGGGTAACAAATATAATTTTGGGGCGGGGAAAAGAGAAAGAGGCTTGCTATCCTCAGAAAAGGTGTGACTATTTTTTTAATATTAGAATGCTGTAGCATAGCTATGAAAAATGCTAATATTGACTGGAAAAACATTAAAAAGGCAGTGTCACAGAATACTAAAATTTCCTAATAAACCATTTAACATCTGGTATCTAAAATCCAATCTTTAAAATCTAGTAGGAATGAAGTATTTTAGACCAGCTTCTTACCTGGAAAATAGTCTCCCTGTATTTCAGTTGGACTTCTTCTTAAATAGATGCAGAATTATTTCATAGAAACATGCAATATCCTGAGTTGGAAGGGACCCACAAGGATCATCAAGTCCAACTCCTGACTCCACACAGGACAACCTAAAAGTTAAACCAGGTATCTGAGAGTTGTCCAAATGCTTCTTGAACAACAACCAGCTTAGTGCCATGACCTTTACCCTGGGGAGCTTGTTCCAGTGTTTTACCACCCTCTCACAGGACAACTTTTTCTTAATATCCAATCTGAACTTCCCCTGACACAGCTTTAAGCCATCCCCTTGCATCCTATCACCAGACACCAGGGAGAAGAGATCAGCAACTCCCTCTCTGCTCCCCCCATGAGGAAGCTGTAGAGAGCAGTGAGGCCACCCCTCAGTCTTCTCCAAGCTGCACAAACATAGTACCTTAGCAGCTCCTCCAAAGTCATGTCCTCTGCTCCTTTCACCACCGTTGTTGCCCTCCTTTACAACTTCACATTGTAAATATTTTTGGTAAGACTGTATTTTATTGAGTTCAAAGCCTTAAAATCCTTTATGGTCTTTAAAAAAACAGGCAAAGAATTTGTAGCATCCAAATTCAATGAAATAGTAAATGAAAATGAACCTTGACCAAAAATAAACTACTAGGAGGCAAAAGAAAGCAGGAGAATGCAATTGCAGATATGACCTGCAAGGAGCTCTGTCATCTTAATGAAGATTTGTCATGTTTTATTGGCATACTGTGTTCAGAAGAGGAATAAAGCAGTCCTATTTCAAAATTTACCTGGTAAACTTTAACCATATGTTGGCACTTTCATATTTACAATAATGAAAGTAATCAGGTTATCACCTGACTGAGAGGTAAGAGCAATCATCCTGTATTTTTATTTTCAGTTCAGCTTCTATCAGCCAAAACAAATACACAGAGACTTTTTCTTTGGGTGCAACTGAATTGTGACCTGAGATACACATCAGATATGTGCCCCTAAAGGTATGACTACAACACTGATGAAGTCAGAGGGGACTGACATTACTGTCCTTGACACAGATAGGGGTTGTGTAGTTGTCATTGTTCTTGCATATAAAGAAGCCAGGGAAAGGAATCAAATGGAGCTGTTTCCTTGTCTCATCAACCAGTGCCTGCATCAGGGGTCATACCAGACCAAGAGGAGCAGGAGGCCACTTCAATGTCTGGCTGCTTCTCAGTCCCTTATCTCCATTAGTAAAACCAGTAGCAGGAATGAAGACCTAACAGAAGAGTAGCTCTCTGCTCCTACCAGGGAAGGAACTGAGTAACAGCTGAAGGAGAGGCAGAATATAAATCACTTGAGGGGCAGCCGGGAGGCCACTGCCAATTGAACCACCAAAGAGGAGGGGGGAAATTATTTTCTACACTTTTAAAATATGCTCGTCTCACTCATCTACTGGGTTCAACTGACTGTACATGCTCTATATTTTTACTTTCCAATGTCACAGTGTCTTCCACTACCAAGGATATTATTGCTGTGTTATTCCCATTGAAGTCAGTGTCAGTACTTACACTAATTCCCCTTAGACTGCATCATATAATACAATCTTATGTACCGATTTGTTGACATAAAGCATATAAATAAAAACAGACAAGCACAGGAAAGAAATAAGAATTGCTGTTTTTTTCCCTCATGGCAACTAATTGCCTTCTGCTACCACAAACTACTGACCCAGGGCTAGTGTGAAGCCATCGATCTTCTCTGGACCTTCCGTACTCTAAGACATGAAGGTCAATATATGACCTGAGACAAATAACAACTTAGTATTTCCACATGATTATTGTTCCTCCCCAAGCTTTTCTGTATGCTCTCTGGAAACACTGCAATGATATTCTAAAAGTATCAACATACTACACACAAATAGACAAAATCCCACAATATTGCACTCCAAGTCATTTCTTACAGACATCTTCTTCAAAAACAGACAAGTCCATGTTTTTCTACCAAAGCTGAACATATGGAGAAAAAAAAAAAAGCCAGACTTTTCTTCTCATTCAATGCGAAATGAATGTTACACGTAACAGCTTCTGCTGAGAGCCCCTAGACTTAATTAACATTCTGCAGGTCACCCAGTTACAGAGCTTGGCTTTGAAAGACTCAGCTGAAAAATAAAACACTATTTTGTGGCTGTAATTTACAAGACAGTTTTGTCACCCACAATTAAATGTTATCTTAAATTTGGAATTTTTAAGTATACATTTGCCTGACTGTGCCCACAAATCAGACAGCCAGATTATGAATTCCTTTTTCATTTTACTAGAGACACATTTGGAACCTCAAATCTGGAGGAAAACTACAGATCCAATCACTGTTTCATAGGTAATCTCTCATAACTAGGAAAAGGACTGAACACATCAGGAAAGTTTACAAGGCTATCCATAGGACTGGCACAGCTCACCAAAGGGCACCAGAGAAACTCCAATAAGAAGATAGTATTTCTGTCTTTGGAACAAGTTCAGCAGTGTGCAGTAAGTAAGGTAGGAGAACACATGAAAGGAGATGAAGTAAAGCACCTAGCTGTTTATTAACTGTGAACTTTTAATCCTGTGTAGTGAATGAGTCAACAAGCCAGGGAAATAATATGCAAGAGCATAACTAAAGACAGCTTTAGCTGTCAAAATAAAGGTTGCGCAGGGCAGTAAAAACTGGATCTAATAAAGCAGCACGAAGTTTCACAGAAAAACAAGTTAACAGGTCTGGTTACTACAAACATGAATGACAAAGGGGGGGGGAAGATGGGCTGAGAAGTTGTAATTGTTCAGGCACTAAATTCATTGCAAGCTATATATAAGTTTCAACTTACCCTGATCTTTTTTTCATGTAGAATGCATGTCTGGCTTCTATTTCTGAAGTTGTGAGTTGCGAGCCATCCAGTTTGTAAAAAAGGTTTAAAAGGCCAGCAAGCATCTTCACAGTGTAATCAGCTGGAGATCACCAAGAGCTGTTCACTACTCCTTGCAGCAAGGAATATTAAACTTCAATGAGTTCTGCATAGTCATGACTGCAAAACTCATTTACTGCTGTGTTTCACAGCAGGCAGTTAGCTTGCTAAATCCACAGAGCATGAAGCACTGCCTAAGTGGATGGGACCTTCCGTACGCCTTGCTGAGGTGCGTCAGCTTCAAGAACTAATTCTGGAAGAGGCATCCAACTACAAAACCCCAGCAAGAGAACGATGTCTTTGGCAGAAAGAAATACACTTTGATTTCAGTCCAACCATGCAGTTACAACTCTGTGGTCAGAGAAATAGTGGTGGTTATTCCCAGAACAAGTGATTTTCACAGATGTTCCTAAAGCACGTAGTTGTCATAACACATGATGTTCTCTCTGTATCTTGTACAATAGAGGTCCCTTTCTTTTTAGCAACTGTGATGTGCCTAAAACAAGACTCTGTCATACATACTAACATGCCTGTTCAATTCATCAAAACTAAACCCAGTTCCACAGTCCCACCTGGCATCAGCAGAAAGGAACTGGGGGAGGAGGGGAGGAGCTGGGCCAAACCCCTGCAACAAAAAAAAACATCCCCACAGCAAGAGTTGGAGAGTATTCTCCAGCCGTTATGGAAATCAATTAGTTAACCCCTATATTATATAGCACTGGTTTACTTTTGTCTGTCTGTGAGCAGCTATATGAACAATTTCTAATGAATACTTACACTTCTCTCTCATCTTTCTACAAAGCAAAAATCCCTCCAGATAGGGATCAGCTGTTTTCTCTCAGGTGCCAAATATTGTGGACTTTAATCCAACACTCCAACTGATTTCAGTCAGTTGCTTAGTGAGAGCCAAAACCACCAACTCTTATTAACACATTAAACAAATGCTTAATATTTTCATTAAAGATGTAATCTAGACATGGCTATTTTACTGAACTCCCCTGTCTTATTTCTACTGAAGTGAATGGCAAAACATCCACTGACTGCAGGGCCAAGTAAGAAGCAGTAAACTATTCAAATACTCTGTAAGTAAAGAGTACAGGCCACAAGCAGTAATTGTTTAATGTGGGTAGATGTCTTTGAAAAGGGATCATCTTTCACTCACTCCCTCTTAAGGCATTTAAACTAAATATTCTTCATGGATAAATCTTTCTCACTGACATAGAAAAAGAAATTACTTCTATCTTAGCAGTTCCACTTTTTTCCAACCTCAAGAAAAATATTCTGAAGATTTTTAGTAACAATGGTATTATTCAAGAGCCAAAAGAACCTGGGCTCGACATGCATGTGATCATGTAATTTATCAACCCTGGATTTAAATTTGTAGTCCTTTTAATGGCATAATTAGCCCTGATACCTGAGGTTTGACCTCATACAGAAAAGGAAGGCCAAACTAGCTGTGTGAACTGAAGAACAAGTATGTATGCCTTGCTTATGTTTAAAGTGATCATCATCTTGCTTTAGATTATTTTAAGCAGGTAAGCATTAAGTGGAATTAGAATTAGCTTAATAATACTAACAGATTAAAGACTAAAACATAGTCTAGTCATTACAGCAATTACAAATGTCATGTCAACAAAAAAAGCTACTATTTTGATCTCACCATGATGTGATACAAATAAATGGATCTGTTAAAGATGACTCTCAAAATTACAAAGTAAAAATAATGGATCATATCCACCAATTTCACTGACAATTCTATAAAGACCCTGTAAGTCTGTTACAATGATAAATAATATTCCATTCACCTAGCACTTTCCAATTAAATACCTCTGGGACTCAGCCACATTCAACCAGCTCCAGACCACAGTTAGTATTAAAATTTCCTGACTTGCCAAGAACAAAAAAGTGTGGAAATACAGACCAAATGTTGTATTCAATCATCATGCAGTGATGGACTGGAATGGAACACTGATCAGCTAGCTCTCAGTCCTGTTTCAACCACTAGAAACCAATATGCTAAAATATACTACGATTTTTTTTGCATTGGACTAACAACCCATTACAAAATATATTAAAAGACAGTCTTGTCGTCAACTTCTTATGCTTATTTAAAATGTTTGCTATTAATCTTCATTACAATTTTTTAAATTCCAAACACATGAATTGAAGACAAAACTCTTCATATCAAATAGTGAAAAATGGTACTTCTATTGCCTACTTTGCGCATGCAGATTGCGTTAAAACACACAGGCACTTTTTTCATAAAAGCCCTCTTGGAATAAAACTCACGCATATGATCTTCCTTTCAAAGCAATTTGCCGTACAATTTAACAAACCTACATATGGTTTGCATTGTGTATTTCTTCTTTAACAAAACATTGCCCTGTAAAATCCAAATTGTCTTAGAATTAAACCAAATTGGTAAGCTTTTTATCTTTATTTTGAAATACCTGTATTTAACTGCTTTACACTGAGGTGAACTTCCCAGGATTTTAAAAACGTTTATTTCATTTCAACTTAAAAATGAAAAATCAGTATAAGGGAAGACTTTGCACGATGCATTTCGGTCTAGCAGAGATGATCTGGCAGGTCAAGACTCTTGCACATCCCATCTGGAACTACACTATCAAACGAATACTCATTCAAATGACTCAAAGGAGTGAGTCATTTGTAAACTGCAATCTCTCAGCAGTTAACTTTTTTTTTTAAGCTGTGGTTTAAATAAAATTTCGTGTATTGATGAAAATTTTAAAGACTGGCATAGCTTTGTCTCAAAGACCCCAAGGTAAAACACGAAAAGCAGCTTTTGCAACTTTACTTTTTTGTAAAAAGGCTGGACACTGATTGACTAGAAAACATTTCCCTTCTGCCAGCATCTAAAATGCTATCTAAAAAGGCAAGCTGCAACACTGACATGCACAATAAAGTCAGGACAAATGTCACGTCTGTATCGTGGAATTTTTGCAGTGATATTTCTTTCCGTATGGCCCCAAGAGGAATTTTAGTTGACTTCTTTTTCTTCCCTGCTGTTCCTAGTGCAGTCATCAAGAAAAAACCACCACTTCAAAATAGACAAATTTATTCGTTATGAGAAAATTTGTGCTCTGCAATCAAAAGCCTAAAAGCAATTTTGGAGCTTGGGATCAAGATGCCCCAGTGAGTTGAGCTGGAGCCAGTCAAGCAGGTTGTTGGCCGTTACAAACTATCAAATACATTTGAATTGTTTTGTGCAATGAATCTGCAAAGGCTGTGAACCAAGTGGCACCACTCCACATTTGGATACAAATCTACAGTTTCTCTCAACACTACCTCAAAGGCAGAGACTTCAGCTATACAGGGTCAGCTTAATTTCTGATGGTCTGCATTATGCAAGCGCTCTTTAAATACAGTCAAGATAATCTTACTACAGAGTGTTTTGTCTACCTGCAGAAGTGAAAACTGAACTTCACATATTTTCAATACACCTGTTTCATTACAGTTTTTAGGGAGTTCATCTCGTATCTGTCAGAGGGCGAAAGCATGAGAATAAGTTTTTTAACTTGACTTTTCTTTTCCTTAGGATGCATTCCTGTTAGATTTCTAAGCTTCTTTCCACCGTCATGGGTATTAAAACATGAAGGCCTAATCTTTAAGTTCTAACAATGCTTGTGTTAAGGGGATACTTTTTCACCAACAGGGAAAAAGAATAGTAACAAAGGTACCAGAGTGGAGGACCAGGTTATGCACAGCAAGGTAAGTACAAAACTAGTACCAGTGATACACCAAAGTATCAACACCTCATCACTCAGTTATTGCTTAGGATTGCATATACTTAGAACCATCATCCTACTGCAGTGGTTACTGTGGCACGTGCTTTTTAATATTCCACTTTCCTTTCAGCACGCAGTCATTCTGCTTTTTAAAGATGCAAGATGTCGGTGGATATTTCCACCATACAGGAAGGCCAGAGTAACAGATCTGTATGCATATCTGAGAAGAATTTGCCTTTAGGATTAATTATTTCTATAGCAAAAAGAGCCATGCTTAGTAATGTGATTATTAATATGCAGGGTTTTTTCAGTCTACTAAAATTAACTGGAACATTTTATCCATTAATCATGTAATCCCATTTCAAAAAAATCTCAAACTCATACAGTCCAGAAAGAACTTTCAGCTCAAATTTCCCCATTTGTTGTTTTATAGTCAGAATCTGTACCAGCCATAGTGCAGCAGTAGTACTGAACATCGTGACAGATAACATAGCTCACAAAGGTGCACAGACTGGATGCTTTCAAAGTACATGCTGCTGTGCTGAAGCTGCTTTAATTTGAGGTTTTCATATGTGTAGGTAGTTCTTTGGTTTTGTTTTTTAACAAGCTCATCTTAAGTTGTTCTTCACATAAGGTTTAGATAATATGAGGAAAACAGTAAAACTGTAATACCTCCTCAGTATCTAACAAAGAGGTACTTCCAGTTTGCTTTATACCTTTACAAATTAAACTGTAAGTAATAGTATACATTTCTTTTTCAGTCTGTCTTCTTTATAGCTTCCTGTTTTTTCTAGAAAAATGAATCAGACATTTGTTTCTCCAAGATAAAAAAGACGACTGAAAATATTGTTCTAGTAGAGGCCATCCTGACAGAAAAAGGAAGTGTTCATGAGACAATATCCTCAGCAAAAGGCATGGTTTTAGTAAAGCAAACGAGACAGTACCCCAAAACTACTCAAATAAATGCAAACCTATGTCTGTATCTACAGGAAAAGTAGTACAAACTGGAAAATGACAGTACTCCTGTGTCTGCATGTAAAACAAATGGGGATGCAGTTAAATCTTATGCTTTTCTTTCACCTTTTAATGTGCTACTCTGTTACAAGAGAGATCTGTAATAATTGCTAAAAACCAGCATGTCAAAACCTCAAAATTTAATGGATGTTTTGAGAAGTATTTGACTATAAATATACTGCACCAAATATTGGAATCAATTGCAATGCCTAAGTTTTGGCAATTATTTGACAAGAAAATCAACACAAGAGCCTCCATATAATAATCTAGTGTAATATACAATGTAGTAACTATAATAACCTCTCAAATCTGAGGTGTTTTTTTAAAAAGCGGACCATCAGACATGAGGAGGATTACTCCTTTTACCTAGCACAACCCCAGATCATGCAAGAGCTGCTTTCTATAACATATAGCACCTGAAACCACATCTGGTGCCACAGACTGTTCATATATTTCCATGTGGCAACACAAAAAGGTGACCTGCCACAGTAGCAAGGAACTTCACCCAAACGTTTGGCAATGGAACACCATGGCAAGCCTGTTTCTGTCAAGTAATTCACAAGAGATGGCAGATCTAGCTGTTGATATAATTAAACAGAATTTAAGGAATCAAAGTTAGATCATCCCTCTGTCCTCAGAGCAAGTCTACCATGGAAAGAAACTAAACCTAATAATATGAATCACTCAGTCACTGCAGATGACTGCTTAAAATAATGTTTCTCCATAGATTTGGGTGACTATTAGCATGGTTAATAGCAAGAGCTACCTCTTCTTTACAGTTTATGGACCAGAACTGCAAAGTTATTTGTGAACTTACTGCACAGTAAATTACACTAGACAAATGGGTATAGAAGCCTACAAATTTATATTTCTATTGTAATATTCTCATTATACACACATAACACTCATTACACTGTAAAAGGGCGGGATATTAAAACAAGATTTCTGCCTATCAGAGAAGTTTCTGCAACTGTGTTAAGAGGAAGAGCAGGATCAAAAAAACTTAAGAAGTTTTTATGAAATGTAAAGTGGATTATATGAAGGAGTTGTCTTTAACAGAAGGCAACTGGACTGGATTCCTGCTACATCCTATGCTTCTACAAAATAGTCACCATAAACTGAAATTACATGAAACAGTCCCATGGCAAAAAATTTTTTGCAAACCTGTTAGTGTCAATGACTCAGATTTCCCATTTTCAAGAACACAAGGGTTTTTTTTAATATTGTCACTAACAAACAAGGTTGACAAAACTCTCCTGTAATTTGCTTATGTGAAAAAACTCAACATTTTTGCAAACTTCTGGTCTGAACTTTTTTTAGGGGGGTGTGCTGGTTTTGGCTGGGATAGAATTAATTTTCTTCATAGCAGCTGCTATGGGGCTATGCTTTGTTTTTGTGCTAAAAAGTGTTGATAATACAGGGATGCTTTTGTTACTGCTGAGCAGCGCTTACACAGAGCCAAGGCCTTTTCTGCTTCTCACCCCACCCCACCAGCGAGCAGGCTGGGGGGGGCACAAGAAGTCAGGAGGGGACACAGCCAGGACAGCTGACCCCAACTGACCCAAGGGATATTCCAGACCATACGACGTCATGCTCAGCCTATAAAGGGGGGGGGGGGGGGAGAAGAAGGAAGGAGGAGATGTTCAGAGTGATTGTGTTTGTCTTCCTACCATTACACATGATGGAGCCCTGCTTTCCTGGAGATGGCTGAACACCTGCCTGCCCGTGGGAAGTGGTGAATTAATTCCTTGTTTCACTTTGCTTGCATGCGCAGCTTTTGCTTTACCTTTTAAACTGCCTTTATCTCAACCCACGAGTTTTCTCACTTTTACCCTTCCGATTCTCTCCCTCATGCTGACGCAGGGCAAGTGAGTGAGCGGCTGCGTGGGGCTTAGTTGCCGGCTGGGGTTAAACCACAACAGGGGAGAAGCTATAAGGCCCCAACTACTCACTTGGAGTTGGATAATACTTTCCATCTCATTAGAGTAAACTCAGCTTTAATTTCTTCTCGTCCTAGCACTGCCTTCAGTGCCTAGTGGATGCCCCCGTCCCTGAAAAAAAAACCCAAAACAAACCAGGAGAACACACAGCTGTACGATGTAATTTCTGATAATACTGTGCTAATTTTAAAGATGCAATATTTACACACCTTTTCAATTTTAATTATTTTTGTTTCAATAGCAGTTGTCTTCCCAGTCAGAGAAATCTCAGTTAAGAAGCCCTTAGCCCTTACAGAATATGAATGGGAAAGACACGTACATGGTCACAAGGTGGACAATTAATCTTGGGGCCAGCGATTCAAGTTACTCAGACTAACTAGCTACTGAAACATTCTGCTTCTTATTAGTTTTCATTAAAGTAATACAGCAGCCTATATTTTGAGAATTTTAAAGTTTTCTTCACCCAAAAGCAGCATGATGATTGGCCCCATAACCTGCAGGTGCCCTTCCAAGGTGTCACATGCTCCAAGTCCACGGTCAGCTATAGACCCCTCTACATTCCTGTACTACTGTTTCAAGATGTTGCTGGCAGGGGTCCATGGTCCCTACACTACTTCTATCAGCGCTAGACTGGTATTTGCTCTGGAACCTGAAAAGGAAAACTTCTACACATGTTTTAGCTCCTTTTCTTTCTATTTTTATTCTTTCTTTATGTTTTATCTTACCTTCATAAGAAGTTCAAAATAATTAATTCTGTTTAAAGCAAAACCAGGTAGAATCAATTAGAGCATGTTTTCCAATGGTGTACTTAACATGCCATTTACTTATTTAATAAATTCAAGAAAACAACCAAGTGTTTTTTGAAAGTCCCTTTTCAGTAGCCTAAAATAACTAAATTATAACCATTCCATCATATCAAGTACTTTGCATATCCTAAAATAAGACTGCTGTTCTCACAAAGAGAAATACGCCAAAGAAGAAACTATACATTTGTTACTTGTATACTTGTGTTTGTGTATATTTGCTGTGTTTATGTGTTCCATCTCTGAAAAAAATCCACCGGAAACCTGAGGAATAAGAAAACCCATAAAAGTCAAATACCATGGAAGTGTCCTTCTATTCACAAACCTGAAAGACTGTCAAGAGTATTGAACCCCAAAAGGATTAGGGACAGATCAATACCCAATGAACAAAAAGGAGCATTCTGACCAAGAAAATAGCGAGGGACCAGCAGATGTCATATAAGGCATGGGCAGACAAACAAGTTACTGCAGGAAAAGTTTTGTCTAAAATTATAATCTACCATTTGGGTGATGTCAGGGCTGAGACAGTGATGGCAGCATCCATGAAAAGATCATCCCATGACCACAAAAGTCATCATTAAAGGAATGGCTGTCAAAAAGCTATACTAAGTATATCCTGTGCAGTATGAAGGGATGGTAAGAATCACTGACATCACTATATCCCTCCTGCTAGCAAGGCTGCCATGTCAGGTAGAGGAGTCATAGATTGCATATACACACTTTTATTCAACATTAAATCTGGTGCACAATTTTCACATTAACTTCACATCAAATCCTCATTTTTGGCACGTGACTATGCAATGAAGCTGTATATATTTGCAAAAAAAATTTTTTTCTAACTTCTCAAGGCAAAAGCACTTATATTTCTGTTTAAATATATACAGTAGAATGAGTAAAATGACAAACATGCCTAGGAAAATGTAGTGTCAAAACCAAATGTGAAAAAAAAAACCCTTTTGTGAAGAACTCCCACACTAAATTCTGCTCTTGTAAGCTCAAAAATGTTGACCTTTTACTACATTCCCCACAAAGCTGTACAGTGATGACCACACAGTGCAGGCTGCACTCATTTACTGATGCAAAGCCTGCTTTGTTTCAGTCCCCAGCTATCTAACCTAGGTGAATAATGGCACCAGCAAGAGGCTGCAGAGAAGCATATCCACACAATGCAGCTCCCTATATGGCTCTAAAAGAAATCACACAGAACGGTTGTTAATATTGGAAAAGCTACTTTTGTCCAAACTGTCCAGCTAAGGGGACAATCCAAAGCCTTTCTCAAATGGTAATTACTTTTTTACTCCTGAAGCTTTTAAAAATATTGTTTTTTTGAGAAAATTCTGAAAACAACATTCACATTTCCAACTGAATGTGTACAAAATGCTGCTTAGGCAAACGCTGCTTAGGTTTTGTTGTTCTTCTTCCTTCCTTTTTAAAAAAGAAGACTCCAAACCCACATCCCCCAAATGATTTATCAGGTAAAGAGACCTTGGAAAATAAAGTCTGTGAATCTAATAAACTCCAGTTGGGCAAGGTGCCTTCCTCTTACGTTTGTCAAGTCTGCTCCTATGAAAAATTCTGTTCTACCTCCAAGTGTGTTTGGGGTGTTGCTGTAGTTTGTACAAACTATAGTTAGTTTTTGTAAACATGCCCACAGGAGAAGCATATTAAAAAGCAATCAGCAGTCATCTCCAGGGATTTTGAACTCCTGCTGCTGGTAGAATGGTCAAGAATCACCAAAAATTGCACTATGACATCCTGGTGGTTAATGTCTGAGGTGCCCTATGGAAACGCAAGCTTTGTATCCACTTAGAATGGCAACACTGCAAAGGATGTAAGCTTACATTGTAAGAAACAACTTCCACTGAGCAAAAATTTAGTGTTTATTACTGCACACTATCTGCTTCAATACACAGAAATTTTTCATTGACAAGAACAGATGCTGATCAGTTCTTAATGCACATGCCCTGCATTATCAATATCACTATAGATACTTCTGAGTTTTGTGCTAGTGCCTCAATCTTTAATATGCTATTTCACATGAGCTACCAGAAAGTGGGAAAAGATATTCTTCTAGCTTTACACACCACAAATGAAGGCACAAAGAGATTACGTGATTTCCTAAGAGTCACACACTGCAGCACAACAGGAACTGCACCACTGTTTCCTTCAACCTAGGTCAGCTTCCCAATGACTGCTACTTCCTTCTTCTCTGATCCTGCTGTACGTAGGGGCTTTGCAGTGAAGGTGAAGCCTAAGAAAACATGTCAGTCAAGAAGTTTTAAGAACTTCTTTAAAAAAAACACCACACAGAATTTAAGACTGCTAGTGGCCTTTAAGAATCGCACATAAACAGAAATCTCACAGTTCAAATACAATTTTTGATTTCGGAAACACAATACACTTTAATGCAACCTTTAAGAACTTCTTGACAGAAGACTGTTATTTCATTTTGTGATGCTTACACCATTGCTCACCAATCAGTCACTGAAAAATAGGAACATAGAACATTTAGTAAAAACACCATCAGCAGGTACACTAGGTTAAATTGATTGCAGGTAGAAAAAAAGGATTACTTGTGGTACAGGGAAAAACTCAAATGTACCATGGAAGTGTCCTTCTATTCACAAACCTGAAAGACTGTCAAGAGTATTGAACCCCAAAAGGATTAGGGACAGATCAATACCAATGAACAAAAAGGAGCATTCTGACCAAGAAAATAGCGAGGGACCAGCAGATGTCATATAGGGCATGGGCAGACAAAGAAGTTACTGCAGGAAAAGCTCTGTCTGGACTTGTAACTCTACTATTGCTACGCTTATGCTGTAACTGCCTACATGAATCTATTAGCCATGAGGAAATGCAAGACAGCTAACTCTTCTTTCACACCTCCCCTTAGATTGTAGTAATTTGTGGTGACACTCCAAGCAATTAGTTCAGTTTTAACACAATACATTCTGTTCAGTTCTCTAAGAAAGCCTGTATCTGTCTCTTCACTGTAGCTTCAGTCACATCTGCCTTAAAAATAGTCATAGGTGGGGAATACTGCAGTACGGTACAGTGTTCCCAAGTTTCACATTCTTGAAGTTCATACAACAGTCACCAGCATTAGCATTCATGCTAGGTCTGGACTTTGATTTAATCCATGTAAAAAAAAAAATAAATCCCCAAACAACAACAACAACAAAACCGCACCCACCTCCACCCCACATCATGCCCACCTCTCTCCCTCTCTCTAAAACGAAGAGGGAAAATGCCACAAGCTTGTATGTTGAAATTCAGCCCACATGACATTTCCTTTGGATTTAATTGCTTCCATGCAATTTGTATCTGCTAGTCACGCTACGCCTCAGAGCACCAAATATGCTGTTACAAAGAAGCTCTTGTCCTGCAATAACCTCCTTAATCAAAGAGACAGACTTATGGGTAAAACCAATTTTCAACTTCATCCAAAGCATCCAAACAGGAAACAAGTCAAAGCCTAACCACCGACTCTTCCAACATGATTTGAAGGAGTGAACAGTAAAAAGCTGGAAAAGACAGACTTTACAGATTCTACGTTGTCAAATCTGCTCAAAGTTGGACACATTCATCAACTTAGGAAGTAAATGGCTGTGGATACTGTCATCTATTTACCAATTATGGAGTAAAGATGGTCAGGCAGACCATATTTAGATGTTGACTATAGCAGCTCACGAAAATTATAAAAATAAACCTACTGCTCATTTTTCTTTCTTTGAGCAACCCAAACCATTAGTAAAGCCAATAGCCTTTCAGATGGTTCCAGAAAAAAGTTTTCATGGTAGCATTCTTAATTAACACCTGTATCTATTCTATACACATCTTTCTAAAAATATTATAATTTATATTCTTTTCTAATGATTAATGCATAAAGCAATTGTATTTTCAGCTTATATCACAAGATGAATGCCAGACAGTTCTCACCCATTAATGCACAAATATTCCTGGACTTTGGGTTTAACACTAAGACTAAAGGAGTAATTTAAGACAAATGTAATTAAACCAATGCAATCCTCTGCATGCAAATTATTCATTTATTAGCTTAAAAGTATGCATCAGTACAACATATCCCATTTTGTATCAACAAACTAGTGTGTATAGCAGGGTTGTCATCAGTTTCCTTAAATCATTTGGAACTGCATACACCTTAATTTAGTGCCACTTTTGTGTCTAGACAGCCCTTTACAATTAACTGTCTTAAATATTTCCCTCAAAGGAAACCCTTCTTGGTAACACTTCCAGGGTCAGCGTAGTCGTGCTTAAAGATTTCTTCACTGACACTTTGCAACCAAGTCAAAAACATAGCTTGTATCCTAACTCAAAAAACCTGACAAAAGAGGGAATTGGATCACATCCTGTAAATTGAATGTGTCCTCAACACAATTTTATTCCAGATCTGCTTTCATCCTCAGATTTTATTAAACACTACATTAACCATCAAATTTTATTAAGCACCACAGGTGACATGATTTTAGATCCTGAGAAAACAGTCTATTGATCATGAAAAGACATGGTCTTGGACCAGAAAACAAATAATTATTAGCTTTCATGGGAAACTCTGTAGCCATTCCTACTGCCAAATTCAGAGGGGAAAAAAGTAGCTCATAAATCCTTGGTGGTCTTTTAAGTTTTTAAGAGGGACTCCAATGTCAATATAGGAATTAGCTCAATTTTTCTTTTCAGCTAGGCTTTATAAATTTATATCAAAAGAACTTATTTGTTTATCCAGGTCCAATGAATCACTCTGATTTTGAAGTAATCTATTCCAAATATTTATAATCATCAATGGGAAGAAAAACTTTTTCACACACACGATGTGAATTCTTGGCTTGATCACCAGAAAAAAATAAATGGTTCTGCCCCACTTCTCCCGAAAAATGCTAGCAAGTGTACTCAATTAAAAGCAACTGAACTTCAAAGATTATGCAAAACGCAAATTTTAACCCATGAAATAGTTCAGCCAGACAATTCACTGTAAGAGAAAGAATTACACCTGTTTCGCTATCAAATTTGTAACCTACAGTAGTGAAACCTATCCAAGCTTGCAGTTTGTGCATAATGATCTGATCACATTTATTGTTCACTCATTTTGCATACCATTTTAATTGTCCTTTATTTCTCAGCATTTTACTTCCATATACTCCTTTGCATTGACAGAAGCACAAAGAAATTAAATTACTATGGTCAAACTTTTGTTTTCCCCCTGTGGAGACCATTGCAGGTCTGTTTTTAGTTCAATTCACTACTAATGTACCACTGAATATGGAAGTTAATCTATTAAACTTTTCAAATCAACAAAATAAATAAAACTAAATAAATGAAAAATTCCATGTTAGTACTGTTGTACTTAACAGCTAATCATACAGAATTGTCTTAGGCAATATATATACCCTGTTTAAATGTACTTGTAAGAGAGCCATCTAAAATTTGAAATTAACAAACATCTTCAGAAACAAAAAAAAAATCAGTGTAGGCTTTCAAGTGATCACATGAACTTCACTGTTTGCTCTGTCTGAACATTCCTATCAAGTTACATGTTTATATCAAGCTGAATACAATCATGAGAATTTACCCATGATTTAGTGGAACATATTGATAAGAAAACATTATTATAAATCAAAAAGGTACCTAAAAACTATCAGGAAACAGCATTTCCTTCATGTAATATTAAAAAAATAAAATTAACTTTGTATGCAGATTATTATGAAATAATTACTGTTATGGTTTGTCAGTGTTTATTATTTAATATATTTGCAAGTACAGTAATAAAATTAAGCTCATACAGATGTATCTGAAATATGGCTGCATTCTGTACATAGGTATTAAATTGAGAAACTTTTAAAGCTGTGATGACTGAAATGCAAGTTCTGACTGCAGTCATAGGCATGCAATTCTAATGAAGCAGAACAGCCTACAAAGTATGTAACAGCAAGAATATGGACTAGTGTATATGCCTTTTATTAGTATGTCGCAATAGTAACTTTCAATATCCACAGTTCTTTAATAAAACTTTAATATTAAATACTCTGGTGGTTCCTGATACTATTGTTTTTACTTAATTTTGGGAGCATGCTCAAATTTATCTCTCTAACTCTCCCTTACCAGAAATTTAGACACTATTTTGTACTGAAATAAAACAGTTATTCCTAAACAATGTATAGGGTCAATTTTTGAAATTCTTATTCTGTCCTCAGTTGGGCAAAAATCCTATCAAGGCCTAATATTTGCATTAAACTAACTAGCAAGCTAAAATAACTCTGTTTTGAGAGACAACTTTGAAATTCCATTGTTTTCCTTGCTTGTACATAGTGCCAGAGATCATTAAACCAAGAGAATATAACAATTTATTTCTAATCCTAAAATGATTCTTCCTAGTTTTGTTATTTCATTATTTTAATGTGTAGGAATTAAATGACCTAACTGCCTATGCCTGAAGAGTTCATGTGCTGATCCTCTCTATTTGATTGCATTAGAGGTCCCTTAGCCAAAGCCCAATCACTCAAGTTCTGTCAAAATGAGATCTGGCCCAATCTCAGGATCAGGAGGCTGAAATTACTCCATACACCATGTTGATCCCAGGAAGGTAGAAAACAATTCTCATTTGCACAAAAGTTAAGGAAGTTCTCTGGATTTATAACATCATCGTTGAAACAGCATTTGAACTACAGACTCCAGTCAAAGGAGCAATCAGGTAGACCTCCAATGCTGTCAATCACAGCTTGCAAATTTTTGATGTGTACAGAACTTTCTAAGCACCTCTAAAATGAGTTACAAAGGTGATCTACAGTTGAGTTTCCATCAGTTAAACTTTGGTATTGTATCACAGCTTTCCTGTCTGTTAGGAACTGTAAAATAGTAAATACATGCATTCATTCCAGATAAAAGTCATTAGTAGCAATACATCTTGACACTGTCTTTCACGCCATAACTCATTTTTAATAAAGGAACGCTGGCAAGAAGAGGAGTTCAGGCACACAAAGTCCCACATAACCACTGGAGATGGGGAACAAAACAAATCCCCTGAAGCGGGGATTAAATGCTCCAAAAGCCGCAACCTTTTGTAAATGTCTCTTCCTAATGCATGACACCAAAACCAGCCAGGATGCGTGGCCTCTTGCTTTCCATTTCTCTACAAGGACCAAAGCTACATCGATGTAAGCCCCACCTTACTCATGTCCATGAGTAATTGTGGTCATAACTGTGGAACAATACTGCAAGTGTCGTTCAAAGGTGCTGGTGTTTTCCCCATTTTTATCAGAACTTAACAGAGTAACTGTCTCATGCATTGTCCATCTCTTCCTCCATTTCTAGTTGTGTAACTACAGTCCTGAGGCCGAAAAGTACCTCTGTTATGAATACTGTACAGCACCAAGCACAAAATCAATATAAAATAATAAAAACCCCTACAGAATTAACACAAACGGTTTTCAAGGAAAGGCTATGTTTGGAAATCATTTGAGCACTTCAACTGTCTTAATATTACTTGTTTTGTCATTTTCAGAAAGAAGTTAATAGTATTTACTTTACTTCTCCTGTTGTGCTGCTGAACATGCTCAGTAATGTAAAACTGATCGTGTTAAATCAAGCTCCTCCACCAACAGAAACCAGTAGGAAAAAATCTGAACATGTCAAGTAAATAAATTATTGAAAGTAATTAGCCTTCTTTCCCCTTCAGCAGGATTTACTGGCAAATACGTCCTGGTATGGCAAACTTTCACTGTAACTTTTTAGAAAAACACTGTGATAAAGATAACAGTTTCACAAATCTGTTCAGTGCAAACGCTGTGTTCTCTATATTCTGTTTACCTTCTGAAATGAAATCAGAGTCTGACTAAGAAGCAATGTACACACACTGAGAAAACATTAAAATCTTAGTCTTCATTTGAAATACAAGGCTGTACAACCTAAAAACAAATTGATGGAAAGTAATACTTGAAAAATTCTTTTTACAGAGTATGTGTACACAGCTCAGCATGTGGATCGATATGCAACTGATATTCCCATTTAACAACATAAGAGCTATGCAAGGCAGTTTGCCTGTCTTTCCAGAAACCCTTTTTTATCAGAAATAATTCACACTTAAATTTTTTTCCACACATGCACACAGAGAGAAATGCTTTAGATAACATTGCTGGAAGTGTGTGTTCATTAGCCTGTTTTCCATCCCCCACTTCTGTGGTTTGGTATTTAATTACAGGGTGGAGTGGTCCCCAGGCTACTTATGTTTCTTCCAGTCACAGCCAGAAAATTTCTGCAGGAACTGACATGCAGGAGTGTGACTGCTTCAAGTTATAGCTGGTTCCCGGTCAAGAAGGTTAGCTCACTGTTCACTGAAAGTCCCATCACTACTTTTGTTTAATAATTCTTGAAAATATGTTTAAATACAACAAATTACATTCTAAACTTCAACAGATAATAAAGGCTTTAACAGGACCTAATTTGGCTATTTGCTCTTAATTTTCTTCTCAATTTTCTTTTGCTAATGATTGTAAACAAATCTTTATCATTAAACTGGGAAGAAATGGCAAATTTTTTGACAGACAGGCCTTGAATATAGGAAAATGTAACCTTGTATGCCTGGTTTGACCCAATAGGATTTTCAAGTACATAATCCAATTGAACCCTACATATTATTGCACATAGTTCTAAATGTTGCTTTCCATAAACAATCTTAGATCTCTGCAGAAAATTCAATTTTCACCTGAAAAACATTACACCACTTGCCAAGTATTAGAATTCATATGTGATTATTTTATAGCCAAGTATTAATCCCAACAGCATTGAGGTATAAAGAAATACATTATAAATACATTATTCCAATTAATTTTTGTAGGAATGAGAAAAGTCCTGTTGGATAAAAAAAACTGGGGAAACAAAACTAGGTAATAAATTACACACACAATGAAATTTTTGTTTTATATATGAAAAAGGATGTCATTAATGAGAGTATTACTGTTGACACGATTTGGAAAAAATGAAAGATACTTTGGGGGTTTATCCATAGCTTTTTTTTTTTTTTTAAATAACAGACTTGCATTTTTGGCCTAAGCAACAAGAATCCACCAGCTTGGAAAACTCTGTCTCTACGTCAGAAATGCGTGACAGGAAGGTGAAACCACATGAGGTCATTTTGATATTAGTAAAAAAACGACTGGCAGACAAAGATTATGTTATGTAATTTTTAGCCAGAGGTATCCAAAAACACCTGCTAGCCAAGCCCTAGCAAGAATTTATATAAAATATTTATTTACAAATGATCTGTTACAGTGCTCTTATGAGTCAGCTGCTGTTTCTCTGTGCTGCTCTATCGAGAAAAATACATGCAAAGCACAGAACAACAAGATCTTCTCATTCAGGTGATAAACCAGATTAATGAAAAACTCCTAATTTGGACCTTGGTACATGTCCACCCAGTATTATAAACCATATACAGTAACATACAGAATGGCAGATAGAAACAAAATGTATTTTTGTGCTTTGCTAGTAACTCAGAGTATGACAAGAGGCAAAAACATAAACTCTGTGCAGAGTAATTTGAAGACTGGGCTTTTGAGTAACCCTTTGGATATTCCAAAGCCACAAGGCAAAGAAATTGTTACAGAATCATGTAAATTATGCATTTAATCAGTTTTCCAAACAGTAAATATGCTCTATCTTTGCCAGTCCCATCATGCATCGTCTATATGCCATTTATGATGGCTGAATACACACACACGGTTGAGTATGAACTACTCTTCTGACTGAAAGGGCCATAGTAAATGAGTAAATGATGCCCTGACAGTTTAACTCCCTCAGTATCCTTAGGTAGATGCTTCATCAGTAAGTGTTTTATTTCATTAGTAAACATTTTGTCACTGCATATTTATTGGGTTAATAGTGCCGCTTTATCTGCAATGAATCTGGACCAGAGATAACAGAATCTACCAAAATAAGGCACTGTTGTCTTACCACATATAACAATTATTACATATTTTCAGGCCTATTAAACTGCTTTGAATCAAATTCCAAATGTCATAAATAAAATTCTCTGGCCAAAAATTACTGGCCAGCAGGGACAGGCAGTTATGTTACCACACTTCTCAAAATCTATGACTAAAATAAGGAAGCCTCCTCCCGTGTCCCTAAAGATATGGATACTATAAATATAATACACACCACTTGTACCACAGCAGTGCATTCCGTTTGTGAAAAGCCACCCATGAAATGAACACAGTGGTTTCGCAGTTAAAAGCCTGGACTGGAGACCTGAGAGCCCAGGTTATGTAGTTCCCCCATCCACAGCCTGGTTTACCTCCAACAGGTCACAGACACACAGTGTACTGTTCCCACATTCTGGAAAACTCCCTGGAACAACTGCTATTAAACTTCTTAAAAAACATAAATTAGTTCCTGAATCTTGGACGTGAGACGAAGCAGGAAAGAAATACGGAACCGACAGTTTTACAGGCAGGGCTTCCCCCCTGCTCTGGAAGCAGCCCTCCAGCCCGCGCCCGACGGCTCGCTTCACCTCGACCGTCTTCCTCGCGGGAAGGAGTTTCCTCGCACCCACCTCAGCCTTGGAAGGTCTCGGCGCCCCCCGCCGCCCTCACCTCACGGCGATGCCCCCCACCCCACCCCACCCCGCCGCCCTCACCTCACGGCGATGACCCCCCCCCCCCCACCCCCGCCGCCCTCACCTCACGGCGATGACCCGACCCCCCCCCCCACCCTCACCTCACGGCGATGACACCCCCCACCCCCCCCACCCCGCCGCCCTCACCTCACGGCGATGCCCCCCCACCCCCCACCCCCCGCCGCCCTCACCTCACGGCGATGCCCCCCCCCACCCCCCCGCCGCCCTCACCTCACGGCGATGCCCCCCCACCCCACCCCGCCGCCCTCACCTCACGGCGATGCCCCCCCCCCCCCACCCCGCCGCCCTCACCTCACGGCGATGCCCCCCACCCCACCCCGCCGCCCTCACCTCACGGCGATGCCCCCCACCCTACCCCGCCGCCCTCACCTCACGGCGATGCCCCCCACCCCACCCCGCCGCCCTCACCTCACGGCGATCACCCCCACCCCCCCCGCCGCCCTCACCTCACGGCGATGCCCCACCCCACCCCGCCGCCCTCACCTCACGGCGATGACCCCCCCCCCCACCCCGGCCCTCCCGCCGCCGCCGCGTCGGCCGGCCTGGCGACCCCCCGTCGCGCTCCTCTGCGCCAGCCCCGGCTGGCCGCCGTGAAACTTGGCCGACAACCCTCCCCCGGTGCGGACCGGGCCGCGGCAACCGCCCTCTAGCCCGGGACTCCGCGCCCGCCCCGGGTCTGCAGCCACCGCCGGGCGCAGGAGCTCCCCGCCAGCGCCCCCGCAGCCGCCCGCCGCCCCACTCACTTGAGGAAGTACCGCTGTCCCGTGTGCGTGAGCGCCATCTCCCAGCCGGGCGGCAGCGGCAGCTCGTCCGTCACGTCGTAGGAGCGCTGGCGGAGGTGCGCGTGCTGCGGCGCCGCGCCCGAGCCCACCAGCGAGGCGGGCGAGGAGTGGGAGCGGACGTGCTGCGCGGCGGCGGCGGCGGTGGCGGCGGGCCGCGGCGGGGGGCCGCCCGAGTCCGTGCTCGACTGCCGCGAGTGCGAGCCCGAGTCGGGCTCCTTGAAGAAGGACTCGGGCAGGATCTTCTTCCTCCAGGAGCTGGGCTTCGGGTTCATCACCGCGTTGAAAAGCGCCTCCAGCTCCGTGTCCAGGTCCTGCGTGACGTGGATCACCTGCTGCCCCGGCGGCGGAGGCGCGGGAGCGGGGTTCATTTTCACACCCGTCGGCCCCGACGGCGGGCGCGGGCAGGCAGTGGCCGGGGCCGGCGCCGCTGCAGGCCGCCGCCGAGAACGCGCCTTTCGGAGCCGAGCGGGCGGCTCTCCGGGACCAGCGCCGCTCTGCCGGAGCGGGCGGGCGGCGCGGGGAAGTGCCTCTGCGACCCCGTCGGCAGTGTCGGTGTCCCGGGCGGCCGGCGGAGGGGCGGGCGGGTCAGCCCCCGGGCAGCGCGGCGCCCTCCCCCGGGCCGGGCCGCGCCGGGCAGCGGCGGGACGAGGGCAGCGCCGGCCCCGCCCGCCCGCCCCGCGGCGGCCCGGCCCGCCCCCGCCTCCGCCTCGCCCGCAGTTATGCAACTGCCACGGAAACTTTGGGTACTCGGAGTCGCTGTGGGGCGGGGGCGGCTTCCCCGCCTAGCAGGGGGACCCTCAGGGCGGCGGGGCCACGGGTCAGGCCCGGCCCGGCCCGCCCGAGCGTCCCTCCGAGCCCGCCGGGATCGGGGCAGGGGACCGCCGGGGTGTCCCTCCGAGCCCGCCGGGATCGGGGCAGGGGACCGCCGGGGTGTCCCTCCGAGCCCTGGCAAGAGGGTCTGTCCTCGGGCCGCCGCTGCCCCCGTCCCGCACGGAGTTAGCGGAGGCCGGGGGAAGGCGGCGCCATGGAGGCCGGGCGGGGCGTTCCGGGCGAGCGCGGCGGCCGCGGCCGCGCTCGCTGCCGGCCCGGGCCGGGGCGCGCTGCGGAGGGCCTCAGGCGGCCCGCGGGGGGCCGGGCCGGCTCGTTGGCGGGAGCGGCTGGCCCGGCCCGGCCCGGCCCGGCCCGGCCCGGCCGTCGCCCCGGGGCCCGCAGCAGGCGGAGCAGCTGCGCCTTCCTGTCACGTAAGGCAGTTACAAGCGTGGCTTTAGCCTTCAAGGGAACGTGGAGCGCTTTCTCTCCTGATGCAGCCGAATTTCTGTCAACCTAATTAGCTTTGCTTTAGAACCGTTATTGAGGAAGTTCATGGGTGACGCTAATTTCTGGAAGCAAAATGATACGTAAATCAGTTCACGTACAAGCTTCGTAGCATAATTTAGTGATGCTGTGGCAATGGGGAAAAAAGGAAGGAAGCATTCCTTTGTTGCAGTTTAGGTAAGGTTTAGCCCTTTGCTGACAGGTACGAGTTCAGTGCAGAGTTGCTTCACGAATCTTTCCGACTCACTATCCGTAGGTGGTATTTCAAACGTAGCTGTGATGCTTTGGGCATCTGTCCTGACCGCCCGTTCACAGTCACCTGTCCTCCGCTTAGTCTGTACGAGAAGCCAGAGCTGTCATCAAAATGCATTCCTGAGACTTTCTATAAAGTAAATGTGATGCATCTTGTCTCATTTTCTGGTGCACCTGGAACAACTTTTGAATGGTGGTGTGACCAGAATTTTCTTAAATTCTGTAGCTGCATCTATAAAAAATAATATTGTTCACTTTCCAACTTCAATGTTGTTTTTTACAATAGGAAGCATACAGTGCTTTTATGACTACGCACACAGAGATATCACACATTGGCTATACAAACACACACTTTATTTTAGTAATGCATTTCTTTATTTTATTTCTGCCTTTTGGACAGACTTCAGGCTATGCTGATTGAGAAGAACACGTCCTCCTCAGTAATCAGAATCTACATTAGAGAAGTCTTAGGTAAGTAATTTTTTTCTGAACTTACTTATTTCTTAAGAAGCATGAACTATTCTGAACTTCACTTGGCTTCTCCAGCTTAGAACTTGGACCTGACTCTTGGACAATCTTTGTCCCTTGATCGGTATTACATTTAATATTGGTAATTAAGATTCTGCGATTCACGGCTTAAGCCTGTACATGAACTCCAGATTAGGATCAGCTAGCTCTATGGAACAGTGCATTTCCTGATTTCCTTGCTTTAACAAATATTCGGTGTCATTTATTTTTCCTTACATTTCCTGTTCATGTTTCCATTGACTAGGCAGATCTCCTTGGGCTTTGTTGGTTTTTTTTGTTTTCTCCCCCACATCTGCTATATTTCTGGTCAGGAAATGCGGCACTCCTGAGACTTGTGTATGCTTCCCTTCCCTAAGAATTTTCCATGGTATCTTTTGTACCATTCTTCTACTGCTTCCTTACTGGGTCATTTGCTAGCATTTTTACTAGCTCAGACAGCTGTGCTAATTACAGCACCTGCTCCAGGGTTATGCAGATATGACATAACTCCCCCCCCCCCCCCCCCCCCCAATTTCCTTGCTTAAACCCTTTGGATATTAGATGATTGTGTGTGTGCACATGTGATTATTTTACAGATAATGATCTGAACATGAGTGATTTTTCGTACAGCCTTTACAAGGGCTTTTTTGCTTCCTCCAGGCCTCTGTATCCTTGAGTAAAGACACACCCATCTACCTGTTACATTCCTTTCCAGATGACATGCCTATTCAAGGCAAGGCTCTGGTAATCTCAATCATGGTGACATCTCATCTACAATAATTAGACCACTTCCATAAGACAGTGTGGCATCTCATGAGGAAGCATATGCACATCTGTTCTAAACTTAAGCAGTATTTATTACAGTTAGAACTGTCTTCTTCAGCTGCGCTTTTTACTGAATAATATAATTAGCTGCTATTGTACCACTTGGTGTAGGCTAAAGCATCTTTCTACTCTAATCTGAAAGTGATTAAAACTGTAAGAATAAATTCTTGTTGTTATTGTTCTTTGTTTAGAAAACAGTAACTTCCTTCTTTGGACACAAAAATAGGATATGACCACCAGCTTTTATAGAAAATGATTCAACATGTTCAAGTCCATGGAAGACAATGACACTTCCATCACAATGAGATTGGATTAAGTGATAAAGGAACCAAACCACAAATGTGACATAGAAAGCCTCCTTATCATTACTTCTTTCTTCTAATTACAAGATTGTACATTATAAAAAAATAATAACATTATTTTACCGCAATTTCGTGTGCTGTTCAAATGTTTTTGAATAGTACAGACTTTTTTTGTTCAACTGAAGGATGTATAAAACCACAGTACTTTGAGTATACCCTATTTGTCATCCATTTTCTAGCAGCAAATTCAGTCTATACATCAGTGGAAAGCCAAGCAAACAGATCAGAAGAAATAAGTCCACTTTCAAATGTACGCTTAGATAATGAGCATCTAATGGTTTAAAGAAACAATACCACATATTGTAGTTTTTAATCTAGATCCATCACTGCCTTGTATCAAAGCCCTACATGCATTAAAATATTTCTGAGAAAGCCTACATAAGTGAAGATGCATGTGTGATGTCTACTATAAAATAAAACATTCAGGATTCTCTGGAAAAATTTCATGCTTTCTGGGTAACCAAATAACAATTACACAGTGTAGACCAGAAAGAGCGAGCCCAGTTCCTGCCTTCTGTTTGGGTATGCACTGTGCAAAGAGACTTTAAGCTGTCATTAACTACATCTAGTTGCTTTCATATACTTCAGTGAAAAAGTCTCATACATAGAAAGAAAGCTTCTATTCCTCCAGAATAAATAATGGAGAACAAAGGATACAATGGAGCAGTAAAGATATTACATGAGGTTTCACTACACAAAAGTATACACGTTCATCATACACACACATTTACACTTAAAAAAATTATAGTTTGTCATGGAAATTAATTCTTACTTGTACTTGTGGCAATTGGGTATTGTTTGATAGACTTTTTTGTATATTATGCTCTTGCTAATAGTTCTATATTAATCTAATTTTCAAGAGACTTCTTCTGGAAAGGTATACTTGAGTAAATGTGGTTTTTAGGAAAGGGGTCAATACTTTAGATTCTGGTTTTTATCTGTGTGCATTTCACAGCTATTTGTTTCTCAGGTAGCTAAGAGCTTTTAGACTTTGGTTGGCACCTCAGAATGCACAAAAGAATATCCTATGTAGCCAACTCTGATGTGGTTTATTTAATACAAAGACCTGGTCTATATTACAAAGTTTCACAAAAATGGCTGTGTCAGCATATCTCCCCAGCCAACATCTCCAACCCAGCAAAACCTCTAATGTGGACACAGTCTGCTAGGAAAAAAAAAAAAAAAGAAAAAAAAAAGAACTTCTGTCAGCTTAGTTCATGTTGTTTTATAAGTTGATGTAATTTTACTGGCAAGAAAGCTATGTGAACATCTATAGTAGATGACTGCTCAGACATTCATTTCAGAAACAGCTGTGCTAACAAAAAATTGCACCAATGTTTGTGTCTCAGAGGTTATTCCCCTTACAGCAAAGCCAGTGGAATGGGACACACCAACACTGCTCATCCACATCAGTCCAAAGTCAGATTACACGTAAACAGTCTGCAACAGCGATTTGGGAAAAGCTGTGGTGTCTAGTTTGCAAACAGCTGAAGCTGTGTCAGAAGTCACCACAATACAGCTGCTTGTTACTGAGGTTAGCATGCCGCCTCCCAAGAAGATAGCGGAACAAAATGCATAGGCAGTTTGTCTCAGGTAGCTTGAACTGCTGACAAAAATGAGGTTTCCTAATATAGCTGACTTTGCACGTAAGTGAATTAAGAAGCAAATTCACATTTGTGGAAATGGTGGTAACGTTTAAAGGACAGAAAACCAGCTAGTCTTTAAGATTTTCAGTTACTCGAGGCAGATTTGGAAGATGATTTTTGGCCAAATTCTGTGTGATAAGTAAGTTGTAAAATAGTAATGTAAAATAAACTGGGACCTGATCTGGTGCTTCAGAATGAAAGTCCAGAATTCCCAAAAGAAAAAAAAGAAATTGCTTAATACAGTATGATCTTATTGGCAAGAGTTGTTCTGGAATAGTTAGGTCAGTCTGGCTTCCTGCGTGACCACTGCTGACAATACCAGAATAATTACCCAGCTAATAAGACTAAAATACACAGGAGTAACTACAGAGAAAAAGTATTCTGGAATAGCTCTGCAAACCTTATCAGTAGGGTAGCGCGGAACAGTGCTGAGAATCATACCAGCCTGAAAAGTACTTTTTCTAGCATAAGTAATTTAACTTGCAGATAGATACAGTAAGATGCAGTTTTCTGTTAATAAAAACTGCATGTACACAGAGAGGGTTTTCTGATTTAGATTTTGCCAGGAAACAAAGCTAGTATTTTAATTACAATCAGATTTGATATTTTGGGGGAGTCTTCCAGTTTGAATTTCCTGTGTCCAATACAGAGGGCACACAATTGGCTCAAGCTCAGCAGGGCAATTTGAAACAGAGCCTAATTATTCCAACATCCTGCTATTAGCGTAAAACATACCAGTTGTCACCTAGTAAGTGTGTATATATATATAAAAATAAATAAAAGGCAGCTCCTATATTTCTTAACACAACTTCAACATATGTTGTTGGTTGTGCTTGTTGCTCCGCACTGTGTATTTCACCTTTTCCCCTCTCTGCAGAAGATAAGGCTTATGTGACTTGTTCTGCGTGTTTTTGAATTGTAGGATCCTCTGTTTCCCCTAGCAAGTAGAAGGAACATTCATGATCAGTATTCCCTGTTTTCATCATGTGTTTTCTTTTTGCCTGGAATGTCGTCCTTGATACTAACTTTTAACCATGGTGGCAGAACAAGCAGGGGTGAGAGGCAAATTGTTGTTTTAGGAAGTGTTAAAGTTGGCCGGTCTAAAAAACAATCACGTAAGATGTGGTCCTGCCATCGAGGACGTAAGTGACAGCGAGAAGAGCTAGCGAAGCAGAAGGAGAAGTACTTCTCTTCCATGTCCCTTTTTGTTTAGCTGCACACGGAGAAGCCCAAGAGTGGGTGCTAGTATGCGGAGCAATGAGAGCCTTTATTCTTTAGGTGGGAAGAAATAAGCAAACATCTCCATCCATTAGCTGAGAGACCATGAAGTGTAGGTGTAGCACGACAGAGAAAACTGCATTTTCTCTTTTCTAATGTTGATACCTGGGAAGAGTGGAAGACATAGTATTGCTTTCGTTCTTGTTTTGGTTTTATGATTTTCATGAGGAAGATGTGAAATATTGGACCTCGTGCAGCAATGTATTAAAAAATTAAAAGGTATGGTTATAGAACTTATTCAAAGAGGATGAAAAAGGAAACTTTGTGTGGTAAAAACAACCTACATAGAAGTTCTCAAAATGCATGCATCCTTTTCAGGGTATTTGTTGACTGATTTCTAAAAGGCATGTATCTTGCTTTCTTGCGAGTTCTTGATAGCATCTACTATGAGGCTACGCTAGACTTCTTTGTGATATTTTACAACACATCCCTAAATTAGCCACGGTTAGGAGGAAATTCCCTCAATATTCAGATCACATGAAGAAGCAAAGATCACTGAAGAAAGTTTTTTTAGAAAATGCCACAACCTCCAATAATTACAAAATCAAGACAAATGACAAAGTCTCATCTTTTTTATGTAACAGAGTTTCTCAGAAGATCCCAGGTTAGCTTTGTTGGGGCTTGAACTCCTGGTTCTCAAAGCACCAACTGTCTTATTTTAGATCTGCTTGGAGCAGCTCCAGCTGCTCTCATCCCTCAGATGGCTTGCAGCCATCTGCTACCTGGATGCTGCTGTCCAGGAGGGCTCAGCTGGCAGAAGGGAACATCTGAACACTTTGTGCATCATCAGGGTTCGTGCAAAGTTAGCCAACTTAAGGAGACCAGCTTCATCAAGACTGCAGGCTGACATGGCTGCCCTGCGTGTTCACACTTTCCACTTCATACTTCTGTCAGCAAAATCTGCAATGGCAATCCCCAGCAAGAATTGAGAAGTATTTGGGAAACTTTGGAGTCCTTAGATCCAGAAATTAGATGATACTTTTGCATGTAAAAAAAGCATAAACAATGGTGATTTTAAAGGCTACCCATGCAAAATTATTAACCAATTCCTGAAATTCAGAACAAAAAATATTTACAACAGGTTTTGCCTCAGTAATAGCGTAAGTACCAACAGAGGTATTTCTCTAAAATGAGGGCTTACTTAGGGCTTCTGGTAAAGACAAACCTAACAGGACAGAAATTTTTCTATTATCTTACGGTAGATCTATGAACACTGAATGCTCGAAAGGCCTGGTAGAGAAGCTTCCTGATTTCTGCACTTCTGCTATTTTTAAGTATCTGTTGGAGCACTAGGAATACTACTTTAAATGCTCACACACACACAAGCACACTGTGGAGTAAGATAGAGTGCATAAGTGAAACTCAGTTTTAAACTATTTACGTTTTCCTTTTGAAAAAAAACCCAACAACAAGAACAACAGACCCCAACCAAACCACTTTTGACAGAGCAATAGGTAGGGAAAGGAAAAGGGTAAGATCAGTAGAAGGTTCTTACATACTTAATGATGAGGAAAAAAAAAAAGTATTTAATGTGTTTTGCAGCATATTTGGTCACTATGGCTTGTGTCTTAGTCTGATTATTATCTACATTTTGGGACAATCAGGATGCAACTATTTAGAGCGGTGTTCCTCTTATGAACGTCATTAATCTGACAGATGGACTGAAGGATTGCCTGTCCTTATGTGTTTAGAATAAGTTGTCATGAATAATCTAGAATAAGCAAGTCAAAGTTGATGATCATGGTACTTCCTAAAATGTATTCTAAAATTCTATTACACAATTGCAGTAAAAAATGCACTTTTATGGACGTAAAAGCAGTCTGCTCACTAGTCCATCTTCTAGTAGAACTACTGGTAATGTTTAAAACCTGCCACATTACATATAAATCAAAACCCAGAATCCTAAATGAAGTAATAGTGTTTTCTATTGATACAAATAATCTGATGGGTGAGTGAAATTTCAAATTTCAAGATACAACTGCAGTAATCAAACCGCCACAGTTCACACTTACCTTGAAAATAAAATCAGTACAAGTATTTAAAAAAAAGAGACTGTGCTGTAATATACCTGACCCTGACCACAAAGCCAAGCATGGAGTGACAGGAGACTTCCTTCCCTTGATTTACTTAAGTAAGAAACACCAGAAATCTACTCACGGAGTTTTGCCAGGTTGTTCCTAATCTTGGACTTCCTTTCCTACACACTATCTATTGTTAATATTACAAAGTCACAGTATAGGAAACGGGCATTCTTACAAAAACTGGAACTGAAACAAAATCACCATTCATACCTTTGAGTCTATACATGGACGCACTTCGTAAACAGCACTAAATTTAAAACAGGTCTAATACATTTAACATTAAATTCAAAATATAATGTTAAGACAAAAATCTTAGTTCAGTGGGTTTTCTGTTAAATGAGAATTGTAGGCCTAATCCAAAATTCAGATACTGGTTTTATTTGTATAGGTGTATATCTAAACTAACTACATAGCTGTTTAAATGAAAAGAGTTTTCCCCATATAAATCAAGGAACACCTAATTAATTAGCCAGTGAAAAGGTGAAAAAGTATTTAGTACATTAAAAGCTTGCAAGAAAGCATGGCAAGGACAAGCAAAAGTACAAGAAAATAAAGCTTGTAAGAGAGTCTAAATAATGCTTCAGAGACAGGGAATTGATTAAAACTTTTATCAGAAACTTAAACGATAGCTTTTACAAAATGGACAGGGATCATACCGAGTTCATTCAAAAAGATTTAAAACAAAATAAAACAAAAAACAGCCAGGAGCAAGAAAAGCATTGCTTCTTGAGGTTACTCAATGCTTAAAAGAATATAAACATTTTACAACACCAAACAAATTACATCATCCTAAGTTTTAAGAATTGGGTTATATTATGTTCTTTGCTAAGTGGGTTAGCAAATTAATTAGCAGATTCAAGAAACAATGTTTTACAGGGGTTGAAAACTGGAAGTTTTACTGTTTTCAGTTTAAAATTGATCACAAATTTGGAAAATATAAGGTGAAATACATTCCAAGCTAACAATTCTTATCGGAAGACAAACACTGAAAATGATTGTATAGCAAAACTTCTTTGTAGATTATAAAAAACAAACTTTCTGCCCTCTGCTGTTTAGACCAGGAAAAAATAAACTGGGATACAAACCTGTTGAGAAGCATATAGCTGAGCCTAACTCTGCTTTTAAGAAAATAATCTGGTTTATGCTTAAACTAGTTGGATTTTTAGTTCTACTGTGCACTCGGACTCTGCACTGACATGAAGTTTGCCTGAATTCAGTGGTCTATCAAAAAGTGCCAGGGAGCCATTCACAAGTTGCTTACTTCATAAAAACCAAAAGTTACTTGACATACACAGGAAGGGCAGTTCTGCAAAACAAAGTTAAATTTGCAGTAAACCACGCAGAAGTTCTACACTGAGGGTAAGACATTATGTTCCATGCTTAATAAGATTCCTACAGATGAAACCATAGTAACACTCAACTTCCTCACAGATTATTCAGAACTTAACTGATGTTTGTAAATTGCTTCAAGATTAAAATACTGCACTGTCTACAAATTGGATTTGATTAGTCACCTTGAAAAAAAGTTAGTTACCTTTTTAAGAGGTAAGTTGAAAGTCACTTTCTTCTGTTATAAAAATCAAATCAGTTCTTCCAGGCTTGCAAACAAATAGTGGAGAAATGGCCTCAAATTTAACTTTACTTTTAGGGGCTAAGATACCAGGGCAAATTTTAAAAAGCCTATTAAAAATAAAATGTGTTAAAAGTAGCAACGTTACTTTTTTTTTTTTTTTTAAATAGCTTGTGAATAATGCTGTGTACTCTCCATGTCTTGTTCAAGGGTTTCTATAAAGCAACTGCAAACTCATGAGAGGAAACAAATTATTTTGAATACAGCTTTCTATGTCATCTTCAGTTTTGGATAGAGCTTACATTAAAACTGAAAAATCCAGATTGAGTGAATTCTTATTTTACCACTATCCCTGGGTTACTGAAGTAGATGCTTTTTCACTCCCCACCTTCAACTGCCCTGCAAACCAGCAGCTATACAAGAACCGCCATTCTGACACTGGTAACTCAAATTGGTGTGATTACATCAACAGCAGTGTCATTTACCGTGCCTTTGCACTAATTGTCACGTTTTAGATACAATTCTGCTCTCTGTCCGCACATCAGCATTTCCATCGTTGCAGCTGCAAAGCCCGTGGTAGCTGCTGTGTGTGCTGTGAAGACAGGGGAAGGGGGAACCTGCAGAGCTGTAGAAAGACCTGTTCCAAAGCCCCACAAGGGCAAATCTCTCTAATAACGAAGCTAAACCCCCTAGCTGCCGAAAAGCTGCTTTTCCAGGCTCAGTAATTCCCTCCCCAGAACAAACCAAAAGGTACAACTCAAAGGCAATGTGCTTGGTGTAAAGGACCTTTTCTCCTCACTTTTCTTCTGCAGTCTGTTAATGGATCACTGCCAGAATTTGAGTTTCTCTACATTTCAACCAGCTTCAAAATTTGACCTTGACCACCCTCAGTTCAGGTCAGGTAATTTTTTGTTAGAGGAAACAAGACCATTCAGTGTTGCAGTTTTTACTGGTACACTATTGTAATAAGCTTCCAAAAAACCAAAACATGCACGCCTTCTAGTGACATTCTGCATTCACAAAATCTGTGTTTTGAACTGTTATACTCACGATCACCGAGGGAAACCCTCCCCTTCTCTTCTAGCACATGCTTCAGGACATGACACCCATGTAAACTGCCAGCATTTACCATGATGCCAACTAGCTCCACAGCAGATATCTTCTTTTTTTTAAAAGTGTAAGAAACAGAAAGGTAAGCATGTTCAGATCCACAGGGCAGTAGCAAGATGAGACACAAAAAGCTTCTAGGACTTGTATCTAAAACTTCTATTTTGCTGCCACGAGTTCTAAACTATGGCTATAGCGGCGAGAGATGGAATAAAGAGAAAACGCTGGCCTACATATAGGCTGTTCTTGTATTTCACCTGAAAAGGTAGGCCAATTACATAAAAACCCCACTAATAAGAAATCCCAAGTAGTAACATTTGATAACATTTAATTACCACATACTACATGTGAAGGAAAGTCTATGATTTTATGAAAAAGTCAACCACAGATGGATGGTAAATCAAACACACTGCTGATTCACGTATGGGAGAAGAAATTAAGTTTGTTCACACCACAGCCGCACTATATAAAGCAATTCGAGAATAAGCAACTCCATATTCTAGAAAACTGACTTTTTTAAAGTGGTAGTGTTACTGATTAAAGAACTTCTGCCATGCAGGTTTCAGCTGAAATAGTACCTCTCAAAGGTACAAAAATTCAACACAGTAAGAAAACGCAATGCATTTGTCAATGCAGGAACCCAGCTGATACAGATTGATGGCGTTGCTATGGAAGACAGTAAATACAGTTATTGCCAGAATCTGTATGTTAAGGTTCTCTATTGCCTATTTGTCCTCTCCAATATACTTTAAGGGATTTATGATGCACCCTTGCTAGTGACAGTAAAACATTAATTAGTAAAACTATTTAACCAGTCACAAAACCTACAAAGTATTGCATTAGAATACAATTGAAAAGTGACTTTTGACGTAAACTTTGTTAAGACATGTTTCTTAAAAATGGAAAAGCATCATTTATGTTGCAATACTTTGCTAGTCTTTCTTTTATGAGCAAACTATCCAAACGGGGGAACAAAGATTGTTGCATCACAACGTGAAGGTCAGATTTAGCAGAAGTTAACAATATTCTTGATCTGCCTCCCAGCCCGTGGTTTTACTTTTGTGATTTTTCAGATCACCTTTACATATAATCAGTATGCTAACTGGGTTTTCTGTGGTAACCGCTCCTTGCAGAAAGCGTGTGACTGCCGCACAGGGGTTATAGAGAGGTTCATTAAAATGGGAGCATTAGCTTGATTGTCCTTTCTTGCATTATAGAAGGGTAGCAAAGCAGCGTTAACACCCAGCCTCTGAGCTGACTGAATCCTTTGGAGGAAGAGGGCAGTAGTCCCACACGTACTCTTACACGTACATGGAGCTAGATGGAAGAAACATTCCTGTGAAATATCATTTCTACCAGTCTAGTGTTTTGTTTTTTTAATTTCAAAACAGAAGCAAAATCAAGGGAAAAAACCTACTTGATAAATGTAAAAATAAATGTGCAGCTTCATGTAATATTAAGACAGCTCTCCTTAATGTAGGAAAGCTCTTCAAGTAGAACTATACTAAGTTAGGGGTAAAGAAATTTTCCGCATAGCATGCTGAATTTCTACATCTGCAAGTAAAGCAAAAACCAATTACCTATCTCATATCAGGCAGGTGTGTAAAGGTAGCACCAGAGGACATTCAGCCTATAATTAGTGGCTCAAGATCCTGGCACAGGAAAGCGTTTCATCTGATCCAGATGTTTATTTTTCCTCAAAGTGTATTTATTTGTGAACATTGTTTTTAGTTGCTTCACAAACTGCTTAGTAAGACAACAGCCACAAATCGATACTATTTCATGTTGCGCACTATTCTCCTGCAATGGTTTGTTTTCATTTCCCCCAACGCTTGTTCCAGTTGATGAATTAGGTGGAGGAGTGTAGAAGGGTCGGTTTGCAACACTTGGGCAATTTGATCTTCGTTCTGATTAAGATGTAGCTTCATAGTCACAGCAGGCTTAATCTGTTGTCTCAGGCTTCTGCTTGCAAGCTGCATGAGGGAGTTTAGATGAAATGGGAATAGGGAAACAGACAAACAGACAAAAGATGGTTATCAACTTCCATATTTACAATTCACAACAGGTTTGCAGGACCCACTTGGAAGACTGTTTAAAAATCCTTTTCATCCACATTAAAGACACACAATCTATTATTTAGGTTTATCATTAGGCAACACTAATCCACCTTGATCAATGCTTTCATACTATTTCTGAAAATTAGGTGATAACTAAGAACAAATGTATTTAGTATATGCTAAAAAATGGAGCTATGAATTCAATTTTCAGAAAGCAACATCATTACATATCCTATTCATCTCATAACTAGCTATCTTTGATGCAATAACAAAATTATGTCAGTTTTAAATACAGGAAAAACTGTTCCCTCAATTACTTTGAAAGAATATAAATTCATTGTTTAGTAGTTGTTTATGATGTTAAAAAAAAAAACATAAAGTAAAACACAGAATACTGAAAACATAAGAGAATTTACCTGCACATCCAGTCTCCATTCAAGATTGTGGTAGCTGGGAAGCTTTGGTGCCAGCTCGCCGAGAATGCTTCTTATCTCCTTCCTGTTATCGAGGTATAGCTGGAGCAGTAATTTGTTCAATTCATCTGAGAATCCCAGAACATGAATGGAATCTTGGAAGTCTATCTCAGAAATCTAGAAATAACAATTTAGGCCTTAATACGGAACTATGTAATAACCGTTATTTGTTGAGAAACAAGTAAAACGATAAGTAAACATTACGTATGGTGTGGTGCAGCAATTTTCCTGCAGGGATGTGCGAGGACAATTCTACAGCTAGGACAAAACAAATTATCCTGGTTTTACGTGATTTACACATGTTGATGTATTACAGCTGATTTGCATCAGCCTCAAGAGCAGTTTTAGATTATTTTTTTTTTAAAAAGAAAAACGTTCAACATCCTCACATTTAAGCCTCCACAGAGAACAAAAAGCAGCACAAAAAAGCATCTCAGCTTTGTCATGAGGAAGTACGTATTTCGATCATCAGTTTATCAACAGTATGTTAACACAGTACTGATACTTGAATTATAAATCATAATACTCTGAAATGATCCAAATGTCTGCACATGTAAGTGAGCACCAGGTACAACTTTTAAGGCTCATGTTACAGTACCTCAGAGTGGCCCCAAGAAGCCGATTCCCACAGGTCAATGCCTCTGTGCTGAAGAAACTTGGCTCATCCTTGTGGAAGCAGTTATTTACTCAATAGAAAGTGTCATACCTTTACAATGCATTTGTACCATAAACACATTCTGTGATCAACTATATTCTACCATAATACACTATAATTTATCTGTCAGTCAAGTCACCTTACTTCAAGGGAAGATTCTGCAGTATTTCAATCCCTTCCCCACCTGCTCTTCAGAACAATGCCTACTTGAGTTTAAATTACGTGTCTCTCTATCCCTTCTCCATGTCTTCGTTGTTCAACTCTTCTACTGTATCAACAGTAAAAAGTCTTTCCAATGGAAGGAGTTATTATCCAACTATGTATTTTTTTTAATTTTAGTATCTGCTCACATTCACCCAAACTTCTGATGTCAGGAGCTGAAAAGGGTCTCAAACCTACTGTATCAGACAAACACATGGAACGCTTAACCGTGGGTTAGTACAGCACACATCCTGCACAGCAGCTGAACAACATCACCGTCACTCAAGTTTTGTTATTTAGATAGAGCTTAATCCTGAAGCGTGCTTCTCTGTATGGACTACATTACTGCACGTTCTTGCTATACGCCACTAAAACATTGTCGAGTTTTAGCTTCAGACACTCAATACAAATTCCAGTGATCCACGCAGATGCAGTGTTTCAGTAAGAGAACAGAGTAAACTTTTTTCAAATTAAAAGAATACATGTCATCAGAATTTTGAACTACATTTTCCCCGTTCATCAGCATTTTCAGAGCTGTAAGTGTTCAGAAGACATCTCTTGAGCGTGTCCCTGCATTCATTACACAAAGGTATCCTTACCATAAGCTTGGAGCTTTCCGTAAGAAGGTAGGTTAGTCCTTCCACCCCACGCTGAATGGTGTCCACACCAACGTTAAGTTTTCCTTCAAAGAAAGCACAAGGTACCTTTTACTTCCTTATGAAGCTGCCGCAGCCACGATATGCACAACTGGAAATTTATCCACAGCTACCTTGCAAAATAGTCACCGAAAAGCCAAAAAGAAAAGCAGAAGGTTGCGCACCCTTCAGGCAGCGCGTTACTCCCCGCCCCCCCCCCCCCGCAACGAACAAACCAACCGGAACCCCAGAACAACCCAAACCCACCTCTTTCGGCCCCACGCAGAGAAAACCGCACGCTCACGTACCGCAACTGCGCCCCGAATGCGCGGGCAGGCAACGGGCCAGCCCGCAGACTCCCTCCCGGCAGAGAAGGGCCTGCGGTCACCCCCCCCGTCCCCTCCCCGGGCACCGAGCACGACCGGGCGGTGCGTGCCCGGGGTCCCGCCGGGCCCGGCTGCCCGCGGCCGCTCCCCTCCCCTCCGGCAGCCACCGCCTTTCCCGCTCTCCCGCCCCCGCTGCGGAGTCGCCGCGGCCGGCCCCGGCCCCCTCCTCCCGGTGACAGCCCCCCGCCCCGTCCCCGGCCCCCTCCTCCCGGTGACAGCCCCCCGCCCCGTCCCCGGCCCCCTCCTCCCGGTGACAGCCCCCCGCCCCGGCCCGGCTCTTACTGGCGGCCGCCTCGCAGGCCCGCGCCGCCGCGCCCCGCCGCAGCAGCTCCACCGCCAGGCGCCCCAGCTCGCCGACGGCTGAAACGAGAAGAGGCCACTCCGCTGCAGGCCGCGCCGCCGGCCGCCCAGCCCCGCCGGGCGGGCTGCGCCCCCCCAACCACCGCCTCCCCCCCCCCCCCCCCAGCCACCGCCTCCCCCCCCCCCCCCAGCCGGCTCCGGGGCGGCCGGAGGCGGACGCTGCCGGACCTGCGGCGCCCACCCGCGGTAGGCAGCCCAGGTGCGCCTTCTGCTCCTCCGACAGCACCAGCAGCATCCCCGCGCCGCCGCCGCCCGCCCAGGAAGGGGCCGCGGCTCGGCGCCCGGGAAGCGGCGGCCACGGCGGGGCGGGGCGGGGCGGGAGGAGCAGCGCCCGCCCCCTCGGCAGCCCCTCGCCGGCGTGAGGAGAGGCGGGCGGGGCCGGGGCTTCCCCGGCCCCGGGCTGCGCGGAGGCGGCGGCGCTGCCGTGAGGGGAAGGCGGACGGAACCAGCCTGGGGAGCCGCGGGGGAGAGAGGGCGCGGGCGCGGCGGGAGCGTTGCCGGCTGCCCAGCACGCGAACGGGCAGCGGCCGGAACGACGAGGTCCCCCCGAGGTCTTCGTTACTGCGGTGGAACCGTTCTCCCGTTTCACACACCTGCGCCGAAACCCTCGTTTTAGCGAGGTAATTCCCTTACCCGACCTGACGTAGGCGATTCAAAGCCATTTTGCGCGTACAGCCCGCGCTAACGCCGAGATCCCACGGGGGGGCACTGTGCTGCATCGGCCAAATTTAAAGGAAAAAGATGACACTGGTGACACTGCCGCGTCCCACCGGCCGTACACAACGGCGTTTCTGGGCTACAGTCACCCGGAGATGGCACCAACGTTCCCATCTGCCTAAAATGACTTTCTGAAAACGTGTATTCCTACCATGTTAAATAAAGCAAAAAAAAAAAAAGATAACAAGGTTCTGAATTACTAAAACAATGCGTAACTTCTCATAGAACTTTTTTCTCTTTTAGGAGGTAGTTCATTTCCTCAAAGAGAAAAGGCTGGTCAGCTTTTGAAGGGTCTGTTTTAGAACAGAATAGCCTTTGGAAAATGTGAGCGGAAAAATACTTGACTGCATTTTGTTACCAGACTGAAGGACTGGCCTTTCCTCAGTAATGCTATGCTCTTCCACGAGACCGGCAGTCAAGAACCGTTTCCAGCTGTCCCACACATCTGGGTGAAATGTCACACCTGCCAACAGTTACATTCCAGTATAACTGTATCTTCAATTTATAAACTAATAAATTACCATAGCTATATCTACAGGAAATTTTTGCCACTTTGTGGCTGGGAAATAGGTATAGAGCAAGTTCCTGCAAGGCCAGTGGGGTGGGGGTTCTTACTCTCCAGGAGAGTAGCCTTAACGCCATGGCTTCCTTGTGAGCGGCTATCAAGCTAAATTAATCTGTTCTTGGTAAGTTTGTCCATTATTTCCACTCTCCCTCCACCCCACCCTGTTTTAAACTTTCACCCACCCTGTTAAGTGCTCTGGTTAATGATGGTCAATAGATCTCAGGACCAAGACCTTTTACTATGCAAGATACTAAAATACGTTATGGATTCATTCCTAACCTTTTCCTTATTTAGTTCGAGTGCTTTCCAGGAGCCAGTCCAGTGTTACAAGCCCAGATAGAGACTCTGAGATACCATATGTAGGACTTCAGCACTTGTTCTTCGGAGATCTTAAACAATAGCTTCACATTACTTCTTAAAATCGTAATGGAGGAAGTAGAGATAACGACTGTGAATCAGCGTGAAGGGAATGTAATTTCTTAGCCATCCACTCAAATGAAAACAACTTTTGGTGGTATATTAGGATTGCAGATTTTTGTTCCTAGTTTTGGCTTTCAAGCATGACCTTCCAGCAGATGTTCACATCCAAAGTAGCAAAGTTCCTCATCAACTCATCCAAATAATTTATTTGCCAAGTCCTTCTATGCATCTGACCTGTGGATTCCACAGACAGTCCTGCCGTATTTTTTCCAAGCTACAAGGTAGATTTTTGTATTCTCTACTTGGCACATCTACCTGGACTTGGGGAAGTATTACTCACAGACTCACAGAACGGTTTGGGTTGGAAGAGACGTTAAAGATCACTTAGTTCCAACCTCCCTGCCATGGGCAGGAACACCTTCCACTAGACCAGGTTGCTCAAAGCCCCGTCCAACCTGGCCTTGAACACTTCCACGGATGGGGCAGCCACAACTTCTCTGGGCAACCTGTTCCAGTGCCTCACCACCCTCACAGTGAAGAACTTCTTCCTTACATCTAATCTAAATCTACCCTCTACTCCACTCAGGACAGACTGTTCACTGGTGCTGCTAAACAATAATTCAGGTGTCTTTATTTTGCACTCAGCCTGTTTCTGGTTGGTATAACCAGAAGCTGAATCAAAAAAAAAACCCCTCCAAACCAGTTCAGAAACTAACTTCCCTTCTCATTTGCTGATTCTTCACCCAAATCTTCCTGATTTCAGTCATTCATCTGAATTCCGTCTGTCCTTTGCCAGTTTTAACTCCCGCTCAGGACCTCTGTCTCCTCAGCTGATGATTTGATTTACCTTAGCAATTTTCAGTGTCCTGCCTATGGCTGCTCTTTTATCCAGCTTCGGCCCCTAAAAGATTATACTCTGCCTTCATAACACTTTTCATCTGAAGAGCACAAAAGATCTTAAAATATTGTAACTCTGATGTAAGAAATAATAATGATCCCCACTTAACAGAAGGGAATACAAAGCAAGGAGACACTTATGTATACTGCAGAATAAATTAACCAATATGATACTCTATGCTACTATAGTTAGACCATTTCTAGGACTTGAACTAGAAAGTTTACAAGTGCAGAGACCTGGGTGACTTAGCTAAGGTTATGTTCAATGAGCACGGCAGTACTCTCACTGCATTGGAAATTCTCATTTCAAGACATCCTCTCCTGTTTTCCATACTGCGTTTAAACCCTGCCATAGAATATATTACAATTTACTAAAGAGAAAGTAATTATGGAACATAACTCCCTTCCTTGTTCAAATAAAATGTATTTTTAGCACTTCTGTTAACATGGTCCGTTTTGTTTACGATTACTATTCCTTGCAGTTACCGATGCATCATTTTTTACTCTCCATTTATTTTGTGATTTCTGGTCTGAAGGACACTTTATGCTGACAGATCATCTCTGAATTACAGAAGACTCGTGGATTTTTGTGTTTTGAAAGAGAGCCAGGGAGCTGTGTTCTGAAAGCATACAATAAATCACACATTTTCCTGCTGTCTCCAGTTCAGTGGCAAGTAAAGCTAGATGTTCTAGAAGAAGACACTCCCTTTAAACCTACTGTAAACAAAACAGAGGTTCACAGAATATTTTTCCTAGGAATTCTCAGAAAGGTTTCAACCTCTCCTCTCATTTGCAGCCACAATCAAATGCAAGCAACTTTGGAGGAATGGAGCTAGTATTTGAAAGAGGGTGGGATCTCTAATTAGTTGACAAACTATCAAAATAAGTTTTTACAAAGACCAATTCTTTCATGGGAGTAGGATAAAGATTACATCCATTAGGATCTCCGTTATATTTGTTTACCAAGATATGTAAGGCATCTCTCGACAAATATTTAAGTTCGGTGGATCAACATCAATTTTTTTGCAGGCAACTGCCATCTTCTTCTACTCATATTTAAGATCAAGTGACTCCAAGAAAATAGATTAATTCTGGCTACTCTGCTCTTGGCCAACAGTTTGGCTTTGCTGTTTAGGATAATACATCTTTCAGCTCTAGAAATTCCTAACACATATACGTACTCTGGTAGAATTACAGATATGCACTGTCTCCTCTCAGCAGGCTAATTGACCAATTAGCCTTACAAGAGTTAATGCATTAGCTAAATGGAATTTTGAGAAAGATACAACTTTTACTTGTATATGTTTCTAAAGAACATATACATTATATAATGAAAAACTTTGAAGGATTTTTTTCCTCCAGAAAATGGCAGAGAAGTGAATACTAAATGGGACAGCTTATCTTATACTTTTAATCTTTTTCATATAAAAGTATCTCCATTATGTTTGGATAATTTCTTTAAGCCAGAAATCTGAAAACCTTTGGTTTATTGTGAAGAAATATGTGCGTATATGTGCGTGCATATTTTAAGAACATAGTACAATAACAGACTGTGAAATCATAAACTAAAGGTGATTAGAAAGTAAGTTTAGAAGTGAGAAAAGGGAATACAAATCTTATGCTTGAAAAGCAAGTATAAAAACGATGGGAGAAGGTAAAAAAGAAATAAGAGGGAGGCGATAACAAGCATGAAAAAAGGAGGAAAAAAACCCCTGAATATCTATACGTACAATACTAATTCCTAACTACTACTCTAGGAATCTTGGTAATTGGGTCAGAATGGCAGCTTGTTTCCTTTGTGCCATAAGAGCATCAGTAGGATAGTGCAGAGAAATACACAGTATACATGGCAAGAAGAATAATGAGGCAAAGTTGAAGATTGGAAACATAAAATGAACCAACAGGTAATACGAAGATATTATCTACCTAACTGGAATGTGCAAATTTCTAGAAGGATTTGCTCAATAGTAGGCATGTACAATCCAGCTGTGAAACTGTGATGTTCTCCACTGCCACAAAACTGGTGTGATCCATCTTCGTGAAGCCCTTTCCTTAGCAGGCATCCAGTCCACTCAGGAATCCTATGGTATGCCAGGCAGAAAAAAGACGTACTGTGTGAACACAAGAACACCCTGTGTTAGGACCATTTTAAAATAGCCCAAGGACGAGTTCAGAAAATTGACCAAGTTGTGGAATACTTTAACATTCCCAGAAAGAAAAAAGGTATATGCAAAGGCTATCTCCACTAATTTGTGTAAAGGACATTAGCTCCCCAGCTGGCCTCAAAATAATAACGGACATAGCTGTTAGAGAGATACATACCTTCTGGAAATGCTTCCCATTATCTCACAATGAAACTGGGGAAAAAATCCAGATATTATCTCCCATTATTGAGATGAACTTTTCCGCTCATCCTCTCCTGATAAGGGAGACTGGTGTCATAAGCTAGAAACCATAATATGTGCTTTTAAAATCCCACAATGTTTTCGTGAGTTCCCTTCCTTTTTCATCAGTCACTACATCTCCCAAGACATTGCTACTGCTATCACAGAAAATTACAAAGAGCCGCGCAGATCCAAATGTTGACAGAAGCTGCCAAACCAGTATGTAAGGTAAAAGTCCACCAGATTTACATGCAGTCAAGTATTACAGCAATGAAGAATTTATAAATTCATTAAGTACTCCTGCATTTCATATTTTGTAGGAAGAAATCATTTAAAAATCACAGTGGTTTTTACATCCTTGCTTCCCAGTGAAACAAAATTGACCTGAGAAATGCCTGTTCACTTGCTATTTACTCCCCACTGTACCAGCTTTGAAACTTAGCAGCCAGTTTGGCAAAGGCAAAACGTTTCGAGTACAATTAAGTTCCTTTACCTGTTGTGAATCTGGTCAAAGGATAAAAATTCATACTGTTTCCAAGTGGCTGGTCAGGCAGTCGTAATTCTAGTCTACATATCCCTTCTGTGTGGACAGAACATCCTGTATCTTGCCCAGAGAAAATGTTATTGTAAGCATGAAGGAAAAGAGTAATTAAGGGAAGACACAAATGTGTATAGAAGTGAACTTTAGAGAAAGGCTGCATGTTTTTTTCCATAAATATTATTCTGTTAAAGCTAAGCATACCACACATTGAAGGAAAAGGACGTTCACTCACTGTTCTCGTGTGTATGAGATATTGTCAACCCCTGAAGGATACAAAAGCGGTAACTGGCATAACATAGCAAGTACGTTAATTATCATAGGATCGTTTAGGTTGGAAAAGACCTTTAGGATCACCGAGTCCAACCGTTAACCTGGCCCTGCCGGGTCCACCACCAAACCGCGTCCCTAAGCGCCACATCTACACGTCTTTTAAATCCCTCCGGGGATGGTGACTCCACCGCTTCCCTGCGCAGCCCGTTCCGGTGCTTGACAGCCCTTTCGGCGAAGAAATCTTTCCTGATGTCCAACCTAAACCTCCCCTGGCGCAAATGGAGGCCGTTTCCTCTCGTCCTATCGCTTGTTACTTGAGAAAAGAGGCCGACCCCCGCGTCGCTACCTCGCCCCGCTCACTTTTTGTGCTTAGCTGACATTTCTCAAGCGCGTTCTTTCCTTCTGTTTTGGTTTTTTTTAAACACAGAGCTGGGCTACAGTCAGCGGAGGGCCCCCCGCCTCCCACGCACTGCTGAAGCCCGCCGTCCTCTTCTGAAGCCCCCCCGGCTCCCGCGCCGTCCCCCGCGGCCCCCGGCGCCAGCTGCCGCCGCCGCTGCCACCCGGGGGCGTGGCGCGGGCGGGCGGGAGGCGGTGGCCGGTGAACGCGTAGGCCACGCCTCCAGCTCCCACAGGAGCCGGCGGGCTGCGAGCCGAGGTGAAGGCGGCGAGGGGGCGGCCCGGCGCCAGGGAGGCGTCTGCAGCGGGAGGCGCCGACGCTTGTCTCCGTTACCTGCTTCCCCAGGCTCCCTTCGCGGGACCGCTCTGCTGTCCCCCACGCTAACCGCCAGTTCGGAGGCGACGGCAAACCCTGGCCGAGACACGCTCCCGCCGCACTTGAGGCGCTGAGGAGGCCGCGCCGCGCCGCGCCGGGCCGGGCCGGGCCGGGCCGCCAGTATCGGAGAGCGGTGACAAGCGGACACGTCTGCTCCCCTCGCCTTCCCCCAGGAGGCCGCCGGCTACCGCCGGCGCGGGTGGCCGGTGCGGGAGGGGGGCGGCGGCGGCGGCGGCGGCGGCGGCGGAGCCACCGCCACCTCAGCCTCAACCGCCTCAGCCCAAGTGGGCGGTGTCGGCGGCGGAGGGTGAGGCGGCCGCAGCTAGCCCGCCCCGCCCCGCCCCACCCCCTGCCCAGGCGCAAGGGCGCGGTAGAGGCGGGGCCTCCCCTCACCCCGCGGGCGGGGCCGACTGCAGAGCTTGGTGCCGCCCGCTCGCCTGCTAAGCCCGCCCCGCGTCACGCGCCGGCGGCTGAGTGGCAGCCCCGGCGAGCAATAGCCTGCCCCGAGCCGAAGCCTCTTGCTGCGCCGTGGCGGGGCGGGACTTCCGCCGTGGCCTCTGAGCGGGCGGAGAGCGCCATGGAGTCGGCCTAGGCGCGGCCCTCGGCTCCCCGCGCCGGGCCCTGAGCCGGGCCCGCAGGTGAGGGCCACCGGGGCGGGGGACGCGGTCGCCGGGTCCCCTTGGGCCTCTTCCCTGCTGCTGGCCGCCCTGGCTTCGCGGTGGTTAAGGAATTAGCGGGCCTGTCGCTCCATTGCGCAGCGCTTATTCGCCTCCGCCCTTCGAGCGGCGAGGCGGGGCCGGCCGCGGCCCCGCGGCTCGGGCCCCGCCGCGGTGTGCCCGGCTGCCAGCGTCGCTGGCCCTGGGGCTTGCCTTTCCCGCGGGCCGTCGCTGCGGTCTGTGCGGAGATCCGCCTCGGTCGGTGGGTAGAGGGCTCGCCGGGCATCGCTTCGAGAGCGATGGAAGCTAAATCCTCGCTCTGGCCTTGTACAGCTCTGCCTGCTGCGTGGTTCCTCGGAGGCTGGCTGTGCGCTGAGGCGCTGGCTGTGCTCGGAAGATCATGAGTAGCATGGAGGCTGGCTGGCTGACGGCCAGATTGCTAATAAAAAGAGGAAAACAAACCGAGAGGAATCGTTCCTGCGCCTTAGCAGATCGGAACGCTGAACCTCCTTTGCGTGCATTAGTTTTCAGTTCAGCGGATAGATCTTATATGGAGATTCGGGTCAGTAATGATACGATGGCATCAAAATGCAAAAAGCCAGAGACACTGGGGCTTTTGGGGATATGTGTGAAAATTATTGATATTTGTGTAACTTTTGTTCATCCACTGCTTGGGTGGTTTTGGAAGGTGCAGCCCAATCTACCAATATATTTAGAATGTTGTCACTGAGTCTGTGGCAGGACAAAGTTTCTGTATGCTCATGTGACTTGTGATTGCTGTGAGCATTGTGATCCTTTTTGGCACTAAAATAGAATTTAAGTTTGTTTTAATACAGATGTGCAGGTTAGGGTTTTTTTTTCCACCAATGGGAGGGGAAACAGCTGTTTTCTGGGGAGAGTTGAAGTATGAGCATAACCATGTGGGCAAGGAATTGCTTTGTGTTGTCTTCTGCTGTGAAATACATTTTGAGTTGATTGAGATACAGACGTCTGGAAATTTGGTACTTGTATCTACTTTGTGGAGCTTGGTTTGTGGAGAGTTGCCAAAACCTGAATATTCTTATCTGTGTCCCAAGCCATGTAATTTTTTCATGACATAAGTCTTAAATGTGTGCCCAAGGCTTGTTCATGGTGGCAGGTATGAAACTGGTATTTTTGATGGCGTGCAGGTCTATCCTGAAGAATGTTTTCCACTCAGGTTGCCTATTCTGGTCTGGGAGTCAGTGTATTGTGTTAAAAACACTGTGTGTTTTGTAACACCTTATTATTAATACAAACAATACTGTTAATATGTTAAAAGGTCGGCAAGGCGTTCTTGTTGTCCAGTACAGCAGATAGATATATCTGTTGTGTATTGTCAGTTCTTGTATCGAGCTTATTTAGCCATCCTTATCTTCAAGTGAGAATGGACATTTTGCTGTCCTCTTCCTTCAAAACTGTAATTAGGAAAGTATTTTCTATTGTACGTACAAAAATTCTACTGCTGCCTTATCTTCATGGGCAGTACGTTGTGTGACGTATTCCAAGTTACTGTGTTTACTTCATGGTTGTCTTGCTACTTGTAGATATGCTGTGATACAGCACGCCCTGCAGCACACCCCACATTTTCACCTCTTCAGTTCTGACCTGGTGATCCTGTTCAGTCCTGTCATGGAGGGATGTAGCTGCTCAGGCTTAGTTTGTTTTGTGAGTTCTAGGATGCAGAGTGGGAAGGGCAAAAAAAAAAAAGACTCTCACAACACCCAAAGTTACTTAAGGAGACCTTTGCCTATACATACTGGAAAATCAGGGGTAAAGTGCTGAAGATTTAATGCAGAGTCAAGTTTAACTTCTTTTTGTGTGGTTTACAGTATAGTCTTTAATTACATACACCTATGTTTGTCTGCCATAAGCTGCCTCGTTCAATTAAGAGTGTGGTCTACAAATGAGCCATGGAATTTCAGGAATTGTAAGGCTTTTTTGCTTGCATTTGAGGCAGTAGTTCTTGGGCCCAGAAGAATCTGTATGTATGTAACTGTTTGACAGAGAAGACTGCACTGTACGTGCATGTTCTCTGCAAGGACAACTTTAATTCTGGTATTTTCGAACCTTGCTCAGTACTGTTTTAATGGTTTCTCCATGTTGTAAGGTATGCGCTGATTTATTGTATTGGTTAAAGTACTGTGATAGCTTCAAGTGTATTGTTGCTTCTGCTGTGGTAAAAATGATAGTATTTTTTGAACAATGGTTGTTTATCCTTATGGTTTCACCGACATTCTCTTTGTTAGGGCAGGCTGATGAGAGAAACTGGTAAATAGGAGTTTAGAAATAAAAATTAATGAATTTCGTAATTCATTACGGGTTCCTGTGACTGTAACTTCTGTTCCGCTAACCAGTTGAAAGTTTCGCAAAGCATCATATGTCAGAATGATCGTCATAATCATGAGAACTATTTTTGAAAATAAGAGCTTTTTTCCTCCCATTAGTAATAATGAATTTTAATTATCTTCATGTTAGTGTCAGTTTAAATCAAACCTAACTTTCCAGTCTTTGCTTTAATTAATGCTGAGGACCTCAGATCATGGGACAATGCTTTCTGCTTTAAAAACCTACGAAGTATAGGACAGGAGGACAGAAATTCTTAGGTGTTTCTTGATTCTGAAAGAGAATGTAGTAGTCTTGGCTGTGACTTCCTAAGTCAACAAAGTTACAATTTTCAGAATGAAGTATCTACAGTCAGATGAAGACAAATCCACATGGAACCATTTAAATAAGAGGCCTAAATCTAGAGGTTTTCAACAATCATACAAACAGTTTGGATGACCTAATTGAGTTTAATTGTTTGTGAAGTACTTTTAATTACTCCAATAAAAGAAGTTAGAGGAGATAGAGGTGTTCTGATAATGCTGTTATCAAGCATGTACCATCTACTTTTAAAACTTGTCCCTGAATTATTTTAACTGTTATAATAATATTGGATCCAGTGTATTTGCTGTTGTTTTGCCGCTATTTTAATTTTAAGTAATTTCAAGTAATTTCTTACTGTGAGACTAGAAGAATTACTAGAGAGACTTAGTCATCTGTCTATGGACCAAGCAATTCTTTTAAATTCAGCAGTGAAAGTGGTTAGATTTCATGCTGGATGTAGCACTTAATTGTTGCTTGGTTTGTACTCTGAAGTAGCTGGTGTATTGGATCACATGTTTTTTTGTTGAATGTGTTGGAATTTTGAATGTTGGATTTTTTTTTAGCTTGACCGCATTTAGGTGTGAGTTTTTATAAGGGGAATAAGATATTTTGTACTTCTGCGTTCTTAAGAGATTGCCTGCATATAATCATGTTGTAGCTAAGCCTAAGCGGAATCTGAAGTTCCTCTGTAGGCAGCTAATCACTGTCTGTCTTAAGACTGGATTATGACTGTAGCAACAGTACAAAAAGAAATTGTCAGATGTAACTTGTTAGTGGAGGACAGAGGTCCTGATCTTCAGCACTAGGTTGTGTTTTTGCAGTGAAAGGCATTTAGAAGTAAGAGCTCAGGGGGAGGTTCTTCCTGGCTGCTTCTCACTAACAGTGACTAGCACCATTGTCATGGGGCTATTCCTGATGCCAGAGATTTTCTGGGAATTAATGATGATCAGGCTCTACACTCCTCTTTTACTGTATCCCAAGTTAGTAAGTTAGGCTGTTGTGGGAGACTTAGGGAAATTCTCCATTAGTACTCCTTGCTCTAAAGAGTTTTTGTTGTTAAGATGGTCCTTTTCAAAGAAAAACAAGAAGGTATTTGTTTAGGCACTAAAATGTATTACCTCACTCAGTAGTTTCATTTGGCATAAACTTTCTGTGTGAAAGAGTTCTCTGTCACTTTTTTTTTTAAGGCCGTGTCCAGCAGATGAAGAGTCTGTTGTCCAGGTGGATCATAATGCAGAATCCCACTGAGTCTTTCCCTTTTAAGCTTGTGTCCTTGTAGCTGTCCCACCAAACTTGAGTAGTACAGTCAGATTGTAAGAGCATGACACGCAGAAATGAATGATAGTTGTTGTCTCTCAGGTTCTGTAGATGGAAGTGCTGCTATTAAATGGTCTAGGTTATTAGATAGTTTAAATGCTTTCTTTTAAAATGCAAATTTAGAAAACATCTCCAATGTCAGTGTGCTTATAAAGGCTTATAGTATGCTCATATAGATTAAGTGCATTTTTGTCACTCAGAGTATTGATGCAGAACATGTTATACTAGCACTGTGGTGAAATTGTACATTGATGTTGAGTTCTGTTTTAATAAAATAAATTTGATAGAATATAACAACTGGGAAAGAGAAAGTGAAAGAGTAAAGTCAGTAAAGAGGTAGAGAAGACAAATACTGGTTTAATTTTTATAGAGGCAGGGCTAGGGGAGAGAGGCATGGCAGTAATCCAGCCTGTATTTTGGGAACATCAGACAGGACAAACCTCTATGTGTAGCTCGTGAGAGGTGGGAGAAGACGGATAGATGGGCATCTGGCCAGGATTCTTATCCAGCTCCACATCTTTCCTCTCCAGAAATCTCTATCCCTTTGTCAGCTAACTATTCCTCCAGTTCAGACTGCATTTCTCAACAGCACAAATTAAGGCTAAATCTCAAACTCCCATATACTGCAAGCTGTGGGAAGTATATATACAGGAATTTAAACCCCTTTAAAAACATTAGGAAACTTCTAAGGGAGGAAAAGTATTAAAAGGTACAGTTTATGTGGAAATTCAAGGACTCCAAGATGAGGAAATGCTGCTTTTATGGCTCCTTGTGCAACTTCAGTTTATCCATTTGACCTTTTGTGTAGAAATGGCTATATAGTTTAATAAATCATATTCTCATATTTTTCCCTTACAGAACCTTGCTTCATTCAGTATGAGAGTTGCATGCGCTAAAAGACATAAGTCAGTTACGTGGAAGGCTGAAACTTCTTCCTCTCCCTTGCCTAACCCAAGTTCTTGGATGCTTGATTTTGCAATTTAGGTAGTAGATTTTTTTACCTACATATGAGTGTGTATTAGGTAATCGCCTCTTGTTTGTATTAGAATCTGACAGACCTGCATTAGATTAAATGCCCGTGGGCACATGGTATTGAGCATTTTAGGCTAAAGCTTTGCAGAGACACCATTTCTTACTACATTAAACATGATATTTAGCAAATGTTGCAGATTTGCACCATGCTGTTTATATGTACGTGAATTGTGAGAACATAAATTTGAGAGCCCTATAATAAGTGTGGAGGAAGTTGGTCTTTCACAGACATTCAATAAATTCTGTGGTCCTAAGGAATAGCCTTTATATCAGTCATGGAAATGGCATTTCACCATGAATCGTGTTTGTTGTCTAGATCGGGACTCTTATTGGTGCCAGAAAAATGATTATTTGGAAGAGATAAGTGGAAAGTAATCTGTAACCTGTTTCAAAGAATACTGAGTTTCTAAGCTGAGTAGTGCTATGTATTATTATTATCTTAAGTGTTAGCATTCATCTTTGCTGGAAAGAATTGAAATGTTCAGAATTTAAACATTGTATCTTTAACATCCATGTTGTATTTGATGGACAAATCTTGTGGCTTCAAGATACGTATGATTGTAAAATTGGCCAATTTTTGGTATGAGAGATTACGGAATGAAATCTATTACCATTGCAGTTGATGCAGGTGTTAAATTTGAGAGCGAGTTCAAAATTCTGTTCATGCAAATGTTTGTTTTGTTTGGGTTGTTTTTTGTTGGTGTTTTTTTTTGAGGGTAATGTGATACTTCCAATGACTTCAGTTAAGGGTGCAGGTATCATTGCTCATACAAGGAGGGCATTCAGGCCGTAAATTCGTGGTTTTAATACATTGAAAAAAAAACCCAAACCCTCTTTGTGTGGCAAAGGAAAAATATAAAAATATTTGTTTTGCTTTCTCCTAACCCCTTTCTTTTTCTTTCTTTTTCTTTCTTTTTCTTTCTTTTTCTTTCTTTTTCTTTCTTTTTCTTTCTTTTTCTTTCTTTTTCTTTCTTTTTCTTTCTTTTTCTTTCTTTTTCTTTCTTTTTCTTTCTTTTTCTTTCTTTTTCTTTCTTTTTCTTTCTTTTTCTTTCTTTTTCTTTCTTTTTCTTTCTTTTTCTTTCTTTTTCTTTCTTTTTCTTTCTTTTTCTTTCTTTTTCTTTCTTTTTCTTTCTTTTTCTTTATTTTTCTTTCTTTTTCTTTCTTTTTCTTTCTTTCTTTCTTTTCTTCTTTCTTTCTTTTTCTTTCTTTTTCTTTCTTTTTCTTTCTTTTTCTTTCTTTTTCTTTCTTTTTTCTTTCTTTTTCTTTCTTTTTCTTTCTTTTTCTTTCTTTTTCTTTTCTTTTTCTTTCTTTTTCTTTCTTTTCTTTCTTTTTCTTTCTTTTTCTTTCTTTTTCTTTTCTTTTCTTTCTTTTTCTTTCTTTTTCTTTCTTTTCTTTCTTTTTTCTTTCTTTTTCTTTCTTTTTCTTTCTTTTTCTTTCTTTTTCTTTCTTTTTCTTTCTTTTTCTTTCTTTCTTTTTCTTTCTTTTCTTCTTTTCTTTTTCTTTTTCTTTCTTTTTTCTTTCTTTTTCTTTCTTTTTCTTTCTTTTTCTTTCTTTTTCTTTCTTTTTCTTTCTTTTTCTTTCTTTTTCTTTCTTTTCTTTCTTTTTCTTTCTTTTTCTTTCTTTTTCTTTCTTTTTCTTTCTTTTTCTTTCTTTTTCTTTCTTTTTCTTTTCTTTTTCTTTCTTTTTCTTTCTTTTTCTTTCTTTTTCTTTCTTTTTCTTTCTTTTTCTTTCTTTTTCTTTCTTTTTCTTTCTTTTTCTTTCTTTTTCTTTCTTTTTCTTTCTTTTTCTTTCTTTTTCTTTCTTTTTCTTTCTTTTTCTTTCTTTTTCTTTATTTTTCTTTCTTTTTCTTTCTTTTTCTTTCTTTTCTTTCTTTTTCTTTCTTTTTCTTTCTTTTTCTTTCTTTTTCTTTCTTTTTCTTTCTTTTTCTTTCTTTTTCTTTCTTTTTCTTCTTTTTCTTTCTTTTTCTTTCTTTTTCTTTCTTTTTCTTTCTTTTTCTTTCTTTTTCTTTCTTTTTCTTTCTTTTTCTTTCTTTTTCTTTCTTTTTCTTTCTTTTTCTTTCAACAGTTTCTGTTAGAAAACATGTCCCTTTATTTCTGGACACAAGGTGTTGGTTTTTGCTGCTGGTTTTGATGAAGATTTATTAACAAAGCGGAATTAACTTCCTTTTAATGTGATGAGCTTGTGAAATACTTTACAGAGTACTTGTGTTCTTTTTTTTAAAGGTCTCAGGAATGCACACACTTTACAGGAGACTACATCTGCTGTCCAGACCATAAGTCACATTTGAGCATTTGTGAATTTTAGTGAAGTTGATAGAACTAGTTTGTTTTTGTTACCTGTTGGTATCACACTGGTTTTGCAAGTGTATATTTAGAATAAATGTTTTTAGTGGAATTCCTCCAGGTACATGAGGAATTTTGCCGATTTGGATTTATGCTAGAAGAAGGGAAGGTTAAAATTGAGAATGTCTAAGGATGATTAATATCATGGAAGTGTTTATTCCTGTATACTGCTTGCATTGCTATGTGTTGCCTAAAGCTTTTTAAAGTGCTATTATAATTTTTGTGGTTTATGCCTGTATTCTCATGGAGGTTACATGTTCTTAGCAAAGGGGACTTCTATCTCTAAAATAATCATATAAATTAAAGATTACTTGTTTCTCAAAAGTAAAGGTAGGATAACATTTTGCGTACTTAATTTAGAAGAAAAGTTTTAACTGACCAATAGAGCCCAGTAAAATGACCGAGGAAAATATTTGCTATATGCCTTGACTCTTTTTTTTTTTTTTTTTTGCAGATATTACATAAAATATGCTGTTGTCAATAGGAATGCTGATGTTGTCTGCTACTCAGATATACACTATTTTGACTGTTCAGTTATTTGCTTTCCTGAATCTTTTACCTGTGGAGGCAGATATTTTAGCAGTAAGTATAAGAATATTTTTCTACATAGATGAAATCTCTATAAAACTGAATCTTCTTTTAAGCTATTCTATTAATGAATCAGTACAATAAATGTTATAGCAGGTTGCTTGGAATGGAATTGCCTTAACACTTTAGTTCAATAAAAAAATAAATTGTACATTTTCAAATGAGCTTACAGATGGTGTGTGCTCAGATACTGTGGCAGTGAAAGCACTTAATTCCCTTAGTCATTTAACAAGTTCCAATCTGACCAGATATCCTATTGCATGTTATAACCCTCTTAAAAGAACTCCATAATTATTTGGTTTAGACAGCAATTTAAGTGTTGGTGATGGATGCCGTTTTGTAGGGTAACTGTATATAAATAAAGTAAAATAATCTTCTATGGCTAGTGTAACTTGTGTGTGCTGGAGGCCTTGTCAGTAAAGTTTTTGTGTACGTTACACCCAGATAATATTTTTTGAATAGCTGATAACCTCTGCTATCATTAAGAATAGTATTTTTGGGGTGTGTAGGATTTTTAAATGATCAGAGTGATAAACAGTGTAATGAACATAGGGTCAGCGGTAAAAGTTGTTGCTGGGCTATTTATTACCAATTTTATATATCGTGTAGTTTTATGGAGGAAGTTATATGTGTTTTTGTAGGATAGAACTTAAGCCACTGACATAATTAAACCTAAGTACTGTAGTCTATATATACTCTGCTAGTTACAGTCATATCCAGGAGAGTTGATAATATATCATTTAATTTAGGAGAACAGACTGAAAAACCCGTGAAGCTAAATGTTAAAATAAAAATATTTTAAACTTTGTGGTAATGTGGGGTTGAGGAATACTGAGTTATGTTATTTGGATCTTTGGGTTGTTACTGTTACTATTTGCTGTAGATAAAAATTCTAAGAAACAAGTAATACAGATAGATAATTGCTTTATTATCACCATTCTATTGTAAAATTTTAAACTGGCTTTCTACTGTAAACCTGCTTTCCCCTCCCCCCTTTCCACTCTCACCATGCCCGTGTTTCCTCTTTTCATAAAAAAAAAATAATTTAATTCTTGCTGCTTCCTTCCTTAGGAAAGATATTAAAAAAAACCAAAATAACACCCCCCCACCCTCCAAAAAAAAAAAAAAAAAAAAAGGCATTTTGGAAGTTCAGTTTAATTTTTTCTATTTGAGCTTCTGTATGCAGTATTCTAAAATAATTCAATCTAAAAAATGAAATGTCTTTTATTCTTGGATATTTGGAAGTTACAGATCTATTATGAGAATGTCTTTGAAGTAGGAAATGAAGAGGTGAACTAGACACTTAACTAAAACTTTGCTGTGAAAAGGAGCCAGTTGAATGCTTGTGAGATACTCTGAAGAAGAGGGAATGTTTGCGCACTGTCACATGGAATTGAAGGCATACAGATATCTTATAATCTTGAGAGATTTCATGGTTTATTGATTGCCCATTTGGGGAGCAAAATCCAGGCTGAAGTTTTGGGTTCGCCAACAAAAGAAATTCTTCTTTTCCCTACTGATTTAGGTGTATTTTTATGCTTCTGTGTTCTCATGTAGTTGCACCCTCAAATGAAGGAGTATGTTTGTATAAAGTACTGTTATGTGTATATGAAGCGTGATTGGTTATTTTTTTAAATAAGGGATAAAAATAAACATGTTTGTGTCTGACTCCTAGCTTAAGTTGGGGCTTGCTCAGTGATTCAGGGGAAAACTTACTGTAGCACAGGCTCAGGAAGGATGTTTTGAAGAAGGTAGCTGAATGAATAGTGAGTATGGAGGAAGACAGTGTACTGGTGCAGAGCTGTGCTACATGATGGAAGGATGGAAGACCAGGAGGGAGAAGTTTTATGGAGCAGATTGATTATACAGAACAAAAACGCTTCCTTGAAATTTGCCTCTGTTCCTAGCTCTTTCCCCTCAATTTTGTTAAGGTCTGTGGAGCGGGGGCTTCTTTGAAATGTTGCTCCTGTGAAAGAGTCAAGATAAATGATGGTAGTGTTTTTCTTTGAACTATGGTTTGAGTTCCCCTGTCCAAGTCTGGCTCTTAGGAAATATCTTGTCCCTCTGAAATAAACACAATCCTTACTTCACTGTTCTGTATGACAATTGGATGATAATAGTGAATAGATAAATATTTCCCAGTCACTAAACTAATAAAACTTACCAACTGATGTGCATTCAAGTCAGTTATTGTATAATTCACAACTTCAGCAGGAGACTAACTTTTTTTACTTTTAATGGAAAGAATTTTAGCATACATACAATTTGTACTTTTTATTGTATGGATTTTGCATTGGTTAGGCATATTATAAAGCTACAAAACATGAACAAGGAAAGGGGAAAAAAAGCTTCCACAGTTTTAAGGTCTTTACAGTATTCCTCTGTTTTGAAATGAAAGTTTATAGTTGGTATAAAACAAAACTGTTGAGAGAGTTTTCAGCTACTAACCTGAACACCTAGCAAGGAATTGAGAAGGGGTAATATATGGAGGCTATTCTGTGCCTACAATAAACCACCTGTTAAAAGCTGTTCTTCCCCGTATGCAACTGAATTCAAAGCAAAACAGCAAGAACAACTCCAAAAAAGCCCCACACCCAAAAAGCCCAGCTCTTCACATTTTTGCTTTTTTGGGTTGTTTGTAGTTTTCTCATCTGAATATATGATGGTATTTGAATTGTAGACAGTAGAAAGAAAAATTTAACATACAGATAATTTAATGAAAGACCTATTTATTACTTTCTTGTTCTGACAACTAGATAAGAATGATGTTGATGTGTGTGGAAGACAAGTGGAAGAAGCAATTTTGTGGTTTCATTGACAGTCACAAGAGGTCCTATGTCTGATAAATATTTTAATCTAAAAAAAATGTGCAGTGTTGTTTATTTACACTTGTCTCTTTCTGTCTTGTTGCAAACCTGAATTTTCTTTAAAATTTATTTCTCTTAGTATAACCTTGAAAATGGAACCCAGACCTTTGATGATCTACCTGCTAGATTTGGCTACAGACTGCCAGCAGAAGGCTTGAAGGTAAAAAAAAAAAAAAAGAAAAAGTATATATCCTGAATATATGTAGAGGACCATATCTGCTGAACACTTCTTCTGTAAGCTAAAAAAGAGAAAAGTTAAATGAATATAGTATTGAGGAAAAATAAATACAGAACTGATTAATCTACTTCTCAAGCAAAACAAATGTACAAAGGGTCTGATAAGAACTGTTGTCTGTGAATAGGAGATTCCTCTCCTAAAAGAGAATTTTGGTAATCTGACATTTTGTATGTAAGAGACAATTTGCTGAACATTTTTAATAAATAAATAAATTTAAAATAGCTGAATGATGGGAATCCAAGTAAGTTTGGTAGACCATTGTTTTTTCTGAAGTTGGTGGCAATACTGATACATGATGTCAGTTACCTTGCACTGGTATCAGTGGATGCCAGATTGAATTTGTCTTGATTTATTTAAAAAAAAACAACCAAAAAAACCTGGAGGATTTATTCTCTCTGTAAGGTTGTATATTGGTGAGCCCTTTCACACTGTAAAGTGTGGAAAGGCAAGAGAGGTTATCTTCCTTGCATGTGGCCCACATTAAGAATGTTGTGTAAAGGAATTGTAGCTCATTTTCTTGGGAAAGTACAAGAACTGTTGTCGGTTTGCTTCCCTCTTTGCATTTCTTAAGGAACTGAATGGAGAAGCTCAAGGGCTGCAGTTCTGCCTTAACCCCTGTGTGTTGTGCCACAAAGCTAGTGGCTATGTAGCATGTGGTTGATTGTGCACCCTTTCCTTACACAGCCTCCTTTCAGTTGCATTCTGCACCCCATAGCAGATGAGAAGTTCCTCATTCTCCCAGTGCTCCTCTCAGGCATGTGTTGCACTAATGCTATTTTATTTTACTCTGTGTCATTAAGTGGGGAAGATGTAGACAGCACATATAAACATTTTTGTTAGTTGTCTGTCACAGGGTCTTATACTCCAAATACAATTGTATTGGGATAGGAATGCTGTGACATGAATTGAAAACTGGACATAGGATTGTTAACAGAAGGCACTAGTAAGTGATAATATATTGAATTAGCAGAAAAAGTACATGTGACTTTTTTTAAATTTTGTTAATCCAGTTTGATATATAAGAACTAAAAAGCACGTAAATATTAAATTGTATTAAATTGTAAAATGCACCTAGTATTAGAGAAGACAGAAGTAAGGTGTAAGGATTTGCAAATGTTAATGGAACTGGAAAGGGAAAAATCATATTGACATATTATGCAGAGTGGTTAATGTGCAAAAAATGTCAAAGATGGCTATAACCATGGGAATACATATAGGACTTGATCATTATTTTGCACTAGATTAGAAATTCTGAAGACGTGATGTCTTCTGAAATACAGCAGCAAGCATGCTTTATGCAGTGGGACAATTTCTTTTCCGTGTGTCTGGTGTGGTTAATATGCTTGGAATGTAGTAAGATGTGTAGATGGACTGAATGAAATTAATAGAAGGGAAATTATGTTCAAGGTGAAATGGGAAAATACTAAGAAGATTAAATAAATACAGCTTCCGTAGACAACAATGAGAGGGCATGTTCTACTCTTTCTGATTTCTGCGAAGGTAGCAGCCGTCCATACTTTCCGGTGGCAGTAGTCAGAAACTGGTGTAAAGCCAAACCCACTTCTATCTGTGTAAAATAAGATAGAGGAGATAGAAAATAAATTATTTAAAAATAAATAATACATGGTGACGTTAACGCTGCAAACTGGTGTCACAGTCCTGCTGCTTAGAAAAGTATTTAAAAGCTAGATGAATGTCCAGTTCGGTTAAAGTCTTTGCATCCTCTGAGGTAAGTTTGTTGCTGAGATTATGTAGCTGATGCTTGTTGTCAAATGCTGGTGTGCTGTGTTGAATTCAAGAACAGTGGGCATGCTGCATTTTTCTCTTTGCCTGACATAAGATGCCTATGCACTGACATGAACCATTTACTTTCTCTAGGATCACATTCTTGCAGTCAGTGTCAGTAAGTTTGTTCATTTCAGATAAATCTTATTTTCTGTTCCTTTCCTGTGCTTGAAACACTAATCTACAAGAAAAGCAATTTAGTTTAGCTGTCCAGTTTACTACTTGTGTGAAGTTCAGATCTCCTTACTTCATTTATTGTGGAAGTGGCTACGTGGAGTCAGTCTTGTGGCAGTAGCTTGTTTGTCTGGCTGTCACTTTGAACAGTGCATGAGTAAGTATTTATGACTGAGATGTAGGTATTTTTTATTTTGTATAAGAATTCTAAGCTGTAAACACATTTAGGCAGACTACCTTCCAAGTTCCGGTGAACGGGAATTGCTGTCATTTACGCACCTATGGAGACCATGAATAGCAAGCACATGGGGTCAGAGAGCTGCTTTCCTATTCATTCTGACTGTAGCCTGTATGGTCCCAAAATCTGGCTCTGCATCATCATTGATGTTGCAATGCTTGTGAATAAACACTGCACAAAAAATGAAGCTGATGTGAAGGTACAAGGTTGGATCTCTCTTTGATTGCATAGTGTCCTTTTGATCCCAAAGGGGAATAAATTACTGTAAGAATTTGTGTAACACTAAGAATTTTTCTGCAAATGAAACTTCAAGAAGACTTCATTTCCATGCCCAGTGGGTTTTATCATGGGGAGAAGTGGTGTTAGAGCTGTATAGTTGTTTACTGACTATATTGAGAAACAGAGGGTGATTAAGTGATTTGCCCAAGTAGTGAGCCAATTTAATACATCAAAAATAGATATAAGGAGCTTTGATTCTAACCATTCTAACTGTTGGACAGCTCTGTGTCTTAACTAAGGTAGATGTCATCATCACCTGTGTAGAATAATAATGAGTTTTAATCCTGAATATAATACTAAAACTTTTTTCCTTGTTTGCATTAAGATTTTATTACTTAAAAAAACGCTATGATATTGGTTGAAATAGGATGAAAATAGTATAATTTTTTCAGTGCTTATGATTAAGATTTATTAATATGCAACTTGTAAGACACAGTCTGTCAGATTCTACAATAATTTGTGCCAAAGCATAAATGTAGGTGCCTTTTTTTTTGGGCTTGTATGTTCTAGTTAAAGTGGTCAGTCATTTGTGCCTGTGTTCTTAGAAGAACAGGTCCTCAATTAAAGATCTTTAAGAACATATGGTAGCATTAAGAAAAATCCAGTCTAGTCATAGTTAGGTTTTGGTTTCTACGTATGCATTTCTTGAACTGTAAGATGATGTTGTGTGATTTGTGTAAAACTTCTCTGTAGAATGTACTTGGTTCTGGATGTACCACTCAAAGAGTAAATGCTTTGTGTGAAACTGCGTAACATAAGTAGCATTTGCTAAGCAAATCGGGAACCTTAGGGACCTAAATTTGGCTGCCAGCAAATCAGTGTAGAATTTTCAGTGGATATTGCTTTTAATTGTTACAGGCTCTGTAATGTTGTGCCTGTCACCACAAACTTGGCAAAGAACAGATTGCTGGTGCAGCTTCTCTGCCAAAAGGAATATTATCATTACAAAACCCTATTCCTCAAAACAAAATTGCTTTTCTCTGTTGTAGGTTAAACTTTATGAATAATACATATTTATGGATAAAATGTAAGATTATATATAAAAAGTACATTTTAACTGACAATTTATATATATAAACTGTATATATATAAACTTATATGTATTTTATATATTTAAACTGATATATATTTAAACAGTGTATATGTATATATTATATATTAATATAGTTATATATAATAATTATTGTTTCTACAAAGGTGATGACATCTATATCTCTAAAGCTGTCGGTGAAAACTGAATTTAAAGCTCTTGAGGATCTATCTAGAACTGTAGCAATAATTTTGTGAGCCCGCAGCAGTGCAGCCTCTCATGATCTGTATTTGCATAAACCAAATTACTTATATTCTTATTTTCTGGCAATTCACTGCTCTTTATCCATGTGATAATTTGCTGTGGCTTTAAAACTGATTTAAACAAGTGTGGATCTTGTAGGAATAGTCTGATGTCAAATGATACTCCATTGCATTAGGATCCAAAAGCCTCTATCACACTGTGACCTTATTGCATGAACACCTTACAAAAAGTAATTTTTCTGAAGAGGTGTATTTCAAGTGAAAGGTAGACAAAACCTCCTAGGTGTACAGTCCAGACTTTTCTGTATCTTGGTAATCAAAATCTCTTGTGAAGAGACTGACAGAAGGGAATCTAATTAATATCAATCTAATTATTAATTAACTAACAAATTAATATTAATCTAATTAATAAAGAAGCTCATTTTCAGGTGATTTAGAGATGTGACCAAGGAAGCAAGCATATTCTAGTAAAGGAAAAAGGGAAGGTCTGCTCTTCTTGGAGCTAGAACAAATACTATTGCGCAGTATGTGTGATATTCTTTTGGCATTTGTCTTGTGTAAATTTCTGTCAGCAGTGTTTACAGAGCATTTACAGTAGTAGGGAAGAAAGTTCTAGGGAGCAGGCAACCCTGAAGTCACAGCATTGTAAGTATACAACCGGACTAGTGTCAGTGCATTCAGTATTCAGGTAAGCAGGTTTCTTCCAAGAGAAGCTGGAGAATTTTTCAGCAGATGTTAAAAGCATGAGGTTAGGAGAGTTTCTACTCCAAACATTTTCAGTGGTGGGGTACTAACTCGGTCACCTAAAAACAATCCAGAGATTGCTTCAAGATTGGTATTGCCAGAATTTCCTACTTCTGTGACTCTTTCAACTGTAGCAGATTTGATGACCTATAGTCTTTGCTTACCATAGTAAACCAGCTATTTTGTATGCTAGTTCAGTGTTGATTTCACACAGCTAACTTTCTTTGGTTTCCCCTTCTTAGGCTACTAAACTTCAGTTTTCTTGATTAGTCTCCATATGTCTTAGGATAATAGTTCCACAATATTCATGTAGTATATGCAGTCCTCTCTATGCTGAATTATACTGGAAAGTCTGAGTTATGAACTTCAGATGAGGTAGTTGGAAAAACTATATTTTCTTTCTAACTTTCTAATTCTTTAGCGATATAAAGATTCTGATGAATCAAAATAGTCAGGGATGTAGCAGAAATCTTGCTATGATATGGGACTGAGTTGATAATAAGAATTTGTTTAGCTATTGTATTGAAAGCATACAATTTTCTGTCTTAACAAAAGGCTTGGCAGACAAGTATAAGGAAAAAGAAATGAAGTTCCTGTTTCTGTTTTCTAGGGGTTCCTAATAAATTCAAAACCAGAGAATGCATGTGAGCCTATAGCCCCACCTCCATTCAAAGACAACTCGACCAGTGTTTTTATTGTGTTAATTCGAAGGCTGGAGTGTAACTTTGATACCAAGGTAAGAACTTATGGTGGTTTTTTTGGTTGTTTTTTGTTTGTTTTGTTTTGTTTTTAATTCCCCCCCTACTTTCTGTTTCAAAGTCTTAAAGAATTTACTGGTGTTTTGGAAGAATATCTATAGCTAACAGCAGGATAAATACTGATGCAAAGGGAAGGGAGAGTTTTATTGTCTACAGGAAGATGAAGCAGTATTGTAATATGATTTAATTTAATATTACCTGTTTGTGACACAGCTTACATGGCAAATAAGGGTGATGGATGCCGCAGTTTTATAATAGAAAGCATTCAGTAGCAATATCAGCTTTTCTTGCCAGTTAGACTCTTTGCTGCCAGGGATCGTAGGGGAGATTAGGGAATGGAGATAACATAAGAGCACCCAAAATCTGGAAGCCGCTTTCCTGATTTGTTTTTTGTTTTTAATAGCTGGATCATCTTGTGGCTCACACTGGGACCCCATAAACAATGGTTGTGTCACAGTTGGTTGATAGGGAGAGGGCACAGTTCACTGCTGGGTAGAAACAGGCACAAGTGGAATGTTTTTTAAAAGGGTCTAACAGCGAGATGTTATATTATGAAGTACTTGTAAAAATTTTGACCTGTAGCTTAAGTGGAGTATTCTCTGTGTTATTTTAAAAATACAAAACTTTTTGTGTTTGGCTAGAATATATGGTTTTCTTGAAAATGACCCTGATATATGGGGCAGCAAAGGATGTCTTAAGGAAAACAGGGCTCTTAAATTTGTTGTTGACTTTCATGAACCAAAAGGAGATCCAACTGTACTTGCTGCTATCTGGTATATTCAGTTATGTGGTATTGTGGTTAAACATGTAAATTCTTCCCAGACTGTAGATTCCAGCTGTAGAGGCAGCCTTACTGCTCATGTAATAATCTACCTTCACATCAAAATCAGTAATGTCATATATTTTGTACTGTGAATCCTGTCACCATGTGTGTATATGGCTTAGTGGGAAAAAGAAAGGGAAATGACACTTGTCTTTTTCATGTCCTTTTTGGCTGTCTAATTGCTGCCCCTAAATTGATGGGATGTTATTACTGCTGAAGTCACTGTTAAAGGAACAGGTCAGAATTTTTCTAGTGGAATACATTTTTAATCAGAAATATGTCAAATGCTTGTTCACTGAAAACAACTTGTTTTGTTGAAGAAGTTGGCATTGTGGCTGAGCCTTCAGCTTTTTTACTCTGGGTGCTAAACCAGAAGAATCACATCTCTGTTGCTGGTCACAGAATTCTGAGATTCTGAGAAGCTTTGGAAAGCCGCATAGCTGAAGGCAAGAGTCAAACATGGAGAGACATGCAGAATTGCTTTTCCACATAGCTATCAACTTAGTAAATGTGAACTCGTGTATTTTAATTTTGCACATCTTGGTTTGCCACACACAGTCCATGAGTGTTCCTTGCAGAAAATGGAAGATTTGTACATTATCATTGAGGTATTCCCATGGTCAGTTCTTTAAGGATTAAGTTACGCTAGCTCTGTAAGCATTTTTTGGTTATGTTTTATATTTCATGTAATAGCCACAGAAAAGTGGATTCCCATACATTTTTTTATTAGACAAAGGGCAAGGTAGAAAGTGGATCAGAAGTTCCAAGGTGAGCGTGCATATCTGTGTACTTGCTGGCCAGTGAATTCACTTTTATATTATGTTGTTAATATTATTGCAATATTGTGTTACATAATTTCCTACATACTACAGCATTTTGCCCTGAAGTTTCTGGCAGGGAGTGGCATGTGCACTGAGATGTGAGTTATATTACATACCAGCTACTTGACAGGATGTAGATTTTAACAAAAACTTGAGTTTATTTGAAAGTCCCATCTCTTCCTGTTTTACATTGAAAACTGCAAATACAGATGCATTGCTGTTTCTTGGTTTTATTGTGTATGAATCTTTACTAGGCCAGAAACAGTCTCTTCTTCCCTTCCATCTCTCTCATAGCATCTAGTGATTTTTTACAGAAAAAAATGTCACAGCAGGAGAAGGGTAAAAACCGGGAGCAAGTAGAAGCAGTTCGGAGCTTTTGGAATGTCTTCTCACTTGTTACAACTGATTTTTACTGCTGTCTGTGTTGGTGACTAGTGTGGGAAGGGACTCGTCAAGAGAGGGTGGTGCTGTGCTTTCAATTCCTGCATAATTACAAAACTTACTTCTCAAGCCTGCATTTAGGGTCTGTTTATCAGTGACTCTGAAATACGTTGTTGACGACATGTAGGAAGCATCATGTGTTTTCTGCCAACATAAAAGGTCTGTTCGGCAAAATAAGCATCATGTAAAATTGTGCTACAATGGAAAAACTTATTAGAATGGTCTGGGATTATATGTAATTTAAGTAAATGATACCTCGCTATATTAAAACTGTCTCTTAAGGCACAAAAGCCAGCAAATACATAATTAAACTTTACATCATTTTATGTATGCACTATGGATGTTTTCTGTAGTGAGATAATACTGGCCAAATTCCCAACCATGCATTTATGTTTACACCTAAAACTGTTTGGGTTTTTTGTTTGTTTTTTTTAACATAGGGATTTCTCAAGTTATCTGTGTTTTCCAATAACATTGTTCTGCTGCTTAGAATATAGTTGTTAGGAGTATGGGGAGAGAATCTGAATTGAAGGTGCTCTGAGTCATGTAGCTGTTGAATAAAGAGTTGATTGTCTTTTTCTTGTAGTGGAAAGCTACTATGCAACAAGAAAGCACTTCCTGAAGTTGTACCATCCTGCTTAGATGTATCTTAAAACTGGGTTAATGCTTCAGTTTTGGTGCACAATTAATGTTTTTGTCTTTGGGACCCTGGGTAGTGAGGGTGACCTTGCAACTTCACAGTATAATTGAACAGGCAACCGCTACTGCTTTTTGCAGCTAGATGGTGTCATTTAGCCTTGTGCTTGTTCGTGGTAGCTTGTGCAGAAGGTGCCCGGCTGTGATGGTTGTGTTCGTGTCACTCTTTACTTGAGTAACCCTGTGTCAGCTGAATATCCTGTAAGCATATTTATGTATGTTTTTACACAAATACTATAATTTTTTAATAAAATGATTAAACTAAGAGTCTATTATATGTAAGTGGCAAAAGTGTGTAGGGAATGAAAACATTTCCTTAACTAATATAAATTATTTACTACCTGTCCTGAAAGACGTATTTCAATGTATAATGGACAGTTAATAAACACTATTCGGGACATGATGTTAAAGAAATAAAACAAGCAAACAAAAAAATTAATATTACATAGCAACTGTCACTGATTACCATAGCACATTTATGTGGATATGAAGATTAAGAACCTGTGATAACCAGGGAGCTTTAAAGCTCAGATCGCCCAATGAACTTCTGTATCCCTTTCTTCAGTTTCAACACCTGGTGATTTGTGATGCATGTTGTCTATGATGACTCTATTACTGACTGCCATTCTGTGTCACAAGCTCAGATATGTAGATGTTCAATGCTTTTAATCCTTTCCTTGTCTTACTTTTGACAGTTTTATTTAAAATTCATAGGCTTTTCTTTTCTTTTTTGCCTATTTTTGCTGTTGTGCAGCATGCAAGAAGGCTTCATATTTCAAGCTTAACCTAGAGAACCTTTTTTTAGAAAAATCAGAGGAATTTTTCCAGCTTTACAACTCGTGTTCCTCATTATTGTTTGTTTCTTAAGAAGAGAAATGGGGAGTGTGTGTGTATATAAATATGTGTGTATGTGTATATATACACATATATTTTCCCCTCTCCTAACTTTGAAGGTAGAGGTCTTGAAAAAGAGCACCAGTATTTCCCCTAGGTTTTTCAGATCTGGTGCTGATAGTCTGCTGTAAAAGAGAAATGGTGGTGATTTCATGGTGAATTAGTGTGGGACAGGGTTCCATAAGGTTTGTATGTATGTTTGTTTGCAAGGGTGGTGCTATAGGTGGTATTTGTTGACTGATTAATAAAGCTGTTGTGATGCCATAATATCCAAATGCTACAACTGTTTTCCAGTCTCAAAGGTATTTAAAGCTGTGATCTCTTTTTTGGTTGTACTTAATGGTTGGTTGTTTGCCCGTTACGTAAATATGTATTTGCATTACAGTCTTCTTAATTACATGCATCTAAGTGGAAATAAAAGCTATCATCATGTCCCATACTAGCTCAGTTCAGAGCAAGTCTATCCAGCTATAGCCAAGCTTATTATGTAGTTTTAAACAGGAGTTGAATGCAGGTTGAAACCCAAATGTTCCTCAAGGTTCTGTAGTGCTTTTTGCATCTTGTAATGAGTTTTTGTACTGTTGTGGATGCATTAGAAGCAATATCTAAGATGAATAGTTGTAGCTTAGTTATGTTTACATTAGTGAAGGTCACTGCAGCAAGTGCCATTTACGTGGACCTTAGACTTTGCTTGTATTGACAAAAAAGTCAGTATATATCAGAAAGGTAACTGGTACACAATACATTTATAGTTTTGTACTTTTCCATAAGAAAGCTACTGATACTTGAGCTGTCAAGTAAGGTATTTCCACATCTCTAAAGACACAGAAAAGATAGTACTGATGTAACATTGTAAGCTATCAAGTGGTAATGTCTAGTTTACCAAAGTAAGTTAGTGCCTTTATTTTCAATTATGATTAAATATTATTTTTATACACCTATCGAAATTTTTAATCCTGTTTTTAATATGTGTAAAAACTGTTTGTCTGCAGACAATATTAAATTATTTTTCTGGAAAAATAACATAATTACATGAGTGTAAGAGTAATTGTATGATTTTATTTTGAAAGGTGACACTTGTTTTATAAACAAGTGCAAATGTTGTTGTGCTAATATCTATCAGCTTCCTGAAAGGGTACCTTGTCTTAGAGAGGACAGACAGGTTAGTGTATTTTGAAGCAGTAGTCTTTCTAATAAGTATTTTGTATGGCTTGCAGGTTTTAAATGCACAGAGAGCTGGATACAAGGCAGCTATAGTTCACAATGTTGATTCTGATGACCTCATAAGCATGGGATCCAACGACAGTAAGTACAGGTATCACTTCTTCTCTCCTGTTTGAAAATCATTTCACCCACTAAAGTGTACAGTATTAAAATTAGTATAAAGTATTATGATGTACTCTCACATAAAAAAATCCCAAACAAAAAAACCCCACCGAAACAAAACAAAAAACACCAAAGAAACCAAAACAACAGAAAAAACCACCACCACCAAAAAAAACCCAGAAGAAACCCCACCCCAACCAGAAATCCTCCTGCTTTTAACATTTTTAAATGGGAGATGTTCATGTAAGAACATACATGTATACTTGTGTATTATTTGTGTCATTAGGTTTGTAAGTTCTCTCTGTTTCTTTTGTTTTTCCTTTAAATTTTAGTTCAGTTGTTCTGGGTTAGATGGTTAAATTTATGAGATAGTTACATGACTGATGAGGAAAATAGCTGATGTGTTGTTAATTAAGTAGAAATATAGGAAAAGTAAAAAAACCTCTTTTTGAAAGGAAATCAAACTTTAAAATATGACTTTTTAGTATTTGTTAGTGGTTCGGTTTTGTTGTTGCACTGTTGTGTACATTTTTCTGTTCCTTTGGACAAATGGATTCTAATTTCATATGAATACATACTGTATGTACATATTTTCAGTTTTTCAGTTGGAAAAAAGCATGTTTAGAGACCAGTGCACCATTTTCTGATTGATTTTGATGCTAGCTCTTCCAATTTTAACCTTTCATGGGGTCAATATGTTCAGAACATCTTGTAATTTAGTCATAATGTTGGTTTTGTTTTATGGTATGTTTTTTTGTCTATACTGCTGTTATGACTTCTTTTGTAAAATTTCTTTATTTTGTCCAGTTTTTGAGCTTGCTCAATATGGAACAAGAACATAAATGAGAACAAAAAAAGTCCTCCCAAGTGGAAATACCATTAAGTAAACTAGGAAATGAATTTTCAACAAACTAAATGGCCTCTGAGTAGCCCAGAAAGCTATGTGAAAGTGGTTTTAATGAATTCCCGACCTGTGCGAATCTTCTTTTCAGGTTTCACTGAGAAATCAAAATGTAGAACAAGTTCACAAAAAATGCAGACTTGCATAGTGTGAGGTGACGTTAAGCCATGTACGCTTTTGCCTTGGGGAACCTGAATGCTTTCGTATTGACTAAACTCAGGATACTTTGACCCTTTAATGTGAAGTGTAAGTCAGAGGTGCAAATCAATATAAAATGAAGCCAAGGAGAAGGTTTTCTAGAATATGGAATTTATCTTTTCAATAATTTTTCATTTGTGCTGCATCTTCTAAGCTTATTATTGCCTTTAGTAGTAATCGGAGAAGGGGGAGACAGTTCCATCAAGTTTCTTGAGACTGAAATAAGGATGTGGGATATACTTATTCTCTTTCTTCTTTTTGACCTTTTCTAGCCACAGCTCTTTCCAGGGTGTTCATTTATGTTTAGGGTGAAAAAAAGGGAAGAAAGATTAATTAAAATTTACAGTACAAGTTCACCAAATCATATAAGTTGCCAGAAATTCTGGAAATCAATGGAGCTGTGTGACTTTATCAAGTCTCTGAGTAAGAATGATATTCTGGTTAAACTTATTCTGATGATGCCTCTTTGTTTGTCAGAATATTTTGGTTTTATGCTCCCTTTAAATATTCCATTAAGAATTTTGATTTCTGTACCTGCAATCAAGTCCTTAGATATTCAGTAGAAAAAATAATACCACTTCTTAATATGTTGTAAAGGGTGTAGCGTGCATGTGCGTCAGTCTATATTTCATTATGTTTAAATATGTCTTCATGTTGTGATATTCTCATAATGTTAAGTCTTATGTCTTACGAATGCCCACAGAGTATCTGCATAGTAATAGTTTTATTTTCCTGCTCTTTTTATACAGTTGAGATTTTAAAGAAGATTGACATTCCTTCTGTCTTTATTGGTGAGACATCAGCCAATTCTCTTAAAGAAGAGTTTACTTATGAAAAGGGGTAAGTTACCATATATGCAGCTGTGTTATTCCTTGCATCAAGTCATTGCCTCTTTTTAATATTTACAGATTTAAGATAGGATGTTGTGATGACAGAGGCTATAGGTATTCCAGGTGAAACCTTGTGCCTGAGAGCAATGGGCAGAAAGCATTTTAAAAATGAATATAAATTGCCTTCCTGCAAGAGGGTTACCATATATTTATGAAATGTTACTCCTTTAATTTTCATACAGTGTTAAACGTATGAGTTTAGCTAATGATCTAGGAATCACAGAAGTGTTTGTGAGAGTATGTGTATTTCAGGTATAAGGATGTGTTCTTTTTACAATATATGTCAGTTCTCATTGAAGTCAGGTGCTGGTTGCTGGTCTTCAACAAAAATAATTAATCCTTTATTGATAGTTCTAGAACAAGTCAGAGAACTTCCTGTGCTAGGTGAATCTGCAGGATGCATTTAAGATGATTCTGACAGGATATGTGATTAGATTTGCACTGCTTCTGTTCCGCATTTAAGTTTAAAACTTTAAAAACAAAAGCATTGCAAGGACAAGATAGTTAAAATACATACCTTGAATAGGATGGAGAAGGAGGTGTGTTTCCTATTACTACCCTAACGATCTTGCTTCTTCAGGTCTCTCTGACGTCCTTTCACTAAATTAATCAGAAGAACAAGATTGTGTCATTCTTAAGTAGACACCTTGCTGATGAAATTACTTGATAAGTCAAGTGTGACACCACATGAGTAGTGGTTATAGAACTAATAATGTTTTTCTACATTGTGCCTTCTCAGGTGTTTCTGACTGCTTGTGCCAACAGAATAATAGTGCAATTTTACTTCCTTAAGTATCAATAAATACTAGTATTCAGATATCCAGTTGCCAGCATCCATATCAGGTTCTCTAGGAAGATTTTTGGTTGTTGTACTGTAATTTATTGATTCTGTAGAGGACAAAGGGTGCACTTTACCATGCTTCATGATTTGAAACTAAACCTCCCGTATAATCCAAAATGCTTTAGTAAATAAGAATGATTTTGCACTATCTTTGATTGTTGTGTTATATTTTTCTCATTCTGCTATCAAAGCAGCTATGATGTTGTTTTCCTGGTTGCTTTAGATTTATTTATGATTTAAGTCAGTAAGTAGTTTTAACTCAAAAAATGTTCTAAGAAACATTGCTTTATCCTTTTATTTAATTGACTTCATGTTATGTGGATATCAGCTGAATTTTCTATGTTGTTGTGCACAGGTAGATATTCCTTTAGTGTGTCTAGTGATGACCTTTTATTTTAATGGGTTTTTTTCATTGTATTTATTATTTAATTCATTGTTCATTAAATTCTAACCTATTAGAAAGTGTTATCTTTTTCTCCCCACAGTGGCCATGTTGTGTTAATCCCAGAGTTCAGTCTTCCTTTGGAGTACTACTTAATCCCTTTCTTAATAATAGTAGGGATCTGTCTTATTCTCATCGTCATATTTATGGTAAGTTCCTTCTTTTAATAAGTTTTTTTTTTCTTTCAAACAAATCATTGCAGAACTGTCACTTACTGAAGTTAAATGAAGGGGTATTGTAAAGGAACAGCGAAAGCTTTGTGTACTGTACATATCTATACCATGCTTACCTGTAATCTTTTATTTTCTCAGTACAATACACAGGTACAGGATTTTGGCAAAGGGATATCAGGAGCCCTTAGGATGTTCTGTCTGGCATATAACTACTTAGAAAGAATTGTCCCCACTGCTACTCTTCTACCACACAAGTGCTTTCTTTGTTGCCCCATAAAGAATGACCTGTCCTTGTGCTCTCAAACACTGACAGTATGTCCCACCTCACCAAACTTGTACTACTTAATAAACATTAGTTCCACTGTTACACAGTGCATGTCCCACCATTTTTTTACTGCAGGTATAGTAATCGGTCAGCAAGCTCAGAACCTGTTACAGCATATAGCATATATCTTAGAGCATATACATTACCTATAGAGGTTCTCAGTTGGGCACGTCTCCTATAAAGAAAAAATAGTATAGCTATATATTATTTCAGAATACTGACATCCCACTTTTTGGAGTCTCTGCTGGTCTCTGACCAATTTATTATTTTATCTTTTGTTAAAAATCAAGTAATGCATCAACTGTTCTATAACATTTTCTTAAAATAGTTCTTTCTGTGTTACTGGTTTTTGCACTGCAAGTTATGTATTTCAGAACACTTTAGTGTGAAGTGGGCTTTAGCATAAATCCTGGGCATGCTTGGCACAATCCAAATTGCAGCAGCTGTCTGAAAACAAAGCAGAAGCGATCAACTTGAGGTGATGTAAAATTCACCAATGCTTTGTCTGACTTCATGGTGATAACCTTGATCATAGAGGACTTTGTTTCAGTTAATTAGGTGAACGTATATCCTTATCTTTGTATCCTGAAGGTCAGCAGTTTGAGGTAAGGAGAGATGGTATTTCTAAAGGAGAGTGGTCACCAGAGATAATATTCTGTGAACATCTGTTGTTCCGAGATCATCAGTATTCCAACTTGAGCTTCACTAATAATCTGCTTATAGTGCACCTAAGTTGAAAATTCAAGCAAAACATTGGTTATCTAAGAAATAGAGTGAAGGCGGCGGCTATGAAAGTAGTATCATTTTGCAAGTCATAAGTACTGGCTTTGCACCCTGTCAAAATATGGTGTGAAGCACTGATCTGTCATTTTTTAGAAAGGTACTAATTGGTGAATGAAGAGAAAGGCAATAAGAATAGTTAGGGGGTCTCTTTTAATAAAAGAATGATTTAGAAGGTTACCAGTTGTCATGGTTTAACCCCAGCCAGCAACTAAGCACCATGCAGCTGCTCGCTCACTCCCCCTGCCCTGAGTGGGATGCAGGAGAGAATCGGGGGGGGGGGGGGGGGGGGGGGAGTAAAACTTGTGGGTTGAGATAAAAAGTTTAATAGAACAGAAAAGAATAAAATAATAATAACACTAGTAAAATGACAATAGTAATAATAAAAGGATTGGAATATACAAGTGATGCACAACATGATTGCTCGCTGACACTACTTAGCCACAACTGAAACCATCAGTGTGTTATCAAGATTCTTCTCGTACTGAACCCAAAACATAGCACTATATCAGCTACTAGGAAGACAATTAACTTTATCCCAGCCAAAACTAGGACACTGTTGAAGAGAAGACTAATGAAGGAGGGGGGACATACGAAAACTGTAATCATGAGTGTGAGCTTGACTTTTATCACGACCACTACTGTGGAAATCTGGCAACAAAAGAGGTGGTTTTTACTCTCAGGATATTTCTTCGTATCTTGCTTCAGAGTTTTTCACCAGTTCAGCTGAGCTAAACAAATTTGTAAAGTGTTTGTCTTTAGGGCATAAGTGAGTTTTCTCAGCAGCAGCCATAGAATCACAGAGTGGTTTGGGTCAGAAGGGACCTTTAAAAATCATCTTGTCCACCCCCCCCACTGCCATCAGCAGGGACGTCTTTCGCTAGACCAGGTTGCTGAAAGCCCTGTCCAACCTGACCTTGAACACTTCCAATAATGAGGCATCCACACCTTCACTTGGCAACCTGTTCCATTGTCTTGCTACCAGCATCATAAAAACTTTCTTCATTATATCCAATCTAAATATACTGTCTTTTGTAGATACTGATTCTTTTAAATTTGCCTTTTAAGAGCTGGATCTTTTTGTATCAGCATGCTGATGCTCTGAATTAAAACAGTTTTTTACTTAATATGTGAATTTGAAAGTTCCAGACTCCAAATAAAATATATAGGGAAGAACCATCTGTACAATCCAAAAGGAATAAACAGATGCTAGGCAGGATTAGCTGGGAGGAGGGGAAATAAACATTTGGTGAGGAAAACTTAAGGCATTTAAATTCGCCTCCAGTTTCCTTGCTTATGCAGTGGGAGGAAATGTAAAAAAGGGCATGTCTGTAAACTATGATTAAGAATTTATTTTTCCAAATATGTCCCATTTATAAAAGCAAAGTCTTTGAGAGACCTGAATTTCGCTTCTGTTAGTGTCAATAGCTAGTCAGTGCTAAAATGAATGGTTCTTTCCATGTCATTGAGTTGTAGAGGAAAACCAGACAGGAACCAGGAGAAAGTTCTATTGTATGTCTGCAAGTTGGGGTTACCTATACTATGTATTTGGACAGATGTTCGAAGGGTTTAGGAAAGAGGTTACATAATGTTGGAAATGCCAAAATCCATCTACACAGCTCATGTTAAACTGTGAGAGGAAAAAAAAGCGGAGAGGTATTTGAAAGCATTTTCCAGAGTGTAGTACAGGTTCGAGGGGGGAACAGGATAAGATCAGGCTCGCTAAAACTATGGGGAGGATGGATGGATGGTGTGCTGGTGAGGGCTTTCACTCTGCTCCATGACATACCGAGTACACCAGCACGTGTCTGAAATGTGTTTATGCTAACATAAGCAGTGTGACAAATAAACAAAAGGAACTAGAAGCTTTAGCTCACTCCCAGAGCTACATCATCATTGGCATAAGTGAGACTTAGTGGGAAGAGTCCTGTGATTGGAGCGTTGTGATGGATGATTACAGGCTTTTTGGGTGAGATAGGCAGGACAGGCGAGGCGGAGGGGTAGCACTGCCTGTAAAGGAGGGGTTGGACTGTACAGGGCTTGCAGTTGGGGATGAAATGGCTGAGAGCCTCTGGGTAAGGATTAGAGGAAAAGCTAATAAAGTGGATGTTGTTGTCTTTTTTTAACACCAGTGATGGGCCCTGGGACCGCCAGAGCCCTGGGCTTATGGACCGTGACTGGGGAAGTGATAAGGTCCCAGGTGACTTTGAACTTTACAGGATTTGCTGCTGCAACTCAATGCACATAAGTCTGTAGGGCCTGATGGGGTTCATCCCAGGGTACTGAAGGAGATGGCTGATGTTACTGTGAGACCTCTCTCGGTTATTTGTCAACAATCTTGGGGAATTTGGAGAGGTTCCCATTGACTGGAAGCTAGCAAATGTTATTTGTCCTTTTTTCAAGAAGATGAAAAAGACCGACCCTGGTAATTACAGGTTTGTCAGTCTCACTTCATTGCCTGGTAAAATTATGGAGAAAATTATTCTGGGAGTTCCTGAGAAGCACTTGAAAGATGATGTGGTCATCAGTCAAAGCTGTCATGGGTTCACGAAGGGAAATTCAGTCCTTACTAACTTAATATCCTTTTGTAACAAGGTTACCCACCTAGTGGATAAAGGGAAGGCAGTAGATGTGTGATGTTGTGGGGTTTTGGGTTTCTTTGTTTTTGAGTTATGTTTTGTTTTGTTTTGAATTTTTTTGTTGTTTGTTTGATTGTGTTTTTAAGCAAAGCTTTTGATACTGACTTTTACAGTATCCTTCTGGACAAACTATCCACTATAGAGCTAGACACGTACACAATAAGATGGGTGAAAAATTGGCTGAAAGATTAGGCTCAGAGTTGTAGTAAATGGGGTAACATCTGGCTGGCAGCCAGTCATTAGTGGTGTTCACTAGGATTCAACTTCATGACCAGTTCTTTTCAATGTTTCTATCAGTGACCTGGACGCAGGAGTTGAGTACACACTAAGTAACTTTGCCAGTGGTACTAACTTAGGAGACGTTTCCCTTGAGAGTAGAGAGGCCTTAAGAGAGAGATCTTGATAGATGAGAGCACTGGACAATTAATTGGTGTGGTGAACTTGATCCCAGGGAGGTTCCAGATTGGATTTGGTCCTCTATAATTTGTGGTTTTGGCCCTGCTTCTTCCAGGAAATCTTGTTTTTAACGAAGAAATGTATGTGGGACTCTCTGATTGTGACCAAGTATATGAATTACAGCAGAAAATCTGCAGTTTATGCATACAGCTCGTAGTTTAGCTGGGGTAGAAAGAGTCTGAACTAACAGTTTAGATCCAAATATGCTTAAAAATTGAGGCCAGGTGTGATGCAGGATAAATAAATCTTATTTTGTCAAAACCAATTACAGTTTCAAATGGTCCTATTAATATTTGTCCATAATATACATATATTCATACTTTTAAAAAAATAATCTGAAATATATCGATGCCTTTCAGGGATTCCTAAAGTGAGAGATATTAATGCTGTTATAATATTAATATTATCTCAATGTTTATCTTATCCACAGTGTAGGTAGGTATAGAGCACCTCTGCAAATTTCAAAAAACTTGTTAGTGTGTATACTTTGGTTGAGCCCTTTTTGTTTGTCTGTCATTGTATTTGAAAAGAATGTTCTATCACAGGTGCTAGAATTAGAAACTGAATGGAAATAGCATTAAGGACTATTAAGAAAATGAAAACAGAATCTTGAAGACAGCAAGTAACTAGGGCTTGAAGTAACCCCTTTACTCCTCCCCAAACTACATCCAGATACTATGAAAACAGTTCTGATGAACATGGGAATAATCCTCAAAAAGAGCTGTAATGATCTAAAACTGCAAGCAAAAATCAGTCAAACTTGATGAGTTGTGTTTTTGTTCTGAAATGTGCCATCCTACTGTGCATGGGCCTCAGTAGAGGATTGCAGCAATGGCCATTATTTTATATAGTATGGACAGTTTGTTTTTTTTCTCTTTCTAAAAAAGCTTGTGTATTTTAAGTTTCAAGTGTGATCATCGAGAACATCCTTTAGACTTGTGTGGCTTCATCCTTGAGTCCAGGCAAAGGAAGAGGCGATTCAGTTTGAGCTGGGGGTTCCCATTTGACTAACTTACTGTGAAGACTCATAAATTGAAAGTTTTATTGCTCTTTTATTGTTTTAATTTACTGTTCACATTGTCTTACTTATGTCTGTTTCCAGATCACAAAATTCGTGCAAGACAGACACAGAGCAAGAAGGAATCGGCTTAGGAAGGATCAGCTTAAGAAACTTCCTGTACATAAATTTAAGAAAGGCAAGTGGATCATTTTTTGTTGAACTAATTAGACCCCATTGTTTTTAACACCAAAAGACCTCTAAATTGAGACTGGTTTTAGTTTTGGAGACAGTTTTGGGTGCTTTTGAAATAGATAGAGTTTGGAGTGAAAACACACAAAAAGTTTGACTTGATCCTGTTCTCACTGAAATAGAGGTGTTCTAACATTTCTTTAATGGAAGCAGAACAGATGCCATATGCAGACTGTGGCTGGGAATTAAAATGTTGCTTAATAAACTACAAAATCAGTACAGAAATTCCGCAAAACTGCCTTTGTTGCGCTGTCATTAACAGTGACCGCAGCAGTCAGTCACTGTGATACATCATTTCCATTATTTGGAAGTCCCACCTGGAGTACTGCATCCAGCTGGGAGTCCTCAGTACAAGGAAGACATGGACCTGCTGGAGTAGGTCCAGAGGAGGCCACGAAGATGATCCGAGGGCTGGAACACCTCTGCTCTGAGGACAGGCTGAGGGAGTTGGTGTTGTTCAGCCTGGAGGAGAGAAGGCTCCAGGGAGACCTTCTTGCGGCCTTTCAATATATAAAGGGGGCTTATAAGAAAGATGGAAAGAGACTTTTTAGTAGGGCCTGTTGCAATAGGACAAGGGGTAATGGTTTTAAACTAAGAGAGGGTAGATTCAGAGTAGATATAAGGAGGAAATTTTTTACAGTGAAGGTGGTGAGGCACTGGAACAGGTTGCCCAGAGAGGTTGTGTCTGCCCCATCCCTGGAAGTGTTCAAGGCCAGGTCTGATGGGGCTCTGAGCAACCTGGTCTAGTGGAAGGTGTCCCTGCCCAGGGCAGGGAGGTTGGAACTAGGTGATCTTTAAGGTCCCTTCCAACCCAAACCATTCTGTGATTCTATGATTATTTGTCTGGAAACTGATAAATACTAGTGGCATGTAAGTTGCCTGAAATTGTAGAGACTATAAAAACAAAACTGTCTTGTGGGTATAATTTATCTGCTTTTCCAGAGGAGTGGTCCTTTCATTCAATCACAATAATTCTGTGAGGGCAAGAGTGACTCAAATTTAATATGAAAATACTTGCTGTTGTGATTCTTTGTAGTGATTCATTTTATGCAAGATCTAATGATAAGATGAGAAATAAAGCTGTAGTAAGTTACTTTATTCAATGAAATAAAGTCCTGCCTTAAGTCCTTCTCTATTGTAGTCTACTCTTCTAAAGTAGAAAATACTCTGCTACTTTTCTACGCCATTTTGGGTTTTTTTAAATGGGTTACCATTTTACCATCTGATTGTTTGTTCATATGAGCTATTGCAAGGTAGGAGAAGAAAAGGTGGAAAAAGTACTTAATTGAAATGATTGATTACTACTACATGACGCGTGTCTAGAGAATGTATCTGCTGAGGCACAAAGACCATGTTAGGGGATATGCCTGGATTCAAGGATAGAATCGCTTACTGTTCTTTGCCCTTGATAAAGCCAACCTGCATTATTAATGACATTGCTCTCACTTTGTGCAAAGCAGATGTTCAGTTTGAGCGGATATAGTATTTATGCAATGTTAGTCAGCCTCATGGAAAGAAAAAAAATTTTTAAAAGTGTTTTCCTCTGCAGGGTTGACTGAACCTTGCTGTAATGACCTATCGTTACAGATTTAAAATTAAGTCTAAAAAATTATCTTAAGCCAATGAAGCTAATATTAACTTTGTTTCCTCTTACTGATTCCCTGTGCAACCTAATTAAAATAAAAATACAAAGTAAATTATGTTGTACTTTAAAGAGAAATTTGCAAGGAAGAAGTTGCTTCAATGAAGTCAGTTAATGTCTTTTTCATTTTTTTGTGTGCATCTGTAATAACTCTCTCAGAATTACATGACTAAGTAGCCAGTGTATGAAAATATCTCTTTTGTTTTCGTTATTCTCCTTCCTCTTTGCTTTTGCTGAATATTACACAATATGAATTGTTTGGAGCTCAGCCAGTCATTTTAAAGTAAACCTGGCTGTAAATATCCAGGTATTCACTGCATTCAGTGGCTTAAAAAAAGAAAAAGCTTTTTTTTTCAACTAGGATTTCAGTTTCTTTAAGCAAACGATCACTTTGGCTCTACTGCTATGAAATTAAACACTTACTTTAAGTCCTTTTACTAAAAGGACAAAATTTGACCCAGTGCTTGCAGTATGTTACCTTTGGCAATTACAATAAAAAATATATATTGCTTCATGCTTCTTTGTGAAAGATAGGATTTCTCAAGACATTATTGCAAAATCCATTCACTTCAGTCTTGATGATATATCCAAATGATCTTACCTTTTGCCTTTGGAAGGATGGGTGAAAGTAACTCCTGTGGACTATAATGCTGGTTTTAGGAGTGCTGGATTTTCTTTTGTCTCCAGTGTATTCTTAAAAATCTGTTTGTATGAAAACAGATTGAAATGTTAGTCAAATACTGAAGCTAAGACACCATAGATACTGGTTCTTCTCTTTCTTGCACTGCTTTTTGTATCATGAATCACTGCCTAATAAATGGTTTCACTGCTCTGTAAAAGGTTTTTTAAGGGAAAGCTGGCTTTAGTGGATTTCTAGAATTTAATTGGTTGATAGGCGAATAATGATGTAATGAAGATGATTCTTCTGTAGGGGTTGTTGCACTCTTGACATTCCTAAAGAGTTGTTGACACAGAAAATACATGAGTCATCTCTAAATAGGATTTGAGTCAAATACCACTGTAATACATGGGAATTTTTTACTAATTTCAGTAGGCTTTAGATCAGGCTCTTAGCATTTCTGTAATGAGTAAAGAATGCAGTAACAAAAGATGTGGCATTGACTATCTTTGCAAAGTCCTAATCAACAAGCCTCGCCTTTGAATAATTCCCCAGAATGCAACGTACACTATATTAAAATCTGGTTTCTACACCAAGAGTATTGGGGGAGTTGTTTTGTTGTGGTTCCTTACAAAATGGATTACATTTTGGTCATACAAAAGTTAGTGGGAGTTGATACCTTTTGTACGATGTCTTTATAACAAAAGTGAACACAGCAAAAAAGACATCCATTTCATGTGCCTGTAATTTGATCATTAGCAAATGTGAAAATTCTGAAAATAATAGCTTAGAAAAAATACAGGTTAGAAATTTTGTGAATTGGTATATATTGTAGAATTTATTTTTGGTAATATATAATATTATTTGCAAGCTAGCTTGACTTTACACTAAAATGGGATCTCAGCCAAGACTGAAAAGATTTTAGATCTTAACTGCAATGAAATTACACTGTAACCTCTCACTCTGTAGGAAAGAAAATACCATAAATTTAGTGAAGATAGAATGCTACAAAAGAAAGAGATGTGTGGGCATATTATTAAGAACTTAAAAATTAACAAAGCAATTTTTTTCTATATTGAGCATCAAAAGTTAGGATCCTAAATGAGTGGTTAGATACCTGATAAAGAATACAGAATTTGGGAGTTGCTACATCCAAAAGACTTCTAAAAATGGAGCTGTTTGATTAGGTGTTTATGAAAGAAGAGCTTAACTTTAGACAGTTAGCTTTTAAATGCTTTATGTACATGTGGAAAAAAGCCCCAACATATGTGACAAAGAATAAGCTGTAAGAGTACATATTTTTTAAGCAAATACATATTTTTAAGTATTGAATTTTTGTGTACTTGTGTATCAATCTGCATATAAAGATACGATTGAGCAATAGTGGGAAATAGATGTATCTCAATGCCTTTTAAAAATCTACTCCAGAGTAAGTGCAGTTCTGTGTTTTACTAGGTATTCCTAAACTGATTTTTTTACCCTGCAAATGGGATTGTAACTGATCTAATTACTGTTCATTACTGACCCATCTGCTTGACTGCACAGTACAGTTAGGGTCTAACAGAGAAAACAAGACATAAGGTCTACCGAAGTCTTGGCAGTTTTATTTTCTGCATTTTTCATTGTTCAAAAGTACACATATATGTGGATGGGTAATTCTGTGTTTCTGAAAATATTTTTTTATTTATTTATATGTGCCAAGTAGTTAGAAGATAACTTTTCTTACTAAAGACTTTCATACACAGTTTATATAAGCAAGATACTTCCTTTTTTCCCCCTGATTTTTGGTGGTTCTGAGCCAGCTTCTAAAATACAGTAATGGGTATTTGAGAAAAAGTTGTCTGCAAAGTGTCCCTTTTAAAAATTAAATCTTCTGTTCTTTGAGGGTCACGTAGTCAAGGAGGCGAAGCTAACTAGGAGACTAGTCAAAGAGGCTCCAGGATTCCAAGAGAAATCATACAGGTCTCAGCACTGAGGAGGGCTGGCGTTTCTGGTCCCGGCTGCTGCATGGGCTTGCCTTCCTTCCCCAAGCCACAATGAGAGCAAGAATCTGGGTAATAGTGTTAATTAATTTGTGCGATGACCTGTTGGAGAAATGCAGCAGATGGACTGCAGTGGGCGGATGCAGTGGGTGCAGGTGAAGCAGCTGGGCTGAGGGCTTGTTGCAGATTACTGCGCAGTGAAGGATGGGGCTGTGAAGCTGGGGGAGGCAGCCTGGGATACGCAGCCTTGGCAAGAGTCAGAGGAATACCTTTCTTGCAGTTAGCCAGTATGAGGTCAGGTACACCTGTGGCCTCCGTGTTTGACAACTTTAGCACTGGCCTTACTGAGAAAACTTCATCAGTATTTGCCTGGCCGAGGAGTGGATGTGATGCTTTACCACTCCGTTTTTTTTTTTTTTCTCTGAATGTGCTGTTCTTCATTTGCCAGGGGGTGCCTTAGTGAGATCAGCCTAGTCAAGAAAAGTGTGCTATCATTTTTTAGGACTTTCTTACACATGTTGAATGACTGGTGGGGGAAAAAAGATAGCTGTATTATTTGAAGGTGTTTTTTTTTCTGAGATACGATGCCCTTGACAATACTGACTAACGGTTGACGTTCATTTGCGTTGAACATAACAATGTGCTGATTATAAATGATCCATGAACATGGTTTGACTAATAGAAACAATGGAGAGAAGGAACATCATGGCAAAAGAGGAAGTGATTTTTTTAGGAAAGCTATAGCTGAAATACTTCACTGTGTTACTTTAGACGAAAACTCGTACTTCGGTGATGCAGGTCTGGCAGTGGTGAACTCCATGTAATATCTCTGACTTTTCCTGCCTGCCCATGAGGCTTTTTTCTTTCTCCTGCTTTTCCTTTATCTTCTCTTGTTGTTGTATAGTAACTATCAGGAAAACTGTTTATAAGTGGTCCTCATGCCCACTGTGCTTATTTTCTGAAATGCCAAATTACAGCAATGTTATTTTCCAGTGGTGGTCATCAGCTTTGCCTTTATGTTGAATAATATGTATTAAGAAAAATAACATTAATCACACTTCACAGACTTTCTGTGCTACCACAGAAGCCCTTGGAATTTACCTTTTGGGAAACGTGAGAATTTGGTTTTAATCATGGACTTCTGTTACTTGGAGAATAGACCTATGAACTAGGAGATCCTGAGTTGCAACTTCTACTCTGATTTACTGTATGCCAAGATAAAATAATTACAATCTCTGTCTGCTTTCTTTTCCATCCCTATAAAGTAGGATTGAGAATATTTACTTTGCAGTGCTCTTGTGGAAATTGAGTACTTAGTATTGATAGAGCATTGCAACATTATGATACTTTTTTTTTTCATTAATCTTCCTTTTATTGCCTTTATGGTTTTTAAAAAAAATTGTAATGAAAGCAGTGTAATTCATACATAGGTACTAATCCCTGTAGTTTACCTTTGCTGATAGTGAAGCACATTGTGTGCTCCTTCACTTTCTCTGCACTCTTGCCTCCCTCCTTTTTTCCCTGTCAAACCACTAGCTTTAGCAAACCTGTAATTTAAACAATTTGCTGTGTCTTTGTTAATTATACCCATACTGCTGGCTGGCTGGTTTATTTTGTGTGATCTATAATAATGCAGAAGTCAGGTAGTAGGTAACACAAGACCTTACTGCATTAGAGGTCAGTCCATTATTACATAGGTGTGGATAGTTTTTAGCATCTATCTTACATCCACAAATAGAGAAATCCTTTCAATAACATGAAGAACTCACCTAAGGATATCTTATGTGCCTTGGTTTCGTATCTGCTATATAATTGAGTACTATTTAAAATATTTTGTTGGTTTTATACCTTTGGAAGGGAGGAAGTTTAGAAGTTCTTGCTCTGTTTTTTTTTTATTTTAAAGTGGAAGTGTTAGGCACAGGTAAAAGATAGATTCGCTAGAAATTCTGTCATGGTCACCATAAAATATGAGAAATAAGTGTAACCAATATTTTGGAAAAATGAGAGGGCTCATCTTGCATTCCTTTCCTTATTTGGGGAGTTTAGGTTGCACAGGGAATACAAAAGCAAGCCTTGTGAATGAGGCAAGAAAAGAATTGTATGCAAGTAGCCTTCCCTTACTACCTTCCAAATATATAGTTAGTACCACAGTGGATAGCCCTTCACATGCTGTATGTTTCTTCTGTTTTCATCTCTAATAGATGTCAAGTTTCAATTTTTTTGTGTAGTACTTCTGAAATATTGAAGTCCTTAAGGAAAAAAAAAAAAATATCGTTTTAGCAGAACAGCAACACATGACAGTCATGATCCTGTGTAAGATCCTCTTCCATATTTTCCATCCTGTAGAACAGAGATTCTAGATAAACAACACCAGGTGTTGTATGTATTTTTAAAAAAATTGACAGCACCTTTAGAAAAGCCCAGAATAGAACTATTTCCATGAACATGCTTTATACTGAAAATTTTTAAGTCTACAGAATGTTAGTTGCTGTAGACTTCAGAGAATTCTGTGCACAACAATACAGGATTCTATAGTAAAATAATTCCCTGCACTACAAAAATCAATCATGTATGATTTTGATTTTTTTTATACATAGTCAATGACATTTTGACATGGGAATGATGCAAAAGGTACCTGCCAATAATGCAGCTAACCACAAATTCAGATAAATTAAACAGCCCTATTGTTAATGAGCTGCCTCAGTTATTAGCTAACTTTTATTAACATCTAAAAAAGAAGGCTTGCAAAAATCCTGAATCAAGGCAGAGGAGCACTTGCCTTCTATTCTGGTAATGTGGAATATAAGCCGTGTCCTTATTTAAAAGTTGAAGCTACAGTTATTTCTATATGAATGTAGGAATCGTATTAGGCTACTACTGTAATTCTTCAGTTTGTTTTTTATGATTTTTTTTTTCTTAATGAGGAAGTATTCAAACATGATCAAGACTAATCATGCGAGTTAAAGATTGTTTACAGACTAAAAGGGAGAAGCTGTTATACTGCATTTATTTGTCTGGCAGGTTTCTGCGTTTTGGAATTAAAAATGCTTAAGATTTTTTTTTAACATCTACAAAGTTGGGGTTTTTTTTCTCAGCAAAGTGTATTGTTACACAGTTAATGAAAAATCCTGGTCAAGTTCCTTTTTAGAACTTTGTATTGAATTTTTAGCATTTGTGCTTTATTAATGATCTTATTCTGAACATATAAACAAAAAAAAAGTACATCTTTGCCTCTTTTCTGTCACTGAACAACTTCGTTTTGCTGATTCTCTTTCCCCGAAAACTGACTTTCATGTAATACTTGAAATCTGAGCTGATGATAGCGATTAATCTTTTGTGCCTCTACCTCACTGATGAGTCACCAGTGTTATTTCTGTTAGCTTTCTGCAGCTTCCCTGGAAAGCTCAGCTCTTCTGTTGCTGGTGCACAGCTCTCAATTTTCCTACTGTGATGTACTTAGTCTCCTTACATGTGCTAAACAGATACAGAACAACCATGCTGAGTTGCATATGAAAACTAAGTTTTTCTTTGAAAACTGACTCTAAATACCCAATGTAGCTACTTTTGCCATCTGTAGAAAACCATTGGGTTTAGCAGCATGGTATCAAAAGAAATTTTGAGCTGAGTTTCCAGAAATTCTCTCCTGCCATGTAGTTTCATTACAGTAAAGGGAAAGCTCTGCTACTGCTTGAGCTTTTGTGTTGAAATGACATCCCTGACTAATGCAAAATCTGCCTGCTTCCTTCATTTGCAAGTTTCTTGATAACATAGGATAAGCTCATGACCCAAATGTGGGCCTGCTATAGCTACACATTATTGAAATCTGCCCCATTATTTCCACCTTAGCCCCAAAACAACACTTTGACAACTTGTGTATTAACTCTTTTGAACAAGCTTGAGTGTGAACTGTGCCTCTGATTTGTCCCCCGTTGATCTCAGTCTCATGTATGTAATCTGGACAGTGCTTTGGGAAGTAACATGGGAATTGCTGTGGGGAAAAAAACCCCAAACTAAATTTGTGCTAAAAAGTGTTGTGTCACAAGTTACTGTGTGTGATGTGTGTGTTGAAAGGTGAACTAAGTGAGAGATTTTTGTGGCTGTTAACTCTAGCTCTAGCACTTGTCAGTCTTATGGACTTAAATCTGACATCTCCAATGTCAAATCTCAGTGATGTGCAGCAAGGAAGTTTTAGTGCAGTGGGCAGTTCAGAAAAGACTTGGTAGAAGTTTACTGGGAGAGGATTAAGTTGACACTGTGGGGAACAGGAGTGGAGAATTGAGTTGTGAGGATGGCTGATGAGCTAACACTTGTGGGATGGATGGGGCTCAGGTTAGGTGGAATTTAGAAGGAGCTGGAAGAGGTTGGAAGGAGATGGGGAAAGCTGCCCTGAGGAGCACTGGGAACAAGATACGCTGTCTCAACCCTTCTTTCTTTTACCTTGAGGTGACAAGATCACAGGGGCTTCATTTCTCTTAGAGGGGTCTCTGCCTTGCTGTATGCTTTTTTCCCCGCTTGTATTTTGATATACAAGTGAACCTTCTCTGCACATACCCTTTCTGATGGGGATCTACATCTCCTTACTTCCCTAGCTCCTCTGCTGTATGGTAAAACCTAGGATCTTACCTAGCCCTGAATATGGTGAAAATGTAAACTGCTGAGCACGGGAAAATTAAGAAGCAGCTGTGAAGACAGTACAGGTTGGGAACAGGCAGACTTAGTGGGTTAGGAGTGCTATTACACATACTTAGCCAAAATATGCAGAGAGAGTGACATAGTTCTTTGCGACCACGCCCAGGATATTGCAGGCTGTATCTGGGGTGTCCATCCTTTGGGCAAGGTGGGCCATATAGTCTTTTTTTCCTGAGGCACTATCATTGTTGCCTTTCCTTATCATAAATTGTATAACCAGGATGCAGGCACTCTAGCACCGCATGTTGAGCACATGACTGCTCTTATGATAGGATGTACAAATACGCATTGGATCAGTTGACCCTGTAACTACCCAGTCCCTTAACCAAACATGTGTTAGTCAAGTGATAGGAAAGCTTGCAGTTTAGTCTGCTGGCACATGTGCTTCTAGCCGTGTGATGGGGAGGACTTAATAGGGGGAGAGGTAGGCTGGGCCAGACTAATTATTTTTTTCTGGTACACTGTAGTTTTGGGCATCTAAGGAATGCTGTGTGGTCAGGAGAGTGTGCAGCCCTAGCAAGCAGCTGCTTGTGAAGAGATGTTGCAGTACTGGACAGTGTTAAGACAGTAAGTTTCAGCTGTCTAAATAAAGTGCTAATGGCATAATAGGAGAAGTACCATCTGGAAATAGTGAGTAGCAGCACTGTATGTGTCCAAGTTGCAAGAGGTGTATGAAAGAAGAGTTCACTAACTTTTGCAGATACAGTGGCTTTGTGCACATGGCCAGAACTTTTCCAGCCTTGACAGAGCTGAGCAAATACTCAACCCAGCTCATGTCAAAGCAAGGGACCCAAGCAGTGACAGGGACCATTTCACTGCTTAAGTACCTCTCAGGGCTTGACCAGGTTAAGTATTCACAAGGCATATAATGAAATATGGCTTATTACAAAATGAAATGGAGCTACTTTTTTTCTTTTTCTTAAAGATGTACTTTGCACTACTCACCTTTAATAATAGAGCCTAGTAATTGACAGCCTTAGACAGGAATTGGGGGATCTAGGTTCAGTTTCCTCCAATGTCTTCTAGGATTAAGATGTCTGTTTCCATCTCCTTCCAGATGCTATTCTCTTAGGGATTTCCTGTGTCATGTATCTAAAGCCTTGACCTAAAACTAGTTTGGGAGAAAGGGGTAGGTTTGGCCCTTTACCGTGATGACCTTCTGATGGTCCTGAAAGGCTAGTTCAGAATCTCACTGCTCCAGTGGTCAAGCTTTCTTTTCACTTCCAACCTAATGATTCCTGGTCAGATGACAGCTATTTTTTCTCTGCCCCACCACCCTGCCCCACTTCTCTCTGTCCATGGTATTGCTCCTTTGTGGTGTTTATAGAGAAAGCTAAATCTCCTTTCAGCCTTCAGATTGTTAGATTAAAATTATCAGGCTATTTTTTTTTCTTGCATGATAGTTTCTCTGTTATGTGCTCATAATATACTTTGTTTCTGTTTGAATGAATCTTTTGAAGATACGGGTGGCCATGATACAGACTACTGAACAGTACTTACTGCTTCTGGGAAGACTACTCTTGATGCTTCCTACTGTTGCATTTTTATTTTTCCCAGTTGTATCACATTAGGAACACTGTAGTGGTCAGTATACTCTGTTTCTTCTCAATTTTTTTTTATAACTGATGAAATCTCAGCTAAAAATCCGCAAGGACATAATCCCTAAATGGATGCACTTGCATGCTATAGTATTGAATTTCATTCATGTACCATTATTCCAGATTTACAGATTTTTCTGTGCTATCCCAGTTACCTTCCTGATGATGCCTACTTAATCATCTTGTATATGTGTAATTGATACACTCCTTGTTTTTGTATCAGTATTATTCCAAAGCAGTGTTGTAAAAAGACAATACCAATTAACTCTCCTTCAGCCTAATGAACTTCTTCCAATACCACCAGTAGCAACTTCCATTTATTCAGGTCCATCTACTAATCCTTGCTAATCTTACTGACAAGGAGCAATCATTTTCACACATAGAACTTCACTGAATATTATACCAAAGTGCACATAGATAAGATGTCATATTTCTAGAAATCAGTTTGCAAAGGCATTGTCTACATTTACTAGGGCCATGCTATATTTGATCCTGTTTTCTCTTTATTTACATAGCTTATCATTCATTATGTGACCTAACTTAAGTTGTGGGCCACTCTGGGAAGGGTCCTTCTCTCTCCCCCTTCTGTTGAGCTTGTATATGCTTCACAGAGGAGAATCCTAGATTCACATGGGCAAGGAAGGCACCCAAAGGTTCAAGACTTTCTGTCTTCACCCAGAGGGAGAGATGTCTTCGAATGCATATGCGTTGAGGGAGGTGGTTTAAATTTAAGAAACATACCATGGATTTGTATTTGTTCTCTCACTGCTTTGTTCTGCTTTCTACTGTTTCGTCTTTTGCCAACATCTCTAGGCTGTTCTCTTCACTGGTTTCTCCACCCCTTTGCCAACAAAAATACCTGCTGTATAACCATGAAAAGCATTACATATGTATGAAACTAAGAGATCTGCAAGAATTGTTGTTATTCAGGATATCGTGCCACCTTTGAAAAATGAGGCTAAAGAGCAAGTGCCTTTAGCTATCTTGAGAAACACACATGCATGCACATTGTGAATATACACGTTTGTAGAATAAGTTCTGCTGAATTTCCTGAAGCTTTCTAGCTCCAGCAGTTGTACTAGATGTTGGTAAGGCTGAAGGCTGTTGGACTTAAGTTTCTGAAGCTAAGGAAACAAAAGATGGAATAAGAATAATGTCAGCTCTCTCCTGTACTGGGAAGCCCAGAACTGGACACAGAGACATGGAGCTACTGGAGAGAGTCCAGTGAGAGAACATGAAGATTAGTGGACTGGAGCATATTTCCTATGAGGAGAGGGTGAGAGAGCTGGGACTGTTCAGCGTGGGGAAGAGAAGGCTCAGGGATCTCTCCAATGCGTATAAATAGCTAAGGCAGGGTGCAAAAAATGGAGGCACGCTCTTCCCAGTGGTGTCTAGTGACAGGACAAGAAGTCTATATAAATGTTGTATATAAATATTCAATGACGCATAGGTTAGGAGGAAAAAGTCAACACTGAAAATTGTGGTATTTTACAACTTTACAGTAACTTCATCTGTGAAAAGGACTGTACTGGTTTTGGTTGGCATAGAGTTAATTTTCTTCATAGTAGCTGGTATGGGGCTACCTTTCGGGTTTGCTGGAAACAGTGTTGGTAACACGGGGATGTGTTAGTTATGGCTGAGCAGTGCTCGCACAGCACCAAGTGCTGTTCTGCTCCTCGCCCTGCCCTGCCAGCCAGCAGCTGGGGCTGCACAAGGAACTGGGAGGGGGGTCAGCCAGGACAGGTGCCCCAACTAACCGGAGAGGCATCCCAGCAATGTCGTGCCCAGCAATAAAAGCTGGGGGACGAAGGAGCAAGGGGGGACGTTCAGAGTGATGGTGTTTGTCTTGCCAAGTCACTGTTACATGTGATGGAGCTCTGCTTTCCTGGGGATGGCTGAATACCTGCCTGCCCATGGGAAGTGGTGAGTGAATGTGAATGCCTTGTTTTGCTTTGCTTGCAAGCGAGGCTTTTGCTTTACGTATTAAACTGTCTTTATCTCAACCCACAAGTTTTCTTACTTTTACCCTTCTGATTCTCTCCCCCATCCCACTGGAGGGGAGTGAGTGAGCGGCTGTGTGGGGCTGAGCTGCCAGCTGGGGTTAAACCACAGGAAGGACATAAGCTGCTGGTTTAACTGCAAACTTTAGAGGGCCAGCATCTTCCAGGAAATTGGAAAGAACCATTTGGATTGATGACCATGTGAAAGAAGAATACATTGACTTCTAAAAAGTGTTTATATTTTGGTCATATAATGTATCACAACAGTGTACATAATGTCAATACTGTCAGTAATGTATATCTTATTTGTGAGGTTTGAATTACAAAATAACATAAACTTCCTCCTGTGACTAGACTATCATTCTTGATTATTAATCTGCTTTTTTACCCAGTTGTCTTTGTTGCTATTTTTCTGCCTAAGTTTTCTCAATAACTTATTAATACCTACATAATCATGAATCCTGTATTTTAAATCCTTTTATCTTTTAATAAGAATGATAGAATATTACAGAGACAGCACTTCACACAGTCTAACACATTTTTATTAACCTGAAGGGAAAGTGGATAAGCTGTAGTCCTCATGAGAGAAACATAGCAGTCAACTATATAGCTTCAGAGAACCTGCCCCTTGCATGGACAAGAAAGAGTAATAGTTTCTTCAACCTGTGAAACTAACCAAGAGAACCTGTATGTGTGTGTTTGAGAAGGTCTGTTGCAAATCTTTTAAAGTTAAACTGATTCTCAATTATGTGCTGCAGGAGATGAATATGATGTATGTGCCATTTGTCTGGATGAATATGAGGATGGAGACAAGCTCAGAATCCTTCCATGTTCTCATGGTAAGCAGCCGTATTTTAGGTTTGGTATTTGTATTAAAACAGCTCTCTAAAACACCATGTCTAAACCCCACAGTGAATATGTTTATTGATTGATTTATAAAAATTTATTTTTGCTAATATGCAGGAGCGTATATACAAATTGAGACAAGAGCAAACTTTTTTCTCTTTTTAAAAGCAAAAAGGCTAACATTCCCACTTTGCATTTTAATTTGGGTGTCCACATGAAAGAAAATCTGATGCTGTCCCCTTAATCTTGGTATTTAATAGGGAAACACATTCCAGAGTTAGTTTTTACGTTTTAAAACACAAAAAAAGGCTTTTGCTTTCTCCAAGACAATTAAACCATAAAATGTAATTCAGCTATTAGTGACATAGAGAGATGAAGGGATATAGTCTGTCCCGGAGCCTGAAGCTATATAGACCACTGCCTTGACTATACTTGGAAGTCAGTGTTCTCAGTGCAAAAAATTAGTGGAATATTTTTACTGTGACAAGTTGTGCACTGTCTGAACAGTCTTTCTCAAATACTGCCCACTGTAAAAGGTTTATCTAGTAGTCACATATATACCTGTCCACAAGACAAGACTGCTCTTAACTGCATGCAAGTACAAGAAGCATTTTAAGAGCTTATATCTAGAAATCTGGAAGAGGCCTAGGCCCAAGAGCCTCTCTAAATTGAAACATTTTTTTTATAAAAGCTGTGTAAAATCTATCAAGAAAGATAGGATTCATCCTTCCTAGCTTGAGACTCTACCTCCCAGTCCATTAACTATATTACAGACATTTTAGCTGGGTGCAGTTTTACCTAGCTTTTTCTCATTAAATTCCTGCTTTGACCAGGCACTGCAACAGCAAATACCACATCACGATATAAGAAAAGAGGCAACTGATGTTACAGTCTCATGTCCACAGTGAACACAGCAGATGACACTGAGCTTTGTAGACCCTCAGTCATAAACAATTTCAAAATGGGCTGACAAACAAAGAGTTTTCAGAAGAGAAAGAACAGATCCATAGCATCTGTCCCAGCTAGGGACTGCAAAGTTAACTAAACTTGATCACCAATATCAAAGATTGCTGACAAGTAAAAAAACAACAACAAACCCCAAAACACCACCGTCAGTTCTCATGAAGAACATGCTACTAACGTGCTTGAACAGGTACTAAACACAACATGCTTGCCCTTGTAAATACTTAGCTCTTTGCCAGATAGAAGTCTCTGCTAATAAGCAGAGCTAAGTTTTTAATACCATTACACAGACACTTTCAAACACATCTTTTTAAACAAGGCCAGCATATTTGCAGTGCCATTTGTAGACCTACTTTAAAATCTGCAGAATCATGCAGTAATTTTATTAAATAACAAGGTGCTTTGATACAAATTGGAGGTTAGAGGCATTATGAGGATAATGGTAGTGGGCGTGTCTGCTGCAAGATGGGTATAATTCCTCAAGAAGCTTTTAAATTTATTTTGTCAAATGTGGCCCATTGCAGGACTGCTCTCAGATTAATTCATAGAGGAAATAGGTATTTATTGCATATATCCAAGATCCTAACTCTTAGGTGTTTTGTACATAAGGACGGACAGTCTACATGGCCAACAGACTTCTGACTGATGTTCTCTGTATGAGTGAAATTGTAAAATTTGCCTGTGTTACTAAACATAAATACAGTTTAGCAGGTTTTCTTAAACTTTTCACTTAGATAATGATATACTTGTATTTTGTTTTCTAACAGCATATCACTGCAAGTGTGTGGACCCGTGGCTGACAAAAACAAAAAAAACATGTCCTGTATGTAAGCAGAAAGTAGTCCCTTCTCAGGGGGACTCTGACTCTGAAACAGACAGTAGTCAAGAAGAGAATGAAGTATCTGAAAATACTCCTTTGCTTAGACCGTTAGCCTCAGTTAGTACTCAGTCATTCGGGGCTTTGTCAGAATCACATTCCCATCAGAACATGACCGAGTCCTCAGAATATGAGGAAGATGACAATGACAATATTGATAGCAGTGATGCAGAAAATGGAATAAACGAAGAAAGTGTAGTGGTTCAACTACAGCCCAATGATGAAAGGGAGTACAGAGTGGCAAATACTGTTTGAGACTACTAATGCTGAATAGTATATGAACAAAAGAGTTCTTAAGGCTATACTTTACAAACCTTTATGTAGGGAATATATTTTAATCTGTAATCTATTTGGTTTCTTCAATAGGAGCAGCAGTTCATGTAGTAGTACTATGGTTAAATCTTTACAGATAGATTTATTTTTGATTCAGGTACTGTCACACGTTCTGTCTTCTCAAAATGAACAGTTTAACTGGACTTCACAATGCTAATGAATAATGTTAATAGTTTATATCAATAGAAACATCACACAGACTCTAAATGTATCTTGCTGAAATGGGATTTACCTGGAAGTAATTTTTTTTCCATTTTGTAGCTACAACTGGGTCATACTGATAGCAATATTTATTACATGTATGGTATGTGTTACCCCTCAAGCCCAACAAAAAATGTATTTGCATGTGTGTATAGAGTTTTCCTAAAAACTGTCACCACTACTGAAAGAAAAATGTAGAACAGATCAATATTCTATAAGCTGGTTATCAGAACAAAGCAGAAGAAATTCCACTTTTATCTCAAAGCAGCAATTCCAAATAATCCTTTGGAGTTTGCCACGGTATCTGAGTTTAAGCAGTTCCACTAAGCAATTCCTAGGATAAGGAAACTTAGAACATATGTTTAGTTTTGAGCAATTCACAAGGTAAGATCCACCATAAACACATTAATTATCCCTACTTGCTACTACGAGGTAGTCTGGTTTCCAGCGATGATGGGGGAGTTGGGGCGAGGGGAGCGTGTGATCAAAACAGAGGTTTTGTTCCACATAGAAAAATAATTTTAGGTAAGTATTCTATTGATCCTCAACTCGTATACCTCTTACTAAAGAGCATTTTATGCTGCATTAGTCTGCTAAACTATGTATATAAAAAATTGTTCTTTTCAAGTACCGAATTTGAAAACAAGTGCTTATAACTGTTTAACAGAACTCAGTACTTACCAGTGTATCATGAAAAAAATGCTATATAATACCTCTGTAACTATGTAGAAAGTAAAAACATACGTATACTCAAAATGCAGAGATTTTTTTTATATGGCCTTGAATAAGGAAAGCTTGAAAGTATGTTAATAAACATGTTTTCCACTTTAAGTATCAAAAGGAATTTATTGAACTTTTGCATTACTTACCTTCATTGTGTACTATTCTACATTTATTACTAAGGTTAAAGTATTTTTAAATATCCAGGACATGCAACTGTCAAGATCCCTTGGTAAACATTAACCTACGTTGTGCTGTGTACCACAGTACAAAGTGCTGCACTCGTCAGTACTATATGCAGGAGAACTAAGTTACATAGAAAACCTTAATTTTTGTTCACTTTTAGTTTGAGAAGTTGGAATCAGTCTGGGTCTGTACCTGTAATTTGTATGGGGGAGAGGGAAGGAGGACCAGAGTGCTATTAATATTTCCTGCCTACCTGCCAACACCTTTAGAGCTGCAGTCTGTGAGCCTGTGTTCTGGAAGTCAGAAAACACCAAATCCCGGACTGAGGTGATGACAGGTGAGGTGTTTCCATTTTTGTTATTTCTCACCTAATACACAATGCAGCTACACCCTCCTTGCCTCAATCTGGCAATGGAAATCAATTCTCTGGGACTGGCTAAGAGCAGAGAAAGTTTATTTTGCAGAATGAGGCATGGTAAAAGGATAACAATGAAAGAATGATTCACCTTCATCTCCACTGCCACCAGCAATCCATGGCGTTTACAACAAATAATGTATTACTATTTTTTCACCATGTAAAATTCCACTTCAGCTTGCTTATGTCTAAGTCTAAATGTGAAAACTGATTTCTGAAAATTTACTAAACTGAAAGATGTTTCTTAAAATAGGTTCCTGCTGTTCGTATGTTTTGAGTGTGTTTATTCATAACTGTATTTCAGGCACCCCAAAACCTGAGGAGATCCAGAACCATGAACTGAAGTAAATTTTATAACCTATGCCATATGTAACTCTGGTTGTAGTATTTGCTGCAATGGGAAAAAGTAAAATTACACTCTTACCAATTTCTCACCTGCTATCCTCCGTGCTATACAGAGGAAGTGTGTGGAGCAAAGAGTATTCTGTTTCCGTCACAAATACACTGTACATTTAAAAAAAAAATCCTGTTCCATTTTCTAAATTTCCTGATGGTATTAATGTAAATTTTATTTCAGCAGGCCTTGGTAGTAAACATCGTAGCGATACTCCCCTTGCTATACGTCCCTTGTGGCACAGATACAGTTTGTCAGTTGCTGTTGCCAGTGAGAATGAAAATGAAGATTAAAGCAGGAATAGCACTTTATTATTAGAAATACTTTGGAAGGTTAAGTGTCTCTTAGCATTTCTAAGTAGAACTTGCATACTTCATTAAAACTTGCTGGATCAATCTTCTGTCTCCAAAGGTATGGCCTCTCCAAACCCACAGGAAAAGCTAAAATACGGATTTTTCTTTGGGCTATGACCTAGTACATTATCCACATGAAGTAGCACCATTTTCTCACCATACACCATGAACAGCTGACTCCCGGGGTTTTTTTGCTCATGTGAAGTCTATTGATCTAACTTCAGTCTCTGCCTGTCTTCGAGAACAGGATGTTCGTGCTTTAAAGCGGTTCATACTTGATTGCCTAGTTGAAAAAAATTTCTTCTAATAAGTAGTTGTAACTAGTGTCTGAAGTTAAAAGTATTTCATGGGACCTCTGACATATCATCCCTCTGCATAAAACAGCTCAGGCATCATTGGCAGTTATCAAAATATTATTTGTATGACCAGTACGAATAGCTCCTTGCAAAACAAGCTTGCACCAAACCTTTCATTGCTTAATGAGAACAAACTACTCAAAAAAAGGAGCCAAAAGAGGACAGGAATTAAAACTTGCCCTCAATGGGGAAACTAAGCTTCCATTTGTTGGAGGGGGGCTCGAGGGCTGGAATAATCCAGTAAAAAAGCAACCGGAAGAAAGTGATGGGTCTGACAAGTGTTTTCCTTGACAGGTCAGTAATCAAGGAATGGAGAAGTTTTAAATAGAAAAACAAACAACTCTGCTTATCCCCCCTTGACAGTGCATAATGTTGGGGGAGTTCCAGGGCCAGGGTTTGAATCAAATGGTAATAATGTGTACCTACATGCAAAATAATATAATGAATATTAAAGATTGGGTAATGTCTAAAAATGCAATGGTGTCAGCAGTTCAGGATAGTTAAATGTTTCTACTGAATTCTAACAATTCTAAATAACATGTTCATTATAAAAGTAAGACCCTCTGAAAGTCTAAGTAATAATGGCTGGTATAATTAAAATCTGTCTGTGAATTATTATGGTGCAGAAACTAAGCACACTGACAATTAACTTCAGAAATGTATTTCAGAGAAAGTAAGGGACTGATTAGAATGGCCTGGAAGTCAGCATTAAAAACTTGTAAAGCCCTGATACTCTGCACATAAATGCAGCCCTCATCATCTTCCAGCATGTGCCATGCAATCTAAGAGGTGTAAGTAATTGGGGATAGAAGTGAGCCTTCAGACAGTGAAGCAATTCAGTCAATAGTGAATGATATTCCCAAGTTTGGGGAGGCTGAACAACTTGAGAACTACCCTTAAAAATCCACCCTTTGAAGCAATTCTGCCTGTTCTGTATTGCTCTTAGTTTGCACCTCTTTCCTACTCCTTTATCCTCACCTGTTTTTTAAAACACTCATGCAAGTTCTGTTCTAATGTCAGTTCTGTTCTACCCAAGCCTTGAATAAGAACATATATGCCACAAAAGAAAAACAAAAGTGGGGGGTGGGGGGGTGGCAGAGTGGGGCAGGAGCTTGGCTTCCTTATGGTTGGGAACTGCTGATGTAAGAAAAGATGCAATACTTCTAAAGCGTATGAGCCATCTGAGAGCTTTTTTTTCATGTGGAACTTTTTAATGTCTAAGAGTGTTTCACTGTATCTCTTCTAACAACTTTTTGCAAGGAAAAAACCGCAAATTTCTGACCTAGGTCACAATTTAGTGTTCAAACCTTTAGCATGGAAAATAACCCTTTGTATTTAAATTGTTTATTTATCTGGAAATGGGAGTTAAATGTAAAATTTGTTGAGAGTCCAGGTAATTCAAGAAAGGTATCTGAGGTAGACACTAGCAAATGAGGTGCACAGACACCATTCTGCTGTGGAAATTCAAAAATAAATGCATTTGAAAAAGTAATTTGAGCAACACCCAATTCTTGCCAAGAAAAAGTATACAGGTGACATACATACAGACACCTGCTCATGAGAGGGGAATTGATCAGAAAGGAATGACATTAAAATAAATAAGGAATAGGATGAAGAGTACTTGGTGTGTACTGCTAATGGCTATTCCTGAGCTGCAATTACAGTGAATTCTGGCTATGGCCTTATTACAGAAAAGCTCCAGGGATGGACACCACTGCCCCGCCCCCCCCCCCCCCCCAAAAAAAATCCTCCATTCAGAATGTAAATGCAATTTTAAATTGGGTTTAGACAAAGTTTAGATACAGAGCAAAACACAGATCCACACACTAACATAATTTTATGGGGGAAGTGAGAGGTTTGCACTCTGTACTAGTTACTACTAAATGTAGACTTGCTTAGTGCTATGGGCTTGTTCAAGTCTGTTCTAACTTTAGCACCATGAGCTGCAGGATACAGTACAGACACTAAGCAACTCAAGTAGTCGGAGGAGAAGATAAACACTTTGTATGTAAAAGTTTTAAGTTAGACCTGGAGCAGAGCGGGTACAAGCTTACACTGAAGATTAAGATGTAGAGGAAGAGAGGAGAGAACAAAGGCATTTTAATGTTAATGCCCAAGCAGCACATAACTGGCATTGTCAGGACCAAGAAAAGCATAGCCTTAGCTAAAGATTAACCTCCTCTGACTTGGACTTTTCTTTCTTTCCCCATCCCCCCAGTTCCCAATCACCTTTGTTTGCAGGGCCCATGTTTTCAGAGTACTTTGGTAGTAGAAGTACCAGAAGCCAGGTGGAATTCTTTTGGGGTAACAGACCTTAAATCTCTCCCTTCCCTATTTGAGCAGAGCATGTTCTTACCCTGCAGTGGGTTGACTAGACCACCCCATACCCTAGAGTGAACAGATTGTGCAGCAAAGGTCTCCTCTAGCTTCTGTTCCAGGGATTGCCTATTAGGCATTCACATGGCAAGAGAACCCCCTCGCCATGGAGTTGGATAAATGTGCAGTTAAGTGCCAAGAAATCATCTCTTAATTTAAGGAGATCTACCCCCCCAAAGACTGCCTGGCCTTTGACTACAGTTGTATTGCTGTACTACAGCTGTCTTACAGAACTTACAACCGCAATTCTAGCTACTACTAGTGTAGCCAGCCATGCAATGCAGAAGGGCCTCAGAGGATTCCTGTCAGGGGGAAAAAAAAAAAAATTACAAACAGTCTGATTTCGTTTGGTTGGAATAAATTTATTTCATCTGTCTGTAAACAAGGTGTTTTTAATAGTTATGGCATTTTTTGAAATGCATATTAAATCAGATGAGTTAGACTGTATCCCAGATGTAACAAAGTGCAGGGAAAGAAATGGACAAATCAGCAACAAGAATTTGTTTAAATCTGTACATTATCCACAAGGCCCAACAATAGAAGCAAATACTAGAATGTCCCTAAAGTAGTGCCATTCGAAAGAAACCCTTGTAGTCAGTTAAAATCCATCTCACAATAGCAACAGTTCATTTTTTTTTTTTTAACAATAGTATGGCACAGAATACATATTAAAAAATTCATCACAAGACAGCCAAGTCAGTTATTCCAACCAATACCATCTCCCATTTATTCTTTTGTATACAGAGTTCTGCAGTTCTCTTTAAATGGACATACAAGTTAGTACCGTGCCTGAACTGAGAGTTTGGTTACAGACATTTCAGATGACTAGTGCACAAGGCAGTTCACTCCATAATTTCTGCAGCAAGGGTGTGACAGGCCAAATGAAGATTTTAAATTTGAAATGGCATCATTTTGACAGTTTAGCATTCAAACTACCGACCTTCATCCAAACAGTGGCTTCAGAGCAGCAACACTCTTTACCAGTAAGTAATCTGGCAGAAGGACTGGAGTCAGTCAGAGCTCCCAGTATAGCTGAAGGTGGCAGTTTTCCACAATGACATTGCAGTTTCATATTAAAAAACAAAAACAACAAAAAAACCCCCACAACCCCCAAGCTGCAAATTAAAATTGGTCCTATGAAAAACTGAAACCAGACACACTCCAGATGGTTATGTTGGGATATCTAATGTCCATAATGGCAGCCTTTTACAATTCAACTACAGAACAGGAGCTGGCAAAAAAAAAAAAAAAGTGCCCGAGCTATTGCAATGATGGAATGTCTGGGGATTTGTTCAGGATGGTGGTTTTTAAGGTCATGGGAGGAAGTGCATCTGTACCCTTTCATAGTTTTGTGATTGCACTTGTTAAGCAGTACAAGCTTCAGACATCGTGAAGAAAAAAAAAAAAGACTTAAGCCTACAGTGAAGTGCAACGACAAAACTAATGTAACATTAATAGCTTTTGAGTGGCAAATTGGTTAAACCAGGCACTATAAAAATGGGTGTAAGCAAACAAATGTGGATTTAAAAAAAAACAAAACGGGACAGAAGTAGAGATATGCATGCACTTTTTTCCTCCCAACCATGCTCTATGAAAGGAAGACTAGTGAGCTGTGTCATTGCTCAAAGTGCTGAAGAGGCATTGATCAAATTAGATTGTACAATCGGCACCTTGTTTAGTATTTAAGTTGTTTTAGTTGTCAATATCACACTAATTGCTAAGACAAAGCAAAGCCTACACTTGGCATATTCCCCTCCCAAGAATTTTTCAAGGTATCATGCATATCATCTTTGTGGTGCAGTAATGGTGCCAGATATGGGACTTGGTTACATACAGTGGTTAACATATAAATGAACAAAGGGTAACTGGAATTATGACATTAGGGAATGGGGTAAATAAAAAACACAAAACTACCATCTACAGTCTGGTAGCACTGAACACAACTGGGTGGTGGTGAAGACAGTTGCTAGTTGGATGGGGAGAGGCTGCTTAGACGTCAGACCTCCTCAGGTATAAAGCCAGTTCATATGCTTTCTTGTTGAGTGTCCCTCCATGGACACCTTCCTTTCCCATGACTATAACCAATGCTGGAGTACACAAGGAAACAAAACAGAAATGAACAGAATTAAAGAAAAAAAAAAAAACAAAAACCAAACCAACACCTTTCCCCACCAACAAAGGGATACAAAGGAGACACAGGTTCATACCCCATCACCCTGCATTGCTAATAAAGTTTCCAGAATGTAAGGTTTAAAGCTCACCGCCAGGAAAGTTTAATAGCAATCTTCCCCTAATACTTAACAGTCTGCCTAGCAACTAGAACCCAGAGTCTCTCAAGTATTTTGCCATTGAGTATGCCTTCTTATTCAATCCGCCTCCATGGACCCCTTCTTTGCCCATTACAAAGACCAAGACTGAAAGAGAAAAGAAAAAAGTTTTAAAAAGAGTGTGTTAGACAAGGAAATAATGCAAGTTTTAGGCAGTGCAATAAACACACTCAAATTCAAGATTTAGTATTTGGGTATTAAGCTAGTTTAACAAGAGTTTTGCAAAAATACAGATGTAGACAGAGCTGGGAGAAGGCACGAGTTATCCTCAGGGATATTACATAACTATGCAAGTCATAAGAGTTCACTGCTAAGAAAAATGCCACCAACTATCTCAAAAAAGCATCACAGTGCCTCTCCACGATCAGCACCATCCGTCATCACCCAGCAAGGAAACCCTGGCTGCATCTTAAAAAAAACAAAGGGGGGGAAAAAAAAAAAAAAGTGTTGTCAGGGACAAAAGTAGTAGTGTATGTAGAAGAACTATGACTCTGAAGAGCAGAAGAGGTAATATTCTTGTATTCTTATCTGTAGTGGTCACTACTGGTGTAAGAACCAGAGTGACTGCCTTGATACTAGCAAAAAACCCCATGGAGTCCGACTTGGGCTATGACTTCTCATGCAACAACACAACTGTAAGACATGCTTTTTGCGTAAGACAAAACGCAGGGAAGATTTTAATGCCGACGCCCTCTCTAATCCCACGATTTTGGTGAAGTGTCCCAATTGTCTTGCGAACAAGAACATCCCAAGGCTCTTCCACCAGTAAACACCACTTGTGAGTTGCCAGCAGATGTCACCAGCAGGTACACAGACACAATAAGCACTGTGCTTCCACAAGCACAGCAATTGTTTCCCAAGCTAGGAATACTGTAACTGGAAATACTGCAGTCATCCTGCCTACAGGTGATTGTACATCTCCCTAGCAATTTGCTCACAAGAAGCTTCAGACAGACAGTTCTTGTTGGCATTTCACAATCTGCAGCCAAGTCAGAACTCCGCTTGTTTCACTTCAGCGCTGCAAACATTCTTCCTTCTATCATTGCCACCCAGCTTTATCCTATAGGCAAATTTTGCTCTAGTTTTGGTTTTATACTTACAAGCAAAAGTCCACTGCTCACCCATTTGCTCTATGGCCAGCCAAGAAGATGCTAGGCCAGATGATTTTTCAACACAAGGCATGCTACTCGTAGCCAGTATTTTGAGGCAAGTTTTCTATATCCAACCCTAGTGCCTTCCCTGTAGTATGTTTTACTATAAGTTAAATGAGGAGCACAAGGAGTAGGCGTACTAGCATAAAACAGGTTTCTCCATGATACCAAATTGGACAGGCTTTTTTGCCTGAAGAGAGACTTCAGAGCGCTCAATAGGAAGTGGAAGAAGAGTTAGTGTAGAACTTGTTAAAAGGCAAGCAGGAGTAGCTCATACAAGGAATTCACATCTTTACAGAATAAGCTTTCCGACGAGAAGTTTACAACGAAAAGCCAGTTTCACTACCAATCATTAACAGAACCCTACCGTAAGCTTTAGATACCAAGTTGTCGTATACTGGGTAAGCTTACTTCAAGCCGTGCGTGGTCTGCTCTTTCCTGCCTGCCAGAGATCTGTTTAACCATTTCAGAGCCCAGGGCCCAGCTGCGATCACAGGTGGGAACAGGGACAAGTGCGTTTCCTAGGCAGAAACCCAGTTTGTCAGGCAGACTGCTGCCATCCACCCCCCCTTACGTCACTTCCTGAAACGAACCGTTAAATACCGGGGCCTGGTTTTCTTAATAGCTGGAGTCTATGCTTAGAGCCGCATTCATAATTCAGGGATCTGAAAGCGAAGAAAATCACGCTTACCTCGGCCAGCTCTGCCTACAGCAACATTGTATGTCGGCTCACCACCTTGACTCTTTGTCCTGATGTCCATTGTGCAGTCGCCATCGACATACAGGCTATCTCTGATCACAGAGCACTTCTTCGCACCAAGGGTCAGACCATTGGTGAAGAAACCCTCTCGGTCTTTTCCTACAATCATATCTATTTCTACTGGCTGTCAAAGAAAAAAGCCCAGAGTTAGTGCGGCGGCATTTTCGCGTTCCACTCCTATTCAGAAAGCGTCCCCGTCTCGCGCCGAGAGGACGAGGCGGCAGGTGTCCCCTTGCTCCCACCAGGAACCGCTCCAGAACGCAGGGCTTTGTTAGCCACAGCTTCTACCGCACCGCTTTCTCGACACCGCAGCCCGCCGCACCGCAGCCTCGCCACGCTTCCCCGCGGCCCTCCTCGCACCCCGGCTCTCCCTCGGGGAGCCTCGGCACCCCCGGGGCCGGCCGGGCACGGGCTGCGCCCGCCTGCCAGGAGGCGCCGGCTCGGACGCCACCTGCGCGAAGCCCGAGGCCCTGCCAGCGCCAAGGGCCGGCTCGGGTACCGCCCGCGCCCGCGGGGGACGAGCCCGGCCCCGGCCCCGGCCCAGCAGCTGCGCCGGCCCCCGCACGGCCCGGGGCAGCTCCCGGCGGCCCGGCCGCCCTCTGCGGCGGCGCGGCACGGCGCGGCACCGCGCCCGCCCGCGCCGCAGTGGCGGGCCTCGGCTGTGTGGCGGAGGGCGGGCGGGCGCGCCGCCATTCATCCCCGCCCGAGGGTAGAGCGCAAGGGCCCGGCGAGCGGCGAGCGCGGCCGCGGGGGTCGGGCGGCGGCGAGGGGGGCGGGCGGGGAGGAGGCGGGGGGGTGGGGGGGGGGGCGCGGGCCCGGCCGCGCCGCGGCGGCCTCAAAGTGCAGCGTCACGGCGGGCCCGGCCGCCCCGGCCCCGCGCGGCGGCCGGCGCCACGGGCCCCGCTCGGCCCCAGCCCCGGCACCGGGCCCCGCCGCACCCGGGGCGGGGCGCGGCACGGCGCGGCGCTGGCCGGCGGGTCGGCCGGGGCAGGCCGCGCTGCAGCGCGCCGCCGGCCCAGTGCGGCCCTTATGTAACGGCGGCGCGGGGCCCGCACCGGCGGGCGGCGGGAGCGGGGCCGGCGGGGGAGAAGGACGGGCCGGGGTGTGTGTGGGGGGGGGGGGGGGAGGGGAAGGAGGAATCAATGGCAGTGCGCCATCTTGGCGGTGAAAAACATGGAGCCGGCGGCGAGGTGGGCATTCACGAACGCCTCCTACGCCGCGCACGTAAGCCTCGCCGCAGCGCCGGGCCCGGGCGCGGGCGGCCCTACGCAAGCCCCGCCGCGCACGCCCCGCGCGGCCTCTTCTCTCCTCTCCTCTCCCGCCGCCCCGCCGGCTCCCCCGGCCCCCGCGCGGCGGCACCGGCGGCCCCGCGCCGCATCGGGCCGCAGCCCCGGCCCCCGGCCCCCGCCCCCGGGAAGGGGCCCCTCTCCCGCCGGCAGCCGCAGACAAAAAGGCGGCGCGGCCGGCCCGGCCCCTCGGGCTCGCTCCCCCGCCGCCGCCCTCCCCCGCCGCCCCGCAAGGTGCCCCCGTACCCCGGGCGCCGCCGCCTCGCTCCCGCGGGGCCGGGCCGGCGCCGCGGGCGGGCTCGCCCTCCCTCCCCCGGCTCCCGCCCCGCCGCCGCCGCCGCCGCCGCCGCCCTCACCGTGATGCTCTGGAAGATGCCGCCGGCCGTGGCTGCCCAGACGTACTTGGCGTCGCAGTAGCCCACAATGGCGGCCTCCTGGCAGCAGCCATCGCACATCAGGTTGTCCACGTAGCTCTGCCAGCCGGCCATCTTCGCGCGGGCGGCGGTGGGGGCGAGCGGGGCGGGCGGCGAGGCGCGGGCCGGGCGGCGGGCGGCGGGGCTGGGCGAGGCGGTCCCGTCCCTCTCCTCTCCTCTCCTCTCCTCGCTCTCTCTCGCCTCTCCCTCCTCGACGGCGGAGCGGAGCCGAGCGCTGCAGCGAGCGGCGCGGCGCGGCCCAGCCCAGCCCTCCGCGCTGCCGGCGCCGAGGGGCGGAGGGGAGGAGGGGCGCGGCCCGGCGCCGCCCCCCGCGCCGCCCGGCTCCGCGCGGCCGAGGCGGGGAGCGGCGGGGCCGCGGACGCCTTCCGCCGGGAGGAGCCGAGCCGAGAGGCGGCGGCGGGGTCCCGCTCCCGGTGGCGGTCCCGCCCAGCCCTCGGCAGGCAGGTGCGGCGGGGCCCGGGGCTGCTGCGCCCCGGCCCGGCCCGAGAGGGAGAGGAGAGGAGAGCGGAGCGGAGCGGAGCGCTGCGTGCGCCGGCTCGCAGCCGCCTGAGGGAAGAGGCGCGGCGGAGCCCGGCCGCCGCCTGACCCGCCGCCCCGGGCCCCGCGGCGGCCGCCGAGCACCTGAGGCCTCCGCCCGCAGCGGCCGGGGCTGGGTGAGTACCGGCTGCCGTGCCGCCTTCTGCCGTCGGGCCCTCGGCTGGAGAAGTCGAAGGTTGCCCTCGCGTCCCAGAAGTTGCCCCCTTCTCCCCTTCTGGAGCCGTGGTCGCGGCGTGGGTAAACCCTGTGGGTGTCAGGGTCGGTCAGGCAGGTTCCTAGTTTTAGCCGGCTGGAGCAGAGCACAGTCTTCTCCTGAGGATGCCCCGGAGGCCTGCTCCGCTGCTCCGGCCGAAGGGCTCTGCATAGAGGCTCCGCTCCCCCCAGTCCCTCTCTTGGAGGCAACGCTACTTAGCTCAGCCGGTTGCATTTGTGTTTTATTTCTATACGTTACGTGTCTTCTTTTGTGGAACTCGGCAGCTGTGAGTATCCTTCGGGAAGGCGCTGTCGGTAACACTGCTGGTAGTTGGCCATACTCTGCTGCCCTCCGTCCCTCGGTGAAGCAAACCGATGTCCCGCCAATGCAGTAAGAGGATCTCTGTGTCAAACCGCTGATCTTGTGTTGAGCTGGTGGGCTCGCCGTCCCACAGGCTAGCGTCTCTTACATTTTACCTCTGCATGGTTTTGCAAGTGGCGATTTCAGGTTCCATTCCTCCAGGTTCCACCAGGTTTCTGTTGCAATAATTTAGGTTCCATGTTCCTTTACAAGATGTGCAGGTCCGATACTGGTATTTTGGTGCATTGGTATTGGGCCCTGGGCAGGATCACTGCTCGGAAGACTGTTCTACTACACGGTGCAGGAATGTTTGCCAGCAGCTTTCAGGGCATGCTCTAGAGCAATGGCTCGGTCTTGCTTAACATTGAAACTGGGAGGGCGGGGGGTCACCTTCCATTTGAGCAGGGTGGTTTTGCCTTGCTTGGCATCTGTTGTGATTCTCTGGGAAATGGAGACAGGTGGGACGTGAAGTGGTTGTCCATGTAATGAACTTTGAAGCTTTAATTCAGGAAGTTAGATCTTATACCAGAATATGCCAAGGCATAGTATACAATAGTTGAATCTGTCTTTTCCTGACGTTATATCCCCCAGGAAGAATATTCACCAGGTATTTCTAATGAATATCCCTACAGCATACTTCAGGGTGTTCTTACTCCTTTTAGAACCAAGTTCAGTTGTCACAGGATTGAGTGGTGTTTAGATACTAACAGAGATTTCTTAGATTACTAGATACTTAAATAAGAGCTTATTTGCATCTCTTAGCTTAATTCCGTAAGTATTTTCTCTATTTTATTTTCACAGCGCCTTTCCCTCTCTGAATTTGGACAGCACCAGAACTTGGCTTTATCCTTTTCTGGCCATCCATGTATACCAAAAAAGTCCTTGTGTCATTGTATCTACCAATGAGTTACAGGCTTTAAATTTGCTTTCGGCTTTTTAAATAGCTAAAGCTTTTTGTGAAGTTTGGATTGCCTTCATCGTCCTCCCTCCGCAGATTCCTTCCATGGGAAGGAAAAAAAGTTCTATTCTGTCTGAAGTTGCCGTTGAGGGCCGCTACTCTTTTCAGTGCTCGTCTGTAGGAGGCCCCGCTTTATTACTTGCAAAGAATGGAATGCATCCATCTTAAACGAACAGGAGGCTGATGGGTCCATTATTTTTAGAGTTCAACCAAAATGCATTTGGTTTTTGTCAATGTGGGGTTTGGATTTTTTTTATTGTTTTTGCAAGCTGCAGTAATGATTCCAAATTGTTTCACTGTAATAAGTGGATTTAATAAATATAGAGGTGGACATCTTATCACCCTGCACCCAGGGGCAGGCTTTGGGAATTTAGGAGCTTCCCGTTTGCTAGTGTCATTACCCTTTGATTAACGAGAGGTGGGCTTCGCATGGATAGCAGGCCGCTTGGTGCAAGCGTGGAGGTATCTTGCGCAAGAACCCATGGGTTTCCAGGGCCTTTGCCAAAGGCTACGCCACCTCTTGCCTGGAGGTATCTCGCCTTCTTGCATGTGCCCTTCCACGCGTCTGTCCATCCCTTTTACCCGAGGACCAAACATGCGTTTCTGGGCCCTCACAACCTGATGTCTGGTCCTGTTTCACGGGAGGCAGAGACCCCACGGTCACGGCCAGCTAGGAGCTGGGCCGCGTCTGGAGGCAAACGCTGCTGCTTTAGCAGCTGCCGAACCGCTGGGCGAGGCACTGCGTGGCGGTCCCTGGGATTCCGGAGCCTTCCAAGTTACATGTGCGGTGGGTTCAGTGCTTCGCCTCTTTGATGAACCAAACGTTTCAACTGGGTGTCAAAGAATGAGGAGTGGGTCTGGTATTACCACTGCTTTGTGGGGAATATCACCTTTTTTGACTAGCTGCATAAACCAGGTGATCAGTAGTGTGAGTGCTATTTTTCATGAGCAGGTTGTGTTAGCAATACGGGGACTACAGTTGTCTGCTTTTAATGATCTAAATTGGAAATAACCGCACAGAAGTCTGGGATCTCCTGAACATAAATGGATGGACAAGAGTAGAAGATTTGCCACCTGCTCGGTGGCTCAGCTTTTAGTCGTGTTATTTGTGAAGTAACTCCAGTAATGTATTTAGAAAGTGAAGTCCAAATTGGGTTACTGTTATTTAATGTTATGAAACTACGAGGTAGCTTGTATAATTTGCAGATTCAGCAGTCACCAGTGCTTTTTTCTAAATATCATAATCCTTCAATTCTGTTTTCACTATTAAGTGCCTCATTTGGTCGCCTTCTATGTCATACGATGATTGTAATGCTGTTTGTATAGGCGCTACTGCAACAGGACCTTTGAGTGATTTAAGAAAACGAGGATGTGCTCTGTGTGTTAAAGACTGTACGAGAGAGGAGTTCCAGTTTTATTTTTTTGTTACAAGTCACAACTGGAATCTGAGACGTTTGTTAAATGAAGGATTTATATACAAGCAAAAATGTTGCTGTTAAAATTAATAGATGTAGTGGGTCATTTTAACATCAGTACCTGGACTGATGTATGAAATGGTGCTGTCTGAACATAAGCTATACATGTATGATAAATAGTTGCTAAATCGTGGCTTCTTGTATTTTAGTCTCTTTTCTGTATTCTGCCTGGTGGTTGTTCTTTCTGGAAGGTATTTGCATACTACAGCCACAGTTTGGCTTTTTTATGCAGCTTGTAACAATTACTAGTCTTTTTTGCTTTGGTTCAGAACTTTGTCTAAAGTTTATGTTGGATCACATCTAAGAAAAATAATAATTTGAAAGAATTTTAAAGTACCAACTGTGCTTAGCCAGAGTGTACTATTTATAGCTTTGTGAGAAACTTGACTGCTTTTATATTAGTAACATAAAAGTTGAAATTGGCCAAAAACTTGAGGGAGCATGTATATTTCGTTAGTAAAATAACTTGCCGTTTTCTGTCAGGCCTTTGTAACTGCTAGAGCTGCTGCTGTGCTCAAAATGGTTGGGCAGCCAACGGTAAGGTTTCTCATGATGTCCTGGTTTCTTCCTGGTTTTCACCGAATTGGCCCATTTGGAGATAACTTTGACCAGCATTTATGTGTAGACAGCCAGGGCAAGTGACCATCAACAGAACACAGCTCAGCTTCTTTGTGAAAATTAAACTTTGCAGAGCCAAAGCTCGCCGGATGCATCGTTCGTCTCCAGCGTCACCACTGCTGATGTCGGTTTGCGGTGCTGCTCTGGGGGCTTCCTCTCCAGACCACATTGGATTTTCTGTGGCAGTCTTTCTCTTTACCACAAGTGCTTTCGGAAGTGCAGAGGGTAAAACTGATTTAGAAGTCTTGCAAGTTAGCAGGTTCACTTCGGCTGATTAAAAGCCAAGAAGCAGGGAGCAGTCTGTCTCGCAGCCTCCTGGTGATGACTAGAAAATGGGCTTTGCAGGGTCCTTCCACAGCTACTGAAGTGACTTTGGCTGAAAAACGAGGAAGCCACCGAAGGCTGGGATGAGTGTTAGCTAGGAATAAATTGTAAAAATGACATATTAATGAGCTGAAAACTTGAAGCTAGCTTTAAAAAATATGGTGATACAAAATGCAAGAGCCATTAGGTTAAGACCCCAATGCAAAGTTTTATTGCATAGCTACCCCTGTGCATGAAAAAGGTCCTGTCTGGTGCTAGCATAGTTTTGGTTGTTCTACAAAAGAGCCCTGCATGACAGCTCTTGGAAACCATCCAGAAAGTTCTGAAAAAAAGGTGCTTTTCGGGTGTATCTTGCATTGTTTGGAAAGGTGGTTTAACTCCACGAGTGGATGAGAATTTCGTCTCCATCAGGGAGGTTTGCCTAGTATGGTTTTACCAGTGTAGATAGCTCAGCAAAACCTTTGTCTTTCTGAGGATTAATTAGGTAAGCAGTTAAGAATTTCCCTTCCTTATCCTTTATTAAACCATCAAATTCAAACATAACAAACCTAAAAGGTAACTTTTAAAATCAGATGCAAGCTTAGGGGTATTGCTGTGTCAGATGGTAAGGGTATGAGATTGCTTCCGTTTCGGTGACTTCCAGAAATGCTTTAAATCTGAGGAAGGACGATGGTTCTTTGTGGATCTGATTTATAGACGGGCCAAAGCACTAAAAAAGATGTCTGAAGTCATGGAACTTTTCTCAGCTTTTGGATTTTTAAGGTAAGTTCTTGATCTTGCTGGTGGCCAACAAAAAATAAACTTTAATCCTAGAAATTAAAGTGTGTTATATGTAAATTCTTACTTGGACAGGTAGTGTCTGGTTCATAATAGCGTCTTCAGTGGCAGTCCTGATATGAGCAAGATGTGCAGAATTAGGCCTATATGACCCAGCTTTCTGTGTATTCAGATTTATCAAACAGTCAGGCTCCTCTGTGTAGTTAGATCCTGCAGTATTTTGTTTTGCTAAAGCAAACAGAACCCAAATAGGTAGCCCTCTGTTAACTTTTCAGTTATGAAACAAGGGTGTGTACTGTGAAATTCAGTAAGTTTGTAAGATAGCTTGACACAGTGGAGGGAAGGTGGTAGCATCTTCAATCCAAGCTCTTGTATTTATTTTATTCAAGCTCAGTGGCAACTCATTACATGCCTTTGTTAACTGATTAGTTCGGTGGGTGAAAGGTTGTATAGAAGTTAATCTGAAAAGCGAAAACTAAGGCTAAGAAATGCAGTAAGGGAGTTGGAGAAGCACAAAGTTAGAGGGAGAGAAAGCAGAAAGGTGGAATATAGAGCAGAACAAGCATGGGCTCTCAACACAGTCATTTTTTACGGGTATTTGTGCAGTGTGGTTAAACAAGAGTAGCTAACAGTCTTATTACTGCATGAAGTCTATACCTCTGATTTCTGTGCAAACTTCACTGACTGCACTGAGAAATTATGATAGATAAAAAAGAACAACATTTAACTTTTCCCAGGCTTCATCTGTTTGGGTTTTTTTTTTGGGGGGGTTGGGGGGGTGGTTCTTTGTCAAAGTTGACTGGTATATAGTTTTACCTTTTTACTAGCTGATCTGCATTTTTGCACTGTGCTAACACGCATTAAGAAAAAAACCCCAAACTTTTCCTGATGTCATATTGCATTGCGGGTGTGCTGCGGTAACACCAGAATCCTTTCCTGCTGAACAGGACCCCAAGGTCAGCAGCATCCTCCTGGCACTCCATGTATGTGTTGTAGTTGGTGTCCAGTTCTTGGCTGCCTGTGCATGGTCATTTCTGGCAACTGAACTGACAGGTATGTTTTTCTAGCTCATGGTTTCTTTGGCTGATGGTTTTTGCATGGCTTTCTGCTGCTTATTCAGTCTACCACGTGGTTTAGCCAGGGAATGCTGAAGCTTTGTTCAGTACGTTATTTCCTTCACTAAGCTGTCTTTCACTGACAGTAAATCTCTAAATATGTTTATCTGGGTGATATTTCATCCTCTGATCACAAGTAGTTTGGCTGTTGGTGCTTGTTATTTGTTAAAAGTCCAGGGGATTTTTGGATCACAGATACATAAATTTACATAATTTCTAACCAAAACATTCACTGTCTGCAAAAGCATTTAATAATAATTCTGAAGTACAAAAAGCAATATTTTCCCAGAGAAATTATGCAGTTCTAACCTTATAGTGCTCTGTAAAATTACAGATATATATTGTTTTTTGAATGAAGCAGAAATGGCTAAACATTTTTCTTTTTTTTGTAATTCTTTTTTTAATTTGGTATCAAATTTCTCTCTAGCCACTAAGTACTTGATTCTAGCTGTGAGAAGCAGTCAACCTGGCTGCTGTCAGCTCACCAAAGAAGAGCCAGTATATGTATATTTAATATTTAGAATATTTTTGTGTAAATTCTTGATAGTTGAAGTACTTAGCTTCAGCACCCAGAGAATTATTTCTGCCATAGCTGTAGTGCTTTTCTCTCAATTGCATCTAGTCAAATAAACACACGTTTTTGAGAAACAAAGTATATGAAAATTATTCTGCTCAAATTTCTCTACATAATCACAAAAGAAGATCAAAGAAAAGTTTTAAAATACATGAATTACGTGCTTAGAAAAGGTGTACTCAGTCTGAAAGCCTAATATTGCTGAACTGTAGAGCAGCCACTCTGATATGGATGAAAGGAAACATTAAGAATCTAAAAATGGGAGGAACAGGGAACAGTAGAAGTGGGTAAAGGGGAAAACAGCCTAAAAATGATGTGATTTCATTTAGAACATTATCTCTTCTTTTTAAATACCTCACTGAAGGAGACAAGTAATACCGTATCTTGACCAAACAGCTCTTCATTATGAAAAGTAAACACGCTTAAAACATTACGGGGAAGAAGCGATGCAGAGGGCCGTGGAGCTGAGGCAGGTCTCCTTCAGCATTGCGGTAAGCTGGCATCCGCAGAGACGTGGTAGATGGCTTCAGGAGGTCGTGGTTTTGGTTGTATACCGGTCTCGTCGATGGATTGTGTCCCCCGGCATCGCTGGTTTAATGTTGCCTACGTAGTAAGTGCCCATGGAAGCAGGCGTCTCAATCTCTGATTATATGCTGTTCTGAAGCAGGTGCTGCGCTTATATTATCAATCTTTACAGCAACTGGGAGTGGACTTGTGCTGTACTCCGGGTGAAGATAAACGCCAAATTGGCAAACTGCTTTTTAAAGAGGTATAACTTGGGTGTATTACATTTATTTAGAAGAGTGAAAGGATTCCTCCTATTTCAGTTTTCTTTGAAACTCAAATGTAAAATGCAGAGTGAGGACCACTTTTCTTAAATGAAAATACACAACTTCAGTACATTTAAAAAAAAAAAAAAAAAAAAAGGTCTAACATGTTACTGCTTTGACTGAACAATCAGAATAACTGTCCTCTGCTATACAAACCTTGTCCTCGTTATTAGGTTAGAATAGTGTGCATAAGGGAGTTGTGACATATAGCATGGTTTTGGTTACAGAGCTAGAGATGGACGGTTTTAGCAGTTGCCATCGCAAAAAAAAAATAATGCAGAAAAACAGAGGAAGGGAACATTAACACCAGCTAGACTTTTTTGTGTGTTTGTTTTAATAGACACCCATTTTCTTGTGTTGTCATTGGTAGATGTCTGTGGAGAAGATAATGATAAACTGCTGGCAGGTGGTCAAGCCACATATTGGAGCAAGGGCATCAGCCTTTCAAAACCATCTATAACCTGTTTTTAGATATGGGTTAGTTGAGTGGATTGGAATACGTGCTCTTTGATTGGAAGGAAATTGAACAGCTTGGAGACAGCATTTAGGCAAGGGCACGCTTGTTTCTCAAAACCTACTGTTGGCATGGACCTGGGGTTGGTCATCAGCCAAATAATGGCTGCAGCAGAGCAAATGGCACGTCTCCTCAACACTGGTTTATACACTTTTCCACTTTATCTGTTTATAATGCCTTTCTTTCGGACACAGCTGTTTCTCCTTCTTCTTTACATATTTTTCTGTCGTTCCAATAATTTTTTTTTATTTTTTTTTTTTAAGAATAGTTTGTGGTGAAAAATAAGATTGTGCTTCTCTCTCCACGCTTCGGGCATTGTAACTGCACTAGCTTTGGTGGTAGCTTCTGTTATTCAGTAGTGTGAGACGATAATTATCCCTTTCAAATGATTGTTAAAGACTAAGATAAAAAAAACCTTTATAAGAAAAAAAAAAAAAGGTTTGTTTTTAAGTAACTAAATATTTTTTATTCTATCTTTGCTATTTTAGAAACTATATGCTGTAACAGGAAAAGAAATACCACAAAAGGAGTTAAGTTTATAACCGTAGTATAGCCATGCTCACCTTACAGCATGCAAAATAGTGCTTTGAGTTTAGCAAAGATCAGTTGAGCTGTTCTGCCATCCTCTCTCCTTCCTCCTCCCCTTCCCCTCCCTCACAGCCCTTCCCCGTGCTCTGTCCTTTCAGAGTAGCAGCCTGGTGTGTACAAACATCTTCTGAAGTATGTGAAAAAGTACTGATTGATTGATTTCCAGGTAGTTGTAAGGTAGTTTTTTCTGAAGGGTGTAAAAATAAATAAATACATAAATGTCCCAAGTAGCTTAACCATATTTTAAATTATATTTTGAAAACTTAATCCACTCTTCAGGCATCTTCAGTTTTAATCAGGAATACTTTTTCTTGCCGCAGCACAACTACTATTAAATACCGCTACAGTAAGTTCCTTTCCAGAATTAAAACAGCGGTCTTATTGACACACTGCTTCAAGCATGGCATCTGGTGTCGTGAAGTATTTTCTGCTGAAAGAAAAGAGAATGTAGCTGGGGCATAGATCCAAAAAATGGAATTCAAGTGCTTACATTCAAAGTTTCAGTCCTGAAATCGCCCTGAAACCTGCTTTGCTTCTGGCTAAGCTTTAGGTGACCAGACCCCTCTGTGCGGGCACAGAGCCTGCTGCGAGGTCCCCGGCTCTCGGAGCCGCAGGCAGCTGCTGCGGGGAAAGCCTGGGGGGCCGAGGTGCGGGATGCCTGCCCCGCAGCACCGACAGCAGGAGGCGGCTGTCCTCCAGCTTGGTTTCTTGGAGAAACATGAGAGAGCATGATCTGGAGGATGCTCGTCGGGAATGGCTCGTGAACACCAGTGCCAGGGTCCCCCAGTAAAAGGAAGGGGCATCTGGTTCTGGGGGCAGTCTGGGTGCCATCGCCCTTTCCACGCAGCCCTTTGGGAGCGCTTGGCAAGAAACGGGAAGCCCATGATTCAAATCCCTTCTTTTCCCGAGAAGTTAGAAATTTTCTGCTTCACTTTTGAGAGTGCCCAAGCTCCCAGCAACTGGCTTTTGGGAGGAGGGCGCATGCCTTCCGTCCCTCCCCGCCTGCGCCCCGGCTCCCTGGGTACAAAAAGGAAGAGTAGTGCAAAGTGCTGCGGCGGTGATCACGGAGCACTGCTGAGGAGAGGTGCTGGGTACACACATGGCTCCGCAGGCTGGCACTCCCCTCGCTGTTGCAGGTGTGTATTTCGAGCACTTTGTCCCTATCCAGGTAGTGCCGTGTTCTCTGGTTGGTCCAAGATACAGAAACTTTAAAATTAAGCCCTTATACACTGCAAGTAACTCCAACAGGCTTCTTGTCGTCTGTGTGTGTGACAGCTTTGAGATGCTAGGCTTGCTGCTGCTTGATGGTTTTGTGAGCGGGTTTGCTATTTTTGGACTGCAAATCTTTCAGTAACTTCCAAGACCCTGGCACTAGATGGAGCTTTAATCTACTTGCACTTAGAAGTCTATTAAGTTTAACCACAAGTTAAAAATAGGGAAAAATAAATTAAGATATGTGTGCTGCCTGCTACACTTACAGTGCCCTTTTCCCCTTTTGTTAGCAGGGTGGTGTAAATTATAATTTAAATTTAATTTGAATGAAAATTAAAATATTGCAGCAGAATCTCCTTGATCTAGTAGGTGCTTTATAATCGCTCTTACTAACACCCTTTAATGTATTCTCAGGCTCATGGGAGAAGTTGCTGTAAGTTAGATATGCTGAAAATGTGCTGCATGTTTAAGCTAATAACTAAGCTGTGCTGAATAAAGGTAATGCCATTTTCTGAACAAAGTTCCTGTTTATATTTCAGGATGGGGTGGGGGTGACCATGCCTTCTGTTTGCTCTGCTCATCCAATAATGCATTTGCATTTTCACTTCAGGCTACCAAAGCCAACAATTCAGAATCATCTGTTAGCAGTCACTTCATTTTTTTTGCTCCATGTGTTACCCTTGAAAATATTGAACAAATAGAAACAAATGAAAAACAGCTTTGAAACCATAGCGTTTAATACTTTTCATTTAGCAAGCGCCATGTCTCACAGGCTGCACAGCACATATCAGAAATTTAAGACCAGCTCTGCCTTCCACAGAAATAACTGGAAGTAGATGGGTGCCTGGGCTCTTATCAGCAAGAGACTGGTTCAGTCAGAACCATTGTCCAGACCCTGAAGTAGCAAATATGTAATCAGTTCCTATTCACAGCCCCTCTGCTATATTATTAAATGGTTTAATATAGGAAACCAGGAGATGTATACATGGGAAAAAAATCACAAGGCATGCTGTGCTCAGAACACTGGAGGTGATAAAGAAGAAGATCGTGTATTGCATCTCACTCCCGTCACCTTCTTGAGGTCTAATCCTTCAGTGTCTTTCACCTTCTGTTGGCAGGACTGAGGGACTCCGTGCATACCACAGAAGGAAAAACCTTTGTAGAAAACTTCACAGAATGCTGTATTGCTAGTGTGAGCAAAATCTTATATTTCTGGAAGAGTCCTATACTACAAAGCTGTTAAGGAACGATATTATGTACGGAAGAGTACATGCAGTGTTGTAGACGATGGGGTTTGCATGTGGCAATCTGATTACAGTATTGGCCATACTGAGTGGGGAAACAGCACAAGCAGCTTTCAGAAAAAGACCCTGCTGAAGAAAGTAGTTTTAGAAGGGTGTTTCGTAGTTGGCCTGGCAAAATTTTAATTGCTACTTGGGACCAGATTAAGTGTATTCAGAGTCATAATTTCCATATGAATCAATGGAATTTTGGTGCTTCAGTATCTTTTAAGAATTTGTTCTTAGGAGGTAGTCACCAGTTGCATTCAGAGTGTAAAATTTCATTAGTGCTGGTAGTTTGCCACCCTTTGAAGACAGAAGTAAGTAGTAGGAATGAATACACTGATACTCAATTCCTCAAATGCATCTGGAGAGCAATGAAAAATTAGAATTCCTGGTGGCTTCACTGATACAGGGCATAAAAAGGTTAAATGTCATTATTTCTTTACAATTTAATTTTACAAAAGTAGATCATAAAGTTACTAAGGATCAAAGCGTGCTGGAGCATTCAATTGTATTTGGCAGCTCCTCTGCTGTTGTGCGTGCAGACACTGTTTCATTAAATGGGTAGGTGTAGCTGGTAAGCTGTCCTTTGGCACCACCATTGTTATATAGAAAGCATATCTACAGAAGCATGTGTCGTAAAATCTGCGCAGTGCATAAACCAACTTCTATTTCTTTTTTAGATGCTCTTTATTTCATTGTCCCATATACCAATTAATCTGGCTGGACAGCTTACCTTTTCCTTGCAAGTGGAAAAGAAGGTGCGTATGCTGTTTTCAAAGATGGGTATAAGATTTACCCACAAAGCTTCCTCTGACCTAAAGATTCGGAAAAGTTTCCCCTTCGTAAATGTGGAGGTTAGATTGTAGACTAGATTTAAATGTTCAGATAAATAACTGTAACCCCTGAAGTCTGGATAACATCTTGGCAAGTAAACTAAGCAGGTTCAAGGAGTGCAGAACAAAGGAATCTGTGGTGGCTAGGGACTGATTAGTTTATACAGGATATGACAGCAAGACCATATTTATATAGGTGTACGTTGTCCCTTGCTTTGCTGTTCTGCATTTAATTACTGCCCAAGGTGTGGTTTGTGCCCTTGCTTTAAGAAATTCATGGCAAGCATGCTCTTGTCTGCATGGCTGATTTTTTAGTGTCCCCTTTAAATGTGGACATACAAAACCGCAGAAAAAGTTCCAGTGTTGTTCATGCCAATGCCACAAGCAGAGTTAAAATCACCTCCTTGTTCCTTCTTAGGACGCTGCCCTTGCTTGAGCACAAACAGTTGCTGGGGAGCGATAGGTCAAACTGAGACTTAACGCAGACACATCCATTGTGCTTGGAAGAGCTAGGCTACACCATTTCTTCTTTATCCGTATTCATCCTTTTGTGCAAGAGACTAAATCTACAGTTATGGATATTTGAAATGTAAAAGTTGATTGGGGGAGAAATCCATCTTTTTCTTCTGCAGCATGCTGGGGAAATATTCCTATGTAATTAATGAAGTTCTCTTTAGGGTTTTTCACCTTTAAAGACTACTTTCTGCTATTGCACTACTGAATGTGCAATATCATAAATTCAAACTGGCCACAGAGGGAAATGAAAATAAATCACTTAACTACTCAGAATGATCCTTACTACTTGCAGGGATCAGGCTAATGAAATCAAGCAAGGAAGCAGCAATCATGCTCCTGTCTCTACTGATGTAAACCCAAAGTAATACTACAACCTTGAATGGAGTGAGTCTGGAGCAGTATGTGTTGTCATACTCTGGGAGGGAAGCCCTGCCTTCCTGATAATTATTATTAAAATCTGATTCTTGTAATGTTTTATTTACCTTCTGTAGCAGATGCTTTTTGGGTTGGATTCCTCAGAAGCTTAAGGACAACACGCTCTACGAATACTGCTTCAAAAAAATTGTATGGAGTTCTTTCCTTTCGTTGTGTTGGCAGTCTGGCAGGACGACCGCACTGTGAATGAAAAGTGGAAGGGCGAACAGAGACATGTTCCATACCACCCAGGGCCTGAATTGGATCGTGTCCTGTTCCTTATGATGATATCACTCCCAATCTCCGAATCATTCCTGGTTCAACAGAATTAGGTCCGTAGTAACTGTGGCAACCCAAACCATAGAAAGCAGCTTATGACCTAAAGCTGAGGTTGCTCCTCTTTGAGTATTAATAGGGTGGGTTTTTTTTCCTCCTAGCAAGCTATGTTAATTAGCCAAGAAAAGAAAGCAAAACAACTGTTCTTTGATTACAACAGTGCTTTGATGTTTCTATTTCACCCTGACCTAATCTCAGTAATAGGAAAAAAACAGAAGTTGGGAGCTAAAATGATGATGCTTATAACAAATTTTTTGTCATTAAAGCACTGAGTATTTTTTTGTTGCTTCACTACAAAATCTGACCTTGAATTTCAATCTTCTTACAGGCCTAAATTTTCAGAGACTTTGCTTTGACCAGTAAGTGTATGTGAATAGGACAGGTAGAGTACATGGGAGTCCTCAGCCAGGCATGCAATTGTTTGCAGTATGCAGTTAGACATGACCTGCAAAGAATGCACAAGAAATTATCTTCTCACCTTCTTTTTGATAGGTAAGGAAAGCTTTGTTTGTTTCTTTAAATAATTCTGTTACTTATCTCGGGAATGCCTGTGATGCTCAGTCTGTGACATTCAAGGAAAGCTTTTTGAAATCTCACACACAAACTTTACAGGTTTATTCTATCATTTACCATTGTGCTGGGTCTTAGTCACCCTGCAGCCTTCTGGTGAAGCAGAGCTTCAATTTCTATCATTAAAAAAACCCCACTTATTAATTTAAAAAAAGAAACATGTTCAACCATTTTGGTTCATCTTTATTTTTCTTCAATGAGCAAATGAGGGCACAAGCCAAAATCTTTTTTCTCTATCACAGCTGAATATTAATAGGTGAGCAGGAAGTAATTTTGTCACATCGCTTATCTCTGGAAGAGACAAAACCACTTCTTGAATAGAAGAGGCTTAGGCACAAAATAGACACTAGGCTGCTCTGCAGTGTTAAGACTGATGTGCTTCCCAGTATATTCAGAAGATCTTTTTCTGGGTCTCTGGAGACTGTAATTTCAGAAACGCAGACATTTGTGAGTTTAGGCAGCTGGTAAGCAGGAATGTTAGAGCTCTGGGTCCCTGAAGTGTCTGGACCCTTCTGAAGGCTGTTGTGAGGAAGAGGACGATTACCAGAGCAGGAATTGGGCTCAAAAGTGAGCCGAGTCCTCCACCCTCTGATTGCTGTTCTCTCTGTGGCAGGCGATGTGTCTCTGTGTCTCCCCAGGTCATATACCACTTGTGCTTGAGCTGGTTTCCAGAATAGCTGGCATGAGACAGTCTGCCAGAAATATGGAAAACCCTGTGTTGTGGATAACTCCCAACCTGACCTTTTGTACTGAGCCAGTTACCAACAGCTGGGAACGGTTGCCTCATCAAAGCTTTCTTTCCTTAGTAGAAGAATGCAGCTGCTTTTAACAGTTTACTGGCCAAACTAGGTGTGTTCGGCTAGCCTACTGAATGGCAGGATTGTAGCAGTCATCTCGTCAGGCCTCATGCAGTTGGGGGGGTCCCCTTTGGGTTTTCTTGGGCTGGGTTGTTTGGGGCACGGGAGTTGGTGAGCTCTGCCAGCCTCGCAAGGCTTTCCTGGTGCCTCTTGCTGCTACATGACATGGCTGCTTTTGCCTGCTCCCATGTGAATTTAATACCAGATTCAGGGCAGAGGCACAGGAGAGCAGCAGCTTTTATTCTTTAAAGGCCATTTGTAAAGATAAAGGTCTAGATACTGCATTTACTCAGGCAGGTTTTTTTTCTGGTGGTATCAAAACAAACCCATTTAAATAATTACAACATTTTCCCCATATTTCCTTTACATGCCATTTTTCACAAACCACATGGCAGTATTAACTGCCTGCTATTGCAATATATTCCAAATACATTGGAGCATCTGAGTCTTACATAGTAATGGTGATGCTGAGTAGCTGTTGTGTTTCTACCTGGAAGAGCTCCATGTTGCTGTGATTACCTTATCTTGACTGTAGGACATAGGCTTTTGGTTCTTGTTGCAAGTGAAAAATAGCAATTCATAGAGTAGAATTATTTCACTTTACTACCAAAGTGTTACTTCTCCCAATGGAACAGCAGGCTATGTTGGGCAAGCATATGTAAGACACTGCAGTCCCCACACCTAGCACTACACAGGCCCTTGTGGAGAAAATCATTTGTCCTTCAGTGCATTAATGAGGAATTCCTTTCCACTTTCAGCTCTGATAATAATGGCAACTGTAACACTTGCTCTAGCAACTGATCTAGCTAAGGGAGCAGTTGTTTTGTGTGTTTCTTGGAGGCTAATGCAGTGCTACTGCTAAATCTTTATAGCTCTGTCATGTTAATGCCAAAAAGGAGAGAGTATTTGATTTTCTTTAAAAAAAAAACACAAAAAACCAAGCAAACTGACCACAAACTTTGCTTTCTGTGGTCAGACCCTCACAAATGCCCTGGACTCAGTTCAGTTCTTTCTATTGAATAATTTCAGCATAAGGGCCTTGTAAAGTTTGCTCTAAAATGGATTTGGTCCAAACCTTTTGTTTGTTAGTAAAGAACAAGTTATAGACAGTAGATCTTTCTTGTTTAATATGTATAAGCTCCTATTACAAGCTCTATCCAAGGAACATTCAGTTAATTACTCAAGGCATCTTGTTATTTGGAGCCACTGCTTGTAGGGGAGGTGAAACTGCTTTTGAGAAAGCGCGAGGAGTTCTTTTTGACTGTTTTGTTCCCCGCTGTACGGCCCAGCTGAGCACTGTGTGTTCCTCTCTTGCCAAGGGGAGACCCTCGCTGTGCCTGATTCTCTTGGTGCTCCAGCACGGGGGAGGAATAACTGACATTAGGCGAACCGCACCCAGGAACGAAACAGAGCAGCATGAAAGGAGAGTTTGGATGGCTGCCGGGGCAAGGGGAGTTGAGCCGACTTCTCTGCCTTCCTGTCTGGCCAGTTCTTTCCATGCCAGAGTGGAGCTGGGCAGGGATGCAGAGGTGGTGCTGGCTGTCACGGGCCACTATATGCTTGTGTTTTCCAAAGCGGGTCACCGATGTTTTCAGATAAGTGCTGTAAGCCGGTGGTGATTCAGATCTGTTTTTCAGCATAGCTGCCAGCCGATGGGCAGCCTTTCTGCTTCCAGCAGAGCCTGGCCGCTCCTGAAAGGGCTGGCGCGTAGCTTTCCTGTCCTCCTCCTCCCAGCCCAGTGGAACAGCAGTCGTGTCGTGTGCCTTTAGGGAATGGCCCTCGGTGTCAGGGATCCCTGTGCCCTTCCTTAGGGTGCCCAAGAAGGGGTGTGCTGGGGAGGGCCGAGCCTGGTCGGCAGGCAGAGAGGACCGAACGCAGGGAAGTTGTGGGCAGGCTACGAGGGCTTCTCCCCTTCCCTTAGTCCTGTTCCTGCTCTCCTGCTACAGACTGGGACCTTCCGTGCGGCAAGAGCACTGGAAGAGCTCCTCAGCCTCCCCCGTCCCCTGGCACCGGGCCTGGGGAACAGGGCAGAGCGTTCCTCCTTGCCTACAGCCCATGGACGCCAGCCTCCTGCTGCCGTCGGGCCCGCTCCTGCCCCAGGCTGGCCCTGCCGGGGTGCTGGCATCCAAGCGCTACTGCAGCCCACAGACATGCAGGTGACCGGCCTGCGCGGCTCACATGCTCTGGGCACGCGAGGTGGGAACTGCTTTTCCTCATGTGCTGCCTTAGCATACAGAACGGAGGCTTAATGTTAATTCCCTGGAGAGCTGCCGTAGGAGCTGCCTGTTAGGGCCGTGGCAGAGCAATTAGACCCGGGTGATTAGCGAGGGAGCATTGCAGCTCTGCTCGGGCGCCGAGGGAGCGCGCGTTCTCTTGTGAAGTGAGCGGAGCTGGGCCTGGGTGTGAGTCTCAGCTCTGGGCGGAGGCGTGAGCAGAGGACTGGCTCTCAGGGTTGCTGGTTTCCATTTCTGGCCCAAGCAGAGCACGGGTTAGTAACCAGGGCAGGAGCCTGGAGTCCCCCTGCGGGGACACCGCGCGGCACTGCGGGAGCAGGACGGGACCCCACGTGTTGCCATGTCCTGTTGTGGATGGCTGCAGTCCTTTCCCTCCTCTCGGAGAGGCTCAGCCGTACTCCCGCCTGGTAAATGCCCAGGACAGAGCCACGGCATCTGCGGCGACGGTGAGGTGTCGCTGGCGGTTGTGCCGTCAGAGTACAGCAGCTCTTTCACATCAGAAAGAAGGGAACACCCAATCGCGGAGACGGTTGCCTCTCTGTAAATAGCAAACCGAGTGACCTAATTCAGCGCAGCAGCAGCGCTTCGGAGGCGTCCCTCAGCAGGCTCCATGGCAGGCCGAGCTGGAGCTGACTCATCACTTCCAGCGTGGCAGAGATTGGAGCTTTCAGGCCCTAAGGATTTCGCTGTTTCTTTATTAATTTTAAATTGATTAAAATGAATTTTTAAAATACCAGGAGAGACTTGCCTAAAGAAATGGTTATAAAAAAAGGACACAGTCGGTCTGTGGGAGTTAACCGTGTGCTTAACAATCTCTGGCTCATGCAGCTGTGAGCACCCATTGCAGCTTGGAGGGGTCTTATGTCAGCTGTTCTGTCCCAGTGGATTAGCAAGGACAGGATTAATCCGTCATTATTATAAAAAAGTGAGAATTAAAAAACGCCCTTGCTTATACCTAGTGCAAACCCACCAGCATCCTCATCCATGGAAGGATGGTGTTACAGGTTTCTGCTCTCAGCTACAAGCCTTTGTCCAGAAGTAAGATCTCCTAGGGAAGTACATCCCTGCGGGAGCATCCCGTTCTCTCCCAGAATCGCCCAGTGCCTGACGAATCTCCTCATATGGTCCAGAGACTCCCTGGGGTAGCCTGTGGGGTGTCTTGTACCAGAACAGGCTGTCGGGTCCTCTCCTTAGCCTTTGTGTAAGGGTGCCATAGTGAGTGTGGGCAGTAACAGATGGGTGGAGGATCCTTTTTCCCACTGTCAGAGGGCAGTTTCAAATGAGCTTTTCCCCTGGGCCATTTTTACCTGCTCTTCGTGCCTCCACTCTGCTGGGTGGAAGCCGCCTTACACTGTGAAGCAAGAGTATTGTTGTCCGTTATGATTTCCATCTGCTTCAGTGTAACGGCACAAGTCAAGGTCATGCAGATACTTACAGCTTTTCCCTTCCACCTCTCCCCTTTCTCACTGACAGGGAGGTGGGTACAGCCTACCATCCAGCCACCAGCCCAAGGATGCCTGTGGACCCACGTGAGCCAGCACCAATAAGGACCCTTTCATGCCATCGTGGACTCCAGAGATGTAGGAACCCCTGCGTTGGAGGCTACAGAAACAGGGTCAGAGCCCTCCCTGCACAGGGAATTCTCCCTGAAGGTTCATCCTGGGGACACCATCCCTCAGCATCCCACCTGCTGCTTTGGGCACTGACACTCGCCTCCACACTGCTGCACTGCAAGGAAGCGGTGCAGGGTCTGGCCCTACCTTGTCAGTAGGGATTTTTCTCCATTCCGATGAAGGTCAGGGCTAGCTCAGATAGCATAAACACTAGATTAATTGATAAAGCTTTTTGTCTTGTAAATAAATACCAACAAATTAAAAAAAAAAAAGGCAGGTGGAAAGCTCTGTGGTACTTCAGAGAAGACAGCTGAGAGGAGTGAAGGAGCAGAATACGGAATTCACCTGGAGATAATGAAGCAGCAGGTTTTGTCAGCCTCTTTTATGCTATCTAAAGAAAGAGACCTGCTATTTCAGTGAAACTAAAGAATAAAAATTAAAAAAAATCAGAAAACCTCTGCAAAAACAATTTGACACTTGCTATTGATTGAAGTAATGGAGCACGTAGAGTTCTAAGAAGTTGCATAAAAGCGTCTTTGGTCTGCTTTAAAAACGCCTCTAAAAGATACAGTGATATTACTCATATGCTGTTCACCTGTCTGTCTCTTCTCATCTCTAGGTCTCAAAAGCTGAATTGCTCTAAATCCACATGCCAAAGCAGAACCTGTTTTTCCTGACTCTGTGCCCTGCACTCAGCTATCAGTCTTGCCTGCAGTGCTGCAAAGCAGATATTGCTGTGGAAGAGCCTGGCTGATAAGACACACAGTTCCTACTCACCTCCTTGAGCATCAAGTGGTGTCAACTGGGATGACTGGAGAAGGCCATCACTTCCCCTTGTCCTCTAAGATCAGGTAGGATGGGTGCTTTCTTAGGTCTTGGTGTCCCACAGTCAGCAGCAGAGCTTTGTCCTGGATGGGTCACCACTTCTGTGACATGCTCCCTTTGGCTTTACTTCAGAGCCCTGTGAAAGATGATAAAGGACTGGTTTATTTTGTATCGCATGCGGATTGATGTTTTATCTAAGAGTGGCTTGTGTGTAGGTTTTAAAATGTGTTATTTTTTTGCGACCAAGGTGCTTTCCAAATTAATAAATTATACTAACGAATTCCTTCCTGTGCTTAAACAGACTCAGATTTAGTGTTTTATTCAACTTAGGAAATTATTAAGTAGGGTAAGAAGAGCACTGGGTTACAGAATGTTCTTGCTTCATTCATTTTGTCAATTGCAGTTTTAGTTTTAATTATTTATAACACACCATAACGTACTAGTTAATTTACAGTAGCATATTTCTGTACAGTAATGAAATTAGTGATATGAGACTTACTGCAGCACTTGCTGTTTACTCTTTGCTGAGTAATATACACATTAATTATGTGCATATTAGAATGGCTTTAAAATATATGGAGACTCAGCTGGAGGGTGAAGGTGTTTTAGACTTGCTTGTTCTTCATGTAGTTAAAAATAGTGTCATCTAAGACCTGATCCTAAAGAAGTGCATGAAATCAGTGTGACTATTCGTGGAAGGAAGGTTCTGGCAATGTGAAATTCTTTCAATCTCTGTAGGGCCAGGCCTTAGCCAGCAGACATTAAAGAGCACATTCCAGTGTTTTAAGGACAATATTCTTGCATAAGGTTATCTTATTCCTATTTCGTTCTAGTTAAAAGATCCCTAACAAGACTGCCTTCTCTGTCCCGTATGAGTTGCTGCAAAGTCTGTTTAAACTCTGCTGCTGTTAATGACAAGTATGGGTGTAAAGGTCAGAGGAGTGCCGGCCCTGTGGGTCTGAAACATGACTTTGGCAAAACAAAATGCTGTCAGATTCACAAGGCAAACAGACTTGAAATAGAGAAAATATTTTTTCACATTTTTTAAGTTTTATCACTCAGCTGTGCTATTTGTAGTAGTAGTAGACACAACAGTTGCAGAAAGAAATGTGACAGATCTATTCAGCTGGCAATACTGTTTCTCTGTACTGATGCCACATCTTGCCAACAATTCCTATCCTGTGGTGAAAGTTGTGTGTAGTTACCTAACAAGACAACTGGCTGTCTTCATTAGGTATTTCCATTTTTTCAAGCTGGAGATAAGACATGCCCAGCTATGCCAGGAATTAAAACAACCCAACACGTCCATTCTTGTTTGGTCAAAATGCTGCTCCGTATTTTCAGCAGAAAACAATTATATTCTCTGTATTGTCACAGGTTCTGCTATTTAGTGGTAATAGCTCTCAAGCATCAAAAAAACCCACAAAAAAACCCCAACCAAGGATATTCTTCCTAGCAAGTGCCTTACCTTACTCCCTATTTTGCTTCTTTTAGCTCCAGGCTAAGGATACTGCTTCTGAAAGAAGAGTGATTCACCCCCTCCAGCTATACCAGCAGCCGGCCTCCTAGGGTTTGGTTTTCTTATATCTTATAAACACGCATAATCCATGCTTTCTTGCAGTCCCCGCACGGCCTTGTGAAAGCAAGGACTGGCTGAATGAGCAGAACCCAAAGGGCTTTGGCCCTCAAAATTCACTGTGTGCGAGTAGGTCACATGAAGTAATTGAGCTGCATTTTCTTTCTCCCTGAGACTTTTCTGGAGGAACTGCCATTGCCTTGCTGGGGGGCTGAAGCGGTGAGGTGCAGACCCCTGCGCTCTTCGCAGCAGAGGCGGTGGAAGGGCTGGGCGCAGGAGATGGGAGGGTCAGAAGCTCCTGGGTGACCCACCAGTCCTTCTGTGGCGTCACATAGCTCTGACTGGGCTCTGCGTGACCGAGGGGAGAGTCGCACCGCCATGCTACTGCAGAGGAGGTGGGTACGGGGACTGCCAAGAATACAGTCTCCTTTAGCCTTCTGGAGGACGAGGGGTCAGGGTGTAAAGCTTTGCCACAAAATCACACCTGGGATTTACACAAGCATCCCTTTGGGGGAGGCCACGCCACGCACCCTGCAGGTCGTTCCTGACTTGTAGCCTCCCACTTCAACAGGTCAATACAACAGATAAAAAAGGTTTTCTGGAAAGCGTGTGACCAAGTCAATCCTGCGGGGTGGAGGGTGGCTTTCTGAATAAATGCCACAGGGGAGAGTGCTCCCTGGAGATGGACAAGGGTGATGGGACGCTCAGAGAGTAATGCAAAGAAGCTGACTTCATCTCATTGTGAATGGGACCAGGGGATGGCCTGTGTTTTAGATAAACAGCTATCAACAGCTGAGCAGATCACCTGGGGGTATAAATGTCTCCCTGAGCTAGCCAGACCAGGGTGGGCTCAGCCCAGCCTAAGGTAAAAATCTAAACTACTAGCAGAGGAATTTCAAAGAGAGCAACAGGCTTGAGCTGGCGTCAACCCACATATCTGTTCCTGGTGACCAGGGACGCCCAGTGCTGTGGCGGTGAGTGTATTATGGACATTGGTAATGGGAATCACACTGGCGTGGGAACTGAACTGTGTATTGCAATTGCTAACTCACGTTTGTATTGCGTTTTCAGTATGTTTTATATCACTCCACTAAATCAGAAATTCTGGGTGCAGATGGCAGCAGGAGTGCCCGGGTGCTGGCAGGGCTGGTGGCTCTAGGCCATCTCACACCTCATGGTGCCAGAACTTGTTACAGCTCTGCACACTCCATTACTGTCGGGTCTCTAATTTCCCTCCCAAGCCATGGGGAGAGCACCCCTTTCAAACACTGGGGTGTTACAGTGGTGGTATCCCATGTACGTTTTTTAAACATCACAGTACTTTACTGCACAAACGTATGCATTTCAGTAAAGCAAAGTATTGCTCAGCGCAAGGACTAATGACGGAGTTTGATCCCCAGCAGATGATGGATAGAAACCAATACATAAAATGTTCCCTTATCAAACACAAAAAGCACTTTCCTGCAGAAAAATGGGCACACAGTAGCCAGCCAAGGAATGGAGAATTTCCTCCTTTCTGAAAACTCCTTTTGTCTCTCAATCTATCAAATTCTAGCCCATTATTTTTCCTGTGGGCAATGCTTTCAGCCAAGCATTTTACGAGAAGATCTGCCCCCTTCTCATGTTACACAAGGCTCAGACATTTTAAGTGATACTGAACTGCACATCAGTAGTGGCATCAAACCCACATGTCCCCTTCTACACACACCCCAGGCCATGGTATATGGCATAACACCTGGTTTCACATACTACATCCCCTTATCTCTGAGAGCCTAGTGCCTATTATGGGCATGACCATTCCCCAAGAAAACTTTAGAAAGACAATATGCATTTGCTTTGGTCTCCACAGAATTAATGTCCAGGGTAAAATTTTGCCCATGGTATTTTATGACACCAACTTGTAAATAATTTTGCTTCTAGCATAAAGGTTTGGGGAAATAAAAAATTCCAGTGCCCCAGACGGAGCAAAGCTAGATCCCCCCGTTGTCATAATGTGCCACACAGTGTGAGAAGTGATGGTGATGAACTGCCCTCATTGTTGAAGCAGAGCATATTCAGACTGGAAGACAGTTCACAAGTGGCTGGTGCAAATTATTTTTGTAGTGATACCTTTATTTCATGCACATCAGTCCAGATGAACAAGACTCTGTGTTGTTCAGTCACTAACAGATTCTTTGTGATTTAGTCTTGCTGATTTTTTTTAAATTGTTAGCATTAAAATGCTGATAGCCTCATCCTCGCTTATGCACCACAACCATTCAGTACTGGGTTAGTAAAAATGACCTGTGCCTAAAAAGCTGGTCACCCAGGCTGTGCCTGTCATCCTGACCTCCAGAGTACAGCTCAGTGACCCCCTGGGCTTGTACTAGAGACATAGGGAGGCAGCCAGCACTGACCATATGGATGGAATAGTAATTTATGGCAGTATTGTCTTCTGTGTCCTCCTATTAAGGAGAAAACAACAACAGTTATTTGTGCAAACCATTCAACATGAACTTAGGCAGGACTTGGTTAATCCACATTGGGAGAGGCAGAATCGTTAGGTGGCAGTTGGTTTCTCACATTTCTTTAAAGAATGTGTGCGTGTATATATTGCAGAAAGGCAGAAAATAGTTGAAATAATTAGTCTTTTCTTTTTTTGCTTCTAATTTCCTCATTAGGGATTTGTTAGATGGAAGCCTAGGCAATGAAGAAAGTAAGGAAATCTCACCAGGAGCACCACCCACGTGCAGGTACCAAACGCCTGCATGCACCTGAATTCAATTGATGCAAAGAAGCTGAATTTAAAATGCACTACAGAACAAAACAGGGCCAGCTGGAGGATTTCCTGTCAGAGAAAGGAGAACCCTGGGGAAGCAGCAGGCAGAAACACTGAGCTGTGACACATTCCTCCTGGCTGTGAGTATTGTATCTGGAAGGAGGGGAATAGGAATGGGAATATCTCGGTTTGGTCATTTGGCCTAGTGAACTCTTCCAGTTAACAGTTTTTTCATCTAGCATTCAAAATGTTGGAGGCATTTATATTTTTATATATATTTAAAAATGTATATGTACATGGGGCACTGTTGAGTAAGTGTTCATTACAAAAGGCTCTAGAAACACTATGCTTCTGTCTCTGAGCACAAAGAGAAGCAATAGAAGATACAAAAAAAACTTGTCAGGGTTACTGTGAGCTAAATGACTTACAGCTGTGTAAGTTGTGTCAGTATTTGATTTGAGAAAAGCTTTTGTTGGTGAGTGGTGGTGCCACACATTTCAGGTTGTTGCTGGAGTGCTGCAGGGAGTGGGGAGGTAAGCGGTTGCCTGTCTGCAGCATCTCCTTGCTGCACTGGGGGAGCAGGTGCTGGGGGGAAGAGGTGGGCTTGGGGAAACTACCATGAGGACCCTGGTAAATGGGAGGCTGGAGGAGCCAAAGGTGGCTGTAGAGGCTTTTGGCAGGAACCCTTTCTGCTGGGACGCTGCTGCCAACAAGCACGTGTGTGGCATGGTGCAACCACTGTCTGTTTTTGTCCTGTCCTCGCCTCATCCTCCCATGCCAGCAGCTTGAGGCTGGGGGTGCCTGTCTGCAGCGTTGCAGGGAGCGGGACCCACAGCACTGTCCCTGCCCCATACGGTTCCCATGCTCTGTCACCTCTAGCTTTCCTGCACTGGCGATGATGGCAGGTGGCACTCGCAGCTCCTTAAAACACCTTGTAGGTTTGCCTATTTCGCAGACTTTTGAAGTTGCTAGCTATCCAGTGTTTCCTTTACCAGGCATTAACAAAAAAGCTACTTTAGCTCAAGTGAAAATGCCTTTAATTCAGTACTTATCTTGCAGTCTCGATCTTGTCATACCTCTAATTTTAACGTAGGCTGAGTCATTTTCATCCTACTGCTTTAAAATCAGGCTATGGAGCATGGTCGTGTTCTGGTATGTTTGGGAAGTAGAACAATTTTTCTCTCTCTTAGTCAGATCTGTACTGCCAAGCTTCTATCACTCAGTGCTCTTAGATATAAAAATAACATCTAGCTGGGGATGATTTGCAGAGTTAGTTTTATTACTGTAAGCAAAATTGAAATGTGAAGGATGCCAGTTTACATTATGCAGATTGATTTATAAAAATAAATTAAATTAAAGTATTAGTCCCAGTGAAATATTTAACCTTGTTTTGACATAATTCCTTGGGGAAGAAGTTGCATTGTGTATGAAGTACAGTAGTTAAGCAGTACAGTAGTTAAGCTGTTTTGTTTATCTGTGGCCTACCAGTTCCTCTCTTGCCTGCCTGTCAGACCCTCTGAGGTTGCAGTTGTTAATGTTTTTATGCCTGAAGTACTATATTGTTCCCTCTTCTTGTTGTTGAAAACACCCAATTTGATTTTTGCAAATCCAAAGACTTCAATCTGAGACAGACTTTTGGCATGGAAAATACAGGTAGAACAGTTGTAGTCTGGCAATGCTATGAACTCCTGGAAGCAGTTGTGATGTGAAGCCTTGACAGTAGGTAGAATTATCCCAAATGCTGTGTCTGCAAGTATGTATCCTGGTACGTACAGGGAGAGATAACAGAAAATACAAGGCGAATGCCACAGTACACGTGTGATTGTAATACAGCTAAAATATTGTACTCCTGGGTCCACAGTTTAGGAAGAACATGGCAAAACTAGAAAAATACCGAAAATGGGACAAATCCAAGATTGAACAAGCTTGATCTGTTTATATACAAAATCTGGTTGTGAATCTGGGCTGATCTAATTTTGCATTCACAGGTTGGTTTCTTCACATGAATTTGAATTGTAAAGCAGTGACTGATTTTTATTTTTTAACTTATTTTTGCTTTGAGTTCATTTGAACCTGCATCTCAGCAACAACTTGGGTCTTCAGACAATGTGGGTTGTAACAGAAGTGAATATGTACACATTACACCAACCTATGTAGTGTTGTTTAACCTCTCGGTATGTAGAAAGCCTCAGTGCTGCTATTCTGCCTCAGAAGGGGTGCTGTCCTGCTTCACTGTTGGTGCTGCGCTGGCAGAGGGAGGTGGATAGAAGCAGTGAGGTGAGCCTTGGGGCTCAGCTGTGTGATTGTAGTGTTCCTCCCAGGCTGGCACAAGTTTCACCTGCTAATGTTAAAGTGTGGATTTTGGCCCATAACATGAAATGAAGCCTGGTGAGGACTTGCTTTATTTCTACCATGAAACAGGTATTAAAGATCTCTGCTTGCTCTCAAGTATGAGTCAGTTTGCACAACCAAGAAACATCCTGATTCACCAGGCTGCTCTTGGTGAGACTTGAGGATAGTTCTTGCTTACAGACAGGATAGCAATTGTTAGCTGCATTATTGGAAACAACATATCTTTTAAACAGAAAAGGGTAGCTTGTTTTTAGTTGGCTTCATCTGTTTATTTTCTACCTCTGAGTGGTTTCAGACCCAATTTACTGGTCTGCTGGGTGAAAGTAAAGGATCTTACAATGGCAAAGAAATCCAATACATTATTTACATTATTCATGGGGGGGGAGGGGGGGAGGGGGATGTTTGCTTTGTATGTGAGTCGCTCTCTGCTTAAAAAGTTGATTTGGTTGAAAAAATGCTAACAATATTATGTATAATTCTGTGGTTTCCACATTTATGATGGCATGTAAGCAACAACAAAACAAGATGACAGTAGCAGACTTTTTATTGCCTTATAGGAAGGATTAAAGTTTGTAGTGTAAAGAGAAGTCATATTATGCCTGTTTGAGGCTTCTTACTCTTCATTGCCCAAGACCTTAGTATAAATGGAAAGCAAGCACATGTTAGGTATGAGCTTTGGCTCCACTTTGCTGCTAGGTGGAGCAGACTTTATTGTGCTGCTGTGTTGCCGCAGGGCTTTCCAAAAACACCTTGCTCCTGAGATGCTCCTGTTGCCCTGCGCCAACCCAGCGGGAGTCATGGTCCCACTGGCAGGACCTGTGAGGTCCCTGCGTGTATGCTCTTTGCCCATTTCAAGCACAGTTCAAGGAAGTAAATTAGACTCCTGCTGACTTTGTCAGCTGGCTGCCCTGATGTTCAGCCTGCCAGTGAGACTGACGGTGGTGATCTTTGGTGGTTATCTGTGTTTCCGGAGGCTGTGGGATCTCCCTCAAAGACTAGGCCTGTTGGAATGGATGCTGGACAAATGCAAAGCAGGAGGCAGAAGAAAAATGCAAGCAGGTATGGGAGAAGATGTTTGGGCATTGTCCATTTGCTTGCTGACTGAGAACTAGGCCGGGATGATCGGTCTCCTCTTGCAATAGCTATATCATCTGGCCATGCCTTTCAGTCATTTACAAGCAGGTGTCAGCCACTGAAACAGGCTGTGTCTCATTGCCAGTTCCCTAAAAGCTGCTACCTGCAAAAGCTGGTTTTCTATTTGTAGCCATGGGTATATCTGCTGTTTTTCAAAAAACCTTGCCCAAATGGATCTCCAACCAGCTAGCCAGACACAAGCTTGCATATTAATTTAAGCTCCTTCCCCAGTGATTGCTGCCCTATTGCATCCCATACTGTCCATGGAGCATTCCAGCTTTCATGCAAAACAGAGGTGATGGAGCATATAGCAATGTTAATGTCGCTTGTCAGGTGCCTTCTAAAGGACAAGGTGAGGCTGAGTGTTTGTAATACATTCAACACGATGTTAATCTGAATTTCTCTATGGCTTCAGTACAACAGTAGAAGTGGTGTTATCAGAAACACCACTTCCAATATTGAAGATAAATTTGTTAAGACAGGCGTAGACTAAAAAGGAACGCTTAAAAAACATTAAAAAGCACACAAAGGTGTGTCCTGTGAATAGTGTGTGTCAGGGAAGGGCTTCAAGTAGGTGGTCCCTTTGCACCACCTACTTAGCTAGCTTTGGCTTCTAGATAATTAAACTGACTATTTTTTGCTAGTGTACTTCAGAGTTTGAGAGCTCTAAGCTTTTGAAAGCAAATTCACCACTTGCAATTTAACTGAAAAATGCAGGCATTAGTTGGAATGAAGTTAGTATTTGGCTAGGTAACAATTTTGTTCTCAGGCTGCATTTGGGGCGTTTTTAGGGTATTTGATTTCTTCTTAGATGTGGAGTATGCACATTTATACTAGCAAGTTAAATTCATCAGAGTCTTGAGATCAGATTTCTTTTCTTACCTGTCTCTTCCATTGACCTTTCTTTAAGACTGCAAAACCTCCTACAGAATAAAGATATTTTTTTTTTTTTTTTTTTTTTTCCCAGGGGATGGCAAAAGAAATGTTGTGATGTTTTTTGCTGCTAAGGACCAGTGCATGCTGAAAGACTCAAACCAGCTAGTTTGCTGGCAGGAACGCGGTCATGGTGGCTTTCTCCTCCCCAGTTACACAATTTAATGGATATTTTTATTTTCTGTCATTTTAAGGAGCATTGTCATTTTGGCTTGTGGCCTGCTGATGATAAGACAGAATGACTACACCTTCTGGCTCCCGCAGCTCTCCATCTGTCTGTGTACCTCTTCCTTCTTTGAGAACCAGGGTCCACAGATCTTTCTTCTTGCCCACTACCAGCTTCTTGCTGTGGTGGCTCCACCTGAGCAAGGACTCCCTGAAGATGTCTAGGCTAAATAGCCACCCATTCTCTGCTCTATCATCCAAATGGTAGAGGCAACTTTACTGAAGCCACTGTCTGCTCCTGGCTGAACTGAGCTTTCCTGTGTGTCAGCATGGACTGACAGCTCTGTGGAGCAGCAGGGCTCTGAACGTGTTCATGGTCAGCACTTTCCTGAGCTCTCTATGTGCCAGGAGGAGAGCAGAGAGTGACTAGACACTGCTGGTGGTCTCATCTACAAAGGAATCCTCAGCTGATTACTTAGGGAAGCTTTGTAGTCTTTTCTCATCCTGAGGCAACGGGAAGGATTGAAGCAGGGACTGAAATCTGAGGAGAAGTAGAGGAGCTCTAGTTCAGCAGAGAATGGGGCCCGAACTCTTGCTTCAAAAAAGAAATTGCTTGCACCTAAGGTTTTCGAGAATGTTGCTTTCACTTCTTTTACTGTATGAAACTGAGGCCAGGAAACAAATCTTTGGGGTCAGAACGTTTCTGCTTGGTCTCTCAAATGAAATGAGAAAGTGATTGTACCTAACAGTAATGCATTTCTGTTACACTATGGAAATTATGAAAGTAAGCCTTTGTGCTCTTAATCACCAGGTGTGCGAGAGCCTGCAGTAATGGTATCAACAGTGGTGACATGTCAGAGATGTCAGTGAACTGGCTGTTGGTACATGTTACTAGATGTTTATCCTGTGTTTGCCACTGCAGCCTTTAAGCATGACAGTGTTTTACTTACAAGATTGGGGAAATATTTCTATGCTCTTTCTGTGATTCCTGTTATGGTTGCAGCAGAGACTTGTTTCACTGTTAGTGCTATCTAGGGCTGGGCTTAAATCACAGGTGGCAGTGGTCTGAGCTTGACAGAGGAGGCAGAGCTTACCATTTACTTAGGTGGCATATCTGGCAGCATGCACTAGGGCTTCACCGTGACTCTCTTTTTCCTTAACCGTATACATGTTATGCCACAACCTGCTTATGCCGGGTAGGATCTCTCCAGCTGACTGGAGAGAAGGCGGCAAGCTAGTGAGCAACATCTGTGCTCGTCCTCCAGCCCCTACCTGTGATCCAAGTCTGGTGACTATTGGCCGAGTATCGCTCAAATGCGGAAGGAGTATTGTTGCAGCCAGCCTTCCCACAGGCTGATTTGCAGAAACACGTGGCAAATGGGAGGGTTTGTCGCTTCTGTTCAGTGATCTGCACAGTTTTGTGGAACCGGACAGGAAGGTACTATCTTAAGTGCTGAAGAGCGAGAAGCTAGTAGGTATGATTTGGATGACCACAGCTTGCCTCAGGTTATAATAATCCACACATAATTGAACAGCATATAGCAAAGTGATGCTTCTGTAGATTCTAGTTTTAACTAAATGAACTGAAAATGAATTTTTGAAAACTCCCAAGAATTTTTTTAGGAATTCATAGACTGGATTAAGTTGTGTCTTCATTGACTGTAGAGTATAAATTGGGAAAATGTGAGTTTCCAGCTTTCAGAAGGTTCTGAATTTCACTTTTTTTAAAAATCAGCTTTTCTAGCTCTGAAATAATGAAATCTACCAATGCAACTGGAATAGTATTTCTAAACAGATACATTGTTCTTCCGAGCCTTTACAAAGCCATTTCAGAGCTTTTCACATGCTACAGATACAAAAAAGTTAGAGCACAGCAGTCTGGGGTTGTGGGGGAGCAGAAGACTGGAGGGGGCCGGGGGTAGATGTCTTTTTTTAAATGACTGAAATATGATAGGAAGTCAACTTCCCTCTGAAGCAAGATTAGTAATACCCAGGCCATCCTGATGGCTGTTCACCCATTTTCCTCTTTAAATCTGCTGCTGATGGCATTCCATGGTCTGTTCCAGCACTTGGATACTCCTACCTGTAGAAGCTCAGCCTACATCTTCTTTCCCCCAAACTAGCCTGTTACTACTTAATCTGTACTAGGAAGAAGCAGCAGGGATTGCTGTCTTCAAAAGGATCTGTTATGCCCACCCTCAGCTTTCTCTTTCTAGACTAAACAAATCGCATTCTTCCTGTTTCTCACAGAATTGAAGGACAGCTGAGGTTGTAAGGGACCTCTGGAGATCATCTAGTCCAACTCTTCTCTTCAAAGCAGAGGCAACAAGAGCAGGTTGTGCAGAGTGCTGTCAGATGTGTTGAATATCTCCTGAGCATGGAGACTGTGTAGCCTCCCTGGCAACCTACCCTAGTGTTTGACCAGCCTTACAGGAAAAAAATTTTCTGTTGTGCCTGAACAGATCTTCCTGTATTTCAGTTTGTGCCTGTCACCTGTTGTTCTGTCACTGGACACCACTGAGAAGAGTCTGGCTCTGTCCTCTTTACTCCCCCCATCAGTGCTTACACACTGATAAAATCCCCCCCCAAGTCTTCTCTTCTCAAGCCTGCATGCTTCCAGCTCTCTCAGCCTCTCCCTGTATGTCATGTGCTTCTATCCCTTCATCATCCTCATGGTCCTTCATTGGACTCTCTGGTATGTCCATGTCTCTCTGGTATTAAGTGATGTTTAATATCACCAAATCTGGAGATCACACCAGTCCCAACTGCTACTCTGTTCCCCAGCAAGAGCATGTACACAAATACAGTTCCTTCTCGGTGTTTTGCGTTGTGTTTTTCTTTTAGTGGAATGCTCTGTAAGTCACTTCAATCTCTGTATTAACTCTTATGTAAGTCTTTTCCTGGCTGGTGACTGTGAAATGAGATGTCATGAACTGCAGCTGAAGAATGAAAAATAGGATTTCTTTTCTCCCTGGTACCAGCAGTTTGGTCACTTCAATCTCCCTTCATGAATATGGACTTTAAAAAGTAGAATTACAGATTTCAGAGGTAGAAGATTAAAAGATTTAGGAAATCCTAGGAAAAAATTCCTGCTTCTGGCTGTGGTGGAGAGGTTGGAATACATTTGAGCCGTCTGTGGGTAGAGAACTCCTGTCTCACAAACAGCTGAGGTCACTATGGGTTTGGAAAAACCGCAGTGTGTGCTTGTCAAGGAGGCTTCTCTAAATGGGATAAGTAGCAAAACTAAGATGGGGTTTGCGTGTGGTGGCCAGAATTAGGTAGTGTAAATCAGAAGGGTTTGAGTTCTTGTTTCAATCTCTCCCTTTCTCATTGATCTTGACAAGGCTTTAGCAAGCATAGCTCTATTCTGGGAAGTCATTTTGTTACGAGGGCCTGGTGGAGTCCCAGATGTATTACCTTTTGATGACTTGATGACTGCCATGTCTGTGTTAGCACAGTGGTGGGGCAGGCAACTGGAGAAGAGCGCAGGAAGACAGGAGCTAGTTCAGCTGTGTGGAGGCCATGTTGCATTGTGAGGCATGGATATGGGGACAGCAGAAAGGTTTAGCAGGGTTAGGGGGATGGAGTTTACTTATGGTGTGTTTTTTGGTTTGTTTTGGGGTGCTCTTTTTTTCTAATCTCTTTCTGCCAGCTCTGCAAGCACAGCCAGGATCCTCAGACTATCTCCACAGTGAGAACTTCAGGTGCAGGATGCCAGAAGATGAACATGGAGTTCACAAGCTATCCTAAGTTTTCATGTGGACAGTGTCTGACAGTGGGGTAAGCTGCCTTGCACCCAGTGCACGCTGAGGATATCTGTGCGAGGAATTTCTCTGCTGTAGGTTCATGCTGTAGCTGACTGCACGCTGACTTCTTCAGGCAGGCTGGCTCCAAGACCCACACTGATGTGTCCCTGACCTCTGCCAGGAATGGGGATGCCATCAGGTGCACCAATCCAGTGCCACAAGTGGTTTTCTTTACATTAGGTTTTGTATAATCTGTGCAGCTCTGGGACTTTATAAATGGGTTTTTTGGCAATGAAGAAATACTGTGGTGATGGGACTGCTGTAACTCATGATTGCTGCTCCACTGAAACGATGCTTTGATCAGGCATGCTGTTTTCTGTTTGCTCTACTGATACAGGTCGGGGGGGAAAAAACAGTGTAGGAAGCACACAAAGCCCTCTGGAGAAGCAGCAGAGGACTGAGCTGGGTGTAGGTACAGTAATTGCCCTGAGTTTATCTGAATTAAGCACGTAATTGATTTGTCAGAGAGGATGTCCAATAAAAGGGTGTTTGGTGACTAAGCAAGGGGTGAGGTGAGAAGACCTGTGACTGTTACAGAACAAAGAGTGGGAGAAAGCCAATGGCTTGTGCTCTTGCGTTCCCATGGGTTTAACATGGTAAAGGCAGAGCGAAACAAGTGATTATTAGCATTCAAAAGCAGCTGATCTGCTGGTCACTTAGGAAGTGCCATTTTGCGTCCTTGCCTTCAGGAGGGGCTCATTTTCCTGTCTTAAAAATGGGAGTGACAGTCCCTGTCCAGAAGCCTCACTTGTACCCTGTATTAGCAGTCACCGAGCTGCTGTCACTGTCTGAAGTGATTTGTCACAATTCCTTTCTTGGGAATCACAGTATTTCTGTTCGGCAAAGGTACAGCTAACCTAGAAGTAAAGGAGTGAAAACAATAAGTGTGAGATTGTGTGGTATGCTGAAAGAGGAGATGCTTGTCCCAGTAAACCATGAGGTGGCATGTTGAGGTGGAGCTGTGAATTCAGTCTGTAGGATGCAATCTAGGATCTGTCTGAGCTTTGAAATCATATGTGGTAATCAGACAGTGGTCGTGTTTTCTGCTGCCAGTATTTTGGAAAAGGGCTTTGGCACAGACATATGTATCTGATGATAATGTATTCATGAATGTAGTCAAAAAAGAACCAAAGCCCCCAGAACACAGCAGATTAAGACTCGTTTCTCCTCTGTGGAGACTCCCATTTCTTGCAGTAAAGGCTGAGGCTTGCATTTCAGACAGTATTCCCACAGAGCCTGGTGCGCTTTGAGGGATGCTGATGCAGAGCCTTTTCCTGGGCTCAGTGCTGCCTCCCTGCCTTGCCTACCCCAGCTGCAGCAGAATTTTCTTCTGGTGATTTCTGGGCCTTTGCTGCTTGTATTTGCTGCTGTGGAAGTCTCAAGAGAGTAAACATGAAGGTTTCTGATGCTCATGGTGTATGTAGCCTTTTTCTTTTAACTTTCTCATTCTTCCACAGACTATGTAGTAGTCCCTTCGCAGTTCTGTGCAACCTCTACTTTTACAGAGGTTTTGTACTTGTGTTCCCTGCCATTTTCTACCTTCTTTTATGCTCCAATTCTATTTTTTACTTACCGGTTTGTCTTCTAATCATCTCCTCTTCTCCTGTCTGCCTTCTCAACCTTTCTCTCTGAGTCCCAGGCTCTGGCATGTGGGTGGACAGTGGCCAGCAGAGCACATGGTGTGTCTAGGAGAGAAGAGTAGATGTTTCTCACCTGAGTCAGCCCTGGGCGGGGGAGGGGGGGCAGCAAACAAACAGTTTCCAGGTTTGGTCTGTGGTGTATTCTGATAATGAAGCATGGATGTTTTGGAGTAAGCTGTGCACATCAGAGCCTGCTGTTATAGAGGAATGAAATCCTGCCATGGTGCACCAGCGGAACTGATGGCTCCCTGAGGTCACACAGAGCTGGATTTTGGCTTTGGGCAGCAGCCAAAGCTATCCTGTGCAACTGGACAGAAACTGGGAATGAGTGGGACTGCAGGTCCCTGTTGCTGGTGTTTGGGATGGAAGAGGCTTGACCATTGTAGCAGGCCCCTCTGCTCCTGCAGCTGTGCTAAGGAAACCTCTGCCGCAGTTATCCACTGAAGACTTGCATGAACTAAGGACATTTCAGGTTTCAGCACACATCTGGAGCTTCCTTCCAGAAGCTGTTGTGTGTCTATAGCACAGATTACCGCAGGCTGATATGGGGCATGCTGGATCAAATGACATGCTGTCTGGCATGGCTGAAACCCAGTTTCAGTGAAACTCCTGTTGATGAGACACTTCAGCTGACATCATACCGTGCCACGGGCTGGCTGATACGCCTGTTGGCAAGGGCTGTGTCAGCACCGGTGTGCTCCCTGAGCTGCTGCCTGGGGCGTGGTGTGACATCAGTTGTGAGTGGGAATTTCTCGCCGCCACTGGTAGGTTGTATCCTGTGCTGTTACCAGGCGGAGTTTCTTTAAAAAATCACTGGCATATATCACCAGATCCAGTGACAAGGGCTATCTTTAACTACGTGAGTATTCTTCTATAACCATCTCCATACCAAATAGCGCTTGGCATCCTACTTCCCTCACACAGGGATGCTGTGAGGATGAATCTAGTCAGGTATATCGAAGGCATCTACTTCCTCAGCATCCAGACACCTCACAGGTGTTCAATTATAGTATGTCTGCCTCATCAAACACCCAGAGGGACAAAATAATTGTAAGGGGATGCTGTTCCTTTTTTAATACTTAATTTCTCTTTTATTACTTAGGTTAGAGCCTTTGTTCCAAACACAGTCCAAACTGCCTTTGAAATCAGAAATGTGACTGCACCCAGATGCGCCACACTATTTCCTTTCTTTTTCAGATAGTCTAATTCTTTTTTTTCCTTTCTTCTTAAAGCGAGCAGCCTCTGGGGTGTTTTGCAGTACTACTGATGTTTAACATGAAGAGGCTGAGAAACTGATGTATGCAATGATTAAGTCACTTTCACAAGGTCATGCTGTGAATCATTGGTGACGCCAAGAATAGCACCCCAAGTCTCTTGGCTCTCTGTAGCCCACCCTAAACACTACAGCCTGCCTTTTACTGGTGAGCATGATCTGATTCATAATGCAGCAGTTCTGCTGTAAGGCTGGCTACCACTCTGCAATCTCTCTGCTGCTGCAGAGAAAAGCAGTCAGGCTCAGGCAGCAACAGAGATTGCATATTTCTGTAGCAAAAAGTCTAAACCCCAGAAACAGTATTTAGCAGCTTATCTTATCTACAGATAAGCTCATAAAACATACTGACTGGTTAAAAATAGGTTCTGAAGTTCTTGGCAAACACCTCAAACTTTATATTCTTTGTTTTTTTCTGCCGTACAAAAATACCATTTCAATGATTCTGATTCATATTGGCTTTTTCTGGTCGTTCTGGAAAAGTACCAAGTTATTGATGGATGTTTTTTGCTTTTAATTGTGCTCTTGAATGCTAAACCTATTCCTGCTATTTGCTTGCAGTATGTTTAGGCTATGTTTAGGCAAATGTAAATGTAAGCGGTTATTCAGTGCCTTTGGCACTCTGAACAGAATGTACCGAACTCCCGGGGCTTATTACAAAGCCTCAGCCTACAGCACTAACAAAGCCTGTGCAGTCAATAGCTAAAATAGGAGAACTACCTGGACTTGACAGAGGGAGTTCAGACGATCTGGGAAGATCATGGATTGTGAACTTGTACCCAGTTTTTGCCTTGCAGATTGAGTAAATGAAATAAGGGGGCTCCTGCCTGTGTACTGGCAGCTAAGGGTGCTCTTGAAGCTAGCCATGCTGTGCATGCATGCGCTGCATGTAACGCTAGGGCCGGGTTGGTTTAACATTGTGGTCTGTGGATCTTTTTGCAGCATGTAGTTTACTGATGAAGTTCTTGTCTGGCAGCTCAGTGTGTTTCTGAATCATAATGGAGACTTTCCTTCTACGAACACTGCAGTCGTTGGAAGTGAAGTGAAACAGTGCGATGCTGCTGCCTGCTGTGTGTCTGTTGGCAGAAGCTTGGTATTTTTACAGTTGTTTGCCTTGTTACTCAACCTATTTTAAACTCTGATGGAATAAGGATGGCATTTGATCACAGTACTGGGCACAACTGTTTGGCTTTTATAACCCATGTTTTAAACCAGAGGCTTTTTCTGTGTATGCTTCTGTCTTCAAATAACTTTAGACTCATGGCTTTAGACTTGCATGCTCTTTTGCTGGCTTTTGCCATTGCCTCTTATAAGAGAGCTCCCAACTTTCACTTAGGTGGGTGTTGCTTACCCAGGTGAGAACCCCTCAAAGGAAGGAACGTAGTGATGACTGGGCACGTACACTGAACAGAGCACTTCCTAGCCTCCATCCTTGGTCTAGTTCTTGTGATGGGAGTTAGATGTCTTTGTATCTCTGTCTTTTTATTGGGTTTTCTTTATCAACTCTACATGTGTGCCAGTGTCTTTTCTGATCTTGGTTCTGATCTCAGTTTTATTGAGCAAGTGGCACACTATGTAAAGACTTTAATATTTAGTGCTACAGGATAAATCTCTCCCATCCTGGAAGTGACCAGCTGCTAATGCTGGTTCTGTGTTCATTTACTTCTAGTACACTGAATGAGTGGCCTCTGTCTACCATGTAAAATACTGTTAAAACTGGTGCTCTGCATTTCACCCGCAGGACAGACTTCTGAGAGTAGTTTGTCCTGCAAGCTTGGTCCCTCGGCTTTTTAGCGGATTAGATGCAGTTATGGTTAAGAGTGAAGTTTGGTCTCATGTCATTCATTTTAATACTGTGCAGAGCAAGGCAGAAGGCTTGTTTCTTCTTGCAAGTGAATGCAGCCAGGAGATGAATGTTTGCCATCTGGGAGAAAAACCAGGACTGGCAGTAACATGAAGTCAGGAGAAAAGAAAAAGGAACTGCTCAGTTGAGAGAGGGCCAGAGTACAGAGAGGAGAAGAGGCAGGCAGTGAGTTATCTGTTGTGGTTGTCTCTCATCTCCTTACGTACTAATCTAAAGCTCGGGAAAGTAAATCACCAGAGCTGCTGCTTGATGCTGTCTTTGGGCGGTAAGGAAAACCGTGGGACCTCTTCGCTGCTTTATTCTGTACAAGTGTTTTTTCAAGGCCCATGCATATAACTAGTATATGTAAAACTAACACGCATTTACTGTGATTTGAAATTAGATTTTTGCCTATATGTTCTCCTGCTTTCATGTTTGATGACCAAGTTTTTATCAAGCTGCACAGGCATATACCAGCTTTGGGGGTAATTGTGCGCCACATTCATACACATATATATCTGATACTTGTGACACCCTGGGACCGGGGTTGGAGACCTCACTTTAACCTCTAGGATCAGGAGCCCAATTATGGGACTGCTGGGTTATTGTGCAAGCTGGTGTTTGATGCGTGAAAGAAAATAACATTCTGTGTGAAGTAAAATTAACAGCTGCTAAAACCTCCATGCGGTATATAATGTAGGTTAGAAAGAAATCTGGAATAGCTGGTATGTTATAGTAAACTATAGTTCGTGCTGTTGGGGCTTAAGGACAGCTTGTTACTGCAAATGCTGTTTTCCCCTGGCAAACCCTCACTTGCAGTAGAGAGGCAACCTATAGCAATTCAGCCAAACACAGGTATGTAACACCCCAAAAGCCATGTCACTAAAGACAATGCTGATTGAGGCAGCTTTTAATGAGAAATACAAAGAATTCGATCATTAAAAAAATCTAGCTAATTCACTGTCTAAATTTAGAGTACAGACAAATGAACCAAAAGCTAAGGCAAAAAAGCAAGTTCAAGCTCTTTGTGGGGAGGGAAATGGCCTTTGCTGCTTAGTATTTCCAATAGCATCTAGGACTTAGTGTGCATCACGCACCCAGAAAAAATGGGATATTTCAGTCCTTAACACAGACTTTTTAAGCTGGAGCATGACCCGCTCAGCTGTGGGGGAGATGAGCAGGCCACTGACTGTGCTTGCACCACTGGGGTCCTGCTGGCTCGCGCCTGTGGTAACAGGCAGTATGGCTTGAGGGAGAGATCTCTAGAGGAGGTCTGCATGTGTGGGTCCTGGTGCTGGCAAGGTGCTCTCTGTCTCAGCTGTCTGTCCCCTCCTGGCCTTTCATCTGGAAGGCCTGGGAAGGTGAGGAGCTGACACCAGCGCTCATTGGGTTGCTGCAGAACCCCAAAGCTGGGCACAGGCTTTGGAGAGTTTGGCCAGCTTGGCTCGCTGTGTTTTTGCACAGTCCTGGACTGCTCTACGCATTTCTTGGTGCCTGCATGGGCTTTGGGAAGCCATTCCCTTGCCTTGGGCATGGGGTGCGTCAGCATGTGTTGGCCTGGTAGCGTGGGGGCCGTGTGGTGTCCCCTGGTGAGAGGGTGCCCGCATGGTCTGGTCCAAGCGTGTCCCAGCTATCTGCACTCAAGTGCCTGGCCTCGGGGCCAGTGGCTGGTATGTCTGGAGCCTCTCTAGCCTCCCCTCTGGCTTTCGGTGCCTGCAGGCACCTCCAAATGCGGCAAGACTGCAGCGAGCCAAAAGGCTGTTCTGCCTCCGTGCCACACTGGGATCTGCTGTGGAGCCACTGAGAGCTGTGGGCTGCACCTGGGGGAGGTGGCCTGAGCACACCAGCGGCCTTCCCTCGACGTGACCTGTGATGCCTCTGGGCACGTCATGGAGACAAGTGCTGCAGCGATGGTGCAGGACGTGTTGGAGGCGAGACCCTCCTCCTGTTCATCCAAGCTGCCCTGCTTCCTCCCAGGCCTGTCTCAGTCCAGAACGTCGGACCCCTCGGGGAGCTGAGGCTGGTGCGATGGCCCTGCTGCTACAGCAGGCCCCTTGTTCGCGTTTGTTCCTCGTAACTGAGCCCATGGAGCAGACGCCTGGGAGCGTGCACTGGGGACGGTCTCATGCTGTTGGGGGATTGGGCTCAGCCAAGCACGATGGTGGGGAGCCATCTCCCCAAGGGTCCCTGTCTCAATGGCCGTGCAGAACCGGCACCAGGGCAAAGGGCTGCAGGTACGCCCAGCCACGGCCCCAGTCCTGGGGACGGAGCAGGCGGAAGGCTCTGTGCGGGCTGGGGGCCGGGCTGCGCCCCCTGTGCCAGCAGGGCAGTGCTGTGCTGGGTCAGGCGCTGGGAAGGGAGCAGGCCCGTGGCCTGGCCCTCGGGGCGCTGGCAGGCTGCTGCGCAGACCTGGCCTCTGGGGTCAGCGTGGTAGCCTTTGGGAGTCTGGTGTAACTTGGGGTCAGAAGATTGATTGGTTGATTTATTTTATTTTTTCCCCAAGAGAATTTAGAAGGGTGAGGAAAGCTGCGCTGCTGTTGTACATGCTCCACGGCTCCTGAGAGGCAGCAGGTGGGGGATTTCGGGCAGCACTGGGGAAGTCCACCTTGCCTCCCTCTCAGGGTTTGTGGTCAACAGTGCTTCAGGGCAGGCCAAAGTGCAGTGTGGGCAGCCCGCCTCAGAGGAAAAAGCGGAGGGACTTTGCAGCTCAGAACCACTTAAGACAAGGCTAACATCGTATCCTGTCCTGGTTTTATGAAATCAGATTTTCCACTCCCTGCTCCCTACCTCCCATCCCCCCAATGGATCTTATTCTTCCATGTACTTCATCACTGTGTCCTTTCTGTTATTTTCAGGACTGTGAACCTTTCTGCAGCAAGATTTGAAACAGCCAGATTCCAGCTTAGATCAAAGTCCTTAGGATTCACTTGTGACTTCCAGTAAGGCTTCTTTAAGGTATTCCTGATTAACATTATGAAGTCATAAACTTTTATTTTGGGTATCTGAAATGCTATAGGAATTTTTTGATGAGGGTACCTTTCAAAAAGTTGTTACTCTTTAGTGCCCCTTGTTCTTAATTTCCAAAATGACCTGTGTCCTGTAAAAAGAATTTTTCACAAAGCTTTGAACATGTTTTCCCATACTTCCTGGAGGTCTCCCTGATCCAAGCTCTGGTTTGGTGTGAATGTATGAGAAGCTGAAAGAGAAACTGATTGCTTTCTGCATCTCACCTCCATTTTTCCTCTTGTGCTAAGGGCCATAAAGCAGAAAAGTAATTGAAAAATGGTAGCTTAAGGCAGTGCTGTATATGTACTTGTGAGAGCTGGTTACCCTTTCTCCTTCTTGCCTCTTTACTCTGCTGTTAATGGATTTGGATAGAAAACGGAAGATTTTTGTTTTACTGAGGCAGGCTGGCTGACAGCTCCTCTTGGCACTGTCACTGGCAGCCTCTGCTGGCCCATGAGCTTCTGGCCCCTGGACAGACTGCCTGTCCTGCAGTCACTGCAGCAGCTGACTGCTGGGTGACCAGCTTGCTTTACTTAGAAGGTTGGTACATCCGTAGACTGTAACACGATAAATGGTGAGCAGCTGAACGCCTTGGAGCATGCAAAGAACAACACAGAGAGGTTGGGTTTTATTGCGTTTTGAGCTCTTTCCATAGAAAGCAAAAGGAATACTGTGCTTTTCCTTACTTGTGTGGTCCTGATGCAGAGTATTGAGAGTTGCAAAGAATGATTGAAGCAGACAATGTTTGTGCTGGTAATGGGGGTTGAAATGTTTCCTGTCATGGAAAAGATGAACAAGCCAATTCCACATCACCTTTCTTTTCTGAGACCTGTGAGTACTGTCAGTGTTGCTGCTATTTTAACTTATGAGCTGCTGCCCTGTGTGGTATCAACACCATTGCTATGCATGGTCAAGTGTCACCTTCCCAGGAGTGGCATGAAGGCAGTAAGAGGGCATGAGCCTGCCTGGTACTCCCTCTGCCTGTCTCCTGCTCTTCATGTTTTGCTGTACCGCATGCTGCTCAAGCCAAAGCAGGGGCAGGAGAGCACAGAGACCAAAGGTGGCGGCAGAAGAGGAGGGTGTAAAAGGACCAAAGGGAAGGGAAATGTGGGGGCAGTACATAGAGAAGGCCAGGACACCATCCTTGGTGCCAAAAATGTTTTTGTGGCCGTGGTCAGCATGCTGTGCTGAGGAAAGAGTAGGCCTTCAGAAGCATTCCCTGTCATTCCTGGCTGGTGACAGGCCTGGCTGCAGTAGCCCATACATCAAGCAAGGAGAAGGAGCCATCCCTTCCTCCTCATGGGTTAAGGAACCTGGCGAGCCCTGAAGAAATCTATCCCAGGTGTGTCTCCTGTAGTCAGTTCTGCAGGAGTCAAACCTCCTGCTCTGGCAAGCTCAAAGGGATGTTAGCAAAAGGCTAGTGATAAACTCACCTGATGCAGCTCTGAGCTTTTTGAAGCTCTTGTTCCCAATCAGACATGATATAAAAGCCTTATTCTACTGATAGATGATGCAGTACTGATAGGTGAAATCTCTGTAAGGATTAAATTGTCAACTAAATTCTGCTTGTGGAGGCCTTACACATGTGGAAGACAGCAGCTATGTTTGCTGGAAGCAGCTAGAAAAGACACAGAACTGTCAGACAGTCTCTTGGCTTCTGATCTGAACAGCTCTGACTTCTTGGAGTTTCCTTTCCTTTTGCTTTCTTGGGAGCAGAAGCTTCTCGCTGCCACAATCAGCCACCAGGAGCTGCTCTTCCCAAGACTGATGGGACCTTAACATCAGTAGAGTTGCTCTGTCTTCACTCTGTTTGCGCCTTATCCAGCTTGCTTAGTAGTGATGCAGCCAAAAGCTTTCTACAGCTTGGTACCACTTGGAAGTCTCTTAAAGCACATGGGCCAGATACTTCAGGAAGAGCAGCGGTGATTCAGTGCTGAAGCTAGCAGAGCCTGCCTGTACTTTATATTAGAGCTTGTTCCTCTTGTGTGTGCATGCACTCATGCATATCTCCTCTTCAGCACTTTATCTCCCTCTTCTCTTTAGTGCTTTATCTCACTTCTGCTCTTTAGTGCCCATTATCTCTTGTCAGCTATCTGCATTACAGAGTGTAGGATACTGTTTAGGAAGGGTGCTGTGAATCAACCTTGTCTGTCATCTCCAAGACTGCTATGCATGTGTGGGTGATGCATGTTTCATGTGAGTGTGCTTCTCCTCCTAGGGCAGTAGAATATATACATGATCTCGCTGCTGGCTACTATAGCATATCACATACTTTGGTCTTCCTGTCTCTGCTTGGGTTGTTTTTTGTAGACAACTGAAGGTAAGTAGCCTGGCTGAGGTCTGTCTGCAGTTCCACTGTCCTGATTCACTTTCCTCTGTCATTCATTAATGGGTGAATACCTTATGCAAGCACTACTGATTAGCTTCATAACCACCTCTCTGTAAATCATTTTCCATGTCTGGTTGTGAGTAATATCTGCATGCTTTGTTCATCTTCTGCGTAATGACCCTGGTTCTCCTCCTGTTTCTCAGTAGCGTGGTTCCACTGCATGCAAGAAAATTATGCAGTGGTCAGTCTGGAGTGAGCAAGGAAGACTGTCCCCAGGTGGTTTTATGTTCTTCATAGATAACTGAAGTAACCAGAGAAAGTGGCTGGTGTCCAGAATATGCACATGCAGGTGTGTGACAAATGAACCATTTGTCCATTTTCTTGGTGAATTAAGTAAAGTAGTTGTATCTAACCAGGCAGTGTTAGACCCTCCTGCATTCCTGTGGCTACAGGAAACTTATCTGCTAAAATGGGAGCCTGGTGGACAGAGCCCAATCTGATTTTTGTCCCCAGTGCCACATTATTGCTTGTGGACTGCTGCCTTCAGCCTGTGGTTGCAAAAGATGAATAGCTGGCAGGAAGGTAGCAAGTATGTGCTACTTAAACATACATTGCCTAATGGCTGTATTCCCAGTGCCCAGATGTATGGCTTGCTCTAGGATGCTGGGACCTCCCTCTCTGCTGCGGTAGACACTTCTATTATTAGCTCAGTGGCAGCTTTCCATATGCCAACACTCGTGACTGCAGGACTGTTTAATTTTCACTTCTCTGAAGTATTTAATTTGTCAGCTGTTGGCTTCTAGTCATTAAAGACCAAATGCCAAAGTCTTTGCCTAGATTTTTGCTCTGTTAGGGCTGAAGTACGGATCCTGTCTGAACAGACGATTATATCTATGCAGAATCAGAGGCAGGATAAGGTCTTAAATCCAGAGAGTCACTACTAGGCTAATCAGTAGAAAACCACCATCTTCAGATATGGGTGTCTAATCTCCCTTTTCTGTTAACTTCTATTCAGAGAAATGAAAAATCAGTTCTGCTAAAAGTACTGCCCGCTTGCGTTTCAGTGCCTGACTGTGAGGATGTGGTGCGCAGTTGCCAGTGCCTGTCTGCAGGTGCTGGCACTTCTCTGGTGGCTGAGGATAGCTGCTGCTGTGAGATAATCACCCAGCAATTCACTGCTGGGGGCCTCCCTTTAATTATTGAATGCCAGAATAGATGTATATTGAATTACCTTGCTGGCAAATATCATCTCCAGCATCTCGTGTAGCTCTACAATATTGTCAGTCTTCCTGCTTTCATAACATAAAATCTTTCTTCAGAGAATCTAAAAAAAGTAAAAATACATTTTATATATTGCTTATATAGCAGTACATGCTTCCAGAGAATAACAAGTTGTACACTGGCTTTGAAGATAGCCTTACTTGGCAGTCAGCAGCATGTGATTGCTCTTGTTTAAAGTCAAGCCTGCACTTGAATGGGCAGCAGAATGTAACAGGATGGTGCATAGTGTATTATCAAGCCAACCACCCCCCACCACCCCCAAAAAAACCCAAACAAAAAACAAGAGAGAGCAGCCTAATTTTGCTCTCACTTCTCTGAAATATTGAAATTGTCAGCTGTTGTTGAAGATCTGGCTGACATGTCTTGAGGAAACTGCAGCCTGTAGTTCTGGTCCTGTGGTGCATGACACCAGGAAGGCTGCCTGTGTCTGTGCAGGGCCTTACTGAAGTCATTTGCAGTAGCACACGAAGATGTAGGGAGGGAATCAACATAATGCATTTATCACTTTTGCCAGCTTGCAGAGATGCAAGTAAATGCTGGTGTTCCCCCCTCATCCCTCCTCCACTGTCCCACTGTTAAATACAGATTGCAGGTGTTAGATCTGCAAGCAGTGGTTGAGAAATTGGCTGCAGATCCCTTGACCTTTAGTTCCTGTAAAATCCTCTGGATAATGTAGTTTTCAGTGCTCGTGGATATGATACAATTTTTATATACATTCTCTCTAAACGTGGCAAGCAAAATATGTCATTCCTTATTTTCCAAGAGAAATAAAACATGCTTTCTCATTTCTCAAACTGTGCTGAATTGCGTGTAATCCTGGTAACAATGTACAAAAAAAAGGAAGAATATTACACAATGCCTAACTGGAAGGAAAGGCAATACTGTGGTTAATCAAAAATTTCTGTAATTTAGAAGTTTCAGAGAATTTCATGCTGCTGAATGATGTCAGGCAGGCAGCCGTGGAGCCCGAGATCCCTCCTTTGTAACCACCACAGCTATGTCACATGTAGCAGCCCTAGCAGGTGCTGACAGAATAATTACAGTGCTCGAATTTGTAATACTGCAGGCATTAATGGACTCCTGAAGCTGGTGAAAGGAGAGCTCCATCTACTGTTGTACGAAGAGAAGGCAAAAATAACTAGAATGGCCTCCCTCCCTCCCCCCGCCCCCAAGAATCTACTGGACACCATGTATTACTCTTTTTTTCTTTTTTTTTGGGGGGGTGGGGGGTGGGTGGTTTGTTTTTTGTTTTTTTTTTTCTTCTTCCTGTGTCTTTTAGAGCTCTCCAAATACAGTTTCCTGCCTTGGATCCTGTGCAGGTACATAGCTGGGGACAGTCCCTACTTAGCCATCACTAAACAGGCAAGGCAGACAAAGGCTTTGAGAACAGCAGCATGGAAACTAAGTGACTTTTACATGCACATGTAGAAACAGGAGCAGAACCAGAAACTGACCCCACTTTCTAGTCCATTTCCTTGACAGGATGGGGTTCAGTCTCCAAAATGTGTTGAATGCAGAGATTTCTTGGAGGGCTGCAGGCAACACTTGCTTTAGAGCTGCAGAAGCAGGGAAAAGGTCTAGATAGCACACAGTTCTGTGGCTTTTTGCTTGATTTGCCACTGCACTATTACTGAACTTAATGTATCTTGCGTAGCTAGACACACTTGTGTAAGTATACAGAGGCATTTATATGAGAATTGAGCCCTGCACAAAATGTAGATCCCTCTTCTACCAAGCTTGGGGATGCAGTGAGGGATGTGAGCCCCGAACCAAGGTCTGGGTGTGAATTCTGCAAGTAAACTCTGTCCTCAATACTTTCAGCTAAAATTTACTCTCTGCCCTTTGGATTATGCTTTTAATAGTGGTAGTGCATGTTCAAAACTGATTATTTTCCGCTGACCTTTATCTTTGTAACAGGCTGAATTAAGAGCATTCAAGTGCCAATTGTGCTGGCCTGAGTTGTATCTTAATACAACTATTACTGGCCAGTTTGAATAGCTCCTAAAGGACAATGCGTACAGTTTAGTTATAGAAAAAACCAAATATTTCAGGATTTAGAATACTTGCAAGAAGTGCTAATTTTTCTCTGCAAGTGATTTGCTGGTGGTGAAAACACATTGTTATTCTGTACTTGAGGAGAACAGTGTCTGGATTCTTAGATTTCCACAAAAACCTTAACTGATAGTTGTTCTGCACTGATGTTAGGAAGAGTTTGTGCTTATGTTACTTGACTGTGGGACCTCATCTCAAGTTATGTGAACAGATGTTTCAGATTTGAGTTCAGCCTGGCAGAAAAGAGAGAGTAGTCTAGTCCCCAGCATTTTCCATCTTTCATAGTATTACCACAACCTAACGTCTCCTAGATATGCTCTCAGATACCACATCTTCTGCAGATATTTACAGTCCTTTTCTGCCTGGAAAAAAAAGTAATCAGGGATTATTTTTATTTTTTTTTACTGGACTTATCTTTACCATGAAACTGAAATGCAAACTCCTCGAAAGGAGAAGGAGAGATTCATTTCTGTCCAGCCTAGTATTTCTCACGTGACACTGCACTGAGTGAAATGTCTGGGTAGAGGATCTTGAATGTCCCAAGAGTCACAGAGGCCAGGACCTGAATGTTTTAGTAATGCTGGCCTTTGCTATAATTATGGAGGGGTTTGTATCTAGGTATTTGTCTGACTGCTTTGGAGTGAGACTTCTTGTGGATACAGGGCCCATCAGGGACAATACAAGTCATGGCATAGTCAGGCTTTAGGTCAGAGAGGCACAGATGCTGCCTGTACCAGGCTCTCTTGCTTCTGGGCTGTAAATACGGCTGTGGCCCCTTTCTTCTCTCTGCGCTACAGTTAGGTGTGAACAGAGGTCCTGTAGCCTTGCTCAGCCTATCCCTAATAACGAGCCTGCCTGCTGGCTTGTTCATAGCCAGGGTGCCACAGCATGTGGCAGGTGCCTTTGTCAGAGAGACAGACCCTGCTGGTACTCAGAGCTTGAGCAGGAAAATGCAACTTTTCCTAACTCTGACGGATGTGTTACTAGCGTTGGATTTTCCTTTGTGACATGACACATAGCTGTCTGAGCACGTTACATACCGTCATTATACTAACTAACTCTGTACTTGCTTATCAATAATCTGTAATTTCAGAGCTTCACACCTGTTTGCTCACATGCCTTTTACTTCTCAGTGTTTTAATGTATATGGAGCTGCAACTATCTAAAACTGTAACAAACAATTAACCTCCCCCAATAACCCACTCTCAGAAGTCACTGTCTGCTTTCCATATCCTGGTACGTGTTACACAGCCAAGCAGCCCTTAACGTAGCAACTCATATGTATGCAGTAAGAGGAACAACAAAAGAAACGTAGAATACTTCTCATGACACAGCTGTCAACAGTTAAACTGTGTGAGGCTTTGCTAGTAGAGGTTATGAAGAAGCCCATGGAAATCTGAAACAGATTTCAAAAGAAAGCACTGAAAATATGTGCCAGAAACCGAGGAATAGATTGCAGATGGCAAATATGTGTCTCTGCAGACTGTCAGGGAACAATTTGGTTTGACAAATGGCTGTGATCTACCATGGAGCTGTGCAGAAGACAAACCGTCATGCTGCAGAGCGGCAGTGTACAAAAATAATTAAGCAAGATTAAGCATGCCCGACACTGATTTTTATGGGAGAGTTCACCCATATATTCAATGGCCAGACCCCATAGACTGCTGGGAGATGGAGCACCCTCCGCTCCTGCAAACAATGCTGTTGAATTTTTATACCATGCCTGTCATCTGTAAACCCTTGGAACCTGTTTTAAGAACGAAGATATAGTGGTGTTCACCCATAAACTGGGGCAGGGCAGTGAAATGGTCTGTTAGAGGCTGGAGAGCAATGAGTGGTGGTGGTACTGGAAAGACATGTCAAAGCCTTCCAGTCCTTGGCGTTGTCCCTGCAGGGCTGGAGGCGATCAAGCCTATCATAAGCAGTGAATGAAGATATAAAATGTTAGGGGAGTGCTCGCAGCAGCTCTGGCCCCAGCACCCTGGTGAACTGCGTGGGGTGGCAGTGCCTGTTTCCTGGGGACCGCAGAAGCAGGCTGGCCAACCGCATAGCTTGGACAGAAAAAAACTCACGTTGTTTTGGGTTTTGCCAGTGACCCCTGCAGCTGAGCTGCTGACTAAACATGGCCGTGAACGGCATCTCGGAAGTTGCGGAAACTTTGGGACTGGAGGAAGCGGAGCCAAATGGCTGTACGTGTTCCCCAAGGCTGCTGCAGCCAGTGTGGCAGAGCTGTCCCCATCCACAGAACAACCTGGCCTTGGATGGGAGCACTCTCAGCAGCAAAGGAGCACAAAAGGTGTTAATTGATCATAGGCCTTCGTTTACATTGTGGCTGGGTCAGGCCCTAGGCACTGCTCAGTCCTTGGAAGTTTGCTGCTGCTGCAGCAGTGTTTGTAGCTTAGTCCCTGAGCTTCCTAGGGCTTTTGGTGCTGTGTAGTGTGGAGAGTAGCTTGTCCTGTCCTTGGTCGCCTGTTTCTCTTGCAAAGCGTCTGCTGGTTTCTCCCAAATTATTATTTACTCAACTCTCTAACACTGCAGACTAAATTTTGCCCATGATAATGCAGCCCATTAACGACAGAGTTTGAGTAAGGCTGGAAGTTTCCCAGGTCCTGAGACAAGACTCTGGATTTGGCCATGTTGCTGTGCTTGGGAGGAGTGTGAGGGTGATGGGAGGTGAGGATCTGCAGGGCTGCAGCAAGTAGGTCTGAAGTTGTATCTAAAACAGCTGAACTGTGATATTTTTGGGGAGCAGAAGTGGTAAGAGAGGCCACAGACGCTTCCTTTCTGTGATTCAGAAACTTGCAAATCTTCCTTGATTCACACCTTATAAGTAAAATTAGCCTGTGCCTTGCTGTTGCCAAACCTTTTCAAAGCAAAGATATTTGTACAAAGGAATTCAGCAACAGAAATGGAATTCACTTGTGGATCAGATTACTGTTATTTCTGGCTGGAAGCAGCACCAGAAATACTTGCAGGGATTTCCACTTTGCCTTTGGAAAGATGTTGTGCATATTGTTGATAGAAAAGTAAGTATTTGGGAGTATAATTCATACACATTAAGAGACGGGAAGGGAGATGAGCCCCACAAGGCTGTCACAGCCATGAATATGAGCATTTAGCTTTGCATTATAATGTTCAGTCACTTTTGAAATAGGGATCTTCAGCTGTTGTTGTCAAGAATGTTGTGACGTGAGCTGCAATTGCTGCTGTTCAGGAGAAGACGTTTCCAGCCCAAAGTCTAAGCTTTCATTCAAAGCACAGTTCTTTACACTGGTTATGCCTTGGCGTCCTAGAGAGTTGTGTCGGACATCTTCCTGCATGTGGGGACTCTGCAGATGATACTTAATGAAGGGAAATATTTTGGTGACGTTTAAAGCAGCGATTGTTTGTGACACTGATGAATGTGATCTTACCTTAAAACATGACTTACCCATCAGTTGGGAATGTTAGTCAAAAAAAAGTCTGGCATTTAAAATACATGCTGATCAGTGGTCTATATTCTGCAGCCAGCTTTTTTTTTTAAGCTTCAGTCCACTTGATGATGCTCTCCTCAGGGAGAGAGACATCATCTGAAGAGGTGGGCTCAGAGGCTGACAGACCACTGTCGTGGTTTAACCCCAGCCAGCAACTAAGCACCACGCAACCACTCACTCTCCCCCACCCTGTGGGATGGGGGAGGGAATCGGGAAAAAGTAAAACTCGTGTGTTGAGATAAGAACAGTTTAATAGGACAGAAAGGAAATAATAATAATAAAAGAATTGGAATATACAAAACAAGTGATGCACAATGCAGTTGCTCACCACTTGCCAACCAATGCCCAGTGAGGTCCCGAGCAGCAGTTCTCCCCCCAAGGCCAACTCCCCCCAGTTTATATACTGGGCATGACTTAACATGGTATGGAATATCCCTTTGGCCCTGCTCTCAACTTCTCGTGCCCCTCCAGCCTTCTTGCTGGCTGGGCATCAGAGGCTGAAAAATCCTTGACTTAGTACTAACACTGCTTAGCTACAACTGAAAACATCAGTGTTATCAACATTCTTCTCATCCTAAATCCAAAACATAACACTATAGCAGCTACAAGAAAGAAAATTAACTCTCTCCCAGCCAAAACCAGGACACCCACACAGCCCATAGCAGGGAAGTAGGGCACTGGGAGAGTTACAGGCCCCTGCACCAGTCTGCCTGTCAGCAGTTACAGTGAAATGTCATGTTCCCCTCTGGATGCCGGGACAGAGCAGACATCTCTGATAGCATTAGCTACTCAGGGTAGCCAAGGACAGCCATAAACTGTGGACTTTTAATACAGATACCTGATTGCTTGTTATATGCACAGGTGATTTTTTAGAGTAAAGTCAGAGTCCTCTGATCATAGCCCTAAATGCTGATAAAAATGGTGGAACGAACAGATGTCTGTAGTATAATATATAAGGACATTTCTATTCCTGGCAAACAGAATTTTAAAGCAAAAGAGTATAAAAAGATTTTACTCAACAAAAAGTTAGGAATGTTATGTTGGAAACAGGGCTGGTTATATTACTTTACCCCAAAATAATATACTTAATATCTCTGAATGTCACATGAAGTTGTACTAAGCAACGACATGTTTTTGTGACCATCTTGGCTAGGTTTCTTCATTCTGCTGGATGGACTGTGCATAAAGCAATGTATCTCCAAGGAGTAAATTTTTTGGCTCTTTGGAAACGCATGTGAAAGGGGACAGCAACATATGGACTTGGCATACCCCAGGGGATGACTGTGGGAGCCTGGGAACATTTTGTGCCTGCAGCAAGTGTAGGAAGAAGGGAGGAGAAGAGACAACCGACCAGCTGCAGTGAGCTGTGTGGTGACTGCACTGAATTACACAGCTGCTCATAGTATCAGGAGCAGCACCGGAGGGGCCCAGTCATGCCCAGGTCTTTATCACAGTTGAGGTGAAGAACAGGTATTTTACCATGCCCCTTCCTTTCACATGGGTCACAGCAGAATTGGGAGAATTAATAATGAAAAGGGAAAAAAAGGAAGACCTGGGGAACTACAGGCCAGTCAGTCTCACCTCTGTGCCTAGCAAGATCATGGAGTGGATTCTTCTGGAAGTTATGCTAGGGCATATGGAAAATAAGGAGGTGACTGGTGACAGCCAACATGGCTTCACTAAAGGCAAATCGTGCCTGACAAATTTGGTGGCCTTTTACAATGGGGTTACAGTGTTGGTGGATAAGGGAAGACCAACTGACATCATCTACCTGGACTTGTGCTTTCATCTCCCTGTTTTGCGAGAAGCAGCAGCAGCACAAGCCTGACATCTCTTCCAGACTTACTTGTATGTAGGACCAAGTGACACCATGCAATTGCATCTCACAATCAGGTCCGTGCTACTCTCTTTCCCTGCAGCTGTGGACACCACATGAGAAAGTGGTGGCAACGAAATGGGAAACTTGTTTAGATCTAGGCATGACCCACTTCTTGGGAAGGAAGTAGTCTTGACAGTAATACTAATGTAAATCTAGTCTCATTGTCTTTCAGACTATATATTAGTTAACTCTTTGTTATCACATGAAGAATTAATTGCATGAAATTATCCAAGAACTACAGAAATCTGAAATTTTTCTTCAGTTTTCACTCAACTCCAGTGGACCAGAACTGCATCCCGGAAATATTAAGGCAAGAAAAGGAAGTCACTTCTAGAGCTAGCACATGAACCAAGTTGCTGCTTGAGGAATAATGTGTAGCACTGAGCTAGCTGTTCTGCAGAGCAGAGGACTTGGGAGTGGGAATCCCATCTCAGCCTTGGCAGCAGGACAGCTGATGAGGCTCTTCCAGTACACAACTAGTGTGTGTGCTCACGGCTGTGCGTCCTGGTCCTTATCTCTGATTCCTGAATTCTTATTTTTGAATGGCCCATGTATATGAACAAATAGCTCTTTCCATTTCAAATGATAAGGCACACTCAGCACTAATGACATCCCTCTTAACTCCAGTGCAGTGGAGATTCAGTGTTTAACTGACAGCCTGACCTCTCTCCTTCTGTTTCTGTCATCTCTCTCCTCATCTTCTGTCATTATCCTGCATGTGTTTTTATTTGTCCATTTCTAATGTACTGTGTCTTTTATTTATTCATGCACTGGTGATGGTTAATGATGGTTCCTATGCCCTGGCATTGAATATAGCATCCTATTTTTGTAAAACTATGCTGATTTGTGGACACACAATGTCTTTCCAGGTCTGTTCTTGCCACAGTGACTCCTGGGATTGGCAAGAGCTCTGGCAGAGGTCAGACAGGCTCCCCATGTACAAGGTGTGCTAGGCTACCAGGGCTTTTCCTTGTGGAGCAGGGAGAAGCATGAATGGGAGCTGATTTTCTGATTATTTCAGTCAAGAAAAATCGGGGATGTGAACTGCTGAACTGTCATCAATTTCAGTGACTGTAGAGCTCAATTAAGCCTCTAATTTTAGTTTCATGCTAATACTATTGTCAGCTCTTTCTGTGAAGCAGGTGATGCAGTTTTAGACATGGCTTTGCAGCTGCTTCAAGTGGATTGTCTAGTTCCTATAACCTGACACCCAGCAGGAGTATCAGGACAGCATTTGGAAATGCTTTAAAAGGCCCTGGGTTTTTTACGCTGGTTTTTTTTTTACTGCCATCCTGCTGCTGCCCCACTGCCGCCCTGCCACCACTCCACTGCTGCCCCACCATGACCCACGCAGGCACCAGCCCTGGTCAGGCATGATTTCGCCTTGGTCAATCCCCTGTTTGGCAAAAGATAAAGGTTTGCTTAACACAGTTGTATTAGAGCTCACTAACTCACAAATATGAAATGGGGAGGCTGGTAATTTTAGGATGCCTTAGACATGTGCTGCTCTGGCCCTGTACCTGTGAGCAGTGAGAAGGACAGAAGTGTCTCTCAGGCAGCAGCCACCTGTGGCTCTCCACGGTGTGTCCCTTGGGACACGCCAGGATGGAGGGTGTCAGAGCAAAGGACAGCAGCGGGTTCAGCTCTGTCCCAGTCCTGCTGCTGGCATGGTCCCAGCACAGCCTGGTGCTCTTCTGGGTGTTAACAGGCTTTGCTCCATGCAGCCCTGCTCTGGATTGCAGCACGGCCACAGCAGCACACAAGCACAGCCTGCCAAGGAACCATCAGCACTGCTAAGGGTGGGAATTTCAACTGTAACTGTGCTTCATGGCATCGCATCTGCTTGCAGGTATTTCTGTATGGCTGTACTCTCCCCTGTGTTATCCCTCATGGATCTTAAATTAGCATAAGAGTGGTGCCTGGCAGGGTAACCTGGGACCTCTAGAAAACACCTGGACACGTTCAGGTTTTAGAGCACAGCAGGGAGGTTTATTCTTTTCTGGAAGATACTGAATATGTAAATAGGAGTGCATGGAAGACAAGTCCCCAGCATCCCTGCCAGGAGTGCTCAGCATCTCCATTCATCGGAGCCATGGGATGGGAAAAACGTCCACAGAATGTAGAGACTTATTTAAACATTTATTTAATGTTAATGAGCTGAACCCACAGCATAGGTTTTCTAACTAAAAAGGCTGGTTGCTGACATAGAGCACCTGAGCTTTATTTGCAGAGAATTGTTATTCTCCAGTGAATTTGCAGGTAGGAACACAGTGTCATGGTAACTGATAACCCTGGGTTTGGCTTCCCTGTTGTACTCTCAGCCATCCTGGAGGATGCACACACAGAAGATGACAGGCGTGCCATAACAGGTTTTCCACAAAGAAAACAAGACTTTCTGAAGCTTCAAAAATCTCCACTGGCTCATGCTGTTTCTGAGATACATCCAAGATGGTGGTCACATTTGAATCCTTACAGCTCCTTTTGAAGGTCTGAAGACTTTGTTTTCCAGGAGAAAAGCCAATCTGAGCATTATTTGTGCTGGACTGAACTTCAAACAAAATCGCTGCTAGGAACTGACAGCAGACTATGTATGACAGCTAGTGGTATGTAGCATAGCCCTGTCAAGGAATGGATAATCCCCTATCCTTAAATATACTTTCTATTTATGTTGGCAGCATACAGACTTCTAGGGATTTTACCGGTTAGCCCAGACATAACACCTCAAAAGCACCACTGAGGAAACATCTATGCAAATCTCTTTCTATTTCAAAACTTCTTAACTAAATAATGTGAGTGGGCAAATTATGTTGCAGCCTGTTGGGGTTTACAGTAGAAGATTGTTCAAAAGTAAAAGGAAAATATTTGGAAAGTATTTTTTTTACTGTCACACAGACCTGATAATTGTATCAACTGAAGGGGTATACCAATTGTTCTTGCAGCTTAATTTTTCGTGGTTAATTTATTTTTCATGTTTATCAGAATTCTGAGTTACCAAACCAAAACCCTTCCTAACGTTTCTCTAAGCTTGAACTGACAGTTTAGTTGTCAACGAATGGTGAATGCTTTGACAAAAAACATCACAGTGTTTTCATTTAAGTATTAAAAGTATACTGTATAATGAGATTTCTGTGAGAGGAGCTGACAGCCTTGGGCTGTGCTCCTGTATGGCCTCCGGTCGTGGAGGTGCCGCTCCAGTAGGGGGGGCTGCCGAAAGCAGCCCCCGAGTTCAGCCCCTATGCAGCCACAGAGTGTAACCTGATGAGCCCCGCCAAGGGCAGGATTTTCCATCTGCAGAACGATGGTATGCCGTGCCCCACAGTCTCAGCTTGCTAAATATACTGCATGTTGGAAGTGACCTGGTGGGTTCACTATCCATCGTTGGGACTGTCTGTATTAACAGGATATTTTTTTTCTAATACAGCTGCACTGTGAACTTGATTCGTGCTAGCCCGGTGTTAAGAAGGTAACTTGCTTACTGTAGGCAAGCATATGTATTTTCTTGCGTCGTTCAGATCCACAGGGCTGCTAATTTCCTTTCTTGTGTGTAGATCAGCCTATTGTAACAGAAGTCCGTGTGCAGCACAAGGCATCCTCCAGTCACACAGCACAGTCAAGAATGTCCCACCAGTCAAGTCATCCCACCAGCTGAATAGCCTTAGGTGCTTTCTGACAGGGTTTGCAGAGGTTCGCAAAGGTCTGCACCAGTGTTGTTGGGTTCGCACGTTCCTCAGATTTGGTCTCAAGTTCTTCTGGTTCTGGCGCTGCTACCCAAATGTGCTAGAGAGCCACATCTGTACAAGCAGCAGCAGCAGCAGACTTCCTCCTCCTCTCACAGTTGTTTGCAAAAAGCAGCTAGTGGTGTTAGCAGAATCAGATGGTTTGTGAGTTTGGGGAGGAGAGGCCTGGTATTATACCTGTGCAGTTCTGTAACTGTATGTTGGACACTGTTTAGATTTTCTGTTGTTTGTGTTCTAAAGAAATTACCTTGAAATGAAATTAGAGATAAATGAAATCAAGTATCTGATGAGAAATTTATATAGTTTCTGTTTGGTTTCATCTTAAAAACAAAGACTTTTTTTTTTATTTTTATTTTTTGTGGGAATAAAACTCTAAACAAGAGTCAGGAATGTCTTGTATTTAAGTGAAACATTTTGACATTCCCAGACTCAATAGTGTTCAGTCTGTTGAATTGGCTTCAAAGTCAATTTCCACTTGAAGTCTTTTCCCTGTTAAGCTGCATTTTTCAGCTAATACCCCAGGAACCTAAATCTCCCCAAGTGTCAGGGTCCCCAGGGAGAGGTCAGCAGCTCCCAGGGTGCTTGAGCAGATTGGCCATCAAGACATCTGCATTGCATTAGGGGAAACATGATATTCATGGAGGCTCTGCAGCTCTAACACAGTGTACGAGTCAGGAGGTGCAGCGTAACGTTTGCTTAAACTGACATAACGGAGCGTTTCAGAATAAATAAGTTGCTTCCATTTTCTCAGCAAAAAGATGAGCATTTTCAGAAAAAAGTTATGGTTTTCCACACTATTTTGTAGAAACTGTTGAGGATGCTGGGTTGCTCAGTAACAGCAGGGTAGACTGCTGGTAACTATACCAAAAAGTTATGGTGCAGACTTCGTTGGGTTTTAACATCTGAATCCAGGGATCTGGCTTCTGGCTTTCTCTTATGCTGACTGGTGCAATCACCACAGGCCTGGTTGGAGTTAATTGAATTAAATGGGAAGCTTGCCAGGGACTCCAGTTATCTTGGTTCAGTCATTAGCACTAAACAGTGTAAGGATTAGCTGTTGTTTGCTGTCTCAGGTGTTAGTGGTTACACCAGCCAACAAGTTAGAAGCGGTACATTCTGGAGAGACAGCCTTTCAGACTGTTAATATATGTATCAATTTTTTTAAATGCAAGTATTCCTTATTGGAATACATTTATTTTATTCCTCACTTTGAATAGGTTAAATGTGTTTCATATCTTCTGTCTTCAGTTGGCAACCTGCACTTGCATTTTCAGGGGTTTTGCAAACCTGTGAGGCAGATTTACTCACCTTTCTGACAGACAACGTTTCTAAAAGACTCACTTTTCAACCCTTCATGGCTGGCTTCACTGGGCCCCTTGGAGGGCGGTCAGCGATGCGGGTGGTTAGTGATGCAGCTGCCAGGCCAAGTCACTGGTCGTGAACATTTACTGGTGTCGCATGAACTTTGCAGGGAGGAGAGGAAGGAGTTAGGCTTTTTGATTCTGAGGGATATTGCATTGATAAATAAAGAAGAACAGATTTAACTACTGCAGGAAAGTGTGGGGTTTTGCTGGTTTGTGTTCTAGATGAGAAATTCTGGTCCTGAAAGTCTGCACAATTACTGAGGAAGTGATGGGACAAGTAACATCCTTGCAGGCCCCAAGAGACCTCTAGCAAATCAAGGCAGACTTAACATTCCTTAAATACTTCTTAAACAAGGGGAAGAAAAAAACTCCAAACTTGTTCCTTCACCTGTTCCCCAGCATTTCAGACTTTTGTTCTGTTTTATAAATAAACGAAACAGGAGAGAAGGCCAATTTGTGAATGATCCCTTTGTGAAAGGCTTTTCATCTACACACAGAGACCTGTCCTGGAGGGCTGTGCCTGCCCCTGCAGGGTCCCAGAGAGCAGAGCCAGCCACGGTGCCCGCATCCCACCCGCAGCGGTGACCGCTGTCTGTGGCCCACCTGGAAGTAAAGCACAACTGCGTTCTCGGGCTTGGGAGTGCTAATTAATGAGCAGAGCTGATGACGACAGTACTGCATGAACTGCTGAACTCAACCATTTCCCCCGTCTGGGGTTTATGGGGAGTGATTGCAGCCGAGCTGTAAACAGGGGTTTGGGAAGTGCTTCAGAAGCAGACCAGCCCTCCCCACAGCTGGAGCGGTTTCTAGTCCTCCTGGATGTTGCCACATAAAGTCTTTCTGGGTGAGTCTGAGCCCTGCGTCTTTTTGATGGTGAAGTCCTGCCAGGAGCCAGAGAAGCTGTGGCTCCTGTGCGCTAAAGCTTGGTCTGTGCTGGGCTTGGCCCGCAGTGGGTGAGAATAGCCAGGGATGGCTCTACATCAAACCCTCGACCTAGGTTTCTTAATGGATTCATTCTTTCCTAAACCACTTCTTAAAAGGCAGTACTCTGTGCAACAGGCTTTGCAGTTACGCTGTGAGTCCCTGATTTGCAATAATAACCTCAATGCGTTCTAAATGTTGTGAAAGGCTCTTTGCTTTAGGGAGTCATTTTAAACTCTTTTTGAGGGGCCTTAAGAATTTCTGAACTTTCAAACTAAGTTTTTGTGATTGAATATTTATTGTTGAACTCAGCATGAAATATAGAACAAAGCCTAAATCCAGGGATGCTCTTGACTTTAGCAGTAAACACTGACAGGATTTTTAATATATACTGTATTTTAGTGGTGAATGCTTAAAATTCTTCTTGTGTTTTGTGTCCTCAGCTATTTCTCTCTCTACTGTGGTTAGTCCTAGATTCTGCATTGGAATGAGCAACATGCAGAGATCTAAGACTTATGATAAGCTTAGCCTAGACTGGTCTAATACATGTTTTGTAGAAAAGTATAGATATTTTCTGGCAACGCCATAGAGTTTTTTCTCTTTTGCCCTTTAACGTGCAGTTCCATCTGCATGTTAAAAAAAAAAAGGGTAAGGACCACAACAGCTAGCAAATGCAATACACAAAGAAACCTGTCACTGGTTCTACTCTATGCTACACAACCCTGCAAAGGCTGTCCCTGTCGCAGCCACCAGCATGGCGTGCAGCGTCCTGCTGGCAGACTGCGTGTGAGGTCAGTGGCTGCAGGTGCAGCAGTGATGCTCTGACACGCCAGGCTCAGTTACACATGCCTGTGAGCCCCAAAGGCAAAGCTGCACCAGGGTATGAGCCTAGAGAGACCATGTGCTTGGGTCCCTTCCACACCAGGTTGATGCACCGGATTGACTCTGCCTGTGGAAAAAAGCATGTAAGAGGCCGAAGGTGTGCCCCAGCCCCGCTGGGAGGTCCATGGTGCGGCAGACGAGATCTGCTCTTGCAGGAGCCTTTTTGGTACTGATTGCAAACACTGTAGACCAAGCCAGCCTGTTTGGTCACAGCCTCCATTATGGGCCTTTCATATGTAGGAAGAACAGCTGCTTCTTTCATTCATGTTTGCAAGACTTAACAGGACTCGACTCTCACCTAGTTAGAGCCTGCGTGTCCAAGATTACCAATTTCAGTCCATTCTGTCATTGGAAAATTGTTCATTCTCATGGATAAGTCAGAATTAATGTTCTGTGGCAGTGGGAATATGGTTCACTTCAGGGTCAGTGTGGCTGACTGACAGCCTAAGGCTACGGGCCTTGACCTAGGGTCCAGCCTGCAAGGGCTAGTACAGTTTCCAAGGTACAGTTGTTAATTTCTCGTATACTCTGGAGTATTATCAAGAAATACTTAGGCAAATCCAAAAATCCACAAAATGCCTTTTGTACTGTTTGGCAAAATCACATAAACGTTTCTTTCACGCAGAATATCCTTGGTGTTTTGCTGATGCCAAAGAGAAATGCATTCGAAGCGGTAACTGCAGTAACTAGTAAATAGAGTTATGACTGCTTACTGAAAGGAAAAACATGCTGTAATGATATAAGGGCAGAGGTGGTACAAAAAATAGTCTTCATTAGAGTCAAAATGAGACAGATGTGAAACATTATGATAGCATTTCCTCAAGGGTAGTACTTAAGTAGTTCTTTCCTTACAGAAATGTATCACAGAAGGTTTGTATCAAAGTAATGTTAGCCTAAGTTATTTGTGTAAGAGGAGATAGCCTCTTGGCTTTCTTGGAATTTCACAGATAGGCTTATCAGATATGAGAAATATGGCACAGAAGTAATGAAAGCCTTCAAAAGATGCTCTTTGTCCCTGAGCCTTTTCTCTGGAGAACATAATGTCCTGAGGGGACACTGAAACAACAGTTGTCTGTATGAAGTGAAAAAGCAGATATGTTCAAATTACAGTATTAAAGAAGGTGCGCAGCTCACTGGTGTACCCTGTGACCAGCACATTACAATGAGTAACGAACCGACAGCCAAAGGCTCCAGGTTTCATGGTGCAGGAGGACGACGTTAAGGCATTATCCAGCCGGACTCCCCAGCAGTCCAGTGTTTGCTGCAGTGTTGGCGTAGCCTTTGGCCGCATGCGTGCGCCCCTTAGTCTTGCTGGCGTGTCTCTATACCTGGGTTTCCTTTGCATTAAAGCTGCAGCACAAGTGAGAGGATGCCTGCATCTCCTCCTGAAGTGGCGACTAAATGTGGCTGGTGTCTTAGACACTCTGCAGGAGCCCAAGGACTGGTGTCCTCATGCACGGCCTGCTCCCTAATATGTTGAAGCCTGTGAGTGGCCTTTGAACAAACAGCTGGTTGTACAGCTGCTGTCCCGATGCACTGCGTGCTGCTGAAAGGCGCAGCTCGTCCTCTGCGCAGGAAAGGGGGGAAAGGTGCCGTCGGCCCTGGAGGACTGGGGCAGTTCCTGGGAAGGGTCCCCATCTCCAGGAGAAGGGTGACAGCTGCAGGGTCACAAAGGGCTGGCAGCACAGGAGCACGGGAACCATGGAGCCGCAGGGTCCCCAAAGCCTCTCTGCTCTCTCCATTCAGCTGGGCATATGGTGGATTCTGCGGGTCCTTGGGCCAGCCGTACAGGAAGACTCTGTTCTTAGCTCTGCTTTCCTTTGTGCCTGAGGCAAGCAACCAAAGTGGCGTCTGGGGGGAATTCAGGGATCTAGCTTTCCAGGAGTGAAAGGAAGTTAAGGACAGCGTCTCTGTTGCTCCATCTCGCACTTTGAGCAAATGTCAGAAAGAAAAGGGGCAAGTAAAGCATGCTGCGTGGCACCAGGCCTATTTTCAGATGAACACTAGCCATAAAAATGTTTGTTATTTAAAGAACTGTGCAAAGTTGAACTGGTTTAACTAAAGACATGTTTTGTAAATTGATTTCACTAAGGTGGTTCAAAATCCCCATCAAATCTTGCCCTGAGTTAATATGGAGCTGTCTCAGGATTATTAGATTATGCTCACTGAGAATAACTTTAAGCTAAAATGATGACCTCCTCTAAATATGTCTGTGCTAGTCTTTATGCCAATTGAATACTTAGTTTTAGTTTAAGAACCAATGACTGGTACAACTTGGGGCCAAAGTCTATGATCTGTCTGTCTGTGAGCAAAGCAAAATATTATGGTTTGATCTAATGAAGTTTTGATGATTTCCATCAATGAATCTGAGATACAAAAAAAGTCACCAAAGAATGCTCCAGAAGAGTGGCCTCTCACACAGATGGCATCCCAAGAAATGCTGTTAGGATATCTGTCCCAAAGGATTCCAGCGCTTTCTAGCTATGTTGGTTTGGTTTTAATACTGTCCTGTGACATCCAAGTGTTTTAACACTTAAAGTATCAGCTGGGGGTAAAACACCTGCTTTTATTTCTGAGCAAGAAAGCAGTGGGCAAGAAGGCAGGACTGGCTTTCAGAGGAATGAAAAGGCCCTCAGAGACTGATAGAGCTGTCTTGGAGGTAAAAATCATGATGTCTTGGAGATACCATAGAAGAAGCCAGAGGGTGCCCATAACTTTCCAAAACTCGGTGTGTTTGCATTTGTCCCGCTGTCACAACTCTAGGCTATAAGGAGAGCTGAAGCGTGTCTGCAGGGGATTTTTGCTAGAGTGACTTATATCAGGTGTTCAGACTGCACGGTAATTAAACTCTAACAGTAAAGAAGTTAAGAAAAGGTGAAGTTTAGTAGCTATCTGTTTCCTTTTAGCAGACATGTATCTTCAGGTTAATCCACTGCTTTGGCATCCAAAAAAAGCTTTCCAGCAATCTCACTTAGGTAGCATGGATAATCTTCTGCGTCTGCTCCCTTATATAAAACACAAACTTCCCTTCTAAGCAGACTTGTTTGGGTCAAGGACTGCTTCTGAGGGTACAAAAATCACAGCCAGCACCATAAAGACCTGATCCCAGTTCAGCCCTGTGAGTGCTGCTGCTATACGAATAACACAAACATCCAGCCATGCTGGCAACACAATACTCGCTAACACAGAGGGCGAAGGGAGGCTACTTACCTGACTTCAGAGCCTGATTCTGAGTGTTTCTATAAACATTCTCAGAAGCCAAGGAGAAACCTCATGCTCCAAAAGCACCTGTTAATATGTAATAATAAAATTATTTCTTCTTTTTAAATTTTAATGCAAAAGAGTACACATTTTATACATTAATGCAAATGTATAAAAAGTGCTAGACCAATCCATTATTCTATTAGGCTTCAAAATAGAAATTATTTGAGTTTTCTTTTAATTTTGATTTCAAGTCTTTTCTGAATTTTATAGAAGTTTCCCATAAAAGGGCTTTGTTTTCAGCTGTAGTGCCTGGTTTTCCCTGAGAGTGCAGCGAAGGGGATGGTTAGGTATGCCGTCATACTGAGTTGGTCATGTTAGCAAATTCTTTTCTAAACAGAGGTGTCATATTGTTCAGCCAGCTGAAGTAATCCAGTTGGCAGGAGAGTGACTTAATTCAATAAGCAGAATTTTAAAAACACTGCGGTTCTTTGTTTAACAGCCAGATTCTACAAAATTAGCTCCAGCTCTGAAATAATTTCTCTCCCCACCCTCCCCGTACTATCCCCCTTCCGTCCTGCATGTCACTACGTCTCCTCACTGCCTTGTTTTGTCTGGTACTGATGGGCACTGGAGCCACTCTGCACGTCCCCTGCAGATGATCTGCTCAGCCCTGAGTCAAGTCAAGGCACCTACGCTCTCGGCTGAAGCTCAGGGAGCGAGGCGGCTGAAAAGGACTCGGGCATCTCGGTGTCTGCTACTTCTGTCCCACTGTGCGTGCCCTGTGCAGTAATTCACTTCTGTCTGGAGGGAGTGCCAGGTGTCTAAATAAATCCTCAGAGGGAATGCGTGACTTGTGCAGGCAGATGACAGAGGTCGATCTGAATCTATCTATAGACACAGCCAGGCAGGGAGGACCCACGTCCCTTCAGTGCTGAGAAGGAAGAGCTTACACCCACAGCACCCTGCTGGATTTTATACAGGAGAACTTTTGTAAAGGGTTGAGTTCAATGACCACGAACAAGGAGCACAAATTGACCTGTTGTTGCTGTCATGCTGTGAGCACCAACAACCAGCAAACCCCCTGGAAGTTAAAAACATTCAGGACCTGCAAACACCTTTGCAAGGAAAGAGAAATTCTCTGTTCTGTTGTCTTAAGCCTGCTATGCTGCTGCTCCTTGCTCCCAGGAAAATGCCTTGTTCCCTTATTTTTTTCTGATCTTTTTTTTTTCATTTCTTGTCTATTGAGATGTCTGAGAACATGAGTTACCTACCTGCTGCTGCTGGCACTTACTGGTAGGGGTTGGATGGCTCCACCACTGCTCAGAGATGGTTCTTAACCTTTTCTCTCTCCCCATTTTTTTTTTTTTTTTTTTTTTTGTCTTTCCAGAGTGCCGTTTATTTGTGCACTGACCAGGTTTGAGGTTGTGCATTTCATATCACCAGCAGCCCTGGAGCTTTTTTCCAAAGATACTTCTTCCCTTCTCCTCCCTTCTCCTTGTCTATGCTCCTCTTCATACCTGTCCTGCTTTGAGGAAAGCATCACTGTTGGCTAGTGGATTCCTCTTTAGTGGGGAATCCACTTTGATCTGTATTACTTGAAACCACGCAAAGTTTGCTCCAAAGCGTGTCCTGCAGGGAAAGGGCTCTGCAACTACTGATCACAGCTGGCAAGGCCTGAATCTCCTAGGCATTTTCCCTCCGCAGTGCTCTGCTGGCTTTCCTTTCCTGCAGTGTGCATCCGGCAGCAACAGCTGGGAAGACAAGAGATGGTGAGGGAAGACAGTATACAAAATACCACTCCATACTGGATGTCCCTGCAGGGCAGACAGCTCCCCATGGGCAGCAGCTGCCTGCTCCAGGTCTTCAGTGCAAACCTGCCCACAAGATGCTGTTGGAGGAGCATCCCAGCACAGCACTAGGGAAGGTGGGGGAACAATCCAGACCGTTGCGCTGTCTGGGAGAGGAGATGGCTCCAGCACCACTCTCACAGCTGTTCTTCCTCTGAATTCACCTATTTCCTTACTTTCCCTTTCCCAGTGGAAAGCAGAAAGGGATCAGGACACACAGAAGGGAATCTTCCTGGTGCCGCTCACAAGTGTGGCAGGGGAGAGCAGCATGCATGTCACTGCTGTGTTTGAGTTCACAAACCAGGAGAGCTGGAGGAAATGAAAAATGTTCTGCCCAGATCAGGTTCCTTCTGAGGAGAACTGGAGGAGGCAGAGTGAATGGTCAGGCCCAGGGCAGGAGTGGTTAGCAGCAACATGAAGAGCAGGAGCGAAGCACCACGTGCTCTGCGGCAGCCATGATCCATCCCCAAATGCACCTAAGCTGCTTCATTGTTTAGAGGAGGAGCCAGCCAGCCAGGCTCAGTCCTGTCAGAAGGAAAGCACCTTGAGGTGGTCCTGTGGACTTTTGTTCAGATTGATGAATAATACAAACCACTGCTTTTGAAGGTCGTATTTTTGGAAAATACCAATTTTCCCATTAGCCCATGTTTCAAATAATGTAGAGATCAGATGTTCAGAATAAACATTGGCTTACAATGAGAAGTATATGACGGTCTTATTTATGCAGTGCCAAGTTTTACCACCCTTTTTACTGAGTGAGCTGTTTTCCTGGCTGAATGTGGTACCATTGACTGTGAATACGGCTGAGAACCTGGCTGATGAAGGACAGAGGTATGCAGCGAGTATTGCTCCTGTCTCAGTCTGGCAACTGTGCTGTTATGATTTGCATCTGTCACCCACAAATCCTTTGTTTTCTTTTTCAAATGTACTTTCATAATCTTAAACAAGGACAGATGCAACTGAAATTCTAGGCAAAATTGCACTATAAATGTTACCCCTGCCTTCTTTTCTGCTACTGCTGTTTGATTTATTATTTGCTTTCTGTTTCAGGTCTGCTGCTTTCTGGTTGGAGTATTTTTTATAGTCTGCATTATAAGAAAACCCACACATGAAGAAAGGCAGAAAGAAGTAAATGGAAAACAAACTTCAGGCATGGCCATTAATTCTTCTGGGGAAAGGACGGCCTGCCTTCTTCAAGCGTCCAGACCTGCTGCAGAATATGCAAGGTAAAAATAGAAAGCGGAGTATTAAAACAAAGAAGGAATAAAGATTAACATGGGGGACTTGGTGGCCTAAATATAGACAATTCTGCCCCTCTGCAGTGACTTACAGTAATGGAGAATATTCTGTAGCCAGTATGATTTGGCCAATACCCAAAATATAACACAGAGATCTGACAGTAAGGATTGCAGCTAGAAAATGTGGCATTTGCTTTGGCACAGCTGTCATATTATACTAAGCCAGTTACTTCCCTTTAATCCTAATTAATACTCTCTCTCTCGACTCTGAGCCAGGTTCTCTGGTCAGCAGTAATTCTGGGGGGTCTGCTGCTGCTCTCCCCGCAGGAGCCCTGTGTCTTCAGGCAGCCTGTTCCTTTGTGCTCCTTCCATGCAGGAGCAGCTGAAATCATGAATGAAACATTACTGATATTAAAAAGAACTCCTGGCATCCACCCCAGCATAAGAAATCAACATATCATTCATTAAAGATATCATACTTATACAGGGAACACATGCTTGCCAGACAGTGCCAGTTCAGGGTTGTCATTAGAGGGAGAAGGAAAGGGAGAGGTCCATCCCTGCTAAATACAGACTCGTGTCCTGCCTGCCAAAACCATGCCAGCCCCTGGGTTGCCCCAAGGGTGCTTGTTTGTCTCCCATACAGCCTGGGAGAGATGCCACTGGGCCTCTTCCAGCTTGGGCTGCGTTTCAACCCCAAACCGCTAAGTAACGTACAAAATAAATATATTTCGTGGGTGGGAGGGAGGGATACAAGCTGAGATCCAGTGTCTAGATGCCATGATCTTATAGGTTGCACTGATACTCACAGATGTTGTTTTATTCCCAGCATTCTTCAAATCTTATGATTTACTACAGTTTGCAAATGCACACAGTAACCAGAAGTTATTAAATGTAGCTGATTTCAAAGGACAGTATGTCTTCAACAAATGCTGTATATATGTTATATAAACATTGCAGATGTTATACCATATATTTTATAGTTTTAGACTGCTATTAATGGGGACAAAGAACATGTTTGTAGTCTGAGAATACTGAAATGGTTTGATCTGTGTTTTTTTCTAATTATAGAATTTCATATTGACTCAAATTAGATCTCCATGTGCATGTTATGAAATATTTCATTCCAAACACAAGTACAAGATAAATGCCATTGGAGTGGATGTTGACTTGCATCAAGAAGTCAGAGCAGGCGTGAAGGGAAGAGAGTACGGTATGTCAGACAGCAGTTTTTTAACCATGCAGAAAGGACTGATTAAAAGATGTTGTGTTTGCACTTCAGTGGAAAAAACCGTGGGTGCGTGCATGTGATGGACGGTTAGAATATTAGAAATAATTAGAATTAACACGCTTTTTCTTATTTCTTAAAGAACATGTATTTCTGTGGAATGGTACAAGTGCAGGATAATGCTGTGAGTGACACTGAGCAGTATGCAGTGCATGGCTGGGTGATTTCTTCTGCCCGTAGCTTGTAGCCATACCTATTAGGGCACTATTCACAGCTAGCAAGTGCACTGCGGCATGTGTTACTGTCACTCAGGGGATGCTCCATCTCACACAAACCTAGCTCAGCCAGGGTTTTCCCATCCCACTCACTGCAGGAGAGGGCTGGTGATTCTTCTGCAGCTGCAAGAGATGCTGTGCAGCCTGCACGCATCCGTTTTGCCTGTGCTTCTGCCAGAGCCTGGCAGCAAAAGCGAGGGGAGAAGGTAAGTTGGCTGCAGCAGTGTGTGGCAAGCCCAATGTCAATGACAAACAAGAAGGGTCCAGTTAGCGTTCCTTGAGCTGCCCTCCTACTACCAACAGCTAAGTATCTTCAACAGGCCCCCAGCCCAGGAGCACCCGGTCCCTTTCCTTAGAACCCACCTGTTGACAAAAACACCCTGAAAACATCTCATTCTGTCTCAGGCTCTCTCACCTGCAGCCCCTTTATGGAGGCCAGCAGTTCTAGCTCATCCACCATCTATTTTGGCACCCAGGGATCTTCTCAGCCCACGCAAAGTGCACAGCTTCCTGGCTGGTAGGTTTTGTGCAGCAGCAGCATGTCTTACTGTGACTATTGCGTGGGGCAAGTTGGGTCGACCATATGTTGGTATCCATAGCATTATGCAAATTTTTGTGTCTATGAAAGTTACCTAATTAAGTCATGTTCCTTAAATGTCTTAAATGGGGTTTCTCAGAAATTGTCTTTGAGCTGATGCTCACTGCTGTAACCAGCACATGTCCAGGGAGCAGCTTAGCTGTGTGTGCCGCTGAGCAGCCCAGCTGATGGCTGTGGTGCAAAAGCAGCGCAGGGAGAGGCACAGGTCCGAAATGCCACAAATCCCAGTGTCTGCGCCTGCTGTGGGGACACTTGAGAAGGACCTCCTCTCAGGAGGACCACGCTTCACACGCTGAGCAAGAGGACCTGTCTCCAGCTGTCAGCCAAGGAGCAGCAAATCAGTAAGCTGAATAACGAACCTCCAGAACTAGGATTTTTCAGCTCAAGAGTTCTCAAAGAATGTGAAACTGGCACTGCTCAGCTAACTGCAATGTGGATCTCACTGTGTAAGTCAACACTGATGGCTGAGAAAGGGAAGTTGGCAGATATAGCTGAGCCTTTTAAAAGGCTTCAGAGGTAATCCATTGATCTACTGATTAATGTCAAGCTTTTTTACCAAACAAGCTCTTGGGAACTGCATTTGTGTAATTATTCTGTTCCTTTATGGTCTGCAAAATGTTGGGAACAGCGAATACTTTCCAGAATATTGGAAGTGGTTTTGAGGTCTGATGCCTCTACTGGAAATCTTTGAAATAGTCTGCAAGAATGTGGTTCAAGTGATACAGTCCGCCCCAAGTACCTCGGCTGCCTTCCCCTGAGGAGCTGATAGTGACAGCTATTGGAGACACTGTTGGGCTGGATGAACCTCAGACAAATTTCATGTCCCTGTGTCTTCGACAGCGTCTAAAGCCTGAGGCAGTTTCTGTTCTCTAGAAGAGCTCAATACAGAGGAGTCACTTTCATCATCTTGATTTGTGCAGCATTTTCCCAGTAGAGGTGCAGATCCTTGTGCAATAATGACAGTTTGCAAAAGTTACTTTTCATGGAAGCTCTAGAAATAATGGACAGATCTCAATAGTCCAAGGCCATAGGCAAGAGGAGGAAGGAGCAGTGCACTGCTACACTTTATCTTGATTTGCTTTTATTTAGTATGTGCCCCCAAAGGCTATCCTTGAACTTTTCCAGTCATTTTGCCTATGACAGCTATCCCAAAAGCAACAAATAGGTCTGGCAAGCATCTGAATACCCTGAAAACCAATGAGTTTTATCCAGATCTGGATAAACCCAGGTGTGGCAGATGACTCCTTTGCCCAGTACAGCTGATAAGATGTCTTAAGGACTCTGCACCAAGGAAGAGCAGCAACAATAGGTTCGGATGGCAACAAGTAACTTTTGTTCAGCACTTAGCCACATGGATATGTAGCCAGCATTAGTCATCTGAAGTATGCAGAAAGCCTGGTGAAGCTTCACAGGAGAGCTGTCAATGTTCTTCAGAGGTCCCTCAGCAGCATCCCCAAAGAAAACATGGTGAAACGAGTAGTTTAATTCTCGGGCAATAGCACGTTGCCACTGAAGAGCAGATTTCTTCCAGCCTTCTATCTACTCTTTCCTTTTCTCTCTCTAAGCCAACAGTATCTGTCGCCTTGCCATGCGCTGCCCTTGCTGTACTGATGAGGGACTTTTTCCCAGCATGCAGTTAACTGCCATTGTTCCCTGGAAGCACATGCCTGCAGGGACTTCATCACCCCGATCCCTATCAGTCCTTGCTGGACACTGCATTCCTGTAGGATAAAGCTTTAGAAGGGCTTTTGTGTGAGCCATCAATGAGGGCCCCAAGAGCCCAGCATCGCTTAGCCTAATCCAGAGCCTGGGCCTAATCCAGATGTGCTGCGCTAAGGCAGTGACTGCTTTCCTTTTCTTTACTAGCTTGCAAGGACATTTGGCAAACTCTTTTTCATTAATTTTTCCAAAAGCTCTCCTTCTTCTACAGAGCAGAATAGCATAGGAGTTTGAGCTAAATCTTTAAATGGGGTACGGAGTTTTTCTGGCATTTGTGTATTTTAAACAGTCTTAACTCTCTGGCTGGAGCAGACCACCACGTCGGGGACAGTGAGTCGGAAGCAGTCGCTGGGGCTGACTGGGGCAAGGCTTTCCTCCTGAGGAGGACACGGACCCCCCCATGGCAGCAGGCACAGGAGAGGTGAGGGGCTCACCTGTTGCTTTCTGGAGGAGCAGCGAGGACAATGGGGTGGATGGTCCCACATTCCCCAGAACTCGTGCCCATGGGAGTGGAGTCCGCAGGGGAAAAAGGATTTGTGCCCAATTAGGGTCCAGTGCGCAGTGGAAAGTGGAGCTCAGCTCTCAGCGAGTGCTTCTGGTGCAGCACACAGGGCTCGGCTCTTCTCGGGTGACTTGCAGCAGCCAAAGTGCTCCCCTATGTAGATGTACTGAGGTTTAGCAGTAAATGCACTTGCATTACATTAAAATTACTTTCTGAAATATATTTGTCAGTTTTCATGTTTTCCTTAATTAAAATGAGCCCATTTCAGCATATACCTGCCCATTCACGTGCATCTCTACATGCATATCTGACCGTGACTGCTGTCATATTTGGGTTTGTGTAATGATTGTTGTCCAGAGTCTGGAAATACTTTGTGCACATTCACAGTTGTGTGCAGGAAAGGAATCCTGTGCAGTGCAAACTCTGCATAACCTTCGTAGTGTCTGGAGCAACAGTAAAGAATTTGGGGTTGGGAACTCACTGCATTGTTATTTATTGGTATTGCATTCCTAAGAGGACAAACCAGGGCCTTGTTGTGCTAGGTTTTGCAATTTAAAAAAGCCTTTGCTTTAATGAATTTACAGCCTAAGTGGCATTGTTCTGTTCTCGATTACAAGTTGTTTTTCAGAAAACAAGTCCGGTATATTAAATTAAAATCTCTCCTAAAATAGAAATTTTGTCTAGAAAAGTCCCTCTGTGCTTCCATTCTTAGCATAAAACAAATTTATTTACTACTTTAGTTGAAATTGCACATTTTAAAGAACATAAAGTTTCTTTAATTTTGTTTGATGTTCTTTGTCTAGTTTTGTATGACAGTTGGGATTATGTGACCATCTTGTGTCAATTCATTTAAATTGATGTTTCAGTTTCTTATTTATTATCACAAATTTTATTGATTTGTTAGCAGTAATACCCAAATTTACAATGCCTGAAAGGAAAAGCTGCAGTGTGAACTCACCTATAACACTCAACATAGGAAAAATCACACAGAAAGCAACCACAGATGGCCAGGTTCACAAGCACTCCTGTTTGTCCGTGTGTGTCTGTCTGTCTCTGTGTGTCAGATTGTTTCGATTGTTTCTTATACCGTGGTGCAAACATAAAGTAAGCCTTTTTTCCCAAAACCTCGGAAGTGACTTAGTAGTGTAAGAATCTGCTGAGGAGTGTATTTGAAAATCTCAGCCATTCTCAGGGCAACAGTGAGTAATACAAATTTTGCACAAGCAGGTGACCTGTGAAGATGGGCATCTTGGAAAGAAAATGTAGAAGGAAATCATGCAGGGATGTGGGGCAGGTAGATTCATGGAGCCAGTGAGTTAAGAGACTTTTACAAAGCCACCTTGTTCTTTTCCTGGTTTCAGTGGGCTCTCATTTAACAAGGAAAGTAGCTGGAAAAATTACCCAGAAATATTTGACCTTCAAAAAGGCCTCTAAGGCACAATTACCTGATGTTCACTGAACTGGTTCACGTGGTTCCCGCAATGATTTTCTAGGATCGCTCATGTGTGAAAAGGGGTCTGATTGTATGGAGAAGGGCAAATGAGAAGAGAAACTTCAGGAAGGAGAGAAATATGACAGGGAATTTTACTGGTTATGTTTGCTTCAAGGGAAGGAAAGGGCAAATAAATGTAGGGCAAATAAATGTAGCCAACTCAAAGTAGGTTTTTGGCTTTAAGCTTCAAAAACAAGTAAATATGAGAGATCTGAGGTATCAACAGCACTCGAGATAAGCTGTTTCATGGAGTTAGGTAGGAACTGTAGAATACATCATACTTAGCTTTCTTAGCCAGATGACAAATTCTTTTTTTTCCCCAAGTACAACAAAAATATAACAAAAATCCGTTTTTCCCCCAGTGCCTTTTCTTTCCTTCTGCCCTTGGTTGCCTTGCACACAGGAGATCACTTGGCTGTCTGGCCACCAGTGTTCACTCCAGTGTCTGGCCGTGCCCTCTCTGCAGAGTTTCAGCTCTTTCCACTGCATGCTTCTGACACTGGAACAAAGCAAGTGAGTTATCTAGGGCTGCAATCTCTATTAGGCTTTAGGGAAAATAGTTTTTTAAGGAGATAATTCCATGCTTGGCACAAAAGTGCCTCTACCATGCACTCTTTTCAGTGGAAGGTATAACCAGGTGCACATAAAAGTATGCCTTCAATAGTTTAGTATTGGCAGTGACACAAAGCAGCATTTTACGTGCTGCCCCTCTGCTCTGAACTGCCAGCAGAATTGCATGGGTGCACAGAGAGAGGGGCCTTCGTATGGTGTGAAAACAGCAACACCTGAAAACTTGAAGACTTCTTGAAACTGGGGAATTGTATTTCCATCTTTGATGAGAGAGCACAGTGTGCAATAGGAAGTACATTTGCATGGAAGAAAATTATTTTAAATAATCTTGGAACTTAAAGACTTTCGTGAACAAGAGCAAGTAGTCAGTACCCTTTCTGTCTGCATTATCTAACAAAAGGAACAAATTCTCTGAGCGAGGGTAGAAAGACAAGAGCATCAATGTGATAATTGTAAAACTGAAACAGCTTTTAATTATTTGATCAAGTATCTTTGTGGGGAAAAAAAATCGGATTTCACATTTGAAATAGTGGCTTGAAAATTGAAACTCTAAATCCAGGCAGGTAGCAATCAGAATTTTTGAGTACTCCAGTCTTTCAGTCTTGCGTTACGAAATAGCGGTAACCTCCAGTATCCGTGGGGCATCATAGCCTGTTCTGCCTGAGAAGTCCTTTGAAGACATGTTTTGACTGTGTCCCACTGTGGTCTGCAGCATGTATCTGATTTACAGTTGAAATCTTTCTCTTTGAGGATTTTAACCATGGTTTACTAAGGATGAGTGGGCTGATACTCCAACGCATGGCATCGGCACCTGGAACTGCAGATAGGTGTCTAAATTCCAAATCAAAGGTGAAGGTGCCCCGTGATTGTAGTGTCCGCTGGCGCGGCTCCTGCGGCAGTCAGCACACACCAGGGTGTATGGCTCTGCCACGGCACACCCTGCATCGCCCAGCCCTCTTCCCCCTGGGACTCGTGCTCCTGGCTCTTCTCTGCATCTCTCTGCTGGGTGAAGACCCTCGAAGTTCCCAGGGCAAGACAGCGGGTGTGCTGCAGTTTGTTTACCTGGTACTTGGCAGCGCTCAGCCAGGGCATGGGAAAACCCAGGATCCCATTTCTCCTGTGGCTGGGAGGGCCAAGGTCTTCTGGGCAGGGTTGGTCTGCATGCCCCAGAGGAGGAGACACCATCGCTGCGGTGCACACTGTTCACTTTGCACAGATAATAAAGCTGTCCACAGGGCCAGACGCAGCAAGGAGCAAGACCCCCGGCGCTGCCACAGGGCTGCTGGTGGCTTTGCCCCTGACGCCGAGCCCCAGTGGCAGTGCCGTTCCCAGCGATGCTGTGGTGCTCAGTGGAGCACCTCCAGCCGGGGGCTGCATGCTGCACAGCCGCTCACTTTAGCACTGAGGCATAGCTGGAGTGAGCAAGGTGTGGGGCTTGAGGCCCTTCGGGCAGAGGCTTAATTAGATCCCTGCTTGCCGATGATGAGCTCTATCTAACTAGCGAGTCAGTGGGCAAAAGGAGTTTGGCTGTAGGCTGAGGCCCCCACCTCCAGGAGGCAGTTCTTGGCTGTGAATGGTGCCTCCATGGGAAGCAGGAGTCCATGGTGGCAGGTGGGCAGGGACACGGTGAACTGTGGAGCGGGTATCTGAGCACAACTACCCTGAAAGGCTGGAACTATTGCACCTTTCTTGTTGACATGAGATTGTTCCACTTGGTGCTACGTGGGGTCAACATGCCAAGTTTAACTTTGGACCCAAAGTGTTAGACTCATGTTTCCACAGAATTTTGGGACTTTGGAAATGTTCTGTTGTTTTTCAGCACGAGCTCATGAACTTGGAATAAAATTGTCCTTTGGGAACAAAACAAAACAGATGAAAAATAAGTGCTCATCTATGGTCTGAAGGCTGAGGTGGTCTCAAAGTGGTCGTCTTTCATCCGTTTGTTTTCCTTCAGTTCAGGAGCAACTCTGAGCAGGATTTGTCTCAGCTTAGGCAGGCAGAAAAGAATCATATGTTACAAATATAAGAAGAACCCTGAATAAAAAGATATTTTCAAAAAGCCATTTCTTTTCCTAGACAAGACATCCAGATCAAAAGTGGCGATTCAGGAAAGTGCTCAAGCACATGGTTACAACAACAGCTCCTAGACTCCCTCTGACAGCAGCTCCACTGGAAGGCCAGTTTAGTTTCAGCTTATAGCAGCACAAATACGGGATGATGTGGAGTTCATCAGGCTCGTGCCTCCTCCTTTTGGAGGCTGAACAATGTGCACGCATCCGTGCTCCCGAATTCATGCATGTTCTGGCAATTTGCTTGCCTGATCCTTAAATTTATGTGTTCATTTTGGTCTACACCAAGTGCACCAAGCTCTGCCAAGCCTATGGCAGTTTGCTGTGGGCCACAGATGGATGCCTCAACTTACTGGACAGACTGCGTGGAAGTTTTCTGCCTTCCTGCAATGCCTGCTGCTTGTTAACAGCTGATCCTGAAAAGGAGCTGACATAAGGGCACTGAGGAGTATGGCTTTACAGAAATGCACTCCCTGCATTTCTGACTAGAGGGTATGTGCTAAGTAGTTAAACTATGGCAGAGAGACTGAAATATTTGAGAGGTTTCTACTGGGGCCTGCTTTCAACTATCTGTATCCCTGTTCGGAAAAGGGCTGTAGTTAGTACATGCTTTTAGCTTGAATTTGCACTTCTTCACTCTGGGAGGAAGAATGGAAGAAATGTTCTGAGAGCAAATTCCATGTACGTCTTCTGCCATCTGCTAATAGCATGTGTGAGCAGCTCTGCTGCCAGAAAGCGAGGAACAAAGATAACATCGTTGTGGAGAAAATTGCACTGCTCTGAAAATGAGACTCATTCCAGATGACTTGATAGCTCAGCACCCGCTGGGGCCAAGTCTGGGGCCAAGTTCTGCTCACCGCCACTTGCATAGACTCAGCATAACGTCGCTCAAACTAGCATGAGCTAGGGGCAGCGTTGTTCCTGCTGAGCCTAAAGAGCAAGTAAGTTTTATAATCCATTTAGTATGATGGCCTTCTTGGAATCCCAGAAATGAACTTATTTAGGGCTGGTGGAAGGACAAAAGCTGAAGAGCTTCTCCACTGAAACCACATGCAGGCAACTTGCAGAAAAAAAAAGTGGGGAGTCCAGACACCAGTGAAACACTAGGAAACTGTCAGAGTTAACCTTCCCATGTCTCTTTTTGTGTCAAGTCATATTTGTGCAACCCGCGTGTCAGTGCACCCTTTAACGCTGCAGCAACGGCAACAGGATCCAAGCCATCCCAGTCCCAAAGCCTGAGTCCCTGTGGGAGCAGTCGGAGCCACACACCTGCAGCCAGCAGTGTGCCGGGCTGCCTCCCTCCTGCTGCACAGCAGGTATGCAGGGCAAGGGATACCCGTGAAAAACAATTAAGAGCTCTAATGTAGTCTCTCTCCTCACCATGCAGCTGGCATGGTAAAGTCAACAACATACAGAAAAATTCTGTGCAGTATGGTTCTTCAAATCTCTCTGTTGTGCACTGGTTTGCAATGGCTGGGTAGCAGATGAGACTGGTTATTGGGAAGGAAAGCGATGAAACATAAATCGTGCAGGTAACATGGCGAAAAAGGTCAACAGGATTTTATTTGTTTGGTACAGCCTGTTAGAAAAGACCCTGGTAAATAGCTCTGTCTGTAATTCTGCTTAGAGTCAGCTCAGCTTCATCCTCCTTGAGGACTTAGCCTGTGATGTTTCAGAAAAATGTTATTAATAGATCTCAGAAGTGTATAAATTTTAGTGTGGAGCTGGTAAAAGGACAGTCTGGTTGCTCTCAGAGCAGTCCTCTCAAAGGCAGAACGAAGAGGGAAAAGGTCTGCATTTTGCCTTAGCAGACTGGAGTGCATATTTGTACCATTGCTACCGGAGCAGGAGGGGACATGAAGTACAAGGAATGTTTCTGCACGGCTCGTACTTTTTTGTGGCCCCTTTTTCTGCTTGGAAAGCTTCCTTTGTTTTTTCAGTGGCATCTGTAGGGCTGGAAACTGGCACTGAGTTTCCAGCTTAATGTTACATTATGAAATAGTTAATAACATTTTTAGGAAGAGAGGGAAGCTGTTTATAAGCAGCTTTTGTGTCTTTCATGTTTGTTATTTCCCTGTTAGTCTTAGAGTAATTGTATTTGTGACAGTGCTAGATGAATGCAGGAACGGCACTAGTTGGAGTAATGTGGTTGCTGCAGGTCTCCACGGTGCGATCTAACACGCTGGCACTGGTTCTCTGCTCCCTGGACACCCAAATTTCTGGGTGGGTCAGGTAGCGATGACGTATGTGAAGGGAATGCAAAGTTTCTACCAAAGATGTGTAAGCTCCTGATTCTTGCATCACTCCTAAAATCCTACTACAGAGTTTCTCAGGGAAGTTCTTACCTGTGTTATTACATGTGTTGATGAATCGCACATTCCTTCTGGACCTACAAAAACTTCTTTGGCTGAAATTCTCATGGCAGATTCTTCATTCCAAAATGATGACATGTTCTTCTCGGCAAAACCAAATGGTCTGGTGACAAGAAGGCACTAAGCAAATCCCCCAGATCTGAAGATGTCTTTTTTTTTTTTTTATTCAAAGCAAGCAGTCATGTCCCTGGAGAGGTGAATTCTTGTGTCTACTCTCCATCCTCTTGGTACCGAGAAGTTGCCTTTTGAAGGACCCCAACCTTTTATCCCAGCAAGCCCCAGGCCCACTGCGAAGGAGGAACAAGCCAGGCAGGTGGAGGGAGGGCCGGTGGTGTGCACGAGGGGCACAGTGGGAATGAGCGGGGCTAGGCAGCCATGGGAGAGGGAGCAGCTGCCACCATGGATGGAGTCTGGAGGCCACTGTGAATGCCAAGGGGCAAAGAAAGAAGGCAAGAAATGGCACAATGGAGGAGAAAGAGGGGAGGAGAGGGCAAGGAGGAGAGGCAGAAGGAGCACTGTAATCTTGGGCGAGGAGAGGCGCCAAGGAAAGGAATGTGGTCATCATGACTTGAAAACTGTCCTCTGTTGATGTTGTCCAATCTTTCAGGCATCACCCCTCCTCTTTGTGCCAAGGCTTTCCCATTCCTCCTCTCCTAGAAGCTGTCCTAGTCTTCCACCTGGGCTTACTTACCAGAGCTGAAAGGACGTGCTGTGTCACCAGTTAAATGCACATCTATCCCTCAGCAGGCTTTTCTTCATCTATCTACCACCTACTTAATATGGGCAAAGGCAAAGGAGGTTAAAGGATATTAACAACTGTTGAACTGCCAGGTAAATCTGCTAGTTTGGAAACTAATATAATGGCAGAGTATACTAGGTGTGCAGCTATTCAAAGTAAACATCCATTTACAGCAGGATCATAAAAATCTTTGAGGCACTCAACAGCAAGTTGCCTGTGGCTTTTCACCCTTGTATCTCCAGGAGTTATTGCTCAATGGGGGAGTATGTGGTGTTTTGTGTGAACCGAGAGGTAATTGTGAGCAGCAACTTAAATAGCCCTAATTATGTTTAGAGAAGGCTGTTCCCTGAAAGCAGCTAGAACCTGTGAATAAACATATTGCCACAGGTGACCACCTGATCTATGCATGTGGACCTAAAAAAAGCCAGTTTGCTAAGTTTAAATACCTCAAAGTAAAGCTGAGCAGACACCAGACGCCAATAGCTGTGCCTGCTCCATACACACTACCAAAAGCAGCATTGTACAGGGGCTTTGTAGTGGAGGAGAGTGCAGCTCAGGTCCTTGTGGCATTGCAGACAACCACATAATGTTTAGCCAGCCTGTAATGCACTACTGAGGGGACTAGTGGGCTTAAAATACAGGCCTTTAAATACCACATTGAGAAAGATGAAGAAGTGACTAGGCCCCATGAATGGGGGGGATGGAGAAACCCAACAGCTTATTTTGCTTAATCCTTTTGCAAACACACTCAATATCTGCTGAAGTCCGGTGGCAGCCCCTGCCTGCATGAGCGCTGCCCCGTGCCACCAGCCTGGAGCTCCCTGGGGATGGTGGGCACCTGCTGACGGGGCTGGGTGGATGCAGCCTCGTCACCAAAGTTACCCCCTCGTGAGTAATGCCCCGACTGTAAGACCCTGTGGGGCACCTGAAGACATGCACTTTCTTTCTCTGGACAGGGTCTCTCTCTCTCCACCAAAGGCACCCGCCTGTGAGCCAGGAACATGGCTTAAGTGGCCCCTGGCCCCCCAGCTGTGCCTGAGTGTTGGGAGGATCCAGAAGACTGTCCCCACTCCGGCAGTACACTCGCTCTGCAGCTCAGCCGTGTCTCCAGGAGGTAGGGCTGGACAGCAGGAGCCCTCTCCAGCCTTCTGGTAAAGCTTGGTGCTTCAGGCGGAGCAGAACCCCGTCCTGCTCCAGACCGCCTTGTTATGTACCACCAGCCTGGAGTCTGGCCTGCGGAGAGGGCTGGGACCTGCTCGGCTCTGCCAAGCCCACCGCCTGGCCAGAGAGGCCAGCAAGCACTGGGGGGATGTGGAGGAGCAGTGACATCCCGGCATTTGTCAGCAGCAGCTGGGCAGTGAGGTGGCAAGCAGGGCTCAGCCCACAGGAGCCAGCTTCCAGCTTGGCTGTGGCCCTTACGCTGCCAGGATTTTTGAAAGAGAAAGTCCGTGGCAGGAGGGACAAATGTGAAGCTGTTTAATGTTTGTGAGGGTTGAAGAGTTCACGGTGACAGCTGAGATAACGCTGAGCCTGGCTCCAGGCCCTGAGCCTGCTTCTCCTCTGGGAGCGAGCGCCCAACTCTCTCACCCCACCATTAACCACGTGTGGGTGGCTTCAGCGTGACTTAAAATTAACAGCTATGCCTAAAATCAGTACATAATTGTTATATATTATGACATGGAAGTACAATAGGTCTAGAAATAAACTCTGTGCCTTTTTGAATTAAGCTGGTGGCTCTCTGAACAGCTAGATAAAATTTCTTAATGTTCATGGTAGTCAGTCATGTTTTCTTCCTCTTTGTTACTGTTTGATCAGTAATTGCTCTCGGCACTCAGTCCTGCTGGCCGTGCTGGAGACGCTGAGGAGATGCTGCCTCCACTGTGGCTCCTCTGGTCAGACAGCGGTGATGCCAACTGCCTCACAAGAAGCTCCTGGCATCGCCCTGTACGAGGCAGGTTTGCCTTGTGCACAGCACCTACCCATTTCAGCACCAGCCGCCTCGCCATCGGCCTAGGCTTATAGCCTGGCCTGCCGCAGCCTCCCCACGCCCCCCCCCCAGGCAGGTGCCAGGTCCTGCTGCTGCTTTCTTCACTGTGGCACTGGTGGAATGTTTCCATGCCAAAGGTCCTCCTCACCTCCCAGCTTTTCCCCTTCTTCTTGAACCCCCTGTCTCTGAATGTTTCTCTGTATCGCTCCCCTCTTGGTGTCATCCCCATTTTGTCTTTGGACTTTGGCTCACGCTGTGGGATGCTGTGAGCTCTCTGGGAGCAGAAGAGGGATGGGGAACATACCTGGGTGGCACCTCTGGAAGCTAGCACAGCACAGTAAGTTCAAAGCCATTTTCCAAGGAAACTGGGGACAGCCAGGCCTGGGTAAAAAGCTCAGCGGAGGATTACTATGGATGCTTGCACTACTACCAGCACCAGTTCCCGGCAGAGGAACAGCTGGATGAGGATACCGCCTGCGAAGGACAAAAGCCTCATGAGCCGTTTTGGCAAATTACTTTGGTATCCCAGGGCTTTAATGAGAAACTGTGGTTGAGGACGGCTGGAAACCTGTGCAAGACAGTGCTGCCTGCTCGCCCTGTCACTCAGAGCCATGGGCCCGTCTGCCTCACAGCCCCTGTGCCACAGTTCCCCACTGCACCCCCAGCCCCACCACCTCCCCGCAGCGCAGAGGAGATGCGAGAGGTTCAGCTCCCACCAAAATGAAGACAAGCTGCGCTACTCGGGAGTGATGGCTGAGCTTGCCTGGCATTTAGCCTATACCAGTCTATTGCCTTGCACACAAAAAGTGCAGAATTTGGTCAGCTTTCAGATTTATTTTTTTCTTTTTTTAACACTTGTAAAAGAAGTCCTTAGGAATACAATTTAAAATACACTGTAAGCAAAACTTTTTGGTAGCAAACTTTTAAAGAGGTTTTAGAGTTGTTTTAGAGCAATTACAGGATTACAATTGAGATAACTTAGGAAAGAAATATAGATGGAAGGGAAAAAACCATTATATCTATTCAAATAATAATAAGGTGGGAATAAGAATAAAGGTAGGTTTTAGAGAGAAGAGTAACATGTACCAGAGAGATGAAGGATTGTCACAAGTCCTCTGATCTTCAGTCAGGGCAGTCCTTGCACCTGGAAAAGCCATAGGCTATTGCAGCATATCAGGGCCAGTTTTGGATGGGTGTGGAGCTGTGCTGGTTTGTGTTACACAGGTTGCACTCACAGCTCGGAGGTGTTCATGGCCCAGCTATCTTGCTTCTTACGGTTTGAAGGGATGCCAGTATCACCTCAGGCTGCAGGGAGAAAAAGTCCATTGAACCACATTGCCTCTTTGCTAGACAAAACTCACAAAGACAACTCGCACCTGAAATGTGGGGATTTTCCTGACACCTTCCAAACAATCGCTTCATTTCATGCCTGAACACCAGTCAGTGAATTTCCAAGATAATATGCAGAGACAATTACGAATTGAAATATCTGGTATTTCCGTTGCACACCACAGAAGCTTTCAGCAGAGCTTTGTGCACATTGCACCAGGCAGGAGAACAGTCACTGTGTGACTCTGTCATCGGCTAAAATCTGTGCCATTAGAGGACAGCTGAATCTCTAGTTATAACTTAGCGAAACTATAATGAAAAATACACAGAATACCAGAACACAGTAATATCCAGTGAAGGTGCAGGCGTGAACCCAGCATGGTAAGGCAGTCACTGCTTAAATAAGGACACTGTTCAGCAGGATGTCTCTTCTGATGCTATTCCTGAGACTAGAGACCCACGACGTTAGAGCCAGCGTATGAAAGCAGATCTGTCTCCCTGCTTGTTTACACAGACTCTAACATCCGTGAGCGTCAGTGATCACTTGGAGCAGTGGCTCTAAATATCCACAACCAACACCACATCCCTCTTTCAGAGAAGTGTTTTGAAACTCTTGTCCAGACTTTTCAGCAAGGAGCAACAATTACCAGAAGGGGAATGGCAACACAAAAAAGAATTAGAAAGACGAAAGCCATAGTGGAAAGGGCAGACTCCCTGAACCTTCAGCTGCATGTCAGAGATTTATCATGCTCTTCACGGAGTCTTAGCTACATTTTTGCAGGCAGGAGGCCTGAAGACTGGGTATGTTTCAATGGCTATGTACTTACAGGTTTAGTCTTGGGGTAACAACTGTAGCTAACAGTAACAGCAAGGCCACTTGGTGAAGAGCTGGATCACTCTAACATGCTGCTTCTTTCTTCATGCATACTTTGAACCCAACCCACAGACATTTTTTGCTGCCTGATCCTCACTGGGTGCTAGAGATCAGTCTTGTTTTTCTTTCCTGGCTTCTCTATAATTACAGAGCGTGAAGCTGGTAAATGGGATTCAGGGTTGCTGCTGGCCAATTCCCTGTGCTGAAGATGTGCAGGCAGAGGCAGGGCTGTTCATTCTGACTCTTGTGAAGGACGGTATTCAGTTCCTTAGTAAATCTAGCATGGTGCAGTCAGATGATGATTCATGTGCAGTGGTGGATTCAACTGCACGTCCAAAGCTCTTATGACCACAGGCTGCTTTCTACATCACTATCTTGGAGGTTGCTGGTCCTAAAGCAAGAACAGACGAGTAGGACACACAGCAGCCTCTGCAAAGCCACACTCTATAGTCTGGTGTACGATGTAACACAGACCATACTGCATCAGACCAAGGGCCCTGTTAGTCCAGTGTCCTCTCTTCCAACACAGCTGCAAGCAGATACCTACAAAACAGAAAGAAAATTGAAACATACCTGCTATTTTCTCCCTGCTAATTTCCCAGCCTTTAATATTTTCAGTTCAGGGGATTTTATGAGCTGGTTGTGGTCTCTTTGTTAATTCCCACTGGCTCTATTTCACGTACTTGTCCATTTTCCCCTTGAGTCCCTGAGAAATTTTTGCATGTTTTTGCAAGTGCCCTTTGCAAAATGTTCTGCAGGGCTAGTGCTGCTATATGAGGAATGACCTCCTCTGATTTGCTTTCAACCTGGCTCTTATAATCCTTTGCTCTTTGTAGGCACCTTTATCCACCCTGCTCGATGGCTTCTAGCATGTTGCCTTTCTCTGAATCTTTTCCAGTTCTAATGTGTCTGTTGGGGATGAAGCAACCAGAACTGCCAACGGTGCTCAATGTGTGTCTGAAGCCTGGATTTGTATCCTACCATTAATTATGTCTTTTGTTTTGGTTCCTTTTTGGTCCCCTAATAATTGCCAGTGTTAAATCCGTTGGGTTTTTTTGACCACTGCAGAGCAGTGAGCTGATGTTTTCACACTAACTAGCACAAGCTTGAGGCCTCACTCCTGCCTAGTGATGGTCAGCTCATTTTTTATAGGTGAAGCTATAGTTTTTTCTAGTTACATCACTTTGCAGTTATATACATTAAATATAATTTGCTGTTGTATTGCCCTGTTGTCAGTTTTGCTAGGGTCTTATGCATTTCATCATAGTCAACTCTTACCATTGCAATATATGGAAATAAGTGCTAGTAATCTTTAATGCACTGGGCTGTAAGCTGCGCTGAGTCAGGAGCTGCTAGAAGTCCTGTTCAGCATTTTCCCTCCAGGGTTAGCGACATCGAAGAGAGTCAAGGCAGGAAACTGGAGATGGTTACAGCATTACCCAGTTTAATTTACTGTCAGATGTAAATCAATGCCTTAATCCCACTGTGATAAAAATCTTTATGATCTCTGCAGTGGATAAAGCTGTTTGGCCAGGCCAAGTAGCCAATTTTAAACCAGTCACTATCATCCCCCTTTTCACCAAAGCAGGTGATTTTGTAATCACTGTGTATACTAGGAATATCCCTTTGGCCAGTTTGGGTCAGCTGTCCTGGCTGCGTCCCCTCCCAAATTCTTGTGCCCCTCCTGCCTTCTTGCTGGCTGGTCATCAGAAGCTGAAAAGTCCTTGACTTAGTACAAACACTACTTAGCTACAGCTGAAAACATCACTGTGTCACCAACATTCTTCTTATCCTAAATCCAAAACATAACACTATAGCAGCTACTGGAAAGAAAATTAACTCTCTCCCAGCCGAAACCAGGACAAAAACTAAGTTATTTTCACTGTTATGTGAACAAAAAAGGTTAGAGTAGCATCTTTTTCAAGAATGATGAGCAAGCATCTTTAGTTAGATGAAGACGGGAAGTCTTGTGGTTAGGCACCCACTTAGGAGCCACAGGACTTGGCTTGTTTCCAGTACTGAACAGATTTTTTATATTATCTTTGAGCCCCAGCTTCCCCATTCAGGAATTTTGTGAAGTTCAAGTGATTCATATTTCCTAAATTGATTTCTCTCTTCCTCCTATAACCATTTTGGCTGACTAGGTTTGTTCTGCTTCTCTTGCAACAATTAGATTTAAATATGAGTCAACCTGGAAGAAATCAGTAGCACAGGATGTACTAGCTTTTACCAAGAGAATACCCCCAAGTGCATACATTTAAAGAATTTGAGTTTAATTGCAGTGTTACTGCACTGTCCACATAGAAGGTCAGCTTTACTATTCTCAGCTGACACAAATCTGTTCAGCTCAGAAAAGCCAGGGATGTGGCAGACAACTACTGTGATGACATCCATTTTCCTCTTGGGTAGGAATATGCAAAGCACCGGTAAAGGAATGACTAACACGCTCTCCTCCTAGTGAGTTACTGCAGCTTTCCAAGGATCAACCCATGCAAACAAAAGAACTCATGAGACAAATACCATGAGCCTCTAGACCCCTCACGTATTCCCAGGAAACTTTATTACTGACATATATAGTGATGAGAAGCTCCTTTGCATTCCTCCTGGCACATCTGCTGAAGGATATGATTCAGAGATGGCCTCTTATTGTGGACAGGATGGCATTTCTTAGCTTTCACAATAACCAGACATTAAACCATAGATGACTGTACCAGAGCAGCCCTTTATTTTGAATGGCAATGATAACATTTGGCACATACCTCATGTTTCCAACAAAAAGCCCTCGTTGCATTATCCCAGAACAAAGTACAGCATGTGCTTCCCCTTCCTCCTGAAGTCCCCATTTCCCACCACACTGTGCAGTACAGGGCAGGCACTTACAGTGACTCTGGGTACTGCAGGAGGAAATACATCCCCAGGAGGCTGTTGGCACTGTATATTCAATCCTTCCACATCGGCAGACCTGGGTCAGTGACAAGACAGATAAAAGAACAAGGCCCAAAGTCAGCAGACACCCAGTGCAACCAACTGAAGATGTCTGCTTTCAGTAGCTGAGACTCGCTGCCTTTCTTAAGGAACCAAAAATCCTGTCTGGTAGTAAACATCATAAGTTACCACACAGAAAGACAAAAAAAAACCCCAAACAACACTCATCTAGCCAAGTCTTTGGGATGGAAAATCTCAAAAATCTAGATGAGATGGACGTGGTGTGTCTCCTGCCTGGAATACCTGGGAGTGTTTGTTGGTAGCAAGCCTGATCGTGTACTGCTGGTCCGATGGGGGGCCAAGCCCACAGCCACTCACCTGCCAGCTGCATGATCCCTGTCCCTCCTTCTGGCTGCAGGAGAAGCAGGTGACACCTGGGTGGGACAACTGCCAGGCATTAGGAAAGACCACTTACGCCTATGGTTCATTTCCCAGGCAAGGCATACCTTGTTCCCAGGTGTGAAGCACTGACTGCAGCCAGCGTGTCCACCGCCATGCTGTGACTGTTCCCAGGAGTGTGCTACAGCCCTTCGCAGTGCCCTGGGACCACCCAGGGGGACTGTGAAAGCCAATTAAGCAAATAAGGTGAATGGCACCAAACTTCTGGGGGGAAGCAGTTTTGGTGCGATGTTGACCACCCATACTTCGGTCACTCTTTGCAGCGAGGCAATATGGGCAGGCAGAGCAGCATTCATGTATGGATTGTGTAGGTCCCTTTGGCATGCCACAGCTGAAGCACATAAAATGAGGAAAGAGAGACTTGCAACTCGGTTGCAGGGCTGAAAAGGTGGGTTCAGATCCTGCGATGGCTTTGACTCACAATCTGACAGACTCCGTACATTTCAAGTTGCAGAACTTAAGCTTTTTGTATTTCAGCTTTTTGAATGCTAGACAGTGTTTTTGCCACATTTCATCTGTCAGATTTCTCAGTTTTATCCACTTTCCATCAGAGTAAATTAAACCCCTAATTTTGCTGCCTTTCCTTGCTTGTAAGTGGATGACAAGGAGGTCAGCTTCAGAGAGGCCTTGTGAAGAGGAGGGTGGGAACAGCTGTGAAGTGCCCTGTCCAGTGAAGTCTCAAATGAAAGGCAGGGTAGGTGTGCAAAGCATTATAAAGTCTTTGCAAATTAAGATAATAATAAGGCAGGCCCATATCTTTTGCTAGTGTGTGAGATTCAGAATTGCTGCTGCTGAACAGCATTTCCATGCCAGGAACCTGCACCGGCAGCTACAGCTGCAGATCAGTCCTTCAGTTGATACCAATAAGCATGGGTTGTGCTCCAGTTCTTGGACTCCTTCACCTTTGTATCACCAGGATTTCTTCAGCACAGTCATTAACAGCTCACACATACCTGCCACACCTTCCAGCACATGCCTCAGCATTCCTCGCCTTGCTCCAAGACATGCCTTCTTCATGGACTTCTGCTCTCAGAGCTCACATTCCCTGTCTGTCTTATTCATGTGGGATCAAGTAGTGCTCTGAAGTGCTGGTAAGTTGTGGTCATAATGAATTTAGCCCTGTCCTTGCAAGAACAGATCAAGGGTAGATTATCCTGTTGTCTAACCGGTACTTTTGGGAAGTATTTTACAACTTACAGAAAGAAAATAAGTGCTGGAAATACATGATCTGTAGTGACAACCTCTGGGCCTTACTACACATGTAACACCAGCTAATGTCCATCTCTTGATGCATTTTTGTCTGTTGTCAGTTCTGTGACCAGAACTTGCAAGCTTTCTCCCAGCCTTTTCTCAGTTTATAAAGCTTTTCCTGTCACCGCTTACTTTTATCAAGTCTCCACTTCCCAAGTGCTGTTGATATTTCCAGCTCTCAGAGTTTCTGTGGCAGAGGGAGCTCTGTCTTCCAGGGGAGGCAGTACCTGGTAGCTCTAATGGATCAATCTGGGGGGCACAGCACCTGACCCCGGAGGGTTAACCTTGACACTGGACCTTGGCACAGGCCAGCCAAAAAATGATCCCACCTTCCCCCTTCTCGTCATTCTTCTTACATGGTGCAGCAAATCAAAACCTCAGATCAGCATAACTCCTATTGTTGCTTGATTTGCAATCTAGAAAAAACACAAGCTCCTCATTTCCATACAGCAAGTGGGAACCAGCAGGGGTTGGCAACTTTCTAGCCTTGGCCAAGACCAAAGGAAATAATAGTTAATCTATCACTCCTTTGAAACGCCAATCTCTCTGCTTCTTACCGGGGCAAGGGAAAGATCTGAGTCTTTGACTAATATTAAAACACTCAGCTTAGTCTGAATTAATTTACTATTTTTCTGTTGTAGTCACAAATTTTATGCCTTGATTTTTAGCTTAATCCTTTATTTTTAAGGTTTACCTGGCAACAGCTGCTTCTTAAAACTGTTCATTCTGTCCATTAATTAGACTTATTAGCTGTTTATCTAACATGTTACCTGATGATAATTAAAATTAAAATTAAAAAAAACCTGTTCTGGGGAAAATAAATCTAAGTGATATTTCAAGAAGAGTTTGTTAAATTTGTGTGGTAGAGAAGGTGTCCCTGGGCTCTTGGTGGGAAAGATGTCTCACTGATTTACTCTTATTTCCTTCCAGTCACCTTTCTGCATGTGCAGGTCCTGCTGACCATTAGATATGAGGGTTGTGACAGGTTAAGGTATATATGTTGAGAACTTGTTGATGGTAAATAAGACGTTGCTGACAGATTCACTTCGGGCCCTTTGCAAAAGAGCTTCATTTAGGAGAGATGCCTGGGAAGAGAGATGGAGACACACAGAGGAGTCGGGGGCTCTTCAGGCAGAGAAGCCCCTGTTGTTGTCTACGTGAAGGTTTGCAGTCCTGCTGCAGGGGAGGTGCTCTGCAAGCCTTCCCAAAGGAAGAATGGCCTGGTGGTGGGAAAGGGCTTTTCTCTGGGACTGATCCCAACCCATGCCTGCTTTGAGGCAGTGGATTTCTTTTGTTGGTTCCCTGCAATACTGTTTTGGTTAAGGAAGCTGACACACCTTGAGATGTGATATCACTTGTCTGATTACAGCAGAAACTCTTCTGACCACACACCAGTGCAAGGCTTGCCTGCTTTCCCAGTTTTATTTTCTACTCTGAGCTTTGCAGTGTTATATCCATGCTATATTTATTGGCATACACAAAACTGCACTTTAAAAGTGGCCAGCCTGTTTTCATTGAAAAAATCCCTCCTTCTGGTATTTTTGCTAGCATCAGTCCCCAGCACACAATCCCTAGCATGGGGAACATGTTCCCTGCTGATGTGCCAGGCAAAAGTTCATGGCTTTGTCTTACTGAAAATGAAGTCTTGATTATTCATGCAGTTCCCAATGAGTCACTCCACACCCTTGAATTATTTCTGACAGATGTAAAATGCCTTCTGCTGAATTCCTACTCCAAAGAGCCTTTTGCATGACCGGTTTATCAGTGAATGCCAGCAGACTCATGATTTACAGTGCTTCATCATCATGGCATGTGTAATACTAAACATGATGACTAGGGAAACCAGACACACCTATTTTTGCCATAGGCTCACAGCCTCCAAAATCTCCCAGCAGCCACAGAAGAGGTGTTCATGCAGGGCAGGTGTTTGCACAGGGAGACCCTGTATTACCCTGTGGATCTCAACACAGCTATGCAAATGAAAGAAAATTGATAAGCTGAGGGTATATGAATTCACTTGCAGGGATGATATGGAGACTGAAGTACTAACCTGAAGGCCTGTTTCTGTCACTTTTCACTTTCTTGCTTTCTCTTTGCTGCCAAGAGCGTGCTTCCCACTGGCTAAATACTCAGCTGTGATGCAAGTCACATGTGGTCACCGTCCTTGTGCGCGAGCAGCGGAGACCAGACCTTTTCAGCTGTGAGCTAAAGCTCAGCTCTGCTCCCTCAGCCTGCTGTGCTGCCCTTACCTCCTTTAAGGGCACTCTCTGCTGTGTTTACCCACAAACACAGTTAGTACACATCACTCAGTACACAGTCAGGAGACAGATAAACTTTCCTCCACAGCCTGCAGAAGACAAGCATAGGCTGTTTCCCAAAGGCTCTACGGCTTCTTCCTGAAATGAGAGATCCCCCAGGCTGGCCTGAGGATTTTCACAGATCTCCTTTCTCCCACAAAGAAAAGCTCTTTTAGGGGTTCCAACATTGAGGGGACCTTCTCCAAACAAGAACCTCCTCCAAAGCAAGAAGGCAGTTGCAGTGAGGATGCCCTGAGAGGCACCAACAGCTCTGAGCTCCCCCTGTGACCCGACGCTGCTCTGGGGTGCTGCTCTGCTGCGCACCGCTCCATTAGGAAGCAGGAACATACCCACGGTAATTCAACTACTAACTTTGAGATAATGCTAACGCTGCGAGGTTTAGTCTGGTCAGATGTAATCGTTATCTTGTACATGACACTGCATGTGTCTCACAAGAAATAGTGTGGTTTCTTATAAAAGGGAGCTCTGCTGAGCAGCTGAGCACTCACCGTCAGAAAAGACCACGTAGAAATCCCTGTTGTCATACCTGCAGTTAGTGAAAGGGGCTGATGTGCTTTCACTGGCAGCTGCAAGCATTTCAATGACGTTCCCTAGCAGGCGGCCAGTCCTGGCACGACATGAAGCTGAAGACATTGCCTCTGCGATGTGAGATTTTAGGCTGGGATTCCACATTTTTCTCCTGCGGAAATCTCTGTCACTGCAAAACAAAACAACAGCACCCAAAACCATGTTAATTGGTCATTTTAGCAATTCTGAAATCACTTATTTGTTAACTCACACACACACATTAGACCTTACAACTGTGAATTTTGTATTTCCAGTGGTGAACCCCCCCCCCCCTTCTTTTTATTCATAGATAGTCATGATGATACCTTTTTGTTCAATAATTAATTTTGTGTCAGGTTTGACTTGTTTTAGGGAGTTAAATTGAGTGTCTCGTTCAAGGAAATCTGTAATTGAGATACAAATCTGGGCATCTGGGAATCTGTGAAAGGCTTCAAGATTTGTGCAGGTGACTAAGTCTATGTTTTTAAACATATATTTACTACCTCAAAGGCATTGACACAGGATGTTAGTAGAGGCTGATCTGTCATCTCTCTGTCTTGTCAGCAGACCTCTTGGATTCTGACAGCTGAACAGAGGCTATTAATTAAAACTGCCATGTTTTGTCAGACTTTTGTCATACTCCCTAGATAATTCAGTCTTAGGCATTTCAAGCAGCTTCAATGGGAACATGACCAAACCTTTTAATTTCCCCCCTAAATTCTACAACTCTCTTTCTAAGAAAGAGGGTTTATTCCCGCAGTAATGACCCTTTGCATTTTGGGGGGGTCAGCACCACTCAGTGCTGCGTTAAGGAGTGCCCGGGTTTGCACTGACTCCTGGGAGCAGCTCTGCAAAGGTTCTGGTACTAACTCCCCACCCTCATGGAGGTTACAGAGGATAATGCCACAAGTTTTGCAGGAATAAAGAGCCTTTTTCTTGCTTTTCTAAGGAGGATCTATGCTAGAGTAAGCAAACAAAAATTGGACCCGATTTCACATCCCTCTGCTCCCACAGCTATCCTCACTGAAGTCAGTAACTCGGCTCATGGGGACATACGACATGGTATAATGACTCTTAGCTATTCATTCTTAAAGGAGAAGTGTTATTTTTGCATGTAACTACGACCTATTTTTTAACTTTGCTATATATATGAATTTACTCTTCATAGCACATCTATGAATCCTTTGAAATGCATGTGATGCAGAGCAAATGATCGGACCTCAGGGGCATATTTAGAAAATGCCAGTTTTGTTTATTTTACATGTTTATAATTGTCTCTGGCCGTATTATCATTGATGATTTTTCACAGTAGCTTTAATGTTGGTTTGTCTGGATATTCAACATCACTAAAAAGTGCTTAAAATATCAAACGCAGGAACAGTTGTATGTTTTTGCTCACTACTACAGCCTAATACAGATTTGAACTATGAGCCATCTTGTTACAGCTTCCGAAATCAAAGTAAAGCTAGACAATTTATAGCGTAGCACAAACATATCCTGTAAAGATACAGAAGTATCTTTCATGAATCCATAGCATGCAAATGGATGTACCTTATAATGTTTTCTCATTGTTTCAAAGGCATTTGAAAATAAAATTGTTTGGGTTGAGAGATTGGTTTGGGATGAGATAATAACCTGTAGTCGTAATGAACAGGTCTTTTATTATGCTGCTTGCTTTCTAAATTATCCTCATCTGAGCTTCTCCTTAAACATTTAATTATCTCTGCTCCTCTCCACTCCCTAGACTTCTCTAGTCAGCAAGGACCCAACTGGGTTAGTAAGTGGATTCTTATGGAAATAGAGAAACTCTGTTGCTGGAACAGAAACAGCTTTTCATTCCCTGTAGTTATACCATACAATTTTATGTATTTTATTTTTCTGTAAGAGATTATTCTATTTATTGTAGCTGAAGTAATACTAATAAATAATTTATAAGCACAATGTGTACATATTATAATTCTATTTATTTATTTGCTTGTAGAGCTTTTTACCCAGCCTCACCGGAGGAAGGAAACTGATATAAAGAAAATCCAGAATAAGATATTGTTTCAACTGGAAAAGGATCATCAAGCTGTAACAACCCATACTGAGGCAGACTGTTCCACCCAAGCTCAACCCCAGCTGGGAGCACACAGCCCTTCTGCAAGGTCAGCTCAGACAAATGGCATTTCACCACTGTTCACTCATGCAGAAGGTGGTGCAACAAAACTGACTTTCCTGTGTGCCTCCCCTGCTTTACCCAATCCTGGAACATCCCCTGTGCACCAGTAGCAGGGAGCTCGCTCTGGCACATTCTTGGTGGAAGCTCTCTCTGCACATTAGAATTAATATAATTAATTATATTAATTAATAGGATTAGTCAGGGATCATAATACTCTTACATAGTATAAGTGATTGCTACCAAGGAGTCTACACCTAAATGCCCCTACCCTAAATGCTGTTGAAGGTATCCTTTGAGCACAACAGGAACCTCAGCACCCTTCTCTCAACTACCTATGCTGTAGACAGCTAGAGTTAGACAAGCTACAGTCAAGTAAATTCTACCTTTCAAGTCCAGTTTATGCTGCCTGAGCACCCAGTTTTATAGGAGAAAATGAGGATATATGATTAGAGGTTAATACTGACTTCTCACTGTCCTAGACAGTGATAGCAATTATTTTGTATGGACAGCTTGTTCCTTCCATGTGTTTCTCAGAGATGGATCCTCTTCAGAAAACTACTCCCTGCCCAAACAGAACAAAGGGCTATGTCATCTTCTTCAGGAGCAACCCCTGTTCAACTAGGATGCCACAAATTTGCCTCTGGGGCCAACCTGAGCTGCAGTAGAGCATGGAGAAGGCTGGTTTCAGGTAAGACAGCACATGCAGTTTGCACACTCGTGAGGCTGCTGACTGCAGCCTTCCATGTGGAATTCACACCAGGAATGAATGCATTCCAAAGGAAATTCATAGGGCACCTTCCACAGGGGCTCCCATGGCTGCACAGAGGCAGCTATGGAGGCAGGTAACTGGCATCTTGGACGTTCAAGAGGATTTTCCCACAGCTCACCTGGATTCAGGTGGTAGTCACTAGAGACTCCCTTGCCCATAACACTTTTTCTTCTGAGTTGTCCTCTGCAGTAACTAACATGGTAGGCAAGTTTTCTTTTCTTGGTCCCTTCTCATGGGCCTGCCCAGGGAATGAGGGACTCTGATCCACCTTTGGGCCACCTCTCATGTCAGAGTTAGCCCACCTGAGGAGCTTGCTTTTATTCTTGATGCAATGGTGGCATCTCGTAAGACCACTTGCTGTTAATTTCTGCATTGCATGATGCAGTGTAAGAGCTAAGTATACTGTTGAATTACAAAGTGGTGTGAATAAGAGCACCTGCCAATGTCTGCATATATATGAGGTCAATAGGTTTACATTCCTTCAGGTCAGAAAACAGAACAAGTGTGAGCTCATCCCCATGCCAGTTTCTCCACATTACAAAGTCACCACAAGACGTGACGACGCATTGTTCCTGCTCCAGGAGGATGGGAATGAGGGCTTGTCTGCACCACTTGGAAGAACAAACTGGAAGGAACAAACACACACAAGCAATCTCAAGGTAAGAATGCAGTGGAGAACAAGCACATTGTTTTTTCCATAGCATGAAACAGCCGAGCTCACAGTATATACCTCCAAAAAAACTTAAGTCCCTGGTCTTTACTATAGTTTTACCGTAGTCATTCATGCTCCTTAGTAAAACCATACCATATTTATGAGGGATTGCAAGATCTTAGTGACCACATTTGCATGGTGTTTTCCCATCTGGTGGGCCACTTTAAAGTGATGTATTCGATCTCGTATCCAGCCCTGATGATCAGCAAGGGAGAGGAAAGCAGAATAGTGGCAGGCAGCTATGCAAAATCTCCACAGAGGAATCATATTTTCCCACTTCTCATTTGTTATTCTGTGTGGTAATGTATTAATTCCTTAACTAAACTCTTTTGATTATTTTTATAACCCTTACTGATGTCATTCTGAATATTACTGTTATCCTTATAAATACACAATCCCCTTTCTGAAGAAATTTTAGCCATCAACGGAACTGAAAATAAAATCAGGCCTTGGATGAAAGCTACACTATATATCCCTAAGGCTTATAAGTTTGGTCTGGTCCAAGGTATAACTACATGTCCCCAAAATGAATATAATTCTGATGGGTTTCATATGTTTCTTAGACAGAACTAGACAATTTTAGAGGCATACATATGTGTGCAAAACAAAGTTATGGTTATAAAGACATGTCCGGGGTTAAGGAAACAAGTGTTGTATCATACAGAGGTTTACATTAAGGATAGGAATTGCTCAGAATTGGTAAGGGTAAAGCATACCTTTCAATTTTATTCACTTTGGCAATATCCAAAGGATCAGACTCCATCTAGCACACCTTTTCTCTCTGTAAGCAAGCTTGCTGCAATATAATCTGCCTAGAGTAGAAACAGCCCTGCACCTAGCTCTGAGTCTGGCCAGGGTGTACCCAGCTCTGACGGGCAGCAAACTGGCAAGCTGATGTTGGCGTGGAGCTTGTCCCCAGCAGCGGACTCTGCTGTGTGTACCTGTATGGACAGCCACACTGTAATAGCTAACGGAGAAATTTTTCTGCTGCAAGCACACTGTAAGGCCAACATATGCATGTGTCTGTCGGAGGCAAGAGTAGGCAACAGGCAAGAGGGGCTGTAACATCGGCACTGTCAGGACTGAGTTGTCATGTTTATTGGAATGCAAAGCCACTGGACAATGTCTTAAAGGCTTGGATGGTCTTGATCCTAGAACAAGGAATGCATCCATTCTCCTCCAATTTAATACAAAAACATTGGACTCTCCTTAAGCACGCCACGTGTGAGAGGTGAAATTAATGTTGGTGAATAGCAGACATGCCTCTGACACCCATTTGGGTCATGTTTCATTGCCGAAGGATTGCCTTCATAGAGACTGCCACTGATTATATGTTCAGGACCTATTCTCCATGCTTAGAGATAGTTTCCTACTTCTTTTTTTCAAAAGTTACAGAAATTCAATTTACTTGCTACCTTTGGACCCAGCCCTGTAAATCTTGCTCCTATGAATAAGCCTTATTCATGAACATTCTCATGTCATGAGAAAAAGCTTTTAGGGAATTGTGTTTTGTAAGTGCTAGTGAAAAGCTAAGCTAGATAGTACCTAGATAAGACAGTGATGAATACATGATAATCAGTTTTTTGTATTTATGGCCAGATCCTAACATGCACAAAATGACCATACATATTGAGTAACAGACAAATGAAGAAGTCAGTTTCTGAAGACTTACTTGGATAACACAATTATTCTTTTCGATGCATAAAACTTGAATAGGGCTCTGGGAATTAGCAACATAAAAATAGTGATGACTTTAAGATGCTCTCCAAACAAGAAATTGAGGAAGTCTTTAGAGAGGTCTTGTGGTGAACTTGATAAATCTTTCCACAGTTTTTAATTCTGGGTATTAGTTATTTCATAATCTACAGTGCTTACTTGGCAACTGCTACAGACTATTGAATAAACTATCATGACAACATACAGCTTTTGCCATAGGCCAGGATCATGAAACTACAGGTGGGTCATTTGTCATCCTGAATCTGCCTACGCTGTTGTTATTTTATAACAGCAGATCTCAAGACAATTAACAACGTTGGATATTCATCAACCTTATTTCGAAAATGGAGTAACTGTGATGTAATGAGATGAAGAAATTTGCTTGATATCATTGAATGAATTAGCATCCATACAAGGATTAGAACACATTTCCTTATTCCTGGTGCCATTCGTAATCCACCACACAGGAATGCCAAAACCACTTCTTATTGCCATTCACTATGTTTCAACAGACTAGGGCATCGAAGAACTAGGCATTAAATCTTCTTCACTTTTCACACTTTTTTTCCAGGAAACTCTGTTACGACTAAAAAGAGGACTTCAGCAGCTGCAGAAAAAAGCCCACGATGTGTGCTCTTTCACCATGTAGTTCCTTCCACAGGTCTACCCCTCCCTTCCCTCACTGTCCTCCTGAAGAACCGTGAGTCCAACCAAGTGTTAAGGCCTGCAGTGACATTGCTATGACAGATTTTTGCAGTTCTTGACCCTTGGAGGAACATGTAGCCAACACAGCCATGATACAAGGCATTTCTCTGGCTCACAGACCTATGAGGAGCCACAGACTCCAGTTTGTTCTGCGTGACATTACCACCACCACCGTTGCTCCTGCCACCACCACAGCCACTAGAGACAAAGAAATGCCTGGCATTATTTTTCTGATTTGTACCTAGGGACATAGGAAACGGAAAAAACCTGGCTGACTGCAGTGGCACAAAGTAAGGCCCTGGGTTGAGGCGTGCTGACAAAAGGCTATCGCTGTCTGCAGACAAGAGTGAGGAGAACGTAGCACAAACCTCCCCTGAGAGAGAGAGAGATATCTCTGTTCTAGGATCACAGGATAACCCCAGTTGGAAGGGACTTTGGGAGGTGTCTAGTCTAACCTGCTACTCAAAGTAGGGCCAGCTACGGGGTCAGAAGGGGGCACGCGGGTCTTCATCCAGGTTGGTCTTGAGAACGTGGACAGGCGGTGACTGCAAACGGGCCACCTGCTCTACTGCTCTGACTGTCCTAAGCTGAAAGTTTCCCCTCATACCCAGTCTGAATCGATGTTGTTTCAGCCTATGCCTGTTGTGTCCCACCTTCCTACCACACAACACTGAAGAACCTGGTGCCATCTTCTCAATAACCTCCTTGTCTGTCCTGGAGGGCTGTCATTAGGTCCCCTTGAAACTTTCTCTTCTCCAGGTCCCTCAGCCTCTCCCCACAGTGCGAGTGCTCCAGCCCCATGACCATCTTGGTGGCCTTCTGCTGAACTCACTCCAGTTTATGGGTGTCTTTTCTGTACTGGGGGAGGCCAAAAGGAATGCTGAGCAGAGAGGGATAATCACTTCCCTTGACCAACTGCTGTGCTGCTGCTAACCTAGCCCAGGATGCTGCTGGCACCCTTGCTGCCAGGGCAGGCAGGGGGCTCGCATCCAGCTTGCTGTCCACCAGACTCCAGGGCCTTTCCAGCGGAGCTTCTCCCCACGCAGTTGGTCCCCAGCCTGCACCGCCGGTGGGCTTCTTCCCTTCCAGGTACAGGATTTTGCATTTGTTCTTGTTGAATTTCTTAAGGGCCATTGCTTCAGCCTCAGTATCTCTGAGTGGCAGCTCTGCACATTTTTTCCAGTGATAATGATTCAGATTGTGGCTTATTGCAACAGGAATCCTTCAAGCACAAAGAATATACCTTGTTTGAAGGGTGGCTTTGCTTGAATAAGGACTGTTGTTACTTAGCTTAGACTATCATGGCATTTTAAGGACTGAAATTCAGTCTTCAAAAGCTCATGCAAATTCAAGACAAGGATCGCATTTATGCAGAGATGATTCTACATAGAGAAGTCTGGGTTTTGGTAGTCCTTTTAAGCTTCAGGAAGCCACTGAGAAGAATAAAATAAGAATATGCAGCCATGATGTTTTTATGACATTTCCTTTCTTGGGCCTTTTTTAGGGTGGGTAATCAAATCTTTGGTGGGTAGTTGGCATATGGTTAAAAAAATTGTGGTGGAAAATGTAAATATAGGAAATCGAAGCAACCGATATGCAAATCCAATAATTTTCATGGATACCCACCGGGTACTTCTCAGGTCCTCTGTTTTACCAGAAGTTAATTTTTACAGAGTCAGACTGCACACAATTTCTGTATTACTTCCACTTGATAGTGCAATTGTTCCAGATAGATAGATACCAGTGCAATTAAGAACAAGGTTCTTCTTGCATAATATTTACTGAATTTGGAAGCAAACTTGACATCAAATTTCTTTGCTTCTGTTGTTTTCTTCTAAGCACCTATACAATGCACTATTGTAAATTTTTAAAAAACTAATACTCACAAAATTTATGAAGAAAAACATTGCTGAATTACTCTTTTCTTCTTGTTTTATAACCTGTGAAAATAAGCTCATAAAACTCTAACTTCTGTGCCTTCCAAGCTGTTCTGATACTTTTACTTTGCAACACAGCATGGAGGAAACTGCGGAGAAGTGCTTTCAAGTTTACTTATTATCAGAGCTGTGATGTGAGCCTGTAATTCAGGTTCTGTGTCATCTGGGAAAAAACTGTAGAATGCCCATCTCTGCCCCCTGAACCCACCCAGATGTGGTATCATATTCTGAGCGCTTTAATCATTAAAACTTTTTGGTTTTATTTGAATTAGCATACTATCTAGATAGATTCCTTACAGACCAGAACGTTACTATGCTATATGTTACCCAGCCTTTTCTGCTCTGTATTTGTAGATCCCCGAATGGCTTAATTTACCACGTTATTTCCTATAAATATAACTTCAAAATAAAGGAAGAAGAATTGTCCTGCAGTCATGATCCTACCATCAACACTCTGTCATAAAGCTTTTTCTTTTACAGTTGGGTGGGCTAGTGCCAGTAAATACTGCAGAGAGGAATTTGTCCAGGCTGGAATGAGGGCCCGTGGGGACTGTGCGGGTGTGGCTTTTCATTTTAGTATTTCAGCAAGACGAGGCTGAAAGGTATTAAGTCTAATGATTTACGAAGCGAAAACAGGGTTACAGGGTTCCTATCTACGTGCAACTGTATATGAGTCATGGAAGGAAGTAATACACGTTACACATTCTACAGGGTAAAGTCATACAAGCTTGTCACTTGGGGTTTCTTTATACATAACGCAAGTCCCTGTCAGGTTCCTATTACTGACTTTATTTCACGTCCCATAGCTTGTCTTTGTGAATACTGGCAAAAGCAAAATCCCAGATCTAACTACTGTTTTCAGTTATGCTGATGTGACCTAAATGCACATTCTTATGTAAAATATCTAGCAATCTGCTAGGAAGACAGAAGACTTTGGCTTGCAGTCCTCAAAGTGCTGTGCTTGAGAACTTTGATGACCAAGCACTAGACCACCAGCTCTGGGAAGCCACTGCAGCTCCATGCAAGTCAGCAGCACTGACTCCGTGGGGAATCTTACACCGTGAACCTAGCAAATTTCATCCTGCTGCCGCACATGCAAAGGGGGAAGCAGGAATAAGAAAGCAAATGCGATAGAGAAAGATATAAACAGAAAATGTGGGAGGGAACTGAAAGCATCTCCCTTCTTGCACAACTTTATCTCCCACTTTCCAAGTTTCTGCTCTGCATCACCTCTGTTATGAGCAGAACCTTGTTTCCCTTCTTGTCTGAGAACACTCCAAGAAGTCTAGCTCAAAAATCCTTTAGTAATTTAACACTCAAAAATCACTTTTCCTCCCATATCCAATGTAGTGTCAATGCATCTGCAAAAATACAGATGCAGAAACAACAGACTAGTGCAACATATATTATACAAGGCACATATATGCTCAAGATGGTTTACACAACGAGCTGTTTAGTGTTCACAGTAGAAGGCAGGAGATCAAGAAGTCCTAAATTTTAATTTTACTTTGGGTGCTGACTTGGTCTGCAGCTTTGAGTGAATCATTTGCAATTTAGGTTTCAGTTGTATTACCTGAAAAAAATTGGGAGATATTATTTATAAGCCTTGTAGAACTTCCAGGAAATTCCCCTAAAATCCACCTGTTAATTAACATTTCAACAGCAGCTGAAATGTCTCTGCATACCATTCATAGAAGGAACACTATAGAAACAGACAGTACATGATACAGAAGACATGGCATATTTCTTTTAACAACTGGGTGTATGATAGTGTTGAAGGCCTGGTTCTGTAAAGTACACTGGAAGAAAAGTGGGTATTTTCTTAGGTGTCAAGCTGTAGACTAAGATATTTGAATATGTCAGCATTCTTGAAAAGAGTCATTTCAGATAAATTATTATGTGTATACTGTCATGCTAATTTGAACAGCATGCCTGCATGCACATTTTAACTTTAAAAAAATCTGAACCCCCTTTCTGCTTACTTGCACGTACATTGATATTGCTTAACCTTCATATTCTTACAGAACTCACCATGAACTTTCCCACATGCTAAATCTGTCATACTATATATTTACTTACTATTATAGAAGTCTTTTACCACATGAGTAAATACCGAAATATTTACACAGGTTAACCGTGATATTGGTCTACATAGAATAAAAATACAGTTCCACTGCACTGTTGTTCTGTATTTCAGCATCATACTTCCACCATCATCTTTGTCTCCTCCAGTTTGTTCTGACCTATGTGTACTCATCAAGACCTTGATGATATGATAATCTTTCAACCGGAGCAGACTATGACTGGACAGTTGCCCCTAGGAAGAAACCCAGGAAGAAACTCTGTTTCACTGAAGCACAATATAGCCATCAGACGAAGAATTACGCCCTGTGCGTCTTTCACTGAAGGGAACTGCTTGCCATAGTCACCCTCAGCCAAGGTAGAAGAGAGGAGGAGCATGCCCACCATCTCCCTGTCATTGCTGGCAAGGCGAGCCTCCAAGCTGAAACAGCACAAGGGCCACCCACACTCTGACAGTAACATTTTCTCATAGCCGACATCCCTTCCTTCAGAAAACTTCCATTTATAGTTCACATTTTGTGCTCATCTTGTTTTGCATTGGTTTACACTTACCAGCATTCAGTTAGCATCTCTAAATAGGAAGGACTATCGGGTAAGGGCCATGCGACTTGCAGGCAAACTTTCCCATCAAGGTGTTTGAGATCTGGAGGACTGCTGCAGACCTTCTTTCAGAATTTTGCTTGATCCACTGTATAGCATTGTGCAACCTGCAATTCTGTAACAGAGAACAATATTGATCTCACTTACCCTCTCTGCCCTTTGTTAGTGGCACCAGATGAGGAGACAAAAAAATCAGCTCCAAGATAATTAGATGGAGATATGTCGTAAAACTTAAAAAAAAGGAGGATCTTTGATCTAGACAGTGCCTAATTCATAGTAAGATATGCAATCTTCCAAGCACCTCACTAAGGGGAAAAAAGTAAGAAACTGAATGGCTGTTATATGGTCATCATAACGCAAACTGGAGGTGCTAATGCTGAAAGACTAGGAAATTCAGAAATAAACTTTTCCCTTTTCCTTCAACTGATCTTATTTTTGTATGACTATATCATCTAAAAATTATGTATGACTTAATGCTAAAAAAAAGCCAAAGCCTCCGATACTGGAGAGGCCACAATAAAACTGCTTACAAGCTGAATTAGTCATAACGTACATTACTGTGTGCTGTTGAAGTGAGTTATCTGCAGAGTGCAAGTATCGGCCAGTACAACCAAATACTATTGTCTAAGGAGGGAAATCTACATCACTCCTGGTCTTCAATAATCAAACCTTGTCTACTACTTAAGTAGAGGAGATGATTTTTTTTTCCCATTTTCAAATATTATATAAAAACTGAAAAAGGAAACAAATGAAAAATACAGGCCAAATTTGTGTTGACCCAGAATAGGGTTATTCAAGTGGTAGAATAACTCCAAAAGCATTTTAGAACCATTCTCAGGGGAACCACGCATATGTGAGTTGAAATTTTCATTGTCTCCAAAGAGGAAGGGAGAAAAGGTGAAAAAAAGAGAGGTGAATAGACAAGTGTAAGACTTACTAATTCAGGGAGAAATTGGAGATATTGGGTAATATGGCAATTAATAATTGCCAGCTATCTCATTTTATTAGGGTGGCTCATTCTCAAATGAATGCATATTATCTTTACAGGTTTGTGACCACAATGTTGAAGTAAAAGGAAATCTTGCAATTCAGTTAGAGAGGGATTCACCTATATATTTTCTATTAATTTTCCAAACCATGTTCATTTTTAATACAAATGCATCTGACACCTTTTCTAGTATTTGGAAGAGTATTAAAAGAACCAGTCATAACAATTTGATGGCTGCGACTTCAGGCAGCGCCCAGAGAGATATTTAATCTCTGCGTCATCTGCTGCCAAAACCAAACCATAGCACAATGCCGCAGTATGGGAAAGGCAATAAGAATCCATTATCCTCACTGCAGTTCCAGCAATTCTTATTACATGTTATTTTTGAGACATTGCTAAAACTTGCTAAATGCTTGCTGACACCTAGTTCCAAATCAGATTTTGATGGAAATTCTGCTTGAACAAGGATTTCAAGCTTGATTCCTGCATTTCATGTATGCCTGCTAGTATTAATTTCAGTTACCCAACTTACTTTTTCAGTAGAGAGCAATACAACTTCAAGACTTATTTCCATGTGATAGTTGCACTGTTCAGTAAATTTATCCACAAATAAGGAAGCCATACTGTTGTTTCTAATTCTGTCACTAACTAAACAACTATATAAGAACTGCGCTTTTAGATCACAGAACTACTTTTTTTTGTAGTATCAATAAACATATTTGTTTTTCCTAACCAAAATTTGTTTGTTTCTTTTTTTATGGCTTTGTATGTCATACTACAGCAAAACAGCAACTTCCTGTTTTGAAAAGGAAGGACAACAATTAATTTTCTTATACATCAACACAGAATTGCTACTAATAAAATGGCCTAGCCCTTAATTTTGTTTACTACAGCAAGGCAACCACTAAGAAAAAATATGCTCAGTGACAAAGATTTGGCAAGCCAGAAACCATATTTTTTCCATGTTCTCAGCACATTAATATTTACTTTTTGCAACCATTAATGTAAGGTAAGTTCTGTTGATATAAATGGAATATAGAATTAACAGCTGTACCTGAGACTCACTGCATGATTAAATAAAACCTTGTTAAGCAGAAGGGGAAACAATAGTCGCTTGTTAGAATAAACTAAACTAAAATGCCTGCCTTTTTGCAATAGAATAGCATGGTCTGACACTAAAAAGCACTGAAGGTGAATCCATGGTTTTCTTATTAGGATTACTCTCATGAGTGGGGAACAAATGTTTCTTTCTGACAAATATTTTCTCCATTCTCTCGTATAATGTACTTGCTCATGATCACAGAAGCCAGTGTAAAATGGACTCATATGCTCCTGTCTTGTTGACAGCAGCTACAAAAGAAAGCCAGTTACCACTTTTCCAACTAGCACTTTATATCTGTTTTAGAACTACTGTAAATGCTAATGTGCGGGGAAACAGAGAGAGTACTAAGTTAGGGGACTAGTTCTGGTAGCATAAAGGTGAAATGCTGTTTTCTTATGGGATGCTTCTTGACAACGCTGAACCAGACAGTGCTTTTCTGGCTGCCCTTTGATTGGGTTCCTGATAAAAGCCTGCTACAAGCGCTCTCTGTGACCTTCCAGCCGAGCTTCTGAGATCTGCAACTACTGTTTTGGGAACAGCAATAGCTAACAGAAATAGGTTTTTTACTGCATTTCACACAAAAGGAAGAGTGTTAGGAACAACAGCAGTGGCAATAATAGCAGGGCAGGTGTGTCAAGGCGGGGAAGACTCCCTGTGGACCCATCCTAATTACACTAACCTCACGTTTCTGATACTGCTGCTGTTCTTTCTGGCCTCTGTACTGATGTTACAAGGACATTTGGTCAGCTGGCAGCACTGGGAGACGGGACATGGGTGCCTAGGTGCGCGTTGCACAGGTCAGCGCTACTAACGGTAACATTACTACCAGATTTCCCTCGAGATAACGCCAAAGATCTAACTCCGCTCTTTCTGTTTTGTATCTACTGCATATAATGTGTATGTCCTTCCACGCTTAAACTTGGCTGCTGTGATGTCACATTTGCTGCAGAGCAATGCTAACGTTGTGCAGCCCATCTACCAGTTCACTTCAGATGCTGTCAAATTCATTCAAACATCAGCAAGAGTCTGATTGTGGTTGGAAAAAAAAACCCAACAACCATCCCTCTCTTTCTGTAAGAGGGAGTCACCAAGTCCTGACTACTCCCCACAGAGACCACAGCTTGTCTTCTTGGAGGCCACTGTGTGTCGATAGCCTTAAATGATTTTCAGATGCCTCAACAGAATATAACTCCCTGAAGAAAAATACCCTATGGTCTTAACTTGCAAACTTTACAAGCTAATTTTTATCCGTACAGAATGACTTATTTATAGTGCAACTGAGAAGAAAAAACCTCCTCCAAATGAAAATGCTTAGTGTATCACTGCTTTTGCAATGTATTACTAATGCGTTTCCACACCATTTAACACCTTCAGGACAATTCCACTGATAAAACTCCTAATGCAGAATCTGTTAGGGCTTGCCATGAAATAGGTGATTATTATGGAAATCTTAGTAGTGATTTTTTTTAAAAAGTATTGTGATATTTTTCATTTAACCCAGAAGTAAGTTTGTACCACTTCCATCAGTTTACTCCGACAAGCCTCGTAATACTCACTTCCCAAATGTTCTGTTTTCTCATTTTTCTCAGGCACCCAAGGCAGAACTCTGAAAGTGTTTTGAATTTGCACACACGGAAATATACTGAGATCACTTCTTCAGCATTAATGATGAAGGACAACAAATTGTGCCTGTTCTTTTAAGCAAGTTTATAATGAAGGTGTTCCATTATAAAATAATACTAATTACAATACAAAATGCAGGTCATCATAAACAACTATTGCTTGTCTACTTCTAACACTTTTATTTTTGCTGAGTAATCTCTCCATTTCACTGACAATTCTATTTCAGTGGATTTCAGTGGAACTACCTATGTAAGTTTTAAAACAAAATTAACAGCAGAAAAACTGAGACTTATGTGAACAGAATTTAGGTTTATATTCGCCACATCCTTTTAGTGTCTGACAGCATGAGTGTTTCAGTAGGTGCAAAGTCACAGGCTTTTGTAGTACCTATACAGTCTGACAACAAAAGCAGGAATTAGTCACAGAAGCATTACTTTTTTTGATATATATTTTGTATACAGCTTCCATTTGGAGCCAGAGAATCCATTTAATCCACTATCCACTACAAAACCAATATTTGTGCTTTTGTAGAAAAGTTGCAGCTATTGCAGAATGTAAGTCTTATGTAGCGTGTTTATGCAAAAAAGGCCAGGGAACTAATTTTGGCTAATCAGTATCCCACATAATATGGTAGCAATAGACCTGTCAAAAATTACTCAGAACCTAAATACACAGAAGTTCCCCCACACCTTTATTTATCTAGCTCTAATCTTTGCTCTTGAATGCATGCTTAACCAGTAAAAAGGGGAAGAAAAGTCACTGCACTTGTTGAAGTGAAATGTGAGGGGCATAGATACAGGTTCACCTTTGAACCCAAGTATCTCGCATACTTGAACCACATGAATGTTGTCTCAGCTAGTTACAGAGCACAGACATCACCATTCCAAACAATCAGGACACCCTGGAAAGTCTATTTAAGTAGGCCATCTAAATATTATTATTACAGAATTACAATCACTGTAACGTCTACTCTGTAACTGCTCTCCCATTTTAAAAATAGACAATCTTTCTACTCCACACTTCCTCTTACACTACAAATATTACATAAGGACCTACACTTTAGGAACTGCAAACTGATCTGTAAGTATAGATCAAGTGGTGCCACAGGTTACTTAACGTATCTGACTAGCTATCTGAAATTTGTGTACATTCCCTTTTTGCTTAGACAACATCCAATGTTAATTAAAAAAAACAAATGCCCTGCCATTATTCATGCTTTTAACACTGAGATAACTGATATAGCTGGGAAAAAAACCAAAATAGTTGTTTTTACACAAAGTAAAGTAATTACTGTCCAAAGAAGAATTATTCAGGAAAACGAGCAACAGAGATTCCAGGAAATCTAGCAATGAATTATAGAAATGTCCCATTAAAATACACTCATGCCAAACTGAAAGATTTAAGACATACAAAGTCTATCAAAGAGATGTGGATTTTCTCCACTATTGATATTAGTCTTTACTCCATATGAGTTTGAAATATATGAAAGAATATGCTTCTGAACTCCATGTAAGATATCTGAAACCATTCGCATTGTTCTTTCAACTAGGTTAAATGAAACCTGATCTGGATTCCACTTGATCATGAGACTGGAATGCTGAAAATGCTGTAATCTATTTATATATCAAATTGAAGAAATTTTGTGTCTTTAAATTTCATTGCATTCCAGTGTATTAACTAAATACCGACAGTTTACAAACTGTTTCATGTTCAGACTGGGAAAGAAAAGACAGACCAACCTGACTTATTTATCCTAAAGCCAGGATTTACTTACTTGCTTTTAAACTATGGACCAAACCCAGGTCTGCTCTATGCCTTCCCTAAAAGTGTTGTTGTTGCAGCAATAAATCATTGCTAGTGCCAACACATGGTAGTTGCCTTATAATGACCTTCAAAATACATACATTTTTTCAGCATCAGGAACATACTACAATCCCAAACTGGATTTGCAGCTCAGATTTGACTTACACTTCTCTTCTTTCTGCCTCTAAACCACAAATGATTCAGAATACAGCGGAGTGAGGCAGAGAACAACTATTTAAATGAGAACAGCCAAATCAAACAGATGAAAACCACGCAGGGGCTTATACAGCCCAGAAGTAATTGACAATAACTAGTCCATAAACAGACAAACTCAGACTCCCCATGTGAAACAGCACTCATTAGGCAACTGTTCCATATAATGCTGTAATTTCCCTAAATTATTTATATAATTCCTTAGGTGTGCACAATGGTCTTTGACGTGTTATGCTGAATAGAGGAAAAGTCCTGCCTCGGACTGGTCCTAATCAAACAGCACAATCAGTTGCAGCATGAGATAGTATGGAAAAAGTAAAGGTACCCATCATGAAGAAGAGCCTATTATGCTAAAGACCTGTCTGTTGATCTGTACGATTGTTCATCTTACATTTTAATGTATCTCAGTTAAGCGAAACGCAGCTCCCACTGACATTTAATGGGTTTTACCGTTGACTTGGAAGGGGTCAGATCAGGCTAACAACAACTGATGAGATTTCATAACATTTAATAATTTCTATTTGCACTTTAAATATGTTTCCATGTGTGTAACAGTTTCTATTCATTCTTAGTTGTTGGTCATATTAATTTTTTTTCATTAGTTGTTGGATTTAGTGCCTATTATTTTCCATATAGAAGACAATGAACACTGCAAAGGCAAAAAAGAGCAATTTTGTTAGGGTCAGGGAAAGAGGAAATTTCCATGCTTTTTGTCACATGAGACTTTAAGAAGAGCCTAGAGCTAAATCCTGCAGCTACTATTTGCTGGTTCTCTTGATAGTTAGTGGCCTTTATAAATGCAAAAATCCTACTTAGACATTCAAGTAACTAATTTGCCCTTTTCTACTCCCTTCTTCCCTCCAGCAGTCTGTAAACTGGAATTTGTCTTCCAGGTCTTGCAGTCAATGTCTTGCAGCTTGAAATTCAAAAGGACTTGAAATTCAAAAGGACTTGAAATTCAAATTACCATTGCATCTCAGTCCGGTTTGAGATCATTTGTGGTAATTTAGAAGATGTGTGTGCCTGTGTAGGCTCCGTAAGTGTTTAGGGTTTTTAATGTGCAGCTTTTATGACTTTTTGAATGATACACAGATTTAAGTTATGATCAGTGGGAAGAACCATCTTTTGCCTATTTAAAATCATATAAACAAGCAAAGAGAACATTTTAATACCATTTTTCACTGGATACATACATACAGTCAGTGTTCGAGTCGTTAGAGCTTACACTCTAGAGGAGCTTCTTTTTTGGTCTTCTATCATCTGTGATATCATTTCTGCTCTCTCAGTCTCTGAGGCTGAAAGATTTTGTGAAAGATACACCTCTTTTGTATGACTGGTGCATGATCCTTAAATGCCAAGATATGTAAATTCACCTGCAGTCCCCAAACAGCAGAACCACAAGTGCGGAAAGCTGCTAATACCTCTCATTGCTACTGAAACTGCGTCAAGGCATGCTCCTAGTGAAATCTGTAATGGTAGAAGGTGATGGAGAAAGAGTGGAAGAATTACACAAAACTCTGTCACATGACATAGCAGCATTGAAGAGGAGTCTGCTGCCCTCACCACTGCCTACTAAATCTGTCCTTGCCAGATCTCGAAAAAACAGGAACACGCGCACATACACACAGAAGCCACGAGAGTCCATTACAGTTGACAATGACAGAAACACCAACAGGAGTCATGTGAGAATTTCTTTTAAATAACTGTGGCAATTGTTTTTCTTGAAGGCAAAAAAAGGAATATATACATGCTTGACACTTAAACAAAAATTTCAGTATGTTTGTACCCAACATACTAGAATATTGTTCAGCACTAATTCAACCTTGCAAAAACATTATCAGTGTAATGTTGCCAAGGCCATTGTGTGGATTATTTGTGTATATCTTGGCTAACTTGGCCATGGGCTGTAGCAATTTTTATACTTGACTTTTCCAAAACTTTTCTGGTTTGTTAGTGAATCAGTTTATCTTGTTCATTCTTGTTCTTCATCCTTTCCCTATTTTACCTTTTATTAATTTCCCTTTCTCCTTTGCTAAATGGCAGACAAATAGCCCATTCCTCATTACATTTTAGGTTACGTTCAAATATTCATATATACACAGTTCCATGAATGGAGGGTTTAGTAAATGACTGTCTCAATCTGTGATTTAGAATTTTATAATTTCAAATGTTAATTTATTCTGAACAACAACAGTGGCAAATCAATGGATGCTAAAATAGAACCTTTGCTATTTTAAATTTCAGACCTATTAGAAGACCAGTCTACCCTACTAACACATATTTTCATACAATAAAATAATGCATTAGTTGCATGAAAATGAGAAGAAAATAACTTTTCATTTTGGTTTACTGCACTGTCAGGAAAAACATCTGTTCTTACAGCTTAGCAGCCTGCTGTTCAACAGCCTACTGGTAGCTGTTCAATGTTGAAAAAAGTGTTATCCTATCTGTTATGGGTCTGCGTACCTGTATGATGGCAAAGAACTTCATCCCACTAATTATGTATCAGTCTTCTTCCTATAATAATTTTGAAAGATCACTTATAGGGGTAGGTCTAGTAAAATAACTTCTGCCTCTGTTTTTAAGGCTCCCTTGCATGTTTTTAATATGTCACTTCTTGAGGGAGACCTTTTTGATTTCACATTTTACTGAGATGAAATACCACACACAAATTCCATAGTCAATCGATAAGACTCTTCATAACTACATCATATCATTGTATATTTAAAATGTACTATTTTCAAGCAAAGAAAATGTTAAATATTACAGTTTGGGGGAGATTGTGCCACCTTTGCTCATGATAAACAGTCCTCCACAGAACGACTTATTGACTGAGAAGTATTTGTTGGATTGACTCACTCTTATGTTCTGGCACCCTGCACCTTTCCACTGATATGCCTATTATTTATCTATGTGGAGATAGTGTTTTTAAAATGTATTCCTATCCCAAATGGTTTTATCATATGTTGTCCTGAATGTATTGGATTAATATGCCCAAATGTTTCCTGTTTGAAAATTAAGAAATTTTTAAGAATCCATATACAAAAGTTATCTCAAGTCTTTACTATTTCCTGTAGGTAGCTATTCCTTGCCCTTGTGAAATTTTCTCCAAAGATTATCATTGTCATTTATCGAAGATCTACGCCACATACGATCCCAGGTGCTTCACCTCCCTACAGCTTTCATACTAACCTGAAAAAAACCCCAGAACTCCTGCTGACCTCATTGGTATCTGTGGTAGAAACAATAGTGCTGTATAATATGTTGCACTATTATACATCTTCAGCCATATGACTTTCCCTTGGCTATTTAATCCACCGTTGTTGTGACTAATTTAAAAACTCCCAGACACATCCACATGCTGCCTGTTAAGATGAAACTTAACTTGCCAAAGCAGCATTGCCCTCTCTGCTCAAATACAGAGTTCCATTCTTTTATCAAATTATACTTGGTTGACTTGCAGAACAAGGAGTAATAGTTCCTGGCCTAATGGCAGGTTTAAGGTCTAACGTCTCACACCCCATGCCAAAAATACACTTTCTAACGGACATAAGGCATTTCTTGGATTGAAATACAAAGTTTTAACATTGCAATTTGGTATTAAGATGATATTACTCATTTTTAGAGATCTTGTACTGTGTACATTAGATTTCCTCCCAAACATTTGTGTATTTGAAATCATGCAGTGAACAGAGTGCAAGAAACAAAGGGCTGCCTGTTGGAGGGAGTTCATTAGGAAGTTTGGGGGATTGTCTTTATTCAAACTCTTCAAAGTCAAGGTTGGAGAGAAAAGACGAATTCTAAGAATGTACATTCGATCAGAGGGCTAAAAGATGGCAGTAAACAGAAGATAAAGAATATGCTTTATCCTCCAGTGGGTACCTGGTAGAAGCTGCTCCAGAAAGTGTTGCCTGGCAGAACTCGTGTCATATCAGGAGTGAAAACCCCTGTATACCTGGAGGAAATCCAAGAATTACAAAGGGAATTCAGATAGGAATTGAAAATCATTAAGGAGGAAAAAGGATGCTGCACAGGGAGTTCATCGTCTCCTAACATATGCAGAATGAAGAAACTCTAGAAGGCAGACTTTGAAGAATATGAGGACACGCAATAATAATGGATGAGGTAGTACAAAGAGAAACAGAATCAAAAATAATGTTCATACTAGTGTAAAAAGAAGTAGGCAGAAGATGAAGTGCCAAGGAAGATGAGAAGAAAAGCAAGTCTTGGCACGCTGTATGCACACAGACACAGAAACTAAGGATGTGACACACATAAGGAGAATTCACAAGGCACCACAGAACAGAATGCTTTACCAAAAGCTGAACAAACAGGGTATAACCTCAGATTCATGACTCGAAAGACACTACCCAGTGCATATGGTGACAGATGCAAGGGACAGTCCTCTACTCAGAGTATACCCAGAAAAGCTGGGGTTTCTTACTTGGCAGGACTTAAAACTGTGGGGCATTGACCTGAGGCTAACAGAGAAAACCCCGTTGGTTATCTTCTACATTTGGTCAAACAACGCTACCAGATTCCCACTGAATTATACCAGACCACCTTCACCAGGCTGGTGAAAAGATGGAAATGCTCAAAGAAATGGAAACTTGGGTGATCATCAGAATTCTTTCCTCCCTGAGAAGAAATGAGGAGGTGTGACAGGATAATGAAGACAGAAAGTTCAAGGAAGATGGAGGCTCTAACTGTTTGAAATACCTGATTAATGGAAGACGCTAATAACATGAACGGGCACTTACTCAAACACCTCTTGCAGAAGTTTTCTGGAATTGGTGCTAGCACAGTTGATAAGAACTTCAAAATAAAGTTGCGGGGGTGGGGGGAGGGAAGTGGAAAGGCATTTGCCAAAGACTCATGTAACTGGCATGCCTGATTTTCATGGATGAATTTACCAAGGTGGCTCATGCCAGATTAAGTCAAAACTCTTTTCTAATGTAAGTGAGTTCTTACATTGTTAATGCACTAAGTTTAATCTCTGTTGAAGCTAGAGAAGTATTTGGTATGATACTGTATTGGAAAATACTACTGAAAACAGATACAGAAGAGATGGATTAGCATGCAATATTGCAAAATAAATCAGAACTTAGCTGAACTGTTGCTTTTACAGGGAACAGTTGAACTGAAGGAAAGCTAGTAGTGGGGATCTTCCATATTTTAGAACTGGTCTTTAAAGCACTTTGTGACCTTACACAAAAAGCCAGGATGGGGTAATGGTACGGTTGCAAGGTGTGCCATTTCAAACCGGGACCAGATGATCACACAGGAAAACGCTAATAACATCGGTGGCCGGAATAATAGAAACAAGATATAATAAAAGGTTGATTTACATATTGTAGCAGGGATTTACGAAAGGTGAGCACCTGAAGACACCAAACGTAGGCTCCTTACGGTTTGGCTATGAACCACCAGCATGACGTAACCGTGGAAGAAAACCCAACAAAAGAGGATCTAGCAGGCAACACAGTGGAAGCAGACACAGCGAAAAACCCCGTTCTATGATGCGATACCAGCAGCGCCTCATCGGCACACCCGCGTGTGCAGTCCTGCTCACTTGTCTGCCAGAGGGACTGATCCAAACTGCAGATCATGCCAAGCCGGGCTGTGAGAACGACCATGGGAAATACGAGAAGTAACTCGGAATTCTGGTTACCTTCATGACCACAGAACCCTGACTAGAAATCGGCCGTGAATCAGTTCAGGCTGGAAAACACGACGATTTTAACGATTAGAGGAGCCCGTTTCTGAAGTAACTTCCCATTGTGCCGGGGCAACTGCCGTTCGCCGGGAGGAACGCCTTCTCGTCAGGCTCCACGGGCAGCCCCGGCCTGAGGAGAGCGGGCGTCCCCTCGCCCGCGCTCCTGAGGGGACGCCCGCTCTCCTCAGGCCGGGGCTGCGCGCCCAACGGCCGACGCCGGCCCGCGCGCGGCCGGGAAGGACCAAGCCGGGCGGGGCGGGGGAGGAGTGAGGGGGGTTAGCGGGCGGTGGCACATTCCAAAAGGGCCACCGCAACGCTCCGCTCCGCTCCCCCCCTCCCCTCCCCGCCCCGCCAAGCTCCGTCCGGGCGTGACGTCACCACGCCGCGGCGTCGGGAGCGGGGGCGTGGCCGCCGCCTCTTCCCAGGGTGCAGCGCAGAAGTTGAGCCCCATCTTGGGCGAGGGGAGCCGCAGTCGGAGCCCGCGCTCCCGGGGCCGGCGCAGCGCAGCGGGGCCGCCCGCTCCCGCCCGGCGAAAGGGCCGCCTCTCCTCCTCTTCCTCGCCGCCGCCGCCGCGCCGGCCCCCCCGCCCCCCGCCCCGGGAGGGGGTGGGGGGTGCGTGTTGCCCGTGGGGCTCGCCCGCGGGCTGGTTCCGAGCAGGATGCGCCTGGCGCTGGTCTCCAGGTAGAGCGCGGAGACAGGGCCGGGGGCGGGGGGGGGGGGGGGTCGGGAAGCGGCGGGGGAGACGGGGCCGCCTGGGCCTCGCCCGGCCGCCGCGGGGCCCCTCGCGTGGGCCGGGCCGGGCCGCGGGCCCGCTTCTGCGGCCGCCGAGCCCGCCCGGGGCCCGCGCCGCGCCGAGGCCGGCAGGAAGCCGCGGGGCGCTCGGCCGGTCCCGCCGCGCTCGGAGCGGGGGCTGCGGCGGGGAGGAGGAGGAGGAGGAGGAGGCCCGCGTCCCGGCCGCGGGAGGAGGGCTGCGGACGGGGAGGAAGAGGAGGAGCCCCGCCGCCCCCCGCGCGGCCCGTTGCCCGCCAGCGGGAGCGCCGCCGCGGCCCGCCCGCCCGCCGCAGGAAGCAGCCGGAGGATGTGCGGTAGCGCCGGGGGCCCGGCCGGCACGCCGTGACAGCCCGCCCCGGCACCGCGCTCGCCTCGCCCCGGCTGGCGGAGCCCCTCCCCGCGGAGGCAACATGTCCAAGATGCCGGCCAAGAAGAAGAGCTGCTTCCAGATCACCAGCGTGACCACGGCGCAGGTGGCCAGCAGCATCACCGAGGACACGGAGAGCCTGGACGACCCGGATGAGTCCCGCACCGAGGACGTGTCTTCTGAAATCTTTGATGTTTCACGAGCCACTGACTACGGCCCCGAGGACGTCTGCGAGCGGAGCTCCTCCGAGGAGACTCTCAACAATGTGGGCGAGGCCGAAACTCCTGGCAGCGTCTCTCCCAACCTCCTTTTGGACGGGCAGCTGGCTGTGGCTGCTGGTGGGGTAGCTGCGGCTCTGCCAGCTGTGGCCCCTAATGGGGGGGCCGTGCCCAAGAGCTCCGCTGTGCCCCTGCCTGCTGCTGCCCCTGGCACTGCTGTGGCAGGAGGCAGCAGTGCTCAGACCCCCTTGCCCTCCATAGGGCCTGCTGCATCTGCTGCTCCTGGGACGATGTCTCAGACAGTGGCTGCTGCATGCAGCTCGCGCTTCAGGGTGATCAAGCTGGACCATGGTACGGGGGAGCCCTACAGGCGAGGACGATGGACGTGTATGGAGTATTATGACCGGGACTCGGATGGTGGTGGTGGTGTCCTGGGCAGGACTGGAGATTGCATTAGGCACAGCAGCACCTTCGAGCAGGCTGCTCAAGAGAGGGACAGCGGCCTTGGTGCCACAGGAGGTTCCGTCGTGGTCTCGGCTGTGCCAGCATCGGCCCATGGCCCTGATTCTATAGCTGACAGTTCCCTGACTGCTGTGTCGCAGCTGTTCCAGACAGAGAAAATGAACCAGTCCTCTCTACAGCAACCTAATTTTGTCATTGGGCAACAACAGCAGCCGCAGCAACCCATAGGTGGGGCCATGCCTCAAAGTACTGCTCAGCCTATGTTTTCTGGGGCTTCGGTAGCAAATCAGCAAATGATGGTGCCACAGCAATCGCAGCCACAGGTAAATACGCAGGGTGTTGCACAGGCTGGACCCAACGGGAAAGGCATGGCACCTCCAAATGTGACAATAGGACAGCCAAGCATTCCTGTGGCACAGCAGCAGGTGCAGCAGGCAAACATACCAGTGACTCAGCCTCAACAATTTGCTTATTCTCAGTCCCAGATTCCACCAGTGCATCTACTGCCGACACAGCCTTCTGGTCAGACCGAATACATGCAGCACATGACAATTATGCAGTCTCAAGGAGCTATTCAACAGGCTACTACGGGCTCTGTTCCAAGTACTGTGGCTTCCAGCCTTCCTGTGGGCCAGGTGACCGGCCAAAATCCCTCACCTGTGGGAGCGCCAGTGATGGGGGTGTCAGCGCAGCCTGGCGAAGCAGTCGGACAGGGATCAGGATTAATGCAGAGTGGCCAGACACAAGCTAGTCAGACTGCCGTTCCGCAACCAGGAGGTGTGGTGCAGCAAGGCATTGGACATACAGGGGTTGTGCAACAGAAATCTGTGACTCAGCATCAAATGGGTGGAAGCAGTCAAGTGTCCGGAATGCCTGGTGCTCCCCATGCTGCGGTCTCTGGAGTTCAGAACGTGCCTGCGGTTGTGCCCGGTACAAGTGTGCCTAGTGTGTCTACCACCACTTCTGTTACTATGCCAAATGTCCCTGTTACGCTAGTCCAGTCCCAGCTGACTAGCCACACTTCTGTCAGCAGAAGTACCGGCGTTGTCCAGCCACAGCATGTCGGACACTCGTTAATGCAAGGCTCGCCTAATGTACCTGCAAATCTGCCGCAGTCAAACCTCGGACAGTTTCAGACTCAAGCTCAATCCTTAGTAGGCCAGATTGATGATACGAGAAGAAAATCGGAACCCCTACCTCAGCCACCACTTTCTCTTATAGCTGAAAATAAACCTCTTGTGAAGCCTCCCATTCCAGACACTCTAGCAAATCCTCTTCAGTTACCTGCGAGTACTCCTATGAACAGTCTTGCCAGCTCTGTGTTTGGCATATCTATTCCTGTTGATGGTGATGAAGACAGGTATGAATTATTTTATAATGCCATAAAAATACCTTTTTTTAAGGGGAAAAAAATCAACTGTCATGTTATTGTCAGGTGGTTTTTGTGAGTTCATATCTTCAGAAAGACATACTGAAATTACCTGGGTTGGAGGGGGGGGTTTTAAGGGTAAAAAACATAGCAAAGAGTTTAGGCAACTAGTGAACTGTACTTGTTCTTAGGCTGTCAGTGTGATTAGTTTTCTTACAAAACGAGTCAGAGAGCCTGAAAGCTGCTTAATGCACAAATAATGTGACTTCTTGCAAATTAAAGACTGAAAACTGTCCTTCTGCACCCAGTTGCTCAGTATGTGATGAAGTCTGTTCTCTCCCCTGAACACATTGTAAAGCATTCAAATGACAGCCAGCTTAAAATGGATTTATCAACACCACTATATTGCAGTGTTGTTAAAAATAGAAGTGTAGTGCTATCTCAGGGCCATCAGGTGAGGTGTCTCGGAAAACTTCAAGGTTTATAACAGCAGGATAAAAATTAAGAATCTCTGTTATGTTTGCACTTGATAGTATCAGTTAGTAAGGAAAGTACTTGCATCTGGATATGAATTTTTATGTCCTCACACAGTGAAAGCTCTGCAGGTAATGGTCCTTTGCATTGGAAAAAAATGGACACCACTTACTTGGGCAAAGATGTGGACACAGTGGAAAGTACAACCTTACAGTGAGTTTTCTTTATAGGAAAGTAATTTGGAGCTACTAGTTGTAACAAAGGTGTGTAGTATGAGCAGACTCATTGGAGGACCTGAGAGAGGAAGCATGTGTGTGACTTCTATTCCCAGAGACTTGTCAGACTGCTCTGAAGGGTAGTGCAAGGACCAAAACTGTTCTTAATTGACTTTTTTGAAATAAGACTTTCAGGGAGAGCAGTGTTTGAGAATTGAATTAATGTAATTAATGTTTACTGTTGGGATTACTGCAATTTGGAGGAATGAAATACATGGGGGTTATATGTATTTGTATTTTTAAAAATCAGAGTAACACCATTAGGAGAGAAGGTCTGATGTGCTGAATTATCCTGTAAGACTTCCCTCACCTTGGGAGAGTATCAGACTTTAAGATACCACAGTTGGTGTTGCTTGGAGTGCCTTTTAGTAAAGCAGCTGTGTGGGGGGGGTTAGGGTGTAGTGGATGGAGAGCGTACCTCAAAGATAAATTAGTGTTTGGAGAGTTAAAGCTGCAGTAATGCAGGCCTTGTGCTCACAGGAGCTGTGTTTGAGATAGTAACTCTGCTAATGCCTTTATGCAAGCAAAAGCCGTGTTTCGGAGAATTGTGCTAGTTCTGATTAAAGCAGTAAAGGACTTAAAAGAAAAAGTTAAACAGTTAAAAGTTTCTAGCAGTTTCTAACCTACCTTAAGAGGCTTGCTGACCCAGCTGACAAACTCTTCTTTGTGCAAATAAGGTTAGATTTCAAGCTGGTAGGTTTTTTTTCATAGCTCAGTATATTATCAGAAGATGATTTGTCTCGTTTTTAATCATTCTGATGATTAAGGAGTCAGAAAGGAATGTGTTTTGCTTTCGTTTTGCATGGCTTCTAATACTTCGTATTTATATAAATTGTAGTAACAGACATGATTATCTGTGACGGATTAATCACTTTATATAATGATAAGGAAAAACTTGTCCTTATTCAAAGCTGCAGGCTGCTAACTTTGCGTTGCACACTAGTGAGGCAGTTCTTGGTACTCTTACCCTGAACAGTGATTTTTTAAAGTTATTTTTGTAGTTTTGTCTTTGAACTTGAGCCACCTTGCTGCATTGCTTCGTGTGTTTGTTTCTAAAGAAACTTTTTCAGAAACTTGACTATGAGAACTACAAGTAAGAAATAGGAATGGACTCTAAATGCCAAGTGCTCTTTTTGATGTGCCACATTATGATGTTCAGTAGAGAAACTAACTTGTGGTTATCTGAAGAGAAATGTGTACTTCTCGGATGTCCACTTCTGCACTGGATGATAAAACCTTGTCCTTTGCTGAAGTGGTACACTAAGCAAGGAGCTATATGGTACATGAGAGTCTCTCCTGGCTTAGAATAGCTTTCTTTAGTAGCGATACTGAGAAGCAATAAAAGCTTACTTTGAACAGGCCTAGACTTCATACAAAGTAGGAGATGCATACTGAGCTAGTAGATCTAAGTTTATTCTTTGCTCCCCTCAAACAGTAGCCTGCCTTCCACTGGTTTCAGACAGAGAAAGGAGAAAATAAAAAACCTAGCAGCTTGTTAAAGCTGTTTTACCACTTTATTTTTGTTTGCTTTACTCACTGAGGAGGCTTTGTTATAAAACTGTCTCCTGCTTGTCTGCTGTTCTCTTCTTGCTCCTGCTTTTTTCCTCTTTCCAGCCATTTAAATTGTGCCACTGGTCCCATGGGCTTATGTCCAGCTGCTTTATCTACTGAAATCAGTGGTGAAATAGTTAATGAAGACCTTCAAGTGTCATTAGTAGGCTGAGGGTTGACCCTCTGATAAAACTAATAGGGCACAAAGGGAGTTCACACATCATGAGTCACTGTTTCAGGCTGCCTGCAGGTTCAGGAAGTTAATGCTTGGTTTTGTTTAGAGAGTTTACTTTGTGATCATAAGAGCTAGAAATTTGTGGAAAGCATTTTTCTTTTTTATATTAATATGTAACATAGGAAGGGGGAGGGTCAATGTGCAGGCAAGTATCTATATTCTGACACCTTCAATTATGTTTAAGTATTTGTACATACTTGAAGCTTGACAAACTTGTGTAGATCATTCTCCTATAGTCATCTTCTAAAATAGTGATTTGTCAAGGAATACTGTATAGCTCTAAATATCCTGGATTTATCTAGTAAGTCATTCACCTTTCTGAATACGAAGAGGAACTGTTCTAAAGGTAAAATAGTTTAGGATGGGAATTCTTTGAAAATAGAATGGGAGAAATATACTAAGTATGAGACAGAGAGGTCTGATGCAAAAAGCTGGTCAGTTCCCATCTTTCTGAAGAAAGTTCTTTGTATTATTCCTATCTTATGATCTGCCATTTTAAATCAAACTATGTCTAAGATAGAGGTGGAGGTGTAAGGTTATATAGACAGATATATAGAACTTATGTATCTGTAGATGTAGAACTGACTTTTTTGCAAGACCTTGTCTGAAAACCTTTAATTTCCTGTTCTGATAGTCCAATACACTTTTACAGTAGTCTAGACAAAGCTGTGCTTTCTTGCATTGACCTGATGAATAATGGAGGAATAAATTAATGAAGAGATCTTATCTGAGGGGGAAGAGAGGGGAGGTAGGTGGTCCAAAAGAATTTAAAAAAAAAAAAAAAAAGAAAAAAAAAGTCTTTGGCAAGTCACACCTTTAAAAAGCAAAGCTGTTTTTTTTTAGTTGATGTGTCTAATTTGCTAACCTCTTTAAGAGAAATATGTTCTGTGGAAGTTATGAAAGATCTACAGCATAATGTAGTTTTCTTTTCCTCTCTAAATGTGGCTATAAGTAGAATAAACTGCAATGGTATTCAAGGATGGAGAAAATAGTACTCTTATTGAGGCAGATGTGAACATTGCAATCCACTTCGAATTGGAGTCTGACAAATACTATAAAAACACAAGTAGAGCTAGATCTCAAAATTGCCCTGACTCTTCTTTTGCTGGACTTCAGCAGCAGTACTAATTATTTTGAATGGAGGACAGTTAGAGTACCTGAGAGGATTTCAGGATCAGTGTATGTTAGTTTCTCTACTCACCTTTATGCCCATGTATACACAAATTTGTAGTTGACAAGCATAATATTCCAGCTGTCTTAACTTTATTTTGGCTCTTGGGGGGGAAAGAAATATGTTGCCTCTGTTAAAAGAATATTACTGAGAAAGCTTGTTCAAACCTCCTACATGTTTGGCAGACTTTTGGGGCAAAATATTACCAGGCATGTTGGAAAAGGAGCAGAGTATAGATCATTTTCCAGAGATAGCTGACCAGCTTGGACTGTTCAGGCTGTATTCCAGGAACGCTAATGAATAGCTGCAATTGTGAACTGTCAACGACGGCAGCTAAACTGTTGAAAACCTGATTGTGCAGACCTCTTCACAGCATATATCTCTCAGCTCAGCTAAATCATGTATTTGTGTAGTGTACTAACTGTTGATAAAACTGAGCTCTTGAGACCATGTTCATAATATAAGGACAAAACTGGGCATGGGTATTAATGCAACTTGGTAAGGGTTTCCTTATGTATTGCCCTAGATGCATATTTTATTGTACTCCTAAAGAAAAAAGAAAGTATTCTGCAAATACGTACCAGTAAGCAATACTAGAATTGCATTATTATTGAATACTGTCCCTTTCTTCACTTTGCTCATAAACTTACTAGAGATTTGAGTTCTACTGCAGCTGCAGACTTGAATCTTTTCAGCTCTCCTCCTGAAGGATTGTGTTTACGAGTGTTTGTAGAAGCAGGTGAGAATGAAACAGGGACAGACATGCTCCAGAGTCACAAGTGCCTTCAGTTTGATGGCTAAAACTACAGCATTTGGTAAAAACAGTTGAGATGGGACTTCTGAGGTGAACATTACAGTTGGTGATATCAAATGATGGTTAATGCAAACAAAACTCCAGTTAGTTGTGTTCACTTTTTGCTGTACTTTCTATGACAAAAATTACATAAGGTAATGCCAGCACCACACCAGTTCCTAGATTATGGAAAACCTATCCTGCTATGCATTCAGTTTTTGAGTGTTACAGGATATCTAAACAGAAAAATGTGGTTGCTCATTTGAGAGCACTGTTTCCTAGTTTAAACATTCAAATGCCTTCATCAAGGAGGAGTCAATACATTCTTAAAAATTTATGACCTATAAGTGTTTCAGATGAGATAGTTATTAAAAGGAGGAAAGGGGGAAGATATGTGAAAGACATTCCCAAATAGAAACAGTTCAATTTGTTTTAAAGGCTGTGGTGTACCAGCTCTGGCATAAATGGTTCTCTGTACCTTGTGCTCCTGAGTATTCTGCTCAGCTGCTGTGGGTTAATTTTTTTCTGCTCCCCTACAGAAGAGTGCAAGTGTTCCATAGTCAGCTTATTTCTGAATGCTGTCTTGTATGGTAGAAATAACAGCATATGTTTCATGGAAGTTTTTTTAAGCTTCTTGTTAAAAGCTGAATATTCAAGTATTTAGGGTTTTTGAGCAGGCAGGACTACCAAACTGCTATCAAACTACTGAAGAGCTGAAATTTCTCTCAGGCTGTGCATTTTTACAGGAGGTACTGATTATCTTTTATGACTTCAGGTGACACTATAGTAAAAAGGAATTGTTCCCTGTTACTGTACTGGGTATTTGAGTATTGGCCTGTTGCATGTTGAAGCTATATATTAATTTTTCAGTTTTAAAGCTGGTGATTAGCAGCTTCTGTTGCTCATGGAAGATGCAAACCTTGTTTGTACTCTCTTTATGTCAGCAAAGATTCCATAAGAAACTTCTGAGAGACTCCTGCGAAAGTACAACTGGTTTAGTTCTGGTAGATAAATCTAGATTGTCAGCCACAGGTGTCTGCTTTTATTCCTACATTTGACAAAGTGTAAAGATAGAAGTATTTATAGTAACTGCTAAAGCTACTGTCTTCTGAGAAGGTTCTCCAGACATAAAAGGTCACTTGAAGTGCAGTGTAAGGTTGTCTCTTCATTCCTCTTCTTGAAAGTTCCTCTGTCTTTAAACTTCATGCTTTTTAAATACAAATGTGTATTGAGTGTTAGTAAATTCTTTGCATTATGAGGTAATCTATTTTTATTCATGCAGGGCAGGTGAGTTACTCAGCCACACGAAGGATAGGTGGATGCTTCTCTTAATTTTTTTTTTGTCTTACAAAATGAAATTATTTCAAGAGGTTTTTTGTATATATCTCTTTTCCTTTCAAAGCTATGAGTAATGCATTTCTATCATGACAGCTTGCTTGAATGCTTTTAACAGTGCAGAGAGAAGGCAGAAATATTAATTAGTACTATAGAGAAGTGTCAGCTATCACAATGACAACTGGCATGTTTGTCTAGCGCTCATTAAAGATTACAAACTGAAATAGGGATCTATGTCAATAGCAGACCCAGTCTCAGAATCACAGACTGGTTGAGGCTGGAAGGGATCTCTGGAGGTCATCGGGTCCAACCCCCCCTGTTCAAGCAGGGTCACCCAGAGCTGGTTGCCCAGGACCATGTCCAGGTGGCTTTTGAATACCTCCAAGGATGGAGACTCCACCACCTCCCCAGGCAGCCTGTGCCAGGGCTCAGTCCCCGTCACAGTGAAAAAGTGTTTCCTGATGTTCAGAGGGAACCTCCTGTGCGCCAGCGTGTGCCCATCGCCTCTGGTCCTGTCGCTGGGCACCACTGGGAAGAGCCTGGCTCTGTGTTCTTTGCATCCTCCTGGCAGGTGTTTATATCCATTGATGAGATCCCCCTGAGCCTTTTCTTCCCCAGGCTGAACAGCCCCAGCTCTCTCAGCCTCTCCTTGTAGGAGAGAGGCTTGCTTGTCCCTTTGTCATCCTTGTGGCCCTTTGTTGACTCCCTCCAGTATGCCCATGTCTCTCTTGTACTGGGGAGGCCAGCACTGGACACAGCGCTCCAGGTGCGGCCTCACCAGTGCTGAGCAGAGGGGAAGGATAACCTCCCTCGACCTGCTGGCAATGCTTTGCCTAAAATGCAGCCCAGGATATCATTCACCTTCTTTGCAGTAAGGGCACAGTCCTGACTTTTTATTTCTGGGAGGGGATGAGTGTGGTATGTATGTGAGGTGGCAATGGAGAAGTGTAGAATGGATGAGAAATGAGATAACTGGTTTCAGTGAAGTTTCTGAAGATTTTGTGTCTGTCTAGAGCAAGTTTAACGTGTCTGGTTTATTGGAAGATGATGGGGTGATCAAAAATGAGGGTTAAAAAAAACAGTACTTGCTTCTCTGTCAAATTATTTCAGCTATTTTTGTAGGGCTGTAGATGACAACTCCTGGGAATGTCTCCTATGTAGAACACTGTTTGGTGCGTGCAAGGACCATAAATACCTTGACCAACCCTACAAATACCTTTTTAAAAATACTGTTTCTTTAAGCCAAGTGGTAAGCTCTTATACTGACAGTGCTTTAATGAGAACTTCAGCTGAGTGCAGACTGGCGTGAAACTTGAAGAGTTGTAAAGAACTTGTAAATGGTGCAGAAAGGGAGACAAATACATTTATAATATACTCTGTAATAAACTATGCCATACATGGTCTAGGTTCTAATATCTTTTAAAAAAGCTAAGTATTTAATTTAAAATGTTTGCTAATAGAGGCTTTATTGGCCAATGTCACATAAGTAAGGTTGGGTAGGATTTGATGGAGTCTGCTTAAATCTGTTTTATCCACTTGGGTTTTTCCCCCTAATTATTGACAGTTTTTTGCCAAAAAACCAGGAACCACTTGTATTTATAGAAAACTGAAATATCTGAAACTGCTGTACTGCAACTTAGTGGAAAAAAAATATTCTCATTTTTGGGCTGTTTTCTTTGAAGATGAATACTTAAGCCAGCTGTTCCACTATGCAAGGCTACTTTCACCAATAATCACAAGGAGCTTTCCCTTTCATCAATAGGTTTGAGGAAATTTAGCTTTGTGGGCAGAGCAGGCAGTAGGAGCCAAATACTCTACAATAACATGTTCATACATATTAATAAAAGCCTTCTTTACCAGGCGAGTCAGTATTTTTAAGAGTTTTGACACCTCTTCCAGATATTTGTTTGTATAATGCAATATTAGCAAATGTGGATCTTTTTAATTCGGGAATACAGAATTTATGTTGTTTTTTTACTACCTCCTTTCATCCAGTGAATCCCTGACTGGGTCAAGCAAAGACTTTCTGCATTGCCATTAAGTTTATCAACTTCTAATCTATAGTTGTTTCTCTCTGAAGATGTGAACTACAGTGTTTTTTTTCTTGAAGCTAAGCTGTGCGTTATGTCAACTGTGTTGTCTTTTATCCTCCCTACAAGAACTGAAGGTTAACTTTACCCAGTGAGGAGACAAGTCATTAATATGAGAAATCTAACACTTGTTATGTGTTTTGATTTGAGAACAGAATCACTTGCATTATTCCTTACATAGTCTGTAATTCAGCCTGACTGACAACCATGACAGCCTTCGTAGAACAGCCTTGCTTTATTAGCACGCAGTGTTTTAATAAGTCTATCTGTGATGAAGCTGTCTGCAGGGAGGAGGAGCATGAGAGCATTGGTGACCTGGGTGAAACAGAGGTACTAGTTAGGAGTGAACTAAGAGTGTACCGAGTCTGGCTTTGGAAAGTGGGAAGATGGGGTGTAGAGGATGGAAAAGATCATCAGCGAGTCCTGAATGACCTTAAAGCTGTTACGATTACAGGATTTTCTACTATACAGGACTTCTGAGGTTTGGGGACCAGTTTCTAGGACCCAAGAGACTTGGACCCTAGAGTTTTGAGTTGCAGCTGTTGAAATTAGAATTAAGAAGATATTTACTAGATGAGCACTTGCGTTGTTCTTTCCATGATTAGTATCAAATAATCATATCAGAATTTACTATTCGAACTCTTTAGCAAAGCTCCTTCAGAAGTACTGCATGATTATTACCTAACACAGGTAATTTTATTTTAATTAATAAAAGTATTACTGACTGCTGTTACTTAGGCAAGGTGCCACTGTTTTATTGATCCAAGGATCTGTGAACCAGAAGTGTGATGTCCTACCAGCCTCATTAATTTTCGCCAGTGTACTTAAACTTTAAATCTTTCTTTATAGAAACTTGGACTTTGAAAGAATATAATAAAATCAAGGGAAATGTCTCATTTTTCATGTTCCTATGCTCTACTGATTTAGTGTCTACCAGAGACTTGAAAGGCAGAAACTACAAAGTGATGTTAATGAGAGCAGGCTTTGAATTAGTAGCAAAATTTGGTAGACTTAAGTAAATAACTAGGTGCAGCTTCACCTGAAACATCTAGGCTCGTTAGCTTTGGTAAAGCAAAACTTTATGAAACACTTGTGCTAAAGAGTGTTCTGTACTAGCTGTTCTCTGGAGTATATAGTAGAAGAAACTATCCTGATTTTACAGCTAGAAACTTTGTATTTGCAGAAGACTTGTTGATACTAAATTATTGTAACCTGTTAAGTGAGTTTGAATTTAACAGTGTCAAAATGCTTCTTGTTTTTTTCAGACCAGATTTTCATAGTCAATAGTCAAATCCTTTGCAGGCAGGAGAAAACTTGCTGCTATTTTATCAGATAATAATAAAGTGTAGAAGAGAAGTGAGATCACCTTTTTTCTCACAAATCAGTATCACCTCAGGTCTGTCAGTTCAGTAAAGAGATTAAATGGTATAGTGCATCTGCTCTAATTTAGTACAAGACTGTTAAAGGCTTTGAGTATGGTTTAAAATGCAGTGGTGAGTCACGTATAAAAGTGTGTTTTGCAACTATTCAGTGCTGGGACTAGACGAGAAATTGTTGGCGTCTCTCTTTTATAACTGAGGAGAATGGTGATTGTCCTCAGGAGAGGGAGGGTATGTGGTGATACCAGTGACTGCTCTTTGTTCAGGGTGGGCTGGAACATTTGAGAAGCTTCCAACAGTTGCTCACTAAATACTCAGATCACTCGGTACATCCCTCTGGTGTGACCATTATTAATGTTGATGTAACCTGCTCTCTCCATGCTGCATTCTCATTACCAGTTTTTGTAAATGTGGCTTTATTTTTTTCACTAGCATTCATAGGGACTGAAAAATGTTACCAGTGTCTTTTTTAAGAGAGCCAAGCCCCCAGAACAGGGGAAAGCTCATGCTAGCATCTCAACAGAGCAAGCAAGTGATCAGTGAAATCCCTCTGCTGGACTTTCTCTGTGCACTTGAGACAGTCATCTGTCCTTCACTTCTACTTGGAGACCTTCTAGTCAGTGCAGAAGATTATTTTCCAAAATCTTCTTTTGAAAGTAAGGCAAAGGAAGTAAGGGCTACTGCTCTGATCTTTCCTATGGAAAGGAGGATGCAACTCTGGTTGCAAAGTCCAGTTCTTTCTCCTCTGATACTTGAAATCCAAACATCAGGAGTCTGAGATGCAGCTAGCTGAAATGGATCTGCTGATGTCAAACTTTCCTGTCTTATTCCAGGTCATGTGTGCTGCTTTAGTTCTCTCAGTAAAGTTGCCTGAAGGTGATTTTCATCATTTCTGAAAGTGTTGGGAGGGAGTGTGTAGTTTGTTTGAAAACAGCTGAAACTGAGTGCTGGTGCTGCTGGCACTGTCTTGCTAATGATTGTGTAGTACATCTGGGTGTTCTTTCATCTCCTTCCTCCTTAATTCAATTACAAAACTGCTGTTAAACATGTGCTAGTTTGGTGATTTTTAGCACTTAAATCTGTGTATCTCTTGATTTTCCAGTGGAGATCAGATCCATGCAGTATGCTTTCTCTCCACTGTTAACAGTATTTTTCCTTTAGAAGTAGCATGTGAACCCCTTTAAAGTCTGTCATGGTGGTTGAGGGCAGCTGTCCCAAAAACTGTCGTGCAGGCTGCTAATTGAGTCAGCCTTTCCTGTCATCTGTAGCTAGAATGCACCTAAAATTGAATGTAACAAACATCTAATTCTTGCTGGTTTTTCAGGGTATGTGTTTCAAGTATAATGGTTTTAGAGAACTACGTGAACAGAGTATGTAATTAAACACAAAACTTAAGAGCTTTAATCTTGAGATATTCCCCCCCCCCCCATAATTCCACATTGACTTCCCCATGCTTAGTCTTTGTCAATTCTCTCCTGCAAAGTTTTGTACTCCAGGTACTCTGGTTTGTAGATGAAGTCTTAGGAAGTAAAGCTGATTCAAAGTTGCAGTTGCTTTAAATAAAGGCGATAGAAATAAAAAAGTGAAATGTCTTTTAAAAGAAGAGCAACAGAGGAGGAATTCTGTTACTAGTGTAAACATCATCTCAAAATACCATAAACATTACTGGGTGTTTCCTGATAAGCTATGATCAAGTGATTGCAAAACCGCTGGTTCAGAACCTAAATAAACCATGGCCAGGTGTTTTAATTTGGAGACCAACTTTAATCAATCTTTATTGCAGGTCATAGCTAGTTAAACACAGCCTTTTGTTGGTGATCAGTAAGATGTATAACTAAAAACTAACTTGGGTTTTAAATGCTTCTGGGTAATAATACATCCAGTCTTTTATAAACTTCAGAAATGAAGGAAGGATTAATTTGTTGCCCTTTAGTGTACATCAGATTGGGCTCTACCTTTTTTTTATGCCTTGATTCCTTGTTGATCACCATAAAAACACATCTGTATATGCTGATAGTTCTTTTAAGCTTAGACTGTGTGCTCACCATCAGGTCTCTTGATTGTTAAATAATAATTCTGATGTTGCATAAGGGCTAAATACTTTTGTTTGCTGACTTCATCTTTAGCGTATTTTTGAGTCTCTTCTTTCTCAATGCGTTTAGTTCAGTTTTGGCAGTGTAGAAATAATGTAGATGTACAAAGTAACATACTAGCATCTTTGATAAATGTGGCTGGAGAACACAGTTTTATTTACAGGCGTATTGTCAGGCTCCTATAGCTTTCTGTGCAATGGATAGTAAGCTAGAACCTTGCTGTTGAATTCCCAGTCCTATTGATGCATCACTGTATGATTAATGACCTTACTTCTAAGACTAGGAACACAAGAATAATGGATGTTTTACTGATACTTTCTAATTTTAAACTTGATGCTTCAGTATGAGCTTTGTCTGCAGTTAAGAATTTTGTTTTAGAATGGTCGTTTCACTTTCCACCAAAAAAAGACATGAACTTTACCATTGAACAGAAAAGCAGTTTAATTTCAAAGTAAAAACTAGCCTCTTTCTTCTTTCTTTTCTATTTCATAGTTAAATTTGGTTCCTATAGGATTTGATCCCGTTCAAAGGCAGAACTTCTGCTTTAAAGTTCTTGCTAGCAACATCCTAAATTCTCAAAGATTTGTGGAAGGTGGCCTATGGGCTGATCTGGAGACTTAAGGGCTTGAAATCTTTTGGAGCAATAACAGCTTGATCGCTTCTAGAATGACAAATATGGGAATCCCACCACTTCTGTAACAAGTCTTTTCTATTCCTTGCTGTTTGTGTGGAAGACAATTCTGACATCTAGCTTAAACTTTCTTTGCTGCATTTAAACCCTGTAGTGTTTGTGCTGTGCTTATACCTAACAGGTTTGCAAACAAGTTTTCTCCTTTGCAGATACTTTAAACTGTGTGAAGCCTGTAACTGTCTCTGTCATCTCTTTTAAATGCTTAATTTTCCTACTTAGTGATTCTGATTATTGGAAAAAAATGGGAATATAACATGTCTTCTAGTGGTCTTATCTGGACTTTGATAGGCTTATATCCTCTGGAGAGTTGATATCCAAAACTGGCCATAAAAATCTAAGTTAAGGGCTCAGAAAGGCCAAATAAAACAAGACTTCAGTTAGTATGTGTTCATCCTGTGTAAAAGGAGTATTGCAAGTTTGATGCCTTTGCAAGATTTTTATTTTTTAACTTCTGTTTAGATTCTCTTCTGTGGAATGGCAGTCAGCTACTCATTCCATGTTTTGTGCTTGTGCAGCTGATTATTGCTACCAGAGCGTAATACTTCATGCTTATCCTTATTGAACTGCATCCTTTTTATTTCAGACCATTGCTCCAATTGGGCAAGATCTTCCTGAATTCTATTCCTGCTGTCCAGAGTGCTTGCAGATCATCTGCAGGTGTAAAGATAGTCTGTACTCCACTGTCCAAGTCATGGATTAAAGTATCCTATAACACACTCGGAGGAGATCCCTGGAGAGCTCTGTTTGATGCATCCTTCCACTCTTCCACTGAACCATTGGAGAGCCACGTGTGCAGAGTAGTTATCAATGGTGGACCCGCTTTGTATTAGCTGTGTTCTTACTTAAAAAAATGTCATGCAAGATGGCATTAAAAGCTCTACTAATTTTATAAGATGACCAGATCTTCTGTGTTTTTTCCATATGAGGCCTGTTAATTTTTCTTGGAAGGAATTTTTGTCTGATGTGAGCTTCTAAAAAGGCCATCCATGTTGGCTTGCTGCTGTCTAGGTAATAATAAATAGGTGGTTCTGCTTTGCTTTGGTTTTCCTTTGAGGTATTGAGCACAGGTTTTCTGACCTGTTATTGTCATGTTCTTCAATGACAGGTGCTTAGGCCTTATTAATCTTCTGGATCATTCCTGTTCTCAAAGTTAATGAAAACAGTAGTCAGTGATAGTGAGAGGGAGAACTGTCTGAGGTGGTCTAGTGTGAATTTTTTTTTGCCACCTTGGCGGGGGGGGGGGGGGGGGCGAAGTGTGGTATTCTTCATGTATTCTTCCTCTTTTAACTTTTTTACTTGCTGATGTTGGTCAGTAGTTTGAAGGTGGAAATGTATCTTCAGCTATGTCATGAACAATGATGTTGCTATTCCTCCTTCAAAGGTGGTAGCTGTGAAAGAGGCATCTGTTCAGCAGCCTCTGTATACCAAGCTCATACCCAGCACTTCCAAAGCTGGTATCATTATGTAAACTAAAAGGCATTTATCTGTATAGTTGAAAATTTGCCAACTTTCATGGGCTTGGTTTCTGGTGAACCAGAGGTCTCTAGAATAAAGTTTGTATTTGGCATATGCTTGTCCTGATTAATGGCAGTGGGAGGATACTTTTTTGCATATGAGGTAAGACTTTGGATGTGATTTAGACTTTCCTTTCAAAGGAACAACTTGAAGTTTCAAGTATTCGGACGACTGAATAAATTCTCATCCTTTAAATTTGGATCATACTTCCGTTGCGTGAAAACTGTTGTTAGAAACTGTAACATCGGAGTGTGTTGTGAATATTGATGTTTGTGAGCTTTTAAAGGAAATAAATATGGTAAGTGTTGTAGGACTTCTTTATAGAGTCATGGAGGCATTTTTTGCCAATCGAGACAGTTTGAATGTTTAAACGTGCTAAGCTAGTTGTCTGTCATAGTCTCTGGGACAGGAATGGAGCCTCTCTATCCTTGGGAATACCTGTTCTCCTCTCTTATCAGAGACAGAGGAAGAGAAGTGCCTCGTGTACCTCCTGTGGAAGAGGAGGTGGGCTCTGGTTCAGCAGCAGGGACATCCCCTTTCTGGCTGGCTGTTGGCCTCCACTGTGTTGATCTGCTAACAACTGGGACTGAGCAGTGACCACTCGGACCTGGCTGTCTGCCGGGGAGGGGACCTGAGGAATCTGGTCCAGGCAGTCTCTCTCCCTATGTTCAGTTAAGGCAGTGTCAGAAGGACTTCTGGTGTTTCGGCTGTGACACAGCAGCAGCAGGCTAGATTATACTATTTCTGCAAGCCATTTTCTCAGTTGTTTCTTCAAAGAGAAAGGAATTTTTAGTAATTCTCTAACCTTTTACAGTTTGATGTGATGAGGTGCCTCAACAGTCTGAAACTCAGTTGTATTAGTTTAGACATGCACATTAGGCATCATTCATGTTACCTCCATGGATTTGCTTTTCCTGCCTAGGTAGCACCCCTCTTCCACTCCACCTTGCCGCCAATTAACATCTTGCTAAAATGGTAGCTATGGACTAAAAAATGTTCCCTTAATTGTCTGAATTAATGAAAAAGCAGTTTCAACAGCAGGGGGTACAAATGAGAATTTAACGAGGAATACTTTTTCATACCTTTCCAGATACTTGCTTAAGAATAGTACAAGAATATGTAGCATATAGGGTATCGGTATAAAAATAGACTGTATGAAATATGTGCCATGTGGTTATAAACTACAACTTTTTATATCTAACAATAGCAACAGGGTTTTATATGCTGCAAGTAAATTTACATCTTGGAAGTTAAATGACTTTCTATTTACAATCACTTTCTGAGGAAGAGACTTTTTACATACTCCTCAGACAACTGAACTAGAAAGAAGAGCTTGGGCCTGGTCCTCCCCTTCAACAAAGGAATGCTCTCTTGATCTGCAGATGCCAATTGCTTTCCATATGTTAAGTCCCTGTATCACTCAAATGTCCTTTAGCTATTGTGTTGCTCTTCCTATAATTAGTTGTATTTAGTTGTCACTCAAGTGTGCAATACTTTTTATGAAAACGTAGATAGTGCCAACATAAGATATTCATCAGCTTGATGAAACAACTGCTGTGGCAGGTTTTAAGCTAAATTCCAGATTCACATGGAATTTTTTTTTTTCTTTTAAGGGTAAAGTGGTGAAGGTGGGAGGAGGAGTGACAAATGCTTCAAACAAATTATTCCTGATCATTCCTGATGCACAAATACCATTATTCTTGCGAGGTTTTTGGCATATACCCGCTGTGGGAATCAAATTACTTCAGATAGCATTTTCCTATGGTGCTGCTTCTGTAATTTTTTGTTTTGTTCTGTTCTATGTTTTTCAACTATACAGTAATTGCACTTAAATGGAAATAACTAAATAACTTGAAGACAGTTGTTTTAAGTGTTCTTGCCATAAACTTAGAAAAGAGATGGGCAGCTGTGCTTCTAACATTGGTATAAACTTCAAATTTCTTTAAATTTGTTTTAGTTTTAAAATTAGAACTAATACTAGTTTTTTCTGAATATTTTTCAGCTAAGCTGTTGCGTGGTTCTCTAGGGCTGATATAGCTATACCAACGTAAGGATGAACTGCAGTATTGGTAAAAGGAGTTTCTAAGTTTGAGTATAATGCTCTGATACAGCCACTAGCAGTAGAAAATTTTGACTTTGTGCTTCATCCAGTATCTTGTAAAGAGTAAGTGTTCAGATGTGACTTTGGAGAATTAAGATCTTCAAATTAGACTCTTGGTATAGTTGCTATCTGTGGGGCAAATGTGCGCTGAACAAGGAGGGTCAGGCTGTGTCAGGGGTTTGGCCCTGGTGACAGAAATCTGTGCTGTAGTGTCTGGTTTTCAGCAAGGTTACTGTAGCCTGTGGTGAAGGCTTGTGGGACCCAGGGTGGTAACTAGAGCACTCAGATTTACTGCTTGGCAAAGTGCCTCCAAACAACAGTTGCAGTATTTCACATCAAGAAGGGGAAGCATGAGGATGACTGACAACTGCTTAGCAATATTTTAGATTCCACTTTTCAATTTTAACTCGATCTGGTTTTCAGTTGTAACTTAATCTGTTGTAGCTTGAATATGGCATATTTAGCTCTGACTTCTAGGTCCCCTTGGAGAACTCTTCTGTTTTGAATATAAAGTCGGGTGCTAAGTAGAATAGGTATACTGGGTACTATTTCCAGAGACATTTTGTGAAATATGAAGAATGTGAAAGGTATCTTTTGAATTTAGGTATGTATAGCATTGAGTGGTATACAGCTTACCTATACAAGATTGTCAGCACGACATGAGATGTTTCATTAATGGCTATACAGTCATCTTTTTTACAGTAGCAACTTGAAATAGCACAAAAATCCGTAGGGCTGGAGGATTACTTTTTCTTTTTGAATCAGTATGTTGTTAATGGAAACCCACAGGAACAGTAAGGCCTTTCAGTCACTAAACTATTCTTCAGGTTTTCTGTAAAGTCTGTAAACTTTTGGGCGTAAATTTAACCTGTCTGCACAGCTAATTTACTTTGTAATGCAGGTTGAATAAGAGTTAGTATTTTTATTACGTACCCATTTTCAATGTGTCTGTTTGATTCTTGGATCTCATAGGAATCCGTCAACTGCATTCTACCAAGCGTTCCATTTCAACAAGTTACGCGAGTCAAAGACCTTCTGGGATAGGTATGAATGCTTAAGTATGGAATGCATACGTGCTGAGGTATGCATGAACAGCTTCGCTCTATGCAAGTTTCTTGGCATTTTCATTTGCACAGAACTGCTGCTTGTGTTTAGAGCTTCATATTGGGCTTCTGCAGCCTGAAGGTCTGAAAACAGTTGTGGAAGTGAAGTATTCATACTGAAACTTAAAACTAAACAAGTATAAAATATATAACATGACATTTTTTTCTCCTCCTTCCACTATGCATGTATCATACATAATGTGTAAGCTGAAAGAGTTTAATGCTAGTCAGCTACTAGCTGACCTTCAGGAAAATATTTACAGCTTCCTTTTCCAAAAAAAAAGGAAACTTTTTGGCATTGTGGCTATTGAGTCCTGTATTGGAAAACAAGTTGAGAAAATGTTATATCTAAATGCAATTTTGGCAAAGTTAAAATCTTTCATTCTCAAAACCAGGAAAGGAAGCTTTCTGGCTTGCTTTCATTTTGCTTAAGTAAAGCTAGGTGGGGAACAAACGTGAACCGTGACAAGATATGAGGACGCAGTAAATCTACTAAGTTAGCATTGAACTCATGGCGACAAACTGCAATGAAGTGCAACAAAGTCATATCTGTTACGGATATGGCTTGTCAGAGATGCATTACTAATTCATCAGTAGCTGCAAACTGTTTCTTTCCCACACTTAAATGATTTTGAAGGTTTGGTTTTTTTTGTCAGCATTAAGCTGAAGTCCTAGTGATCATTTGACTTCATGCCTTGTGATGCTCTGGCTTGTCACAATACTTCTGCTTAACAAGCTCTGTAGAATATAAATTTTATTTAGCTATTGAAGTATTGATAACTATTTCATCATTGTACTGACTGTGTTTGACTTGAGGCTTTTCAACTTGCAAAGCTTAACTGAATCCTTTAAAGTTTGCTTGGCAACAATTTGTATACTGTACAACACTGATGGTTGAAAGTAATGCTCATGCATCCTGCTTTTTTTTTATTGCTGGAGTGCTAGCATTAGGCTAAGTTTCAAAAGCATGTCTTTTCTAGCAGAAACTTGGACAAATTTGCATTTTTACTTTAAGCTCTGGATGATGCCACTTTCCTGTATTTATGGGACAGAGGTGGTATTTAGGTTCCAAGGCCTTCATTATTTCACAAAACAAACTTCAGGGCTTTGAATACAAATTTGGTATGTAGACCAAAAGCTCACTTTAAGGTCTAGCCTTCATCTGTTTCTCTATTTTCATGTCTCAACTGGAAATAATTCTTAAGATGAGGAAGCTGTTTAAAAAAAAGAAAAAGAAAACTAAAATCAAATAATTAATGATTAAGATTGAGGGTTCACAAATCTGAGGTTTATATACAATGTCTGAAGCAAGTACTGGAAGTGTGGGATATAGAAAAACATTAAATTCAGGTAGAAGAATGTAAATGGCTTCCTTTAAAATAGTCTTGTATCTTTGCTGTTGAACACTTTGTGGTAAAAACAAGTATTTGTAAAAACATCAAATTTGTCAGTATTGATACAAGTTTTAAACTTCCAATCTGTTCAAATTCCAAAGTCTTTGACAGGATTTAGAAGGTTTTGCATTTATACCCCAGCTATTAGATTTTTCTTAAGATCACATTATGTATTTTTTGCTTTACTAGATGACTGAAACTGAAAAGCTTTCAACAATAAACTTCCAATGATACCTAATGGAGGGAACTTCAAGGGCATAGCCAGTAAAGCCAGTTCTGGGGAGCCCTTCACAGGGTAGGGGTATGGTGGAGCTCAGCTGTGTGGCTCTGCCAGCGATGTGCATCCTGGCAGCGGCAGGACGGGAGACGGACGGTGTCCTGGGAGCTCTGCTTTGTGTAGGCAGGATGGCTTCTGATGCAGGTGGGGATCTGTTGTCAAAGTTGAGTAGTTTGATAACAGTAAAGTGGTTTGGGGCTGTTTTTGTGATCTTTGGTTTCTGAAAGAGAAATCTCTCCTGTGAAAACTATAAGCTCTTCTAATTTCCTCAGAATCTCTTTGTTTTCCCCATCCCAGAACGTGGGGGTTAACACACTGCAAAACGTAAGGATCTTAAGCCTGCTGGCAGTAGACTCTTTAATTACATTTTGCAGCTCCTTCAGAAGTACTTTGTGAATCTCAGGGGCTTGGCTTAGGAGACCTCAATGTCAACATAACAGAAAATCTTCCTGTGTAATTTCAGTATTTTTTTTCCTAACAAATACAGATTATTCTCCTATGAGCAGCAATCTCTTCGGACCATTTGAAGTCAGCAAAGCTAACCACATGCTGTTGCAATAGACAGTAAAAGATTGCTAAATTGCTCCCGTAAAATAGAGACTTGTTTATTTTTCACTAACACACCATGGCAGAGAAGAATGCTGGTAACATTCAAACTATTAAATGTTAGTAAAATACTAGTTGTTACTGACACATTTGCAGGAAGCCTGCAAGTGTTTTTCTGCATTGTGTTCACATGGGTGTTGCTAAGGGCACAAGTCTCATGGGTCTTTCTTTTCAACTGACATGGTTACTGAGAAGATTAAGGAGGGGAATAATGGCTTCTTGGCGTATTCACATGAGTCTGGGTGACTGCTCTTCTGTGCCTGGATTGTCTTTGTATCATCATAGTGCCATAGGAGCTTTAGATGGATTTGCCTAAAACATAGCCTTTGTTGGTAAACTTGAATTTAAAGTAGCAAGATTTATGTTTCCACTGCATTTGTGTGAAGCATTAAACCTTCACAATATAAATTAACTCATAAAATGTGGATTTTCTCCCCACATTAGCACCTAGATAAATGTATTCTAAGTGTTGCTGGTAAACATCTTTCTTCTTATGTGAATGTGATGAATTAGCATCTCTTCATGTGATGGATTTTTTCCGAACTTCCATTTCCCTGTTTGGTGGCTTTCTGTTAAATGAGATGCTCTTCCTGTAGACAGGAGAAAGTCAAGAGTTATACATCTCACTTTTTGATTGTAGTCTTATTTGGAGGTTCTTTTAGGGGTGAAACTTTCCTGATTTGAAATTAAAAGTCTAAAACTCCACATGAAATGTAAAAAGAGATTTAGGATGAGGCTGATATTTCATGTAACACACTGATCCAGTCAGTATTGTGGCTAATACGTTTCCTCTTGATGCTTCATTCTCATGGAAGTGGTGCACAATGTGACTGTCTTCATGCATAGGCAAGAGTGTTTGGTTCATTAGTGTAACTCAATCTTACCAAAACCACGAAGGGACCACATTTTTCTTTAAAGTCAAGAAAACCACCCAAACCTAAAACAATTCAACTCAAACAACATCTTCATTTTCCCCGGAAGTATTCTTTTATAGAGCTCACGTGTTGCTTCAAACTTCAATTATGATGTTGTGTTGAATAATTTGCCTTCAGAGTTTCATGTAAAACTGAGGAAAACTTAACTGTCCTGTGGAAGCAAGTACTTCTCTGTTTGACACAGGAGCTGAGTAATGTGGAGCTTAAGTAGACTGCTGGGAAAGCCAGGTACCTGCCGGTAATCCTGAGGCTGTGAATTCACTGCCTCAAACTTTCTCACATGGCTTTGACAAAGAACAATAATGAAAATCTGAAATACTTGCATACTCTTTCAATGCTGGATAATTGATTACATTGGGAAGCTATCATTATAAAATCTCATAATTGGATGGAGGCTAGTTAAACATGCCTTAACCGTTTCAAGAACAGATAAGATTTCTCTGGATGGACTAAATAGCTCAACTAGTGGTAAGACATGAAGAGTGCATGGCTAAGTCACTACAGTAGCTCATAAATGAGTAAACCAATGAGGGAAAGTATAAATTAACACACAGGTTTAGTCTGTAGCTCACTTGTGAGCAAAACAAATGTGGGAACACTTCAAGGTACCTTACTGTTCCTTCCAGAAGGGTTGCTTGATAATTTGATTTAAAGCAGTAACAATGGAAGAGCTAGGGGAGATCACTTGGTTCAGGGATGTCTGTCTGAGACTACAGCATGTAACATCTTTTCCACTTCCACCTAAAGCAAAGTAGACCTAGTGCTTTAAAGGAAGAGTTGTCTATAGAGGCTGTTGTACAAGACTCTTGCTAGCATCAGTTTACACTTTTGTAGTCTGTTCTGCTGGCAGTCTTTTCCACTCTTGCAGGATTAGCAATGTTGAATGATAGGTTTTATGTATCTAAAAGCATGAGGTGAGCAAGAGTACAGTAACTCTTGATGCTAAAATGTAAAAGAAACATTAAGAGCAAGAAAAAGCAAGAAAACTGATGCATTCTGGCAACCTTTTGGGGCATGACTTGCTGCTGAGAAATTCTTTGGGAAAGTAGTATGCAGATAATCAGTAATACAGCTGAATCCAGAATGTTTTTTGTTATTGACTAAAAAACTTGAAGCTTCAAAGTTGGTTTACATCATCCAGTCAGTAGGATTTGCGGTCTCATTTAAATGTGAAACACTATTAACCTAGTGTAGTACTTGACAGTGCCAAAGTAGGGCTGTTGATAACTCTCATTCTTAATGCATCCAACACTGGCATAAAATACACACGTTACTGAGGACTGTGGAATCTCTAAAAATGAACCACTGTGTTCTTTTTTTTTTTTAAGCATATGGAGTGAATTAAGCAAGGCAAATGCCTTTATTTTTAAGTTTGATTCCTAGTCTTTCTACCTACATTGCAAAGTGAATTTTGAAGTGAGAACATGTCTCTTGGAAGGATGACAATTATATCTAAAGACATTAATGGTGAAAAAACCACCAAGCTGACTACAGTGGTGCTAGTTGAGTTCACCATTGAAATAGATCTTCATGCCTACAAATGTGAGGTGATGTTGATGGTGAAATTTTCCTCCAACCATTAACAAGTTAACATTAAGACATTAACCTTTTTTTCTGCCTTCTGATCCATTCTTCCTCATTTTTTCCATTAATCCCTTCAATCACTTTCCCATTCTGTGAACAGTGTTGTTTGGAATAGTCTGTAGTAAGTAAGCTTTCTTGAACTGCAAAATTATGCTTTACAAAGAACACTTGTTTGGTCATAATATAATATCTGTATTTTCAATGAAGTTCTACACTGATACATGTTGTGCTAACAGGGCTATCAAACACTTTAACAGTACTATAGCTTGTTGATGATACTGAAACATCTTTCCAATAATACCTTACCATACTCTTGGGATAGCATGTCTCCATTGGAAAAGTTTTTGTAGCAATGAAGTCAGAATTTTACCAAGACTTTTAAGAGTGTGCTGCACTGTGGAAAGGTGTGATTGCTGTATGTTGTGTAACATGCATTAGAAATCAGACTTGCACTTAGACTGGTCAGTTCTCTTCCCTTTTTCTTAATCTGTATGTACATGATTGTCCAAGACACTTCTGTCACTTTGTTTGCGAGACATTTGAAACAAAAAAAATTACAGTGCTATTCTTGATTTGTAGGCATAGAGAAGAAATATACCTAAAATACAACTTAAAGAATTTTGAGGTGTAAGCTGTAAGTATTTGATGAAACACTTTGTTTCCAACGCTGCATACCTGATTGTGAGCTATAGCTGAGCAGTGTTATTAGCAGTCAAAATCTGGCTTTTCCCTTTGTCTTTCAATGTAAAATGTGAAAAAATTACATTTAAGCCACTAAGAGTTTTTTAAAAAATGAAAATGAGGATTTCTCAGATGAAATAGGGTTTTGCCTATCTGGTGTGTAAGGTAGACAAATCTTGGTTTTACCATGCATCTCTGGAAATGGCAAACTGTACTTGGTAATCTTTGTCATTTTTGCCAACTATAAATCTTGCCTTGTACTTGATGGGCTTCCGAGTGATCTTGGTATACTGATATAAACTCTCTTTGGTCAGAGCCTTCATTTATGTAACCTTAACTTGGAGGTCCAAGTCAAACTGAATTGTTCTTTTAAATTACAGTATGTATGTATGGTAGCTAGTTGGCTGCAAAAGCTCCATTTGAGTTGGGGGCGGGGGGGGGGGGGGGTTGCAGTTACAAAAAAAAAAGTACATGCCTAGTGCATGCTTTTCAACTGCCCTATGTTACTTGATGTGGATTTTTTTTTAATGTATTACAGCTTTGACAATAATTGTCAGATGTCTGTAGTTCCTGGAGCAATCAACTTTGTCTGAAAGCACAGCATAGTAATTGGTCTTTTTTTATAAGAGCTGAACAGTGTCTTTCCACTTCTAACTCAAGAATTTGCAAGTTGAGGCATTGGATATACAGTGGATGATGCACTCACAGAATGCATCAAACTTTCCAGTTTGATGGATGTTTGACTTCTAAAAAGACTTAACAGATATTTTTTTTCCTTGCCTTTTCATAAAGACTGGATTGTATCTATAAATTTCATTCTGCAGCCATGGGATAAAATATTTTTATGCAAACTGAGATTTGATATCAACAGTCAAGGATTTGAGAAAAATACAAAATCTTAAGATTTGGCAGCATATTTGGACTGTACCATAAGAATAGCTGGCACTGTAGCACTCTGCTTTTGAATGTTTCACAGGAGCTATTTGTTGAGGGGAGCATTATAAAATGAATAAAGGACAGAATCATACGGGAATCGTGCTAGCATAAAATCTAATTCTCATATGCTTTTCGAAAGGGAAATGAAATACTGTCATCAGGACAAAACCACATCTGACTAACTGAAGGCTGCTCTGTCAGCGTGGAACTTGTGCTGGGGTGGGTGGGCGGTGGTCTGCGTGGTCCTGGACTCAGCCTGCTGGAGACAAGCAGGATGGACACTGGGATTTGTGCAGGGAGCAGGTCTGGAATCCTGACTTGGTACTTCAGTGCTAGTGCAAGCTGCTCTGGGGATAAGGGCAACAAGAACATTGAAAGGAATAAAAGTAGCGTATAAACTACTCATGGCTTTCAGCACTGCCTATTAGTATCACTTTAAGTGTAAAATATGGGTGGGAGAGCAATAGTTTCTCTAGCTGCATTCAAATCACATGTAGGAGAGGGACAGTTTCTACACCCACATTGTGAACACAGCGCTCATTTGAAGGGCAGGCGAGAATTTGGAGCGCAAGGTACAGCATGGGAAAGGTGCTTCTGCAGCATGCCATGCAGGTAATGAGTGTTTCAGGTAATTAAGGGGAAGACTGCCTATCTTCCACTTGAGAGGGTTTTTCATGGAACTGATTGAATGCCTTAACTTTGAGTGGTGTAGTGAACTTTATTTTTTAGATAATGACACTGCAAAACAGTTGAAACAGGAATAGAAGAACAAAGTCCTGATCTCAAATTTAACTAGAAAAGTATTGATGAAAGGTGTACAATTACACCGTAAAGATGCAGAAGCAGATCCCACTACAAAGTGTGCTGTTTGCTTTAATTTTGCTCCCCTTGTCTTTATCTCTTCAGAGCTGCCTCACCTGACTTCTAGCGTGGTGTTCATGAGAGGCTGTATCAGGGGCATGGAGCAGTCCTGGGGATTTCAATGGCTCTTGAACACAGATGTTATGGACAGTTTCGGATAGATCTGAAACACATGAATTCAAGATGGAAAGGAATACTTAACCTTATCATGAATTATAAAGACTTTGTGTTCTGCGGAGTTTTACCACAAATAGGGCTTGAAAAGAGGCTTAGAAGACAGGAAGACACTGGAACAGTTTTCTTGTGAAATGGGTGTTCAGCGCTTTTGTTTTAGGTTACTAGCTTTGCTCAATTTAGACATAGAGGCTGTTACTCCCTCAGTCTGAAAAGCTGATGCCCTCTACTTGCAAATACTTGGTGCTAGGTACTGACAATTCTTGTGAGACTTGTTAAAATGGATTTCTGTAAATAGTGTCATATTCTTTCAATAGTTGAGCTTTGTTTCATGTATGTAACTAATACTGCTGAGCATATTGCCGGTACTCATTTTAAAAAGCCTTAAGTAGTTTATTCTTAACACTTTGGTTTCAGTGAGCGTTACATATTTTCAGAGAGGCGAGTTTCCAAGCATGACCGCAAACCTTGCATTTTTCCTGTATGTTAACTTTTTTTTTAAACGTAGCTGCACGCTGCTGATAGCAGCTTCCATCTCTGGGGGAGCATTATCAGTAGTTATCACTGGCGGGCCTGCTAAATAGCCCAAGAACTGCCGTCTCGTGTTAGACATGGAGCTGTGGAGTAAAGTCGGACCACTGAGACCTAGCGTGGGAGGGCGGATGTGGAGAGTATGGGACCGAGAGAGCATGTGTGTGGATGGAGCGTTCTCTGGCTGCTGGGGGGGGTGTTCCTGCGCTGGAGTGGGCAGTGTGGGCTGCCCTGTCTGACCTCCTGGGGAGAGCTGCAGCTTCTCTCCAAACAGAGAGATCAGAGCCTTCAAGAGCACAGGGACACCCCCAGCCCCCTGAAATTCCGACTCCAGGGAGTTACAAGTGAGCGACTGGCTTGTGTTCCTGTCTTGTGACTTGGAAAACACACCAAAAATATTAAGGCCTGGAATGCTGTAACCTGTGATTTAAAGATGTAGTTGAACATCTTGTTTTGCGCAGTAAATGCACGTTCTTATAGGGATGACTGAGGTGTTCTGTTAGACTGTTCTGCACTAGTATGTCTTTGAAACAAGGCTAACCCTAACTGTAACCAGCCAACTGCAGCGCATTTCTTAGACGTTAAACGTGATCCATTGAGGATTCATTGAAACCAAGTAAGTGCGCTTGTGGAGTTCAGGGCTTTGGTCATGTCTTACTCTTCTATTGACTACTGTTGCTCAGTTGCAAAGTTGTAAATACAGTGCTGATCCAGGAACTTTTTAACTGGAAAGTAGTCTTCAAGTAAAGCCAGAGAACAAATATTATAACGGGGTTTTTTCTTTGATGCTTTATAAAAGCAATTTAGCAGAAATAAAACTAGAAGTAAGGACCCTGTGAATATCCCATGAATCCCTGTTTTCCCCAGTGAAGAAAGCTGAAAAGTGAGGCAAGGAATCAAAGCAGTTAATTTACTGTTTATTCTAATGTGTTTTTCTGGTTGTGAGTGTCATAAGCATAGCCTGAGGAATTATAAACTGAAGGAGCAGTGCCTCTTAAGAGCTCTAACTGTACTGGGAAATACAGGGAGGGGGAGGAAAAACCCCATGATTGTGTACCAAATTCTTGAATCTGAAGCTTTAGCCTTCCAGTGAAAGCATGTTCTAGGAGTCCTGTGGGTGCCAATGGGTGCACAGTTTTAACTGAGTGATGCAGTAATACTCACAAAGTTTTCTCCTTATATTTACAGTGCATCTGGTGCAAGCGTTGTTGCCATTGACAACAAAATAGAACAGGCAATGGTAAGTAAAAAATAAGTTATTTCTGTTAGGATGAGTAGTTTGTCATTGAGCATAAGTTTCCAGCTCTGTGTCTGTGCATCTGTACTGTCCCTGCAGTCCGGTCAGACTGAGACCATCATTTGAAAAAAGGATTTTCTGTATCAAGTATGGGATGGCCACAAACCATGATTGCCTTTACTGTTGGCCCAGAAATGTTCTTAAATGAATTTTCCTATGAATTTCTGTGAACAAGCTGATGGAACTTAAAGAGGTGCTGAAAATAAATAATGCATTTAAGTCTCTTACTTTATTAAAGTTCATCACTAGTTTTTTCTCAATTGGCACTTAACGCTATGCTGTCCTTGACATTTTGTTCAGCTTCAGTTATGTATGCTTGATTTACGCTCCTGCTGATTTACAGGCTTTCTTATTTCTTGGTTCTCATACACCTTGGTGTTTGGGATTGCGTAATGCAGACTCCTAACCTCCAGCTCAAAGCTTCAGAGCTGATACTTCCATTCAGTGTGGAGCAGCTGGAACGTAATTCTAGTCCTTGTCTTCAGCGTAACCGAGGTGGCTAGAACTTAATGCTGAATGCTGGAAACAAAGCTTCTGATGTAAGGGCCACTTTACAGTGAATAAAAGGGCTAGGTTATTTGCTCTTGAAGGCTAATTTATTCATATATTTTTAGTGACAAGTGCTTTAGTGTTCCAGGCTTACCACTTCAGTGAAAGCAGTAAAAGTAAATCCTGGGGCTGGAGTGGAATGAAACTGTTCTTTCACTCGGTGTAACTGTTAACTTGTTCTTCACAGGATCTAGTGAAAAGCCATTTGATGTATGCAGTAAGAGAAGAAGTGGAAGTCCTGAAGGAACAAATAAAAGAATTAGTTGAAAGAAACTCTTTACTTGAACGAGAAAACGCACTGTTAAAATCTCTTTCAAACAGTGATCAGTTATCCCAACTTTCAACCCAACAGGCCAATCCTAGTAGCACGTCACAAGCGCAAACAGTGATAGCACAGCCTCCGCAGCCAACGCAACCTCCACAGCAGCCGAATGTCTCCTCAGCGTAAAGCTTTCTTGCCTCCTTTGAAAACAAAAACCTGAGAGCAGTCTGTCCTTGTGTGCCACTGATGTTCTTTCCACTTTAAATGAAAGCGAGTAGCCATGCTTCTGTTGTGTGTTTGGCCTTTTCAGTATTAGACAATCATTCTCCAAGAGCTGTCCCTCACTGGTATATCATGAAGTGCAGTTGGTGTCCGTTATGTCATCAGTGCACAAGGGAAGTCGTACAAGGAGTTACTAATGCAAGTAATGCATTTGCTTGGTGTGCAGGAGTGAGGTCTTTAAGAGCTTTGGTGGCTCTCCAAGGTTTCCATTTCCCATGGATTACTTTGAGCCTTGCTATCTGGTAAGAAGTAACAATTCATCTTAAGAGCCACTGTTCTTTCAATATAAGTAACATTTGCCTACATTAGTTTCATTTATTTGTTTTATTTATTACAGGGCTGCTATTTTCATAATGTACATGAACAATGTCACAGAACTTTTTTAATTTTTTTTAATAAATATATGTATCAGTAAAATGATAGATGGGATTGCGTTTAATAGATAAAATGTTTAGGCAATAATTGAACAAAAGAATCCTGGCATATTTCTAACACTAATGGCAATTTACCTTTGGTATTTATTTACGGTAGTAAAGATCCAGCTTGAATGTAAATTTTGTATAGAGTGTAAGTATGAAGACCATAGTGCATCTGTACAGGTAGTCACCAGTTATTGTGATATAATAAATAATTGATGGGCTATTTTGATGAAGAAAACTTTGCTCATTTCTGTTTCTACTTTCTAATAGAGAGAAATTGCCATGATTCCTCTGCTTTTTGACATTTCGTATTTTTTTTTTTTGGGTGGGAATAAAAAGCTGTGAAATTGTTCAACCTACTTTGTAACCAAAGAAGCAAAGCTGTGTAATTGAGTTTTTTTTTATTTTATAATGCACATTCTTTATGTATTTTTATTTAGTGTTTTCTCATTCACAACTTTCTTTGCTGTCTAGCATGATCTGCATGACCTGTAATCTTTGAACCACTTTCGTACCTCATGTTTTTATCCAGCACTCTTATTGTAATATGTAATAGTCTGTGAACAATGTCAAATAAAAAAAGAAAGAACAGCTGGTGTTGGTGGAGCTGAGCTAGTGTGCTATGCACTAGTTGTTTAAAAAAAAAAAAAATAAATGAAGTGAGCCATCTTTTGTTCATTTAAAATGGTGTTTTGAATTTCGTATGCAGAAAACGTTTTGTTACATTGCAGATTTTAATGTATTTAATAAATGCAACATGCAGATTAAGTGCAGTGTATACTGAGTATTTAAATTAAAAATGTACATTTCATAAATACAGTTTCAAGAGAGACCATCATTTGTGTAAACTAACACAGTGTGTCAAATTGATGTATAAATATATATATTTTAACACATTTTCTGAAATTAAACTGCAGTTTTGTTGAATTTTTTTTTTTTGGCTGTAGATGTTGTTACAGTGTAACTAAATTCAGTAGCACTTTTTTCCTTAACAAAATGAAGAAAGGTAACTTCAGTGGGCCAGTAATAGAATAATGCCAAAATTATAACCACTTCTCTTGCAGCAGACTTTTTTTCCTTTATTCTAGGAGAAGCATAATTCTGATGTTGTCAGTAACCCCGCTGGTTTTGGTTTTGCACTGATATATATAAATTAACATTTGGCTGTGTGCTGGGGTATTGGAACAGTCTTGGTGTGTTTAAAACCAAGAATTTACTTTACAGAAACACCTACAAGAGCAAATGGCACAGCGTGCCCTCCCAGGCAGGCATCATGGGCGCAGCAGAGTCAGCACCCCAGTGTGCTGCAGTCCAGTGCACTCTTGAGCCTGTACCTATTTTGTCATGCTGCCTGCAGATGTTTGCTTTAATCTCTTATCCCTGTACGTGTCTAACTGTGGTCAGGTTTATGTGTTAGGTAAAACAAAGCAAAAGAATCAACACTGGAAACTGCAAGTTTTGGTGGCTTCAGATCTCAAGGAAGCATCCTTGTCCCGTGTTCCAGAAACTTAGAGCATCACACCTTCCTGGTAAGCATCAGTTCACAACACAGTTCAAAAAAGCTGTGTGTGTGTGTGTATGTATATATATATACATATTTATAAAAAAGTACTTGCTGAAGTAATACACTAAAAATTATCTTCAGTTGTAGATTGGTGCTCTTGGCCTGCTCTAAGCATGCATGTATCCTTCTGTAAATCCTTTAGTGAAACAAGAGCTTTGCATGCAAATTAGAAAACAAAGTATTTCAGTTGCTAAGTGTATTTTCCCTCCAGCATGATCAATGGCTCTCTCCAGCTATATGGTAAGGATGTAGCTGGTAAAGTAAAAAGGGACAAATGGGGGGAACTTCTGAGAACAGAAGTCCTTCAGATGAATAGTCCATTAAAACTTTTACAGAGGAAACACTCTAACTGTTATTCATTCTTAAGGAGTGAAATAGAAAGGAGACATTTGAAACATGACTGAAGTTGTTAATGACCTGCTGATGGTAGAAGCAGAGAATCGAGCCGATGAGAAGACAGTCCTAAGCACTTCTGTGTTCCCGTGGAGCTGGGGGTCTGTGCATCTCCTCTCCCTCTCGTGTAATGCTTGTGACCTTGCTGTGTGGAGTTGTCTTTGTGTGAGCTCTGCCCTACAGTGATGGTTAGATCCACTTAGACACAGGTGTTCTGGAGAGGTTTTTTTTCTCTGAAAGAAAAAAAGCTTTTAGTAAATCTGCTGAAAAAGGGATGAAACAAAGATTAAACTGATCCTCTTAGAAATTCTTTGTTTGCTTTGCTCCACTCCTGTCAGGTTTGGTTTTGGTTTTTGGTTTTAGTTTTCTCCTAGTGGCAAGTTGTATTCAGTGCTAAATGCCAAATCTGCTTGCTGTGCGAGAACACTATAAAATGGCAGAAAAGGGTCTTTGAATTGCTGCTGTCTCTTCCCGAGAGGCGGTCTGAGGCTGCTGCCTGGGGAGAGAAAGAAACACAGTTCCTCAGTGTGAGAAGATCATCTTGATGTTACTAAACGTTTGATTTCAGAGAGGGGGAAGAAAGGCTTATTGACAAATGATCATGTTACTTTCAGGCTGTATTGGCTGCTGCACTGCTTTGTGCGCAGTGTCCGTCAGCTTCCTGCTGCTGTAAAGCCTTTCTTTGTTGTCCTTATGTGTGACGGCACCAGCGACGTCAATCAACCGCCCGTCAGCGTTTGCATCGTACGAGGCTGGGTGACAAAGAGATCTGTGCTCCACGTGCTCAGGGCTCTGGCTGGCGCTGTGAATGGGTGCAGGCAGCCGTGCCCACTGCTCCCTGCTGCTCGGTGTCAGCTAATTGCTTTTGGGTGCTTTTTTAGGGGAATGACTGTGTTTAGGGATCCGTGTGTGAAAGTGGCCTCTGGAGATGTGATGCTGTCCTCTGTGGGAAGCAGTGCTGTTGCATTTTCCTGGAAATGCGTCTTTGAAATTATTCCGTAGCTTCAGCATAACGAATAGAGAAGTAATCCAGCTACTGGACTCGCTGTGCTTTGAAACAGGGCTGACCCTAAGACCGTGTGCCTGCTTGGCATGGGTGGAAGGTAGGCTGCAGTTGTAGCAGAAAGCACACCAGAGCAGAAAGGTCTCAAAGCAATGATGCTGAGCTTTGAATTAGCCCTTGTGTCTCAACAAAGATGTGATGGAATATGCAGGGAAAGGCTACAAAAACAGTGGAGGATGTGGAGGAAAGGCTTAATGAGGAGAGCCCGAAAAGGCTGTGGGAAGGCTGGCACAAGCAGCCCAGAGTCTCCAGAGAAGGTGACGGGGCAGGTGAGCACAGAACTGTTATTCACCAGATCTCACCTACAGGGAATACGTATTTTTTCATGTAGCAGAACGTGAACTCTGGGGCTGCCTGCCACAGGATGTTGTGGAGGCAGGTAGGATGTTCTGAAAGGGGTTAGGAAGACTCTTGGGCAGCAGGTTGATGAAAAGAGATGTACCCTCTTACCACCCCTGCACAACCCTTCTGGATGTGAAGAGGGCAATGAACTGTAAAAGGTGGCTGAACTTGTCTGTCCTTCTTCATAGCATCTCCTACCACCTCTGCTTGAGACAAAGCACTGGGCTAGTCAGGGCCTGTCTTTTCTGAAAAAGAGCTTTGCTCTTCAGTAACAGATTCACAATGTTTCATGGTCTAAGTTAAGATTTCAGTTGAGCAACAGTCTAGCAAATCAGCCCCCTCAAATTTTAGTTTGAGGGAGTTTCCTTGCGTTTCTATTAACGTGCCCCAGAAGGGCAAGTCGCCTATATCACCGAGGTGTGGGGTGTGGCAATTCTGAGTTCAAGAGCCAGTACAGCCATCTTTCCTTGATTTCCCCCCTCTCACGCCCCCCCATGAGCACACAAGGGCATTTATTTCTGCTGACACCATCTGATATGCTGCTTTTGTGATTAACAAGTGCTTTTCTCTTCGTCGACAGTCTGTGTTCATGTTAAAGGACCACGAGTTTTCCCTTTCCTTTCTGAAGAGCGCTGAAGTGACATTTGGCAAAGTCCCAGGTCCTCTGTCTTTCCGTGGCGTCTGGGCCGGCTCTTCCTTCCCCAAGTACCAGGTGAGAGGCTCTGCTGCGTGGTGGCTGAGGTGGTAACGCCACGTCTTCTCTTGTTCGTGCCTCGCAGCCAGATTCAAGCAGGTTTAGTAGCTGATGGTGAGAGCTGCGCACCCAGACCCTCCCTACTGGTGGGCTTTGCTTGTTGTCCCTGGGGCAGGAGCCCGAGCTTGCCGTGCTGGGGGAGCCAGCCGCAGCCCACGTCGCTGTCGGTGTTTTTCCACAGATTCTTGTACCGTCGGTAGGAATGGTTTAGTACCTGTTTCACCGGGGCTGCGCGGGGCCGCTGGGTCGGGGAGGATGCTGCGAGGGGCATTGCCCAGGAGCCCCAGAGTGACTGGGGGGGATGCAGGCCTCTGCTCAGCGAGGGCTTGAACCGTAAAGCGGCGCTGTGAAAAACAGGAGAATTAATATCTGACGCGCAGTTCGCCTGCTGCTCTCTCGGCGCTTGTGCCTTAAATCGGAAAAAGTCCCTCCGTGGACGCACGACCCAGGGCTCGGGCACCTGCGGCTGCTCGGCCGGGGCGGGCAGCGGCTCCCGGCGGAGAGGATGAAACGCCCGGCCCCCAACGGGCGCTCGGGGCCCGGAGCGGCTGCTGCCCGGTGGGGGGACGAGGCTTCCCGGCTCGGCGGCGGCGGGGAGACGGCAGCGGCCTCGCGGCCCGGCCGCGGGCTGCCCTCGGCCCGCCGTGCCGCGCCGCGCCGCGCCGCTCGGCCGGCGCTCTCCGGCCATGGCGACCGCCGGCCACGGGGCGGCGCAGCGCAGCGGGCAGGCGGAGAGAGGAGCGGGCGGAGGCGCGGCCCTACGGGGGGGGGGGGGGGGGGCGCCGGGCCGGTTCCCGGGGCGGGGGGGGGGGACCCGCTCTCCGGAGCTCCGGGTCCTGCTGCCCCTCGGCGTCGGCACCAGGGCCCTCCCGGCCTGGCCCGGCCCCTGGCCGCCGGGGGCCTGCGGGCTCCCGGGCACCCGCGCTCTTGCCCGCGGCCGATTGCCGGTTGCCCAGATGCGCTGAGAGGGGCCGCGCTGGGCCGGCAGGGCAGAGCCGTCCTCGGGCGTCCCCCCTTTCTGCCGGGGGTCGCGTCCTCCTTAGGTATCCGGCCACCCTCCCCGCTGTCCGTGTGAACCGGTTGTTTCAGACCGCCCCGGTGACAGCCTTTAGGCTTCCGAGTAGTAATTGCTGTGAAACGGGGGGGATCGCTCCCCTTCTGTAAGCTCTTTGATTCCCTCCCGGCTGTTTAAGACGATGTGCGACAGCTGACGCTACCAGGTAAGCGCTGTGTGCCCCGAATGGTTATGGCCGAGCGGCTACACGTGGGCCACGTCGGCTCCTAAGATCGGTTTTATCACCGGACGTTTTTCGCGTCGGCGGTGGGTCCATCGTTTTTCGGTTTGTGCCGTACAGAGGCGAAGGGAACCTTCCGGCGCGGTCCCAGCCGCAGCTGGTGCTGCACGACGTGGTGCGGGGAGGGTGTGAAATGCCAGAGGCGCGGCCGCAGTCGCTGTGCTGCGCCAACTGCAGCTGCAGCTCCAGTCGTGCAGCAATGGCAAGCTGGGAGAGAATCGGCAGGAGAAGAGGGACCCCGTGCTTTGCGGAGCAAGATGTATGCCGATCCTGGTGCGCCTTACTGAAACGCAGTCTTGCAGCCAGTCTTGAGAAGGTTTCACAGGGGAAAAAAGACAAGGATTTGAGAGAAGCGTCGCGCACGGTTAATAACATCACCTCAACAGGACAGCAAGTTCAGCTCTACCGAAGAACCTGACCGCTTCTATAAACTGTGGTACTACGTTACTTTGCCAGGACGAGGTACTCTGGTGTGGGCCGTTGTATCAAAAAAGATGATGCTCTATCAGTTCCTGGAAATGGGAAGCCGCAGTCTCATGAGAGGGGAAATAACCTGGGTCTTGCTCTCTGAGGTTTTGGAGAAGAAACAAGCTTGGCGCTTTGCAGCAAGCTGCAGAGTCAGAGCACAGCTGAGGCCGGCAGGCACCTCGGGAGATGCCCTGGCCCAGTCCCTGCTCCAGCACCGCAGGCTGCCCAGGCCTCCTGTCTGGTCGTGTGGTGACCGTCTCTGAGGATGGAGACTCCACCATTTCCCTCGGCAACCTCTTCCAGGGTCTGATCACCCTCAAAGAAGTTTTATTCTCTGTGTTTAAATGGAATTTCTCCTATTTGAATACCTGCCTATCGCTGCTTGTCCTGTCACTTGTCAGATCCCCTGAGCCCCCTCTCCTCCAGACTCTCTCAGCCCCCTGGTATGTCAGATCGACTTTGCAGCCCCGTGCTGGGCTCCAGTGTTTCCCCACCCGTGTTGTACTGGGAGCTCAGCAGCAACGAGTGCAGCACTCCAGATGTGCTCAGCAGTGCTGAGCAGAGGGGAAGGAGACCTCGGCCCACTAGTCATGCTCTTTCCAACCCCAGGCCTTCCCTGCAGAGCCCCTTCCACCAGTGACTGGCCTCCAGTGGGATTTCATACCACTGCTGGCAGCCCTGCGAGCTTAGCGCGTCAGCCGGGGGTTGGTCCTCACCATCCACTTACCCAGCCCCTACTTCACCAGCCTGTCTGCAAAGCGGTGACGGGAGGCCGTGTCAAAAACCAAAGTAAAGGTAAGCGGCATCCACTGCTGTCCCACCCTCTGCCGAGCCGGTCATCTCCTGGCAGAAGGCTGGCAGGTTAATTGAGCTCTTTTTCCCCGTTCATAAAACGATGACCGCTCCCTATCACCTTTCTTGTCCTCCCTGTACCTGGAGGCATTTTCCAGGAGGCTTTGCGCTCCATCGCCTCAGGGGGAGGAGAACCAGCCTGCAGTTTCCCAGCTCCTCCTCCTCGTCCTTCGTGAGGACAGGCATGACTTTAGCTTTCTTCCAGTCCTCAGGAATCTCTCCCGCAGGTGCATCCTGTCGGGTCCCATGGACCCACGTATGCCCAGTTTGTTTAAATGTTCCCTAACCTGAGCCTCCTCCACCGATGGCTTGTCTTCCTCGCTACACAGCCACCAAAGAGCATCTGCTGCTCACAGGAACCTAGAAACAAGGCAGGGGGTTATTCTCTTTCTTTTTTTTTTGTCTTTTCAAGTTGTGTCGTGTCACACACGGTTGGATCTTTATAAGCACATAGAGCCTAATGGTCAAAGGAAATTTTGTAGTAGTTTCATGTGCTCACGTCAAGGCACTTTTCCAGCGTCATGCAAAGCAGTTGTAAAATAAAGACCCACTGCCTGGAAGGAATAACCTAGGATATCAGCGTCCCCTCAACTGTTGCCTTAGAGCGAACATCGCTCAAGGCAGTTTCTAAGGTTAAGCTATGCGCACCTCAGATCTCAACGACCCACCTTGGACCACCGTTTCCTCTCCTTGTCCCAATAAACGACTGAGCTCCCCTTCATGGCCCTGGCTGCTGGGGCAGAGTCCCTTGTCGTGAGGACTATGAGAACACGTCTGGAAGCAGAGACCCTCCTCAGGGCCTTTGGCCGCTGGGCACAGACAAAGCAGACGCTCCTCATTGTGCAGCTCCTACAGCGCTTCGCCGTATCCCTCTTCTAACTGCATTTTCCCGATATTTAATACCACATCACCTGCAGAACAACCTCGTTCTTGTTTTGTCAGCTCATCGCAAAAGCAGCTGCGAGCTACGGATCCTTCTCATCCCTTGTGCAATTGCCTGTTCTTGGCTGTAACTACTGTTTCACCACTTTTCAATGTAGAACACCCCCAGAACACTTTGGTTTCAATCCAACAGCGCTTTTCAAGTGGCACGATGTGCCAAACTGCAAATTATCTGACGGAGGCCATCGCTGGCCCCTGGTCTGTCAGACAAGGATCGCTGTTCACGCTGCAATTACAACAAAAGCAGCTGCTGCACATCCCTTTATTTACATGTGACTAACAATGTGCTTCTGTTCTTCCGAGTCCAGCGATGCTAGGGGTGGAAAAAGCACGCTGAGCTACTTCATGGGCAAAGCACCACAAACACCAGCGCGTTCTGTATTTGCACCAAAGCAAGCAAATCTCCTACAAACTTGTTCTTCGAAGTTCAGTAAAAACCACCAGGACCGCTCAGGTCACCTCAGCCCCTGGTGAGGCTGCGTAAGCGCCATTGTTACTGTGCTGCAAAAGCCAACGGTCTCCTGTAAAGTGGGAACCGGTCAGACCCCCCCAGGCCGCTGCTGCAGCCCCAGGGACCAGAGAACAGACACCCACCAGACCCCTACGGGGAGACATGCCGGTCCCCAAGGGGAAGGGCAGCAGCACCAGGTCGCTTCCGCAGCCGGAGCCCCTGCAGCCGACGGCTCGGAGGCACCGCAGCGCTGGGGCACCAGCACGGCCCAGACCCCTGAACAGCCGAGCAGGGGGGTTGCCTGTGGCAAAGGAGCTCCTCTCGGGGAGGAAGCTAATTAAGCTGCAGTCAGGGTGGAGCGGCCTAGTTTCAACACCCAGTAAGGCACCATTTTGCCAACCTCAAAACAAACACAACTCGCATTTGAAAAGAACTTTATTTAAAATCAGAGGTTATACATACTTCCTCCCACCACCGCCGCCACTTACAAAATACGAGCACCCGAGAACAAGGAATTCATGTTACCTTGTACGGCTCGGTTCCGGGGCATGCTCTTGGCCGCGCTGGTTTACACCAGTCCCAATGATCTCGTACGGAAATATGACAACTCATACAAAATATCTGCTCCTTCACAGCTAACAGGCATTTAATTAATCTCTACAGAAACTTTTTTCTATTACTTCTAGCGTAACTAGATTTTAAATTTATCTTCTGCTAAGAAACCTGAAAAAAGGAAATCCTCCTTTAGCAACAGCGTACAACAGCAGACCGATTTCAGACTGCCTCTGTTACCACCACAGACAGCAAGAGGCCAGCGCAAAGCCTGGGCCACCAGCAACAAAATATGATCAATAGCAGCATTTTCCACTGCGATCTCAAGTTACAGCCTTCTACAGACGTAAGGAGGGCTTTTTTATTTTTGCTTCAGCATCACTAAGAAGGAACTGTGATCATCCATAGGGAAGCAGTTAAGTACTGGATCCATCGTTAGATGAAATCAGGATTTACCTTAAATAGGATTAAATATATATATTGCAAGACATACCACACTCTGCAGATGCTGCACATAAAAGCAGAACCGTGGGCAGGAGGGGCAGGGTCCCTGTGCCTGCACGAAACATTCCCACACAACATCTTAAAATTTAAAACTATCACCACTTGTTGAAAGTTGTCCAAGAAGTATTTACAGCACAGCCGCGGCCTGTGGCCAGGAGAGGCTCGGTAAGCCAGCAGCTCTGGCCTGCGCCGCTCGGCAGTTGTGAAACTTCAGCATCGGGTTATGTCAGAAACAGCTGCTGCTCGGTCATGCCGGTTTCTAATTAAGCAACACCCACTAACTCTATACAAACAAGCGTTTCGTATTTATTGGGACAAGAGGTATAGGATAAAGTTTCCCGTCGCGATAAGCGTTTGAGCGCTAACGCACTGCCACATGCTGCAGTAAGACTACTCTACGCGTACAGAGAGGATGATGAAGCTACAGAACGCCGCACGGCCCACCTGCTTGACTAAGAGCATGCTTCGGGTTCGTACTCCGGCTGCTAGAAAGATCCTGGCTCCCGACTTTAAATAAAACCATTTCCAGCTATACAGAGACTCAAGCAGATCTCGAGACCGGCGTTTACAACAGATGTCAGTTACTCCGAAGTATCTACATCGCGTACAGTTTAACGTATCTACAGAGAGCATGACCGTATACTTCACTGGAATAAGCAGGTCCACGATTGTAGATCAACAGTGTAATTTTATTGCTTTATACACGGGGTGCTGTTCAAGGCACTGTGGCACGGGCTAGAAAACTCGGAATGACTCGTGAAGGGACCTGGAATGCGACGCGGCCGATGCCGAGCGCCCGCTCCTGGGCAGCCGCTGCGACGAACCGGGGCTGACGGGGCGCCGGCCGGGGGGGGACAGTTCATGGCGGCGCTGGGGGGTGGCGGGGGGGGGGGGGTTGTTGGCGCGGACGGGCCTCGCCCGGCGCCGGGCCCCTCACATGCCCATCCGGATGCTCTGGATGATCTGGAAGATGGCTGCAAGAGAGCGGAGGAGGAGCGGGGAGTGGAGGGCAGCGCTCGCCGGGGCCGCGCCCGCGGGGGCGGCGGGCTCTCCTCGGGGGCCCGAGCCGCCGGCGGGGGGCCGGGAGGGGGCCGGGAGGGGACCGGGGCCCGCCCGCTCACCTGATCCGCAGACCACGAAGATGAACAGCGCCAGCAGCCAGGGCCCGACCGACGCCTTCTCCTCCGGGGCCGTCCTCTGCGGGCACAGCACCGCCGTCACCCCGGGCCCGGGCCTGGGCCCCCGCCCCGCCGCCCCCGCCGCCGCCGCCGCCCCCGGCCCCGGCCCCCTCCGCCCCCCGGCCCCCCGCGCACCGAGGTCTTGGCGACGTTCCCGCGCTGCGTGATGTTCTTGCTGTGCTTCTCGTTGGCCATGCGGATGCGCTGCTTGGCCACCATGGTGCGACCGACCGACCGGCCGGCCCGGGCCGCCGCCGCCGCCGCCGCTGCGCTGCCTGGGGTCCGCGCGCCGCCCGCTGCCAGCGTCAGCACCGCGCGGCGCCGCCCGCCGGAAACACGCGCGCAGCCGGCGGGCGGGGCCCGCCTACCCGCCGCCAACCCGCGCGCCCGCCGGCGGCGGCGCTTCCGGGGCAGCGGGCAGAAGCGGCCGCCCCGCGCGTCACCGTGACCGCCCCGCGCGACGTGGACGTCTCTGGGGCGGCCGCGCCGCCGCTCACCCGGAAGCGGAAGCTGCACGCGACGGGCCAAGATGGCGCCCCCCGCGCCGCTGCTGGCAGGTGCGGCGGGGCCGGGCGGCGGCGGCGGCGGGGCCGCGGGGGCCGGGCCGGGCCGGGCCGGGCCGTGTTCTCGCCTCGCGGGCACGCCCGCGCGTGGCGGCTAGGACGCGGGGCCCGGCAGGACGCGGGGCTTCCCTAAACCGCTGAGCAGCCGGCGGGAGCTCGTAGCTGACTGAAGCGTCTTCGCGGCGTTTTGCGGGCCGGTCGCCGCGTTGTGTGGAGCTCCTCTCGGGAGTCCTTCTTCCTTTTCTCTCTTTTCTGCTTTTTAAGTTGTCCCTAGCAGCAGGGACGCGCGTTTTTCCTTTCCTGTGTTTCTAAGCTTTAAACACTCGCACCTTTGTCCTCGCTTGGCTGTATCGGGGGCCTGCAGTTGTTCGGGGTGCATTGTGGACGCCTCGCTGCTGTCGATAATCCGTTGTAAATGTGGATCTTATCTTGGGAGCCTGACGGAGGACCTGGAGAACAGGCTCAAGGCAGGGGTGCGAAGCTCGTGGGTCACATTTAAAGTGCTGTTAAAACGTACCCTTGAGGTGTGTCGGGGGCACGGTGTGCCCCCAGTGAAGTACAGGGCCATAGAGCAGGTGGGGATTTGAAACCTATCAAAACAGCGTTTTCTCCACTCTAACAAGCTAGTGCTTAAAATGTTTTCTATTTGTTAATTTCTAAAGTGCTAACAGAGAGATGAAGTAAGGTTACGTGGCAGTTAAAAGAGCAGCTCTGAAGGGCGGTGTAAGGATGTCTGGTCGCAGATGTTGCTGTCGTCTGGGCATTGCTGCATCTGCACGTGGATTCCGTCGCGCGGTTCGTGTCAGGACTGACCTGGCCGAGCGGGAGTGCTGCTCTCTTCTGCTGTCAGACCTCTCGTGCGCTGCTGGCCCTAACGCTTCCTTGAAATAATACAGCTGCAGAACCTGCAGCTTGAGCTAGTACAGATCCTGCTTTCTTGACTCATGTTTGACAGTAAAAAGTTGTCACCTCAGTAGGCATCTTTGGTGTCAAAGGAAAATGCATAAAACACAGCTAACGCCTACATAACAATTGGCCATTTTGTGGTTTAACTTTGAATTTTGATATGCTTGTCACAGAATGACCTTAAAAAGTTGTGGTTTATTCACTATAGGACAACTCCAACTGCATGGTTTTGCATGAATCTGTCTTTATTTTTTTCTTTGTTTTGTAATGCCCTAAGCACGGCAATGTCCCTGAAAAAGAATGAAATTTAAAACTCGTTTTGTATTGGTATTTCTTTCATGCCTTCTGTTTTCCAAGTTGAACTCCAATGTTGGAACTAACAATAGGGCAAATCCTGTCTCATGTCAGCAAAAAAATCAGTCCAACAGAATCTTTCTCTGGCAAATGCTCTTCCTGTGTTTAAGCACCTAATCCTCACTTTGGGGAATATCTAGGCAGCCTTTTTGAGCTCCACTGTGCAGGATTCTTGCGCAGCTCTTGCAGCGATGGAGAATTTTCAGCTTCTGCAGGTTAGGCTTCATGAAAGTACCTCCTACAGCAGGGTTGAGAGCTGAGGACCATCGGCCATTTTGGGATGAGCTGTTGTCCCACCCTCCTTCCTTATGCAGGTGCAGCTCTTTTGTAGTTTGAGATCATCCTGCGAGCTGAAGCCAGGCTCTTGTTTTGTGGTAACCAGTGAGGGGGTGATGGGCAATGGACTCGAACTGGAAGTCAGGAAATTGCACTTAAACGTAAGGAGGACTATTTTTAATCTGAGACTGAACGTGGGCGCAGGCTGCCCAGAGAGGCCGTAGGTCTCCATCCTTGGGGATACTCGTCTGCTGGCCGGGCAGGGCCCCACAGCCTGGTGTTGCTGGCCCTGCCGGAGCAGGGGAAGGGTGGGGGTCCAGGGATGCCCCCGCCTCAGCCCCTCTGCCATGCACCTTGTTTGGCTTTGTCCCGCCCTGCCCCGCTGCCCTTGGCAGCGCTTCTGCTCCCTTCTTTGCACTGGCACCCGTGCTCCTGTCGCAGAGGGACAAACCCCATCAGGAAGGCTGCACGGGAAGCGCCGTGCCGGTCAAAGCGGGAACCAGATCGCACGGCTGTGGGTCCGGGGAGGCTGGAAGCAGCAGCGGTTGTCCCACTTCAGTCCTCAGCTCCGGAGAAGTGCTGGCTGGTTGCTGTTGCGTCTGTGGAGTTGTACGGCAAACTGGCACCTCAGTTGCCTGCGGGTTGTGTGTCAGAGCTGGTGCTGGAGCCGATAGCTCAGCTCAGCTCTGCCCCTGTCCTGTGTTTTAATCCTGTGGCCACTTTGGATGAAGCCAGGTGTCTCGGCACCTGTTACATTCTGAGTTTCCTTTACAACCCTCTCTCCCCTTTACTCTAAAATGCAAGCAGGGGAAAAGCGTGTGCAGATCTGAACATTCACAAATTAGAAAAAGCTTTTGCTTTGGATGATTTTCCGAGTTTGAAACGAGTAGTTCTTTGTTTACTCTTCCAGTGAGAGGATCCGAAGGGCTTTATATGGTGAATGGGCCACCTAGTTTCACAGAGAGCACAGCATTTCAAAGGTACTGTTATTACCACTCTTTTTGAACTTTTGCGCAAAAGAAATAATTTTCTAGAAAGCAAAGATAGACTCTAGAATTAAAAAATATATAAGCATAAGTGAATTTTCTCCTACTGTCAGTAGTTCAGAAAATTGATGGTTTTATGCTTGCCTGACTTCTCATTGCCCAGGTAGTAATCATTGAACAGTTGCAGAGTAGATCACACTGTTACAAAGTGCCACTTGGGAGTGCAGCAGGAAAATTGGTGTGTTAATTTGTATTTTTGTTAAAAATACCTTAACTTACGCAGTATGTTTGAATACTAATCTGCATTTCTTATTTCTTTAGGGACTCTGGAAAAAATTGCAAAGCTGTTGCTTTTAGCAAGGATGGTTCCCTCTTTGCCTGGTGCAACGGAGAAAAGTTGGTGCATTTCATGATATTAATCATATAGTTTGTATTAAATAAACTGGATCAGTAATGTCCCATTTACTCTTGTCTGTGTAAAGGCTATTGCTATTAATGCAAGTGTTTGCATACATGCTTTAAATGCAGTTTATTTTTGTGTTCTTGGCACTAGTGGCTTTGTTTCCTGAATATCAGATTAAATATTTACCGGTTTTTCTCATGTTTATAATGCACCCATTCCCATGGAATCTGGATACGCTTTATTTGGGTTTTTTTTTGTGTTCATAGTTCCCAGTATGATAGTACCTGGTTTTCTGAGATTAATCTGTTAGTAAAGGTCACAGAAAATGAAGAGTCTATGCACCTTATGTACAAACATCACAAGGTTTCCTTTTTTTTATAGACCAGGTGCATTATAGAGTTCACTAGACATCATCCTTTACATAAGAGTGCATCATGGGGTTGCTGCTGTAAAGAGGTGATCAGGCTTCTTCTGAAATGATGGTATTCTTACTAACAGATTAAAAAAAATGTGCAAAAGTATTTAGTAATACTGTTTAACAACTTCTTTTAAAGTAGGTAGCTTAGATGTAGGATTTGTAACTTCTGCTGTTGCTTCTGGTTCTCCAAAATGTTCAAACTTCATTTTTCATTAAAAACTTTATTTTTGTCAATTGGAAAGGTCCATTTCCAGAAAATGTTTGTGGGGAAAAATGTTTTTCAAACAACCAGATTGTATATCCAGGTACCCATATATATTCCAAATGGCAAATCTTTCCAGTCCTGCCATGCCTCTTTGTTTTGGGGGCTGTCCATCTTCCTTCATTTTTGAGGGGGAGCAGTGAATAAGATGGTGAGGAACAGGCTCCTAATGCAGCTTCTGAGAACAGCAGTGGTTTGGATGCGTCTTGATGTGATCTTTTTTGTTACTTTGGATTCCGTATCTGGCAGATCTTTAATATACAGTGTTCAGAGGTGCCACTTGACCTTGTTTGTTTGGCCGTCTGACCTGTGCTTTTTATTTTCTGTGTCTCCCTGCATCCCCCAACCTAAAAAAGCCCAAATCTTACAAGTTGTATCCTTATAGATAGAGGACCTTTAAGAATACGTGGGATAAATGTGTGTTTTAATTAAGTTAGAATCTTTCTGTTGGCCGTTGCTCAACTTTAGCACAGTGGGAATGTAGATGGACTCTGTATGGTTAGAGTATTTCTTGTCTCTTGTTCAGACTTTAAATGTTGCAGATAAAAATAAGTTATATGTTTTGACCAGTGCTTTCACTTAGTTTCTGTTATGCTTGGGTATCTGGTTTTAAAATGTGTTCTTGCAAAAATTTAGTAAAAGTAGGAAGGGAAAAATGCTCTTCTAATTTTGTTACCTTGGCCAAATTTGGGACAGATCCAGAAGAGTCAAATACATGAAAAGTTACCTAGACTATTAATTAACTGCTCTAAGCATGTTTTATTGAAATGTCATCTTTTGGTTCCAGGGTAAATATTGTTAATGTCACCAATGCCCACTTACTGCGTTCCTTTGATCTTCCAAAGGCAGTTTGCCTTGAATTTTCACCAAAGAATAATATTCTGGCAACATGGCAGGCCTATACAGGTGGGTGTTTTTCCAGCTGTAAAAGTACACAGAGTAACTGCATACTTTAATTTGGTTTGCAGGCTTTCCAGTACTTGATTTGTCATTGTAGCATGTTTATTGGCTAAATGAGCAGTATAGAAAGTGTACAGAAAATTATATGGGTAATCAAGTATATAGTGGAGGAGGGAGGGATGCCATCTTCTGAAAGCATCTGGTATCGACCGTTCCTACAAACACTAAATCAGAGCGCATATACTAACAATTACTTTATTAAGTAAATCACTTGTTTCTAAAAATTGCTAACTGATCTTAGTGCAAAGAGTTTGTTATGAATATAAACTGCTTGAACCGCATATATTCATATACAGACCAGGAAAATTGTAAGCTGCGTCAGAGTAGTCATGTCCTCCACTGGGCATAGCTGACTTGAGTGTTCTCCATCATCCAGAGGGCTTTGTTCTCTCCCCTGCCTCTTTATGGAGTTTATATTCCTGATTTAGACAGCCTACGTCTCATCCAAGTTGTATGTATGTCTAAAGTAGACGATGTAAATGCTTCCTTAGACAGAGCAAGCTGGCCATAAGCTGAGCGTGTGAGAAGTGGTCTGGGACAGGTTGTAGGATAAGACAGGGCAGCATAAGTGACAGAACTGATGCCAGCTGTGGACTGTTAGAGAACTGTTAGGAGGTCTGTTCTGAATCATTGGTGGAAATAGGCAGGCTGTAGTATCCAGAGTGAGTAGAAGGGTGCAGAGAGTTTAAAACCAGCAGAACCATTTTGTATGGCTTGCAGGTAGGGCTGTGAATGCAACGTGATGGACAAAATGCATTGCGTTCTTGTGAGAACAAAATGTAGGAGTGGCGAACATACCTTCATTGTTTGCCAAGAGGACAGCTTTTGATTTTGGTTAAAAAACAGCATTAAAAAAGCTGTGTTAGTGTTGGTGGTTCTAGTCTTGTAATGAGAAGTAGAAACCCTATACTTCCAAATGTTGGTTCTTTCTGCAGACTGAAAGACTGTAGAAAGACTTACATTCATAGGTAAAGCAATTAGCAGCCTAGGCGTTAGTCCCTCAGGGTAGGATGCTTCTTGTAAGAAGTTTATGCATGTTTGGTTGCTTCTGCAATCATGAGAGAGAACATCATCATGGTGAAGCAGGTTTAATCCCCAGAGACCACTACTGTTTTTGTTGCAGCTGCTAAAGATGGCACAGCGGGGGTGCCCAACCTACAACTTCATGATGTGAAAACTGGAAAATGTTTAAAATCTTTCATCCAGAAGAAGATGCAGAACTGGTAAATAACATTTCCAGGTGCTAATTGTTTGCAAAGAAATGTGGTTTCCAAAATCTGATCTGGGTAAATAGAGCTTTTAGTGTGGTGTTGTCTTTCAAAATACTGCCTGCTACTAGCTGAAAGCAAGTATCTGTGCTTGTAAGTATCTTTGTATGTAGTTATAATTGTTGTTTCTTAGTATAAATTCACTATCATTTTGCACCACAGAGCAAGCTGGGGGGACAATAACGAAGTCTACTTGTATGTTTTTTACTATGCAGATGTCATTTTTTCCATTTGAAACATGTATCATGTTTGAACTTGCTTGGCTTTAAAAATTGAAGAAAAAAAAATCCCAGGCTACTAAAGATGAGCATCATTCACTGTTTCTAATTTTTTTCTTTAAATGTAGGTGTCCTTGCTGGGCAGATGACGAAAGCATTTGTGCCAGGAATGTAAACAATGAAGTGCACTTCTTTGAAAACAACAACTTTGGTATGCAAGTATTTCTATATGTTTCACTGCATTCTATATAGAGATCTTGTTTTGGGTGTTGGGGTTTTTTTTCCAAATTTTCCTCATTTTTTCTTTTGCTCGCTTTTTATTTTAAATATTGCCTACATTCTGTTTGAATTTGGAATTCAGAATCATTATGTTTTAATGAGGTTTGTTTTCGGTTTCTTGTTTACCTTTTCAGTGACTTATCTAGTATGAAGTGCATCTAATTTTTAATTAAAGAGGCCTGATTCTGTATCGTTTCTCATTTAATGAGATCCAGAAAATTGTCAATAGAGAACGTGAACTTCTTTGGGTTATGTGTATTCCGTCAATGAGCTATTAAAAATGAAAATTCATGGCAAAAATGAAGTTGTACAGCTAGAGCATTTTTTTTCAAGGAAATTTACTACTAGTGGTAGAATATTTGGAGTCAATAGAGGTTGAAAAGAGAAAGGGGAAGAAAAAGGCAGGAAGATAAAAATGAATTAGAACAAAAATTTAAAGGAATACAAGACAACTACTGGAGGGAGAACAGTGGTGTGTTTTTTTGGTGTTTTTTTTGTTGGTTTTGTTTTGTTGGGTTTTTTTTGTTGGTTTGTGGGGTTTTTTTTAAATATAAAGCTGGTACAAGAATTTATTCTGGGAGCTAAAAAGACAGCCTATGAGAGATGCAGTTGCCTGAGAATTAGCCCTACTGATGTTAACAAAGCTATACTAAGGAAGTATGGAATGTCTGTTCCAGTGTGAGGTCTGCTGCTCAGTGCAGACTTCCTTGCTGGCATAAGGTTGTGGGTTGCTGCTGTTTGTTTACTTTTTAAAAGTGCATTTTCCCTAAGTTGTTTGTGGAAAGGGGCAATGTTCAGCACAGAACAGGGCTTTATGAACACATCCTATCAGGAAGAATCATCCAGTAAAGTTGCAAGGGGAGAACTCCAGCTCTCTGTAATGGTGTGTGTTACCTGGATGTGACTGATGCTGCTTCCTCTGAAGTCAGCACAGATAAGATGAAGAACATTGTCCCTTGCTTAAAACATGAGCTGTGTTCACATGGAGTTCGGAAGCTTCCTTGCTGATTGAACTTCCAGATACTAAATACTGGATTTCAGACCTAGGCTCAGTTCAAGTTGGTTTTGTAAATAAAAATGTGTGATGAAATGGGAAGGTAATGGTTGTTTGCCTAGGAAAAAAAAATCATTTGTCATTATATATACTGTTCTTTATTATCCATGATACAGACCCATAAAAAGGTATAGTTAAGTAATCCAGGCTAAAATGGTTTGTCCTTAACATCATCACATCTGTGGACTTTGTTTTGTTTTTCTTTGGTTTTTTTTGCAGCTACTATTGCAAATAAACTGCATTTGCAGAAGGTTAATGATTTTGTGTTATCTCCAGGACCACAGCCAACCAAGGTATTTCTGGTGATGTTTCCAATTTTTTTCTTGGTTTTCTTCAAAAAATTACTGTAATTTTAGTACAGCATACTAGTAGTGAATAGACCCTGTGCTACCAACAATATTGCCTGCAATAAAATATCGTGGCTTTGTTTTAGGTGGCTGTGTACGTTCCAGGCAGTAAAGGCGCACCGTCATTTGTTAGACTCTATCAGTATCCCAACTTTGGTGGCCCTCAGTCTGCACTAGCCAATAAAAGTTTCTTTAAAGCTGACAAGGTGACAATGCTATGGAACAAAAAAGGTATAATAGCTCTATGTTTTAAGTTTTTGTAGTCCACCCATTTTGGATTTAATTACTTTGTTTACTGTGTGGGTTTTGCGTTTAATTTGCATGTGCAGATAAATACTGAAGATAGCCATTAATGCCAGTGCAACGTTAAGGTTACAATTCTGAATACCCTGAAGTACTCATAACTTTTCTGTATTGACTTCCATGATTTTGTATATTGTAATTGAAAATATTCTACATGGTGGTAAATTTTGCAGTTGAATAAGAAATTAAAATTTAATTTTGCATTCTGTGATGATAATGTACTTGGACAGTAAACATAAGATTATACCAGAGCATAAACTGTTTTTAATCTGTAAAATTGTATATACCCAGGCGTATTGCAACTGGGAAGACTTGGACAGTCCTCTGTGTGCTTTGCTATTTGTTAGCCACGAGCTGTTTCAGAATAATTTTGTAAAAACTGTTTTACTTCAACCCGCATTGTTTGGAATACAGGGAAGGTATTTTGTACATGCAGAAACCACATGTGGGCACACAGTTTTGGATAAAATAGATATACATACAAAAGCTGTTGATGAAACATTTCATTCAAGGACTGATCAGGTTGCTTGGTTTCTGCCTTAGATGGGTATCTGGTTTTTTATGGCTGCAAAAGTATGTTCGCTTTCTCGTAGTTCAATGGTGGATGAATAGACTTAGCTTACACTTTTCATTTGAGAAAAGAATATACTCCTTCTGTTTGGGTTAACACTGAGGAGAAATTAAATTCAGAAGAGAGTAACAGCACTGTTATGTAAGCAACTAACTAGAATTCATAATCAAACTAATTTCTCTTTGTTCATGGTAGTTTGTGAAATAGTTTATATTATAATTTGCAATAATTGTATTAAAATAACTGCGTGTCTGTTCTATTAGCCACTGCTGTGCTAGTAATAGCTAGTACAGAAGTTGATAAAACGGGTGCTTCGTACTACGGAGAGCAAACTCTGCACTACATTGCAACAAATGGAGAAAGTGCGGTCGTACAATTGCGTAAGTAGCTCTCGCTCTCAGGCATTTTTTCAATGTATTACAGCTCTTGATAGTGGGAATTGCTGTTTCACCAGCTTTTGTTTAATGTATGAAGTGTTTTTTTGTTAGTGTAATGAAGGTAATCTTTAAAAAAAAATAATCAAAGTACTATTTGCAAAAAAAAAAAAAAATCACCAGACTTTTTTTTTTTTTTACTCTGGAGTAAAGCGTTGGTGTGTGTGTGTGGGGGGGTTGTTTTTTTTTAATAGCTGAATTGTCTTGTCATCTTTGGTATACTTGTGTGCTCTCTGCCACTGACATTAAGATGACACTTTCATTTAGTATATACAAATAATTTGCTTGGAACGGTGTTCATGTGCACAGGAAGGGAATTGTGTGTGTTTACTAAGGAAACACCTGGACAACGAAGCCAGTTAGTGTCTGAGAATCGAAAATAGGCAGGAAGGTATGTTACCAAACAGAATAATCCTACCTGCGCTTTTAGACGTGCAATTGATAGTGTACTCAAGGAGCTGGGGCAGAGTGAGAACAATTTTTTGAAGCATATTGGAAGATAGAAGTCCTTTATTTTGTGTTGTAAAATGGAAAGTGTTCTAAGACATAAAAATGACATGTTGGGGAGAGGCAAGTGGATGTGCTTAATTTCAGTGTCTTATTTGAACTGGAAGTCCATTTGTTAATTTCCCCTATGTTGGCATTTTGTCATTATTTTAAGCTGTTGCTGTTTAACATAAACACCTGTCTTGTTTGTGGTTGTAGAGAGGCTAGTTTGTTGTGAACATTTCAAAACACTGGGGATGGGGTGATGTAGACTATCTATGTCTAAGTGACCATAGAGAGACTGTGAATATGTTCTTTTCAATATTAATGCTGACTGGGAGAACTTCCCCAGTTTGCCTTCTGTAGCAAAACTTGTGGGAGCAAGTACCGTGCCCTGTTTCCCTTTGTTGCTAACTTCACTGGGGAAAAATAATCAGGATTATAACTCTGTATCTAGAAAGTCTCTGGGAAGTTTCCTGGATTGAGAACACTAGTTGTTTAATTACATGCTTATTAAAACCTTCTTTGCCCTTTGAAATTATTTATTTCCAACACATCTTTATTTAACAGGGAGTTTATTGCTAATGTTCATTTAATTTAGCTATTCTTTTTCAAGGAACAAAACAAACTGATGTCTGTTTTGTAAAACTGGTTTTTTCCAATAAAAGCCAGTGGTGGGCACTTAGTGGTGCCTCATTTCCTGTGGATTTGTATCATCTGGTTACTTTTGAGGTCCAGTTTTGAAGGTTTTTTCACACTGGTATTTGTAGAGGGGTTTTCATTTTTGACTAATACATGCTCATGCTATAGCCTTTGCCTTAGCTGTTGAAGCCTGTATAAAGCTGCCCTCATGTCTCCAGCTGCCTACTGTCATGAAACATTCAGAGATATAATTTTCTGTCAGACCTCTGTCTCTGCATTTGGATTTGGTTAATGTCATCTGGAAAGTTTTAAAAGGGAAAACACACAGGCTTGCACACAGGATTGCACAGCCTAGTTTCTAAAGATAATGAGGCTTTAGAATAACAACAGGAATGAATGATTTAAATTAGTTTGATATTTTGGGTCAACATCTGGATTTAAGAGTTGTCAGTAATGCACTTAGCACTTATCTGAAATACAGGTGCAGATACCCAGATTATGAAAAGTTACAACGACCTATGGTTTTAATTTACCCCTGTACATTTTACATGAGTTTCCATCACTACTTCATCATTCTTCAGTATGTCCTAAAGTTCCAACCCCCAGAATAGCGTCTAACAATACCAAGTTTTAATCTTTATGTGTAAAACCATTTTTTGTGTGCTCTCTCACTTTAAAATCTGTCTTATAAAATACCATGCGTGAGCATGGTCCAAAGGTAACTTAGATTGATATTTCTTAGCTCTACAAAGCTGAGCTATGCAATATTTCTTAGATTAAAAAAAAGAACAACTAGTATCCAGCTGGTATAAAACTCCTGTTTTTGCAGGTTTCCAGTGGGACAGTTTGAGAAGGTCCTGAGAGATCATACTTGAATAACGAGGGGGGAAAAAAAAAATATTAATTTTTTTACATGGAAAAAAATATGCTTACTCTTAAAGTGCTAATGCTGACCCTACAGAGGTAATCTGGAATGGCTGCAGTTATTGTTGCAAACCTTAACTAAAATTATCAGAAGATAAAATGTTGTTTCTACCTCTATTGTTAGCAGAATTCATTTTCACTGTCAATAATGAGATCACAGCATTTTGGCAAAGCGTGAAGTTAAGAATCACTATTCATTTTATTTTTGCTTACACTGAAAAGATACAGTCTCCTAACAACAGCTGCATATTTTCCTTTTCCTTTAGCAAAAAATGGTCCTATTTATGATGTTGTTTGGAACCCCAATTCTGTTGAGTTCTGTGCTGTCTATGGTTTTATGCCTGCCAAAGCAACAATTTTTAATCTGAAATGTGACCCCGTGTTTGATTTTGGAACTGGGCCTCGCAATGCTGCCTACTACAGCCCCCATGGACACATCCTAGTGCTAGCAGGATTTGGAAATCTCAGGGGACAGATGGAAGTGTGGGACGTTAAAAACTACAAACTCATTTCCAAACCAGTAGCCTCGGATTCCACATACTTTGCTTGGTGTCCTGACGGGGAGCATATTGTAACAGCCACCTGTGCTCCCAGGCTACGAGTCAGTAATGGTTACAAGATATGGCACTACACTGGCTCTCTGTTACACAACTATGAAGTTCCATCAAATGAAGAAATGTGGCAAGTTTCCTGGCAGCCCTTCTTGGATGGAGTGTTCCCAGCGAAAGCAGTAAAATACCAGGCAGTTCCAAGTGAATTGCCCAGTGCTGAGCCAAAGCCTGCTCAAGCGTATAGACCTCCAGCCCTGAGAAACAAACCTGTAACAAGTTCCAAGCTTGTAAGTAGACAGTTTCATATGTGAACTAAATTGTTCTGTTTCCTTGCTTTGCCCGTCTATATTTAATGAGACACATCAGAAGAGTAATCAGACTGATGGTAGTATTGTGGGGGTTTTGGGAGGTTTTCTTGATAATGTTCTTTGACACTTTGCTCACCGTTTGCAGGAATGTATGCTAGAAAACTGAAATTTCTTTGGTCCAAATACTGTCCTTTTACAAAGTCATTTGCAAACTTTAAAAACGCTCTCTACAACATCCACTGGAATAATAAACAGCAAATTTGGTTTATGGTGAAACTGGATACTCTAATTAAGATAGAAATCTCTGATTTGGGTGACCTGACTTACTAGTCTAAATCCAGCTAGACAGGTGGTTTGACTGTCCTCCTAACAGCTGCTTTTTTTTTTATTAAGGGAAGTTCACTTGCTAGAAAGAGATTTGATTGTTAGCCAGTCAGCTGCAGTTTAAACAGGTTTCAGTGTAGTGACCTACTTGTCTAATTAGTTTCTTTTCTGCAAATTTTCAAAGTAGGCTGAGTAGCAACTAATGACATTTAACAATTGCACCCTTGAAGTGTAAGTCTTAGAAGAGCTTTGATTTTGAACCTGGTGCTTTTGAAGGAAAGACTGCTGTTTGGCTTGTGAGGAATCTCCTGCTCATGTCAGTTTTTGCAAATGATCAACAAGCAGAGGTAGTAGAGAAAAGATGCATTAAATAAAGTAATCGTTTACTTATATGGGCAAGAAATCTTGTCATGTGCATTAAAACAATCCAGCTCCTCACTTATGAGTTACCTTAAAAAACCCCTTTTCACACACACCCCCCAAGAAACCCCACCCCACTTCCCCTCCCAGCAACCTGTTTTTCCTTTCTTGTCAGTAGGAGATGGAGTTTTAAAAGTTGTCAGCAAAAGCAAAATGCCAAGCTTCAGTAATTTTGTGCTGATTTATTCCTCTTTGATTTTATTCCCCCTGTCCCCCCTCAGCTCCAGATAGAAAACATGATGATTATTTTATCAGAAGTCCATGAAATCATTAGGACATACAGGATAGTCCCATCCAAACTTGAGAATGAATGAGTTTGAAACCCTTTTCACACTGTCTTCTGCTACTTGAAAGGGCACAAACTTTTTTTTTTCTCCTTTGTTTGTTGTTCTTTCTTCTTCCTTTATGGTTCATCTTGCATATGGTGTTGTCTTAAGTGGGTTTGGAGCATCACTGTTGGGTTTTTTTTGCGCTTGCCAACATGGAGTATTGTTTTTGTAACTGTTAATTTTCCATATGCTGCAGCATGAGGATGAGCCACCTCAGAATATGAAACCGCAGTCAGGAAGCGGTGATAAGCCACTCTCTAAAACAGCTCTCAAAAATCAAAGGAAGCATGAAGCAAAGAAAGCTGCTAAACAGGTACTGCAAAAGTAGTTCTTTCAAGGATAATGTTAATTAGTTTTAACAAACGGTGCTGATCAGTCTCAGGGCAGTGACTGTTAGTCCCACTGAGAGCCCTCCACACATCTTGCACGTGTTGTGGGGAGGGTGGTAGAGTTTCTAATCAGACTGAAGCAGGTACAAAAGGATGACTTAAAAATAGCAGCTTTGGTTAGTTGCTGTGAATGGTAGCAGAAATCAGTGTTAAGACTAAGTAATCCTGACTTTTGACCTTCAGACAATCTGCACAGGTTTGTTTTTTGGGTTTTTTTCAATGGTTGGTGAAAGGTAAGAACAGAATTTCTGCTTTGATGTGTCCCCCCCGGCAGGTCAGGGCTGCCGCATGTTATGAGGGCAGATCAAAGACAGCCTGTTCTGTTTTGCTTGCTGTTCTTTGGCTAGGTAGATAAAAATCAGCTTTTGGTATTAGCCTTTCAATTTCTACAAAATTCTGAAGCAATAATGTCTTTAAGATTGGGGTTTTTTTAGTTTCTTATGCTGGTTTTGAGCCCTTTTACTTCAGAGACAATGACCCACCAGTCCACTTTATAAAATATTTGTGTATGTGTTTGTCGTGTCATCCTTACTGATGCTTCCCTATGCTATGTATGGTTGGTGTCTTGAGGAAGTACAAATTAAACACAATGCAGCATGTGAGTTGTTACAGATAACCCCCTTTTTGTGGAAAGCATATATATAGGTAATTCAATACATCAAAGCAAGTCACTTACAAATTTTGGAGTACACCAGCAAACTAGTGAAAGAAGAAATATTCAATGGATTCCTTAAAATGATTAAAGACATTTTTCAGTCCCTTTGCAATCAAGATAATGTGTTTATCTTATTTGTCTACAGGAGGCCAAAGCTGAAGCAAACCAGCAATCTACACAGTCCTCAGCATCACAGAATGCACCACGGAGTGCTGTGCCTACCTTTACATCAGGAGATCCTGAAGTTGACAAGAAGATAAAGAATTTAAAAAAAGTGAGGTGTTTTTTGTTGAGTGGTTGTTTTTTTTTTCTAACAAGCAGGAGATTTCTCTAAGAGATGGTCTTTAAGATCTAGTCTGATTGTAAGGTGACTTCAGCTTAGAAGGGTGGCATTTACACAGATGGTAATTTCCTGAATTTGTAACCCAACTTCCTTTTGCTTTTCCATCTCCTAAAATAGTGGAGGTCATCCTTTGCCAGGACTCCTAAAGATCTTACCAGAGTAGCCTCTAGCCAGGGTAGAAGCCACTGGCAGGTACATGGAAGAGTATGGCAGTCTGTGACGAATACTGCTGCATGTGCAGCCGCTGCTCAGAGCTGAGGGGTAGGGGTACAGCTTAAAGGTGTTTGTGCTTAGAAAGCAGCTGTGTGGGCTGCTTCTTTATTGGATCTTGGATCTGAGAAAATGCTATGTGGTTTTTGGTTTCTTCCCTAACTTCTAAATGGTATGAGTGTGAAGTTTACTGCCAATCTTGGAAATTCTTGGATTAAATAATTTCAGAACGGAAGTTGTTTGGTTCAGGCTAGAGAATCTTTCCCGTTTCTATGTAATCCATCGGGGCTATTTTCTCTTGGCTGCCTCCTGTTTTTCATCATCTCTGTTTGGATTAATATTCCAGGCTTTCTGAGGAAAATGTGTGGTGAAGAGGGATATAGTGATAGCGGAGGAGTAATTTCTGAATTTGGATCCAGCCCTGCAGTGAGCTAATGTATGGTGTTTATGTTTCAGAGACTAAGAAGCACTTCTGTTCTCTAGGTTTTGTTCTTGAAATAAATGTCTTTTATTGGTGGGAAATTATGGATTGAGCATCTGGAGATGCTTAAAGGAAATGTGTCTTCCATATTGAGATCTGCCTCCTGGTAAATCAGGCAATTGCAAGGGCAGGAACTTCTAAGACTTTTTTCTACTTGTGGTTCACCAATATTTTTGCATTAATGTGTTTTGTTTGTTTGTTTTTACAGAAACTAAAAGCAATTGAGCAGCTAAAGGAACAAGCAGCTGCTGGCAAACAGCTAGAGAAAAATCAGGTACTGTAAGATGTATGCAGTTTATTCTCATTTCATTTTATAATAAGCTAGCTCTGTGACATCTTGTGCTTTTTTGTCCTAGTTGGAGAAGATTCAGAAAGAAACTGCTCTCCTTCAGGAACTGGAAGACCTAGAACTGGGTCTTTAAAAACACTTCATGGAAATCCAGTGCGACGTTAACACAAAGTTAATGAAAAATATAATTTGTTATTAACTTGAACATAATAAAATGTTTCGGCAAATTACTGAGGATGCAAAAGTCCAGGGATTTGCTGCACACTTGCCTTTTAAAGAGCTTTCCTAAATATGTGTGCACGTGTGGAACTGTAGGCAAGTAATGAGTATCACGTCAGCCAGTTCCGCTGCTGACCAAACCAGAACTGTGCTGACGTAAGCATATTGCCTAAAAACCAGCAGCAGCCTGTTGGTCTCTCTCTTCTGTGTTTGGGTGTGAGAAAGGAAGGTGATGAGGTTTACCTGGTGTGAGGAAGGAAGGCGATGAGGTTTACCTGCTTGATAGCTTTACTGTATTTAAAAAGACAGGTGATCTATATGCAATCTGGGCTGTAGATAAAAATAAAGAGCATTTAATAAGAAGTAGTACTTCCCTTCTTTGGTCATACGGGCAGAGCTTCTTAAAAGAAGGAGGCCTTGCTGCTGCTGAGGACAGACGACGCTTCCCATGCTGCGGCCGCTGTGGTGACCCTCGCACCTTTTTTTGCCTGACTCCGCGGTTTTTATTTTCCGTTCTCCCCACCCCCCCCCCTTTTTTTTTTTTTTTTTTGGTCCCTTTCCCCGTGGCCGTTGAAAGCGGAGTCCACAGGGCGCGGGCCTGCCCGGGCCCTCCTCCGCCGCCGCCGCCGGGGAGGACCGGCGCGGGGGGCCTTCACCCACCGGCCTCCCGCCTCGGGGGAGGGACGGGCCTGCCCCGGCCTCCGGCGCTCGCCCACCGCCGTCGCCTCCTCGTCGGCCTAACGAGAAGCGGGGACGGCCCTCGCCGCGCGGCGCTGACGGCGGCGCGGGGGCGGGGCCTGGCCGGCCTCACGTGGCCGCCGGCGCCTGCGCGGAGCGGGGCGGCGCTCGCGTGACCTTGGTGCGGCGGCTGGCGGCGGGAGGCAGCGGCGAGATGCGGGCGGCGGTGCTGCTGCTGCTGCTGCTTCTGGCGCTGGCGGCGGGGCCGGGCGGCGGCTCGGCGGAGCAGGGCGGCCTGCCGGCCAAGAAGCTGCGCATGGCCTACGCCACCGGGCCGCTGCTCAAGTTCCAGATCTGGTGAGGGCGCCCGGCAAGATGGCGGCGCCGGCCGGGCCGACGCCTGCGCCTCCCCCCCCCCCCCCCCACCACCCCCCCCCCCCCTTCCCCTTCCCTCCCTCACCATCCTCGCCGTGGCGGCCGGGCATGGCCGGCTCCGGCTCCGCTCGCTCCTCTCCTCCGCGGAAGGCGAGCGGCCGCGGGTCGCCCGGTCCCGGCTGGGGCGGGGGAGGCCGGCGGGAGCGCGGCCCCGCGGTGCCGGCCCTCGCTTGCCGGGGCCGTGGGCTCCCCTGGGGAGGGGGCCGGGGCCGGGCTGTGGGGCGCTGGCGCCCGGCGGGCCGCGCTTAGAGAAAAGGCCTCTGCAACAATGGCGACCCGCGGTAAAAACGCCGTTTCCGGGCCCTTTTGGTGTAAGACGAGGCGTTCTAGTGACTGAGGGTTACGGTTAGGAGGAGCTGATGTTTTCACGAAGACCGTAGTGGAGGGGTTTCGTCTGTCTGGTTGTTTTTTTAATGGCTGTGTTGCTATCGGTCGGGGAGATCAGGCACCTTTACGTCGTTCTCGGAACATTACCGGTGGCGTCAGCTGCGGGGAGCAAAACCGAGGAGCAGTAGGAAGGGCTGAGCTAGTTCTAGCACATGTAGCTTGTTTGCAGGGAAAAAAAAAAGGGGGAGCCTTCAGCGCCCGTCACCGTGTTTTCGTGGCGCTCCGAGGGCGGCCGGGCCGGACCGGCCGGGCCGGACCCGCCGGTGCCGCCGCCCCGGGGCGTGGAGGAACGAGAAGGTTCGTTCGCTGCGGTTCCCCGGGCAGAGTCTGGTCCGGGTTGTGTCAGGCGGACCTGCGAAGCACCGCAAAAGGCTCGGGAGAAAGTGCTTTGATTTCTTTTGCGGTGGGCTGGGTAATTTTTACTTCGATTATTACAGAGGCAGCTGGTAGAAGTGTGAGCCAAAGTACAGCTCTGTAATACTTCGCTCTTCTGTGGTTAATCTGGTCACCCGTGTGGAGAAATACCTGGGAGTGATGTTACTTGGCTGTCAGCAGTCCCAGAGAGGGTTAAATTTGACTAGTGAGGAATTAAAACGGCATTGTGTGAAACTTTTTTTTGGACACAGGGCAAGGTGATACTTAAGCTGACTGTCTAACTTGGCTTTTTAGGGGGGAAACAAATAATTCCTTGCTCAGTGGACTTGACCAAAACATTGTGTCTGTGCTAGTACGTGAAAACAAATTCATGTAAAACCAAGTGCCTAGACAGCTGTCAGGATTTTTGATGTGTAGCTCAGCGGCAAATCAGTTTTCTTCTTTGGCATGAAGAATTCTAGTTTTATTTTAAACTGAATGGATTATGAACAGCGCGAGTACTGGTGTTGCCAGTTTAGCAGTGACTTTAACCTAGAGCATTCCAGTTTCTGTGACAATGTCTGTCTGCATTTAGTGTCTCCTGAGGCTACAGGCGGGTGTTTGAGGAGTACATGCGGGTTATTAGCCAGCGGTACCCAGACATCCGAATTGAAGGGGAAAACTACCTTCCTCAACCTATATATAGGTAAGCAAATGACCGGCAGTACGAATCTCTTTTTTCCAATGTGTAGGCTCAGCATGGTGAGTTCTGAATATGTGCATTTACGCTTAAATAATTTTGAAAATGAGAACTTAAGGGTTTTTTTGCATTATGGTTACATACACCTTGGTTATTTGCTCCCTTCCAGGTAGCCACCTTAGTTTTCCATCTGGACGTCCATATGATGAGGCCTGTCATGTTCCAATCCAAAATAAATTATATAATTAACTTCTTTCCACAGTGAATTTTTCCAGCTCTTCTTCATGATGTATCTGGATGTAAACTCACATTTGTTGCTCAGGCTTATGCCCTTAGTGACAAATTCCTGGAATAGGTTAAGGCTGCAGAGGAGGGAAGAGTTTGTTTTTAACATCTTAAGTCAGGGGAGAGCCGACCTCATCAGAGAGACTACCAGGGTGACCTTAACTATGGGGGTGGGGAGGAAGCCCAAAGAAATTTGGAAAAAGGCAAAACGAAAATAGTGTTATTCCTATTATTTAAACCATTGTGTACATGCTAGAGAGCGATGCCATAGGTGCTGTGGTGGCTTCTGAACCACTTCTTGACCTAATTACTGTAATAATTACAATGGTAAGAATGCTACAGGATCAAATACCCCAGTGTCAATTTGCTCTCTGGCTATACGTTTAATTCTTAGAAAAAAACTGTAGGGTTTTCTGCATCTGCTGGGAAAATGCTTTACGAGGAAGTAGTGCAAGTCAATTAGACATGCCTCTATAATATGGAACAACTTCTTTAAGAAACTGAATGTATTATCCAGTTTAAACATGTGTAAGTGGAAAGCAAATTTCTATTTGACGTCTGCTTAGGAAAAAAGAAAATCTGTATGCATGGTGTACACAATGATATCCTTCTGAGGATGCATGGTTTTGTTCATGTGTGTTGCTTTTTTTTTTTTTAACAGCGAGATAAACTTGGTTGAGAAGTTTTGTATTTTCTTTGAAACACTTGATTGTACACTATCAAAATGCTGCTAATCAGATGAATTACAGCTATACAGTGGTGAAGTAGTAACTGTGAACCTTCTAAGTCACTTTTATGTGTTGTCTTTTGATAGGCACATAGCATCCTTCCTGTCTGTCTTCAAACTAGTATTAATAGGCTTAATAATCGTTGGCAAGGATCCATTTGCTTTCTTTGGCATGCAAGCTCCAAGTATCTGGCAATGGGGCCAAGAAAATAAGGTAAACGGCATACTTTCTTCTTTTATTTTGAAAAAGCAGTTTTAGAATGACTTCATGAGAGTGCTCTGGGAGTACTTCACAATTGTTACTGCTTTAACTTTCACACACTGCAGCCTTAATCTTTAGACTTCTATAACTAAATAGACTTGAGAATTTAACAGTAGCGTAATTATCCTTAATAGTAGTGCTTCATGTTTTTGACAGACCCAGCTTTGATTCTCAGCATCTCTTTCGAAGCTGATGACGCTGCAGAGGGGCAGTGAGGTTAACATTACTGACAAAGATGATAAAAGATTATTTTTTTTATCTTTTTAGGGCTCAGGAGTAGAGTTTCAAGCTGGTGTTGTTGGCGTTACAATTACAGCTTCCCTTTTCTATTGTCTCATAACTATTTTGCAGTTGTTGCTTTCATGAGACTTTTAATAGATTAGGCACGCAATTAGATGGTGGTTAGAAAAATCAAGTTGAAATTTTGTGGGTGTTTTTGCAGAACATGCTCAGGCATGACAGCCTAAGCTTTGTGGGATGAATATCCCTGTGAATCAGTACTGATGGTGCTAAGAGATTAATGTTGTTGTCCTCTGATTTATAGTAACCTTATTCCCTATTTATTCTACTAAACAAAAGCAATTAATAAGTTTATTAACTTTTATTTTATTGGTGCACAGATCCTCAAACTGAGCTACCCAGTGCGGTGGGTCTCTGTCAGCAGTCAGTTTGAATGCACAGAAGCTGTAATATATCCTGTTCAGTTAAATGGGCCAAATACACTACCAGGCTAGGCTGCCTGCAGTACGTCTGTGGTCTGTGATGCTGTAAACAACTAACTATCTCCTATGCTAAATTCTTTGTTATTGCAGTAACCGTGTGAATGGGCCCTTGTGCATGAAAAGGGAATTATAAAGGTGCTGGTGATAGAGGGAGATGCTGTGTTGCTGAAGATTGCATCATTTCATCCTGAGGCACCAATACACACAGAAAATTCCAGATGATTAGCTTGAAGAAATGCTAGAGAGCTGACAGTTCTTGTGAACAAATGCAATTTGACTTGCTTTGCTGTTTGTGTCTAGGCCTGTGGTTCTTTGATCTAAAGTGTTACTCTGACAATGGCAGGCAACATGTAGAAACAGTTTGTGTTCCCTTGGCATCGTAGCCACGTACTTCTGCAAACTGGCTGTCAAGATGTACATTGATTTGTGGAGGAAAGGAGCGAGAAGATGGAACTTGGTTTGAATCAGGATTGTGAGTTGGGTGATTTCAGAACTATTTTGATACCTGTCTAGGGAAGGCAATGTGCGCAATCTTTTTAAAAAGAGGATGAAAGATGTCTGTGCGATTGGAAGATTACTTGCTAAACTGCAGAGGGGAATTCAAAGACACCTGTAAAACTTCTAGCGTTTATTAAGAGTAAGTAAAATAAGCTGTGGCTCACACAGCTGAAGTATCTGGGATTCTCTCTGTTCTCTTCTAGGTTTATGCTTGTATGATGGTCTTCTTTCTGAGCAACATGATTGAGAACCAGTGTATGTCAACAGGTGCATTTGAAATAACTTTGAATGGTGAGCTGAGAACTTTCTGTTTAAGGGAATCGCATTGGGTTGCATGTGAACGCACAGATTGGTGAGAGCTGTTATGTTGGGACAATGAGGGATGATGTTATGAAATGTGGTGTGTTTCAAAATATGACGGCATGCGGTAATTGCCATCCGTTTTGAAACTTCAGGTGTTATATATGACAATAAATGATGAAAATCATGGAAGTTTTATAGAACAGCCTGTACAGATGTCAGTTACGTATGTTTTAAAACAGCGATGTAAAAGCTTATGAGAGGAATGCTTGGTCACTTGGGGTAACTGTATTATGTTCTTTCTTTGCGTGTGATGTGCATTAAGTAAAAAATAATCAACTAGGGAAGCATACTCTCTAGTTAATTAGATGCTTTCCCTATCCTGTTTCATGGTTTAGCCTTGGAATCCTATTGAATCCATTGCTATTCCCAGTTTCTCAGTACCGGTGGACAGCAACACTGATTTTTCAGGTTAAGAGTCTGTGGACCCTCTGCCTTCAGATAATTTTATAGTTTTAAAGAATGTAAGCTTGATGGAGTACAGAATTCTTCAAGATCTAGGTAGAAGTATGTAATCTAGTCTGAGCTTTATAATCTCAATTTATGGTTGTGCAGGATGCATTTCAATACAGTAGTTTCCAAGTCAAGTCATATACTGCAGAACCTTTTAAAGCCTGACTGTATTGAATCAAACTAGTTGAACTCTGTGCACTTCTAGTCCTAAATCTCTGATTAGAATTGGGAGCAGAGCCTTCCTAGGGGTGAACGATCACATCTGGACTTCTGTAGGTTTCTCGGTTGCATTTTGGGACAGTGTGGTTCCAGTCTGGCTCTTGGTTTATGTAGGTGACAGCAATTGTATTTTTCAGTGTGGGTTCGTGAAGTGCTATAGCAGTGAGGGATATTTGAGGCAATAAGTATTTGTCAACATCAAAAATGAGTATTGCGTTTACCCTAAAGTATTTATGGACTGTGCTGTCTTTTATATTTCAAGGGGGGTAGGGTGGGCATGGAATAATGGTTGCAGCTACTTTGAGTGGAACCTTCCAAGCCAGGTCTTGGTAAGCAGAACTTTTGAGGGTCAGCCTTAGATGTTAGGCAGAGTGAGATGAAAACTCATGAGACCCACAAATTTCGAAGATTTAGCAATGGTTTAAAAACTCAGTATGGAATTCTGCCACTCACTAAGGTATTTTCAGACATTCTGTCAGTGGATATTTTGAACCTCTAAATCCATATGATGTACTTCTAAATGGAGGCATTAGACTCTTTGTTCTCCTAGTTGGACTGGGTTTTAGTATAGCCAGAGGGCTGAAGCGTTGTTGATCAGGTATTTTCCTCAGTATAAAATAGTACTAACTTGCATAGCTTCCTAGCTCTTTTGAATTTTATGTTTAAACTAGCCCTACGTGTTTTCCAACTCTGTCAATGTAATGGTGCTTTTCTCCCTTCTGTGTTTTGTGGTAGATGTTCCAGTGTGGTCTAAGCTAGAGTCTGGCCACCTTCCTTCCATGCAGCAGCTTGTAGAAATTCTTGATAACGAAATGAAGCTCAATGTGCACATGGAGTCAATGCCTCATCATCGATCATAGCCCCATCTATCAGCACTGAAACTTCTTGTAAGTCTTCTTCCAGTCACCAGCTGTCTGTTGACTTGGGTGTGAAGGACCACATGTTGCAGATTGAACATTGTAATCGTATATTTGTTTGTTTGAAAGTGTTTTACTGGAGAACCAGCTCTAGTGACCTTAAGAAAATTGGCATGTATGATTTTACAGGTGCTGTTTTGGTGGGAGGTTTTGGGTTGGGGTTTGTTCTGCCTATTTTGAAACTGGAAGCTGGTATTCCTTTGGGCAGAAAAAGATGTGTTACTGCGTGCAGAAGGCTTAAGTTAGTGAACTGTATTGTGCAGAGATCAGAAAACACACTGCATTGTATGCCTTAAAATAGTCTGTGTGTGGAGGATTTCTCTATAACTTGTAACCTAGTTGAATTGCATGACCCTAGAAAGTAGAACATTTTCTTGCTCCCATCTGTGTGCTATACTGTTTTAAGCTTTTGCAAATACTCCTTGACACTTAGGAGCAGAGGGTTTGTATCCATGCTTATATATTTTATGACAAACCAAATCCGTGTTCCTATGTCGCCTGTGGCTTTGAAAACGTTTGGCTTACGGTTCTTCATAGGAACATTGATGTGCTACAAAAAGACTGCCTTGGTGCAAAAATTTACAGTTGACACTTAGGAGACCACTTAAGCAGTGATCTGTGGTGCAGTTTTCTATACAGGAACACTTTGGTTTGAGAGACTCGTTTCTTGGCTTTACCTTGCTGAGAGACAGCCCGCTCAACTGGCAGACCCTGTGCTGCCATTTCTGTTGACTGACGTCCTGCAACTCATCTCACCGACTTAAACTGATCAGTTGGTCCCAGCTGTAGCAGTTAATGACCTGGCTCTGTTCGAACACAGATTTTCTTTGGAGCTCTGTTTAATATGATGCGGCTTCTGCAAGTTCGTATTTACATAGGCAAGAACATGGCACATGGAGCGTAACGTTTGGAGAAACCAAAGCTCTGTCAAAGCACTGCAGGCAGTCTCACTCCTTGTAGGAAAGCACGTTCCCTAACCAGGGCTTGCTCTGCTGTTTCTCGCTGCTTCAGAGCTCAGTCTTCAAACCCTGCTTTTTTGCCCTATCGATCTCTCCCTCCACTGGCACCCCTGTGGCTTCCTGAAGTAGGGAGAGCAATTCGGAGAGACTGCTACCTCAAAGTCCTCAGACAGGGAATGTGAGAAACACTTGACTTTTGATTCCTGCCGGCACATCCCATTTGTTCAGTTAAGTCTGGTTTGTCCTAGTAATTTAGCAAAAAACACATTAATTGTGAAATAAATTGTTTTGTATTTTTTAAATATTACTTAGTATCAAAAATTTTGGTGTTATCTGTACTTTTCAGATGGGCTTGCTGAAGCTCAACGTCCTGTATGTATGGATTTAGAGGGTCTCAGGTAGTACTCTGTTGCAAAGTAGATTGATGTCACTTTTAAGCTTACGAAGCCTGCCAAGACTGTTCTTGTGTAGCATTTTATGTAATGGGATATGAGTTTAGAAAAACAGCCACAGAAAACCCCATTCAGTTGTATTTCCATCCATGTGGATGTAGTGCTACAGGTTAGGAGAGTCTGATAGTGAGACTTAGTGACTTTGTGTTTTCATGTCTCCTTATCTAAATTCATGCTAATGATAGTCATTCTGATGGTATCCTAGCAGGCAGTCGCCCAGAATGAAATAATAATAGTGCTCTCTTGCTGGAGTTATGACCTCCCAAGAGACAGTGCTTGTAATTCAAGTTTTATAATCCGAAGTGTACATAGCCTGCTGTTCTCCCTAGCTTGCAGAAAATGCCTTGGCTCTCTGTTCTGACAGTGTTGGAGATGGCTTGCTTGTTAATGCAGGAGACTTTGCTGACTGTAATGCTTGTGTCTCCATTTCCAGGCATTAAGTGGTGATTTCCAAAGGCAGCGTGGCTCAGACCCATGAAGGCCTGTACTGAAGACAGCATGCTGTTAGTACAGACTGGATGCTTCTCTCGCAGCCACGTTGTGCCTCCTGAAAAAAACTTAATGAAAGAGCTCTTTCAGTGCTGGCGTGTTTCCAGATACTGCACATTCATGGAGTGCAATAATACTGTATAGTTTTTTTAAGATGTCATTCGACCAGTTCATAGCTCAACAATGCAGGCATTACTAATTGTAACTTATTTTATATTCATGTTTCACACAATGGCAGATTGAGTTGATACCTAATTTTTCCTCGGAAAAAAGTTTGTTTAATCTGTTGTATTTTATATGAATTTATGTTCTTTTTGTAGTTTAAAATGAAGTTATAGGCGTGTCTGATACTGTCCTAAACTGTTAAGTAATTGACAGCTGTCTATCAAATATCTCTAATGTGGTTAAAGCAGGTTTGTATATTTTTCAAAGTTATATGGCAGAGTTGAACAGTGCATTATATACTAAATTATATAAACAAAATTATATGCAGAGTAGTTACATCATTTTGTGACCGGTAAAAATTACAATCGACTGCTCTTTAAATTGTGTTGGCCAGCTCAAGAGGTTTTTCCTTCACCATTCTGAAGAGGTGAAAAGCTGGGCCTTTCTACTGTCCTAAATAGAAACCAAGAAAGTTAATTTAAATAAAGAGTTCTCATTTACTGTGTGAAGTACCTTGTTTGAGTCGCTGATGGATGTTCTTAAAATTGCAATTGAAAAAATGCATAAAAAGCCTACTTTCCAAAGTCATTAATCTTGTGTTTGTTGTGTCTAAGCCCCTAACAACCTCCGTGTTCTGGAAGGAACGCACAGAGCTTTGTCTTTTTCTTCGTGTGCTTGCCAAGTTCAGCTGCGATGAGAGTTCGGCTGCTGTTGTCCCAAGGGAAGGTCACTGGGTTAAAGGCAAGTCTCAAATGCAGTTCTCTTGCAGGGGCTGGGAATTTTCCTCAGTCTGGCTTCCCGAGTCAGTGCGAGCTGCAGGCTGCAGCGTCTGGTCTACGGTTCTTCATCGTGCCTCCTGACTGCGGCATGCTCCAGGCGGGATGGCTGAGAGGCTGTTGCTTGTGGCACCGGTGCAGGGAGGCTCGGTTCCAGCAGCGCCTGCCTCCCACCCTGTTTTTTGTCCCTGCTCTGAGCTACAGGGTTTCATGCCCCTTGTAAAACCAGCTGAAGTACCTCCTGGATCCTTCTTACCAAACATGCTCTCTGGAGGGGGAGGGAGATGTTGTCTGTTGGGACAGTAAATCAGATGAGAAGGGAATCTGCAGAGCCGCGACGAAGGCAGCTGTCATGGTTTGTAAGAATTGTCTTTGACCCTCCCCAAGGCTTTAAGGACTGATGTAAGAAATGCTTCAGGTAACGAAAGCTCTGTCCACCCAGCTGAGAAAAGAGTGGATGCCCTTTTTTACAGAGGTGTCGCTCCTCACAACCATTAAACATGATGGCCTCAAGGCTGCTTTGACTCTGATGAAATCATCTCTAGGTAATTCAGGCCTTTTCTTCTGAAACAGATTATCCACACTAGAAAATTTTGGTTAGTTTTAGTTTCTCATTAATTATACACTTCAGACAAATTAGAAGAACGCATGGATGTGTTGCTAGGCTAAGATTCTTCATGAGCTGTTTGCAGCATCCACCCTAGTGGTAGTTGCTCATGATCTGCTTGCTGGCCCCAATATTCCTTCTCTTCCATCTGAGCAAGATGGTTTGTTGATATGTTGGAGTTAGGTATGCGAGAACCTTTGCTGATGTCCCTTAAATGCACCAGAAGGTTTTTCTGGGGCAGGGGGGTGCACAGGCTGTGCTGTGTTTCAGTCGTATCTGTAATTGCTCTGAGTTGCAGGGTGTGCAGAGCAGACTGTTTTTATGGGTGGGACCAAGCGCCACAATCCCCATTCGTAGAGTGCTTCCAAACAGAGAAAATGGAACAATAAAATGGAAATACAGAACCTTGATGGTCATTAAAGCCAGTGATACCTGCCAGCCTTCCTGTAAACCAGTTGCCAAAGGCCAACTGATGGCTTGGTATTTGTGGTGCTTTAATCAGGAGACCTTGTTCTGGTCTGAAATCGGTGCTTATTAATGTCAAGTTTAAGCCCAAATGGGCAGTTCTGGTTCACAGGGGTCCTGAGCCTGGAATCCTGCCTCCAGCAGTGCCCAGGGGAAAGGGCCCCAGGGCCAGCGTACACCACATCCCCTTCACCCTCTCTAGCCTCCTGGCCTCCAGAAGCACTTGGCATGGGGCTTTCTGGGCTCTCTGTGCTTTCTGCGTATTCAGCAATCTGAAAGGGTTTCTCTTCCTTGAATCATCTTATTAAACGTGTCTGTCTTTTGTGGAGAAGGACAAGCGGCATTGCTGGGGTCAGCAGGAAGCCCATGTGTTGTCCTGGTGTTAAAATAGCAGTTTTTTGCTTTCCCCTCCTGCCCAATGCTAATTTGTAATTTTAACATGAAGGTGTAAAGACCCATTTATCTACAAAAAGCCTTGTTTGAACACTTGATTGATTCCACCCATGTGCAAAATGGATAGTAAAGAATAGATCTGAGGGGCAGATTCAAGCTTGTTGATCATAGCTTGTTAAACACAAGGATAGATGATACAGGTCTGGTGGAGTTGCTGTGAGCTGGGTGCAGACTAGGGAAGGACAAAAAATAGGTGTCGCGTTTCCTGCTGTGAGAGCAGAAAAAGGGGCTGTTACGTGTAAGCCATTTGCAGCAGAGATCTGTGTTCAAGTCTTATCTCATGCTGGCGTAAATCAGACATATAACCCTGCTAAAAATTGAAATTACAATGGCATAACAGGTCAAAATCAAACTCCCAGGTGTGATCTTCATCTTTCTATATCAAAGATTTAGAATCTTTGATCAGAAGACACCTGATCTAATAAGTTTTCACCCAGGCCGCTGCGCCTGAGCCTGCGGAGTTTCACAGGAGCTGGGCTGTGCAGCAGCAGGATGCTGCTCTTCCTTGGGCCCTGCATCGTGGGGGGCGGTCCCTTGCTCCATCTCTGGGGAAAGCTCTGAAATCACCTGGGAATGGAGAGGCGAGGGGCAGCTGGCGGCAGGAGCGTGCTGATGCCCCACCACTTCTGGTAATTTTAGTATGTGATTTTGCCCAGTGGACTGTGTTACAGGCTTTGGAGTGGATTTAAACCTCAGTTACTCCATTGAGCATCCAGTTTCTGCCCTTTCCCAAGGGCTCTGCACCCAACTGACACCCCTGTGGTGAGACCAGTGGGAGCCCGGGCTCGCGGGCAGGAGCGGTCCCCTCCACTGCCTCTCTCCTGGGGACGGGCTGTTTCTCGAGGCGGCAGAGGCTGGCAGGTGCTATGTGTGGCTGCCTGGGTACGATGGCATGGCACGAGCCCCTTGCAAGTGGTGTTTGCGGTGCTATTAGCAGAGCCCTCATGCAGCTCAGTAACAAGAACTTGCAGGTACTGTCTGTCTTGGACTGGTAGACTTAAATTCCAAATCGGTAACAAATGTGAACTTAATGAATATGTACGTTTATCCAGAGCCTAATTTGACAAAAATTGGATTTAATTTTTTGGGATTCGTTTACTGTGGAGCTTCCTACTAGTGTTGTGGTTGCAGCTCTATAGCGTAAAAGCTCATTTCATGTACGTTTGCTGACCTGTGGCCAGGAGAACCTGATAAAAGATGGGACAGTGAGGAACCCTCCAAGCATTGCCTCGCTCCCCGGGTGTTTGCGATGTGTCCTTATTTCCCATGGCCTTAGCAGACCAACCTTCAGGGTTTTCTGCACCGACCAGGGCAGCGCTGCCTGGCCGTGCCCTGGCTGTATGGACAGGCTGCCCAGAGCCCAAGGAGGTGTTGCTTCCTTTGCTATTCCTCCTTCTCCATGTGCTCCCATCCACGAGTCGGGTCTGGAGGCTGCAAGGTGTCCCCGTGTCAGATGCCGTATGCGGCAGCTTGGGCTGCCGGCTGTGCATCACCCAGCGCGGTGTCCTGGCGCGGCAGGTATTCCTGTGGCCCCACACCTCCCTGTTGCCACGAGGCAGTTCCCCAAGGAAGCCGGTGTGTTGGCTGCCTGTCTGTGGGTGCTGCACTGGGAGGGGATGGTGCTGGCTCGCTGGGAGGAGCACTGACTGCCCGCATTCCCATCCCTGCTGACTGCTTGTCTCGGTTTTGTCTGGCAAAGTTGCTCCTTATCATGCTGCGTCACAGGCGTGCTCAGGAGCTGGCTGACCCAGCCAGCGCCCCGGCGGTGAGCTCCTGCCCTGGGTGCGTTCACTTTGTGACAGTTTGTGCTGAGCGCAGGCGACGGCTCTGGCTTGTCTGCATCTCAGAGCACTCCTGCAGGCGCAGAGCAAAACTGGATGGGTAGGAGGGAGACCCAAGAGCCCTGGAAAAACCACCGACAACTCATGGCAGCTGGGAAGGTCCCGGAGGTCTCCTGGGGTGGACAAAGTGCCCCTTAAAGGAGTGACTTAGGTACTTATGGCTTCGGGCTGCAGCTGGAGGGTCTGAGGCACTTCTGACCCATCCCTCCAGCTCAGCCACAAGTCTCCTTGTGGTGGGGTTTTTCTGCACTGGCAGCAAGTTTTCCTGGACATCTTTTTCAACCCCTCTCATCCTTTTGACTTCACACCACACATGTGCTTATCAGACTTGAGCATTTACTATTGCCCTGACTGAGCTGCGTAGCTCATTGCTTATGTCAGAAGTTGTGCAAAGCTGTAAGATCTTCAAAGTCTGTGTGACAAGGTAAGCTGGAGGCTTAATTTTGTCCCATTGCTCATTAGAAGGAAAGTTTAAGCATCCACGCAGTCTGTCAAAGAGCCGCAGAATCCTCACCCTGAAGGCAAGCAGCAGGAGCTCATCTTCGCCCAGCCAGGTAGGGGGAGGCAGCCGGGCAATGTCGCTGACCTGGGGAGCAGAGGTGAACTGTGTCAGCAGAGCCGCAGCATTGTGGGATGGGGCTTTGGTCTCTCCCCAGCAGATAAACCTGCCCCTGTGGAGGAAGGGAGCTGCCACGCACCCTGCCCCCATGGATCACAGCTCTCCTCCACACGGCAGAGCCCGGGTGTCCCTTGGGGATGCAGCCAGGGACTCTGGGGACCTGCGCAGGAGTGCTTTCTGCACTCTGCAGCCCCTTGCAGAGAGCCAGGGCTGCCAGGGCTGCTGAGTCCCCTGTCTGCATGGGACTGAGCACAGGTACACCTCCACTGTTTGCTATTTTGGGGGGCAGGACCATGGGGCAACATAGGGAGTACCCACTGTGGGATGAGTGTGCTTCCCTATGGGTGGGAGCTTCCCTGCACTCCTCCTGTGGGGAGCGGCTTTCTGTGGAGCTGCCTGTGTGCTTGAGAAATACCTGCACTTTAGTTCCCACGCTGAATTTTGCTTGTTGCCCCATGGCGAGGAAGGAAACAGTGATCTTGTCCTGGCCTAGGATCCTGACCCCCACGTGCCGGTTCAGGGAGATGAAGATGGGGCTCAGCGGGACATGGGGTCCTGATGACATGACACTGTTTGGCCACGTCCACCTTCTCACCCTGCTGCCTGCTTGGTCCAAATACTGCCCTCCCTGAATACTCATGTTTATCCTAAAAGAGAGGAAAATCAAAGCTCTGAACCCTGCAGCACTCACAGCCTACGTCCCTCCTTCCCCAGGGGGATGGGACCGAGGCACAGCTAGTTTGGGATCTAACTCCCATCTCAAGACACAGCTGGGGTAGCCTTGCTCTTCTGGGAGGCACCCAAAGCAGGGCTCATGAGCTGCTATATTTGTCCTTTAATTTTTGAATGCTGTTAAAAATGCTGTTTATGACCTTTGAAATTTAAAAGGCGCAGTGAAAAGCAAAACTGCTCTGACCAATGTGAACATACCACACAGCTCCATTCGGATAATAGCAAGTACTTCTGCCATTGGACTTAAATACTGCTTGTATTTTGATGTTCCTCTGCTTGTCTTCCTGTACTATGCAAGTAAGCCATTTCTTCTCTCGTATGACAATGACTGCCAGATTTCCAGATGGATAGCTGTCATCAGATAAGGTGTTCATAACCCCTTTTTTTGTCTGGTTGGTCTATTATTACATACTAAGTATTTCAGAGTGCTACTTCGGAGTATAAAAATTGATGTATTACCTAGATCCCTGCGTTAAAGGCGGAATGGTGGTGTGCTGCCAGTGTTACCTGGGGCACTGCCAGTGCTTTTCTCCTACATTGAAGTATTCTGTGTACACTGACAAAAGAGCTGTTAGAGATATGGAATACATTTTTGTTGTTTTCTAACCAATAACCCAGGCAGAACCACTTCACAAATTTATTTTAAAGACATGTTCTTGGACAGTGCTTATGATTGTAGAAGCCTAGCAAAGTGAAGTGATCAAAATACTCAACTTGGATGATAGCAGAGAAAACAGGGAGAGGTATTATTCTCCCAGAGGAAAAAAAACAACCAACCAGGGGGAAAATAAGGCCCTTGGCACTTAAACCTGACTTGAACATATCCAAACAGCAGGTATTTTGTGTCTCACTGGGGTTTCCCTCCAGCAAGACTTGCTACTGTGAGCGCATGCGTTTATGGCACTTTGCCATTTGCCACTGCCGTGACCGGCAGCATCCCTGGGACGAAAGCAGCCTGGAGGACAGAACAGAGAAGTAGTCTCAAGCCCCTATTTGCTTTGGTGGCAGAGCTCAGGTACACTTTCATACACCCCTGGGTCAGAAAGAAGTCAGCCACAGTAAGGAAAAATAATGTGGGCGACTTAAAGTGTTACGGCTTAAATAATAGCAAAGGCAGCCTGAAAGCTATGGGGTCCTTTGGTGAAACTGCCATGTTTTTATTTCTTCAGACAGTACTCTTAGTTACATTGGTAACTTCAGTTTGTCTGTGCACCTCTTATGTGCTCCTACGTGCAGGACAGAGATGTCAGCCCCACACCAGTGCCGCTCAGAAACATTGTGTTGGTTTGTTGGGGCTGAGCACTTTCGGAGCCCACTCAGCCAGCAGAGCCCTCCCAGGGATGGCCAGAGCTTGGAGTGTGTCCGAACACGGGGCTAGCGCATTTCTTAAGCTGGGTTTTAAAGACACAAGTGCCTGTCCTTCATCAAAGCTACTGGCTGATCTGAAAAACTTCACACCAAGAGCTATGGAAGCAGTTTCACTACTGCTTTTTTTTTCAGACTGAAAGCGAGAGTGAGTGGTGGACCAGGTTATTCAGTGATAAAGCAGACTAGAACACACTTCAAATTACAGTTACAACCCTGGACTAATGCAGGCAAGTGAATCCTGTAAAGGATACAATAACTGTGCTGTTCCATCTGGAAGCATGGTAAGGAATTTCCCTCCATGTTTGTAGTACTTTTCCAACAATTCATTCTTCACTACCTAAGATTGGAAGAGAAATGATACAATGGATGAGAGCAGTCCTGCACCAGCTGCCCTTTAAAGACAGGCAGGTGCCAGGCTCCAGCCGCTCCGGAGTGTGGACACGGCCATCACCATCAGGCAGCAGCTACTTGCCTTTCCATCCACAAGGGTAAAATCGCAGCAGGTGACGCTGTCGGAGATGGGATCCTCCTCGGGTTCTGCTGCTTTCCCACCAGGCACCAGCGTCCGGCCATTTGGTGATGGGGGCTCCTGAGAAAGCAGGTAGGAAATCGTGCCAGCTTGATTTGAACCTAGAGAGCAAAGGGAGGGTTTGTCTGCATCGGGTAGGGCTGGCAGCGTCAATGTCGGGCTGCCTGGCACCTCTGCAGGGAGGCTGTAACTTGGGGGAGTGGGAATTTCTGGCTGAAATGCTCTATCCTGGGAGTCTGTCTTGGGGTATTTTCTAACAAGGACAGTCCAAAGTGTTCAGACATTTCAGAGAACAGGATTGTAGTTTTTTCAATTATGTATACATACATATCTGTGTGAGTAAAGAATGACTTTTTTTGGATAGCATTCACAGCTCCATGCTCTGGAGGACTGACGTGCTGAAATCCTTGGTGCTGCAAAAGCCTCAGTACCCTGCCATCCTCTGTGAGAATATGCCCATATCGTAAACCTAGTTCATCTGTTCTTAGTCAAAATGCCTTTGATTTTATAGCTAGATCCAAAGGGCTGCTCAGTCATCCACAGCCTGGGCTAGGAATTAGTGTAGTATTCACCTGATTAGGCAAAAAGTTGATCACCCTAATGCTGGCAGTTCCTACCTTCCAAGGGCTTGGCTTTGCCAACTTACTATTCTCTAAGGTCAATTTCTGTGCCTCTCAGCTGAAATGTTCAGATATAAATACTGAAAGTCACAGCAAGGAGATCCTCTCTGTGCAATGGCAATGTAACTGCTTTTGTTTTTTCATGTGAGGGATTATTTAATATGTCAGCATCTAATTGAATGGGATTGAACACTTGACAATGAACTTGCACGTTGCTGTATAAATCCTCCTGTTCAGTTAGAGAGCATTAGAGACAAGCAATTCCATTCAATTCATTGTTGTAATAAATAGACAAATAAATACATAAGGAAATGCAAACTCACTTTCAGCTACACTCGCCGCCTCTGCTGCCAGGAAAGCTAACTGTCTGGCCATTTGTCTCTCCTGCTGCCTGGAAAATGAAAGTGTTCCTGATATACATTTCATATATCCTGTTTTGAAAGCTAGAAGTACTGGATATCCTTGCTGCAGGAACACAAATTTTTGAACCTGTTTTTCTCTCCGCCCTCATAATTGCAAATAACAGTTACAGGCAACGGGATCTCACCAAAATAATAATAATCTCAGCAAAAAGGAATTGCTCCCATACAGAGATTTCAGTGAACAGACTGCGATTGCAATAGCGTCAGCTCTACTGATAGCAGAGCTAAACATTGTAGTGGATTTTGTATCAAGATTTTATGTAAAAGAGAAGGAGAGCTGCCCACAAGATCAAGAAAACAGCTAATCTCCAAGAATATTTTCACTGTTCTTCTTATCTAGCTTCCTATAAATTTGCCAGTGTCTGACAACGGCTTTGGTTTATGCTCTGTACATAATATGAGGTACTCGCATCATCAGACTGCAAAGGATCTTCAAGGAAACTAACAGTTTACTTCCAGGTATGCTGATTTACTTTTCTTTATGTCTGTGCCATAGGCTTAGATATTTGTATAAGCTTTGGGCCTCCTGCTAAACAGCTCAGCAGAAGTCAAACTTGCAGAGTTCTCGTGACTCTGGAAATCGGAATCCAAATGCATGTCACAGTTTATGCAGCAAATTGAGAAATACAAATTGTTTCAGCACCTGAGGTACAAGCTAGACCCTCCCACAGCTGCAACTTGGTTTTGGCTCTAGCTGTCTCTAGGTATTATGTCTGCCAGCAGCAGAATTAATGCTTGACCTAGCACGAACCTCGCCACCTAATACAGCCTGATGAGAGAAAAGCCAAGAGGGTTTAGACAGAATATGAACTTGTGTTGCCTAAAGTAAATTTTTTTCTTCTTCCATTCCCTCTTGCTGCAGTTTCATTTTCTTAACGCTTCTTTTCCTTCGGGAGTCACCTGTGGTTCCTCATACAGACCTGATCCCCAGTTCTCCCTGTAGTCACTTCACGGTACCTCTGGTACGCTCTCTCCTTTGACAGCAGCCTGTCGGCTTCAGTGCCATGGGATTTGTGGGGGCCAACAGCAATGGGAACGCTCCAGGCACCTTCATGGTTCTTCCTCTCATTTACGATGAACTCATAGAGGTCTCGATTACGCTCGCAGCAGAATTTCTGAAAGGCAGACGAGTGGTACCATGAGAGCGGGCCTTTCCACAGCAAACCTCTGTTAATCTTTCCCGCCAGCTTACTGATTCATAATCCTGTGATGGTGGGCAAATGCCTTCGACGGAAGGGAACGGCTTCAGCAGACTGCCACAGTACTCGCACCTCGGAGCAGAGTCCTCCTCTGTCTGAAGTGGAGGTGGGGAGAGAGAACAAGGGGAGGACAGAAATACGGTATCAGCATGCAAATCCTCATTTTATCTCAGGGAAAGAGGGCTCTGCTCAAAATGCAATGTTAGACAGCGCATAAGAGCAGTTAAAACAGATCTGTGTCTGTGATATCTTGGAACGGTTTAACTCAGCACGTTAGGTTCAGGAAACCACCCAAACCAAAAGCCAATCTGTTGTAAATAAATAAATAAAACCCCTCAAAGAAATGGAATTACTGTAGTATTTATGAGACCCATTTCTTCCAAGGGAATGCTTCAGAGCATGCAGAAGGCTATAGTTGAGTACTCCGGTGCATTAACCCTTGCAAATACATTGCTTGGGGCTTCAAAGAGAAAAAGTGCCCACATTGTTGCACTGTTCATCATAGGAAAATCTGTGGGAAATTTCATGAGGAACCACCAGCAGATTTGTTGACAAAAGAGCTGAGCATGTTTGACCAGATGCAAATCAGGGCTGCTGCAGGATATATTTTGAGGACGGGTACTAGATATTCTGAAAGAGATATCTATTTTTTGAATACACATCTTGAAGCTGAGTTGTAGAAGATGCAAGCTGCCAAGAGCATGCTGCTGAATTTCGTGTCTAATGCCTCTCCTCCCCAGGGCAGCACGCCTAGCTCCGCGCGCCTCGGAGAGACAGCAGCCACCCAGCCGCAGCAGCAAGGGGTGAAGGGTACTTGCTCTGGGGCTGCTTAGCTGGTGCGCTTCACTTACACTTCATTTACTATACTACGTGTTTAGCACTTTCATTCAAACCCTTTTCTGAACATATTAATTTGAAATACTTGACTTCTCTAGAGCATAGTTCCTGGAAATTCCCTTGTCCCAACCTCATGCGTAAGATTAACTCTCTCTCTAATGACTTTACTCTGCTAAGGATTACAGAGAACTCTATGCCTAGCTTGTATTCTTTGACTGTATACCTAGTATTTATATAAATTTTGTACCTCTGTTTTAGCCAAGGGGCAGAATCTTCTGCTAGGCAATTCTCAACACAGGATGTAGTGGTGGTGAGAGGAGTTGCACAGCCTCTTGCTGTTTAGGAGTGCACGACAAGCATAATTTCAACAGCCTCACAGAAGAAAAACCCTTTCATAAAGGAACTCCTACGTTAGTTTGGCAAAGGACATTATTATTACTTTTCCTGTGTGGCAATCGTAGGAACTAAAATAAACTAAAAAAGCCACACAGTAGGGAACACCCACCACTGGCTCACCTCAATCTGTATGTTTTCTCGTGACAATTCGGGTCTGTAGGCCAGGAGGGTAGGCAGGCCAACGGAGGGGAGCGTGCACAGCGATTTCTCGAACAGGTTCACAAAATCTTCTTTGAACTCAAAGTGGAAAATACCAAAAGCAATGTGGAGTCATATCTTTGTTCAGAGGTAAAACCGTTAAGTATAAAATGTATATACGCAACCCGGGTGAGTCCTTACCTCCATGTCACACAAGACATCCAAGCTGCTGAACTCTTCTGACAGGGCTGCAAGTAATAGCGATAATGAGAATTACTGAACAGCAGTGCTGTGTTCTCGGAAAGCTTATCTTCTAGACACATTTGTCCGTTCCTTTTTCAGCATGCCAGCTTTTCTCACCAACCGCATCGGCTGCCCAAGACCTTCTTGCCAGACTTGCTCCTACGCTTTCAGAAGGGCGGCTCTGGATCTGTGTGCAACCCTTCCCAAATGCCTGAGGGACTGGAACTGGGCACTGACATTGGATCAGGGCTTTACAAAATCATTCTACTGAAGTCATGGAGATGGCTTATTGATTAGGGTCAGTGACTTGTAGCGCTAATCTAATATTGCATTATCCTCTAAAGCATTTCCAGCCTCTCTTGTCCTAAGAAGAGCTGTGGAGACGATTGAACCTTTTTCTCATTTCCAAGTGCAGTCCATGCTGCGTGAGTGCAACGGAGGGTTTTTTAGCCTTTGAGGCAACAGGAGACATCTCAGATGCCTGAGTGTCTATCACTGTCCTCGGCAGTCCCAGGTTCCCTCGCGGCAGGTAGTGCTACCAACATCCAGCTGCCTCGGGTGCACAACTGTGTGCTGTCCCATATATCACCTTCTATTTGAACATCGACATGGCCACCATGCCAGCTGCCATAGCCTCCCCTTCAGGCAAACTAAACACATTCCTTGTTCTTTTAATCTTGAATTTCAGTTCCTCTTGCTGTCACCCAATTTGTCTGGCCCTTCTAAGTAAGCTTGTTCTGCTTTCCAGAAAACACTCAGCCAGATGAAACTCTGGGCAGGCTGAAATACCAAATCCTTTCTAAGTCCTCCTCTTTGGAAAGTATGAAAAAATCAGGACAGGTATTTAAAAAGGAAGGGGTAAAAATCACGACAGCCCCAGGTCAACACCCAGCTCCCAGGCCTGCAGTGGGAACCACAGCTCGGGCAGGCGTCTGGAAGCGAATGCACCCACACAGGAGGAAAAGCAGAAAGCGGCAGAAAGCGATGCTACGGGAGTTGCTTATGCTTTTAGAAGGCTGAATGATGTGGCTGCTGGTTTCCTTGAACTTTGTCTTTTTAAATTGCAGTACAAAGATGTGTAGTTATCGCCCTCTGCAATCAAGCTGTGTCACAGAGAGTAACCGATCACAAACCCTGTCTGAGAAGAAGTGACTTCAGGGAGTGCAAAATGCACCAGTGGAGCTGTGCAGCTGGGGCACGGCTCTGGGTGCACCGTGGCATCGAGGGACACAGGGACGCCTCGTACCTGGGGCGCGGCGCCCAGAGCAGGTGGACACTCCACGTTCTTACTCTGCCCTCTCTAATGGGCTTTGCAGCTTCTGTATCATCTCTATCTACCTACCGCTGCTGCATCCAAACCCAGGTAGATGATTTACTGCTGGCACAAGTTTGGTTATGCTGTACTTTGATCGTTACAGCGACCGTCATCCCAAGGACTCGTGAAGCTCCAGCTAAAGTACAAAGCCTATACTGTTTTTCTCCTGCAAACATGTTCACAGTGCATTTCCAAAGAAAGAGAGCACTGTTTATCTGTCGTGGGCTGTGCGTGCCCTCTTTGTATGGAGATAGGTCTGCGCGCAGCTTTCCCCAGTACTTTCATCTGGTGTGTTGTGTTTTGTGGCCCAGACCACTCCTCCTGCTCTCAGAGGCACTCTCAGATGCGGGAGACATTCTCCTACAGAGGAGTGCTGCCTGGCATTGAAAATGAAGCACAAAGGCTGTTCGATGTGGTGCCCAAAAGGGATGGGATCAGGCAGCAACCACCACTAATATGCTGCATGCTAAGGTACAACGCTCTACTGCAGCGAGCAAGCGAAGGAGCCGGTTACTCGGCCACATGCTGGGATGACTCAGCCGAGCAGAAGGAGAAAAAAGGTTGATATATTTTCAGCTCTCCTTAGAGGCTTTGCCAGTACCTCTCACAGGAATACAACACGCTATCTCTGCCGCCTGCTGAGCACTCCTACGCCTGCTGGCTGCCAGAGCGTTCCCGCAGGCTTAACGGGGACCCAGAGGTTCGTTTAGAAGCGGCTCTGCGGAGAGGATAACGAGGGGACCGCAGAGGGGGATTCTGGGGGGCTGCTCCGGGGTCGGCTGCCACTTTGCAAACGGATCTCGGGAAATTGCAAAGTCACGCGCCTTCTACGAAAGTCGGTGGGGTACGAGGCGGCTTGAGTGAATGACAGTACAAGTGAGCAACCTCTTTCCTGAGCGAGGCTGTTTCTTACTTGGTTCTCCGTGGGCCTGTTCACGAAGCCAGCTCGCTTCTGTCTGCATCGACGCCGAAATTCCCGGCAGCTTCTGCGCCGCGATGGGTTCAGCGCCGCCCGACGCCTCCATTTCCCTTAACTGGAGGCACAAACCCACCTGTTAGTCACGCCCAGCGTTGCCCCTGACGCTTATACTAATGGCGGAGGCTCTCCCAGACGTACCTCGCTACAACTGCGAGCGCTGGAGACGATACGCTCGGTGGGCCTTGCCCGCAGTTTCGCTGCCGCGGCGGAACGCCCGGCCCGCCGCGATCCCGCCGGAGGGCTGCCCGGGGCGGCAGCAGCCCGTCCCTTCAGCACCGCCGTCTGCCGGGGGACGGGCTCGGTACGTGCGGTGCTCGGAGCGTCCCCGAGAAGGGCAGGGAGCTGCGTGCCGGCCGGGGGAACCGCCCGTACCTCGGGTCTCCCCGCGGCCGGCGCTACCGACCCGCCCGGTCTCTCCTCAGAGAGCCGAGGGCGGCGGGAACGCCCGCGCCGCCGAGAGGCGCAGAGAAACCGCGCTGTCCCGCCGGCCCGGCCCGGCCCGCGCCCCTGAGAGGCCGGCGGGCTCCCGGCCCCGCTCCCGGCCCGTCCATGGCGTCGTGCGGCGTCTCCAGGGCGACGCGGCGGGCGCGGGGGCTGCGGCGGGGGCAGAGCCCGGCGGCGGCTCCGCCTGAGGCGCTGGGGCCCGCCCGCCCCGGGCCGGTGCTTCTCCCCCGCCGCCCCCCGGCGGGCCTGCGCGGGTTCCTCCGGTGGGGGAGCCGCCCCGGGAGCTCTGCGGCCGGGCGTGGGGAGCCGGGGGCGGCCGGGGCCGCAGAAGGCCGCCGTGCCCGTGCCCGTGGAGCGGCTGCGCCGGGGCCGCGCTGCGGGCTGGAGCGGGGGGGGCCGTCCCCGTCCTCTTCGCGCCGCTGCTGGGGATCCGAGGGAGCGCTGGAGCCGAGCCGCAGCCTTCTGCGTGGAATGGGAGCTGGGCCGAATGTGAAAGGCGGGTTACAAACCCTGGTGCGGCTCGGCTGTTCGGGCATGAGCTCCTAACTGCCCCCGAAACGCCTGCCCGGGCAGAGCTCTTAGTCGGTGTCATAGGCTTGTTGCGGATCCGTCGGTGATGTCTCCTGTAAGGCTAGGGGCGGTTGGATCCCTGCAAGGAATTTGCACTTGGAGAGCAAAAGAAAGCAGTCTTCTTCAGAAACGTCGTTTGCAAACAAACGCAGGCTTTAGGCGCGCCTTGGGACAGCGTGTATGGGCTACGTTATCTGGGCTCTTTATGAGAACTTGCAGTTGTCTTACAAGCACGTGAGTTCTACAACAAAAGAAGCAAGTCGCTCGTTTTTAAAACTGGAAGGAACATGTTGAGGTGCAGCTGGTGGTATTAGTGCCGCATTTGGACACGCTGCTCGGCTGGCGTTGGTGCTCATAGCTCCCCGTAGCGCTGGGGTCCTGGGACGTTGCTTCCAATGTCGGTTGGCGCAGATCCTGGTATTGCCGCAGCTTTCACCTCTGGCTGTGGCGCGGCTGGAGGAGGGTGCCTGTCCTCACAGCACGTGGCCCAACGCTGGCACAGCCGCGGGTGGGAACCGCTCAAGTTGTGCCATGCTCTTGCTATAAACTCATCAGTCCCTAGGAGTTTTTGCATTTTTTTTTCTTTGTGTTTAAAGCAGGAATTGTTTTTCGGGAGAACTGGCAACAATATAGTGTAGCGACTCAACAGAAAAACCGCTTCATAGGGACAACTCTTGGTCGCTCGTGTCGCCTTGTGCGGTTAACCTCTCCCAGGCGGTGCTGGAGTGCAGTCCCGGCTGCGGCTCCTTGGCTGCTGCCGGCTCCTGGGCAGTTTCCTCTGGGTACGTTTCATTGTCCGTTTCAAAGTCAGGTTGCTTTGGTGGTGGTCAGGAGTTTTGTTAAGAAAACCAGGCTGGCCTCAGTAACTTTTTTCTGAATATTTAGAGGAACTTTCACACGTTTACTGATGTGCTGCCACTTCTCTTGGCAAGGTACTGGTGCCCTGCAAGCCCCTCCTGCCTCTGGCACTCGGACATCATGCTTGGGAAGTCGTACCAGCTGTGTTGTGCCCCGCTGCATAGGGAAGAAAACCTGAAATGCTTTGTCGACTGTTGGAATGAATGTCACCTGTTCATTTATTGATCTGAAGAGGAAACACATTGCTTCTTGGCGGTACCAGCTGAGGTATTCCTTATCCTAAATTCGGTTTCAGACAGAAAAGATACTGGGTGTTGGGGTTTTTTTGGTGTGAGATATAATGAAAATTTGCCATTCCTTCAGAACTGAATGGTGTGGAAAGACCTAATGAAATTATGTGTGTTAATTTATCTAATGTGGGTTATAGGCAACACTGGAGTAGTTAATTTCATTAATCCTGCTATAATCAAAGACATGCCTTGGAGTTTTGTTTTACACAAAAAAGCTGTTATGTCCCAACTGTCAGTAAGAAAAATTATCTTCCACTATAAATGTTGCTGAAATATGGGAAAATGAATCAAATCCTTAGGAATTGTTGCTTAACAAGTTCTGCTGAAAGCACAGGTGTTAACGCCTGTCAGAGCCAGAGCTTGACTTTGATCCTGCTTAAGCAGGAGTAAATTAGTTTACTCGGCTGATGCTGCTGGAGTTCTGCCAGCACAGTGTAACTGAGATCAAATGTAGGATCTTTATAGGAACTGTATACAAAAAGATTAGAGTAATTTCTTGGGAGTTTTTTTCCTGTGGTCACTTCCAAATTCTCAAAGCTGGAACAAGCTTCTCTTTGCTGATGTGGTCCTCGTCATTCTCTTGTGCGCTTTTCTGGGGACTGCTACCAGGCGTTAGGTGACGTTTGCATGGGACTCTGTCATAACTCCAAAGTGCTCTTCCCTGGAGGGATGCAGTTAGGACTGTTTTTCTTCCCTGTGCATTATATTTATTCACACCAAGCTTCATCTGTCACTTTACATGTAGTTTTCTACTATCGTGAGGCTTCCTACCACTGAATAACTCGGCAGACTGTATCACCTCACAACTCCTTGCCTCTTCCAAACGGCAAACATCTTAATACTCAGGGAAGCCATATGCGGAGCTAGTATTCTGCTTGAGTGAATCAGACAGAAGGTTCTGGTCGCAGAGGGGAGGCTGCAGGCAGATTCAGCTTCGGTGACAGACCGTGATTTCAGTTCGCACGAGTCAGGCTGTCACTGTTGCCCCTGGGACTCAAATCCCCACCTGGTTCTCCTGCTCGCGCTGCAAAGCGGCCCTCTGGCAGCAGGGCTGGGAGGTGGCGGGGGCAAGCACCCCCTCAGCCCTGCAGCGTCCTGCTGCTCACCTGGGTGAGCTAGCTCGCGCAGGAGGAAGCACAGCAGATCCAGCGAGCCAGAGAGCGCAAAGTAACCGGGAAGTCATAGCTACTGTCACGCACACGCATGTTAGCACAGCGTGCTACGCAGTGTAGTTTTTGCAAAGTATTTATTACAAAATAAAAGTAAATATGGCAACAAAACTTAAATAGCAAATGATGTGACACTGGCCATAAAGCTCTTGCTATATTATTAGTCTTTTACAATAATCAATAGTCAAGTATGTCTCCAAGGGAAGCTGCATGTGGACAGCTTGCACGTATTTCTATATTATTGGCTCTAGCTGTTCAAGATACATTAGATGTGTGCCTCCTGCTTTCACCTGTACCTGGCTGTGAGTGGCTGTACTGTGTGCTGGGCTCACTGATCCCCCTAAAACAGACAGAAGCCAGCAATTCCCATGCTCTGCCATGCTTTACCCCAGCTCCTCCTCCCCTATTTTGTTTAAAAAATGCAGCAAATGATCCAATACCCATCCCTTTTTAATAAGGTAGCAGGAAATGGAGTATCGACACTGAAGTACCTGTTCTTCCCCTTTGAGTCACAACTTCTCTTGTGAGAGGTTGCTTGGATTTCTTTCCTTTCCCGCCTACTAAAAACCGTTATTAAAGCTCACCAGTGAGAGAGCAAGTCAGTGTTCCTGCTGAAAGGGCTTTTAGCTGCGCTCCAAATGGGAATGCAGTCCTCCAGGTCTCTTAAGCCACATGTCTAATGGAAGCACTCTTTAAATAAAATATAATTAAATTAAAAAAGGTGACTGTGTGTGGGGAATCTTCCTAAGGCACCCAAGAATTTAAAAAGACCTTTTCCCACTCATATTACTTACAGGACACTCTTGTTCCTCGTCTCTCCAAGGTTAAAAATGTTGGCTAGTTAGGAACCTTAGCATACACGATGACATAGTTGAATAGCATTAAAAAAAAGGGAACAAAAAGAAAACCCTTGGTGAATGTAAAGCACTATGTCCAGACAGCCTAGGTTTTGCTAGCTACGCAAATACATCACGGACAACACGTAGAAATAGTCACATTAATGCCAAGGTTTCCGTTGTCGGCAAAAAGGTGTGCTATAGCCGTATCAAAAATTAGGCAGTCGCTGTTCAGAATGGCCGCAGCCACCCCATCGTGGATGGAGCAAGGCGTTGCCTCCCAGGTCAGCCGGCGGCGGTTGCCGTTCAGCTCCAGTCTGTATGCAAAGTTCTCCGCTTGCTTACGGGTGCCAATGAGCAGCACGATGGCAAAAAATTGCTGGTGACCTTCATACTTCTCTTGTTTCTCCAGCACCAGCATGAAGTGGTGACCGAAGCACGACTGCATCATCACCCAGTCAACAGCCCCTGGAAGGTTAATGTCTGTGGCAAGAAAAACGATGTCTTCTCCCTGAAGGGTGGTAATGCTTTTGTGGGCATGCATGAGGTGGGACATCACGGCTTCCAGGGATCCCTGCCATTTACAGGAGGCACCAGGGCATGGGCAGGAGTAGGGACGATACTCGCAGATGTCTTCGTGTTCTGGCTTTTCTGTGTGATGGAGTGTCAGAGAGCAGCCTGTTGTGGCGTACTGGAAAAAGACCAAATACAAGCTGTCAGGAAAGGCACCAGCACTAGTGTTCGCTGCTCCCACCTGTCAACTGGAAACACTGGTGATCAACCAGAACTCTTGTTCTCATTGCAAACTTTACATTAGATACTTCTATTTAGCCCTGGATTCAGAGCTGAGTTTTACTTATTTTTGTTTCCACTTAAGAATGGATTCTTCTTGTCTTTTGTGGTTGTTTTTTTTCTAATGCAAGCGCTTAGATAAAACGGATTGTAAGGCTGAGTTGTAGTTAGATTTGCTGTTGTAGTTAGATCTGATCGGTCCAGATCAGCTGAAGTGGTCCTGGTTTGGATTTTTCTTTTCTTTAAAAAGAACAAAGGATTCTAGTTTCAGCAAACAGCTACTAGAGTGAAGTATTTTTAATAGATGTACCACCTTATTACCATCAGAGAGCAAAAGCACTCCCATTAAATTCAAATGCAGATTCCCCACAGCTTTTTTTTTTAAACACTGGAACAGTTTCAACACTGCAATTGTGAGAAGTGGAAAGGGAGAGGATGATTTTTCACTGAGCATAAAGCTAGCACACAAGTATGTACCCTCTAACTTCTCTTAATGTCATTGGGCAATTTGGAGGGTTAATTTGCTTTAAACAACCGGGGATGCTCTTCCTTTTTCTACGGTCAGTTGAGTTGTCCACACTGACCATATTGCTTTGACGCTACCTCCATAGAGGAAAAAAAAGTCTCTCCTGTTCTCCCCAAGAGCACAGCTCCCCCAGTCTGTAGGTATCTGTAGCGATATCAACTCCACTGCTAATATGAGCACGTACGTTACAACGTGCGTGCACAGCTGCTTATGGATGCTATGACACTTCCTTGAGGACAGATATAACCAGGGTATAAATGATTATTTCTGGGCTAATATGTGTGAAAGAAGTTTCAGCTCAAAGGGTTAAATGCCCAAGATGCAAATCACCCATCCTGCGAACATGGCGCTAGGAATACTGGGACAGAACCTCGATGTTGTGCGTCTGGAGGAGCTTGTTTTATAAGCCATAAAGAGTTAACGTGAGGATTCACTTACTGTGTCTGCCCCTGCTGCTTAATCCTCTGCTAGTGGCTTTATTGCAGGGCGCTACAGTGGAACAAGGCGTCCTCCTGCCAAAGGCAGAAGCCCCATCATGGCAAATGTGCCCGTCTGCCATGCCTGCTGCCCTGCCGGGCAATGCAGTGACCCAGGTACGTGTACGCTCGCAGCCCCACCAGCCTGCTGGTGTTTCCCGTGTTCCTACCCCCGTTAACGCTTCAATCGTGCGAGGTCCTGAAGAGCAGCTCCAAGTGTAACCTCATTAACAAAAATAGTAAGAATATACAAGCTGCTGATTGGGTGGAAGCAGCTGTCTACACAAAAGTGACCAGTGGTGAGTAGAGAAGCGAGAGCTTAAAAACAAGATAAGCAAATAGCGTTGGCTTTGCCCTTCCCCGTGAGAAGTACCTGTGCTCGTGTGCTGCCAACCCCATCACTGCGGGTTTTGTTTGGTGAGGAGCCCTACCAACAGTGGGAGACCATGAACAGCAAAAACTGACTTGCTGTCTTTGTGCTGCTTTGCAAACGTCATTCATCTTTATCATAGCCCTCAAATGCTTGCTCCATCTCTCGCTGTGTACAGGTTATACAATACCTTTGAGCTATGTGGCCTGTGCACCTTCACCACCTCTACCGTGTCCTTGAGATGGGGAGCCAGGGCTGCGCACGGTGTTAACAGTGCAGGTATGCTACTAATGCCTGGGCTGGCATGGCTGTTTTCTGTTTTTTCATTGCCCTTCTCATAATTTCTGGTATTCCATGCCAGAAAGTATTATGTACTTGTTTTTGTAGTCATTTGTTTAGCACTGTATTCTCTTTCCTAAGAGGAAACGGTCAGCTCGGAGCTCATCACCATATACATAGCTTAGTGTGCCACATTTTAGCCACGTGTGTCACTCTGCGTGTGCTGCTCTGAATTTCACTTTGACAGGATAGCTTTCTGAGTGTCCTAAAGCATTTGAAAAACACCAGTTAAGCTTGAAAGTGTTCAGCAGAGGCAGGCCAGTATTATAAACCCTGTAAATTAAGGCAGGCAGGGACACAGGATTAAAGTAACTTGCCTGAAGCCACATGGGAAATCAGTGGCAGAGCTGGGAATAGACTGCCAAGTCCAAATCCCTCCTGCTCTAGCCAGCAGCCTCTCCCTCTAGTATAGAAGTAGTGTGAGATACAAATAATGCTTCTGGAAAGAAGATGCCTGCCTGCTCCTGTATGTGCATCAGCAATGTTCACGGACTCAACAAGGACTGAGACCCTCTCATACTTCTCCCTCCTCCAGTGCTTTGTAAAACCTCTGTCCCTGCTTTTAAGATCCTGTCATGGTTTAACCCCAGCCAGCAACTAAGCACCATGGAGCCGCTCATTGCAGCCTTCTGAAGTATTTGCTGAACCTTGGGTACAGATGCTCAGCCCAGTCTAGCAGTGACCCTAGGGAGCTCCCCGAGGGATGCATGGTGAGGTCCAGCCCAGAAAACAGCGAGCCTCTGTGCTTTCCAGAGCCTCGCACCAGTGAGGAAACCGGCTTGGGCCACAGCCAGCTGCCTGGCAGAGCACATTTATAAACTCTGTTCTGCCAGCAGTGCTGGGTCTGCTGTTATGGTTTACATGGGAAAGGACCAGCGAACATTGTTTTGTTTCATGCATAGAGCATGCAAGCTCTATGCACCTGTGCAGGTAGGGTGATGTGTAAGCAGACCCCTGTGTGTAAGGGATGTCTGTTCAATTAAAACCAAAATGAACTGAATTTTTATCAGAAAAAAATCCCACTGCTTTATTAGAGTCTACTATGTCTTGGAAACGGGAAGGGTGACCTTATTTAGGTTTAGTGTATTTGCTTAAAATCTTTAAAATGACATAATTGTTTTTTTTTAAAATTAAAGCTCTGAAGAGGCTGTAGAAGCAGCATTGGACAGTATACAGGAGTAAGTTTGTATATAATAACATGACTGTGCAATTTCTGTTTGCAAGTTGTTTGCTTACATGGGAAACCTCTCATGCTTTCCCTTGAACTGATAGTGTAGCAGCAGTGGTCTAAGGACATAGAGCGGCTTTGCCTGCCTCCTACCACCTGTCTAAAGAAAATTGAAGTGATTAGTCTGGTATTATTTAAGACTTGTTAGCTTATGTACAGTCTCACTATGCCTTCCACTTTTTAAACACAAAGTAATGGTTGTGAAGTGCAGAAAGACTTTTCCACAGAGCAAAGAGTAAGAGTACAGCACAATGAATTTACTGGATTCACTTTTCTTCAAAAGGACCATGACCATCTGGAGACTCAGAAACATGGCAGTATCTCCAGTTAGAGATGGCTGTGTTCAAGGATCTCGGAAGACTTTCTTCATGCGAGGTATCTGTCCTAGCTTCCATGATGCAGAGCATTACCACTCCTAGGAAAGCTGGTAAGAATGGGGTCTCAATCCTCTGAAAAATCAAGCCCTGTGTACTTAGATTTTTTTTAATGTATGCAATAACTAGAAAAGTAAATTTCCTTTATTATAAGTAAAACTCATTGTTAGGTTGAATTAATCACAGCAGTGACAATTCACTGGTGTACCTATGCAGGATTTTTGGTGGAGGTTTTTTGTGTGTTTTGTTGGTTTTTTTCTTTTTTTTCTTTTTCCTTATCACACATTGCTAAATGCCATCCATATAGCTGCCCAGCTGGGCTCCTATCAGTGTGTAAACAAACATGGAGTTTGCTATTGGATATTGTTTCCTTAGTGCTGGGCTAGCTTATGCCTGTGTATGTTGGAGGTTAAGTTCTACTATAAACTGAAATGCAAGCAGGAACTGCCTGCAGTTTTACACAGGGTAGATGAGGAGTGCTGGTCCCACGTCATTTCCGTGGCCATGCTAAGATCACTCAAGCATGAACATCTTTGTTTGTCAAGTCCCACCACAAAAGGCTAGCAAAACACGGCAGGACACAGATCTTGGCTAATACTCGTGCTTATGTGAGGACTGCTGCTCTGCCAATGACAACAGCGAACACTCACAACTCGTTTTCTCATAGACTTTGGATGAAGTGGTTAAATCGAGAAACACCTCTCCCACCCTATGCTGCTCAGTTAGCCAGGTGACAGTTCCAAGTTTAGCAGCTAATGATCACAGCATACCTCACACAACTGCTGTGAAAATGTATTCTGGTGTCTGTTCAGGAAGCTGCCAATTCATAAGATTTATTTTCTTTCCTAGCCAGTATTGGACAAAACCCCCAAAGTTACGGAAGAACCAAATGAAGTCAGCTTCATAACTAGAGAGCACCTTTGTATTATTTTCCACTTGTACTTGTTTAAAAGATGAAAGAAAACAACCGATTCCTTTTGGTACTTATTAATTAGGAGTTTGAGTGTGTTTATGAAGTGCATTTTATCTTGTGCAGATTGCTTAGAGCACTAAAAGGCATTTTACGTTTTCAGTAACTTTACTGTGACTTTATGACTTAAATCCTCCTATAGATTTTTTTTTTTTTTTTTCCCCAGAAGCCCTGTAAAGCACTGAGGTACAATAACTGTAATTCTTTCTTAAAGCATTTTAAGAACAACCCTCAAAGCAACTAGAGCCACGGGCAACACCAAATCCCCATTTTCTGTTGGCTCTGCACTGTTGTGTCTCAGTCCTACTTATTTCAAGTGCCATTCATAGTTGTCTCTGGAAGTGCAGGGTCCTCCTCTGGACAGAGACACTGTCTCTATTTGTTCTTTCACATTTTCTGGAACTCTGACTTCCCCCTTGCCTCCCGAAAGCTTACATCAGGTTCCCTTAACGTGGTGAAAAACCACAGGTGAGTCAGACCAGGGCCAGGCCCTGGTGCATGGTCAGCTGCCGCATGCCAGCTGCAGAGCGGGGAAGTTCTTGCCAAAACCTCTGGTGCTGCTGCAGCACCCAGTGGACACCCACCGCCGAGGGGCACAGTGGACCACCTCCCCAGTGGCTGGCTGCGACCTACATAACACCGACTGAGAATTACAGCCCTGACGGTGTGATGCTGTTTCTGGGCCCAAGAAGTGAGAGCGAGAAGTGTTAACGTGTGCTAATTTCACTTTGCGGCTCTTGGGAACAGTGAAAGCAGCAGAGCAGGAATTGCTCACGGCAGAAAAAAATCCACATAAAAGAGAGGGTGTGCGAGGGAAGAGGAGCAGAGACTTATCTACGCCTCTGCGAGGAGCTTCTGGGCGCCCGACGAGTGAGGGGTGGAGAGCTCGCGAGCAGATGCTGGTGCGCGGGGAGGATGCACGCTCCCACACCAGTCATACCGCGGCACGGTCTGGGACGCGGGGCTCCGAGCGTGCCATGTTTTTGGGTCTGAGCTAGACAACTCACAGGTGCACGTGTGACCGCAGCAGCACGGCGTGGGGGAACCTGACATCCTGCTGGCAGTGCCGCCCAGTGCCCCTGCGCGCAGCTGAGGCTGGGGGCTGCCCCGGCCGTCCCCTCCCATGCGCTGCAGCCCGGGGCTCCTGCCTGTGCTAGCATCTCACCAGGTAGCTGCGAGGTGCAGCACGCTGACCACTGCTGGTTCAGTCCCTCTCCAGCTCTCCCAGCTCTAAACTGGCTTGCAGGCACCGTATCAAGAAACCAAACCAAGCTCCAAACTGGCATGAGCCCAGTCCGCGACCTCCTGCCAGCTGCAGCAGCAGCCTCTGACATGCCGACCAGCACAGACCTGTGCCTTGGGTTACAGCAGAGACCACCAAAACACCCCCAGGTCAAGGCGGAACACTTACAGCCCTGTAACCAAGATGCTGAGCTGCCCGATCCCCAGCGCATTGCAAACCTCACCAGCATCCCTCCTCCTCTGGGTCACTGCTTTGAAGAGCACAACGTCAACCACAGGAGTAATACTGGGGGGAATTTTTGGAAATGCTCTTAACTGGCTGACATCTGCTAGCCTTCTTATTTATCTTTAGAGAACGCCAAACTGGAGGAGTGTTTACAGCTGACGCACCTGAACCAGAACTTGCCTGACAGACGCAGGGATTGCTATTCAGTTCTCCCAGGGGGATATGGCATGGGGGTGTGTGTATGTTCTTATACCTACTTCTCTTTGTTGGTGCTTACTTCTTGAACCATGGAGAAAGTAAACCTCAAGGGGTAAAGAAGCCAATCCCATAATTAAGGGCTTAAGAAACCTTCCTCTTACCAAGTGAGTAAAGTAACATCTGACAGGTAAAGTTAGGAACATCTCATCTTCTTCTCTTTACAGGGAAGAGTCTGTAGGCTTTTTCCTCCTTCTCCCACGCTTTGTTTACCCCCAAAGCATGGGGATGAGCAGGCAGGAGTCCTGCCTGGCAGTTCAGCTGCTGGACAGACTGGCATCCTGCGGGCAGCAGAGCTGCACCTCCGTGCAATGAAGGGCTGCGAGGACTCTGGTCCAGGGAGCCGCTCCAGCCTGGATGCATCCGTTTCATTAAGGACAAGCAGGGAAAACTAGCTGCCACAGACGAGACCGACAAGAGACTTTAGAAAACGAGAACTAGGCCAGCGTTTCAGTGAAAAACCCGCGCTGGCTGTTTGTATTCCCTTGGGCTCAGACTGGGTCACAGCTGGGCGTGTGGCTGGCTGCACTTGTTGCTGTGCTCAGCAGAGAGGACCTGTGTCCCACCACTGCGCTCCATCTGTTACTGCCACCGTGAGGTTGACTCCTGTTCAAGGGCAAGTGGTAAAACAGCCCCACACTATGAAAAGCTCCTCAAGGCAGTGATCCTATCCCGTGACCCAGCCAGCCCCCTGAGGCAGACGGGGCTTTCACCACCAACCACACTGTGCTGCAAGAATTGACACGGATGATTCCTGCTGGAGGTGCCGTTACTCCCTGCGCATCCTTAGCGATGCTCCTGCGGGCCGGCCGGGGAAAGCTGCTGCTAGGGACTGGCTTTTCCGGGCAGAGGTGGCGAGTGCCTGCTCGCAGCTCTCACCGGAAAGCTCGCCACGTGTGGCTGGAGCCTGGCGGGGCCTGCTCCGGCTGCATCGGTCCCACTGCCAGCCTGACCACAGTTCTCCATGGACAGCTCTACATTTTAAAACTTTCTTCTCACATTCCACATCAGCGATGGCTCCAGCAGTTCCTGTATCTGTCCCTCCATCACTTCAGCCTGTGGTTTTAAAGTGCTTCTGATATTACAGAGGTATGAGGATCAAGGGGCTCCAGGAAGATATAAAAAGGGCCTACTCAGCATTGCCTGCGTATCTATCTGCCATCCTGGTGAATGTCTATTAGGAAGGATGTGCACTTTAGAGCAGTTCATCTAGTTCTTTTAAATAGAAAACTCACTTAAAAAAAAAAAAGATTTAAATGTTTAATCTGAATATGTGAAATAGTGCTGAGAGAGAACAGACTTGAAAAAAGAATAATTCAGATGTAATTACTGACCTGACAGCTTACCAGCCCCTGCCCTTCCAAAGGAGGGCTGCAGAGAACTAACAAGAGGGACATGAACAGAACTTCTGCTACCTCCATAAAACCCTTTTGTAAGGCTGAGCACCAGCATAGCTTAAAATAACTAGGGGGGGAGGCAGGGGGAAGTCTATCGTTTGTACCTACTGATTATGCCAAATACTAGGACAAAATTTAGAGCTGGATTTTCAGTGAATTTTGAAGAATCATTAGAAGTTTTGCTTTTAAAGGCTGGTGGCGCTCCCATCATCTTATTTTACTTTAGAAACCTGCGGAACCATGAAACAGGCTCATGGAGGCCAGCAAGTGCCTCCTTTTACTGTTCAGTGTTTATGACAGGGAAGAAAGAAAGGGAGGAAGGGGACTTGGACCCGCAGAAAACGAAGCTGCAGAGCTACAGCTTTGCTGTCTGCAGTGGGTCTGGACAAGTCCCACATGCTGGCGTGGGAGGAGACGCCTCCGGTGTCTTCAGCGTGGGCATTGTTGTACGTGCCAAATCATCACCTTCTACAAACTGCCAAGTGAACCTGCTATTGCTTACGTTGGATGAACCTTAGAAAGCGCCTTAAAGTCTTCTCGTGAGCTGCAATGTTTCTCTATCGAACTAGCAACGAAGGCGAGACATAAACCCATCGGGAAATTCTGCATCGGTCTGCTCTCCCCTCCTCAGTCCGCTCGGCGTGCAAATCCGAGGCCAGCGCAGAGGCGGCCAAACACGACACTGTACCTACCCCAGCCGGTTCACGGGGTTTTGGAAGTGAAAGACCGCGAAGGTAGAGGATTCTCTGCCGTTAAAAGAAACAACCACAAACCAAAAAAAACCCCGACCCGCCACGCTTTGAGGCCGCGTTTATACCGAAACACCCAAATGAGTAAGCTTTTCCGCTGCGCTTTTTTTTTTTTCTTTTGCGGAGGGGGAACCTAACCTGACTGCGAGCCGCCAACACCCAAACTTTGCCACCCGGACAGAAAGTTTTTCCCCTTTTTTACTAGGGGAAAAGGGTTTTGTGGGGAAAGCCTTGAGACAGAAGGCAGGGGGATGGGGATGGGGGGGGGGGGCCCCGGTAGGGCCGCCCGGTGTCCCCCCCCCCCCCCATCCCCATCCCCCTAAAAAATCCCACCTCCTTACCTTGCAGGGGAAGAGCACGGCCGAGGCCACCTTCTCCATGGCCAGGTTCCTGATGCTGGGGGTGAGGGAGCCCCGGCAAGTGGGGCAGAGGCTCAGCTTCTGCCTGCATTGATTGCAGACCAGATGCCCGGCCTGACACTGGAGGATGGGCGGCAGCACATAGTCGAAGCAGACGGGGCACTCGAAAAGCGAGGTCAGTTCGTGATGCTGCTGCTGTTGCTGCTGCTGCGGCGGCGGCGGCGGAGGGGGAGGAGGAGGAGGAGGAGGGGGGGGGGGGAGGCGGCGGAGACGCCCCGCCGGGACCCGGGAGGACGGCGGCGGGCACGGCGGGGGACGGGGCGTGCTGCTGCTTGCCGCAGGGTTTGCTAGCGCCGGGGCCGGCGGAGGACGGGCGGCTCATCGCGCCGGGCCGCCGGAGGGAGGGAGGGAGGGAGGGAGGCGGCGCTGACGGCAGCGGCGGCTGCGCGCGGCCTCCGCCCCGGTCCCGGCATGCTCCGGGCGGGCGGGGCCTCCGCCGAGCGGCGGGAGCGGCGGGGACGGCGGGCGGAGGAGGAGGAGGGAAGGAGGGAGGGAGGGAGGGAGGGAGCGCGGGGTGGGGCGGTTGCGCGGGGAAGAGGAGCTGTCCGCGGTAATTGAACGCCTGGCGGCGGCGGCGGTAATTAAGCGCCTGTCGTTCCGTGCCCAGAGACTTCCGAGCGTGGAAGGTGGTGACCGGTCCGGGGCGGAGCGTGGGGTGCCCTGCGAGGGGGGCGGGAAGGTGAGAGGGACATCTCCCCTCAGGGCTGTGAGGGTCATCTCCCCTCACGGGTGTGAGGGACATCCCCACTCAGGGCTGTGAGGGTCACCTCCCCTCACGGGTGCGAGGGACATCCCCACTCAGGGCTGTGAGGGTCACCTCCCCTCACGGGTGCGAGGGACATCCCCACTCAGGGCTGTGAGGGTCACCTCCCCTCGGGGGTACGAGGGACATCTCCCCTCACGGGTGCAAGGGTCATCTCCCCTCAGGGCTGTGAGGGTCACCTCCCCTCAGGGGTGCAAGGGACATCCCCACTCAGGGCTGCGAGGGACATCTCCACGAGGGACATCTCCCTCAGAGGTAGGTGTGAGGGATATCTCTCCTCGGGGGCTGCCTGTGACTCCTCGGTAGGTGGGTGGTCGCCGCCGAGAATCGCACCCGCCAGCACGTGTGGCTACGGACCCGTGGGATCGCACCGGGATAACGGAAGTGACTCTTGCAAACGGGAGCGGGCATTAGGAGAGCTGGGCGCAGGCTGATGCGATGCTTACAGGGCGGGTTGCAGTGGTAAAAATGTGAGAAAGAACAATGAAAAGTGTTTTGGGCTCTTTTGAAGTGTTAGATAGAATGAGATGCTTTCTTAGTTCTGATTTCGTGTGTGGGGACCAGACAAGGAAAGAAGTTGGGCTGTTTTCATTCCCCAGATATAAACTTCACTGGAGAAGTGACGACGCTGAAGTCTCAGGACAGTAATCTTCCAAAATCCCCTTCCTATTATAGCAAGATTGAGGAATAAAGAAGAGTGTTTGCTCGTAGATGGTGGAGTAATCATAAAATTACACTTAAAATCTTCACCAATGTCTTACCAAACCGGTTCCCATTAAAACTGAATTCACAACAGAAAGCGAAACTCTTGATAACTAACTGCTGGGAAAAAAAATGTTTAATAGATTCAGACATAGTATAATTGAGACATTTGTACCATTTTCTCTAGAAATTATATGGCCTTATGATATATAGACTAAAAAAGACTACTGAAGTTATTAAGGCTTTGAGGAAGTTCCCTCTTTTTTATCTGTAGGTTTTATCAAAACAAAATGGGAAACTTGGGTTGTAAAAGCTGTTGAGAAACTTTGCCATAGGCATATGAGTGTGTCTTTTGAGATTAGAAAATCAAAGTTAACAATCCCTGAGATTCTAGTCTGCACCCTGGAGTGCTGAGTCCTTTCCCACCCTGATCCCATGACCTGGCATGAAAACAAGGCCAGAATAGTCCTGTGGTCTTAGAGAAGACCTCTGACTTGGTTTGTGGTTTATTATATATTCTGTGGTATAGGGAAGAGGAAAAATAAGAGCCTTTTCACAAATAGATTGGAACGGTGTGGATGTTTATGCAAATAAAATATGTTTTTTCTGTGCTTTCAATAATACAGGGTAATTTAAAAATATGTTATTTTAGCTATATGTATATAAAATTATATTTTTTAAAGGTCAGAATGTGGCTATCCCACTTTTTTTCAGCAGCCCCAAAGACTCCTCTTAAATAAATAAGGTACAAAATAGTTTTTAGAAGGTTGGTGTCTGGTTTAAAGATGCTCTGAATAGAGTCCATTTCTTCTGCTTGCAATAAATGGGGAAGCACAAGTCAGACTCTGAGCTGGTCAAGTAAGTGCCAGAAAGGTATGAGGCTGCCACTGGCTTCCCCGGTTATTGATCCTCTGCTAAAAAAGACCCTGGTCTCTGGAGATAACCATAGCCTGTTTCCCTGCAATGCCGTAGGTTACTGTGTCTATGCCATAGGAATAATTGTTTGCAGTAAAAAGGTGATTTGTAAAACAGTGGTGAATGGAGCCATGAGCTCTGCTTGTCTCCTCTGCAGCTTCAGAGCCCACCACCCATTGTGACCAGGTCCGTGTAGGAGAGGGACCTTGCAGGTGACGGGACGTTTCCACCACTTTCTGAAGCTGCGTGGTCGAGATGGGGAGGGCGGTGGGTGGGTGGCTGGGAGGGACGTGGCAGCGCCCAGCCGAGACTTAACAGATGCTGGCACGTCCATGCAGAGAAGAGCTGGCATCTTCCCTACCTTCCAGGAAAGTTAGCGTGCAGCCCCAGCGGGCAGCCCCTGGTGCTGCTGGGTGGGCAGCATGTCCTCCCCAGTCTGGCAGGAGGTTCTGGTGGGATGGGGGCACAGGGTGCCCTCCTGCCTGCAGGCAGGCTGCCTGTCACCTGCCAGCACCCTCTGGCTTGTGCTGGTAGCTTCGCGGCTGGCACTGGGGGCTGCCGTCTCACCAATGCCCCCCAGCTTTTGGGTGCTGCCAGCCCTGCCCCAGGCCCTTCTGCGTGGTGCCCGTGCCTGGGTGGCGGTGGCACGCCTGTCACAGTGCCACTGGGGCTGCGGGTGTCGGGGGGCTGCAGCGCTTCGGCCAAACCACAGCTCTGCAGCAGGGATGCCACGTGCTCAGGGGAGCTCTGAATTCAGCAGAAATTGAAGAAGGGGGAGGGAGGTAATGACAAACGCAGACCCCATGTTAGCTTGCTCACCAGCGGGCTCCTCGCCCTGACGGGGCTGAATCGCAGGCTGGTTGTGACCACTTTTTAAGTCAGATCAAATCATTTAAACCAAACTTCTGGATTGCTTGCAGAAAGGTATGTTGTTCTCAGTACAGCTGTCATCAGCAACACACATTTTGGTATGACTAATAGGTCTTTTTTGGGTGATGTCTATAAAAAAGGAAGCGGAAAGTGGTTAACGTGAGCGCGGGGCGATGTGCCCTGCCTGTGCTCGCCAGGCTGCCACAGGTGCCAGGACTTGGCCACACTCGGAGTCAGTAAAATTGTTGAAATCACAGCAAGGAGGACCTCATGAGACTTTCTTTTGCCTCAGTGCCCATGTACGAGCTGTGCTTCCCTGCTGGTGTGTGGGACGCAGGTAGGTCTGTGAGCCAACCCGGCCGGGGTCTGCACTTGAGGTGTCGCTGAAGCAGGAGAGAGACCTGGCTGCAGAAGTCATAGCTGCAGGGAGCTGGGAGGAAACCTTACTCGTTGCAAACAGCTAAATTAGTTGCACACACTGGATTAAATAAAGTAGATGCACACAGTATTGTCACTGCTCAATATCGATTTCATTTCCACAGCACTCAAGAGACACCTTGAATTCTCTAACATCTCTGCCTGGCACCGAGAAAGGCAAGTTCCTACTCTCTTTGCTTTTTCAGAAGAAGGGGTCTGTCCCGTTCCAGCTGACGGTCGCGCCCGCCCACTTGGTCCTGATTGCCATCTCCACAGACGGACGCCTCTTCTCCGGGCCGCTTGGGTCTTCACTTTGGTCCTCTTCCCAGTGATGTGAATGAGTGTCTGAAAAGGAAATGCAGTTAAAAAAAAAAAAGTCTAAAAATCCCAACCCCCCTCAAAAAAGTTTCCGAAAAGGTTAAAAGCAGAACTGGCTGGATTGCTGCAGGTGTGCTGCCCACCCTGCCCCAGGAGGGAGCTCGGGGCAGCGCTGACTCGGCCTCCCCTGTCTGGTGGGGGCTGCCCCCCTGCTGTGTGGGCCCCCATCTCAGGAAATTCAGGTGCTATAAATACAGCTCTCGACTCCTTGCAGGGTACATTTGCATAGTGTTTTCTGAACACATATGCACATCCTTTTCTGCGGCCATGCTGCCTGTCGTGACTGTGAATCTCGATTCACCCTTCTTTCCTGCAAATTCAGCCTTTAGTGTGATGTTTTCAAGTTTCTTACTTTACTTTAAATGCCGTAGTGAAAGGAGAGCGAGGTAAAGGGGCTGGGCATTCACAAAGTGAAGGTGAATGGTGCACAGTGGCACAGAGAAACAAGAAACTCGCATCCTAAGCATGGAGCCTGGTTTGCAACCCAATTGATACTACAAGGAGCAGTTCACTCCTCCCGGTGTGGATTTAAAACTTGAGGGGAATGAGGGCCATGGTGGCACCTGGCTGCTGGGCAGGAAAATACCGACTTAAGTCTAAGTTAGATGCTGAAAACAGGCTGTTAACCCATCCTGCATGCCAGCATCACTGCATTAGAAGTAGGTTTATGACAAATTTGGAATTAATCATGAAACGATTCTGCTTCCTGTTTTATTTAAACTTGGCACTTACAGGAACACTCTCTCCTGGGATTTGTCCCATGGGAGGGGTGGGTGTCTGTGGGTTTTCCTTCTCCTACTCGTTGTTCTAGGACACTTAGTCAGCAGAGCATTCATATTAGACTGATGGGGGCTTAACAGCAACGGAAGATGAAACACGGTTTTAAACAGGACATCCGTATCAAGTATTTAACACAGAAGCGCCAGCTGCATCTTGTGTCCTGAAAAACTGTCCCTTCCCCAATACAAGCTCTTTGGCCACATTGGGGAGTAGGGGAAGAAATGGCGAAGTCCTGAGTGGGCCCCGTGCTGGGACGAGACCGCGGGCTCTGCGCCCGGGGAGGTGAGCCCGGTGGCCGCCCCCACTGCGTGCTCCATGGGTGGGATGGACTCTGTCCCGCTAGTGGCTCAGCCGGCGCCTGCCACCGGAGCCCCCCTCACCCCCGGCACTGGAGGACGGCACGGTCTCGGCTTTGCCCGGTGCTGAGCACCCACCATCCCCAGGAGCCAGCTGGGGGCTGGGAGGGGCGGGGGGCACTGAACCGGAGTTTACGCAGGGACTCGGGAGTTATTACTTCTATAGAAAACACTCCTATAGCTCTTCCCAGCAATGGGCCGCCTGCTCGAGAGCATTACGCCTTCCACAATGGCTAGGGTCCTTTCAAAGCTGGGTTTTTATTCGTGTCTTTTTATGCTATTGTTCGGAGGTGGCTCCTTGCTTTCCGGAAAGGTTAGTAACATATACAGTGTACGTATGTATACATTAAATACAGAACATCGAACTGTAGTGTAAGTAGACCCACCTAGCTGTACACATACAGGGTTCTATGCATGGTCCGTATGCGACATCCATACCCCATTATCCTCCCCCGGCAAGCTGGGTGCGTACCTATCGTTAGATGGGCTGTCGTTGTCTGCTCCTGCTGCCCGTTGTAGAAGTACAGGTGGAAGACCCTCTCCCTTTTCCAGTCGGAGAGGAGCAGGCTGTCTGTCCCAAAGAGAACGCTGTGCCTGCCGGAGATGCCGCACAGCCAGACGGGCAGCCGGGGCGTCCGCAGCCGAGGGCTCACCTGGGCAGGGGGGGGTGAAGCCCGGCATTCAATGCCGTCCTTGTCCCCGAAGCCGTGGCGTCTGGCGTGCGGGTACGGCCCTCCCCGGCCACGGGGCCGTGCCAGCTCTCACCTGCCGCTCCGCCTGCCCCCTGCCCCAGCGCAGGTAGCCCACCGGGACCCGCTGCCGCCATGACTCGACGCCCGTGCCGCTGGGACCCGGCTCCTGGCCGCCATCGAGCTGGTGCGGGCTCGCTCGCCCCGTTAGGAGGAGGCTGAGCACGGCCTGCGGGGAAACGGCCCACGGTCATGCCAGCGGGGCAGCGGAACAACAGGCCTCTGCAAAATGGCAGCTGGCGTCCTGCTCCCAGCTCTGTCGTGCCTGTCGCGAGCAGAGGAATGCCAGACTACCTGTGGCTTTATTATTATTGTTATTATCATCATGGTCATCCATTTTGTAAATGGACAGTCACGATTAAAATTTGCAAAATATTCTTCTGTGGCCTTATGCTTTTTTTTCATTGGAGTAACAAGAGAGAATTTTTTCCTAAATCAAATGTAAGGATAGTAAAAGAAGAAAATATGAGAAATGAGGCCAATCTTACCTGTGTACAGGTGATGTTTCCAAAATTGAATTTTAACAGAGGAGTTGCTGCGCAGCCTAAATCTTCTTGGACCCTGTATGACCAAGCACAAAGTGTTACGGCAGCATCCGGATCGGTGCCTCAGGTGGTTGCTGTACATCCCTGTCTGATTAACAGCAAAGATGAGGAAATTCCAAAGACTCCTTTATTTCTCTTTGCTGTTGCCACAGTAGTGGTATCCTGACACAGCAGTTCTATGCTCAGATGGAGCTCTTGCACTTCAGATCTGTTCCCATTAAAATTCAAATTTGGGGTCAGATTCAAACCCCCTGCAGACGGAGCCGGGATCTCCCTCACTGCAGTTACTGCTGGAAGGCCTCCGTTGCACCCAGGTGTAGCCTGAACACAACTATTTGAAGTAGCGGTGCAATTTTTTTGCTAAATAGCTATCATAGTGTCACATTAGTATAAATCATGGTTTCTACTGGTATAAATATGCCTCTGTACGTTTCTAAAGCATCTTTACCCAAATCTAATTACATCAGGTTTAGAAAGACCGTTATCAGTCACCTCTGCCAGCACAGTCACACTGGCAGAATTCTTCTGTGTTTCAATAAACTTCTTGTGATTTTCCTGCTTAAGTTTAATTGACTGTGACAGTGACTATTGCCGTCAGTGGGATAACTCCTGGTTTTACACAGTGCGTTATTTTTGCGGTGTATGCAGAGGGTTTCTCTCCTCTCTGCTGCCCCTCCTTGCCTGCTCCTGGATGTGCAGGCAGATGCTCGGGGTGTACAATTATCTGTAGCCGTAAACCAGCCAGCTGCATCTGCCTCTTGGACAGCTGCTTCTCCACATTCGACTAAGAATGGACGTTTAAGTAAAACAAGGAAAAGACCGTTTCAGAAGGTGTAACTAAACTAGAGGAAAATGCTTAAAAAAAATGAAATATACCTTGCAAGTGTCCTAGAGAAAATTAAACTGTATAAAAGTAGGATCACTCCATGACTTCCTTCGCCTTTGAACTGGAACAAGAAATAAGTAATCACAGGGGAGGAATTATGGCAGGTATATGATGTTTAATTAAAACAATTCCTCTGCTTTAATACAACCTTAGGTTACTATGTTGAGCCAAATGAATAAGGTGTTATTCTGGGAAGGTTTTGTAACTAATATTGTTGAATAGGATCAGGTAGAAAAAAAACAGAAAGAAGAAATTTCCAGTCATTGGCTAAACTGGTTTTGTACACTTTTTTTTTTTCACAGATTTTTGCTAAAGTTGCAAGGAACCGTATTTTGTATTTGTGTAACGTACAAAATGCTGCTGCTGTTTACTCAGTGTTTGTGGACTGAGAGTGCTGCTATCGGTGGGTGAAGTCCCAGGGATTTTAATGGGAGCAGGATAGGAAAAGTTAAAACTGATCCATGCACTAACTGTATGTTAACAGTCTGAATGTCCTGCTGAAGGTGATACCATTGATCTCCATGAGGTCCACTTTTGAATGGGAAATAAGATGTAAACAAGCAAAAAAAACCCACCCCAGAATAAAGCAAATATCCCATACTTACACAGTTTATATGGTCAAAGATGAACTCCTGAGCTGCTGCTTTCTCAGAGAACTCAAACAGCTGGATCTGGCGGGCATGAGTGTAGGGGAAGATGTTGTAAAGGAGACATTAATTATATCAAAAAGCTGAGCTTTTTAATCCAGTGTTTCCTTTAGACAAATGAAAGAATAATGCAAGAGTCTACTCTGCCCCTTCCTAAACTGAGGAGTTCAGCGCTCTATACAAAGAGTTAGTGGAACAGCTTTACGTTAACTGCTTTCTCCTTTTTACGGGAGAAGAAAGATCAGCCTTTAATGAAAGGGAACGGCAGCCTCTGGGCTCACCTAAAGCCTCTGCGAGGAGGCAGAAGTGTCTTACAGGCTGCAGCTGGGACGTGGGTCTGAAGTGCTCACAATTTGTGATGTACCGTGAGTTAGGGAAGAGGTTTATGAGATTTGACGTTGCTTGCCTTGAGAAATTTCAGGCCAAACATGTCTTTAAACAAAATCCTGTTTGCAGAAGGCGTTTTCGTACTCACTCTTTCCGTGAAGTTGTCGGCTTTGTAGTCTTGGCTTGGCGTAATGTGGACACGTGCGGTGACGAGGCAGACCGCCGCTCTCCCACCTCCTCCTGCTGCCCACAGGGTGTCTGCCAGGGCCGCAGCCAGCGCCTCCCCTTGCTCCCGCCGGCTTATCCTGCACAGCCTGCAGTGCAGGAGACAGGGGCGAGGGTCCGTCCTCGGGGATGCTGAGAGACCCCAGCCGCGAGGCTGAACCTGAGTGTGAAACGCGCCCCTTCCCAGGGAGGGCTGGATCGGACCCCAGAGGTCCTGCCCTGCCTGGGGTACCGGTGGCCGGGAGGACCGTGCAGCCACAGGTGGGAACGCAAAGACCCGAGGGGATTTGTGGAGGAGGCAGCTGCGCGTCGAGCCGTGCCCATCGTCCTTCAACTTCCCACTCTTCGCCCGTCCCCGTCGCCACTGCTGGCGCGGACGTGCCTCCCGCGCACTGGGGGCGACGCGTCTGCCGCGGGGGCTTTCATCCTGGCTGGGGCTGCCGCGGGCGGGGGTGTCCCCGGCACCCGGGGCTGAGCTCTGCCTTCCCCTTCCCAAGGCTGCCCGCGGTGCGCTCGGCACCCGGGGCCGGCGTCGGCCGGCAGCCTGGCGAGCAGCCGCGCAGCGTCGACGCTGCCCACGTGCTGCCGCAGGCTGGGACCGCGGCACCGGGGAGCGGGACGAGGGAGCAAGCGCCGCCGTTACAAAACCAAACGTTTTGGTGGGAAAAAGCCTTGCCTGGGAGACAGACGAGGCTTTGCTCCTGCGTGCAAATTCCCACCTGTAGCTGCAAACCTGAACTTGGGTCTAGTTTGTTTGAACTTGGGGGCGGGTGCTAGTCTGTCTTAGTCCAAATAATGCAAGGAAAGAGTTTCCATATGTCCCATGGGAAGGCTCAGCTTCTTACCTTTCCAGGTGAGTATATTCTGTGTTTCTCACGAAAAGCAGGTATTTGATGATGTGTGCTTGTACAGCCATCAGAACGGTTCTTGTTCCCCCCTAGAAACAGAAAGACAACACTCCCCAGTGCTAAGGAGCCTGAACTAGCATGTCAGTCTCTGGGAAAGAGCAGCAATCCCTGGCCAGCATGAGCCATCCTGCTGTCAGTGTCAGGAGGGTAATTTTTCTTTTCTCTGTGGGAATTCAGATGGGCTGCTGACAGCTCCTGAGGCAAATGGAAAAGTAAATTGGAAAAGGTCTTATGTGCCTAAAACCAAGAAGCCTTTCTGTCAGAAAAGACTCCAGGGTGGCCCTGCCTGTGTGCTCCTGGGGAGGGGAGGTCCCGGGCAGGGGTCCCTCCCTTGCAGCGCTGCAGCCGCAGGGAAGGGCTCCGAGCTCCAGGTAGCACGTATGCCTAGAAGCACCATGGCTTATTTTTTCTCTCCTCTAGCCTCACAGCAAACGGACCAGGGTCTGGAGGCAGCGTGGGGCTGACGTGGGGCAGTGCACGAGGGTGACCATGCCTGCTCCCAGCCACGCTGGCTGCGCACATCAGGGCTGTCTTTCTCTCCGCAGCCGCAGAGCCTCTGAACCCAGAGAGTTTCACCTGCATTTGTAAAAAGCATTTTAGCCTCCTGGCGGGTTAAGGGTATCTGCAATTTTAAGTGTGTATTTTCTTCTTTTTGGGGGCTTCTGCTTTTTGGGGGCCAGTATTATAATGGTAAATAAGGAAGAAGAAAACCTCCCTCTTTCAGTAAATGAAAGTGTAAGTAAAGTCACCTGTTTGATTTCCAGGTGGGGCAGTAAGAAGTAGGTAACTCTAATTCCCCCCAAAACGAGGCAAGTACCACTTATTTGTGCCCACATACAGCAACCTGCTGCTTCTCTCTTGAGCCTTCACCTTGGAAGCATTTAATACCATGGTATTTAAAGTTTGTGTCTGCAGCGTGCTGCTGGATCAGGACAGTTCATCCCGCTTCCAGACACGTTTCAGCATCTCCACTGCGAGGGCAGCTGGAGCTTTGCTCAGGACAGCTAGGGAGTGTGGCTGCAGTTGGAAGCCCCTGTGGAGAAGGCTCAAGCAGCCGAGCAGCGGTGCAGAGCATACGGTACAGGCATGGGGTGCAGGTGAGCAGAGTGTGGAGTTCAGGCATGCGGAGTGTGGGGTACGGGCATGCAGAGCGTGAGGTGCAAGCACGGGGTGCATGTGTGCAGAGCGTAGGGTACAGACACGGGGTGCAGGCGTGCAGAGCGTGGGGTGCAGGTGTGCAGAGAGTGAGATGCAAGCATGGGGTGCAGGTGTGAAGCATGTGGGGTGCAGGCATGCAGAGTGTGGGGTGCAGGTGTGGGGTGCGGGCATGCAGCGTGCAGAATGCAGGCATGCAGAGCAGGCGTGTGCAGTGCTGAGGCACCCAGCGCTGGCTGCCAGCTCCTGCGAGTGTCCGAGACATTGAGGAGACGGTGCCAGCTGCTACGCTGCAACATTTACCTTTCCTGCCTCCAAAGCATAGGCCAGGTCAGAGTACGGCTCGCGAAACCTGAAGTACGCCCTTGTCCATTCACAGGTGAAGATGTGGAACACGCTTCCAAATAGCAGCTTTCGCAGGCTCTGTGGAGGAGGAGAAAGATGGGCTGGGTTCAGCTACCTTCACATCCCAGCGTCATCGAGGATCTTTAATGTCAGAGGGGCCTCAGGATACAGGTTCAGCATGTGTGCTCATGGCCAGAGCAGTGTAAAATCATCTACCGAGAAGCAGGCTCCATAATTTCAAAGCAAAGGTGATGTTTGCAGTTAATTCAGTCATTTACTTCACTCAGCATTCAACCACTCCTGTGAAGTACGGTTGCAGTGTGTAAATGATTTACATTTGGATACGCTACACCTTTTGGGGGAAGACCTGGGCAAGGCACTTGCTGTCACCAGCGACACATCTGGGGACAGAATTAAACATCTACGTTTGCCCGTGCAGCCCCCCTATATGGTGCCTGTGCAGCAGTGTCCGGGGCGGCTGGGCGCTGGTGGGAGGCGGAGGAGGGTTTGTCTGTGGCCTCCTCCTCGGAGGGCAGGCACGGCCATCGCTGAGCGTGTCCCGTGTCCAGGACCCGTCCAGGCACACTCAGCCAGCTCTCGGGTTGGCAGCTGAATTTAAAGAGAAAGGTAAAAAAAAAATCATGTGGCTTCCCCCTAAAATAGAGATGCTTGCAGTCTCTAACTGTGTCAGTGAGTTTCATTTAGGGTAACTTTTAACACAAGCACGTGGCTGGGAGGGCAGGCGGGTGCTGTTCACCAGGGTGGCTGCGGGGGTGATGGCCCCGGCTGCCCCCCTCCCTCTCTCACTGGGTGCTGTGAGGGACCTGCCTGGGTGCTGGTGGTCGGTGGGGTGAACCTGCCTCCTGGCCTCACCCCCCACCACCCCCAGTCTGTGGACGCTGCCTGGGCCCCCCTGGAACATTTTTCCTAATTATTTTTAATTTTGGTGAATGACGTATTCGCTGAGCAAAGTAAACCAAACAGACATCATGGTTCTTCCCGTTAAAAATTGCTTTGCCTCCGATGTGGGTGATTTGTGCAAGGGGGTCATGAACCGGAGAAGGCGGATTCACGTGAAGCTGACGGTAAGCGTGGCTATGTATCTAAAATCTTTTCAGGACTTTTCAGGACCTTTTTGGATGCGTGTTCAGTAGTGCAGCCCTGTCCAGGCTTTCACCTCCAGTATCAAGCCCTTGAGGTTTTCATTAAGTTTGTGCTGAAGTGCCAGGGGACTGGTTTGGTGTGGGAGGTCATGGGCAGTAAGGCCGGCACGAGCCCGTTCTGCCATCACCTGCAGATGCCGAGCCTCTGGTGAAGGCTCTTCGTAGGGGCAGCAGGCTCCCCTCACTAGTGCTCTCCGAACCAGGTATTTGGGGGAGAGAGCAATACCTTGCTGATCTCCCAAACTTCTGCCTCCTGTTCTGAGGCTATTCCCTAGGAAAGCACCGAAGAGCAGGGAAACATTACGCTTTGTCATTTGACCTGTTATCTAATGAGAATTATATCAGTTTTAAGGTTGTGTTGCAACCATGTTCTTTAAAAGTCTCATAAATAAATCATTGCGATTATGTCCTTCTGTTACAGCTAACAGCAGGCTGCAGCCTTCAGCCCAGCAATGCTCTGAGCCTCCCGCAACGCCACGTAAGGTTCCCGAGTTTCTTTCTTTTAACGAGATTCAATTACAGCTCATGCTTAATTCAGCAGGCCTGCTCACCGTTGCCATTTCCAAGGAGATGGGCTGGCCGCCCCTGTCTGGAGGGACCAGGAGGGCTCTGGGGACGGCGCAGGGGGGGTGAGACGGCCGCGGCCCCGCGGGCTCTCCAGCTCCGGGTGCTCCATCGCCAGCGCTGCCCTGGCCTCGCTGGACAGAGAGACGAGCGGATGGTGCATCATCCCACGCTGCTGCCTCGCGTGTGCCCAAAGTTAACCCCCCCCCCCCCCCCGCCATATTCCCAGTGGAGTGGGCACAACGACCCGGCAATGAGCTTAGAGAGGGGCAGGGGAGGCAGGAGATGTGCTGCCAGGAGCACTGGTGTGTTTGACTCCCAGCTTTTTTCCGGTCGTTACAGATACGACCCTACAAGCTAATGATTGTAACAAAGTAATGTTGTGTTTGTCTGAATTACAGGGAATAAACTTCAGTGCTTTCCAACCAAAAGACACAGCAGGTTTTCCAAATACTTGTATTTAAGAGACCTTAACTTGTTTTTTTTTCCCGTGTTCTAAAGCTGACCATGAAAACTGTAACTTTCAGACAGAAAGCTTAATTTATGTTGGACTACTCTGCCACTTTGATTTAGATCAGGAAGGCATTCCTTTAAAATACCTGAAGAAAATGCATGTTTCTTAAAGGAGGACCATAAGAAATAAATCTCCATAAACTGTCCGCTGTGCTGCACATATAGATGTGCAATTTCCTCAACATGCTAACCTGGTGGAACAGTTGCAAAAACCAGTAGACAAATACAAAATGTTACCTTTTAGACAAACAGTTACCTGATGAGTTGTATTACTGATTTCCAAACTGAAAAGGGAAAATAAAATACAAATTAAAAAAAAACCACAACAGAGGCATTGCTAACATATGAAGAAACAGGAGACCAGCCAGAAAAGAACCCCAAAAGAAAGGAAGAGTAAAAGCTGTAGTACTTGCATTTCTGAGTATGTGAAGACCTTTCTCACATAAGTATTGTAATAAAACATAACTTAAAAAATGATACTAAAAAAACCCACCTGGAATTGAAAACACGTGATAATGAAGCAGAATAAAAATCTTACCCATGGAAACTAAAAATCTCTCTCCATTTATTTAGATCTGAAATTTTGCTGGCGATCTGCTCTAGCTCTGCCTGTGGCACGGTGTGCTCAGCCTCCCGGTCACCCATCCTCGCCGCCTGCGCTCCGGCCGATCCTGAGGGATGCGGGCACTGGGACTGCTCGGGGTGGCTCCCCCCAGACCCGTGGCTCTGTGAGGCATCCGAATCCCCTCTGCCTGTCACCTCCCAGGGCTCACTGTCAGCTCCCACTGCCACGCCGTGATTAAATTTTCATCAGACCCAGTCATAGTCTGTGTTTTTCTGTTCGCTGTATAAGGGGCATGAATGTTTAATGCCAGACACGGAGCTATATAAAGCTGACCACAGCTGCGTGCCCGCACTGTAAGGGCTGGCTCCAGGCTCGGTGCAGGAGCAGGGGGCATTTTCCAGCTGCAGGGCTTCAGCTCCTCCGTGCGGGCTGACAGCCAGTGCGATGGAGTCTGGGCTGCGAGGGCTGAGTGGGAACTGTGTAGCTCAAGTCAAAAAAAATATGCAGACTCAGCAGGTGTCTGTACAGCCGAGGAAGTTCCCCGGGAAGACGAGCTGGAGAAAGGCAAAACCTGTGCAGCGATGCTGCCGCTTGCTGCGGCAAGGCTGGCGTGCAGGGGCACGGGTCAGGCACTGCGCAGCTGAACGGGGGAAAACCCGCTGGTTTTGTGCTGCTGGGGTCGTGGAAATCTCACGTGTTTTTTTTCTTCTCTCTCAGTCTGAGAGAATGCAGTGACCAGGGGTATCTGTCTGAGTTTCAGTGGAAAAAACATGAGGTTGAGCTGATGTTAATGAGCTGAGCCTGGTGCCTACTGGGGAGCTGCTCTGGGTTTCCCCAGGTGTGTCGAAGCTCAGTCTGCCCAGGGCAGCCATATGGTCCGAGCCCTTGGCGGCTTTGCATTCTCCGCAGGGTCGTTTGGAACAGCTTGGCTTAAATCTTGGTTTATGAAAATGGAGACTATGCGGACCAGCCTGCACACAAGACATCAAATGCCCTTTTTTTTTTTTTTTTTCTTCCAGCTGAAGGAGCCGAGGCTTTAGTTGGTAAAAAGAGCTGCTCTCCTTTTTGGTGCTAGACAGGCTCCAGTCTTTCAGCTTCCTAAAAACTGACATAAAATCCCTCATCCCCTTTGCCTCTATTGGAGTAGCACTTCCTTAGAGAAAGGGTGGAGTATCCACTAGGTTCCCAACAAACTGAGTGTAAAACACGCACTTCTGCTTGGGAGAAGGCTGGGGAAGAGCCAGGCGGGAGCATCGTGCTGAGCGTGCCTGGGTGAGCCCCACCTTGGGCTCGCAGGGTGTCCTGGTTTCGGCTGGGAGAGAGTTAATTGTCTTCCTAGTAGCTGGTATAGTGCTGTGTTTTTTGAGTTAGATATGAGAAGAATGTTGATAACACTGATGTTTTCAGTTGTGGCTGAGTAATGTTTAGTCTAAAGTCAAGGATTTTTCAGCTTCTGATGCCCAGCCAGCAAGAAGGCTGGAGGGGCACGAGAAGTTGGGGGGGGACACAGCCAGGGCAGCTGACCTTGGGGTATTCCATACCATGTTAAATCATGCCCAGTATATAACCTGGGGGGAGCTGGCTGGGGAGGGGGAACCGCCGCTCAGGAACTAACTGGGTGTAGGTTGGTGAGTAATTGCATTGTGCATAATTTGTATATTCCAATCCTTTTATTGTTGTTATTATTATCATTATTAGTTTCTTCCTTTCTGTCTATTAAAATGTTCTTATCTCAACCCATGAGTTTTACTTTTTTTTTCCTGATTTTTCTCCCCCATCCCACTGGGTGGGGGGAAGTGAGTGAGTGGCTGTGTGGTGCCTAGTTGCTGGCTGGGGGAGAACAGTGTCCTGTACCCCGCTCTCATGTTTTCCAACAGGCATGGCATCATCGTGTCAATAAGGTGCTTGACACATTGTGTCTTCCTGCAGAATGCCGGACTGAGAGGTGGTTTTGCCCATCTAGTCCACATAACTCGGTGCTGGTGGCGATGACGAATTCAGGCACCGGGACAGCAAACAGCCCAGGCCCTGGCTGCAGGAGGCAGAACCCCACACCACCCCGTCCCATCGCCCCGAGGGGCTGGTTCCCCTCTCCCCTTTTCCCACCTCCATCCAGGCTGGGCTGTTCGTGAGCCTGCCCGGTGCCCCCCCGGGGGAGGATGGAGTTCAACCTCGGGGCGATGGCAGCTGAGTGGCACCCCCGTCCGTGCGCCACTGCCAGGCTGGAGGGGACACGGACCCACACCTCTCGGCCTCTGACGGGAACAACGGCTGGCGGCAAAAATAACGCAGTTAAGAAATTAATGAAATTTTGCACTTCCATGGCAGCTTCTGTCTCTGGATGTCAAAGCCCTTTCCCTAGAGAGACAAGTGAATATTGGCCCAAGGGGAGAAACCCCCACTTGTGTCAACAGGGCTTTGGCACAGACCTCTCCCCGCTTCTCCGTGACGTGGGTAAATGCTTTGAGATGTCAGAGGGGAAGCTGTGAAGCTTAATTAACTCCTCCCCTAGTGCAATCTCAGCTTTGCAATAACCCGGGGAGGAAGGGCTCCTCGCTGGGGCAGCCGCACCGGCATTTCCACAGCCGCGGCCGGCGCTGAGCATCCCTCCCGTGTCAGGCAGCGGGGGGGCATCCCTTGGCCCACCGCTCCCTGGGCTCAGGCCGTGGGGCGTCCGGCTGTAGTGTTGTCGTGAGCATTGCTCCCGCCGCGCCAATGCCTCGACTGCTCCACACCACGGGGTCTGGCTGCGGTGTGTCCTTTCTTGGCTGCGCTTTATGGAGCTACGGCCGCAGATTTCAGTGTGGGCATATCGCTGGTGCCATTGCAGGGAAGTGGACTAAGTCTGTTGCTCACGCTGTTTCCAAGTGATAAATGATCTCTGCCTGGGGTAGTAACTTTGACAAGAAAACCCGTTAACGGGGATACGCTTTGGAAGGGTCCGCTATGGCAGCCAGCAGTGTGACCTGAGGATCCCTGCGCAGGGCAGTCGCGGCAGTGGGGTGCAATATGGGTCCAGAGAGCACGGCGAGCTCCACACCTGCAACACGGTGCTCGTCTGCTCACCCCTGCATCAGCATCACGGGCCAGTGGTCTAAGCCTGGTACACACCCTAATATATACATATATACTTACTATAGATCTATTTGTATTTATATGTATGCACACTGCGTGCATACACACATACAGACACACATACATCCTAACTTTTTATTGGGATACGAAAAAAACCTGATTTTTTTGGGAACCTTCAAAATATATTTATATATTTCTCCTCACTATACAAATTTTGTAGTTTTTTAAAGCATGAAATTAGCTAGCCTAGAAATGAAACAGGGCAAAACTTCTCTAGCTGATGCTCACTGATTACAAGTGAGCCACAGGGTACTGCTGGTGCTCATCCAGGAGTGCAAGCTGAGCACGTCATGCTTGCTCTAACCGTTACTTTCAGCTGGTCAAACACATAAATATTGCCTCAATTTTGTTTTGCTAGTAAGCAGTTGCTATGTTTGCCTTCGGAACTGGATAAGAATGCAAATAACAGCTGGCCTCATGCTCGTGAGCGGGGTGGGATGCGGGGGGAGCGGTGGAGCCAGGCTCTTTGGGACGTGATCCCCCCACAAAAACGCCTGGACCCTGAGTCAGGGGCTGCTCTCTCCTGCACACCAAAAGGGGTTTATAGCATGTCTGAGCTGAGGCAGGTCTGGGCAACTCTGTATTTCACACATAGGGGCCAGGTCCTTCTTCAGGAGTGGCAAGGATCACTCAGAAAGACACACGCACGTGAGCAGCCTGTACGCCCGATCCTGTCAAAGCTGCCACAGAGCTGCAAAGCAGAGCAGCTTCATGAAGCGTCAGGAACGAGAAGGATGGAACATTACTCCTCATTAGTTGCTGTAGAGTAAACAATACCATGAGATGTAATACAAATTATGCATTAAGAAGATACACTAACATTAAGAAGAATATGCATATTAATTAAGATGAAAATGACGAAAAAAAGGTTGGGGGTCGTGGCAACTGGCAGTAGCCCTTACACATTGTAAAAATCTAGGGAGATGGGGTACAGCATGGGGAGGCCGAGCTGCTTTGTGAAACAGTTTGGGGAGTAGGGGTCTAGTTGACAAATGTTTTACACAAAACCCAGCAATGTTTTGCCATTTGTAGTAGAAGTATAAAAAAATGGCATAAAAGTCAGTGAGGTCATCTTGCAGGTTGCTAGAGCCTGAAGCTTATGGTTTCCAGAGGTGAGTCCTAGCAGGCACCTGGGCCCGATTTTCACCACAGGTGACTCGATGGATGCTGGCTGGGATTGCTCCTCGCCTCCAGCTGTGCAGAAGCAGGCGGCAGCCCCTGCAGATAAATGGGCGGCTGGGGCAGCGCCTGTCCCTCTGCGTGTCTCCTCTTGTGTTTGCTCTGAACGTTGTTTCTGTGTCCTGCAAGGAGCGCCTCATCTCCAAGGTACCCGTGTAATCCCACGGAGGTAGTGTTTGGTGGCGTAATCCTCTTTTCATCTCTCTGTTCGTAACTGGGCTGGCCCAGCTGTACCTGGGACGAGCAGTCTGGTTGCTTTGACTGACTTGCAGAAGCTCAGTCGTGTAGGGGCTGATGTGTTGGTGCATTCTGGCTTCCTGCATGCCTTGAGGTAGAGAACCTCACGTATTTCTTCATCGCTCTCTGCTGAGGTGCAGCACGCCTTGTAAGCCTGTCTGTTGCTGCCCTTTGCCAAAGGTTTTGACTTCGTTTATTTGTATTGTCGGATGAGAGAGAGTTCGTGGGGCTCTTTCCTGGGCAGGGCTCTTCACGCTTCTGACCGTGAGGCTTTGGGAGGCTGCAGCGCAACGTGAAGGGTGCCTGGTCTCGCTCCAGTCCCTTTGCTGTGGGAAATGCTCTTTGCTTTGGTGCGTTGCAGAGGGGTTGTTCAGCAGCACCAAGCCAGGCTGCCTCTCTCGGACAAGCAGGAGCGTGTTGCATCTCCTCGACATCCTGCTTCGCTGTGTGCCGCTTTTTAACCGAGATCGCGAAGCCCCCAGCCACAGTGGTGGCACAGGGAAATGAGGCCTTTTGGGACTGCGGGGTCAAAGGGTTACAATTTGGTTTGTTAAAACTAAAAAAAGAGAGCTTTACGGACAGAAATGATGATTACCGTGCATGGGATGCTATGTTAAAGTGTTAGTGGTGCGTTCGGGTCTTTGGGTTTTGTCCTGCAAGCACTTGCTATAGTGTTCTGTTCCTCCTGAGCATTGTGCTTTTGAGATGGAGCCTGACGTGTGTTACAGGCAAAGCCCGTATGCCTTCTCTTATCTTGTTTGATGTCTGTGGCTCTGCTGGGCGTCCTTGTTCTCTGCTGCCCTGACATGGTAATAACTCCATCCTCGTCTTCGCAAGGGCTAAAGGGTGAAACTGCTGCTGGTGATAGTGTGTGCCTCTACTGCAACCCACTTATTTTACTTTCCAGATCCTGTTAAGTGCTGTTGATATTCCTACGTTTTTTTTTATACCAGCTACTTTTCAAGTAACTTGCTGGAAAAAAAGGCAAATGCCTTCATAAGGGCTTACCCCAAGAAAGAGAGGGTATTTTGATCTAGGCATTACCAAGTAGCATGTCATCTTTTGTTTACTGCGTATGCCATATTGATGTTTATTTGAAACCTTCACTCTTTTTAACTTCTTTAGAGCTAATCATTTACAAGTTAGTACATCTGGTGGTTGTTGAATGTAGTAGCGATGAACCTCTTTGCTTGAAATGTTCTTAAATTATGTAATTCTAATACATCAGGTCAACCGCTCCAGTGATTGTCCCTGAATCTTTTGATTTTGAAAAGGGAAATTGGAATCCAGCAAAACGTATTAGCAAGGCGTTCAGGAAGTGCACCAGGGAGCAAACCAGGATGATCCAGAATGAATTTGTGAACTGTTCACTGTGAGTCTTGAATGTAAAACTTCCCTCTTTGAAATTAGCAATTTTCTCTGAAAGGTGGTGGATTTTCACTTCTGAAGAGAAGAGAATCATGATGAGGCAACCACAGGAACCTGAAATGGAGGGGGAGATGCTCATCATCTCATCCATCCCTGCAGGACCAGTAATATTTAGCACGGCTGCTTTAGTGCCCTGATCTGGCAAGGTCTCTGCGCTCTTTTTCAGCTTTAAGCTGTCATTGTCCCAGTGAACTTAACTGAACTGGCTGCATGTTTACAGATAAATATGTACTTAAGTACTTTATTACATTACGATTGTAATACATATTACCTTGTAAACTAATGGTAAATGTTCTTGTCAGCTAAGCCAGCAACACAGAGAATGGGCTTTACCTTCTCTAAGTGGCAGAGGGACGGGAATGGTCCATCATCCATGTTTTTTTCAGAGACTGCTTTTTACAGTGAGTTGCTGTCAGTCTCTCCCTCTCTGCTTCTCAGTTCCTTCCTTCCTCGAGAAAGTCTTGCTAGTGTAAGTGGTGATCTCCCTTACGGGGCTGGGAACCTCCCATCGTGGTGGATATGAGCAGTTGCACCACTGACTTTTTTTGCTTGCGTTCCCCCCGCCCTGCCCCATTCCCCCCTCTGGTGCGATTCCCAGTTCGGACTGCGTGCTGCGTGTCCGTGGTGTCAGCCCAGTGCCGGGTCCCTGGGGCTGGTGGGCACTATCCCCGTTTTTTGCCAGCTTACGCGGAAGAGCCAGAGGTGCCGGGGCTGCCTGCCACGGCCTCCTGCAGCCGCTCGCCCTCGTGGAGGAGTTCAGCATTTTACCTCTTAACTCCAGTTTGGAAAAAATGTGTTTTGATACAGCAAAATCATCTGCCTTTCTGCCTAGCTCTGTTTTGCCAGTTTAGACTCAATGCAGCCACGGTCCTTAATGTGGTCTCCTACGCCGATTCATCGGTCGTGGCAAGCAGCAAACACGGACGGGCGTTAGCCTGGTAGCCCGGGGTGGGGTGGTACTTACAGGCAACGAAGCTCCAGAGGTACAACCCGACGGGGCCGTGCAGCGTTTCGTAAGGGCTGCCAAAAGCATTGAACATGAAGAAACCTGCTCCCACCAGAGCAAAGATGATCAGTACTGTACAGAAAAGAATGACACTAACATGGATACTTGCAGGGATAACTTTGAGCAAATCTGGAAAAACTAAAAACAAAACAAACAAAACATTATTATACACATTAGGCAAAGTTGTTTCAGAAGTCAGGCCAGGGATTTCTTGCTGGCTTGTGATAATTGTTTTTAATCGCGCTCTTCCAAATGCAGCCAAAGGTGAAAGTGAAGTTATTAACTAGAAACAGCTTTTCATGGATGTTTGGAGGCAGGGCCATTTTGTGATGCTCAGAAGTGTAGACTGGCAAGGAGAGAAAGACCAGCTCCAGGGAAAGCCTCTCCTCCCCTTCCCGAGGGTATTTCCCTAAGGGTGTTATTCCTCCTGCCCTGGCCATACCCCGTGCGGGATGTGGAAGGGCACCTCTGCAACGCCGCTGTCCCTGCCTGGCATCTGTGCCGGGCTCCGCAGGGTGCGACCCCCAGCACCTCCAGCTCTTTAAACGCTGGGGACCTGATCCGGCTCAGCATCCTCAGTGGCTGCTCCCTCACCCCGGCGTCTCGGCAGGCAGAACAAACTCCTCTTCACCTGCAAGCACTATTCAGGGCAGTGCGAGGTTTTGGGGGTTATTCGTTCCTCAGAAACCAGATCATGCAGGTGCAAGGTGGAGGGTAATGTGCCTACCACCTGCCAAGGTGGTATTTGGTCCTTAACATGAATAGCATATACTTAGAAAAAAAATAATTGGAAGCTGTGTTTGGGGAAGCATTTCCACCTTGCACCAGTCTGCAGGATGGCATGAAGGGCTGCCTGTGTTACATTTTTTTTTTTCCATTCTGTTTCAGAGCCGTGATTCCACTGCTTTCACTTATACAAATGTACAGTGCTGTTTAGCCAAAATTCTGTAGGTGTAAACTTGACAAAAAATATGTGGGTTTTCTTCTGAAATCTGTAAGTGAAAAGCTCCGTGTTTTATAATGAAGAAGCAGGAAATCATTAGTGAAGCCACGGTGCTGACATGCTGGCAGGTTAAGCGTGTTGTGCACTGTGTGTTGCTGGGAGACACTCAGGGCTCCAGGAAGGACAGGTATCTGGGGATGATAATGTGTGAAGTTGTTTATAGTATGGAGACTCCCTGTGAAAATCCATCAACAGTTATTGCCGTAGACATGTAAAAGGATCGAAGGTTTCTTACCTCCTATCCTTTGGCACTTCTCTATTTTTAGAAAATAGAAAAAAACTTGGTATTTTGACAAAAATCCCTAAAAATAGAAAAAGCATATATTTCTGTACATACGTTAATCTCTTAAATTATTTTTAAAATGAAACACAATACTGAAGAGGGAAAAATTCATAAAGGTTACATCAAAGAGTTATTTGCAACAAACCCTCTGAATGCAATTTTGAAAGAATAAGCAAATTCTGTACGATCAAAATTTTCTCCCCTGTATTTCCCCAAGTAAAAGTCTTGTGGAACGTTTTGTGCCTAGAAGCACAAAGCCAAAAAGGGAAGATGACAAATCAATGAGAGGAAATGGAGAAATCTTATAATGACAAAGTGGGGTACCAAGCTAAAATAGGACAGAACAAATAAAAAGTGTGCAGCTGCAAGGGCTGGTGCTGTGCTGTGCCCTGCCAGCTCTCCTCCTGCCGGCGGGTGAAATGCTGGTTGTTTGCAGCGGAGCTTTGCTCCGTGGAGTTGAGAGTAAGAGGGCTGTTGCTCAGTAGGAGCAAATACCGCATCTGTTATGCGGTTAATGGGACGCTTTCGTCCACATGCTATTTAATTTGAAGTTTCCCAAAGCTGGAAACTATCCCATCGGCTGCCTTTGCCACTGTATCCCTCGCCCTGGTCGCTGCCCCACGAGAGCCCACGGAGCAGGTCGGTGGGTCGGCCGCCGTGGGAAGCGGCAGCCGGCCGGCGCGTGCGGTTCTGCACTTGGAGTTGGTGGCTGCTGCCTGGCGAAGCGCTGCCCGACGGGCTGAAGGCCGTGCTGAGTTCCAGCTGTGTAACGGCCGGTGCGACTATGTATGCAAATATTTAGGAATACTTTAAATATTTTAGTGCGGCTTTTTAGCCACTATTTCAAATTGCGATCCTGCTTAGCTAGGGCACAAGGGGATAGTCAATCAGACTCGGTACGAGAGAATAATTTTTAATCATTCATGTTTGTTTGGCAACAACGGGTATTTTGGAAGGAATCATCAAATACACTTAACTGCTCCTGATCCACAGGGGCACGATTAAAGTGGGGGTAATAATGCCTCAGTGCTGCCTCGCTGCAGCTGTAACGTGCAGAGAGTAAAAAAGCCTCACATAAATTACTCTACCTTGTAAAATGTTTACCAGCAAACAGTTCCGCAGCTTGCCACGCGGTAAGCACAGAGAAGCAGGTAATGTGGTGTCAAGTCAATTCATCTCCCCGACCAAATGAAAGGGAAATTAACGAAGCAAATGTTTCCAAACTATTCTTGAAGCCGTGTTGCATAAATATCACCTTTTGCGTTGCTGCTGGCTGGGAGCAGAGAGGGGCACCCGGTGCCCGTGAGGGACCGTGGCCCGGGGTGACGAGGGGGCACGCGGAGCCCTGCGCCCACCCTGCACGACACGACACGAGCGCTCGCACCTTCCTTGGGTAACGGAGGAGCCGCCTGCTCCTGGGGATGGCCCCGGCCCCGGTCTCTGCTCCGCCAGACCCCCTTCCCTGGGGCATCCCCCCCGCCTGGGTCCTGGCGCAGGGAGCTCGTGGCTGTCGGGTCTAGAGCAGGAACGCAACCGCTTGCTGTCTTTGCACGTGCAAGTGCCGCACGCAGCAAAGCTACCTGTTTGCTAAATTCACCTATCTACCTAGAACAAGAATTTACCTGCATAAAAGGTTACTTCTGCTGATGGCTACTTAATTGTCCAGTTTGGCCACTGGTGCTTAAATTCCTTATATCACCCTAGTACAGCACAAAGCATGTTTTAGAAACTAGACCTTGTGTGTGTTTGTTGGACTTTATATTACATAATTCAGATATTTGCAAGCGTAAGAAGCAGTTGTGCTGTTAGTGGGGTATAAGGTACAATTTCACCGTTGTACCAGTCAGGCTAGCCAACAAAAAGGCTGAAGAATCCCTGCCTGTGCAGAATTTCTACAGGGAATAGCATTAGTTCTCGCAATGCCACCTGATGTTTTGGGAGAACTTGTGTATTTAATAACAGAATTTTGTATTGCTTATTTTAAGAAAGCATGTTACTATATTGTATTGAATCTTTCCCTTGGCACCTGCATTTATAGTTGTTTATGTCATTAAAATTTTATATGTGACATATCAGGAAAAAATTAGTTCCAGCAGCTATGTTGTCTTGAAAGAAAAACATTCCTTCATTGTAATGAATGAAATTGTGTGTTAGGTATGCATGCCAGTGACCTTTAGAAAATGAACTGCTGACCCAGAAACTGATGAGAATCAGCAAGAGCAAATGAAGCAGAAGGCTTTCCCCAGCTGAACTGGGTTTGCTGGCAGAGCAAATTCATTTTACAATTAAGAGAGATATAGTGGTCAGAGGGGAGCATTTAATGGGAACAAACATAGAACTAAATCATTTAGCCTATTTTCTGTGCCTTTTCCTCTGAGACATGCTAAAGTGCACTTCAGTGCATTAAACTATGGATGTGTATATTGTATACGGTTATCCTGCTTTCCAGGATGCTTCCAGTGAGTTCCCGAGAGCCCCGACTCGGATGGGACGGGTCTGCTGCAGCCCTGAGAACGTGAACCAGCCTCCTTCATTAAGTGGTCTCTGAAGTCAACACTTCTAATAGGGGCCGGCGTATTTTGCTAAGCCACCCAATCATTGTTTCTAAATCTAAATCCTAATAAAGTGTTGCATTTGCTTTTTAATCTAAATAAAAGATGATCTGAGAAAAATTTGTGAGGAGGACAGCAATGCTTCCACCCTCAGCTGTCTGTGAAAGCTCACAGAGACAAAGCCTGCCCTGCGGAGTGCTGCAATGGGTACCGCTGGGCTTGTGAAATTATTTAGGCTGTAACTGGGCTACATCTCGCGTAGAGGCAGTGCCAAAGATCACCTCGTAGCATTACCTCTTCAGAGTGCTGTATAAAGCATGCCAGTGCAGGCAAATAAGACTGACAAGACGGGTCATAATGTTGTGAGTGAGACCTATTGAGATATTTTGCTATTAATGCTTGCCTTGTATGGAAGGAGAATAAAAGGTAAGCTTGGGTTCGGTTTTAGGTCAGTCGGGGCTCTTGGGTTGTGTTTCCAACCCCAGTGACCTGCTAGCTCTGCTGCTGCAAGTGATGATGCCCGATGGGCTGGGACACATGGAACAAGGCTGCTCTCTCCAGGGAAAGATGCTGCTCCTTTGCAGGCACGTCGGCAGCTTCACTTCTGCCTCCAGGAGTCTCGGGCATAAGGTTAAATCCAGCCTTGATTTCAGATCCTGGGAACAGGCATTAAAGCACATGCATCAAACCTCATTTTCTCTGTCTGAAAATGAGAACAGTGATATTTACTGATGTTGAGTGAATTACTTTTTCAATCTTTTCTTCTTTATGCAATTGCTGAAAGTCTTGGAGTTCTTTGAATATGTACATTAGGCACTCATATTAAAGAAGTTAATTTTTAAAATTGTCCTGTGCAGTAGGATTCTGCAGCTCTGTATGAACACTCAGGTTTTGTGGTTTGTTTTTTTTTTTACCATTCCAAAGTGGATTGTTTAGCTGTGACTAATTGAAAACTTCACATTTGTATTATTTCTGTTCTTTGGTTACATTTGTGTTTATGTGTTCAGTTGAAATTATACTTGTGAATGCAAGTCTGATAAACATTTGGATAGGAAAGCTTGGTTACATGAGATTTCCGTGAGTGTGGATAGAACGTATACGGCCATAGTGAGAGGAAACTCTGTAACCCTGGAGTACTTCTGGTTGAAAATGCTCTGCAGTACTTGCAGAGATCCAGAGCTTACTTGTAAGTAGCATTGTAAGACATTTAAAAATATGTGATGATTGATGTAATTAAATCATCACAAAAAAGCTGCACACTTGTATTCTCTTGTATGTGTAATATTAATTCACTCTGCCCACAAAATTAAAATTCTTTGAAGCTATTGCTACAATCACACTAGCGGTATATTAAAATTAAAAACAGGATGAAATGTACAGATGGGAGCCTGAATGCAAGGCACCTCAATGAAATGGTTTAAAAGTATCAAAGTAACAAATCCGTGGAAAGACAATAATGAGAAAGAGAAGCCTAAGGGGCTGTCTCGACTGTGGCTTCTCTGATGTGGGGGCTGCTGCGGCGGGGTTCGGTCCTGCCTCGTACACGGAGCCGATACGGACTAGGAGGGATGCCCCGCTTCTTGCTGCAGGTGACCTTTCCAAAATTTCACTTGCACCAAACTGGCCACCGATCCATTCTGCTGCTGCTGCTCTCCCTGCCTGGGGAGACCCCTGGGGGGGCCGGTGCGAGCCCCGGGGCTGCTCAGGGGGGCTCCGTCCCACGGCCGGGAGTTGCGGGAAGTGGGGCGCGCACCGGACCGGGGGGGGGACAGGGGGGACACGGCCCCGGCCTCGGGCTGCAGCTGCATCTTGTCCTCGCTGTACAGCAGCTCAGCTCTGCCTCGCGGCTCCGTCGCCGCGACGAACCCAGACAAGCGTCTGTCACGGGGCTGCTGATCGCTAGCGGCTTTGTCGGCTGTGGTTCATAACAATTTCACTTACGGCAGAGAACTAAGTCCTTGGGGTTTAGTGGACCCCTCCGAAAATTCACCCCAGCCTGTAACCAGTAGGGCGGAATAGCTGTGTGCTGTGATGGTGAACAAAGTGATTGAGAGGAGAACTTCAGCTGTATCAATGGACTAGTGATGGAATTTAATTAGAGATGGCAAATCTTAATATTATATCAAATTAATTTGGTCTAGTACTTTGGAAAATTATTCTATAGTAAATTTCTGATGCCTAATCTGGTAATCTTATCTTGCCTCAAATGACTCGGGGAAGGAATTTACCAGTGCTGTTGTAGCAGAATGCTTCTAAACTGTGTTTTGTAATAACTTCAGGTGGCGTATTGCACATATAGCAAATGGCTGTTTGTTATCATCTGTTCAATGCGCTGCTATATATACAAAGTGTGTGTTCACTTGATCATTTAATTGATCTTCTTATCCTTGAAGTTAAATGGGTTATGAATATTACATGTAAAGCAAAACCACTGCTAACAGTCTTCGATAAAATTCTGTATGTCAGATACCAAGTTCAACTTGCAGATCAACCGACTGAACATCAGCTAGTACCAACCAGCCGTTCTTCCAATTAATGCAGCAGGTTGCTAACTTTTTGGCTGCTTTGTTTCTCAACAGCAGCCAAACCTATCTATGCCCTAGCTCTTTCATGAGATTTCCGCTAGTTTAGTTCGTTCTTTCATGAAGGCACAGAGGATGTAATGTTGACACAGAGGAAGATGACAGATTAATTGAAAACCAAAAATATTCTTTTTTTATAGTAGTAGTATAAATCTTTTGAAATGTAGGTATCTGTGTAACAAATATAGATTGTTGAAAATGTTAGCGTGGCTTTACTAGTGTCAGAAAATAAGTTATTTGAGCCTGAAGATCAGAACGCTGTAACGGCAGCATTTGCTTTAGAGTATTTCACGCTTGTAGGCTCTGTGTATGAGCGTGGGGACACGGGCAGCATCTCCCGGCTCCCCTAGCCATCAGCAGTGCAGTGTTAAATAATTCAAATGCCATTGTTACTCACATGAAAACTGGATAGGTCTCCCCCCGAGCCCACACTGCCTCACACGCTCGCCGTGGAAAAGCCCATACTGGATTTCGCCAATAAACTTCTCCAGCTCCTGGCCAGTGGCGTTGACGAGCAGGGCTCCCGTCTTGCAGAGTATCGTCCCCTTAACCCACCGCTGCGTGCCGATGGCTGCCGCGGTCCCCAGCGCACAAGCGAAGCTCAGCACCCCGGCTATGCAAAAGATAATTTTCTTCTGCTGGGCTGGCATGGTGGCGTCCAAAGTCCTCTGAGGGACGCGGTTTTCAGCGAGGCAGTGACAACGAATTCTTCCCATAAGCGTGGCAAAGGGCCGAGCTCCCCGGACAGAGCCCCGGGCGCCCGGCCAGCCCTCTCCCGGCGGGAGCCCTCTGCTCGGAGAGCTTCGGCAGCGAACCTCTGCGAGGCACGCGTTTCCTGAAAGATGCTGTGAAGGTTTTTCTTCCCTGTCCCCTTCTGTATCGCTCCAGCTTGCACACTAATGTGTTTAAATAAGCTGAAAAATCGAGCAGTCCGTCGAGTGTTTCAGCGCATCCTCTGTGTCACTTGATAACTGGGGTTTAAGGTGACAGAAGGAGTCTCTCTGTAATTTGATGAATGCTCTGCTCTTCCCAGCCCTGTCTGATTGGGCGAGCGGGGCATTTCAGACAGGCTTGGCTTCTGTATCTGATTACCTGCTCTCCAAAAAGGAAGTTTTCAGAAGGTTTTATTTTTCTGGGTTTTATTTTTCCTGGTTTTCCTCTAAAGCTAGCAATGCTGAGCTGCTCTGTTCTTTTTCTTTTTTTGGGGGGGTGTTTTTCTTTTTTTTTTTTTTTTTTTTTTTTTTGCTGTTGTTCCTAATGTGGTGGCACAGGTAATGCACAGTACCCCTGCAAAGTCAGGAGCCCCCCCTCAGCAGTATTTGGTTGCATTTGGGCACTTGCTTTTCCCTGTCAAGGCGTTCCCTGGCAAGGGCAGCGTGTCTGTTATATATTGTATTGTTTTGGCTGCAGTGTGTACGATGCTCAGATAAACGTTTCAGTTTAGGCTTCAAATATACACAAATACATTTTCTCTTACTTCTTTACACGAGACCCAGTCTACCCTGCAGCTCGGCGGCACACCGGCTCCCTGAGGTTCGTGCAGGAGAGGCACCGCTGGGCTCCTGCTGCGGCCGGGCATCTGCCTCGCTCTTCATGCGAGCCGAAGTCATGGGCACGAAGTAACCCATCCCTTGGAGGGTGGCTAGCTTGGGCCCTCGGCTAGGAACAGAAGCATGGCCATCTACATCGATCTACTGAATGCTGGTGACTTCAGCAAACACAGGGTTTGGGTTTTTTTCTGAACTAGATCAACTTAGAAAGTGGTTTGTTAATTGGATGCGTATCCATTGCAGGAATACTCTTCAGGTGGCCATATCAGTTAGGCTTAAAGCCTGTGTCTGGTTTAACTACATAGGTTTTAAGGCAACCTTGGAATTAAAATGAAGCAAGGCTGTGTACAGACAAATGATTTACTTTTTTTTTTTAAGCTAATGCTTAAATAAAGCCGTGGCTTGTGCTGTGATCACTACATGTAACCAAGAGATGGCAGACTGCTGTATCACTGGGGTCTGTTACCACCGAGCTTGCACTGTGCACAGTGCTGAATACACACAGGTTTGGGAAAATGCTTATTTTTAAAGATGGTCTCAAATACTTGAGCAGAATGCATTTATTGTTCCCTGAAGAGGGACTGTAGTATTTTAGTATGATTATCACCAGCACAATAGCAGTGAAAGGAACAGACTTGAACACATGCATATAAAAGTGACTATGTCCTAGGATGAATTTGATGGGGGGGGGAATTTAATTGCATTTATCTTTCTTGGTGACTACTTTTTTTCAAGAGTCAGCTTTCTGACAGTCTTTTCATATGGAGCAATAGTTCATACCATGGAAAACTATGTCGTTTTCTCAATGAGCTAAGAAGTTTCAGAATCCCTCAGAAAAGCAGAGGTGGTGACAGGGGAGCAGCCAGCACCGAGGGGGCTTTGCCTCAGTTTGGCCGTGTCTTGCTGTAGGCTAGGCAGTGGCCGGTGGCGTGAAGATAGCAGAGGTAAGATTGAGCTGGAGGTAACACTGTGCATAGACGAGCTAGAAATTAGAGTGAAGAATTGTCCTGGAGTTTGCCGTGGAGTAACTTTTTCTCGGAACCTTTATTATCAGCTATGGATCCTGACTGCATTTGTTTGAAAACAATTCAGTTAATATGTGCCTTGGCAGCCAGTACAAGTCCCTTCCTAACTCCAGCTGTGAATGCTGCAGAGAACACTCAGGAGGCATCTGACAGGGTCTCGTTGTTTGTGGTTGCACAGTAACACAATATTGCTTTCTGGGTGGTTAAAATAATATTTCCTGGTATCTGGGATACTGTGTTTATCAAACAAGTATAGGAAAAAAAAAGCTCATGGTCTCTGATATTAAAGACTGGCAGTTTTAGAAAAGAAGGTCTCCTCCTATGAACTTTTACCTTTTTTTTTTGGTGTAACGCCTTCTGTCTTCTAAAAGCACATGAAGCAAACAGTGTGTTATTTACCAAATGGGTAATTATTGGGTTATTTACTAATGGATAATTAACTGAAAAAATGAAGCTGAGGTATCTGATCACGGAAAATATTTGATTGCAAATGCTGTGTGCTCTACCACAACGAGTACCGCTTTGAATGTATGACAAGAGCAAAGAAGATGCATGAAATCACAAGATAAAAAGGGGAAAGGGAAACATTTGTTTCTTCCCTAAGAAGCATTAGATCCCCCACTTTCTGATAATGTTGCACTAGAAGCAAGGCTTAGGTGAGTTGCTTGTCAAGGGTGAGCTTAAAAACCACATAGAAGTAGTCAAGGAATATTGTAAAAATTGCTGCAGTGACCGAGATGATAATTCCTGGCCCGAGTGTTGGGATGTTCCTTTTGTGAGCAGTGCATCGCGCAGCATCGTGAGCCGTGTTGCAGCCTCAGCTTTAGCCTGATAGTCCCATCCTGTTCACCGCAGAAGAGCCTTCCTCTTCGGCTCGCTCATCTCGCTCGAGTCCCTTCTCCCATCCCATATGTCCAAGATGTTACTAAATCTGTTACAGTTTTTGCCTGCAGTATTGGAAATGACTGCCCTTCTCCGCTCTGGCTCAGACAGGTTTCGGAGGCCCTGGTCGTCCCCGTCGCTGCCGTATGCCGGCTGCCTGGGGCTTCGCGGCTCCTCCCGGCCCTGCGTCAGGTTTCTGCTCCTTCATCCGTGTCCCTGCAGAGCAACGCTGCACCCTGGGGCCTCTCCCCGAATCCTGGCCGGTTGCTGCTCCCTCTTTGTCCTGCTCTTTGGTCCCAGCTTTTCTGCAAGAGGATTGCTCGTAGAATGTTTTCATTCCTGTCCCCCTAAATACCCATTTTTCCCTTCAGGCCTGCAAATGATGAAAAAGATAAAGAAAAGACTGTTGTTGCTGTTTAGCTTACAAAAAAAAAAAAAAATTAGGGTGAGGCTATATTATCAGACAACGTTGACTATTTGGCTACTGAGCTATACAGGGGTCTTGTCTCTTGTGCTGTGTTTGTACAGTGACATAATGACAGTCTCGGGAGGCTTTTCCACCTGTGCCGTTACCTTGTAGAGGGCTTGGTAGTCTTCTCCCTGTTGAACCTGGTGTTATCTGCTCCTGCGTAGCTATTCCTGAAAAGAGCTGATTTAAAATTTTAATTGATGCACTTCCTCCTCGAATTATCTCTCAACCACCAAGTCTTTTAAAACCCCCTAAATTTAAAGAAATAGACTATAATACTTCTCAACGCAAGTCACTGGAGTTTTGTATGATGATTAACTAATTCATTTCACTTTTCATTGTAAGTATAACACGATGTCGTGTGAGTACTAGTGGTGATGTATAAAATGCGGCCATCCATGTGACTTCGGTTGCAACTGCGGATGCTCTGCTCCTCCTTCCGTCGGTCCCCAGAGCGAGCAGCACTACGTACCATTCCCATTCACTGACTCTGCATTTAGCAACCAGTGCAGGTCAACAGCGTGTGAAGTGAACAACCACCGTGAAAGATGCACTGAACTAGGTTTTTTTGATGAGAGCAAGTGCTCATTAAGTGAGGAGTGGAAAAGAACCATCTCCTTTTTTTTTTTTTTTTCCTCCCACAGTTGCCTAAAGCCCAGTTTATGATACTTAAGAGTAAATATGCAATGTGAGGTACAGATAGATGAAGAACAGTGGCTTGTATACATGCACCTGGAAAGCAGTATTGGCATACTGTTTCTTACAGAGATTAAAATGTCCTGCACTAACTTGATCTTTGTCAATCATTGCAGTCAAATGGACATTTTATTTTTAATTTTATCAATTAGATTTATCCTGTGGTAAGGACAGAGTAGAAAAAGACTTTAGGACCTCCAAAACTGCCACCAAGTTTTGTAAGAGATTTGGATTTTATAACTCTTATGGATGAAAACCCCTGTATATCCAGTCACGTAATGATTTGTGATATATGTAGAACCAATGCTGATTACATTCTGCTCTCTAACACCATGTCACAAGTGCTGTAGAGTTGATGTCAATTTACCAGAGAGGCCATCCTTGATTGTAGAAATGTTCAGGATGAAAAGACCAGGAGTGATGAGAACCCACAGTGATGTGTGTTTTAGCAGAAACACCTGTGGGAAGTTTGTGTGTTGGCTGGAGTCAGCCACAGTCCAGATGAGTGGTGCCAGTTGTCCCTCACTACCATGAGCACTGAGTAAGACATGCAATGTTAAAAGTGAGAGTTGTCCTTGAAGAAAGCATATAACCAATAATTAATGCAATATTTTCAGAAGTTACCCTCTATTTTTAACTAGCATCAGCAAAGTCACAGCAAATGACAAAAATTTAGTCATGATGGTAAAAAAAAAACATGCTATGAACTGGTAATTTCCATTCCTCCTTATTCAGAGCTTATTCCTCAAGTTGCTGTACTAAAGTGGTGGCTTAAGCTGCTACTCACTTGACCAAAGGTGACATGAAATACTTGTTACCCTCTGGACAGAGGCAGCTCCACTGAACCTGGCTCCCCTGGCAGGGTTGCTGGAGAAAACCAAACTAAAACTCCAGATCAGAATGTTTGCAGGCTTGAGGGTTTAAAGATGCCTGGATTTGAACCTGGACTTCTCAAACATCAGTGACCGAACTGAGGGCTGGAGCAGCGGATAGTGCAAACCTGTAGCCAGATCTGTAACCCTGAACTATGGACTTCAGGGGGCCAGTCTCTGCGGGGACACCTGCACTTACAGAGGTGCTGTAAAATGCAAGCAAATCAACACAGAACTTATGAAAAGCTCTGAAGCATTTTTACCTACTGATGGAATGAAGGAACAGAGCTGACAAACACTGCTGGTCTTCGGAGTGTGCCCTTGGATCACCTGCAAAGTCTGACAAACCTGGCAAGGAAGGCATTTCAGAGGTAGAATTTAAAGTTTGAAGATCTCAGCCTTGTTGATCCTTGCCTTTGGTGAACAACACAGCTGGATGCACAAAAAGTAATTCAGTAACAAAAAGTGACAAATATTTATATAGAAGGTGTAGTAACAAATATGAGACAGTTTAGGGCATTACTATCCTACTTTATTGCTATTGCCCAGTTCCACCTCAGCTTTTAAGTTATCTGTGGTTTGATTAGCGAATTGCTTAGAGACAGAAGAAATGTGGTTTGCCTGTATTTCCTGTTCTTGTCCGTACTAAGTCTGAACATAAGCTCATTTGTAGAGTGCTGTTGTTAATTTCATTTAGGCTTACTTGCAACCGACTGTCCAATCTTGTATTTCCGAAGTACCTCCTGTTTGTACTGTCCCAGAGATATAACACGAGGAGAGGATTTGGCGCAAGTAAGGGGTAGAAAGGGGAAAAGAAAAAGTTTCCGTGCTTGCTTGCTTGCTTGCTGTAATGCTAATACAGGAATGCTCCTACCACTCCACTACCTAAGGAGATGGCACCTGTACTGAGAGGGGAGTCCGTTCTGCGCAGCAGGACACTCGCCGCAGGCTGCGGCCGAGACTGGGGCCCTGCTTCAGCAAGGCTGGCGAGTATAGGGCATCCACGGGCACGCTGGGGAAGGGAGGAACCCTAAAGCTTTAACCTTGTATTACTTTTGGTTTGAAGATCCATTAAGGGGTAGACCGTGCCTCCGTTGACACCACGTTTCCCGTCCCGCTTGGCTGATCCACTGGGATCAGCGGACCCGCTGGGGTGGCACCGCGGCCGCCCGGGAGCATCCTTTGGGGATGCCGGAGCAGCGTCCCCCCGTTGCAGCCCAAGGGGGATGGACCCAGCCGGCTCGCCCAGGGGCCCCCCAAGGCTGCAGCCCCGGGGGGGCCGTGGTGGCTGCGGACGGAGCAGCACCGCGCCTCTCCGGAGCCGGTGGTCCCTCCGGGGGGGGTGGGGGGGGGGCTCAGCATCCCTCGCAGACCCCGGGCAGCGGAGCGAGAGGGAACGGGAGCCCCGCGCTCCTCCGCTCGGCCGGGCGGGTGGAACACGGTGGGGGGGAGGCTTTGCTGCTCCCTCCTCGCCGGCTGCGCAGGGCAGCGCGCACCCGGGACCTGGGACTCCTCCCGGGAGGGACGAGGGTCTGCGCTGGAGCGGCGGGGCCGGCTGCGGGGGTGCCGGCCTCCTCGCCGCCCGAGGATGGGCCGACCTGCCTCGTCCGCAGCGGGCGGTTATTTTCCCGAGCGGATGGTTTATCCGCTACGATGAGTGTCGGCAAGAACGCGAACCGACGATAGGGTGACGGCGCGGGTGCTGCGTCCCCGCGGCTGGAAGGGGGCCCGGAGGGAGCGCGGCCGCCCGCTCCGCTCCCTTCCCCTCCCCGCGGAGGAGGGCTGTCCCCGGCGCCTCTTCGCCCGCCACACCGGGGGGGGGGGCTCCGCTGCCCTCCTCGCCGTCCCCCGGGGTGGTCGGGGGGTGTCCCCGGCCGCCGGTGCGGTGGGCAGCGCGGGGGCCGCCGGCCGTGCCCGCGGCGGGGGAGCGCGGCTCGGAGCGGCACCTGCCGCGGGAGGGAGCGGGGCGGGGTGGGCCGGGCCGCGCCGCCCCCGTCCGCCGCCGCCGCCGCGCCGCGCAGCCCGCCCCCGGCGCGGCGGGGGTGAGGCGGGGGGCGAGCCGCCGAGTGCTGCTCCCTGGCGCTCGGAGCCCGCTCCAGCGCCCGCCCGCCGCGCCGGCGAACATGAGCGATCATGGCCGCCTTCGGGCTCCTCAGCTATGAGCACAGACCGCTCAAGCGGCCGCGCCTGGGGCCGCCCGACGTCTACCCGCAGGACCCGCGCCAGAAGGAGGTGAGACCGCGCCGCCGCGGCCCGGCCGCCGGCCGCCCCCGCCCGCGGCTGGGCCGCCGCCCTCGCCCCCCGGCCCGGCGCCTCCCCCGAAACTTTTGAGCGGCGCCGGGCGGCCGCGGAGCCGCCCGCTGACTTGCATTTTCTGCGGCGAGGCTGCGGGGAAGGGGGGGGGGGGCTGGCGGTCCCGCTCCCCGCCACCTCGGCCTCGGCGCCCGCCTCCGCGGCCCGGCCGGCAGCCGGGCTCGCCCTTGCGCGGTCGGCCGTGAGGGCGGAGGGGCCGGGCCACCTGCCCGGAGGGGGCCCGGCGCCCGCGAGGGGCACCCCCGGCCCGCCCGGAGGGCGAGCGTGGGCCTGCCGGGCTGCCCACCCGTGCTTGTGACCGGGCAGCGGGGACCCACGGTCGAACGAGCGAAAGGGCCGGAGGGTTCCGGAGGTCAGGAGACGGGTCCGACCGAAATCGCGGGGCAGGGGCGAGCGGGGCTGCGGCTCGTGCTCTTGTGTCAGGCGGCGGTTGTCCCGCTCCCGGGTGCCGCAACCGAACCGGCGGGCACCCGCCGTCGGTCGGTGCCGGTGGCGAGCACATAGTTTGGGTGGGCGCCGCGACACGGACGGCGAGGCCGTTGGGTCGGTCGCGGGCTCTCCCTGGCCCGGCTTCCCGGTCCCGCTTCTGGGCCGCCCGCCGGCCCTGCAGAGGTGCGGGGAAGAAGCCTCCAGTTGGGTTTGGTGACCGGGATGTCTCCCAGCAAAGTCAACGGGTCTCCCTGAGGTTTGCCTCGCGCGCTGGGTTGTGACTCGTGGACGAAGCTGCGTGCGCCAGGTACCCCTGCCCCTCGCGTGGTTGGTCTGGGACGTCCTCTTCTTCTGGTGTTCCTGGCTGTCTTCGTCCCGGTGAATTCGGCACTCGTAGAAGTTGTCGGTCTGACGCGTCTAGAGGAGGAACTCCAGCTAAATGGAGCGAGTACGGCAGGGCAGCCACACAGCGTTCTTCGTGCTTTGCTCTCTTCCCGGTCTGTTGTTTTCTTGTGAGGCTTCCAGAAAGGACACTATTTCAGGGTAATTTGTTAGCTGTGTATGAGCGTTATCATCTGCTCCACATAGGCTGGCAAGCGCTCGTCAGAGAGCGACTGTTGGTCAGTGCTGGTGGAGAGGGGCTTGGACAACATGCGATACAAGATGTGTATTCAAGTCCCTTCCTAATCCTTTGAGACATGCCTCAATTTTTTGACCTCTAGCATCTTTCTGTCTTTTCACCCTTATGCCGCTACTCATCATACTTACAAACGTGGTGGTTACAGTAACTAGAAGTAATTCTCCAACATGTATTTTTTATGTGCGATCGTGACCAGGCTTGCAGAACGGCATCTGAACTCAGCTACGACAATGTATGGAGATGAATTTTTAGCTCTGGACTGTTGCGTATTTTTAGTCAGGTGCTGGATTGATTCTTGCAGACACGTTTATAAATATGCAGCCGGTTACAATAAGAATGGAAGTGGCAAGTGCCCAGATGGTTAATATTTAAAATATGTTACATGGGTGCATTAGTAAGTAGAAAATAACTGCAACAGGCTTATTGTTATTTGCCATAATGTAATTGATTGAAATGTGGCGTGGGGAAAGTCTTCATTCCACATGTGTACGGGCAGCGTTAGTGTGTGTTGCACGGCGCATTTACAGGACACAGTCAGTCCTGTGTCCTTCCAGCCTTTGGGTCAGTGAAGTCTGTCTGTCGTTTGAAAAAGGAGACAAAAGTGGAGTTACAGGTCCTAGCAGAGGTGGGAATGGGCTGTCTGGTGATGTTGGTGTTGCCAGCTGTCGCCCTGTGCCTTTCTAAATTCCCTCTCTGCTAGGAGCTAGCACCTCCAGGGAGCCTGGGCGCTCATGCTGCAGAGCCTGTTCCCCCAAGCACCAGGTGGAAATCTGCATCCTTTGCAGAGGCCCCTGGTGAAAAGCTTGGGGTAAGGCTTCACCCTTGAGCATTGGCGTGTGCCCTGTGTCCCAAACGCTCTCTGCAGAAATAAGGGGGTGACGGAGGGGAAGTCTTCAAATTGCGCAGCACATAGCTTCTGCTTGAATGCAGTTACCTGCTGGGGCTGCTTTTAACACCTGATACTGCTCTAAAAGAGAAAGATTAGGAGGGATCAGCTTTCCTTGTCTTTCTGTAATATGTTTTCTTTGGATGTTGGACACTGCTTTGCACATACTTTCTCTGTTGTCCTGGTTTAACCGCAGCCAGCAACTAAGCACCACACAGCTGCTCGACTCACTCCCCCCCCCACCCCCCCTCCAGTGAGAGGGGGGAGAGAATAGGGGGGGAAAAAAAAAAGTAAAACTCGTGGGTTGAGGTCAAGAGTTTGATAGAACAGGAGGGAAGAAGATAATAATGATAATAATAAAAATAATAAAAAAAGGATTAGAATATACAAACCAAGCGATGCACAATGCAATTGCTTACCGCTCACTGACCAATGCCCAGTCAGTTCCCGAGCAGTGATTCCCCCCAGGCCAACTCCCCCCAGTTTATATACTGGGCATGACTTAACATGGTATAGAATACCCCTTTGGCCAGTTTGGGTCAGCTGCCCTGCCTGTCCCCCTCCCAGCTTCTTGTGCCCCTCCAGCCTTCTTGCTGGCCGGGCATGAGAAGCTGAAAAATCCTTGACTTTAGACTAAACATTACTCAGCCACAACTGAAAACATCAGTGTTATCAACATTCTTCTCATACTAAATCCAGAATGTAACGCTATACTAGCTACTAGAAAGAAAATTAACTCTCTCCCAGCTGAAACCAGGATGCTGTATAATCAGCAATCCCTGCTGCTGATTGCAGAGCAAAAGGTAGGTTTGGAAACATGCCTGGGCAGGAGCATCTGAAGGCAGGTGTTAGAATCAGCTTTTTTTCCTAACACTTCCTGTGCTGTAAATTGTTAAGGTCTTCCTAAGATGGATAAAATATAATGCAAATTGTGCTTATTACAAGCCAAAGATATAACCACTGAATGTACCATATTGTCAGGGCCAGACCCTGATGATTTTACTCATGAGTAATGCTTCTAAATTCAGTTGAATTCAGTTTCAAAGCACAAAAAAAGCACAATCAACATCATTTTATGCTGAGAAGTAGCCTTCAGACTGCAGGAGTTTCATTGCCTGCTCCGCACATAGTGCACAGGGTTTGATCCCTCCCAGGCTCAATTCTCCAATGTCTAGAATTGCCAGTAGCCCAGACCACCTTCTCACTGGTAGGATGGGTAAAGCAGTTGAAATTTCTGCCAGAGAGGCGTCTCCAGTGTTGTCCTCTTTATGCCAGTTGGGAGTCTTTCCTGGGCCCTCTCAGTGTCTGTTTATAACAGTACATCATCTTCCTATTCTCTGGCGAAACTTGCTTTTGCCTGTGGTTGGCTGTTGGGTATGGCTAATCCTTGCTTGTGACTTCTGAGCCATTGATTTGGAGTGGAAAAGCTCCTCTAAATATCGTTATTCCTCTCTTTGTCATGAAATATAGCTTGTTTAGTAATCTATAACTGGCACAGTGTTTTATACTGTCTCTTTTAGGGAGTTACTTTTTGATCTCGTCGTTCCAACCAAGCCCGACGTTCGGTAGTGTAAGCTGAGCGTGAGTGGAAGGTTTGTGCTGCAGCAGCTGCACCGCAGGTTGAAATCCTGGACCTTCCTGCTGAGGGTCTGGGTTGCTCCAAGCTGCTGAAAGTAGGTGCCCTGTTGTAATAGAGAGACACGAAGCAAAAGATGGAGCACGTGGGAGGATCTAAAAGTAATGACTGGTTAAAAAGATCCGTTTTGCTGCTTTTGTGAGTTTAGTAGGGACTTCTTTTAAAATTATCTTCTGAAGGAAGTTTTTGAGGTCAGGGAGAAAAAGAATGTCTTTCAAAAATTCCTTGGTTTTGACTGTCAGGTAGTGCTGGTATAGCTCTCTACACTGTTTGCTCAGCTCGGATGTCAGAATAAACTGGCCAGTTCCTAGTTTTTCCAAAACCTTTATACATCATTAGCTTTCTGCTTTTTCTCTTACTGGCTTGGTGCTGTAGTAAGCAAGCGTGTTACTGCAGTAATAAGGAAGCAGGAGGATGGTTAAGTTGAAAGAGCTCATTCCTATTAATTAAAAGCAAATTAATATGGAATTACACAGTCCAGGACACCCAACGGTAACGAACAGTTGGTTCATTCGTTCTCGGTCTAGTTTGAGTGCCCTGACTGCAGCTGGCTGGGTAAGTGCTACCGGTGGCCTCCTCTGAACACGCGTTGCCGGTCGCAGCTGCGATGGAGTGAAGCAACACACGCAGACTGAAGTTGGGGTCTGATTCTGGCAGAGCTGACGCTGCTCAGCTCCTGTGAACATCGGTCTGAACTTGTGGGGCTTGCTTTCTGTAAAGATATACGTTGTACGTGTTGTGTTCACAAACCAAGTAGTGCTGCGGATACGTCGGTGGGTCTTGAATGTCCCACACGAAACAATTAAAATTCTTTCTGAAACAACACAATTTGGGCCTGAATGTTCATTTGGCTATTTAAAATTGCAAAAGGATTTTAAGCCTTGATTTGGCTCACTTGGGGCCCTGCTTGACATTTTGAAAGGAAGCTTGACATCCCTGCAGGAGCCCAGAGGATCCAGCGTGTTGCGGCGCAGAGCGCGTCACTTAGTGACAGCAGCGTGCGGTGCTGCTGTGCCTGTCATTAGGAGAGGGCTTGCAAATCAAGCCAAGCGAAAGCGGGCTTAACCCTGGTCCCTTCAGTATTGTACGGTTTGGCTGTGCCGGTGTTCCTGCCTGTTTGTCCAGGAAGCTTTCCCCCTCTGCTAGGGGACAGCTGTGCTCTTAGAAAATGACCCTGAGCTGTTAATGGAGCTGGCGTGAGTGAGATGTAATGAGAGCTCCTCTGAACATCCATTTTATTGTTAATTTGTTTGTAAAGGTATCTCTGTGCATTGTGTTCACAGATGACACGTCTTCATTTCTAGTCGGTGTTTGGTTATGCAACTGCGCTATGTTCTGTGTTTAAAATTTCTGAACTACTGCTGAAGGCAGGGAGAGATCTGAGCTAATGATCTGAGCCAGACAAAACCAAAACACTGATGTGTTTGTGTTGTCAGTCCATCCGCAGCTTGTTCCTACAGTAGTGGTAGATACAGCAGTACAACATACGGCTCTTAGTTATTTTCAGCATAATGATATCTATACAGCTTTTTTCAAAGGAGGAGAAGTCTAAAGATAACAGAACTGGGGTCAACTGTGGAAATGGCACTAGCAGTAACATATATCTCCATCTGTTTGCCATTTACCTTTTATGTATTTGCTTATAATCTTTTTGATCACTTTCATCCCTGCCTTTATTTGTGTTTTCAAGGCTGTCTTGGGGATAGTGTGGGTGGAGGAGTGTTCCAGCACTTCTTGTTGATTTCATTTAAAATTCAGATGAGGCTGGCTAACTTCATAAACCTTAGAGAGCTTAGATTTCTTCTAAATACATTACTGTCTCCCGCGTTACTCCCAAACTTTGCAAAAATACTGAAAAGCAAAATGCATTGCAAAGCGTATGAGAATAAACCAAATGGAAGCTTCTGGGTCGCTGTTTTGGGGGAGACGTGTTGTCCAAAACTAGTAATAAAATCTTCTAGTAAAATTATGACATTCTTAACTTTATTTTCTCCTATTTTATTTGCTTGGTTGCATGGCAGTCGCTCTTTGTTTTCATAGGTTATTTCACAGTCATCTCGGGGACTGTTCTAATATCTCACCCACTACCAGTGGTCCATGGACCACTTGAGCTTGTGTGGAGTACCTTTGGTGGCAAGTAACTGATTCACTGGGGGAGATCTGTGCCTCCTCTTCGGAGGGAGATGAAGAAAAACAAACAAGCCAAGTTCCCGTTCATCTGGTGTAGGTAAACCTCAGTCTGACAGGCATGTGATCCCGAGTAAGTGAGTAAACTGCACAGCCTCCATGGAAGAATATTAACTTTGGTGAAATTACAGAGCGAAGACAGGGAAGGGTAGGGCTCATTTGGAAGTTATATTCTGCATTTGTGAAGGCTCGGGTATGTGTTTGCCCCTCATGCTACTGACCCCGCTTCTGTCCATTCTGCGTTCTTGCTGCGAATGGGATCCAGCTAAGTCTGCTTAAATACTGATAAGCAGCAAAATGAAGGTGTGTTGATAGTGTAGTAGGAGACTAGTAATACTTCCACTGCGAAGGTAACTCCAGAAGCAGTGGGTTTAGTTGCAACAGGGACAGACGTTCACTTGAAATTGTTTCTGCTAGAGGTGGTCTGTTTCTTATTTCAGCAGATATTCCCAAATGATGGTTGTGGGGCCACCAACGTTTTAAACTTCAGCAAAACAACGATGCAAAAATGTTTTTGTGCTGGGGGAAGGGACACGTGGGGTCTGGGGTGATGAGGGGTGTGCAGCAGCGTTCTGTTACGGAGCGATGCGGCTGGTTCCAGCGATCCCAGCTGGGGACTGGCACCACTTCCATGAGGAGGATTTAGGGCTGGGTGCTGGGGAGCACTCCAGGTTTTACGAAGGCTGCTGAGGCCTTGTTTCCCGCGCCCCTTCTCAAGGGCAGCATTCCTCTTTCAGCAAAACAAGTGGCATCCTTATCGCGTTACGGCCTTGAAGCCTGTAGTAAGGCAAACACTTAACGGGGACTGGAGCGTAGGGGTGGCATCGTGTTCCCCTTCGCTGAAATCCTGTGAAGGTGCAAAGTCCTTGGAGTGTTCAGGTGAATGCAGAGCCTGGCGTGCTAGCAAATACATAAATTTTCTTTATAAAAACATGCTTCTCAGAATGATGCGAGTTCTTAAATTGTAATTGCATTTTTTTCCCCTTAAAACACTCTTTGCAGGATGAACTTACTGCAGTGAATGTAAAGCAAGGCTTCAGTAATCAACCTGCCTTCTCTGGAGATGAGCATGGATCTGCTAGAAATATTGTCATTAATGCCTCAAAGGTAAGACAGGGGTTTTCAGTCCGAGTATACTCATTGAAATGAACCAAGTTGGCAGGGGTTGTACTTCGTTCTTGACTGCTTTGCTTTCTAGTTGGAAGTCTTTGTATCAAAGCTAATTACAGAACTAATACAAGACTGCGGAGCTATGTTTCTGCTACCTACTATTATCAGTCTTCAGAGGAAAACATGGATGCCAAGAACAAAACATAACTGGCACACTTCATTGTAGAAGAGACATTAATTTTTGCTCCTTTTCTTTTATTTGCTTCATGTACAAAGACAGTAGTGACTCCTTCCCTGGAAGTCCTTAGTATTTCCACATCTTTAGGTTGCTTTGGTCTTGTATCTGTTTCATCAGGCTGTTTTCTGCCAGGAGAAACTGGTCACTGTGGTCCAGGTCTCTTGGAAATATATTCTTGGATTGTTTAGTGAGATTTGGCTTGGCTCTCCTGTGGTTTTTTTTGAGAGTCAAAGAAGTGTGAGATACAAAAGAGAAATAAAAATGACTAAAATATTAGTTACTATCCTCCAAATTGAAAATTAGAGCTGTTTAGAAAAAAATTTCCCATATTTCTTTGAAGGATCTGTCCAGATTCACGCACTCTCTCTCTCTCTTCCCCCCCCCCCCCCCCCCCCCCCGTTGTGAAAGCAGGAAGAAACGGTTTTGAAGGAGAGTGTTATCAAGAAGCTTATAAAAATGTTTTCAGACAAAGTAATTTTCTGCTGTTTGACTTTTAAAATATATAACTTTTTACGGCTTCTTGGAAAATGTGAATTTACTTATACAGTGATGTTCTTTTATTTTAGCAGAAGAAGAGATACAAGTAAATGACAGGGTTGCTATTGTTGAAATGATAAAGGTTTTCCTGTTACACTTTTCTGATTTTGCTTTCTAGAATTGTTACCTGCAGGCATTTTCTGTCTTATATTTTAATTATTCGTGTTTTGACTATTGAACCTAACTGTTTGAAAAGTAAAACAGAAATTCACAAGGAAGTGCTTTTAGTTATTTGGAAGATTTAAGTGCAGAATTATCAAAATAAGTTCAATATCTCCTAAAAGCTTTTAATATGTTTTAAAATTACCCAGCTATGAATATATTTATTAGAAAATCAAACATTCTTACTGACAGGCCTAAAAACTAACTTCTGTTATATAGTAATTTTGTAAAGGAAATTAGCTTACATTGGAAGTAAAACCTCTACTTTTTTTTTTTTTTTTTTTTTTCTCCTGCTGTTTTGGGATTGAAAATACTGGGGAAGCAAATCTTGCAAAGCTTTTCATTCTGGAGGTATCGAGTCGTAGTGGAGGTGCTTTGAATAGAAGTCAGAACTCTTCCTAGCTTACCCGAATCTTTGAAGTTTTGCCTGCGGTAACTGATGACAGAAAGACAATGCATGCAGTTCTTGTGACAGTGTATTTTGTTCTAAATAGAAGTGAAAAACGTTCATTTTACGCACTTCACGCTATGGTGAAGTGTAGAAGGGGAGGAGTGTTCCGAGACACTCTTAGGATACGCTAAATCAGGGCCTAAATCCGAGACCCTCATCTGCTGGAGGGATGTGGGTCTGGTCATTCGTTCGCAGTGACCTGTCCGAAATGGCAGCTGCATCGCTGGTATCTCTGAGGCCTGGTTGTCTTTGGTTTGGTTTTGCTGACCTGCCGCTTCTACAGTGATGATGCAGAAGTGTTGCACGGGTGTTTAACATCACGAATCCCATCTCCTAGCTGTAGGGAATTAAAGTGTAATCTTATTAAATTGATAGCCTGGGCTAGAGTGATGACTACATCTATTCAGATGGAAATCTATTGTGCATTAATGTACCATAGATGCTTACTTAACTGGCTTGTCATATATGTTTTGCTTTTTTTCCCACCAGATTGGCGCTTACTTCAGCAGCATACTAGCGGAAAAGCTAAAACTTAACACTTTCCAGGACACAGGAAAGAAGAAACCACAAGTAAATGCCAAAGACAACTACTGGCTGGTTACTGCTCGGTCCCAGAGTGCAATTCACAACTGGTTCACAGATTTAGCAGGAAGTAAACCACTGACTCTTTTAGCAAAAAAGGTATCCAAAACCTCCTTCCTCTATTTCTTGGATGTTGGATTGGGCTGTGAGAATAGGACAGTCTGTCTGAACGTGCTGGGTGTGGAATGGTGCTGGAGGCAGCTGCTGCTGTGCAGCATGTTCCCCCTCTGCAAGTAGGGTACCCGGGCAAAGGGGAACTTCTGATCTAACTGGGGAAAAGTTCCTCTGAATGACTACATTTCAGCTCAGGCATGTTTATCTTATTGACAGCCTGATTCTTTGCCTGTACACTTCACTTCAAGGTCTCTTTCTCAAGCAAAGGAACAGTTTACAGAAGTTCTTGTGTCTGGCAAGGAGATAAAAGGCTAGGAAGCAGATGCATTCTTAAAAGAACCTGCCTGTTAACTCCAACTCTTTTGCATGCTTTTCACATTTAAATTTGTATTTGTATTAACAATCTTCGTTAAATGGTCTTATTAGTTGCATTCTTGTTTAAGTTTCCAATTAAGGAGAATAATTCTGGATGCTTTGTAGCAGTCTTTGTGTAACTGGAAAAGGCAATTCTGAGCTATCTTTTTGGACACTGCACGCTGTTAAGAACAGCAGTATGACATAAATTTGAAGTGGTCATTAAAACTCGTCCAAGGTGGTGTCTAGAACGCAGTAATAAAGGGGCTGTTGTTCATGCCTTTCTTTCTTGAAGCTCTGTGTACAAGCAGCTAATCTGACAGTATCTGGGAGTTATTCTGAGTATAAATTGAACTGAAGTAGGAATTTCTTATTCCAAGACTATTGAGCATAAATGGATCAAAATAACAGAAGGTACATGTTTCGGCAGTTTTTGGTCTGTTGCTATGCAGTTGGTGAAGAACGTGTGCTGCTTTGCCACCAACAGAGCCACCAGAAAAACAAAAGCTTTGCTGTGGCAAGCACGCCACCAACTTGAAGTCTTTCCCCCTAATTTTCTGAGAGATTAACTTTGTGACTAGAACTGCTAGAGAGTTTTCTTTTAATGATTTAAGTTTTTTTTTTTTAAAAAATAACCAGATTTATAAACCTGCTGATAACAGTAAATAAGCATGTTAAGTACACTGAAACTGATTCTGTAGAGTCCCTAGACTGACTGCTGAAGAGCATTACAGCAAAGGGTTAGTGCTTTGTTTGCTGCTCTCTTCAGCATTGATGCACCTTTGTTCTCCAGGCACTCTGTTAGAAAGGTTGAGTATGCCTGAAGGAGTAATGAGGATTTTTTTGGTAGGGGATAGTAAGCGTAGCATTTGTGCCTCCACTCCTTTCTGTCTCCACTGGTTATGAAATGTCTTGTTCTCATATATATTGTTTTAAAAATGCATTTTGAATTTATTCTACCTTTATGCAGAAAGGTGTAAGGATTGCTGTGACCAAACAGGGTGACTCTTTACCCGGAGGTCTTGTGGGACCAGCCCCATTGTGTGCGTGGCCAGTGCAGGCAGTATTAGCTGGCCAGGCTGTGTTTCCCTGGTGTGCTCTGGTTATTACGGGCTCCTCTGAACCAGGGGCACCCATGAAACTGTCAGTGTCTGTGTAACTGAACCCTCACCCAAAACCTTGATGTATGTCCGTTTTCCAGAGGTTCTGAGGATCAGCTTGCAGGACTCTTTCTGCACTGTGGATGTCTTTGGCTGTGTGGAGAGGTTTGCTAGTGGCCCTGCAGGCATCTCTGAGCGGGAAGAGGATGCTCCTGATGAAACCTGGGGGAAGCGTGGGGCAGCATCTCTTTTTTTTTTTTTTTTGTCAAGTCTCTCAGTTTCTGTGTGTCTAGACAACGGGTGTTGTCAGTGTAGTGGGTTCCTAGGTTGGCGAAGAGGTCTCCCGCTCTCCAGGTGGCGTGGGGTTGAGCGGAGGAGGCCTGGGCTCACCTGCAGGTGCCAGCTGCTGTTTGGACTGTGTGCTATAACTTGCCTCTTGTTTCATTTCAGGTTCCTATTCTCAGTAAAAAAGAAGATGTTTTTGCTTACTTAGCAAAATATTCTGTGCCACTGCTGCGAGCGGCGTGGCTGATCAAAATGACATGTGCCTACTACGCTGCTATTTCTGAAGCTAAAATCAAGAAACGCCAGGCCACTGACCCAAATATTGGTAAATAAACATCTCTAATGTCTAAATGCATAATAATAATAGCTGAAGGGGCCTGCTCCTCTTGTTCATGGTTTTGGTGTTACTAGGTGTCCAGAGAGGAATCTTTGTAGTGGGAAGGGGAGTAAAAATTCTTTTGAATCAGTTTTGCTTAGAAATGTGTGTCAAAGAGTACAAAAAGCCATGCAGCATAAATGCTGCCCTGTTGGCTGCTTCTCCTCCCAGCTGATTCCTCCCTAAATCTCCAGGTTCAGCATCTGAGGAGTTGACTGTGCTGCGTCTTCACCATGGACACCGGTCTCTGTGGGGTTGCAGGAGTTGCAAAGACTGTGCTAAGATAAATGTTGCTGGGGAATGAATAGAACTGCTAATTTACAAATGTGGAATGAAATGTGAATTTCAAAGCTTATTTAATAGAACATAGGTGGCAATGTATTTATTTTAAGTACTAACCTTAAATGACACCGTCTGGCACCAAGCCAGCGGGTCAAGCGGTGAACGCCTTTAAGGTGTTCACAGGTACTTTAACTATTATCAAGGTTGTAGTTTTACTCTCACAGTTTACATATGCTACCTACAGCTCTTCTGTCTGGAATAAATGTTTTCCTTCTTTGTCCTGAAAATAACTGTGCTCAGAACAGACAAATTTACTGCTGTTTAGCAGCATCTCTGGACTGCTGTGAGAAATGTCTGTCTCTTTCTGCCAACTCGTTCTGTTGTTTCTTTCAAACTTTGCTTTGTGATTGTAGTTTGGTTTTTTTTTTTATTTATTTTATTTGTACACTCGTAATACACATTTTCACTCCGAGTTCCCAGTTAAAGCCCCAGAAGTATATTTTCAATTTTCTAACAAACATCCCAGGCTTGTTCTTTGGTGATAGTTCTAAAAATATTTTTAAAAACCAGTCTGATTTTTAGACACAGTAAGCAAGGGAGCGGGCAATGTGTGTGGCTGGCAAGAAGGAAAAGAGACACCTGGCCAGATACCAGGTCAGGTTGGTGCCTCCATTGGTGTATGAACTCTGGGAGGCTGCCGTGCTGGGGTTAGCTTCTCTGTAGTGAGGTCAGTGCTGTCTGGGTGGGAGATTAGCACAGTTCCCCACTCCTCCTTCCGACACGGGATGGGTTCAGGCTCTTTTGAGCTGTTTTGGCACTACTGAGCGGGGCTGCGTGACTTGCTCTTTCCTTCCCTCAGCTTCCTCTTCTGCCCTCTGCACCAAGGGATGCTGAAACAGCCCCTCTCTCCAACCTCTCAGGTTCTTCCCTGTTCTCTTGAATGACCTAAGTATTTTTGGGGGTAGGCCCTAGCAGGAGGCTATGACTTTTAGCAGCGAGTGCGCTGAGGTAGGTTACTGAAGATTATGTCCTCTGTGCAAATTGCCTGTTTTGCAAAGGTTGTTGAGAGCTTTCTGGGAAGAAGTTTGCTGTGGGTTACTGAGCAGCCTTTAACAGTTCCCAAAATGTTTTACATCTGTGCCTCAGGTAACAGAAACGCAGTTGTATTGTTTCTAACTCAGTGGCACAGAGATACTGGTAGCTGCTTTGGGAAAATTATTCTTTAATACTGTCACATGAAATAGGCTTGAAGTAGTGAATTTGGCATTGTTTTTCCAAAAGTGAGTGAATGTCTGAAGTACATGTAGTTAAAACTGCTCTGTGAAAATACTAAAGCCCACTAGCTTCATACAGAAGTTGCAGTGGATTTGGATAGAAAAGCATTCAGCATATAGTCTGTATATGTTGACAGAACTGCCAACTACAAATACAAAGGAAAAAAAAAGAATGAAAGTGTTAGCTGAAGTCTGAGGTGGGTAGTAAACAGCAAAAATAGTTGTGTTTGAGAGTAGTGGTTCCTGTAACTCTGACAGTAAACAGGCTTAGGTTGTCAAAGCAACTGCATTATGTATTCATAAAAGAGTGTGCTCTTCTAAAATATGCTGCATGCTGATTAAATACAGCTCTGTCAGATGTTTGTCTCTGAGATATTAACAAATATCCTTGGTGGTTCCAGTTACTGTTAAGAGAATGCCTTCCTTAAAATTCCTCTTTTCCCAAAGCTTATGTGTATGACCAAGCGAGTTTACTTTTGTTCACTAATTTCTCCAAGTTATACTAAATACAGAATCACTGCTGAAGCAGAGAAAAAAGCTGATAATTTTTTAGTAGGTTTATGTATTTGCTGAACAGCGCCTACTGACTTATCTAGGACAAAGGAACGATAATCAGTCTTACTTGCAGACCTCTGCACTGTGCTGGTCACTCTGACCTAAGAAACTGCTCCTGAGCTTTTGCATTCTCGTCAGAGTAAAAATCTGGAGGAGTTGTCTGTTTCAGAGTGGTTATAGAAAGAACAGTTTTGTATCCGTTGCTTGTGCAAAGGCCCACTGAATTTTATGTTGGATATATTTGGAGGGGGAAGGAAGAGGGGAATAAAGGTCCAGATGGAAGGAAGTAATGAAGTATATTTATTTTGCGTATTTCAAAGCTGTTTTGTGGCTGAATGCTGAAATCTGATGAAAGAGACAGGTGATTCCCTAGAGGCATACCTTGTGTCAGTGCTTTTTACGTCATGCTAAGCTAGCAGGCTACTTGCACACTTGACAGTATCTGTGCTTTGAGACCAATGCGCAGGACAGGTATGTAAGAAGCCCATTAATTTGCAATAGGTGCTGCAACTGTGGGTTAATGTTTTGGAGGAGTATTTTTGATGACAAGGGCAATATAAGTTTGTTTCAATTTTCACTGTGAAATAAACCTTTTATCACCTGAAGTGTTCTAATTGTAAACATATTTTGTAGAATGGACTCAAATTATAACCAGATACCTTCGAGAGCAGCTGGCAAAGGTTGCGGAGTTTTATCATGCGACTTCCAGCCAAGGCAACAGCTCTGTAGTAATGCCTCAAGAGATGGAACAAGCCCTGAAGCAGTGGGAATATAATGAAAAATTGTCATTTTATATGTTTCAGGTAATACTTTAAGAAGTGCATGGATTTTTTTTTTTTTTTTTTTTTTTTAAGGTTACCATTCTTGGAAAGTTCCATTTTAGAACTTAGTGGTAGCTTTTGTCATGAGACTTGCATAAATTGTAAATGCTAATTTATTTTAAAGATTTGCTAGCTGAAAAAGCTTTGATTTGCTGAGCGTGCTTGATTGCGATTGCAGCAATGTACTCAATTATTCTCTCTTCTGTGCTATCCCATCTTTTAAAGGCGTTTTTAATGAACGTGGATCAGGGTGAGGCCACTGTGGCACATGAAGCCTTGGGCATTGGAGTGGTGGCCTGGCTGTTCAGTTCCACATGGTTCTAGCCCAGAATAACTCTCTGGTTGTTTCTACCCAAGGATAGAAATAGCAGAAGGGTTGCCAGGAGGGAGTCTATGTGTCAGCAGTAAATCAGGCAGCCTGCTGAATGTGAACTGCAGGCATCACTGGTGCTGTATGCAATTGCTTCCCTGTCCCTAGGGCTGCTGTGATGGTGCCTCGTTCCTGCACGTGTAGCGGTGGTTGAGAGTCGTGGTAGCTCTGTGCTACCAGAAATGAAATAAAACTTGTAATTACACACCTGCTTGTTTAGTGCTCCCAATTAATATGTGATGTGTTATTTTAAATCCTTTAAGGAAGGAATGCTCGAGAGACATGAGTATTTGACATGGATACTAGATGTTTTGGAAAAAATCAGACCCACTGATGATGATCTTCTTAAGCTGTTGTTGCCGCTAATGTTGCAGGTACATGTATGTTTTAAAGCCCAAATCAATATAAGTGTATGTCATGGTTTAACCCCAGCCAGCAACTAAGTACCACGCAGCCACTCACTCACTTCCAGTGGGTTGGGGGAGAAAATCGGAAAAAAGTAAAACTCATGGGTTGAGATAAGAACAGTTTAATAGAACAGAAAAGAAGAAACTAATAATGTTAATAACACTAATAAAATGACAATAGTAATAATAAAAGGATTGGAATATACAAACCAAGTGATGCGCAATGCAATTGCTCACCACTCACTGACCGATGCCCAGTCAGTTCCCGAGCAGTGATTCCCCCCAGGCCAACTCCCCCCAGTTTATATACTGGGCATGACTTAACATGGTATGGAATATCCCTTTGGCCAGTTCGGGTCAGCTGCCCTGCCTGTCCCCCGTCCCGTCCCCCCCAGCTTCTTGTGCCCCTCCAGCCTTCTTGCTGGCTGGGCATGAGAAGCTGAAAAATCCTTGACTTTAGACTAAACATTACTCAGCCACAACTGAAAACATCAGTGTTATCAACATTCTTCTCATACTGACCTCAAAACATAGCACTGTACCAGCTACTAGGAAGACAATTAACCGTCTCCCAGCCAAAACAGGGACAGTGTGATTCATACATGTTAAACGATTTTAATATTTGTGGTGGTAAAATCTATATAAACATTCTTACTTAGGACATTTAGGGAAATATATTGCACATTTGGAATTTATAAACACCTCCAAAATGTTCATGCTTTATAATCCTTAGCTTGCATTGGTAGAATGATTCTGTTACTGTAACTGGTCCTGGAGGGCAGATGAAGTGTTTAGGAGACAGAAGTGTAGATTTGCATTTGAGCTGCTATTTTGTTTTTTAACTTCTGGAGTCTTAAATACTGGGGTAATCCCTTCTAGTTTGTGCATGTTCGATGTTAGATTGTTAAAGAAAATGAATACATGTGAGTACACTGTGTAGTAAACTGTGCATTTTTTTTTTTTTTTTTAAATTTCAGTATTCGGAAGAGTTTGTTCAGTCAGCTTACCTATCCCGCCGCCTTGCTTATTTTTGTGCCAGACGCCTATCTTTATTGCTAAGCGATGGTCCCAACCTTGTAGCTGCGCACTCTCCTCACATGATTATGGGACCAAGTAACCCTCCTCTGGCAGCCCCCAGCCCGAGTGCCCCTGGCCCCGTGGTGAGCCCGGTGCAGCTGGCCTGCTCAGATTTCCTCTCCTGCCCTCAACACCGTCCACTGGTGTATGGACTCAGTTGTATGCTGCAGGTAGGCCAGCCTTCTGTTGCTCTTTGTTTTCTAGGCTATAACCCTTCAGTTTATGGGAAAACAGAGAGGGTTTGGGGCGTGAGAAGGTGCGCTGGTTGTGGTTTGAAACATGCCCGCGTCTGCTAAAGGGTGAGGGCTGAGCAGGTCTGGGGGGAGCGGGAGGACGGGTTCTCCACACCGGCTGAGCCGCGATGGCGGAACCACCTGGAGAAGCTTGTGCCGTCCGTGCGTCTGTCCGCATCTCTGCTGCGGGAAGGAGCGACCCTGCTGCCAGGGATGGCCAAGCCTGTCCTCCGTGACGGAGTGTTTCTGGTTGCAGTAATGCGCTGCGCATCTCGTCGCGTTCTCATCACCGGTGAACCTGTGCGGTTCTGCCAGACCCTGTCTGTCCGCTGAGCGCGGCTGGACGGAAGACAGCACCATACTGACTCCTGCAAGCTCTAACCTTTGAGGATCTCCTTGCTTCTTCCAGCTTCCAAGTCACTGGTGCTTGGTGCCACTGCGGGCTGCTTCGTTTCGGTTTTCTCAGAATTACGAGCAGTTTATATTGCCTTATCAACTTCCACGGTTTTTGAAACTGTGGAACACAAGAGACTGTTCACTTGCGCTTGTTGCTCGGCAATAGCAGGATTGTCAAGAGAGTAATTATTTTCTAAAAAAGGACTCGTATGACGAGCTGTGGTTGTTTGCCTTCCTGAGCGCTGACCTGGTGAGACTTCCTCAAACCCTCCTGCCGTTGTCTGCTAGTTGTCTGTCTCTGGGGGTTGCACAGAGATGCCCTCCTGGTGGTGGTACCAGGAGGATGCTGATGCTCAGGATCACAAAATCATGGAATGGGTGAGGTTGGCAGGGACCTCTCCAGGTGATGTTGTCCACCCCCATCCCGTCCTCCCCCCCGCGTCCCCAGGCAGGGTCAGCTGGAGCAGGTTCCCCAGGTCTACATCCAGCTGGATTTTTAATGTCTCCACCACCTCTCTGGGCAACCTGTTCCAGTGCCGGACCACCCCTGCAGTAAAAGAGCACTTTCTTGTGGTACGCAGCTCCCTCCCCGAGGGCTGCTGCTTTCCCATAGTCGTCGCAGTGCGGGAAGTCCGGAGCCTGGAGGCAGCCGGGCTGTACGCCGGGAAGGCTCGGTCGGTGCTGTCTGAGGGAGGAAGGTGGGAGAGTATCCGCATCCCCCTCTCTGCTGAGGGTGCGAGAGTCAGGAGGTGAGATCCTGTCTGGCTCTCAGGGTGCCGTGACTTTTTTCCTCCTGAACACGGATCTGTCCTGGCAATGTGAGTGTTTGTCTCCATCCCAGGCTGCTGGGGTGTGCTTGTGCGCTCTGGCAGCTTTACAGCTTGTCTCTATGTGCTGGTTTTAGTAACACAGCTGGTAATCTTCCTGCTCTTCCCATACTGTTCGTGTTGTGTACGTGTGTGTGTTTTCTCTGCTCTTTTTTCTGCCCCTTTTTCTTGTGCTACCAAGCGGGTCCAGAAGACAGCCTGGATTCAGACAAGCTCTCCATCTTTTCAGAGGAGCCTTGCTCTAGGCAACTTTTTTGCTAAGGTGCTGCTTTGTAATCCAGATCTGGAATGGGAGAGCTTCCCAAGAAGTAATCCAGCAGTCTCAAAAATAAACATCTATAAGATGAATCAACATCTGTAATTTTAGATGGTATTTAAGGTCTGACCCCAAAACACCAAAGCATTCTGCTTTTGCGCTGTACAATACCAAGTGCTACAGGGTAGTAGGTACCTGCTGGCAAGCTGGTGTAAAATGACTGTTTTGAAGCCTGTCAGTGCAAAATCTTTCTTTTGAAGTAAGTCTTGAGTTCATGGTGCATTTCAATGACTTTTTTGTGCTTTAAAATCTTGACAGAAGAGTTGATTTTAATTAACTTCTTACATTTTAATTTTTGATATGTAGCTTCTTTCTGTAAGTTGAATACCAAAATGAATTCTTTTTTCTAAAGCCCATTCACGTTTCATAGAAAGGATCTGACTGAAAGGAACTTTTGGTGATGTTCTTTGACAGCATTATGAAAGCAATACAAATGGGAATTGAACGTGTATATATTTAAATAATTTTTTTAATAATGAAGGAGGAAAACAATACAGTAGTTGAATTTCCTCAAATGGATGTTTTAAAGTAATTGTGTCTAGGCCTGTCTTTTTGTTTCTTTCACTGTAGTACAGACTAAAAGTGATGCTAGTCTCATGGACTCTCTTATTGTTGGTATTGTCTATCAAATGTGTTTAGAAAAAGAAATTACTTCTGTTTTGTACTATTGCTTGCAGACTGTAACTCTTTGTTGCCCAAGTGCCTTGGTGTGGAATTATTCCACAAATGAAAATAAGAACGTTAATCCAGGCTCACCTCTGGATTTACTTCAAGTTGCTCCATCTAGTTTACCTATGCCAGGTGGAAATTCAGCATTTAATCAGCAGGTAAGCTTTTTTCATTGTCAGATTATTAAGGTCTGGTTTATATCCCAAATAATGATTTGTCATCATTAGGACTATAGCCATGTTTAGATATTTCTGTAGGTCTAGTTTCAAGACTAGTGTTGTGCTAGTTTTTGATGACCTTACTTTGTACTTCATTCAGGTACTGATTTTGTGAAAATACCAGGAATTTTATTTACATTCAGATGTTTTCTGTTGTTAAACTAAACTGAAATTACTTTAAGATGTAAAATGGCAAATAAGAGGAAGTTTGGCGTACCATATTGTGAGATGTGACTATTCAGACACACTGAAAGTTATCTTTTGCTGGGTTGAATGTGAGAAAAGACGTTTTATTGTACAAGATGATTCGTAACAGGCAAAAACATTTGAACAGAACATGCTTCACTTTGTTGTTCCCAAATGTAGGGAGTGTTGTGGAACACCATAGGGCACCTTGCTCCTGCTGAGAAAGCTGTCACAAGTTTGAAATGAAAATTGAGACTTCCCACCACTAGCTAATTAGCATTTTTTTTTTTTTTTTTTCACAGGTTCGGGCAAAGATTTATGAAGTAGAACAGCAGATAAAACAAAGAGGTTGTGCTGTGGAGGTGCGGTGGTCTTTTGACAAGTGCCAAGAATCAACTGCAGGTAAGACAACTCGGAATGAAACAAATGTTGGGAGCTTTAGGGTTTACATCTGTTCTTTGAGTGTAATCTTGTTGCATCATGATTAATTCTAGTAATAGATTTGACAGATGGATGTAATGCCATGTCTTCCTGTGTAAACATTTTTTTCTCTTTTCTTTTCTTTTTTTTTTTTTTTTTTTTTTTCCTCCCCCTCCTCTCTAACTCCCATCTCTAGGGGTGACCATCAGTCGAGTTTTGCACACCTTAGAAGTGTTGGATCGGCATTGTTTTGACAGATCTGATTCCAGCAATTCAATGGAGACACTTTATCATAAGATTTTCTGGGCAAATCAGAATAAAGATAACCAAGAGGTAATGGCTACATTATCTTCTCACTTCATAATCTGTAGACAATGGATTTTATTTTTACGTATGAGAATTCTGTGTATGTGTATATTTGATACAAAAGCTTTGTGTTTTCTTGCTGTATTTTTTCTTTACTACTTGACATTTGGTTTATTAGGAGAAAACAGCTTTTGCTTTTGTAACTGAATTCTTCAGTTCTACGTATGGTAAACCTCATTTAGGAGAAACGATCTACCGAGGTTTTGTGGTTTGTTTTTTGGCTGCTGCCAAGTAATATTCCGGATTATTGTTTGATAACAACTTTTATATCTATTGTAGAAAGTAGTAGATTAGGAGGTTAAGAAGTATAGTAAAATAATCTAAAAGTACATCCTCTTATGTTTTTTGATATTTTTACCTGTGCTCCTAGAACCATTTTCAGAGATCATGAAAATCTTTAGCATTTGACTTTCTTTTTGTGCGCAGTGCAGGTGATAATGTCACTGGGTCTATGTATAATGTCAAACTCTTGAATTTCCTTGGAAAATGGGGAAAAGAAGTAGTAGACAGCTTTAATAATACATTGTTGAAGTAAAATTTTAAAGTGGAAAATACTAGTGAATCTGTCATAGCTGCTGATGTTAATGTTGTAAAAACTTTTATGCAAAATGGCTTGGTTTTTTGAATATGCCTGTGTTTCATTCATGACTATGTTCTCAGTGGTTGAAGGTCATAATTCAAGACCCTCTATTGCACAGAAATACTGTGTAATAATTGTCAATCAGCATTTTAATGACTTTGCAATAAACAAGCAGAATGTATTGTTGGGGGGATAACATCTCTAGAGGTATTTTCGGAGAGATATACCTGCCAACAAACTCTGTATGTGAAACTTGGAACCGGTAGGTGAGAGTGAAATGCTTGCCAGTGTTGTCTTTGTATTGCAAATATGCTATTATGGTAATGAGAGAGAAATAGAGGAAGGAGAACTGTTATAGCAGGCAGATGAAGTTGTTAAAAGTTCTTAACCCTAATGCTTGGATGAAAACAGGAGTTCAACACACAAATATTTTTGTATTTTTAAAATGGGTAGGGTGTGATATGCTTTATCGTTTGAGTGTTGGCTTTTTGTTTTCACCTGCTTTTGGGGGCAGATGATGTGGTTCTGGGCTGTTGCCGTTCTGCACTTGTATTTGTATCTTTTTTTCCTTCTCCCTGTCTGTAGTCCAAAAAGTTTTTCTGACTTCCAGCTACAATTGTGCTAACAAACCGTTTCTTTGTGTTTCAAAAGGCAGTGTTGGTAGGGGGGCTTTTGAGAATAAGGTAATTATTCTGTTCTTATTGTAGGTTGTCTGCTCTTTTACTGCCTTTGTTTTATGGTACTTTCATGACTTGAGGTTGGGTTGCCTTGAAAATGTGCCTGTTTTGGCCCCTAAACAGCTCTCTTGAAGATGTGCTCCCCAATTCTGGGTATCAGACATTTTTGTGAAGGTTTGCCTAGTTAATTTGCAGGGCTACCTATCTTCTGTTGGCATAACATTTTACTCTGAGATGAAGAATGCTGAGTAGGAATAAAGCATTAACATACGTAAGTGACGGTGTGCCTATGTTTGCACAGTACTCACAGGAGACTGTAGGCAGAGCAGAAGCAAAGAAGATGCTGACTTGTTTCTGAGAAAAGGAAACTTTGAAAGTTTCAGTCTTACTGGGTCTAGAGCTGATGTGAAATTAAACTTTTAAATTATCTGCAGCTTCTTAACCTCCTCTGGAGTTTTCAGGACTGTTAGTTGTGGCTTGGCTCGAGCTTAACTTTTGGCAGCTAGACAAGAGGTTTCCTTGGGATGCCAATTGCCTGATTGATGGTACTTGTGCATTTTGACGTTTGAACTCCCACAGTTAGACGCGAGTTACCGGAGTGGTGTTTAGCCGCTTACCTCCCTGCCCCGCACCCCGGAGAAGGGCTGCGGAGCCGCTAGACGGCCGCTGGATGTCGGCGCCTTCCCGCAGTGACTGCGCGTCGGCTCCGGCGCTGCGAGGTTCAGCATGCGGGGGTGTTGCCACATGCGATGCCGTTTGTCTTTTTTTATCTCCGTTTCCTTCCCCCTTAATGAACTTAGGCTGTTTTTTCGTGGTGGAAAAGGCTGTAGGTTACGAGGTCGTGCACGCTCCGTTTTCAGCTGGCAGCGCCTGTAAGCCTGTCAGGACTTTTACTTTGTAAAGATGTCCATCACTAGGATGTCTGCCTGCTGACGTAGTTACTTAAAGCAAAATGTACTTTGGAGGACAGCTGTCTACTACCCCTGTTTTGACGTGAGCCTGACTGGAACATGTTTGGATCCTATTTCCTGCCCATTTTTCCTGCCGGACTGCAAAACGTTGCCGTGACGACTGCAAATGATGCCCTTGCAAGTAGATGTGAGAGCGGTGCTCCAAAGCGCTGGGCACGTGCTGGAGCGGAAGGAAGGTGGCTCCTGCTAAAAAGTACTTAGGTTCTGAGAGAGACCGCAAACGGGTAAATGTGCTCTGGATGCTGCTTTTATACACACTATTGAACTTTATTATGTAACTCAAGGCTTCCAAGTGTCAGATCAAAAGTAAGACTTGGGGGAAGGGGCTGGAATGAGGGAGGGCAGGCGGGTGCAGACAGGTTAGCTGAAAGGACGGGTGCCCTGGGCCCTGTGGGGAGAAGAGCTGCTTTTCATCCCACAGGGAGATGCAGAGGAATGGTGCTGAAGGCTGGGATCTGGTGACATCGGCGGCAGAACGTGAGAGAGCAAAACGGAGTAAAATCTGGAGGGAGGGGCTGAGCTGCGGCCGCACGTTGAGTTTGAGTAGGACGTACGGGGCAGATGGATGGCAGGCATTGAACAGAGCTCAGATGCTGAGCGTCATGTTGCGTATGACAGAGGTGGCACACACTGAAGCTGCGTGAGAAAATGTGGTGTTAAATCCACGTTTTGACCAAATGAAAAAAACCTCCATCCTTGACCTCGAGAGAGGCCACAGAGGTGGGAGGAGAATGCAATGCTTCTCCAGTGACTTGGAGAAGACTTAGCATGGAGGAGCACTGGTTGCATTATTAAATGCTGCATTATTAAGCAGACTTTAAACAGGGGATAGAAATTGCACTGCAGTTTCTCGCCGACTGTCCCTGTGTTTTAAGAGTGATTCGTCTGAGCCTTAATCATGGATCACAGCCTGGGTGCTCTTGTGTGGTAGTGTCCTTACAGGCATGGGGCTTCCATCAGGCTTTGTGTGCAACCCAAAAAGTGGCACTTACTACATCTGTCAGATGCTCAGCTTTTTATCCATGAAGTTCCACATGATAATAACAGTTGTTGAATTCTTTTAGTGTGAAGGTCTGACAGCCAATAAAAATGTAATATCATAATTAATACAGTAAGAACGATGCTACCTTGTGAGTGTGACCACGTGCACAGTGAGTAACACAAAGGACCTTCCATTTCTAATTCTGTTTCACTGACTATATTGTATAGAGTTTCTCAGTAGATTTGGCTGAGTAGGAGGACTTGAAGTCTAGAAATCTATGACGTGGCATAAAGCAGTAAATTCACTTTCATTTGAGATGGTATTGCAGAGAAAACTACTGGCCTTATTTATAGCTGCAGGTATTTTACATCTGACATTTCCTTGACTCAGAACATCTCTTCTGCACAGCTCCAGAACGATTACCACTGTGGTGGTTATTGTGGAGGTACCTTTAAATAAATAAATCCAGTAAACAGTTTGTATTGCTACCATGCAGATTTAAATTAGAGTAAAATTGTGTTGCACTCCATCCAGATTTGGAATACCTTTGATTCCTCTTTACCCTGTTTTAAAGATCACTCCCTCTGAAGGCCTGAGTCAATTTGTGCAAAAATAGAGTCCTCAGAAGAGTGAGCTAGAGAATGCAATAGCGACTTTTTCATAATGTCTATGAAAACTCCTCTTTGAGTTTACCTGTCATCTTCTTGTGGCTTAAACCCACTCAACTCTCACCTAACTTTTGGTCTACCTGTATTTTATTATCTGTCATAGTCTTTCACAACTAAGGAAGGGAACTGAGAAAGGAGTGGGTTGGTTTTTTTTGTCTTAATTTCTTTTGTTTTAGGATGGTTGGCGAGACTTTCTAATTTGTTGGTCTTCTGTGTAGAAAAATACAATTTGGTTAAGTATAGCTTGAAATACACCTGAGCAGTGGGAGGGATACCTGGTAAGTGAAACTTCATACCAGTATTTTCCAGCTAGTATGCAGTAGTAAATGGATGAAAAGAGAGAGTGCTTGATTTTTAAGGACTGATATTGAATTTCTTGAAATCATTACGTGGAATCCTGAAACTTCACGGATATTTGTGCACTCGGATTGCTTTTAAAGCTTAGGTCTCTTAGCTTCTATTTAGGTTTGCTTCTCATGTTGTCTTTGAAGTCCAGCTGAATTCTTATGATGCCAAGAGATGTTTTTCATTTTGGAGTGAAAAAGTCCCGTTTTGAACTTGGTTCTCACGAATAGAGCTTGTTACAAATGCAGAGTTAATATTTGTCTTTCTGAGATCACTTTGCTGGAAATGAAACAAACAAAAAACCCCACCCCAACCCCGCTGTGTCTGTGGGAAAGGAGGTCTAATGATGCCTTTTTAGTTAGTAAGCTACAATTTAACAGTTTGTTACTCAGTTTCAGGTCCTTTACATAGTACCTTAGGATGCATGATGGGTAGGAGAGACAAGATGAGCGAAATAAAATGGACTGAAATATCTGCAGAATCGGAGTCTATTTCCACAAGCACTGAGAAAATAGAGCATATTCTGAGCATTCATGTAATATTTTTAATAATGCAGTTAGCAGTAGTTCAGTTGCTTGAATTGCCTAGTTATCTAAAGCTTGTTTGTGTGGGTATTTTCACCCTTTGTTATTTCAGTAAATCCAACATCAGATTCCTGCACACCTAAGTGTCTGAGGGAGTTAAAGTACAAAATCTCTCTGGAAGGGAAAAATTTATTCCGTGACTTAACTGATGGAGTCCTTAAAAAGAATACACAAATTGTTTTCTCTTTTTATGTTAGACAACTTCAAAGCAGTGATTAATATTTTGTTGAACATGGCCTCATAATTTAAAGCAAATATGCAAATTGTACTCCAATAAAAAGGTTTGTCTTCAAGCTGTTTTTAGCGCTGCAGTGTGTAGGTAGAGCTTGCCTACCGTCCTGTAACGATTTTGTCCCTCTTGGGCTGCAGTCAGAGGCATTTCTTCATATTCCGTGTTTTAGTCTGCACTGCCAGTGTCAGTGCATTTAGTTGATTTAAAAAACCCAGACTTTTGAGGACAGTGTTTCCACAGAGAGTAGTGCACCTTGAGAGCTCCTTTGTGGCAGATATGCAGATGTGTTTTCAAATGGAATGAGCTGTCCTGACTTACTGTGACTGGGGCTAATTTGCATGGATTTGGGATTCTGAGCCAGGCATTTGTGGATGGCACGGGCCCATTTTTCTTCCTACAAAAATCTAATAGCGCTCTTGTTCCTGGCTCTTGTTCCCTTTAGCAAGGCGGGTTGTACTAACAAATGTCGCTGTATTGTACCCCTTCTTTGTCTCTTTTGATAAAAATACGGCTTCTGAAAGCCCTTTCTTGTCTTCTTAAAAGGCAGATTTGGAGTTTAGATAGTCTGCCTTTAAAAAAAAAAAAAAAAAGCTTAGTATTTAAAGGGAATGTTCTTAAATGATAAAATTCCACAATATTAGAACCAAAGCAGCTCTGTGTTTTGAGATTGAATCCTATCACACTAGGAAGCAATTGGATTTTTTGTCATTGTTGTTTTTTTGTTAACCTTCTTCTTGATTGAAGGACGGACTGGCTTCCTGCGACACAGACTTGACTTATGAAAAGCACCTGCTCAGATTTGTTGAATGATCTGATTGAATACATTATCTTCCTGTTTTGAAAGGAACAGGACTAGCCATATAAATATGCATATAAATATATATACACCACCCCCCCCCCCGTGTATATACGAAGTATCTCCTTTATATCCTCCACAGGCGTCTACGACCTGCATAAGAGCACACCTGCTACAAGCTGTTTTTCTTCCCCTTTTAGCCCAAGAAGCAGCAGCGTGTCTCGGGGCAGGAGGACAGGTTTTTCGGGTGCCGTTCACCTCTCTCCCTCGAAAGGTGTCGCGGTGGCGTGAGAGGCGGCGAGTTCCCGTAAGTGGCTCTGAGCGCGGGGAGGGTGGTCCGCCGGGCTGGCGGCAGCTCCTCCGGGTACGCGACAGCCCGGCGAGTGGCGGTGGCAAACGGCACGGGCATTCCCGGCAGCACTGAGTCACACACCTGGCTGCTCTCCGGAGAGGTTTCGGTGAGGTTGGGGTTTCCTTCTGCTTAGTGATTTGAGCTGCTGCTGGGTGTTACGCCCTGCTGTTCCTGCCTCCCCCACGGAAAGGTAACTGCTGCAGTCCAGTGCCTCAGCGGTGGCCTTAGCTAGCGCAAAGTCAAACCAGTTCCTCAGCAGCAAATTTTAATTAAATAATAAAAGCAAGGACTAGCGGGAAAAGGGCTGAGAGTTATGGAAAGCAGAGGTTTAATAGTACTTTTGGCTTTCTATCTCCGCACCTGTCAGGAATGGTAACTTTTAATACTTCCCTTTTAATCCTTTCCTGTGTTTCTAATTGTGTTGTTTGTTGTTTGTTTTTTGTTTGTTTTTTTTAAAACAAAAAGCAACTCTTTTCTTCATCCACCTTCTGGTCCAGTTGTAAATTGGTGGAAATGAGGCCTTTGGTTTTTCTCTGAAAGGGCCTGACTGGTGGATTTCAGAAGGTTACAGCTATTTTGGGTCGTGGCAAAATGATAAATGTTGTGAGCAAGTTGTCTAAACTTGAAATCTTGCTTCGAAGGTGTGTGTTGCCTGGTGTAGATAACCTCTCCCATTTGGTGCCACCCTGAAGTGTTTTTCCTTTCGTTAGGACCTGTGGAAGGTTTGGGAATCTTGAGGAAGGGTCTCGTCTGCGGGAGAGCATCCCCCAGCCCGAGGGAGTTGCAGTTCCTGCCTAGCCATGCCTGTTCCCTGCCTCAGCGCCTGACGTCTTGTCTTCCCTACAAAATGGGGTCATTAAGTAACGTGTGAACTCATCTGTCTGTTTTCCCACCCTTGAAATTTTACGGGTACAAATGCGACCTTAACGCTGCTTTTCAAGGCAGTGGTTTGAGCCCCTCTGAAACGTGGTCTGTGCTTTTCCAGGCCAGACCGCCTGCAGATGCAGGATCCCAAATGAGACAGATCCGGAACCTGATTATTCTGAGAGGCGTTACTTAATCGCGTCCTTAGCGTGTTTAAGTAAACACGGTGTCAGAAGGGAGGAAACGGTGAGGTACCGCTATCGGGAGGCAGCATCGGGAGGAAGTCGTGCAGCCTGCAGCAGGGAGCCGGAGCTCGCCCGTCGGCGTTACCGCTGGCACGGGCTGCCGCTGCTGCGCCGGCTCCGAGGAGTAGCGCGCCCTTCCCCGCGCTCACCAGAGCAGCAAGCGCTCAGCGCTAACTCGTTTTCCAGTCTGCGGCTCTGCGGATGAGATGTGGGTCGGTGAGCGTAGGCTCCCGCTGCCCATGTCCTGCTGTAGAGACCTACCCGCTGCAGGGGTTTTGGGTAATTGTTCGTATTGCAGGGACTAGATGCAGCTTTCAGACGTGTTTGTTATTTTCAGTCCAAAGCAAAATAAAGTATTTGATGGTTAAGCATTTCAACTTAACTTTTCTCGGGTGCTGCAGGGCCCCGTGTCTCAAGAGCCCAGTGTACGGGAATGGCTTTGGTGATGCCAGCTTGCCCAGCAAAAGGCTGCATCAGAGGGTTCAAATAATTACCTGCACTCAGAAATTTATTTATTTTTTTTTTTTTTTTTTTTTTTTTTTTTAGTTGCTGCGTCTGTCAGTTCCCGAGAACCAAACTCACTGTTTTGGGGCACTTAATAGTGGTGTGGTTGAAATTCCTAGATGGATAAACACCTTGATATTTCAAGTATACTTATTGTGGGCTTTTTTTCCCTTCAAAAGAGGTTATAGTCTGCATATATGTGAAACTGCAGAATCAACACTGCGATTTTTAAGGTGCATAATTACTTCTAGGCGTTTGACTTGTTGTGATGTTGGATTCTACATCTCTGAAAATGTAGTTTTGCTTTTTATAGGCATGGAATTGGGGGCTTATTTTTATATTTTTGCACTAATATCAGTGTTAGCAGATGATTTGTTTATGAACAGAATTAACTGTCTGCATTTCCTTAATTGTAGAGCTGTCTCTTTCTAGTTGTTTAAGTTTAACACCACCTCCACCAGCCCCACCTGAAAAACCCAGATTGTCCCTTGAAAATAAGCTGCTTGAAGCTGATCAATCATTCTGTGAAATCTCCTGAAGTTCAGGTAGAACAGATGAGGAATTAATCTGTAGTTAATTTATGCAGATCTCAGTGTGGTCCTGACCAGGATAATTTCATGTTACTTTCTCCTGAGTTGCACAAACGTCTGTCCTTTGTTTATCCTTTTTGTTAAGAGAATGTTAATACAGAGCTACGCGGGGATGTGCTGTTTGAAAGTAAGAATTCACAGCATTTCTTGAAATAACTGCTTTAACAGGAAAAGGTCAGCTTGCCCTGGGTTTCTCTTTTCTTTGAGCTGTCAAATAAGTAATTTATGCAATCTTTCGCTTCAAAAAAAAGAAAAAAAAGACAGGGGCTGTTCTTGGCTTAATACCTAAAACTCTGAAGGTGCAATTTGCTGTTGATCACGATGTTACTTAGTTTCCACTGCACTCATTCTCAATGAGCTGTGTGAAAGACTGTAAAACAACCAACCCAACCTGAAAGAAGTCTGCTTGGGTAAATAAGCCTTAGCCCTTGGTCATAGACAGCTGGGCGTGCAATTCACACGAGTTACCCCGTTAATTACAACACGTAAGTGCAGGCAGTGCGTCCGATAACGAATGCTCGTGGCCTTCTGGCATGTGGCTTTGTAACGTGGGCCCGCAGCGGCTCTGTCGGCCGTGGGAGCCCACCCTCGGGTCGGTGGGTCTCGTACGACCTGCCTCCCCGCCGTGCCTGTCTCGCGGGCTCGCTCGCTGGGGCACAGCGCTCCCGTTTCACCGAATGGAGCGATGGCCGGCGGGGAACGGAGGGCTCGGCAGCGGCGGCGAGCTGAGCCCTGCCGAGTCCTGTGTGCGCAGCAGTCGGAGGTAAGCGGCAGAGGCCCAAAGTTGCAAGTGATACTCCCTAGGACTCCAAAGCCACGGGTGCGTGAAATTTGGTTTGAATTTTGTTCTCGGCATGGTGACCGGGGTTTTACTTTGGGCTGTTTTCACATTTCCCATAAGGCTTAAACATCCGTTCCCTTGCGCAGCGGGAGCAGCAGCAGTGGAAGTGGTCAGCTCGCCGACTGCAGGCTTTGGTGGTTTTGCTTTTCGGTGGTACGTATAGCTGAGTGTAGCTCTGAGGACATTGAGTAACAGGCTGATGTTCTTGGCTTACTGTCTCAGGCCATGTCTGAAGTAAATCTTTGTACATGTGCACATGCATACGTGTACCTCAGCGCCTGTCTGGTGCTGGCAGTGCCTGTATAGTGTGCATATTCCTTGGAAGAAAAGCACCCTTGTTTTTCTCAAGTGGAAGATAATTGAAAGCCAAAAAATTGGCTTTCATCTTCTACGATTCGACGCTTCCCAAAAGAACCCTTTTCCTTAGTCCAGAACAAAAGCATGTGCGAACACTTTTATAACCATTTTTCCCTTCGGAAGTACCCCATGTAAGTAAGTCTTCCTCTAAATGTCTCTTGCCAGGATTTCCTTCTCGGTGTTTGCCCCAGCACAGTGAGCTCTGACCTCGGACATTAGTGCCCCACTGTCTCACCTCCCCAAGGCTTTCCTCCTTTACTTTTCTGAAGGGATTCAGTTGTAGGAGCATCACTTGCTTCTTGCTTGAGAAGATGAGCTGCTCGACCGCTCTGCGAGAGGTGCCGTTCCCCGTAGGAGAGAGGGCGAGGGGGTCCCCGCGTTGCCGTCCCCGGGATGCCGCAGGATGCGGTACAGCGCGGGCGCAGCTTCGGGGAGTGGGGGACCTGACGCGCTTGGACCGAGCAACGAGTTGGTGTCTCCTGCTTGAGACACAGAAGCTCTTGGGGTTTTTGTTGGCGTCGTTTCTCATTAGCAGAATGGGAAAGAAGTCAGTGTGAAGAAAAGGCTCTTTCAGGTGTTCTGCGTTGCCTTGAAAAATACACAGTATCCATACATCTGTTGTTAACTGACTGCATCTAACCACAACAGTGGTGACGGTTACCATGGCACTTTATTTGGGTAAGAGAAAAGCATTTTCCCCTCTTCCCTCCTCTCCCCACACCCCTAGTCATTTAGTATCTCTTGCTCGCCTGTTGAAGCGTATTTACAGGAAACTTCTCTGTGTGATGTGTGTGCACATACACACCAGCCTTGTTTAGCATACTGTTGGTTTTTTGTATTTTTTGAGGAGGACGTTTGGGATAGCTTTGAAGCAGTAACTTTCATGCTTGTGGCTCTCTAATTCCTGATCACTCTGAAAAAAGTATTCGCTTTCTGAGGGTGCTGTGCTTGAGACTAGCCCTTCTAATGTTTACTTGTAAGTGTAGTTTCCACTAATCTTGGGGAAAGAATTAAAATCACACCTACTTGATTTGCAGGCCAGTCTTATGTTTAGGTGTTCAGGGACGGTAGCCAGCTTGGGCAGGAGTGAGGAAGTTCAGCACATTCAGTTCAGTAGCACGCAAGAAAAAAATACTTCCAAAATGTGGGTAACTAGTGGAAACAGTGGTTGGATGAACACTCAATAGGTATAAGCATACTATATCCCATTGCTATTCTGTAAATAAGGATTTTCTAAAGACATGTACTGTTTCTTTAAAATGTCTGTGTTAGCTCAAAGACATTGAGCTTTTTGGGAGTTTTTTGACCTTAGATATCTGCTAGATATATCTTAGAGGTTAGGGTTTTTTCTGTTCTGTTTTTTTTTTTTTTTTTTTTTAATGCGTCAGTGGGGATGCAGGTAGTGGTCTGGAAACAGATGAAGGAGGTTAATTAGAAGAATTAATGTAAGGAAAGCGTAAATTCTGTGTGGTTGATTGGGTTGAGAGGCTCTTACGATACGCTTTACCAGTTTCTCTTGCTCATGAAGCAGATCACCCTTTTCTGTTTTTGTGAAGCAACATTATGATAAAGGAAACTTTTGATTTGACTATCAGCAGTGTGAAAACTGAGATTTCCCTCTTTGGCTTCCAGATTATATTTCATTAGAAAACACTATGAATAAAGCAAACGTGTGCATCTGTCAGTACTAAAGAACAAAACCCGGCTTTTTCTCTTCATCCCCCAGAACATTGGTTGCTGCAAGCTGTTTGCTTAGAAATAAGCCTGTTGGCTGTGTGGGTGAAATGGTTTTCTGTCTTTGTTCTTGCACTGAACAGGTAGCCCCAAATGACGAAGCTGTGGTAATGCTGCTTTGTGAATGGGCTGTGAGCTGTAAAAGGTCCGGTAAGCACAGGGCCATGGCTGTAGCCAAACTTCTGGAGAAGAGGCAAGCAGAAATTGAAGCAGAAGTAAGTTGGTTTTTTTTTTTTTTCCTATTTCCAGAATAGTGTGAACAGTATGCTTAAAAAGTAAGGTATTTCTAAGGAAATATCACTTTTATCTCTACTCATTACAAAACAAATAAGTTTGATGGCATTTGGAGCACTGGGGATTTTTGTCATCAATTTACAGTTTATAAATTCTAGATAAACTTAAAACAAAAAAGCCTTCTATTTAAAATAAGACGAAATGGCAACCTAACTCAGAACTGTTTATGTTAGCTGATTTATGTCTGTCTGTTTGAGGTGTTTTACTTCTGTGAACTACTTGTCCAAATAAAGGGGTGCCACAGTGACTGGAGTCCCTTAAAAAGAAGGATGTGGGTCTGACCGGTGGGGCAGGGCTGTTCAGCTGGTGGGGGACTCTGGGAAGGTTCCCAAACTAAGATCCGTTTTGAGGCAAAATTCGAGTGTAACTTTAAATCTTGCATGCTGTAGAACTCCTTCGTTTTCAGGGGAAATGAATCGTTTCACAGGAGAAGCAGGATGCTGTAGTGACATCTTTGATGTAAACTGTTGTCTCTCTGTTGTGGCATACGATCCTACTCCAGCCTGCAGAAGCTGACACTTCTCCTTGAAACTTCAGTAATACTAGATCTGCTCTGTAGTGAGGATTAGAGAGAGGCAGTGCGTTCGCTCACTGCAGCCTTGCTGCCGTGTTCTGGACCAGTGGTACTCCCCGTAGTCCGGAGCACCGCCGCCTCAGCCTCACCTGCACCCCTGCAGTGCTGGCAGGCAGTTTTTACCAGATGGGTGTTCTGATTAGGGTTTGGTTTTGGGTTTTTTGTTGTTGGTTTTTTTTTTTTTTTTTTTTTTCCTAGAAAAGAGGTCCCCAGGAAGCTGATGTGTGATGTCTGTTCAGCCTGGGTGTGGGGACAGACAGATGAGAGCACTTGCAGAAGCGCATTTGTCCAGACAGATGTACAGACAGCGTGAGGTGCAAAAAGGCTTTCACTTTCCAAAGCCTCTCTGCTTTGTACCCTCCTCACCACAAACCATTAAGTAGGGGGAAGGGAGCTTACTGTATTTTTTCGGCCTCGCTCACACCCAAATCCACTCAAAGCAGAGATGTTTGCCCTGTTTAATATTATATTTAGTGTAATTTACACAAACAAGAGGAGTTACCTTTTGTATTCACATCGGTCCTGGAAGTTCTGTATCTTGAATTTTTGCTTTTATATGAAAGTGTGTCGTTGCAGATGATGGTACATGTCTCAGGCATTCCTTTTCAATAAGTAATCCAAAGTGATTAAATAAAACACCTTAGAAATAACCAAACTAGGTAATGGGAAAAACCTGTCGTTCTAGAGCAAGTCTGGATTTTATGAAGAGGTAGGAAACAATCACATGTATAGTTGCCTCAGATACAAATTGTGGGAATATTATATGCATTTGTGTGTAGATACATGCTTTTTTTTATTTATTCAACTGTGCAGAGATGTGGTGAATCTGAAGTCATAGATGAAAAGGAATCTCTGTCTTCAGCCTCCTTGACAGGTTCCAGTCTTCCTGTTTTTCAGAATGTCCTGCTAAGGTTTTTAGATACACAAGCTCCCTCATTATGTGAGTATTAACTAATTTATATTCCAAAGTAGGTCAGAAGCAACTGGCCCGCTGTCTGGTAGCTGAAGTTACTGTTTTACTGTAGTGGGTGTTTCACAGTTTCCATGATTACCTGCTCTATTTTCATATGCACTTTTTTTTTTTAAGTCTCCTGCTTTGTTATAGGATCTTTCTGTGATTTTTGTTTCTTTCTTTTCACAAAAGGAAAATTGGCAGAAACTATGTTTATTTCTGTTTAAGCTGTAAGAGATTTGGGGAAATTACTTGCACTCTATGCATATTTAACATCAAACACTTGGTCTTTTTGACACATCCACATTTGAAGTGACTGACTTGGAAATTACACGCAAGTGTTAAAGTCAAAAACTGTTAGCTGACAAATAGGTGGATTGAAAAAAGGATCTTTGTTCATGGTAGGTTGCTCTGTGAAATGTCTTGGTCTAATAAAACTGCCTGATACTGTAGCCTGTGTTTCTGGTATCTTGAGTACTGCTAGTTAGGTGGTTGGGTTTTGTTTTTTTTTTTTCTTTTCTTTTTTTCCCCTGGTGCCCTTAAAGTAAAGGGGGTTTTAAGTGGTTTGAAACATGATACTGAAAACTCTCAACATCTGAAAAAGGAGAAACCTCTAAAAAATTTGTTACAGACCTTGAGGTATTGGCAGTGCTCTATTTTTGTGCCAGTGGTGACCCTGGTTTTAATAAACCATCCAAACTATTTGTGTTATTCAGACTTGTGTTTCTGGTGTGTTTGTTTCAAATGCGGTATCGTCCTTCTTCACCCGGGTAGCTCTGCGAGGCAGTGTAGGGAGAGCAGCTGGGGAATGTTTTCCTTGCTTGAAATATTCTTTGGTATTTTCGAGCATTGGACAAGTTTTGCCGTATTCTATGGCAGTTGAGCTTCTGTGTCTCCAAAAACGAAAAGCACGTAACTGCTATATTTTGAAGAAGGGCAGATCGCCTGGTCTACAGGTGCGTGTTTTACGATGCTTCTCCACATACCGTCCAGCCTTGCTTTTGAGGGGTGAGTCACGGTGGGCAGCTCTGGGTCAGCGGGACCTGGGGGCTGCAGAGAAGGGTTCTGACCCTGAGCTGGTGTGCTCTTGGGCTTACTGTTACAGCTTCTGTGCTGCAGTGTAATCAGAATTTCTAAATAGGAATAGCGTTGTATATTGAACTAATTTGAACTTGTAAAGCATAATTTGCTTTTAAATAAATGTTGATTATTCAGATTTGGTGGTTCTGTGGCTGCAGGTTTTGTTGCCCAATAGAGTTGGCATGGTCTAAAGCTATTTTCTGTTAACTGCAATGTTGCAGACATTTCTGTGGTACAGAACAAGTCAAATTAAATATAGCTGTGAGAAATGAGAACTTAATAACAAAATTTTATATGTTGTATTACTCTAGGCTTTGCTTTGACACTGGCAAAATAACATGCATTTATTTTAAACTTTTTCCTGATGTGTATGAGCATGTTTAATAGATAAAATACACCGTCCTATCAAGCTTTAATAAAATGAATTGCTTTTACATCTTGGAGGCCTGGCATGCAGAGATCTTGAGTTCTTTGAAAATATTTAAAAGGTTTTCTGTTATGAACACAAAAGTACTATAGGTAAGACAGTAATATTTACTACAGTAATATAATCTGGGAAGAAAGGACAACTGCTGGGCGGTCTGTTATAATCCAAAGCTTCAGCTTTAATTTTTCTTCGCGAAGGAATGTCCTTGCCTTCTTCCCCTCTCTTCTTAATTTTTAGAGGTATTTGAACATTGTACTTGACTGCTGACACACACGTAACCATCTGGGGCAGATGTGTATGGGGTGGAATGCTCTGGAATCCACTCCTGTCTGAAGTCTGTCCCGTGTCTGGAGCCGATAGCAAAGTTGAAAGCATGCAAATTAGATTAGATGGGATATGGTTTGTTCTGTGGAGACAAAGAGAAACCTATGCAGAATGCCTGAGACATTTTTAGTAGGCCTTTAAAATTAATTTGCTGGGGTTTGCAATTTGGGTAGTTGAAAGCCAAATATTTATAAGTTGAAACTACAGTCTAACTTTTTTTTTTTTTTTTTTTTTTTTGGTAGCTGACCCAAATAGTGACCATGAGAAGACAGAGTTTGTGAATTTGGTGCTGCTTTTTTCTGAGTTCACTCGGCACGATGTTTTCTCCCATGATGCATACATGTGCACTTTAATATCACGCGGAGACTTGTCAATCACTTCAACTACTAGACCACGTTCACCTAATGGGGAAACTGTGGATGAACACTATTCTAAGGATCATGATGTGAAACTGGAGGTAACACTTCATGCTGCTTCTCTGACGTTTGGTACTCTTGTTTTGTTAAACGTAGATTTTCACCAAAGCATTAGTATTTCAGATACGAGATACAAAATTTTTTAATCTGTGTCTCCTTGTCTCTTTCTCTTTCTTTGAGAAGACCAAAACCAATCCATTAGCTTCATTCTTGTGTATATAGCTGTTAATATTGCCGTTTTAATGTGAATATGCTGAACTGACGGTTGTCTGGTGATCTAAGTAACTTGGGACAAACAGAAAGGCACAATGTAGACTTCTAAATGTACCAGTGGAAAACTTATTTGCAGATGTGCTTCAATGAAGAGAAGGGAGAGCTTTAAGCAGGAGGAGTCGGTGGGGAGCCCGGAGTAAGCCCCACGCCCTCTCTGTAGCGTGGGACATGCTGGCACAGCACAGGCGTGAGCGATGCGCAGACTGGCAATCTGCTCGCAGGCGATCAGGAGCAAACTGTGTGCGACACAGCTGCCGACTGAAGGCTGTGAAGCCAAACCTCGTAACTCATATCTGCACAGTCCAGGTGCAATCCCGAGTCTTCCACCAGATGAGCAGTTTGTAAGCTTTTCTAAAACTAGCGCAAGAGGAAGGCAATTGTAAACTCCAGACCATGGACCACGTTTGTACTCGTGTGATGAGATGTAGCCTGTTGTTCTGCTGCATGGTCCGTGTGGAGCCTGTGGGCAGCTAAAGCATCCTCTTGTGTTTCTTTTTAACTTATTTTGTATATCTCTTACGTCGGTCTCATGGCCAAATTTGCCCTGAAATATAGGGGATTTCTACAAGTTGCCTTTCGTGGTACAACAAAGTAGGAAATAAATCTTGGGAAGGTACAGGTGTTGGCTTCCTGTTCTGTAGGTGTCCCTGGAGCAGAATTGCTTATGGGGATATGCTATAAAGTTTTGTTTCCCCCCGTTGGCTCCTGCCTTTCTCTATCCTTTTGTGGAGTTAGGCTTGGGAAATACTGCTGTGAATTAAGTCTTATCGTAAAGATTTAAAAGTCAGTATCTGAAAACTTCTTGCCATCAATACTTTTTTCTTAAAGAGGTGGAGTGCTTGGGTTTACCTGTGATCAGTTAAATGGGTCTTCAGTAAAGTGTGACTGATACTTGTTTTTCTCTCTGGTAATTATTAGGATCATAGTATTATGGAACATATGGGCATTGACTCGGGAACCGCTAGTATTTTTGATGATGTAGACAAGAGTGACTTTAAGGCAGATTTTGGTTCGGAATTTCCAGTAGGTTTAACTTTCAATTTTCTGCATGCTTTTGATGCCCGTGTCTGCTGCTTGCTGTTGCCACTGAATGTCTCCCCGTGCCCCTAGCACCACCTTGCTTCCTCCGTCAACAGCCGATGTCCTTTGGCATCCAGTCCCTGCCGTCTTCTGTGTCAGTGCATTGTCTCCCTTCTCTGCATCTCTGCTGTAGGACAACTTGCTGCTCTTCTGCGCTTCCCCTAGTTGTCCACGTGCACACACGCGCGCACGCTTCTCTCTCCCTCCTTCCCTCCCTCCCCCTTACCCTCAGCACATTCAGAGTGCTGCACATTGGAGTTAAGCACGAATAAATATGCAGCGCTACCCACTGCTTTGACATCGAGGAGCCCCATTGATACCATTTGTTTTTCAAGTGACTGTTCTACGTTTTGGCTCTGTCTTCCAAATCCGTTTCCCCCACTCTTTTTCCTTACTGTTAGCCTGATTCTGCATTGCTCTTGAATCTCATATTTTCTTCCTTTGGGGTGATCCTCTTTCTGCATGGGCTCCCGTGCCTGGAGCTATCAGCGCAGATCCACTTGCAGGATATTGGGACCCATGTTTCTGCCTGACATCTGTCATATTGGTGGTTTCAAGCATATCCATGCCTGCCTACAACGTCTCTTGTCACCTCCCACTTCACCCTTTTCATTGTTTTCCCTCAATCACTGGAATATCTCATTGTGGTTTCTGTGTCACAGCAGCATAAGAAGTGTGGAGATTGCTCTGAATCATAGTGCTTTTTTCCCTGACTGAATGTCGCTAGTTTAAAACTTGTCTAATAATAATGGAGATATGCATAGAGATATAATGTATACACGTATCTTAAATTTCAGACTTGACTATGATTGCCCTCGCTTTGTCTATCTTTGAAGAACCTCAGATGTTTAAAAAGTAACTGTAAACAAGAACAAAGTTGTATCTCTGAATGCAATTGCTGAATTTCGAAAGCTAGAGGTTACACTTACCTTAAACGTTTGTTTTACATGACTTAGATTTTTTCTCCGATGCCTGGGGAGTCTTGCGAGAATGTGAGCTCTTCTTTAGACAGAAGAATTTCAGTTACCAGCGAGAAGTCCGTCAAGAGGGAAAGACTGAGAGAACTGATTTTTCCCTCCAATTACGACCTCCTTCGCCATTTGCAATACGCAACGCATTTCCCCATCCCTCTGGTGAGTGACCTCTGCGCTTGTGTGTGTAACGGTACTGCCTGACATTACAGCGCAGCACTGAAAGGAGGAAAAGTTCGCTGTCTGAAGAGAGCTGAGCTGAGAGACCTCTGCCCGAGGGTTCCTGCCCGGTTCACACGACGCTGCTGCCGCCGCTGGCGTGCACACGCTGCGCGGTGGCTTCAGCGCGGTGCGCGGGCATCTCCGTTTTATCGACGGGGGGTTAGCTGGAAGAACGTGTGAGAGGTGTAATAACGTGGGATGGATGGCTTGCTCGGGTTAAGGAGGCGGGCACCACAATAAAAGCACCACGTTCCAGGGTCTAAGAAAAGTTTGCTAAATAGAAAATTCGATATTGGAGTTGGACAGACGGGTGAATACCAAAATAGCTGAAAGAAATAGTTCTGAAATGTAAGGGACAGAATGGTGTTATTTCCTCCCACCCACTCCTCACTGTTTCTAGCATGGTTTTTTGGCTGCTGCTGCTGTTGTGTTTGTCTGTAGGCTCATGGGAACTGAGGAAAGCCCCATGAATTAGGTCCCAGATCCTAAATCCTCTTTCAGATGACTTCTCATGTTTTCCACTGTGCTGGAAAAAGGGCCCAAATACTGAACAAGCCTCACACTGGAACGTATCTACTTGAGAATTATTATTATTTTTTTTTAAACAAGGACAACTTTAACATTAAATCCTGCCAACACAGGAAGTGTCATGTGAGAGTATGATGTGATAACCACAGGTTTGTTTGCTTTAAATTTCTTCCTCCACAAAGTTTGGGTTCTGACTTACTGCAGGTGAATTGTTATGAGAATACTGAAGGAGCTATTTCCGTTCAGGACAGTTGTGAATGCTTGCTGAAAGCTTGATTCACATTGTGCCCATTTTAAGGATTAGAAAAAAGATGGCTTAATTTGGTCTTGTTTCTGAAATATTTTTGATTTACAGATGGAGCTAATCCAGATAGCTGGATTTTGCCCCTGCAAATTGATTTTTAAGATTTTCATTGTTCTACATATGCATTATTTTTTGGAACTAATTGTAAATTAGAATATTAGTAAACTTAGTGGCTGTTTTATAAATTTTTATAAAAAAAACAAGCAAAGAGAACACACTAGATATTTACACTGTATCTTGGTTTTAAAATTTCCTTGGATTTTCTGTAATAACACGTTGTTAGCTTTTTTTCATATTCATTGAAGCAGCAGCAAGGAAAGGCAATAGAGCTTGGCAAGAATGAGAGATTTATTTACAAAACTGCAGGTGTGATGTAAGCAGATACAATAATTTTTAATCAGTGCAGCTTAAAATCACTTTCTGGAGTAAATAATGCCCTCTAAAATGCTTTTGGGTTAATTGTATACGTGAAAGCTTTGCAGCTGAAGAACTGCTATTAAATAATCTCTTCACTTGATTGCACCAAGTAATTTATTATAGTAAGTATACAATATTTAACTTAGAAAAGGTGAGTTCAGGTGTTTACCATAAATAATTGCAAGGTATGTTTGAGTCTGAACACGTTGTATTCTTAAGTGCCGCTGATCCCAGGTAGGTCATCACCGGTACATTGAACTATTTCTGAAAGGCGTTATCAAACATTCTGCTAATTCAGACCTACTATGTGAACATATAACAAAGTGATTGGTACGGTTCAAGTTTCTTCCTTCTGCTTGGGCTTATGATTCAGCAGGAATGTTGTTGCCCATGGTAGCCATGCTTGCAATTGCACAACGGCTGTTTGTACTGCACATTTGCACACTCTTCTGATGTATTTTGGAATCAGTACTTTTGCATCTGCTGTTCACTGCTGTGTTGTACGTCTTTGTCTGCGAAAACCTTTGCCTCTTTCGGTGCTGCAAAAGTCTCAGTAAATTTCAGTCTGAAAGATTTGGAAAGATGGTAATACAGAATAGGGTCAAAACAGAGGTTTGATACTGCAAACAGCAAGGTAGATTCTTTAGCTTTAAAGAGAGCTTGTTTCAGAGAGCAGCTGGTTATGGTATCGCTTTGGCTCAAAGTGTAGGGGATGCGAACAATGTGGTATGGAACAAAACACAGCAGGTAGCCTGCAGTTACGAGCAGTATGTTGATGAGGGCTTTCTTCACGTTTGGGTAACTCTCGCTGTATTTGTTTCGGTAGAGTTGTCTAACAACAAGGAAATTGGAAATCAGTATCACAGCTGAAAAATTCAGGAATATTGCTGAGCATATGAAATTAGTAAACACGTGCCAGTCTCTTCCAAATTTTGTTTTGAAATCAATGCACCCTGCACCAGGTCTTTCTTCAATGGTTTTTATTGGAATAGCCATGTTAGGCACTGTTATAAGGAGAACCATTGTCCATACGACTGCAGACAACATCTTGGCAAATCCAGGCTCTTGAATGCGGTAGGTCTTATAACTGTGCATTAGCTGAAGGCAACGATCCATGCTTACAAATCCCAAAAATATAATTGATAAATACATGTTCAAGTAGATGAAACAGGCTGTGACTTGACAGTGGAATATTCTCAGTTTCCAGGATGCAACTCCTAGGTCAACAATAATCTTTACTGGCAACGCCAGAGTCAACAAAAAATCCGCTGTTAAGAGGTTAATTAAGTAGATGCTCATACACTTCTGTTTCTGATCTTTTTGTGTGAATGCCCATAGTGCGAAACAACTTCCAATGAATCCCACAAGAAAAATCAAGTAGTAAAAATAAGTAAAAGGTTCCATTTCTTTTCTGACATGGCATTGTGAAACATTGCTTGACATTGTACACTTCTTGTGCAAGTTGGTTTTGCTGCTAGGAGATATCAAGAACCTACAAAAAGAACCAAGACGACATCAATGACATCAACTTTCCATGATTGATTTCATGGAAAAAATGCAATTGGGAAGAAATATTTTTCTCTCTCTTCATGCTGCTTCACAGATATTCAGGAGGGCTTTATTCTCATGTCAGAAAAGTTTGGAAATGTATTAGGATTTGTTTTTGAAAGCATATAGACTTCTGAGAAACTCTTGCGCTAGAGCAGTCTCTCTGCGTGTGTTTGGTTCAAACTTACCCCCGCCTTGCCCCCAGTGGAAACGCCAAAGAAAAAGGTTTGTATTTGTTTAAGCATCTGGTTAATAATGGTCATACTAAAACTTCATAACTTTTGAACAATTGAAACTATTTGTAGCAGTCTTGTTCTATAAAATGTATTAGGGGTTTTGAAGTTAATGCACTGTCAAACCAATATGCGGATATGTCAGATAGATGAGCAAATAGTTCTAATTGGTCCTAAGTTCTTGCAAACTGCTGTCTCTTCCTACTTGAACAGAGGATAAATTATTTGCATATTTTTATGAAGCCTTTAGAAAAAAACATCTTTTGAAAGAAGCAGCTATTAAATAATTTTGCTCACTTCCTTTTTATGCTTCTCTAGAAATTATAGGGAAGAAAAGCAGAAACTTTTGGTCTTACTTTAACTAAATACACTACTCCATGACCGAGGGGTTTTTTTGGTTTGTTTGTTTGCTACTCTGTCAGACTGCTGCGTAGAATGTCTGTGGGAAAGGAGGCACGTTCATTAGAATTTCTTGGAATGAAAAACAGTACATGTATGTCTTGAATAGCATCAGACTGCAACAGTTTTTTATTTCATTATATTGTTCCTAATTTTAATATACAATGTAAGAGAACCACTGCCTTTGCACATTTATTTTCTGCTGTAAAACAGGTATCAAGATGTGCATAGTTTGTAAACCGAAACGATTGCAGTTACTCCAGTGATTTAAAATGGGGGAAAAAAGCAGTTTGTTTCTCGCAGCTGGCTTTCTGGAGGTGGTCTCTGTTGTCCTGAAAGCGTATAACTGAGCTGAGTTAAGTTTGGGTATGCGCAGTGCAGGTGAGGAGCACGCCGCGCTGTCGGTCCCGAGGCGGTGGGATTTTCCTGCCTTGTGGCACGGTGCAGCCCCACTCGTCCTCCCCGGGGCGAAGAGGCAGCCCGGCAAACTGAGCCCTGAAATGCTGCTGGAACCGGAGCCTCCGAGGATACAGCGTGACTGCAGCCGAGTAATTGCCTACCGGCAATGCAGCGGCTGTTTTGCTAAATACTCGAGCCTGACTTCCTACGGTTTGGCACGGTTAATGTTTCAGGCTGTGTATTTATGTAGCTCTAGGTAGGCTGGAACAAAGACTAGAAGCACGTACCTGTCTCAGTGGTCTCCGGGGTCTTCTGAGCATTAGTCTGCGAAGATCTGATGTCTGGGTCCCTGCTCTCGCAGTCCAATAGCGTGTTAATCTTTTCCTCTGGCAGCGTCTGCTGTTTTTTCAAAACGTGTCTGTGGTTTTTAAATGTGCTGATTGACGCAGTTAAAACCAGTGTTCAAATAACCGAGCCACGTGGAAGTTACCTAAAGGAGAGGTGACAGAAAAACGTAAGTGTTCACGGAACAGCCCAGAGAGACCTCTTGTTCCTGTTTTTCGCGCAGGAGCTGGCGGCCGGGCGGGCGGCACGCCGAGGGCTCCGCTCTGCCGGCGCGGTGCTGCGGTGAGCCCCCGCTCGGGCTCGCGGTGCTGTGCGGGACGAAATAGGGAGCCTCGGGGAGAAGAATGGCTGCGAAAGAGACGGGTTAGACGTGTCGACGTGGCCAGTGGCGTGGATTATTACGGTTACTGCAATTCAAAATACGTTTTTGCGGAGGAAGGGCGGTCAGAGTTGCGTGACCTTGTCTGCATCAGAGAGCCGACAGGGATGTTGTGACCAGTGCTGTAAACTGGCCGATACCTAGCGGCGCTGAAGGCAGGGCGATTTTTCACTCTCTCCTCCTAACTTCTAGCTGGAAGATTTAAGTTTAGATGTTTATCGTGTGTTCACATGCGTAAGGGTGACGAGACTTGTATGGTTTGGTGAGCCCCAGCATTTGGACTTTTTCATGTAGTTCCTAAAACTTCCATCAGGTTAGTTCCAGATTCTTGACTTGGGGATGTAGATGTGTGACATCAATGGCTGATTCTTCGCTTTCCTTTTTAAAAATCTGAAACTCTCTTTCCCCCCTCCATGCCTTACATTTTAAATCTATCTGGAATCAGGGTTTTGCAATATAGTTGGCCTCCATTCATTATAACATTCCTGCATGAAATTCCAGTTTTTTTCTAGTCGCAACCTAATTTGCAGATTTAAAGGCACGTAGGGACTCTGCAGATAGCAATTAAAATTTTAAACCATAGGATGTTTGCCAAGCACTATTAAAAATAAAAGTGGCAAGTTAGGTATATAGGGGAAATGTTTGTAATTAAGCTTTTTTTTTCCCTTTTTTTTTTTTTTTAAACAGGAGAGAATGTCTAATACCATGCTAGGGGGCTGAGGTACTGATAACAGTACTGAAACCCAAAAATCTTAGCACTTTGTTGTAGTTGAGAATCCACAGGAATTTAGAAATCACGTACCAGAGCTTTGTGAAGAAACAAAATAAGAATGGTTTTAAGTTTAGTCATAAGCTTAACGTTCAGACCATATTTGTCGAAATGTTTGCAAAGCTTCATAATCTGGACTGATCCTATGTTTGGTTTTGAGCAAACATGGACTAGTTTTATCTTGTTATGCGCATCATGCAAAACTGATCTTTCCATACTTGTATTATTTATTTATTTATTTTTAAAAACTTGAAATGTAGCATTCAGTCATTTTTTTTTCCTCTGTGTGTTCATGTCTCCCCTTTTCTGTAGAGTTAGTTTACAGCTCAGAAAACTTTTCCAGGTCTAAAAAGACAAGGTGATGGTTAGGTAAACCTTTACTGAAAAATGATCTACACTTCCTACAGAAGTGCTTTGGGAGGAGAAGAAACATGAGAACATGAGTCTACTGAGTTGTAATTCTGGTTTTTATTGTGGTTCAGTGTCATCCTCGTCTCCTGTCTGTAAGTCCAATTTAAAAGGCCATTTTAGTTCATAAATTACAGATGCAGATGGTAGATTTTGTTGTCATTAAAGTTGCTGAGCACTTCTCATCATGATGCCCTATTTTTGGTGGTTTAAACTTTGTTAATTTTTGACTTTTGATTTGAAATGTTCCATGATGCATGCCTGCTTAGGCTGACCCCTGGGATTGGGGGGTGGTGCAAGGAAGGGGTGCTGGTGTGGGTGGGAATTCAGCCAAGATGATTAGATCATTTCTGAGAACAAAGCTAGGAAAAATAACATCTAAACCTTAAAAAAACCCCCACCCTAAATCTGATGACCTTTAAAAGGGGATCAGGAGCCTTGTGTTTTGAATTGTCACACCAAAGATTTATGCGGGTGGTCCTCGTGTCAGCATCCCTTCTGATACCTCTCTGCATTTTGCCTATTCATTTGGAGAAAGGTTTCATGTCCAGAAAGTTTCCGGAGGCTTTCTGGAGCTCTGCTGCTAGTAGGCTTTAACCTTTTCTTTTTTTTCTTCTTTTTTTTTTCTTCTTTTTTTTTCTTTTTTTTTTTTTTCTTTTTTTTTTTCGTTCTGAGCACCCTCCACGTCAGGTGTGGCCGAGCCGAGCGCCAGCCGCTGGCTCCGAGGAGGGAGCGGTGCCACTGGGAAGGGGCAGCCCAGGGCTCAGGTCTCGCAGCGGAGAGGGCTCGGACTCGCTCCTGAAGGCTGCGGCTGGGCTACCCACGGGGGATGCGGGGGAGCTGGGAGAAGAGGAAGGGCGTGAGAGTAGCCGGTATGGATGGGGAGTGCGTTTGGATGCACCTCGGGGTCCTCGTGGGTTCTCTTTGAAGCTGAGAAACGTGGACGTGGTGGCACCCTGCGTGGGGAGCGTCGGGGCTGCGTGGGGTGGCACTGCCCCGGGTGTGGGGGGGCGGACGCCTGCCCGGCCGGGCTCCGCGCGCTGGGGACGGACGCGTTGTGGAACCATCGCACGACGTCCCTGCGCGTGCGCTCAGGGTGCGCTGGTGCTTGTGTTGGTTGGTGATTCCCCCCGGGAGATGCCACCTTGTGTTTTCTCCTCCCCCTTCAGCAGGTCGCCTCAGGGGTTATTTACTTAAGGCTCCTCAGGTAAGGGTCCCGTGGGATTTCCTCAGCATTAAAGTTAATTAAAGATGCACTACAAAGGGTGCAGTTAGGTTTAAAAGGACAACTTTCTTTAATTTCATACTGGAGGAGCACGGGCAGGATTGCATGTGAGTGTGCATTTACAGTATGTTTGTCCTTATTTCTGCGGCTGCCAGGTGGGTGCAGCTTACGGTGAGGGGATGTCTCCGAGCCCCTCATTTTCCTTGTCTGTTCCTCGTCTTCAGTCCTGGAGAACATTAAATGTTAGCAAGCACTGGCCAGGCACGGATATTCAGGGCTCTGTGTGATCTCCTTTCTTTAAGTGAGGAAAATATGTAACAACCTGTTAATCCATCTGTTGGGAAGCCGATGTTTGAATCTATATCATTCATATCTCTGCATCTTTTAAATCAGGAAGGTTGTCAAGCATAGAGTTACATGATTCCTTTATGTAAGTTTTTTGAGCCTACTTTCTGTGCAGTGACAAAAGTAAGGCTTATTTGCACGTTGTGCCCACGTGGACTCTCTCTGTCAGGTTTCCCAGCGTTGGGTGCAGTGGGAGAAAACTGGGAGAAATGTTACCCACGCTTAGGTGGGGGACGGGAACTGTAAGCTTCCTGTGGTGTGGGATGGTCCCGGGGGAGCCGGAGACCTTCCCTCTCCTGGGAGAAGCATCCTCGCCACCCTGTCCTTCCGCCGCCGCTCGGCGCGAAGCAGCCCGAGAGCAGGATCCGTCCAGCTGCGGGAGGGGGTCGAGCCCCACAGCCCCCGGCGGCAGCGGTGCAGGCGCGGGCAGAGCCCCGGCGGCGGTTCCCGCTCCCGGTGCGGGCAGCGGCGCTGCCTGCGGCAGGCAGGTCTCCAGAGGCGTGTGCAGGAGTCGGCTGCGGCGGCTGTGTCGGACAACGTTTTGGGGTGGATTGCTTGCAGGAGGGATGTGGCTCTCCCACGCTTCGCTCTGTATAAATGTGCCGTTAAAGGCACCTAAAGTTTGAGATTTAATTTCCAGTTTGAGTTTTGACGTCTTCAGTGTGTGTTTATGTGCCGGTACAAGGCAGACAGATGTCCATGGGTAGAAATTCTGCAGTCAATGCATGATAGAGAACTGATGGGAAACCCTGGTTTTATCATGGTTTTGTACCATTTACGTGATGGTAGACAGGGAAAAAAAACCAAAAAGCACTGGCAAACAGTTGATTTTCTTTCAGCTTATCTTCAGCTGTGAGAGAAGCATTCAAAATCAGCGTCAGAGGCACAGTAATGAGCGGGTGGTACAAATTAGTCCTGAGAGTTTTCCTCTCTTCCTGTGCTTGGCTGTCACAGACGCTGTTTTGATATTAAGGTATGTCTTTGAGGGGCAATCTTTGAGTGGTGTCTTTGTCATCCTTTAATCGTGTAGCCAAGAACTTTTTTTCATGTACAAATATGTAAAAACTAGCAAGTTTAGTATTTTCTCTTACAGCTTTTCTTGACTTTCATTGACAGAGTAAAATTTTTTATCCCATTATAATGTTTGCATTTTAAATGAAAAGTAGGAGTGATCTTGGCACAGGGTAGTTACGAATTCTCAGCAGAAATAGGTATTTCTGATGAAGAAAAAGCCTGATTCCTGTATTTACTTCTGAGCATGAGCAGGTAAGATGTGTTCAGTGTAGCCTGTGTCACCGAGCCTGTCGGAGAGGGGGGGGATCTGCTCTGCTTGGCACACAGTGCTGGGTGAGCCCCAGGTACCACGGGTAGATAACCACATCCTGGGGATCAGCATCATCGGTAGCCAGCAGAGCACGCCCGCCTGCTGTCAAATAGCGAGTAGCTCCTTAGCCTGCCCTGTCGCCTTCTGTCAATTATCAATATTTAGTTTTAATTGTTTGAACAGTGTTTTACAGATACGCGGTGCCCTGAAGGGATGACTATTAGACGTGCTAATGAAGGTGCTCTCATAAAAGTAATAAAAGACTTATTTATTGGGGTGAGATGGGAGAATGTGTGAGGGTGTTGGCAGAGGGAAACTAGACCTTCCCTCCTGTCCCTTCTGTGTTAAAGTTAGCAAATACAAGGGGAGCTCCCTCATTACATCTTCTGGTTGTGACTGTGTGGCCTTGTTAGGTAAGTGACATCTGCCCCCTCTTTGGTGATTTTTTTTTGGTTGTTTTTTTGTGTTTTTTTTACAATACAGATAATTTTTGGAGATGACATTCTGCAAAATTAAACTCCGTTTAATATTGCTGATTTCTGCACAATGGGGACTTTTTTATATATTGAGGCAGTTGTGGAGTGAGCTTTCTGTCCTGAAATAGTGTTTGTAGAAAGGATTTCCATTTGCCAGGTTTAGCTCTTTCCCTGAAAAATTATGATGCTCTATCAGTGGCAGAGAAAATGGTCCATTTTGAAGCCTTACACCATGATATTGGCATAAATAACCCATTGCACAGTAACTGCAGCATTGCCATTTGTCCAGTGTAATGTTAAGTTGGCTTCTGGGTAGGTAGGTGTGCGGTATCACTAAAGGCTAGGGCAGGTTTATGAGGTGATGCATAGTTTAAAATGTGAGCCGTTACAGGCTTTTTAAAGCAGATTTATGCCACCATCCTTGAGTGCTATCTCAAGGTTTTGAATAGCAGAACAATGTCTCCTTGCAAAGGGATGACTGGGAACTCCACCAGGCATGGGGGAGAGAGGCCGAAATGTGTAAGCATGACAACTTTTCTGTGCAAATGTGTGTGTTTGATGTCTCTTGGCAGCCTGTGGTGCAGGCTTGTTCTTCCCAGGGGCACCACGCCTTTGCAAGAGATTGCAGGTCCAGCTGAATAATTTAGCTCTCCAAAGAATAAACAGACCAAACCCAGCTTCTTGCTCCTGCAGTGCAATGGAGGGAGTCACGAGTAAGTCAGGAGGAGCTGCAGCTGGGGACGGGGTCGCTGTTGAAAGGGAACCTTGTTTAGCTCTGGGTTACCCATAACTTTCACTGCAAGAATTTTGGGGAAGCTCCTCCAGGTGGCAGGTCGACACGGCAAGAGCTGGCACTTCGTGGGACCACAAGACTTCTGGGTGCCTGAGGAGCTGGCTAGGTTTATCTGAGGCGTGATGTGCTGGGAAAGGTGTGAAAGAATTAACTTACCCAGTGCAGAAAAAAAATTGGCCCCATACCTTTCCATCCCAGTTCATATAGCAAAGTAAAGAGCAAGGCTGGGGAAATAGAGCAGAAGCTTGGTTTAATAATGGTGTTATCTGAGACTTGTCACACACGGGGTGGCAGATTGCAGTAGGATCGGGGGTCACAGAAACATTTTCTGATTAGTGAAGCTACTGGAGAAAGATTTTTTTCAAAGTGAACAAAAAGCTAGAAATGTAGTGTCACTTTTGAAAAAGTGTGTTGGTTGGCATCCTTTCCCCTGGGTATGTAGATTTTTGTCATTCTAATATCAGTAATCTAGTGGGGTGAGGAAACAATTTTACAATAGAAATAATTTTTTCAAAGCTCGCAAAGTAATTAAAAAGTTACACAGATATATATTGTGGAAGTGTTTTCATCTCTGTATGCCAGCGTGCTTTCACAGCCACAATTATTTAGATTTACGTAGGCAAATACCAAGCCATGCCATGTAAGGAACTAAATGTTTTTGCCATAAATGACAAAAAATCTTCCACAAAGCAACAGATTCCCTTCCCCAACAGGCTATTTCCCTTGCTTGGAGGGAAGAGCCTGCAAAGTCTCAGTTTGACAAGAGTCAGGGAGCTCTGAAAGAACCATATAAATAATCTTTTATGTATTTTCTGTAAGAAACACAACCAAAATGCAGCCTTCTCCTGTAGTCCCTAAGGGCTGGTTTGGGCTGAGGATCTCCCCCCAGCCGCTGCAGTCAGATGAACATCCAGGCTCCCCTGGGTGTTGGGTGCTGGCTGCTTTCTGGGTTTGGGGTGGGACTGCTCTTCGGGCAAGCGGGAAATAAATGGAGGTAAATAAAGGTGTGTTTAAACACATAAATGGAGGTAAATACGCTCTATAAAGGTGTGTTTAAACACAGCAGAGTTGCCTGGTCCCGTAGTTGAAATACAATCCTGTGTGATGGTAGAATGCTGTTACCTGTAGACCAGTGGTCTCGGACCAAGAGAAGTTACCCGCAGCCTTGGAGAAGGTTCAAAGACCGTATGTTTAAAAATCTTTCACCCTGAGAGATTATCTGTTAGGACTAGAATGAAACACAGTGGCAGAAAGGTGAAGCACATGTTACTTCTGTTTTCTGTCCCTGTATCTTCTTGGTTAAGTAAAATGAAAGTATTCATCTTGCAGAGCCACTGCCTGAAAGCTTTGTGTGGGTACTTTATGCACTGGTGTGTTTTCCTTGTACAATGATAAAATCAATCAAAAAACCCCCCAACAAACCCCAAAAAGCTGCACTGAAAAATACAGTTAAAAAAGAGTTTATATTTATACATAGAAGGTTGGTGGCTTTCAGCTATTACTTTTGTACAGAGGGAAATGTTTTATCATCATGCCAAAAGCATGAGAAAACCAACAAACCATTCTTTCTGGATTTAAATATACCCCCGAGTTTCTAGACAGCTGTACATGTGTGTTTTCAAAAGGCTTCTTGAGTCTTCTTACCTCCTTCTGCAACAACAGCAAGGGAGTTACTAGTATCTCAGTCAGTTGGGTATGAACATTTTTTGGTGTACACCATGTTATTTCAGAAGAGTCCTGAGGAATATGGTACAGTGTAACTGTGCTATTTAGTTTATAGAAGGATCCTCTTTAAACACTTGCTTATGTTAAGCATCACATTTTATAGAAACATTCTGACATTTGGTACCCAAGGGTGACAAATAGTCATGTTTAATTCTTAATTCTGTAGAAATTTTCCCTTAAGAAAGCCTATATATATATATTTGTGTATAAATTTTATCAAGGGGTTTTCAGGCTCTGCAGATCTTTGAGGATTTGATGTGTATTTTTTCTTTTTTTTTCTTCTTCTGTTTTTCCTCCCAGTTGTTGGAATAGAGTCCTTCCTTAAGCTGCACATTGTCTTCAACACTTTGTGACCTAGTAAATACACGAGAGCTTCCCCTCAGGGTCTCAGTCCTCTTTTATGGGCTGGTGGAGGCCAAGTCAGAGAGACTTGCGCTGAACTTCATCATATTGGTTCTGAGGGGTCTGCTCCAGCCGAGGTGGAGCGATCCGTTGTTCCCAGGCCCTTCAGGCTGGTTTGCTGATCATCATGTATGTCGTGCCTGGCTTTGTGAGAAACAACAGCATATCAGTTTGATTATTGGTCTGTTGGATAATCTGTTCAGAGAACCATGCCTGGAGCTCCAGAATGTGTTGTTCCAGTTATTCCTCTCTCTTTTTTTGAGATCCAGATAGGTTGTATCACACCATAATGCAATCATAGCATCAGCTGAAATAGCAGGTAGTAAATATATTGGCAGCATGCAATAATGTTTTTATACAGAGAAACACTACTTGGTATTTTTTGCTGAAACCTTGTTTCTGTTTTATTGCTGGTTCTCATCTCTTCAGTTTTCTTTGAGACATTTGCGTTCTTGAATAAATTTCTGAAATGTGAATTATTTCTCAGACCTGAACCTACACTATGTTTATACTTCCCTGAAGTGTATTTGATCTTCTGGATTTAGAAATTTCAACCTCATTTGAAGTTTTCAGCTTGAGATGCAGTTTTTGATACAGCTTTTCTTTAAAGGGGAGGCAGAGGAAAAAATAAATAATGGGATCAAGGCACACATTTGCAGCAGACAGTACAAGAGTAAACTCCTTTGCATAGAACAGAGTTCTTTCTGACTGGCAGTTGAATTGTGAGCTAGTTTGACTCACAGTATATGGTATTCTGCAGAGGTGATAGGGTACAAAGCAAATGACAAATACGAACATAATACTGAATATATTACGGCTGGTTTTTCTCTTGGTCACATCTGAGTTCCTTCTGAATTTTTTATAAGAGCTATATATTTTTTTTGATATAGAAGTGTAAAAAATTATTAGCAGAAGAAAAACAACCCAGAAAATCCCTGTGCAAATGTAACTTGACGCCTTGTGCCACTGTCTGCCAAGCTCACTTTTAAGACCTATACATTTTCTGGAATAATTTTCTTTAGTGATTTCATTAGTTAAAATCATATTTGGAAGTGATATAAGCATTAACAATAACCATACGATTATAGAGACCACCTTACTGTAGTTAACTGTGTGAACAAAGGAGGTGAATAAGGGCTTTACAATTTTGTAGTATCTGTCAAAACCTATGAGGCCAAAAAATATTATCCCGATATACATGTTCATATAAAAAACAACAGCAGAATATCTGCACACAAATGTGTTGAGCTGTGGAGGTGCAATTTCTGAATCGGCCAGAATTTTGAAAGGAAATGTCAAGCTCATTAGGAGGTCAGCAACAACGATGTTTTTGAGATAGACAATAAAACTCTTTTTGCTAGAAACATACAGAAAAATCCATGCTGCCACACTGTTCAGCGAGAATCCTACTATGAAAATTAAACAGTAGACCAGGGGAATGACTGTCTTAGTTACTACTGTGCTGTGACTGCAGTTGTTTGCTGAGGAGTTTGTGCTGGAGTTGAACATCTTACAATATCTTTGTTCCTAGAAGCAGAGAAAGATTATCTCAGTAAGACAAAAAGGTGCTATGCTTTCCATTAATTAGTATAAGTTTTCTACTCCAAAATAAACTTGGCATACATCTCAGAAATGACCACATTTCCACACTGTATAATTTCTAGCAGGGATGCATAGTTAGTATTTTCCAAGTGGTGCTGTCTCACTTTTTGATGATGTTCGAGGGCATATTGCTGTTTCGAACAGAGAATCCATTTGCTTCTCTGTTTAACTTTAATCCATTGTCTTCAAGCCCTGTGCTGCCCCTTTTCTGTGGGTATAAGCCTATGTGCTGTGAACTAGGAGGGGGACTGAGCCACTGTGATTTTGTGACTGTAAATACATCTCATTAACCCTTAAGGACCAGGATGTATTTTTAGCACTGGTTTACCAGGAAGCATGTGAGGGATGTCAATATTCCTTGTACGAGTGTTCTGTTTTGTTTACAGGCATAAAAGACTCTCTTCTGTTAGTCAAGCATGGAAATATCTAGTGTATGCCAATGTTTTCTAATGTTCACTTGAAAGAAACCCATATGTGCAGCTAGCACAGTTTGCTTTAAACTTTTCCTTTTAGTAGCGTGACGCACAGGAGTGTGTCTGTGTGTTAGCATAACACAGAACTAGAGCTGTCCTCTCAAGACATTCAGATCTAAATTTTAGAGGATCTCCAAGAAGAAATCACATCTGCTGTCTGCTTTTCTTTCACAGAGTGGTTATGGGGGTGGCTTACCCTCTGTAGGGAGGGCAGAACAGATATAGATATAACGCTGCTGTATTTGGCAAATGAAAACCTAGGCAACTGGAAAACACATGATGTGGAGCTGGGAAAAAACCCCCACCCTGTCTTTTAGAAAACAAAGAATTTCCTTATTGCCACAAGTCAGAGTTAGTAGCTGATGCCTCCGTGTAGCAGATTGGAACCCTAGTGCAACCTTGCAATAACTAGAAATGGAAATTTTCTTTCAAATAGGTAAAATTGTTTCCTTTGGTATGTTGTTTTCTGAATCTCTCTTGCAGACGCTGTAAAGGCTGATGAGCTTAGGTGCTGTTCTGAAACTTGCATGGATAAGCGAAGCAAGGAGCAGGTGTTATGCCCGTTCACACCCAAAGCCTGCAGTTAATCTCTTTTTGGTAGTTCTCCCATATGAGGACCTGCCATCCTATCCTTATGTGTAAGCTCTAGTCATCAAGGCATTTGGTTTCGTTTGGTTGGGTTTTTAAAGGAAAAAGATCGTGTGGAGAGCAGGTATTATAATATAACCACCGTGTGAATATGTGCGTTAATAATGTAATAATGGGCAAGGTTGGGGGCGATAGCTGCTAAAACTAGAAGATCTCCTGGAAAGGCACCAATACTGAATGGCATTTTTATTTCAGATGGTAACACACTGTATTTAAAAACTGTTCTCTTCCCATTGCTGTCTGCTGTGTACATGTTCTCTTCCTCCTGTCAGGCTGCCTAAGCAGGACCCTCTCTGCATATGATGTATTTAGAACTTGTTCCTGCTCTGTAGGGTTTCCTAAAGCAAAGTACCTGGAGGTGGGTCTTTCTATGCTTGGACTTAGTAATAGATACTAAACATCTTAGGAAGTTCATGAAGTATTTCTTGTGCTGAGGCATCACGCAACAAAGGATTATTTCAGAAGTGTGTAATTAGAGATGTAGACATTAAAACTTTGTAAAGTATATTGTGTCTGCAGCATGGAAGACACCCTAGACAAATTTTACATTTGATACCAGCAGATTTATCAACTGTCTGTGGTTGAGAAGGAGGCCAAAGTCCAAGCTAGACTCTCTAAATCTTTCAATATCAATGGCATGTCCTTACCTTTCTTGATTTGACTGCTGTGGTGCTCTTTGTTAAGGGTCTAGAGTGCCTTCCATTCTCAGGCACAGGGCCTCTTCTCTTGCTGGGAGACCTATGTGAGAGAAAGAAAATACAGTTGTTAGAGTTGTGTGTCATAACATAGGACAGTGTAATTCTGCGGCGCTGAGGGCTTCCCACAGTGCGAGGCCTGTTTAGACCATCTAATGATCAGTACTGCAGACAAGTCTTCAGATCTTTCAGGACGACTTCAAAATTGGTTAGGGACAGAGTCACAGAGCAGTCATGTTCATCCTAAAGCCCATCACTGCATGGGTAAGGCTAGAGGCTTTGGTGTCCCCCCCCCTGCTGTGCATCACGTCATTTGTGTTCGCGATCAACCTTATCTGCTCTTTTTGTCACCTAGTCATCCGCTCAGCTCCTTCTGAAAGGCCTTGTCCCTACTGCTCTGAATAATTCAGCGCTGATAGCGAACACTGTCCCCTCACTAGCCTGGTCCCTCCATCAGTCCTGCGTCCCAGTGTGGATCCTGTAGGAGTTACGGCGATGTGGTACCACAAGGTCTCACTCCTGTGCTCTGGTAAAGAATCAGTCTAGCAGAGTGGCCTTCGTGCAGCTGCTTGGCGCTTCTGGATCCTCATAACTGCAGACACCATGACGGCTGCACTCCTCTGCTGTTCGTGGATGGCAGAGATGGGTTGTGTGTGGTTGGCAGAAGGCATGCTTCCACTTCAGAGGAGCTGTCCTTGCATGCTTGCTCTCATTGCATTCTTGTTCAAGCTGCCCTTCAACCTTCATAATGAGAACATCCTCTTCTCTCGAGAACCTGAGAACTTGCGGTGGCTCCACCAAGTGATGTGCAGCTTGAAATGAGCATAGATATTCACTCCTCATTCCATGTTGGGGATCATCTGGAAACTCTGCATACTCCTCATTTGATGTGGTGGGTCAATTTAGAGTCTTTTTGTCCAAATGCTACTTGAGGTGATGACTAAGCTTAAGGATTCTCGCCCTCCCTCCCCGAATTCTTACAACGTCGTTTTTTTTTGCTGCTGTGTAACCACTGCTATTTGCTGGTGTGTGTTGGAGGGTATGTATTAGCACCCAGCAATCTGTGATTTGTATGTGAGAATAGCCTTTCATACCTGAGCAGCATTTCATGTTCAAATGCTTGGTCCAGCATAAAGTATTTTCATTCTATGTAAATAATATCAACTAATTGTGCGAAACCTGCAAACTTGATTCACCAAATTAACAAGAGTGATTTGATAAAATATAGGAAAGTTTTGAACTCTTCTCAGTTGTAAATCATGTTCTCTTGGTAAAATACACTAAAGGAAAGTTGCATAAACCGTTAAAATTGCTTAGTTCCTTCTGTATTTAAACTCTTACGCTATCATTTGTAACCCCTCCAATACCATTAATGCACTTTTTCTTGAATTCTGTAACTTGGCTGTCGAATTTCAAAGTTCATGGCTGCTTTACTGAACATAAGAATAATATTTACAAGTTGGTGGATTTTTGGTTTTGTTTTTTTTATTTATTTTTACCCTGAACACAATGAGGGTTCTGTAGTGCTGAGTGCACATTTTAGCTTTTTATGGAAATTAATGCAGCTGCTTGATAAATAAATATGCAACGCGGTTACTGGGTCAGGAATTGTTGACAGTGGTCACTGTCCCCAGAAATACTTTTTGAACTGCAAATGGAGTTTATCAGGGAAGAAGGTCATGCCAAATGTTATCTCTGATATTATGAGAAATCTAGAGAAAGAGGAAGTGCAATGCACAAAACACAGCAGTTGCGAATTGTGCCGAGTTGTGCTAAAAGAAGAATCTTTTTTCAAGATTTTCTGTCTAATGCAGTAGGAATACCGGTAGTGGTCTGAACTTGCAGTCCCGGCCATGCTGGTGTAATCCCGTTGGAAGACAGCCCCCAGTTTGGACGTTCGTCCTGCCCTGCTCTGAGCGGCGTGCACGGGCGGCTGCTGGTGGGAAGCCATCAGGGCGGGCTGCTGGGGGTCTCAGGGGGGTCTTCAAAGGGCGGACAGGCTCACTTGTTGGCTAGGAGCCGGACCAGCGGAGGGACATAAAAGCAGGGCTTGCTAGCTGTGATTGGCAGGTGGTGGGATCCAGTCTCTCCGTTCTCCGCGTTGGGCTCTGAAGGCGCTCAGCTGGGCGTTCTGGGGGGCGAGAGCTGGCGGGGGCAGGCAGGGGCTGTCCAAGGAAAAGCCCTCTTCTCCGGTCGCCTGGGCGTTTCACAGCCGGCGCGTCCTCAGGTCCGCGTCTCCGCAAAGGTGCCCGCCCTGGCAGGTGGTGGGGTAGGTGCCGGGGTGGAGACGTTTCAGGGTCGATGGTTCTAACTGCTGGTCTCCTTCGGAAGGCGTTTTTTTGCAGTGACTGTGGAGGTATGTTGGTACGTTTGACTTCTTGCAAGTTTGCCAAGAGACTAAGATTTCGTTATTTTTCTGTTCTTATTATAACGCTTGTCATAAGGCAATGTCTGGATTTTAATACTTAAGAGAATACAAGTATGCAAAACGCACTGTGTACTATTTCAGCCCTTTAAAACAGCGTATTGGGTGGTAGTTGTTCTTGTTTGTCATAGATGCATAGAACGTAGCGGAGGAAAATGGGATGACTAGTCAAATTAGGATGACGGAAAAGATAAAATGGCATTCCTGTTGCAGGAAGTAGTAAGCGAGTAACTGCGAGATAGCACTGTGCGTGGTGGTGCTCAGTGCACGCTTCCTCTGGCGCGGCTCGGAGAAAAGGGCGATTGGTGAGTGCGGCAGTGACTTCTAGAGGGTGTCGGTTCCTGACTGCTGTGCCTTCCAGCTCTTGCTTTCGAGACCACTCACGCCTGGTGTGAGAAGACCGAGGACTGCGTGGGCCATGTTTCTACTCGGGCTGCTCATCGGGGTGCTGGTGAGAGGAGCATCCCCTGTGAAAGTGGCTGAGAAAGGCTGTGTGTCCCGTGGAGGTCACCGCTGCTGTGGCCCCACGAGTAGCCGTGGCTCCCGCCGACCCAGGTCGAGCTGCGGGTATGTCCTGCCTGCAGCTACGGTTAGTAAGGGGAAGAACAGAAGCGTAAACAACTCTTTCCGTCTTAACAGTACTTCTCACTTTTGATCTGAAAAGGCAAAATTCAGGATATTCTAGTGAGGAGGTAGCAACTGGTGATGGAGGAAGGTGTTTTTTCACGCTGTGATATTTTATTTACAAACTCTCGGCTTCCTGAACGTGGGATGAATCAAACAGAAAGTTGGACTCGGACCTCTTCCGACTCGGAGTGCCGTCCCTTGGGGCTTTCTTAAGATGGCGTGCCGGTCCTGATGGTGCTGTCGGGCCTCGTGGGCTGTCTGCCTTGCGTACCGTCTTTTTCCTCCTGTGTGCGTCTCATCCCCAAGCCCTGCGCAGTCGCCCCTTCTGCCAGCGTCCCCGCTTATCATCGCTAACGCCCGTGCAGGGACTGCGGCCCTTCGAATGACCTGGCAGGCAGGGACCCCACGTCGCCCACCGGGGCGGCAGCGCCCTGAGCACCATCGCGTCTGTCTGCAGCCCTTTGCGCTGAGCAGCAGCAGGTCCCAGCTTGGATCGTCTTCTCTTCCTCACCTCTTAACTGAAGGGAGCAGCTGACTTGCTCAGTTTGGAAGAAATTGGCTATGCCATCTAACCTTTAAAATGTTATTTTAACAAAAAACCTGGAATAAAGCCATGGCATCTTTTGTGACCTCTCTTTGTTGGGACTATACTTGTCCCTGGCTGCCTGTGTTGTTTTGGTTGGTTGTATAATTCTTGGGGGGTGAGTGTGTGTGAGGATTTGAGCTTCTTTGTATAATGCAGCCAATATTCCTAAGTCCTTATGAACTAATGATTGCATCTGTGTTTCTCATTCCTTGTATTTCCAAAAACAATTCCCAAGCTTGTGAGTTCAGTGCATTACAAACATTTCCTGCCAGCGACTGGGCTGAGAGGAGTCCCGTTAACACCTTTCAGAAGTACACAGTATTGCAGGAGAAAGTCTTGACTTTTTTACGATAGTGAATGAATTCTCATTTCCGTTTGGATATAAAACATCTGCTTCTAACACTGATGCAGATCTGAGTACTGAGCTTTTGTTCTGCCTGCTCCCCTCCTTCCTTCCTCTCCTCCCCATCTGCTCACCCTTTAAAAAAACAGAAAAAAAGTGTTGCAAGCCGATGTTTTCAGGCAACCCAGAGATGAGGAAAATAAACAATTTTGTCCCCAGGTTCGATCAAAGCGAGGTACCGTACTGCACCACCCTGTCCGGAGGCAGGGCTGTGAGCGAATTAGGGGAGCGAGGGGCCGTGGGTGGGGGGGTGCGGAGCCCGGTCAGCCCCACGCCGTCCAGCGGGACCTGCCGGAGGGTGGTCCGGCTCGCTTCGGCCGAGTTCACGAACAACGCTTAAGTAAAAGACTGGCTGCTGTTAACCTGGCAGGAGAAAGTGTGCCATGTAAAATGACACCAGACAGTGTTTAGCACTGACAGCACTTTATAACAGATTTTGCTGACCAAAGTTATTAGATCAATTGGATCATACGTGGTGTTTTCTTGGCACGTACGATTCATTTCTGGTGTTCTGAAGGACAAAGTGAGAGAGGAGAGCCAACAGGTGTAAAGAGTAGCTGTAGATAAGATTGTTTATCTCTTGTTAAAATAGCAGGCTCTTTGAAGGGCAGTGCAAGCTCGTTTGGTTGCAGCGTGAGGACACCTCAAGGGTAGAATTTTGTTTCTGTCTCGCAAAACCCACCGGTAATTGTTTCATTTCTTCTTATTGTCCAGGAGTCCCTAGGCTACTTTTGAAATCTGAAATTTAACAGGCTAATGTTCCTGATAAGTTAAATTTTTCATTCTGTTTTTATTTCTGATTTTTAGGCAAGGGTCTAAATTATTCTAAACCCACAACCTTTTAGCATTAAAAGATTAGAGCCTGTGAAGTAGCTGTGCAAACCCTGATATTCACACTGAAACTTAGGCAGTGCTTTGAGCCATTTGCATGTAGGATCATTTTCAGATCTAACCCAAATATTCCATTTTTTTAATTAAGCCTTAGAACCACCCCCCACCGAGATCCATCCTATCTCCAATCAGTTATAGTATCTGAATTAGGGAGTGGTGGATGTAAGAGGAAAAGTTAGGACCAGGGTATTAGGAATGGTCAGTTTATGATATGGTATTAGAGGATTAAACAGACCAGCTTTTAGAAGCAACTGTCCTATCAAATTTGGAATTATTCTATTAAGAGTATGTCAATAAAACATTTCCATGATTAGTCATTTCCTAATGTCCTAAAACTGGGTATTTAAAAGAAGTAACATGTGGTTCAAATAAAGAAATTGTTCCATTTAATATTCTATTTTAATAGTAACACTTGTCATTTAAATATTTGATTTTTAATTCTATTTTCTGATGTTTTAAACTATGAGTTTTATATAGTCATGTTTCCTTAGTCATAAATTAAAACAAAAGTAGTTGCTTAAGAAAAATATCTTTTGCTAAGATACACAATACAGAGCAATCCTTACCTGTAGATCAGCAGTCTTTGGTGATGTAGCTTGAGGCTGTTCCATGTCTCAGCCTAATAGGTGTGAGAGTTTGTCTGCCTTAGTTTTCTATATTTATTTATAGTTATGACTGCTCACTTGTGTTCTAAATATTTTGTGGTTTGCATAGTGCATGGATGATTTCCTGTTCACCTTATTTGTCAATTAAAAAAAAAATAAAAAAATACAGTGGTAGTTCTTTAAAAATTGGAAAGTTTGAGAGCATCGGTAATGTGGGAAAAGTGTAATGAAAAGACAGAGTCTGTCACCTGGAAAGAAGTATAAAATTGCATGCGTGGTCCCTAAAACAGATTTACAGAATAAGCCCTTTACAACTGCCTTATAATGTAAAACACCATAAAAACCGTGTAAGCTGCAGCAGGTTCTGTTACTTACTGGCTGGAGTGCCGTCTTCTGTCTGCTGTGCTTCGCCCATTGGCTGCTGCTTCGCAGGTGGATGGGCTTTAGTTCTTCAAGCAAATGCTTTGCAATATTATCTTCATTATCTGCTTCGGTAGTGGTAGCGGTTCAGGGTGTACTGTATCTTTGCAAGCAGAAGGTTGAAGAGCTGGTGAGTCGTGCCTTGCTGCTTGGCCAAATGTGGTCGAGATCTCAAGTGCTGCAGATGGCCAGTGCTATTTTTGTGTACTTACACATACTTCCATGAAGATAGCATTGAAATGATTTCAAGAAAGACACATTTGTGCAGTTGGCAAAGCAGTAAGCGATCTTAAGTTAAGGGCTGGTGTTTTCTTTTCTTAAACTGTTCCCAGGCCTGGCTGTGACCTTTTCTGTAAAGCTTACTACTCTGATAGCTTCTGCTTTTGTTAATGGGAGTGTTCTGAACTGGAGTGCACAGGCTTACGTTCAGGGTGTGCTCAAAGGCAGAGAGATGTATTCTTGGCATGAGTGATGAATCTTTGGTGTATGGCTTTTTTCTTTTTCTTCTTTTTTTTCTTTTTCTTTTCTTTTAACCTTAATCACCTGTCTGTCTTCCTCCCTTCCTGCTCTTCCCATATGTTTACTGGGAGGCTTTGGAATCAAGCACAAAATTAGTGGAAATGGATGGTAATGGAAAAGCTAATATCTTTTTCTATGAATGTGGGAAAGTAGTATATTCTGAGAGAGATCTGAGGTTTGGGGAGAGAAATTGAAGTTTATATGTTTATTTAAAAAGAAGTGAAATATGCAAGTTGTGTACAATAGTGTTAGTAAACATTTAGTACATGACTTGAGCTCTGCTTTATGTTGCGTAACCCAAACCCTCTGTTAAATACACAATTTCTTTGTGGACTTTCCTCTATGAGTGTTTATCAGTTTACAAGAAGGGGCCCAAAGGCATGGACAAATGTATGTACCTTCTGCTAACGCATTGCTGCCATGTACACATCCTTTACTCCGAGCCAGTTCATATTAACCTGAACCTGTAGTCCCTTCCTTCCCCCAAATGTCACTGAATCTTTCTCTGTAAAATAAAGGGGTACCTTCAGAGACAAAATTGTCTTTACGTTATTGTGAGTACTCTTGCCCCTCTCTTATTTCTGAGGCTCCCAGATCAAAGCCATAATGGTCAATTATTCATTGCTTTTAGGTGATGGGTTTAGATGTTTGTTTCATTGACAGTTTTTATACCTGCATTATATTCCGTTTTGGCAGCAGTGTGAGCATTCAGCCTTTCTGGGAATCTGAGTTCTTCGGGTCTGGTAGGCAGGTGCTGTGATGTAAAAAATTGGTTTCGTTACTTTCTTGGGCATGCTCTGGTCCCCTCTCAGCTGCCTGGCACGGGGCTCCTTCCTCCTCGGGCAGTCTCCTCGAGCCGTGGCAGCTCCTGCGGGGATCCTGCCGATAACAGCCTGCTTCCCTGGCACTGCTGCTGTGGGCCCTGTTGCACCGTCTTCCCTGTGGGCTGGCAGGCTGTAGCTTTAGGATTCATGTCCCATGGACTTTGTGTGTCACACCTCATACCGTCAGGCTTCAGTTTCAGGCAAATTGAGGGAAATCCGTCTGCCCTAAAGAGTCATAGCTCTTTGTGTGCCTCAGGAGAAGAGAGAGTTAAACTTGTGACTTCAGAAGAAGTGGTGAGTGCCAGAGGTTGCAGGTTTTAACCCTCCTCATGATGGATGTGTACTCAGTGTCGTGGGAAGGCTTGGAGGAGCACTTGCATGTCGCTTTACTGTCTTCCCGCTGCCATACGCCCATCTCGAGAGCATAACCCTTGCAGCACACCCGCCCAGTGCGACTGCCCCGCTTCATTCCCAGTGCCAGCTCTGTGTGTGTGTGTGCATGTCCCGCGTCCCCATGTGCCTGCGCCCCACTTGGGCTTTTTCCCTCGCTCCTGGGGGAGGCTCGATGGAGACCATCCTGCTCTGCTCCGGTGCCCAGCACTGCAGGCACAGGCTGGGAGCAGCTGGGAGGAGCTGCGTTGCTTTGAGCGCTTTGCCAGACTGGGAGGGTTTGGCCAGGGATGGCGGGGGGGGGCATTGAACTTCTGTCACTGGGTCGCGTTCTCATTCTCGTTCCGAATGTGGAAATTGGTTTGAGAGGAATCACGCCCGTGAGCTGGGAGCTCCGTTACACGCTGCGAGACGTGAGTTGGTGGCGTGGCAGCAGAAGATATTTCTTCTTCACAGCTGGGCTGCAGTCCTGTGCCGGCGGACCTGGGCTTTGTGCAGGCTTGGAGGTAGCCCGGGCTCTGGGCTGTGCGACGGGAGCGCAGCTCTGCAGGGGGAAGGCTGCCGTCCCCAGCCTGCGCTCAGGCGGGCGTCCAGCTCCGCTCCTGCTGGGACACGGCTGCCACCGTCTCCTCGAGCGAGTCCGCTGCCAGAAGCTGATGTTGGGGGCTGCCCACGTCAGCGCATCCCCCGGCTGCTCCGAGCCACGAAGCCTGTTCCCTGGGAAGCCTAGCTGGAACTGGCTGCGCTGCGGAGCGAGGAGGTTTGTTCAAGGGCAAACCTGCCCTATTTGCCTCTCCTCTGGCCGACCTTCTGCAGCCAGGTGAGGATCCGGCAGGACGATGCACGAGGCTTTTCAAGTGCTCCCCAGAAGGCACCCAGTCAGCCAAACTTTTAATCTCTTTCCATCCACCCTTTCCATCCGTGTCGATTTTGAAGCAAGGACGAGAGGAATGGGTCAGACGAGGCTTTGGCTGATCACAAGTGCTTTAAAAACCTCTGGCCCTCTGAGACAGAGCTTGTAATTAATTCTAAAAAAACCCCTCCTTTTTTTTGGTTTTTTTTTTTTGTTTGTTTGTTTTTGGTTTTTTTTTTTTTTGGTTTTTTTTTTTTGTTTTGTTTTTCCACTCCCCAGAAACAGCAGCAGAAACCTCAATATCCCTTTTGGGACCAAGGTCAATGTTCAGAGTGTGACCCACAACAAACTTTTTCCAATAGCTTCCTCATCTAAGCCTAAAATTAAAATAGGCAGTGTTCAGATTAAATCCTTGCAGAAAGTGAAGGAAAGTGTAGTCTGCCAAGACAAGTGAGTTTGAAAGAGAAACATTAAAATAAAGGATAAGAGGAACTTCTTGGCAAAGCAAAATTGTCCACCAACCTCAATTAAATCTGTCTCTCCTGAGGGCAGTTCTCACTTTATGTGCAGCACCCCCAACTTTCTGTTGAAGGAGGCCATCGTTCAAAGACCTAGAGAAAGGGAAAATTTGAGCAGTGAGAAAATAGCTTAACATTCAAAAGTTATTCCTGTTGTTTCAAGCAATTGAGTATTTAGCAAAGAGCTGAATAACCTTTTTTGCTGATTCATCAGAAAATCAGGACGTGAGCCTGCAGCCAACAATTCGGATCGGACTACCAACTTTTGTGCGACAGAAATAGTCTTTCCTATGGGCTAATATGGCAAACTTGTCACTGAAGGACTGGGCTCTGATAGAGTAAAATGCCATGCGACAAAACTAAGAGTCTTGTTTGAAGACTGAGCGCCTCAAAGCAAACTGGCAGTGAAGTCCAAAGCACAGCTCAGGCTGGTAGCCAGCTTCTCCAGGTTTCTTTCAGCTTTAATTACCAGTGCACAATGGGTAGCTTTTCTCTACTTTCTTCTCCACGCCCTCCCACCCGGCTGTTTTCCAAAGGCACCAGCACGCAGGCTGCTTTCCCCAGTCTCCTGTGAATGGCAAGGCTTTTGCCCTCTGCCTCAGCTTGAAGAGAAGCTGACGAGGTGGTTACAAAGCACATCTAAGAAGACATCAGGATTTCCAAGGGAGACTCCAGGTCTGTTACTGCAACAGGTTTGTTGTAAAGGGCTTGAAGGTGTTACGCTGCAGCACTCCGTGCTGCTGCAGTTATGCTGCAGGGGCCTTTTGTTTCATAGGCAAGGCGAGGAAGAAGCACTGTTTAGTACATTATTTCTACCCCCAAGTTTTTTATTTTCCAGTTTGCCTAAAGTGGCCCCAAACCACCTATGTGCTTTCCAGCAGCAGCAGAGGTGACTGCGCACTGTGTTAGACCTGCAGGTAGTGATGTGGTGTGGAAGTGAGACTCCTGCCAGAAGAATTGCTTGGTGTTCTGGACATGGCTCTTACACTTCAGCACATCCAGGGCTCGTTAATGTTACTTGTATACATGTGAGGACAGAAGTCTCTTCTGCCACATCTGCATTACCAGTGTTAGAGCATCTCAGGCTTTTACTGCAGGTGTGCTCAGTTCATGCCAGGAGGTGTTGATACATAGAGCTGTGCCCTGCTCCTGGGCACAGAAAGCTTGAGCTAGATGTAGCTCTTCTCTACGGTGCAGAGAATTTTCTCTTTTATGTTTTTCTGAAGCATAATGTTCCTTCTTGGGCTGGTTAGCTGGTTCACAGTCCAATCATAGGCCTCCATCCCTGAATAACTCAGTAATTTGTTATTTTTAGACCTATAAAGTAAACCTCTCCTAGCTAACTAAGGTGAATGTGAGCACAGGCAAGCGATCTGGTGTGCTTACGCTGACCTTGCAGTACTCCTGTCTCGGGGAAGGGAGGGCTCAGACCTGACCTGCCCATCCCTCCGCAGGTGAGCTCCCTGGTTCTGCAGAGCAGGAACTGCCCCTTGCTCTGCATGGTCCCATCCCGGGACTGGTTTTCTGCGCAGTCTCGCTGCTTTGGTTAGAGGGAGAAATGCATCATGCTTGCATCTTCATCTGAGTGTGAAAGAGAGAAGATCTCAGGTTTTCTGTGGATGCCATTGGTGAATAAGCACTCCTCAAGGTAATAACCAAGTGACCGTTAGGAAACAGACACATTTGAGTTCTGTATATAGCTGTGTATTGTCTTTCCTTCGATGGAAACGGCTATGGAAACTTTCAGTCATGGGATTCTGTCGTCCTTTTGTTATAAATAAGAACAGCAAACTTCCTCCATCCTTTGCCTGCAAATTTCCTTTTTTAGAGTCATAAAGTCCACAGACCCAGACTCTGTGCTCTGTAGCATCTTAATTGGAAAGTCCGTGAAATTATCTGTCGGCACTCAGAGTTGTGTGTATTTAATATTTTGCGCCATCAGGGGATTCACTTGTTAGGTTTATGTTTCAGTTTTCTTTATGAACTAGAGGTTTCCTAGAAATGGCACATCTGGCAATCATCTCGGCAGTGCAGTGTCATCTTCCCTACTGTCTGCCTGTAATATGCTGATTAACTAATCCTGTAAGCCTCTGAGTCTGCACAGAATTGAAATGATGAGTGCTGTGGGGGTACATCCTGCCCTTCCAAGAAGGGTGTTTCTTCATGGAGAAACCTCTTGGTTTTTATGTGTGGTAGACTCTTAGTCTCTGGCTTTGTGGCAGGTAGGAGCGTAGGTACGTATGAAATCTCTGCAGTTGTATCAAGACCAGGCTCTGGGACTGTGAGGCTATAAATGGGAACTGCTTAAAAGATTTGCCACTTCTGTGTGTACTAAAGCAGTAAGTCTTACACAGTTGCCATCTCCAGTTATGAATGTTGTCATCAGTCACGAGGTGTTCATTTGTTAGTGGGATGGAACTTGTGGGTGGGATGCTTTTGGCTCTTAATGAAAGCGCGTGGACAGAGTGTGACCATAGTACACACCGATGCCAGGGCAGGCAGAGCTGAAGCAGAGAACTGGAGTTGATCTCCACTATGAGGCAAATTGTAGGACAGTTTTGATTGCATGCTTGTTGCATGTTTGGGTTTTGATTGCGTGTTTATTATTATTTGAAAGGCTCAATTTCAATTGAGAGTGGCTTGAAAAATTCCAGCTTGCTTAAAAGGGGTTCTCAGTGCTTTCAAAAACTCAAAAACTTTCCTGGGGTCTCATATCAGATCATGAGTTAGTTGCTCTTGTGCAGCCTAGAAATGGGGCTTTGGTGTTGTAAAGCAGATAGATCACTTAGATTGGATTGTAGTTGTTTGGATATCCTTTCCTATCCCCCCCCTTGCTGCTGTGCACCTCCCCACACACTGCCACACCCCAAGAAAAACCAGAGAATGCTTTGAAACAGAAAGCATCTTGTTTTTGTCAACCCTGATAACATTAAAAGAAAGCTGTCTTGTGTAATGTGCATATGGCAAGGCTGGCTGTTACTTCTCAGCTGAGCATAAAGATACACCGAACAACACATGCATTGCAAATTACTGCTGCCTGTCCTTATTTTTCAACTTTGTGTAATGCAGTTCTGGAAGTAAGCACTTCTGGTTTTGATGTGGGGTGAGTGAATGTTTAACAAACTGTAGTTTTATACTGACTTCATTTCTCTTAAGAAAACAATACCAGCACCATATTTATGACTGCTGTAGAATATTATGTAAATCATTTATACTGAGTAACTCAGAATAACAACATAAGCAGATTGATGCTGCAGCTGATTTCTACTGGTTGCATTAGTGGGGGTCCAGGTTTGCTTTAGGAAGGCTGATTGGCTTTTTAGTGACATAGTGAAGAGCAGAGCCCTGTACTCCCACAGAACATTATATGCCTGTTCTCTGCACATGCAGGCTTCATGTTAATCCCCAGGCGTTGTTCATAGTCCCATGACTTTTCAGAGCAATGCCCGCTGTAACTTCATGAGATGTTTTTAGAACAATTTTTGTTTGGCTCTATTTATGTAATGTAAATGCATCCCCAGAATGAGAGTACAGAAAAGTTGTTAAACACAGCCTGCCTTTGAATGGAATCTTAAGTTCATTCTTTCTAGAGGGGAAATTTCTTTAAGTTGGAGTCAAAAGTTGCTATTTGGTTCTTGCAAAGTCAAGGGTTGTTCTCTGTGCTTTGCAAAATATTCCTGGGGAGTTGAAGCCAAAGTATTTTACAGTAAATTGAGTGGCATCTTTGGATGGGCAGTGTGACCCTGCTGCTCAGGCTTGCAGTTTAATGCTGTAACTCACTAACTCTATTGCCCAGAAGGAAACAAAGATAACCATGTTTGCGTTTAATAATAGTGAGTGAAGAACACAATTTTATATGTGTGTTTAATGTATTGAAGTAAAAAAGGAAAAGCTTAAAAACAACCCTCAAAATGCACCTTTTCATGTTAAATGGTCAAAGCTGTGCCAGTGGCTTTAAATAGCCATCCTGTGTTCAGTCTGGTTAGTGACATCTCCTTTCTCCTTCTCATTTCACTTTTATCTGTTGTATTATTTTTCCATTTTGTTTATTGTTTGGGGCCTCTGATGACTATCATTGTACTTGAAACACAATACAAACTAAACAAAAAACTTAACGTGTTATCAAGTTTTTTACTTAATTTCAACAGGGTGTTTCTGCTGTATAGTTCTAGCAGACTATCGGCAGTGGAGTTTATCAAAAGGCTATGTGTTTGAGTAGTTTTATATAGATGTAGTGGTAAAACAAACATATATGTTTAATATGCTCACACTCTTTCTTTGTCCAACATCTAGTCTCTTGATTATGTAGAACTTGGTCATATTCTATAGAATCATAAAATTGCTGAACTAACTCAAACCAAGATACTAATTAACTCAGAAATCAGTTTTTTTTATGATGGTCAGGAGTCATTGCTTAGGAAGAAAATAATAAAGGAAGGCAGATACAGTGGTGCCCACTCTGATGGTGCTCTCACCATAAAGCACTCACTGGTTTATAGACATCCAGAGCTCCAGGCTGTGGATGGAACCAGGATGTCTTATTGCCCTGATATATCCAGGATCTTATATACACATATATTTTTTGTAAAGCTTGTTACCTTCTTCAACAGGAAAGGGGAAGACACAAAATGAAACATCTAAGCCCCTGCGAACAAGCCAGTGCTAATATGTATACCTTGAAAAGGGTTTAGAATGGAAATAGTTACCAATAAAGATGTCAGCTGGGGGTAGAATCTTAATTTAAAGCAATACACAATGCAGATATAAGCCCAAGTTAAGAGGATGCTCTCTCCCATTTAGCTGATCCTAGGGAAGGGCATACCTGATGTGCTCGGAGCAGCTGCTTCTCTCCTGCGGATCGGGCTGGAGGGCTGTGCCAGCAGTGGTCCTCGGTGCTGCTCCCATGCAGAGAAGCTGCAGCGAGCTCTGGCCGCCGCAGAGTTTTTGAGCAATAAAAGCAGAACACCGCTTGCCAGGGGACCAGAAGTGAAGTGTCAGTGGTCTTCCTCTCGGAAGATCACGAGTAGCCAGTGCATATTGGAAAAGGAAGTCAATTCTAAGTGGGCAAACTCATCTCTAACACCAGCTGAAGTGCTAAAATGTGTGGATGCTATGTGATTTCTCTCTGAAAAGTTGTGCAGGTCTCATGATGCATCAGGCAGTTCAAGCTTCATAGCCATCGGTATGAAATAATTTTAAAAATGGTAATATGCAGAAAGGTAACAGAATCCAAGGGTGAGGAACTTTGGGGGTGACTTTTTCATACTTTATGTTTTGAAATTATGTCATTGTAGGATTGCCTAATGGCATGGCTGAACTTCTTGGTTAAAACTTGTTTAGAATTGTTAAACTAGAACTAAGCACGTCAGTCACAATGCTGCCTCCAGTAAAAGACTGAAGTGAGCAGCTGTCCGTGAGTATGTGAGGTCCTGTGAGAAGGAAGAAATGCAATGTTTTCAAGTGTAAGCTGCCATTCTGTGATGGATTAAATGTTGCAGCACAGATAATTTTTTGCATGCTTTAGAGAGAAGTAAGCAGTTGTCCAAGGGAGAGGATTAAGAGCTTACAGGGCGGGTAGGACGACTCAGCTCTGTGTACAGTTTCACCCCATTGGAATGACTCTAGACAGCAGGGCAAACTGAAGCGTCACTTTGTTATGCAAACATGGATATTTTTCCAAAATGCCAGCCAAATTTAATATTTAAGGACCTAAAGATACCACTGCTATTTCCAAAGGGTTAGAAAGCAAGCAGTGAGCATGTTTGCCAGAAGACCCCTGCTGTATATCGTATGTTTGGTGGCTTAAGAAGAAACTGATAATGTATTTTACCTTTATCCATACAAGTCTTCCCCCAAAATCCAAAATTCACTTCTGCTGGTCTAGCTGTCGTTTTATTAAGAAAATAATTTGAACTTTTTGTCTGAGCTCAGTGCCTATGAGAGAAAAGCTTTTTTATAGTCCTGCTGATGGACTTCTGTATCAGAACTGGAGAATACAGATTTGTAGACAGAGATGGGAGAAAACTGACAGTATCAGAGCATATCTGGTGACTGAAAGGGCTGCTGCTGGTGGTGGTGATGTGGTTCTTCATGTGTCTGATGTCAGAAGTGCAAGTTGGGATGGCAGCTCTGATGTCTTTGCTAACAGGAACGGGGCTGACAGGTTCAGACTTGGTTTTTCTAAGTGAAGGATCTTACACCACCAAACCATTGCCATATACAAGCAGTATCTCTGACTACTAATCTTCTTATAGGTCTGTGCCCCGTCATCAAAAACTTCTAATGAATCAGTCAGTGCTTCCAACCCTACTAAATGTGAAAACACATAGATTGTATTATATCTGTGGCCAAGCTCTGTGAATTAATAAAAGCAGGATGAATAAGGTAAATATTTTCATAGAATAATACTACTAGAAGACATGCTAATTACAAAAGTATCGCAGGAATTCTGAATTTTGTTTTTTACCCTATCAAAGCTGCTGGCAAACACTTTATGCCTAGTTTTGTTTTGCTGACAGATGGCTGTCTATGGGTCATTGTTGAATAGCCTTCTGAGGCCTTCTGAGAACCCTAGTTCTCAGTTATCTTAGTTATCTCAGTTAACTTAGTTATCGGGTCTCTGGTCACATTCAGATGGCACTGCTGTCGTTCACAATGCAAACATTTTGTGTGATGGGGCAGCACAGGGTCCAGTGGGGAGAGCTGAGGAATGGAAGTGACGCACATTTGAGTAAGTCCAGTCACAGTGGCACTAGTTAAGCAATTACGATTGCTTAATTCGTGACATTCTGGTGTGCATCAATACAAAGATACATTTTTAGAACTTTGGGGGTTTTAGTTTCCTTTTTTAAGATGCCTAGGAAGCCGCGCTGGTAGAAAGCCACAGTAAATGTTATTGCTAGAGAAACCTCGAAAGTAAAGGGCATAATAAACATAGCGACAAAAATCTTGCACGAGTAGCAGTCTGAAGCTGTCTGTAAGTACGTGTTCAAGTAACATTTCTTCCACGATAACCCCATGGCATGGAGAGTTCTGGCTGGGCTGGTCAGTTACAATGTAATGCAAAGCTTCCTAAATGAAAAAAAAAAAAAAAAAAAAAAATCACAAATGTTCATGAACTGTATGCTCCTTGCATTCTTGGGTCTGATCTGCTGTCCTGCCTCCACCTGGAAAACCAAGTTGCACATATAGTGTCCTGTAAAAAAATGGGAGTCTCAGACTGCACAATAAAAATTTACATATGCTTCTGTCCTGAGGTGGTTCTCTGAAATGACAGCAATAGATCAGGGCCTGAGACTTTTCCTACGAACTTTCTTGTACCTTTTTCTTTCAAGAAGAACTTTTAAGGACCAAAATTCCATGTCAAATTCAGACAATTTAAATATAGTTATCTGGTATGTGGAGACTAGGATATTGTTTTATAATTCATTTTTAGCCCTGGGAAAATATTTCACAAACAGTATCTTCAGAGAAGTGTTGTATATGTAAGTGCATGTATAAACCAGTGATAAAGGATTGTCACAGATACATCCTGTCAAGATAAAGTAAACTTATTTGGGGGGGGCGTTTTTACAGTGAAGTGTTGTATGTATTGCAGTTGTCGGGCTTCAGAGCAGAGACTCATTCTGGCTGGTCTGTGTGCTGGGAGTGTGTGGCTGCATCTTCCCTTCCCAGTGCAGGATTTCATATGGATGACCCACTACTCCCAGGTGGGACCACACTTTCCAGAAACTACTGGTTGCTTTATCTCTTTGTCCCCTGGAAAGGGTATCTTTAGGCCATTCTTTGGAGGGCATCACCCTGGGTGCAGTTGCTTTGGATAATAGATTTTTTCATATAAAAATCTTACCAGGGCACAGCAGTACTGTTTTTCCTAGGAGGAAATCCTATGTAAATGCAGCATTTAGTTAAAAAATAAGTGGGTAGTGAGAAAGTGTAGTGTGTGTGCATGCGCATCCTGTAAGGAGAGTATGCAGCATGCTAGAAGAGGTGTAGGTGGCCATCTGGTCGTGTTTTCAGCATCGCTGAGCTTCACCATTTGGTGCGCACCGTTGTGCGAGTGGAGAATCCTGGATCCTGTACACCTAGTATGCAGTCTCCTCACCTGTCCTTTGTGTCCCTGGTTAGGAACAAACAGGGATGTGTCCGCTGAAGTAGCTCTTTGTCCTTTGCTGGAGTTGGGTAGGAAGTCCACCATCCACCTGGAAAAATGTTACAATTCTGAGGCGGGTTCAAGCTTTCTTGCTCTGCATATATACAATGAATCCTATAGAGTGAGTGTGTGTATGTATATTATGTATAGAAATACTCTGCTATACTGTATATTTGAAATATTTCTAGTAGTCAGGATATTTGAATTCAATCTTAGGAGGTGTGCGCTTGTTCTGTGATCTGCTTCTGATGGGATTTAGCGAAGCATGTGGGACACAGACTTGGCTGTCTGTTTATGGTAAGGAGGAGCTGGAGCACCGCTGAGAATGGAAGAACCTGGATGAAACTGGGCATCAGGGAGACTGGTGGAAATGTGTAGCCTGACTGTGGTTGAGTAGCCTTAAGTCTAGCAGGCTCGTGAGCTTTGGTTCCAAACAGTGCAAGTGGTGATGGTTTCTGAGCAGTAGTGGGCAATGAAGACGGTAAGAGCCATCTTCATCTGTAGGATAGTGGTTATTCTGTAAATAACCTATCTACTAGTAATGGACTTGACTGTAGTTCCATCTGGTAAGGGATGTAATCGTTGACATTTTGACAGCAGAGCCTAGCATCTCTCTCCCAGCAGATGTAAAACCTGTTGTAATGGGTCTGCACGCCTTCTTGCAAGACAAAAGATGATTTTGGGTAAATCAAGATAGGCTTTATAGTACACAGAAAAACTCAGCTCAAAAGCTTAATACTAGAGAAGGCTATAAGAAAGTAAAAATACAGCTATACCCATCTATCTTGCATGCTGAGCCCATGGAACACATCAGGGAACGTGCAGTAGCATGAGCCACCCTTGCAGCAGGGTAATGTGCACATGGAGGGGAGGGCACAAAGTGGGGGGGAAGAAGTTACACCCTCATAAATAAGTGACCTTGTTATTGGAAGATTTTGTATAGTGTTCTCCCTTAGTGGAAAAGACAAACTGTGTGTACCTGCTTGTTCCTATGGGTGTTGCAAAGGTGTTAAAAGGGGAATAGCTGCAAAGCAGAGACCAGGGTGGTGTGTGTGTATGAATTTAACACAGTAATTATCGAGCACAATTTAACAAGCCATAAAGCCTTCTGTGATTTACTATTACTTGCATCATAAAAGGGAGAGCAGAAGCACTCTGTCTTGGTTTTGTTTAACCATATAAGACCTAATAAGACTCTTTGGTTATTAAAGTCTGTGTGCACATAACTGATCTTGCAGTCCTAAATGTTGCCATTTCACAAAAGCAACCCAGTATGCCGTTCCATTTAATTTGGTGCTTACAAGAATTTAAACTATGCAACCTGGTCCCCAGAATGGTTCTCTTAATACGCTTTTGTATGTGCATAGAACCCTAAAAGTACAAAATGGCAAATTTGATCCCAGAACTAGCCTTTGGGGTTGTGTGTGAAGACAGTTTTCTACAGAGCCAACTGGAAAACAGGGTTTATTCTGTGGTATTTACCCATTTAAAATATTTTTATTTAAAGTAGGATAAATATCCAAAATCCCCAGTCTTCCTTTCCAGAAGTGATCCCCCTGAACAATGTAAGTAGTTTTAGAATACTTGCATTAATCCAAATGTGTAATCCAAACAGTACAATACTTACACTTGAACTTTTTCATTATGCATAAAACAGAATCTAAACCTAAACTAACAGTGTTAAAAAAAAAAACAACAAAAAAACCCCCTTGTTTCAGTAGAAAACTTCATCAGAGGTGTTCTCATGCAGTATTTTATCTTGTTATTTGAATACTGCATTTTCAGGATTTTCTTCTCAAACCATTTTTCTCCTATATTAAAAGGAAAGTCCTTATATGAATAAGGCACTTGATGATGGACTATTGCCATCTTCTGTTTGTTCAACTGCACTACACTGCAGAAGATGCATATTGAAAGGGCTGAGAAGCACTTTGGTAGGTTTGATCTGTGGACGAAGCGGTGCTGCCAGCACCTCAAATGCCCAAGAGGAAAAGCCGAGATGCTGTCGGCCAGCGGCAAAGTGCTGTTTCTGCAGACGGAGCCCTGTGGCTGCCCTGTCCCAGCAGCTGCCCTGCCTGCGACTGCACCGAGGGGTCTCCACAGGAGTGTGTGCCACCTCCTCCCCTCTATTTCACCTACTGCAAGTCCTTCCGTGGCCATCTGCCGGACCCCGGGGATGTTAGATCCTGCTCCGAGGCTGGGGCTTGTCCATTGCAGCTGGAGCCTCCTGGAGCTGCAGGTTGCTTTCTGAGCTAAGGCGTCCTTAGCTTCTGTTGGCCTTTAAAAAAAAACAACTAAGACAACCCCCAAAGCCCCTCTGAAGTGAACCTGATCTCTGTGTGGATTTAAGCTTTTGAATTTTGAGATGGATGTTAGTAAGCTGAAATGGAAAAGCTGTACATGTCTGCACATTCCTTAATGAACTTCCATGGTCAGATACTCAAAGATATGTTTTATTTACATGATATACAAATATTCTCACAAATTAGCAAAAGTCTCTGCGTGGGTGACTTCAGACATCAGTGTATTCATGGTATATGCGCACTTCTGATCTTCTTACGCTCTGAAGTGATCTAATACTCTCACTCCTGGTTCGCATATTTGATTTTCTGAACAGCCTTCGTGAGAATGATCTACACATGAAAAAGTAAATTATTGGATCCAGACAGACATTGCATGCAGATAAGAACAGTGTCATTTCCTTACAATAATATAAGATTTTATGTGCAGAGTCATCTAAAATTTTATCTAGATGGCTAAAAGTAAAGGGTATTCTGCACAAATGATATGGCAGAAAGCAAGTGAAAAATACAGCCACAACAACCCTTATACTTTGATTATGCTTTCGCTTTCTGCTTGATGAGCTAATAAATTGTTTGCTCGATTTATAAATGTACCTGGATATCGCAATATAACATCCTATCAGTACTATCAGCACCACTACAAACATGCAGGTGTTGATGTAGATGACAGCTGTGTGCCACTTGACTCCCAAGGGAGACTTCAGCTTTATGCAGTCGTCTATGTTTTTCTTTGTCGGGTAGCCATTTGTAAGAATCAGGTTTGGTAAAGCTAGGAAAGCCATTACAACCCAAACGCAGGCAGATAAGATCTTGGTGAAGGTGATGCTGTACATCCTGGAGTCTCCAAAAGGTTTCACTACTTTCAGGTAGCGGTCGATGCTGATGAGTCCGAGGAACACAATCGTGGTGTACATGTTTGCGTAGAACAGAACTGTGGTGTATCGGCACAGGAAAGAGTTGAAGTGCCACGGTCCCAGCTGCGAGTCCTGGATTATCTTGAACGGGAACGTTAGTGTCATGAGAAGGTCTGCAACCACGATGTTTTTGAGGTAAAATATAAAACTCGTTTTATTTCTGATGTGGAAAAAAATCCACACTGCTAGGCCATTCAGCAAGAGGCTTGCTAGGAAAATGATGAGGTAAAGCACAGGCAAGACGATGGTGGTGAATTCGTTGTGTGTGGAGTTCCCCAGTAAGCCTGCTGTGGCGTTGGGCGAGGTGCTGTTGTCTTGGCTCAGACGATCATCTGTGGGAATGAGGGAGAACGACAAGTTTAAAGTACGTTTCTAGCCTTTTACAAATGGGGCCGTTTTAGAACTGTCCTCTAGAAAATGTCCTATCTCTGGGCAAGTCTGGAGGCTGCTCGGGGAAAACCCGGGTTTAAAACGATGCTGCTAAGTAGCACACATGTCAAAATAAACGCACCTGTGGCTTGCTAACCTCTGAGCGTGATGTCTGTGCTTTCTGCCGAAATACAAAGGTGCTCCTGCAAATAATCTGACGGGAAGAAAGTGCAGGATGCGAGCGTGCGTACGTTCCCGAGGTTCCCGTATGGCTGACGAGCTGCGGGGCTGCCCTCGCCGCCGCCTTGCGGGTGAGGAGAGCGGCAAGCCCGGCTTGGCGGGGTGGACATGGCAGCGGGCAGCGGCGCGGCCCTTCCGTTGCTGAAGGCGCTTTGACTTTGGGCGGTCGGAAGGAGCCGTTAGGCCAGGCCCGCGGCCCGGGTCGGGTGCCGCGCGGTGCGTGGGGGCCGTTCCCTACCGCCCGGTCTCGCGGCCGTGCCGGCGGCGTCCTCCCTCGCGGCGGGACGGGGCGGTTGCCTGCCGGACCCGCTCTGCAGACATGGCGGGTACGCCTGCTCCTGGGGGGCTCTGGTCGGCGCCGGCTGCCGGAGCAGTGGCAGGAGCGGCGGGGTGGGTTTGTGTGAGGAATCATTTTTGCGGTATCTGAAGAAGGTAAATAGCCTGGAAATTCTCCGCAGAGAGAACCGGTGAGCCCGGTTAGTGAAATGCAAAGAAGGATCTGAGTTCCCGGAATCCACCCGCCATCCCAGCGGAGCTGGGCACTCGCCATGTTGCAGGCCGAGGTCTGCACTGCCCGCCGCCGCTCTTGTGCTGGGGAGTGGGCAAAGGCATGTCGGGAACAAACTTTTAACCAAAATTACAGGGTGTCAGCTCTTGGCTACCTTGACAGAATGCAACTTGTGAGCTGGGATGGTCTGTTTATCAAGAGATAGGACTCTGGGGAGACTCTTTGGGGCTATTAAAACCCTAATTTAAAACTTAGCTTAGGTAAACGTATTCTCTGGGGATTTTAAGATGTCGTGTGTAAATATTTGTGAAAAAACTTCAGACTTATAAATTCTCTCATAAAACTATAGCACATTTTATTTCATAATGTTTATACTCTGAACTTGGCTGGTGTGTTAAACCCGGACTGACAGCCACGGGGGCAGCACTTAGCCTTTTCTGAAATGACTTCTTTAAAATGTTGGTAGGAACTGATGGTAATACAGTAAACACTTCTCAATCACTTAAATCTCCAACATTATTTTACCTGGCAGTTTTCCATAGGACAAATTGTACCCCATCATTTGCGCTGCTGTAGGTTTTCAGCTGAAATGCTTTTCAGGAATCCCACTGGCAGCCGTAGATCCAGGATGCGGCATGGGCTGTGCCAGCATTACATTCTGGGGAAAAGAAATTGGAATTAAAACCAAAGCAAAACAGAAGACCCCACCCTCCTCCTGCCAGCATGGAGAGGAGCTTTGTGCAATGAGCATTCTCCAGAATTCCCAATGGAAGGGCTGAGGCGTGCTGGTGTCTGATCTCTGGATACTGCACAGCTGTTCTGCTGTCAAGGTCTTCATTGCCACAGCTTCACTTACAGCTGGGCATCTGCTGCATTGTTGCAGGCAATCCTGCCATGTTAGTATCTGTAAGCCTATCAGTTTCACTGTTAAAACTACTTCCCTTTCTCCACCTCACTAACAGAGCTGTGCTGGAGCCTTATTGCTGTCATATTTAGCGACGTTATTCTAGTTTCCAGCCTGAATGTCTCTGGGGCCACTTTCTGTCTCATATTCTTGTATCAGTGCCTTTCATTTGAAGAACCTGTCTCCATCTCTGATACTTAGCGCTCTGCGTGTTTCTTACTCTACTGAAACTTCACTTGCTGTGATGAAGCAAGCCCAAACCCTTCTCATATTTCTGTAAGACTTGAAGACACCAGCCCTTCTCTGTATCTGCTCCAGTTTGAATCCCATTGACAAACACTGTGCACTGTTTTACAAATGAGGTTTAAGAAAAGCTTGTGGTGGTTGGGTTCCTTGTCACCACTAAAACACCTCATCTAACATTTTCTGGGATCTCACTTCCTCAGTTCCTCCTTTCATCTGCACCAGGTAGGTAGCAAACGGCTGTGCTGGGATCAGCTCTGACACACTTTCTGTCCCCTCGGTGCTTCACAGGGATCGGTGCCAGTGTGTAGCCAGAATGCTTATTGTCCTTAGCTGCATGATCTTGTGGGTTTTTTGTGCCAGCAAACTTCAGTTCGAGTTCGTTAACTTCTGTAAAAATATGTTGGATTTCAAGTTTTCAAACTTGTCTTCCTTATTCTGATTTCTTTCAAAAAAGTTGACCAAACCTTTGCAAAAACCTGGGCTGTGACTAGTGAGCCTCTAACAGCCTGGCCAAGAATGTTTTCTTAAATTGGTACTGCGTTTGATAGTTTCCAGGCAGGTATTTCTACACCACCATTCTCAGCTTTAAAAACAGGTTAGCATTCAAGTATCTGCAAACATACCACCCCAGTTTCTGCAGTAGGTGAAGTTTGTCTCCTAACTGCCGGAACATGCTGGTTTAATGATTTCATGCCTTTGTTATGATCTGCCACTACAGCTGGTTTCCTATTCCTTGGTAAAGGCCCTTGACCTTATTCGCGACATCTCCTGCTTGGACGTCTTCTGTTTATTTTCAGTCTTGGACATTTCAGTGATGGATGCCTGAGAGTGGAATTTTTTTTAAAGTTTATAATTTCTCACTTCTTGAAGTAAAAAAGTTTCATATGTAATTATGAGAGGTGCGTGTATAACTTTACCCCAGTTTGCTGGGTACATTATAGAAATTTTAAGTTCCTGTTCCTTTCTCATGGTTTTGAATGAAGTGCTTCAGAAGTCAGCCTACAGGGAATACTGAAAAGCTGCAGAATCTAATTTGTGCTCTGATGGGATTGTTCCAAGTAATTTTGACAATACCGATTTGTAAGACTACGTTCCAGATTATTGCTTTACTCTTGCAGTGTGCAAATGCATTAATTTTTCCATGCTTCACTTTCTGTTTACAAGTTTTGATAGGAAAGCTAGCAAAATAGTTCAGATTTCAGCAATTACACTAGACTGACTGCTTCTCTTATGGGAATGAATAGATGATAAAATTATTGAAGCCCTTTTGCAGATCTAAACTTGTTTTATGCAATTATCACTGTGTTATAAGCTGCGTTGAATTGTCACTAGATGGCAGTAAAGGAAATCATTACATTTTAAAGTGTCAGTAGAAATTTTAATTCTGATGTTCTAAGCTTTTTATTGGTTTAGCTTCTTGTCTGGCATTGTTTGCTCTGATAATAACTGGGGTCCCCAATGAGATTCTCAGGGCTATTTTAGATATTTTGTTTTCCCTTGGTCTGAGAAGCAGTAACCTATTACTTTTTTGCTGTTGTTTATAAATTGCAGCTATCCTTTTTTACCCAGGAGGCACCAAGATCAAAAGAATACATGATTTTATGAAAAGATGCATATCTATCTTCATATGCAAATAAGATGCTTATTTCCCTGCTTTTCAGAGTTCCTTTTAAGTCTGCGTAATTCCTGGTCCTGGTCCCTGGAAAGCTTCCAGCTCTCAGGCTCTTCAGGCAAGTGATCTCCCAGGTCCTCAGTTCAGAGAAGTTCATAAAGCATCAGTTGTGTTGCCTGAGATTTGAGGCAGTACGACTGCTGGCTCCTGTGTTCCCATGCTGTAACCCTGGGAAATATGGCAGCGTTCGATGGAGCTGGGGTTTAAATCTGTGCTAAATGGACTTCTCATGTACTGTCAGTTACTCTAGGTCCCAAAGGGATTTGCTCTAAATCCTGTCAAAAAAGGCTTCTTCCTTTTTCCACCTCTGCATCTGTCCTTTTAGGTGGATGTTGTCACTAAGAGACCATAAAAATCTAACAGCAGGTAGTATCTGTGAATGCCTCTTCATGTACAGACAGCCCCTACACTCTCCAAAGGTTCTATCTCTTGTTTTACATCAGAAAACTGGCGGGTGTTTTCTGGCACTGGTGAGAAAGCTCCCTTGCTGCAGGGGATCTCTGCCTAGCTGTCTTCTGGTCTCTTCTTCTAGCTTGTACTGTTGGCGTTCCCATCTGCATCCTGTGCTTGACTGTCAGCAGAGACAGGCCATCCACAACATCCTTAAGACTCTCAAGCCCCTATTCAGTGTGGATCAAAATTCAGTTCCCTTCCTCCTTGTGGGTGGTATTTTGTTTCTTGGGTGCTGTTACTTGAATCCACTGGGCTCTTAGTCTGACTTTTGACATTCAGCCCGTCGTTTTATAGCTGAAAACTACTGCAGAGGATGGACTGCAATCACTTGGACCAGGAATGGCTAATCACTGTCACAGAAGGCTCTGCCTGGGCAGGCATGTTTCTTAGCATCCAGGCAACGTGTTACAGTCCCCAGTCTCTGATGGACTCACCAGTGCCTGGTGGGGTTTGATAGTGTCAGCACTGCTCCCGTGCTTGCCCTGCAACTCGTCTGCTCAGGTGCAGGTCTGCTTATCTCCCCAGTCTATGCAAAACCTGTGCTTGCTGAAGCAGCCTGGCTGCTCGGTTGCTGGGCTCTCTTGTCCCTTATGGATGCAGCATGGGAAGGCGCTGCGTGGGTGACAGGAGCAGCAGCATCCCATCTCGTATGCTTTTCAAGTCAGCGCTGCTTATTTTTAGCGAATCCCGTACGGGCTTGCTGATTCCTGCCCAGAGTACTGACCATCAGGGATCCCTGCCACATGCATCTTCCTGGCCAGCGAAGATGTGACCACACTCTAATTGCCCAGGGAAATCCAGGTCACCTGGAAGCCATACTGGGAGCTTGCTTGTTGTTCCTGCAGACCAATAAGGATCAAGCCTCTGAATGGATATCTCTACGTCATCTTATTCCTGATGGTTTTCTTGTTAAAACAGGTTCAAAAAAATCCCGACAAAGTATGGGTTGGAAAAAGAAAGCAGCAAACTCTTCACAAATGTTAGCCGTGACAGCTAAACTACATTAGCAGTGTTCTGTATCCTGCCTTGCTGGCACAGCTGAGCTCAGCAGAGAGGCTTTGGTGCATGCACGGGGTGGAGGTTAGAGACAACACCTACTGATGGCTGCCCTAATTATGTGCTAAAGACTTTCCCTTATGCTGCTGTAGTTTGGAGCTTTAAAGTCTTAAACAGGTTTGTGCAGAGCGGCGGCGAAGTGCAGCCACGATGGCCCCTGCTGCATGGACCTGGTCACGTGACAAAATTTTGGGATACACAGAGATGATCCTGCCTTAGGCTCACCAGTCCAAAGGTGTTTCCATAGTTTCCTGCCTAGGTCTTACCAGGCTAAGGGGTACTGTGGTAGACAGAGCACTTGGAGTAGCGTGGCTTCGTTATTTACATGGTAGGGTGGGTGAGCAAGGTTCATTGGAGTAAAATCTGGTGTATCCCTGTACTCCAGAAGCTTCATTTTTTTCGATAAAGACCACTATATTGCAGATTCTAGGAGTAGGAAGAAAGTTATCACATATGGAGAATTCACCCTTTTCCATGTGTTCTTTTGGAATGAGAGATGAAGACTGCCTTCTCTTTAAAGAGTATTTTAAGTTATTTTATAATTGTTCACTGACTATGGACTCTTGATAGTGGCTTTTTTACTTGTTTGAATATGGTATTTCTGTGCTGGGCAGGGTTGGTTTTCTGCTCCTTGTCCGGTTCTCCAGATGCTTTTCTTCTGACCGATTTCATCCTAACCAGCTGTCTGATTCTTCCATATAAATATATTCTGCTTGGATGGTTTTTAAGATGCACTAGAAACTGCTCCTTTATTCAAGTAGCTTTTAAAACCATTCCCCTAAAGGCTGTCAACTGCATTAAATATAAGTACATACTGTTTCACAGATGAGGTAATCTTTTACTGCTAATGTTGATAGACTGGTTTATATGCATGACTGATAAAACCTCAGATGAGAAATAATAGGCTGCATGGCAGACTTCAGTGTCATATGGGTAGGGAATGACTGTATAGTTTTTCTAATGACTAAGGCTTTAAGTTGCCTCACTGTTTAAAGAGATTCTATATCCTCAACTCTAATTGCTCTTTTTTCATCTTATTTACAACTTCTTAAAAATGAGAAAATTCTCTTTGTGAACTAGACTAGATATTCTAGGTGACAGGGCTGCAGAGTTTTAGGTGATTATTTTTTTTTTATTATTTTTTTTTTTTTTAGTTTGGGCACATAACTTTTTGATGTGTGGCTTCTTGCCAGTCAATCTGCATTCATCACCGTAAAGTTTGGTAAATTACACAGTTAATGTAAACAATAGAAATGTGAGGCAGTTTATTAAATTTGCTATTGGCTGGCTGCAATTATGTTCTTTTCTGTTGCCCATCAGAACCAAATCACTGAGTTAACTCTAAAGATTTAGGGGGAAAAAAGCATTGGTGAAGACTGCAGGGTAAGTGTACTTGTGCATAAAGCTTCTGCAAGCAGACAAGTGGAGCCTGTGTCCCTGCTTTCTTCTTTATTTCAGTCCGCTCCTATACTGCATCACCTGAGCAAGCCTTAATGTTCAGTTTTTCCACTCTTGCATCTATTTATCTTCCTTAGCGCTTTTCCTTGTTCACTAAAGAGAGCCCAATCCCAATAACCAGGATGTTACCACCTTTTCCTTCCTCGGAAGCCTCTGTTAAAAACTACCATCTACCTTTTGGTAAAAGTGTATGTTAATGTACTCTTAACGCATAGTGGAATAACTTGATGTTCCTGTTGGAATTTGTACCTACGGCAAGTGAGTATGCACCACTTTCTTGTGCTTTGCACACTTTCTTTTTTTTTTTGTATTTTTCTAGCTGTCACATCCCTGTCCTTGGAACTGTACTTCGGTGCCAGCTGTGCCAAGAGATGCCATGCTGTCGGCAGCAGCACAAGTGGTGACAAGAACTAGCCTAGCGCCAGGGTTTGTGTTAGTCCGAGACTCCTGTGCACTGCGGGACCGCAGCCACTTGTGTTCAGATGTGATCATATACCAAGTATAGTGTCTTTTGTCTGCAGAGGGGCTAGGAGAGCTGAGGTGGCTCAGCCTGGGCCAGAGGAGGCTCCGGAGCTCCTACAGTCCGCATGGCTACCTGGCGGGAGGGAGCCCAGCTCTTTCTTCTCAGTGGTGCCCACTAATCCAGACAGGAGGTGGTGGGCACAAACTGAGACTCAGGAAATTAGATCTGAGCACAAGAAGATGCTTTTTTACTGTGCGAGTGGTCAAACACGGGTGCAGGTTGCTCGTGGAGGCTGCGGATCTCCATCCTGGGAGACACCCGCCCTGCAGCCTGGTGTTGCTGGCCCTGCGTGTGGTGGGATGGGGAGCTCCTGGGGCTGGCTGAGCTAAATGGTGGTGTCCACCACCCTGCGTGTCCGACTTAGCCAGCTGGCCCATGTTGGCTGCTTCAAACTGGGAACTGCTTCAACGTGGGCTGGCTGGGGAGAGGGTGAAAATAGCCCTCCGTGGGGCTTTGTGCCCTCGGCTCCTGGTGCCTGCCTTCCTGGGAGTGTGGTGGTGGAGGGGCATGCAGACAGTATGTGCTAGTTCCCTGTAATGCAAGTAACGCTGCCATGCTTAACTGACTGAATTGCAGAGAGGCTGAAAAATAACAACTAGGGTATAACTGTCTCCAGCTGTGGCTTACAGTGCTTGTCTACTTACATCCAGAAACAGGAACCACTGCCTCTGCTCAGAAAGCTTCTCGTCTGCTTCAGTATCTAGTACAAAACCCCCTTTTTGGTTTTCAGGTTCCTCCTTGAACTTCCCCCTCAATTCCAGCCTAACTTTTCTGTCACGCATCTCTGAATGGCACAGTGTCCTGTGCTGCAGTGCAACGTGCGTCCATCTGCCTTCAGCTGGTAGAGCAGCTTCTCTTCTCTCCAGGATCCTATCCTGTCCCTGCCCTATCCTATCCATTTGTCTTCAGTAGAAGACACGTGATGCCAGTGGTTAGGGAGCCTACCTCCCCATGGAAACATCTGCCAAACACTGAGCTGCCCTCTGTGTTGGTATACATGTGGGAGAAGCAGTGCCTCCACATCCGCATTGAGACACGCTTCCTTCCCCACAGTCACTTTGCCCAAGAGGTGTCTCAAAAAAATTATCTGTACACCATTCTTGTAACCTACAGCGCTTCCCGCATGCAGTCGCTTGCTGAAATTTGGGGTCTAGTCTTTCCTGGTCCTTTGTATGTGACAGCTAAAAGTGCTATGTATATTTTCAGTGCCCATGCTAGGTTTACCTTGCATGTGAGTAACCAGCTAAATGTGCTCATTTATGCATTCTACATCAGTCTCTACCCATGCTTTACTGTAGGTATTGCCTGAAATCTCACATTCAGTTTGCACCTGTAACTCAGTTGTTTTACACATGCAGAAGATCCTGAACTGGGTGTAGAAGAATGCTGCAGTAAGCATTAAATAATACTGTTTAATATGCAAAAGTCTCAATTTTGGGGGAATAGTCCCTTAGGATAACATGATTTCCTCACTTAAAAAAAATTAGAATTATTTGGACATATCTAATTTTCTCAAAGTCACTTTTGGAATATTTATCCAAATGTAGCCATTCATTTTTTTCTCATTTCAAGTGAATGATTATGAACCCTTATCTTCCCCTATGTGGGATAGCTCTGACATGAGAGCTTTTTGGGATGCTGCCTGAACTGTCAAGTTTTTTGTTTTTGTTTTTTTTTTTTTTTCCCTTTCTGTTGGACTGTTCCTCATTAAAAGTTCATGGATTAGTATTACTTACTTTGAATCAGATTTTCTATGCAGAGGTTACAAAATCTAGTAAATGTTATTAATCATTACTGTAAGGCTGTTTATTTTTTAAACTTATTTGCAGAACCTAAAGATGCATAAATTCTCTTTCCTCTTGAATATGCATCATAGTTTTTAAGTGATGTTGAAGAAATGCTTTCCAGTCCTTTCTTACATTAATGACAAGCATGTGCATTTTTCATGATCAAAAAGCAGAAACTACTGTCACACATTTATTGTGGGTCCTGGTCTTGTGTATTGTGCTTTGCTCTTTGCAGGCTGACTGCAGCAATTGGCTGTATGCAGGCTGGTCTTTTCTGTAGAAGAGGCCAGCGCTTTGACTGTCGTTTCTAAAGCAGCATAGTATAAAGCGTAGTGCTAAAGTACATTTCCTTTAGGCTGCAGTTGCTTTTACATGAAGAGTTAGGAAAGAACTGCCAACAGAAATAGTATCCCATTGGGCAGCAGGTAAATGGCTGTTGGTGGAAGAGGAGTTATGTGTTGCAATTGCTTGCCTTTTTTTTTTTTTTTTTCCTTAAAAAAAAAAAAAAAGAGAGCAGCACACTGCAATGGTTGGCAGAGTTGGGATAATTAATGTTTTCTCAGTATGGCACCCTCTAATTAGATGGGAGGAAAGGATTAACTCTGGAATGCTTCTTTCTAGAAGATGCTGCTGATGGTTGTTTCTGGTTGCACAAAACCTACTGATAGTGGAAGCTGTATTGTAACCCTATAGAGCTGCTTTCTTTGAAGCCCCATTAAGAACATGCCATGCAAGTTGCGACTTCCACGTGCAGCGCTCTCAGCAAGCTCAGGTGTAGATGGCAGTCCCAAAGTGCTGAGCAGTGTGGTCCTGGCCTCTCCCCTGGCACCGCTGCCTGCTGTCCAGGTAGCCTCCGCCTGCAGCCTTTTCGACTCCTTCCTGACACCGTCTTTTGCAGTTGCTCCTCAGCTCCAGCTCTCTGCCCAGAGCAGCATCAGCTGCAGCTGGCTGACCAGGACCACATCTGGTCAGGCAGTGAGTATCTCCAAGGATGGAGACTCCACAGCCTCTCTGTGGAGAGAGCCCCGTTCCAGGGCTTTGTCACCCTCACAGTTACTAAAAAACCCACAAACCAAAACCAAAACATCGCCACCAACAAAACCCCCTATTCTCAGGTGGAACCTCCTGTGTGTCACTTTGTGCCCACTGCCTTCTGTCCCGGCACTGGGCACCACGGACAGGAGCCCAGCTCTGTCCTCTTTGCGTCTTCCCTGCAGGTGTTTGTACACATTGATAAGATCCTCCTGAGCCGCCTCTTCTCCAGACTGAACAGTCCCAACTCTCTCAACCCCTCCAGTACATCAGGTGCTCCAGTACGTTAGTTGCCTTTGCGGCCCTGGGCTGGCCTCCAGTATGTCCCTGTCTCTCTTGGACTGGGGAGCCCAGAGCTGGACCCAGCACTGCAGGCGTGTGTCCTCGCAGTGCTGAGCCGGGAGGAACGATCACCTCCCTTGACCTGCTGCCTGTGTTTTGCCTAATGCAGCCTGGGAGGCTGTTGGCCTGCTTTGCTGCAAGGGCAGGCTGCTGGCTCACGTTCAACTTGTCCACCAGGTCTTTCCCTGCGGAGCTGCTTTCCAGCCGGTGCCCCAGCATGTCCCGGTGCAGGGGGCTGTTCCTCCCCAGGGGCAGGACTTTGCACTTCTGCTTGCTGGACTGCGTGAGGTTCCTGCCGGCCCATTTCTCCAGCCTGTCGAGGACCCTCTGGATGGCAGCACGACCCCCTGGGCTATCAGCCGCTTCTCCCAGTTTGGTGTCATTTGCAAACTTTGTCCTGTTTCCATCCCATTGGATTACAGCTCTTTTGCTGCTTGGAAGACCCAGTCTTTATCTCTCACGAGGTCACATTTCTAGTCTTCCCTTCCAAGGGGGTGACCAGAAGCAGGTTCACATTTGCATGTATTTCTCCAGAATAACTTCAACTTTTTCCCTCTTTTAATGTCTTCGCAAGCTGCGCTCCCAGCCTTTCTGTTCTGGTTCTGCTTGTGTTTTTGTGGGCTCTGTTTTTGGCACAACGGGCAGTATGGAAATATTTGGCAAATAATCACCCTTCAATTCCACAGGCTGTTCCTTAATTATCCAGTGTGCTTTATTATCCTGAAGTCATAGTCTTTTAAATTTAAAATTTTATGGACACAATAGTTTGGGCAAAAAGCAAAAACTGGTTATTAAGTTTCAGCATGTGGTGCCTGGGTGGTCTTGAGCTCCTTCCAGAGGAGCTGGCTTCTGTACAGGCGAGCAGGCAGCTGGCTGCTCTGCTCAGGGCTGCTGCGGAGCGCATTGCCACGCAGCCGCTCCACGGGTTGCGCTGCAGCGCACAGAGCTCCTGAGGGGCCTCCGCTCTGCAGCGTGCCTGCAAGGCGAAGACTCTCTTGGGTGTCAGGCTAGATTTGTTGGAGCTTTTTCCTGAAAATATTAGCTTTTAGGTTTGATTATTGGTGTTATGCCATGAGAAACATCAAGTTAAAAAGCTTATAATGAAACTAAAAACAGTCAAGGTGTTGCCTGGGTCACAAAGAAAAAAAGTGAAGGTATGTGATTGATCGCATTACACCTTCATCCGTTGTAGCTCTGGCTATTGTGCATCTGTCGTGTCTCGCAAATGCTACAGGGGATACTGTGAAAGAATGTCTCGTGGGGAAAAAAGAATTATCATTGGTACATGCACGTAGGCAGTGCCATTTAAACTTTTAAGTAATTCCAGTCTCACTTTTAGGTGTTTTACTTTGCATTGAAACAATTTCTGTTGATTTTTTTTATATGCAATTCTAATTCATATTGCAAAAGGACAACTCCTCATCCACTGTTGTTTTTTTGTACTTTAGTATGTATTGCTGCGACACAATTGACCATGTTAGCTACTTGCAGCAACCCCTCTATTTCAAAGAGGAAGGAAAAGGACATGGGGATTTTGAGGTATGACTGGGAGAAGTTCAGCCTGGTGCAACCCTGATTTTTCATGAGCAGCCTGGAGAGTTCCCACTCTGTCTGCTGTTCTCAGAAACGGACAGACTGCAAATCCTGGGCAGGGTTTCAGGGTGCTGGCTGTGGAGATCTGCTGCTCTTCCTCTGACCCAACTACTTTGCCAGATCTTGTCTGTTCCTTGTGTAGCTGCAGAAGCTGCTGGTGAGGTGAAGGTGATACAAGCCCTATTTATACTACTCATCATCAGTTGTGACTTTGATATGTCACTGACATTTTCCTGAGGGAAAACAAGAAGTAGTGGTTATTGTAGTATCTCATGTGAGGTTCAGTGTTAGTCAGATGTGGAAGCCTACTTTTGTTTATTGTGGGTGCAAATTTTTTTTTTTAAGATGGTATGGTAATTTTTTGCGTTGGGAAGGATGAAGACAGCTGAAACGTAGGAATTAATACCACTGACTTCCTCTAGTGCTTGCTTAGCAGCACTTGGGTTAGTCTCTCTTGCAGCCTGGTTTCCTACAGAGCCCCGATAGCTGACAGCAGTATGGTGGATCTGTAGCTCTTGGTTTATGTCATGTGCATTTTCACTTAGTTCCAAACTTTTAATAAATATTGCACACTTCAAATTTAATGCTACAATCTTGCTGTGGATGTCTTGACTGGCTTTTCCTAGCGCTCACTTGGTCGAAGAGGAGGTCTTTCTGAACTTTGTGGTGCCAAAGTGAGCAAGGGACTTGCCATTAAAAGAGGAGAAGGAGCTTCCCCCTTCAGTCGTTCCTGGATATATCTCATCTGGGGCTACGTGTGGTGAGTGGAGTAGGCTTTCTGGTAGAGAGGGAGCATCTAGTCTCCGAAGGGCTGCTCCGGTGTCGGACCACCTCTGCACTGTGACTTGCTGCCTCCCTTCCAGTGCTCGTTCCCTGTCTGGCTGCCCTGCCCAGGTGTCTTCCCGGCTCAGCCGTGCTCCCGGGATCCGTGTGGCCACGCGGCTCCCGACGCCCCAGTGCCCCGGGAGCTCTGGTGCTCCAGCAGCGCGCCGGGTGCGTGCTAGCGCACGACGGGCTGTGGGGTGCAGGTGCTGGGCGAGCTGGTCTCCCCGCTCCCTCCCTGCCCCGGGGGGGCCCTGGCAGCTAGGGAGGGAGCTGAGGGTGAGACAGCAGGGCTGAGCTGGGAAAGGCAACCCTCTGTGGGGAGGGAGGGAGGGAGGGAGGAGGAACTGGCGGCTGGTGCTGCTGAAAATTTACTTTTTTTTTCTCACGCGTCCCTAATGCAAACAAACGCTTTCTGTTTCTGAGGTCCCTGCACATCCTTCGGCCTTTCTTGCCTCCTCTGCTCTCCTCTCCCTCCTGCAAGAGCTGACCGGTGTCCTCTGTTCCCGAGGGGTTGTCCCCAGGTGCTGCCAGTTCCCCCTCCCCGTAGGGAGTGGGGAGGGAGGAGAAGGTCTGGCTTGTGCAGGAGAGCCGGCTGCCTACCCAAAGAGTAAGGTGCCCGCCGGAGCAAGCTCATAACCAGAGAAATGCTGGTCGCTTTCATGTGATCCGGGGCCTGTACTTCTGGGAGTGAATCAGTGACATCAGCCTGAGTTTCCTGGTTTCCCTTTTTAAAAGAAGATCGCAGAATCTTCTTTAAAAAGATGGAAAAAACTGTGAAACACCACCAGAGTTTCGAGAGCAAGCATATGTAATGAGAAAGCAGATGTCTACAGTCTCTATAATGCACAAACGGCAAGTCATTTTTTAATGTAGGAAAACTTTAATTGCACTGCTACTTTCAGTTCTTTGTAACTAAGAATAACCTTTGCAATCTAAAATACTCATTAAATGACATAGGTTTTTGAAAGTGCCTTATATATTTCCCAAACTTTGAGACTAATCAGACATATAGCTTGTAAGTTGCTTTGAGACTAATCAGACATATAGCTTGTAAGTTGCTTGTTCGGAGCTATGTGGTTTTTCCAGTGAACCTGACAAGTTTTAACATGATCTGAGTGAAGTATGAAGGAAGAGAACCTTTATTCTGTATAATATAATTAAGAGAATTCAAGTATGCTTGCCTTTACTGAAAGAGGTGAAAAGGAATACAGTACAAACCTTTTATATCAAACTCAGATGTTATAGTTACTGAATCTTACTTTATATGAATTAAGCTCTGCCAGGAAGTAAGTTATTGAAACCATGAACCCTCCTGCACTTTGATTCATGTCTTAGAAGGAATCATTAGTAGAAAACCATTTTTTTGCTATTGGCAAAAAGATAACACGTAATGTTTAATGAATGAATAAAAGGTTAGTTAAAGTCGCGCTGTTTTGAGAACTTTTCACACTTTTAATTGATCTGATACTCAGTTTATGGTTCCAAGTCTGGTTTTCAGCAACTGCGTCTTAATTCCTGTCTTCTTTTCACTTGAGGGTGATTAAGAGCAAGAAGATTCACAGAACGACCTATCAAATGCCTTTCAGATGGTCAAAGATCACTTACCTGTCACCATGGTCGCCTTCCGCTTGTCTCTGAGCTGCATCTCGAAAGTGCCTTAGACTCCTCCAAAATCCATCTTGAAACTACAGTAGGCATGAGAGTATTTCTTGCGATAAGGTAGTTAAATAAACCATATCTGGAAGTAAGCTTTTTTGCTTCCGATGGCTTTTTTTGCGATACCTGATCAGAGAGTCAAAATTCCCCTGGCCAGGAGCAACTGGAGCAACTGGCTTTCTCATTCCTGGGAATGACTCACATGCCAGGGTAGGTGAGCGGTGCGCTCCCGCTCACTTCCTGGCTCCGGAGCAGCTCAGGCGCCCAGGACGCAGACAGTGATTCACCTGAGAGGTGGGTTAGTGCCTGTTAAAGGCAGCAGACTTCGTGCAGGGAGACGTTGCAAACAGTCTGAAGTCGTGTTTTACAGCAACCTGTGCAACCGTGCCTGTGCCTTTCGGATAATATGGTTTTGTCTTCAGGGTGAATGTGAATTTAGTGTGATGCTGAAAAACCTTGTGCTGGATAGATGCAAATATCTGCTAATTGAGATTATCTTGTCAATTATTAATTTGACTATATTTAGACATCTTTAATGTTGTGCTTTGAACAGATCCTCTCTTCTAAATAGCCTGTAGGATGAAAGCAAAATGTTAAGTCTGTAACTAAATATTTCAGCTAAAATGACTAGACTGTTTACTGCATACTTTTTACTGTTATGATGTTCTTTAAGACTCTGACTGTGAGCCCACTGACTCTTGCAGTCCTGCTGTCAGTGGTCCTGGGTGTACACAGATTTAGAGCAAGACAATTTAGTGCTTTAAGAGCATTGAAATACTCGTGGGAGTAGTTATATCAGGACAAAATTCTGCTTTGTGTCCGTAGATGATGAAGTGGTTAAAGTCTCATTTCTGCCACCTTCTTAAAAAAAAAAAAAGGCAAATATGTATCTCCCTCATTAAATCTTCAGGAGAAAAAGAAAAATAATCTTAGTGCTACGAGAGCAATGTCTGCCAAGTCACTTTTCTTGGACTGCTCTGTCTGTTTTGCCTGGACTTCTCCATACGCATTTTTTACTTTTTTCCTCAAATCTGAGGGACTGAATCCCCAGCCCCCCTCTTCTGAGACTGGACAGCCTTTTGCATAGGTGCCCTTAACAGCTGCATGGAACCCTGTGAGGAGGCAGAGCAGGAGCAGGACCTACCAGCTGCCTCCCCATAGTGGTGCACAGCTTCTTCTGGCTCTGTGTCCAGGGGGGGCCCTGTGCTAATTTCCACATTTCTGCTAGTGGGCAGACTGTAAAATTCCCACTTGCCTCAGGACCTCTCCCTTAAATCAGGTACAGTTCCTGATTGTAGGAGACTTCTGACTCGGCTCATCTTTGAAGACCAGGTTTTGCAAGGCAAAACAGATAATGCCAGTGAAGCCAGCAGGAACAAGTGTTACACTTCTGTCGTATGTTTTCAGCTTTATTACAACAAGCTGCCTAAGTGATCTCAGAAACTGGATATTCTGACATTAAGTGATGGTTCCTGTTGCATGCACATACTGGAGTGCACACATTGCATCACCTGAGGATGGAGGCTTTTTCTGCAGTTAGGGACAGGAGACTTGACGAAGTCTCTGCCTCTCTCAGACCTTGCACGTGGCTACGTAGGACAGTGTGTGCCAGCTACCATTTCACCTTCTTTCAGCTGTCCTGTGTGCTGCAGTGTTTAGCAGCTGCTTGTGTTTTGTTCCCCTCCCAACTGCTTGTCCTGTTTCTAGACTAATGGTGCCTTCTGTTTTTCCTTTCCTTGGTTCACTTCCTCCGTGGCTTTCAGTCATTTTCCACCCTAACTTTACTTGTGGTGATCTAGTTCTGTGTTCCGAGTGGAGCCTGTGTAAGACAGGAGTACGTGCCTGACTGATGGTCTTGTAGGCTGCTCCTTCGAGCTAAGTTAAGCCGTGGCGAGGGCAGTGAGAGCCACCCTGGGATATGGTGGTAAAGGCTATCATCAGTGCAGCTCAGGTATGGTGCAGCTCACTGCATAGCCACGCAAACAGCTTGATTTCTCAGCATTAAATCTCTTTCAAGGTGTTTCTCTCCTATCTCTGTAAATCACTGTCTTTGCTCTCTGTCAAGTAGGAGACCTCATTCTTCCTCTGGGGAGCGTACAAGACTGTTTGTCTTGCCCTTTCTCCTGTGGCTGTGCGGTAGCTGGGAGGCTCCAGAGCTATGAGAATATCTGCCTTTGTTCATCGCTTTTTGGATGGGCCTTGTACTATGAGCTCTTTGGTTGACTTTCAGCATGATCTGGTTTACCTGAAGACAGGGTGCCGTGCATATTCTCTGCTGATTTTGGGGTTAGCCTCATCTCCGTCCTTTTGAGAATTTGGGGGATTTCATTTAAATCTCTTTGTTTCTTTGCCCTTTTGGGGATTTCTCAGATCTGTTCTCCAATACCAGGTGTTTGATGCTGGAGTCAGACCTGTCTATACTCAGCTTTGCATCTTACCTTAGCATCACTTTTTCGCCACTGTGGTCTCCTCTCCACTTGTCACTGATGAAACAACCATTGTCCAAAGGGTCTATTCTTTGGCTTTGTTGCAACTTGGACTTCTCAGTGCTTGTGTTAGAGCTCTGTGAGTTTAAGCTCTGACAGGGTGACGACTTCTTGGTCTTTTCCCACAGGTATTACCAGCAGTGATTTTCTGTCTGTATCTTGTGCAGCTTGATTGTGCAAAGGACTCCTGTACCCGGTATAGCTGAGTAGTGTCATGGTCTGTGACTGCTGTTCTGTGCACACAGATATCTTCACCACATGTCTCAGGCCCATTTCCCATTTGATGCTGTTTGGTTCACCTCTCAGATACTGCAGCCTTTCAAGGAACCACTTGGAGATCAGGCTTGCTAGTAAGTGACTTGCTGCCAGCAGGCACACGGGCCCTGGCGATGAGTGATGTGAACGGGGCTCACAGTCCTGATGCTGTCAAGCTGAGTCCTGTCTCTGGATGTCTGTTCATGAGAGAGAGCTGTGTGAAGGTGGGTTCTTGAAAATTGACTGGGATTAGACTATTCAAAATTCCCATCCTTCAGAAACCTGGCTCTCAAGAGCTATGTCTGAACACTCATGCAGATGTGATGGTGGACACTCACTTGTTGGAGGCCACACTACATGTAGTCCTTCAAGTTTCCTGAAGAGTTTGATGTGTCTGGGGAAATATTGCAGAAGTTGCAGGAGAAATCAACCTCTCTCTTCCATTGAGATACTTCATAATAGATGGTCCTTTTCTGAGATGTTTGGACAGCCCAAAATCTCAGTGTCAGAGGTCCTTAGAGGAGCAGAGACCTCACAGCTTGGGCACTGAACAAAGCGTTCATGCTGCGTTGGTCTTGCTTCCAGTGTTTCTGTGCACAGACTGCCTGATAGCATGGCCCTCAGCTGGGGGGCGTGATAAGCTCCAGTCTCTGTTCTGAGGAACAGCAGACCCCTGGGACCAGCAACTTGGGAACCTGGAGGTCTGAGTACCGTGGCTGAGGGCTGGGAGCGGATTTGCAGATAGATCATAAACAGTAGTTTTAACAACTTAAATCTGAAAGTTATGCGCTTGACTTTTGTTTTGCACAAGATTGCGCACTCCCAAGCTGGGTGCTGTACTGTGTCCTTGGCAAGGGGCATGGTTTTGACCCTGGGCTGGTGCTGGCAGATGTGCCTGCTCCTCTGGTCTCAGTCCTGCAGGCTTCAGTCAAGACATGGCATGACAGTGCATTATGGTTTGATTCGTGCTGTTCTTCAGGCACTTCTAATGCTGGTGTTGTCTTAGGCTGGGGTCTAAGAAAGAGTGCTGCAGGACATGTCATGGGGAAGAAGGGAAAAAATTAGAAGTGAAAACTGAAATGTTTAAAAAATATAATTTAATTTCTTACAGAGACCCAAGCATTTAATAGTCGGTACTCTGTGAATGGAGTTAACAGTGGTCAAAAAATAAATAGATTCATAAAAGCTACATGAGAAAGTTTGGTTTGGGTTTGTTTTTTTTTTTGCTTGTTTTTTGAATGTGGTGCAATGGCACGTTAACTTTTCTTTAAAATCTCTGTAATTTGGTGTATCGGTAAGACTTAATGGGTTAGATACCACTGTCATAGCATCCCCTAGCAGGCTTTTAATTCAGACATGTTGTCTGGCTGTTCTCAGGCTGGAGCAAGTCAGGACTAGCTGGCACATGAAAAGGAAATGCTATGGAGCTTGTCGTAAAAACAGCGCAAAAGAAATGTGAAGCTCTGATGTAAAGAAAAGCTGAAAGCTAACCTGTAACTTTACTATTGTTCACATTATTTAAAGGTTGGATGTCCCTTTTTGTATTCTGGTGATTAGAGAGCAATTCTCAGATTTCATAAGAGCCTGAACAACTTTATTACAACAATTATTGTGTTGCTTCATTCTAAAACTGCTTTACTATCATATTTAGCAATATGAACTACAGGGTTATTTTAAAAGCAGATTAGCCACCTGGATAATATATGAGACTGGATTTTTATTTTTTTCAAACATAGAAAGTGGTAGCAGGATTAGAGCTTGCAACACTGGGAGGATTCCTCCAGCGTTATACATTCAGATGTAGAAGATGGAGGTGCTTTTGTTAAGTGGAAAAGTCTTGGAAGAGTTTGACACATCCCCTTTCCTTAGGTGATTTACTTCAGTGACTGTTTTGATGGCTGTCAGTTAGTTAAGAACTGACTTTTTAAAAGCTCATTTCTTTTTTTCCTCTATCCTTGAGTTCCTCACATGATGTTGATAGGTAATCTGAAGTTACACACCTTGGCTGGCTGATCCTGTCTATAGACTTAGGTCTATTCTAGTGCCTTTAGTTTTCCCATGCGACCTCCTGGCTCTGTGCGTTTGTGTATTGTCGTATGGGTAAAATCTTGGTTGCTTGACATGGCTTCCCAGTTCTTGTTCATGATGCAAATTGTTGTTTTGCATTTCTAATTAATTGAAGTACTGCTTTATATTATGAAAGTTTTCTCAGTACTCAGAGTTGTAGGAGCCATGATGGAAGGATGTGTATTGCTGTGCCAGAGAGTCGGGGTACGTATGAAGTGCAGAATTTGCCTTTAGGCATTCAGGAATTAACTTGCTGTCCCTCTGAGGAGAGGCAGTCCAACACAAAATCTGGAAGGCCAGATGGTGAGTGTATTAGGCAAAGGTATAATATATTTCCTTTTTCTGAAGCACAAGTAAGATAAAAAAATACAAAGAAATATATGTAAACCTTTGTGTACCGAAATAAGATTGATTTCCAACAAAATTTGACTGCCTAGTAGTGCTCTATAGTTCCCCTTTGGGAACCCAGCAACCTGTAAAAATGTTTAGAATAAGTGTCAATAGTTTTTGTGTGAATCCTCAGCCATAGGAGCCTGGAATAAGGTTCATTTGTCTGAACAAGTTTAAGGCCTGGTGCCAGTTTTCCAGCTTCTAGGTTGTCTGTTGCTTCTAGTCTGGAGTGTAGACAAGCCAAGCAAATGAACATTTGGATGCAGAAAGGAAAAGCCCTGCTGCTGCCTCATGGTGGTGATTGACTGGAGTAAGCACACATAAGGTGGAAATGTTACATGCGTTTACTCTGTCTTGTACAGCTGCTGAATCTAGGAAAGGTTTCTCTCAGCAGCTCCTGAGTGTCAGTACCAGCCTTTTCAAGTTAAGTTGGGAGAAAAATGAGATTTGGAAAAATGGTGACTGTTGTATTTAATACGCTGATAAACTTTACTGAATTACATGAATTCCTTGACTGCACTAAAGAAATCTGGAGAGCCCAGAAGAGCAGCTTTCTATGGCATACTGCTGGTCATCTCTACCTGTGGTCTAGGCTGATGGCTTCCTCATCTCTGATGCAAGTCTGTTCTCAAAACCTGTCTCCATTTTGGCTAGCTGTAAATACAAAGTATTACTTTGGTTATTTTTCTGAGCCTTAAAAAGCAGAGACTTAAACTCTGAGGCATTTTAACTGTTATGATTCTTACTTCCACCTGGAGGCAGGGATCTAAAAACTTGCAAAAGAAAAGTACAAAATCCCAAATGTTAGAATTTAGGGAACTTTTTAAAGTGGATCAACCAGATGTCCCATCTGTGCAGTCACCTTGCATTTCTCTGCTTCGGAGTTTGGCAACTCTGGCTCCCTTTTACCTACCTAAGAAGCAGCAGCTGAAAAACAAATGATTAAGACTCCTCTGAAACCTTTGGCACACCCCTTATTTAAGGAGCAACTCAGCCCGTTTTGTGGTTACACCCACCCTTACATGCAGGCTCCTCTTAGTACTTAACCGTGTGTACTGCCAGTATGTGTGTGCACAGTGTTAAATGAGCCTTGTAGTACCAGCAGTAGAAATGAGAAAATAAAACCCCCAAACTTCCACGGTGGAATAAATTTTCTGTTCTTCAGCATTTTTGTAGTTTATCACTGCCATATTGCTCATTTTATGTTACTGTCTTTCTCTGTAATAACCACAAAAATGGGCCAGAGTTCCACTTTTAAATCCAGAGCTGAATGTAAGTCTGTGCTGAGAGTCCTGGGGACCTCCATGTTAGTTATGCTGGTGTGATTCATTTGTGAGAGGGAGGATTGAGCTGCACAGTTTCATGCTGATTTCTTCCCTAATATACCCAAAGTTCAGGAACACACATTTCCATGGGCACCTGCCTGGTGGAAGATCACAGCTGATTTACAAACCGTCTTTTCCTGATGTTAACTCTACTCACTACATTAATTGCTGTGCTATGTCAACAGACTTAGAGAAACATTTTCAGACTCCTCGTACAATTCTTTAAGCAGTTGCTAAAGTGGTGACTATTTTAGCAGCTAAGAATTTAATATATTTACTCCTACTAAAGTAGCTAAATTAATCCTGTTAAACAGTATATGTGTGTGGGGAGAGAGGAATTAATTCCTGAGCAGCATTTAATCCTGAGGGGAAGACACGGTTTGAGATAATGTTGATTTATAGGGAAGTTTGGAACCAACTGGTAGCTGATTGGGGATTAGTTCAGTTTCCAGTTGTAAAAGGGTGTTACAGTTATGGAAAGTATGTAACATGCCTAGTGGAGAAGATGTAGTGAGTAGAAATTGCTAAATAAGACGTACATCTACCTGTGTGGCAAAGGCTGGGGAATCCCAAAGGCAGAGGTAATTAATGCACAGTAATCTAAAAACAGCTTTGAAAAAAATCAGGCTGTGGGGAGAAACCTGCGTGATTGTATTAGGCTGCTGTAAATATTTAATTTCTAAAAATAGCAATCAAGTGGTGATCAAAGTGTCTGGCATGTGTGAGAACGCATAAAGCTAGCAGGAGAGCTTGAGAAGAAGTGAAGTTTGTTACTAAGGGACATGACTGTTTTCTCAGCGAGGTGCTGGGGACTCTCACACTTCAGCTCCACAGTGCCACAAAGCAGCAGGAGATGAGTGTCCTGGTATGGGGTTGGGGGCAGGAGGGGTGGTGGGAGTTTACAACAGGTAGTAGGGCTGATGGGAGAGCGCAAGTCGTGGTGCTTTCCTTGAGGTCCCTTCTGCAATGCCGTGTCACCTGAGCAGCGTGTGATGCAGAGGTGGTCCTCTGGCAGGTATATCAGGGGACAAGTAGCAGTAGGAACGTGTTGTTTGAGAAGCAAGGAAGCATTGCTGAAGGCTAAGGTAAGCTTAACGGGTTTTTTTTAACATAATTTGTGGAGTTGGAGTCAATAAATGGTTGGTATCTCATTCGTGTCTTAAAATAGTGAAATAATTTGCAGGATTTTGGATTAGAAAGCAGTTTCTCTTTAGGCATAGTTCGTTTGGAATTTCCCTATGGGATAGCTAAGGGAGAGCTCTGCGAGTGGTGCAGTGAGCCAGGTGGAGAGGGATTTTCTGGATGGGGAGGGTTAGGCGGTGTTGTTTGCTGACTTCTCTTTGCCTGTCATTGAGACTGGGAAGGGTGAATGTGCTACCGAGCACATTCCCAAGGGCCGGTGTCCCAAGGGGGACATTTCTGGGTGTTCCCCTCTGGCACGTGGTAGAGTAGGGGTGAATGCTGTGCGGCTCTGGGGTGCCCTTTGCAGGCGAAGCAGTCCTGGGTTGTCTGCTGGTCCGGACAAGGAGTGTTGGAACTCTGGAGTGTTGCTGACTGTGTCCTCCACCAAAGTCCATGCTGGGAGTGGAGAGGAAGGATGGTGAAACGGTGTAGGTGGTAGGAAAGTAATTACATGTGTGAGAGAGGTGGGTAGGGACAGGGAGGGACCGAGTCCTCCTTCCCTCTGTCAAGTACGGTTCATCCTCTTCCCTGCCCTGCCATGTGCCAGCCGAGCTGACACCCAGTGTAAGAACTACTGACATACAAAGTCAACAGCTCTGGGTTTTAATCCCAAATAAAGCTAAATTGTCCTTAGAAACAGCCACAGTCAGTAAGCTGCTTAAGTTTTAACAAGTAAGGTTTTTTTTGTTTAAAGCAGGTAGAATTACTCTCTAGATTGTCTTAAGTTATATGAAGGTACTTTAATTCATAGGTTATTGGTTGTCTGTATTCTGTGAGGTGGACATGATTTAGTGACCAAATTAGGAAAACCTCTGTTCTTGTTCGCTTTGCAGAGCCAGCAGAGCAAGACAAGGCTACAAACTGATCATTTTTAGTTGTATGCATCATTGATGCTGTTTTTCCTATTTGGACCGATGTGGTTATGGCTGTGAAGTCGCATGAGTGGCTCTGAGGTAATACAGATTTCTGTGTTGTGAGTGCAGCAGTACTGTGGCTTGGACAGGCACAGCCAAGGCACGGCTGGGCTTCCACAGCTTTGGTTAGTGATGGTGGTATCAATGAGAGAGCACAGCTCGGGGGGAAGATAGGTGTTAGATCAGGGCTGGCAGTTGAGTGACAGCTTTTTGCCTATTAAGGCTAAGCAGTGAGCATAAATAAGGAAATCCATTGTGCTGTTTTTATTAAGTATTAATATTGCAGTACAACCACACTTTCATTTTTTACAGCAGAAGTACAACAAATTATTTCTAACTTCTCTATGATTATGCAGAGACTGTGGAGTGTGAAGCTGCAGAATCAAGATTCAGTAGCAGTCATCCGTGTGTCCAGTTCGGTTTTTGGGTTTGTATGAACTGTTTTCTGAAATGTCTTTACTCTCCTGCATAACACCTTTTCTACAAATGGTTTGCACAAGAACATGTATATCAGGGGGTCCATGCATACGTTTGTGGCAGCCAGCCACAGAGTGCTTTCTTTGGCAACAAAGAGCTGGTTCTGCATACGGCAGTCCATTCGGGTGGTCGTTTGACTCAGAGTATAGGGAACCCTGCTAAAATGAAAGGGGGCAAAGCATAAGAAAAACACGGTAAAAATGATGAATACTTTCCCCTTGATCCTTTGTTTGCTTTTTTTGTCTTTCTTCTGTGTTTTTATGTAAGACTCATATACCTTTTTGGCAATAATTATATAAAATAGAAACATGAGGATGAGAACAGTCCAGAAGATGAACTGACAGGTATAATTGACAGCTTCGTGCCATTTGAGTCCAAAGTAATTCTTCAATGAGGCACACTTCTTCACGGATTGGGGTGTTGCTTTCTTGTTCGATAAGATCATGTTAGGCAGAGAGAGAACAAAGAAGAAGAGCCAGACTAGACCCGCAAGGATCTTTGCTGCAGTCAGATTTTGTACCCAGAACTTCCCAAAAGGTCTTACAATCTTGAGAAATCTGTCAAAAGCAATGAGACCGAGTAGCACTATGCTAATATACATGGTGTCATAAAATACCACAGCTGAGAAGCGACAGACAAAGGCTTTGAGCTGCCATGGTCCCAGGCCAGAGTCCGTCAGGATTTTCAGAGGAAGCATCAGGGTCATTATGAAGTCAGAAACTAAGATGTTTTTCAAGTAGACAATGAAAGTTGACGTGCTTGGAATATGGAAGAAAGCCCAAAAAGCCAGGCTGTTCAGTACAAGTCCCAGAAGGAAGATGAGTGTATACAGTACTGGGAAGACCAGCTGGGTGACTGTGGTGTCTCGGTGGCACGGTGCAGAGGAGGGTACTCCACTGGAGTTACTGACAATACTCTTGTTTGCAAAATCTCCCATTGTTTGAAATAGACTTGGGTGAAAAGAAGAGAGAAAACATGTAATTTAAAATTACTGTATTTAAAATTACTTGTTCCTTACAGCAACTGGCAGGTTTACACAAATAAACCCAAAACAAGAAGGTGCGTTAAATAGACTGACCGATTTCTCTTCTAGTTCATAGAAAATATAAATCTTTGCTGAAGTTTAAGTTGTTTACAGACTAATGTCTAATGAAAACTTAAACTGGTATATATTCATTATGGAGGCCTAAGTTAATATAATAGCAAGATATAACAGCAGATTGCGTAGACCACCATTTGTCTTTACATGGAAATGTATTTTAACATTGAATAGAAATTTTACAGTTATGGCCAAAAGCAAGGTGCTTCTGGGGAAGCGACTTTGGTATTTCTTACCAAGCACACACCATTTTTCCTTTCTCAGCATAGATTTAAATAACATTACCAAGGTAAGATGCACACTGCTGGTTATCAGCCTCTGACATCTGAAAGCCAGATGACCGAGTGCCCCATCACACCACGTGAACGCTCCCATTGTGGAAGTACCTGAGCAAACCTGGCAGCAGCTGTTTCAGAGTGGAGTCTTTGGCTATTTCTGGTTCATCCGCTGTTCCTCTGCCGACAGAAGCCGTGAGCAAAGTACTAAGAATACGGAAATGTGTAGAAAGATGAGACTTTTTCTGTTGGTGTGTTGTGTTGTTTCCTTCCTCATTTTCACATATTGCCTGAGATAATCATATTTGCTGTTGCTTTTCTCTCTCCCTTTTGCTCTCTGTCAGAAAGTATGCTACCTCCTCTTATACTAATAAAGAAAAAAATTACTATGTCCATCAAGACAGGCACATTTTTTGGCTTTTTGTTTGTCTGGGGCAAACCTGATGGCACCTACACTGTGCCATTATGATTTGGCTCCTTTAGAGACATGGGATGAGCAAACACAGAGTGTTTCCTGACAGTTTTCCAGGATAATCCTAAAACGTAGCTCTGAGTTCTTGTTTGTGTGTGTGAATTCCCCTGTTCTGGACAGCACTAGTCATTGTCAAAAGCACGAGCAGAAAGTGTGCTCAGAGCCACCCTTACAATAGTTTACTTGGCCACAAAATCATGTGCACTGACATATTCAGAAACTGTATCCTCCCTCTGTAACCTGTTAATATTGACACATGAACCTGAGCTTGACTTTTGATCTCCAGAATGGAATTTCTGGTTTATTTTGGCATCAGTGTAGCCAGGTGATACAGCGTGCTGGTTACAGCAACTTTCTGGTTCTGGCAGAAGCTGCTGCTGCTGCATGGTATACTTTGTATTTGTCATGTGTTTATTATGTATAATGTTGGAATCTAGTGCATTCCTCTGCAAAGAGAACTTCTTGTGTAAGTTTGAGTCATGTGATTTATCTTGTATTTTCCTGTCAACTGATGTGACTTAGGGTTCTGGCTCCTTGCTTGCTGCCGTGTGGGAAATGACTCGTGTTCAAGCCATCCTTTTGTGGGCAGCCATGGACTGCTTTTTGAGGTTCTCAGGCTGCAGCTGTATTGACATTAAGTTTGTGCATTAGTATCTACATTTTGCTTAAAGTAGGTGTGCATGCTGATGTCAGTGTTAAATGGCTGGCAGAGAGCAAAGAGCCTTGAGGATGACTGGGATGAAGGTCACCCTCACCGTTGTCATCAGTGTGACATGTCCCTAGCTGCCTGACCTGACTTCTGTTTGTTCATCAAGGACTGTATAAAGCTGAGACAGTCCATTGCAATACCCTGGGACTGATGTCCAAGGCAGCATCTTCCACGTTTTCTTCCAAACTGACCTCTTGACACTGTTCCCAACTGTAAGAGGCAGGTACAAAGTGCCTCCGCATATCCCGTCAGTGACTGCTATATGGTACACAGATAGCTGTAGTATCTGTTGTGTGAGCAGCTCATCTGATCAGGAAAAGCAGCTGCCAGATAACTGCCACTCTCTCCCTATGTGTAGGTACAAAAAATGTGGGGAGTGAGTGTTGGGTGGAAGTGGGGCATCTCACACAATCAGTCCTGGCCCCATGAGGTCAGTTGTGGAAAGCATGCTCTGGAGTGACCAGCAGCGCTGGTTCCGGGAAAATAAAGGCACCCTGTTTTCTGCAGTGTAACCCAGTTACTGATTGTAATCAGTGTTGGTGCATATACCAGCATAAGCAGTGCACAAAACATTTTGTAAATTATTTAATTCATTCAGGCAGGTTATGACAGATGCATAAACTCTAAGGCTGAGTGCTAAAGTAAGTGAACCATCTTTTAAGTTTTGAGGAAATTGGATATCAGTTGTAAAAATGCCCAGTGCCCTGCCAGGCACAGATAAGTACCGGAGAAGGGTAAACAGGCAATGGCTTTTGGCAGGACTGAGCTCTTGCATGATGGTGAAACATATTTCTGAATTGGAGCTATTTTGCAGTGATGAACCATAATTTATTACAATAGCCTCGGATCTTTGTCATGTGAGGTTGTTATTATACCTGGACATGTCATGAACCTGAAAATCCTTCCCTGGTTTTTTTCAGCTTTTCCAAATGAAAAAGGGGAAGCGGTTATATTTTTTGTATAGTGCAAAAAAGCTGCCCTTAATAATCAGTAAAGATTTTACTATTAGTCTTTCTTTCCCTAAGATCTAAGTATTCTGTAAATTTATCCTTTGTATATTTTCTAATATAATATATTTTTCCCTATAAAAGTGTACATTTTTGTTTATTCATGTGGTAAGGTGAAGTATTTGAAGATTTAACTCACATCAAGATAAGTCTGATTGCGAAATAATTTCCTCTGACATACAACTGTTTATTTATTGGTCAGTGGATTAAGGATTGCAAGCATATAATGAGATAAGCAAAATGTTATTCTATTACTGAAAATCTGCACAGATAAATAGCTTATCTACATATGTCCTATATTTCTGTTTGTCTGCCAGTTGTGTACAAGGTGACAACTCCTTGTATTTAAAAATCACATTTACTGTGGATTTTATTTGCATTTCCCAGATCTTGTGTTGTCATGAGCTTTACTCTGGCCCAAGTTAAGCTATTTCTGCAAAATCTTTGCAGTTCATAATCTCATCTGTAGCCTTTCATGACTTTGTTTTAATTTTTTTCCTTACAGCTCCAACTGTAAGTTCAAACTTCTTCCTAGCAATTCTGACAAGCATGGAGGTTGTGATCAGGTGGTGCTCTTGTTTTATTCAGGCTTTCTAGTTTCACCATTTTTGCAACCAGTGATGTTTGTTCCCAGGTGCTTGTGCTTCATCCGTAGGACAATTTCTAAAGAAGTCGGTGAAATTCTAGATATTCTTCCACAGGATTTTGTGCTCTTTCCACCCACCAGTAAATGTGTGTGGCCAAGAAGTGCTATGGGTAGTTCTTAGCTCTAGACCGGTGTCTCATCTGTGTCATCTCCTTCGTTCTGCTCCTTCATCTGTGCTCTGAGTTCTGACAATGCTGTGTGCTTGCACAGCATGTCTAGCAAGGACTTTCTAAATGACTTGCAAAGGAAAAAGTATATGAATGGATCTAGGCAAGCATTTAGCGATGTTAGCCACAGCGTGCTCTCTTTCAAGTAAAACAAGGTGTTCTGAGCAGAGCATTCAAAAACATCTCTTGTTTGGCTCAACGTGTAGGGGATTCTAGTGAAGTGGAAAGGCACAAAACAAATAAAAAACACTGCAATAATGATGAAAACCTTCAGATTTACAGTCTTTTTGGATGCTTTTCCTCTGGATCTTGTCTTTTTGTAGGATTTGTACAGTTCTTTACTTATGAGTATGTAGCATACAACTATGACTGCTAAATTAACCCAGAAGATAAGTTGACAAATGTAATTTACGATTTCATGCCAGACTAAGCCAAACTCAGATTTCAAGAGAGCGCACTTTTTTACGTTCTTAGGCGTTTTCTTCTTGTTCGTTAGAATCATGTTGGGTAATGAAAGAGCAAACATTGATATCCAAATTGCTGTGGACAGGATCTTGGCACCTAAAAGTTTCCTTGGTGTTGATGTTCTGAAAGGCGAAGTGGCTTTCTGATAGCGATCGATAGTTATTAGGCCAAGAAACAAAATGCTAATGTACATGGTGAAGTAAAATACAACCTGGGTGACTTGGCACACAAATCCTCTCAGTTCCCATGATACCAACTTTGCATCACTGAGGATTTTAAATGGAAAAGTCAAGATCATGAGGAAGTCAGAAATGACAGTGTTCTTGAGGAAGATGATGAAATTGGATTTACTGGATATTTTAAAAAAGACCCACATTGCCAGGCCGTTCATGGTGATACCCACCAGGAACAGAATTGTATAAAGCAAAGGAAAAATGGCTTGGCTGAGTTTGTTATCGCTGGTGCAGTTGGTGTCGTTTCTGGAGTAGCTGAGGTTGGTTGTGGCTTTCATTTGCACTTTGTCTTTTTCCCCCTCCCTGTAAAAACAAAAAAGAAGAAAATGAATTTGTGAGTTATATCTGTGGTAAGACTTCAGCCTTTTTAGTCTGCTTTTAAATTTTGTTGGGAGCATACCTTTGGGGATTTTGGCTGCTGTAAGTTGCGTTTTACTTTACTGAGGATGTCAGGTTTCTACAGGGGAAGAGCGCTAGATGTAGCCACGTTTGTAAGGTGGCTTGGCTTGGTCTCCTGTGACTGAAACGCCAAGGTGACCTTCCATCCTAACCTCCCGAGCTTCCCACGCAGCTTCCCCGAGACCCGCACTGCAGGGACGGGCAAGGGGCCGGCATGGCGGTGGGCTGCGGGGGCGGCGCGGCCGGCGTCGTGCCGCCTGTCCCCTGGCACGAGCGCGTGGGTGCCGGCGCAGCTCTCGCTGGGTGCAGCGCGGGGACGGGGGGCCCTGACGTGGATCTCCCGGCCCCCGTGGCCCTGCCGCCGAAGTTACAGCGAGGTGGGCCGCGGGCCCTGGCCTGGCTGGGCTCGGCCCGGCTGTGCCACCTCAGGCGCTGGCCCGGCAGCAGAGAGGAGCTGGTGAGGGTCCGCCCAGGGCAGAGAGGCCGTCGTGCCGCAGGCGGGCCGGCGCGGCTGCGGTTTCGCTTGTCTGACACGCGTCTGCCCAAGCTGCCTCTCTCCTCCCAGCAAGGAGGGAGAAATGTCCCTTTCTGCATCTTCCTCAGCGTGGGAAGGAATAGCGTTTAAACTTGTTCTGACTGCAGGTTCAACAGTGCTGGGCTGAAGTAAGAGGAGTCAGATGCCCCTTTTTAGCGTGTTTCTGCTCGGCTGGCTGGCTCTCCCAATGGCGTTACTTCAGCCTCGCTTTTGGTTGTCCTTGAAGCCTTCCCCTCCCTGCCCCTGCTCAGACCCTGGGAATGGCTGTTCGCAGGCTGCTGCCGTTTTACCCAGGTACTCCAAGGGTGGATGTGGCACCCCACAACGTCACTGTTTGTTGCTTCCAAGGGGAAGAAAGAGAGAGGAGAACCTGCTCTTCAACCCTACATATTAGCACTTGGACAGCCAACGGTGTCCGTTACTGCAGCGGTTACACATTTGCCAGCAAAGTCTGAAGTTATTTGTAGCTTTGTTTATGTAGGTATTCATGTATACCTTTGCTTCTAGTTTGACAGTTTATCCTGTTGTTTTCCTAAATCACTTGCTTTACCGGTGCCGTGTTGCAAATAAATTTAAGACTTCGCTGACTTGAGGCAACACTCAGGAGCTGCAGCATCCCGTGCTCTGCAGTGAGCGCCTGTGAAGTCACTGCTGAGACCCCTGCGCAGCGCTGCTCCCCTCCGAGCCCGCTCTAACCACGAAACCAAGAGCACGTTGGCCAGCCAGTCATCCACAAACTCCGAGCGACTGGCATCTGTGTAACTGGTAACAGGGGCTGAGCTGAAAACTGTTGCTCTTAGTCCGAAAACTTTGATCAGATCAGGTCTGATCAGAACTGGTTGCCTGGGAAAGCCGGGCAGGGATGTTGAATCAGTCAGTGTTGCATTTCAAAAGGAGAAACTTTCAGGTCTGTAGTGATGCAATTGTAAAAATTGCTATATTTCTGTATGATTTCTGCCTTTGTAAAATAAGGCACACGGGAGTTGATGCTTTGTCAACCAATGCCCAGACATCCCTGACATCTTCCTTGCAGAGCTGCAAGGGTTTATTTCTATCTTATCGGTAAGACAGAAATAAATTGGCTTATGCTTTGAAGCACGTAACAGATTCAGCTGCCAAGTCTAATCCTAATGAAATAAGAATTCCCTAAGCATGCAAAATCAGACACCTTCCCTCCCAACCCCAAAATCAAAGAGATTACCGTAGTGTGCTGTTGAGAAGCAATGAAACGCTTGGGTATTGCCTGTGATGGGAAGCTAGTGGTGCTGACAGAGGGTCGTTTGCGGTTCCTCTAGTTCTTCACCATGTGAGCAGGCAGGAGTGTTCATGTGTAAATCCCGCAGAGCAAAGAGAGGCTGGAGGAACGGCTGAGCATCCCAGTTCTGAGGCTTAGACCTTCCTCTGGCTTTGAACTGCTTTTTTAGCCAGAGACAGCTGCAAATTCCAGGTGACGTTCTTGGTGCTTCTGCTTTTATTTCCTCTAGATGAGAGAGACAAATAGAATTTTAAAAATAATTAGAGGTTTACTTCCTGCTTTTGACCTACTAACAGAGTCACTTTTTTTGAAAGAGAGCATGTACTTTGTAAGACTGTGCAACTTGTCTGAGCACAGAGTTGCACCCCGTCTACCTTTTTGCCTTGTGATTCTTCAGTACTATTTTTGTACACAGCCTTTTTTTTAAAAAAACTTTTAAAGTAGTTGAAAGTAGTGGGGATTGTTTAGTTTGGAGAAGGTAAGTCTATTACTGAACAAAATATTTATACTTTATATGGCTTGCAGAGCAGCGCTCCAAGTTTTTAACTTGTATACGGTGCATCAACATTACACAATACATTTTATTAAAAGACTAAATATAACCAGTTACAATTTAAAGAAACTATACATATTTCTATTTCTTTGGGATGTGCAAAATAGAATTTTAGGAGTTGGGCTGCATCTTTTTTTCAATGGACTTGTACATAACAGGAGAAAAGTTGCACAGTTTCTAGACATTTCTTCTACTTACTAATCTGCTACTGAATATCAATCCAGGGGACAGTTAGGAGGTTATCTGTATGCGTCCCCTGACTCTGTCCTTATAGATACATACAGAATTCTTAATATCAGATGACATTTTTTCCCTCTGTATTTTTACCCTACTCTTTGGTGATTTCATTTGGCACCGTTTCCTCCACACTGATAACCACAGGAGATGGGTTTTGTGATGAAGAGTTAGTTATTGTTTATTGCAGTCTGGGCTACTCAGGTTGGGTTTCTGCAGGTGATGACAGAAAAAAGAAAAGAGTCTTCACTTGTATCTGATCTTTTCAGGATGAATCTTCCAGTCATGAGTGTAACCAGCGTATGATTCTCCTTTATGGTGTTGGTAAGGAGCGCGATGAAGCAAGGCATCAGCTGAAGAAGATTACCAAAGACATCCTCAAAATTCTGAATAAGAAGAGTACTACTGAAATGGGTGGTAAATGCTTTAATGCTGCTGTATGGTAGCCTGTAGTGAAGATCACGGGAGCTGTTAGGTGCTCAGCAAGTTGTCTGGAGCCATGCGTGTTAATCATGTAATTTGGCTTTCATCCCCTTTTGCAGTCACTGGGTGAAGTACTGACCAGAGTCAGCACAAAGTGCAATCTGTTGGCCTGCCTTACAGCTGCACCAGGATGGCAAAGGGCCACTGTGGTTAGAAATCCCTATTTTCCATTATAACAACTTGGCTGTAAACACTTGCATTTGGCTAAAGCCTGGAATATGAGATATTGGCCAATGAGCGATACATATTCCTTACCCTCCTAGTAAAACTGCATGACTGTTTTTCAGTTTTTCTTGGCTGTCACCTTTTTGCATGGAATAACCTCGAAGTAGCTTTGATATTGTTACGTGCTGTGGCGTATATTTGTCCCAAGTATAATGGAAAACTGAGGCAAGTAGGGCTTTATGTAGTCATGAGTAAAGCTTATTAAAATTTTTATTGTCTTTTAAATCCATAATAATGCAAAACTACTAGGGATCCATTAAATATAAAGTGACAAAAATAATTTTTTATCTGTTAAGTTGGGGATGAAGGGCAAAAAGCCAGGAAGACCAAACAAGAAGCATTTCCAACCCTAGAGACCGTGTTCACAAAACTACAGCAACTGTCCTATTTTGATCAACATCAGGTGACATCTCAGGTACTTCCCTTGTATAAAATCATAGCCTTTTATGTTCTGCTGTAGAGATATCAAATAGGAAGCAAATCTAGGTTTTTAGAAGTGTTTTGTATATCAAGAATTTTCAGTGCACTGCTACTTCAAAGGCAAGTGAAAAAATGCTGCCTTGGTATTATAAAATACCTGCTTCTGTAGATATTTGGGTGTTTGGTTTGGTATGTTTGGAGGATTTTGCTTGTTTGTTATGCAAGAAGCTTTCTGGATTATTATAGATGTCCTGATTTTTTAATGAAAAATTTGAAATAAATTTTACATACATTTCCATTAACAGCATTGTTTAGAGCCCGTTGGTAAATTAGATACTTATTAAACAATCTCTTGCATATGTATAAGATGCTACTTCATCTGTGTTCATGAAGGACTGTGAACTCTTCTGTGTTTTTGTGCAACAAACTGAGTATGTTTCTTTGAAAAGCTGGTGGATAATACAGTTTGTTCTTTTCTGGATATTTATAGTCAACCTTTACTGTTAAAAAGCTATATCAGTGGCTGACTGGAGAACATAAATAATTTGTTTTAAATGACAAACCTAGTTTTCCTGGTTTATATTAAGACCTGTATGTGTGCAAATATGTCAGCACAGGATTTCACCACTTTCTCAGGTGTTACTGTTTTTAAGTACATTTTAATAACCAGAGGCTACTATAAGAAACAAAGTAAAGGAGGTACATATTTGGTACTTAATTTGTAAGACATCTTTGAATCTGGTCTTTTGAATGAATTTATTACATGTTTTGTTTGCAGGATAACATGTTATTAATTATCTGAAAATCATCAATAAAAAAAATCACAATGCAGTAAGATGAAAAGAAAAATTATTTTGCCTCTTTAAAGCAAAATACCCCACAGAATAAAAATCAGTATTGTAGATGTTAAGAACAGTGTGACTCTCAGCTGTAAAGCAGCAGAACAGCATTTTCTGTGTTGTCAGTTTTGGAAATAAAACGGCATTACGACTGACTTGCAGGATAGTAGCATAATAGATATACTCAATACTCAAGCATGATTTGTTAGTGCTTTTGTCTGCAAAATGCTGTCACTTGCTATTACCACCTACAAGATAGGATTTTTGGAGCACTAGTGCATCTGAGAAACCCTCAGTCACCATATGACTTTCCAACATTTATTTTCACAGATCTCCAGTAATGTTCTTGAACAGATAACTAGTTTTGCCTCAGGAACATCCTATCATCTTCCCTTGGCTCACCATATACAGCTCATCTTTGATCTCATGGAACCAGCACTGAATATCAATGGACTTATAGACTTTGCAATACAGGTAAACAGAGTTCATTGGTGGCGGGGGAGTGGGTGGAGGGGGTGGGGGTGTGTTATGTCAGGATAAAGCTGTGATACATTTTCTGTAAAATCTGAAAAAAACCCAAGAGCTGGACTGCAAATTCTCCTGATTTATCTGTTTCAGTTTCCTGACCTCTGAAACAGAGTGCCAGATAACTTCCCCTCCTGTCTTACTTTGACAACTTTGGAGAATCAATAGATGTATTTTATTTTGAAATCTTTCAAAATTAATAAAATTCTGAATTATTTTTGCACAAAGTGTTTTAGGATGGGCTTCACTGTTTCAGGCTGAACCATCATATTACACAGTAAAGCACCTCGGTGCCAGAAATGCCATGTATTTCTGAAGGGCAATTCTGAGGGATGTTTTTTATACTTTAACAGTTTATTTTGCTCCTCATTCCCCTTGTTCTGTAGTAAGGAATATCATTTTTGTTTGCCATATAGTTTTTCCTTATTGAGTTTATTTTTGCACACATTTTACATGTTTAACTTGGAAGTTATTTTCAGTATTTTTGTGTATGCGTTTTTAGCTGTTGAATGAGCTGAGTGTTGTGGAGGCAGAGCTGCTGCTGAAGTCGTCCAGCCTGGCAGGAAGCTACACGACGGGGCTGTGCGTCTGCATCGTCGCCGTTCTGCGGCGGTACCATGCCTGCCTCATCCTCAACTCGGAGCAAACCGCACAAGTCTTTGAAGGGTTTGTGGTAGCCACAGTTTTCCAAAAAGTATTTTTGGTGTTTGCTCTTCAGCAAAAAATGCGTTTAAGTTCAGGTAGTTAAGACCAACTGTTGCACTGCTATTGGAAGGCTGAAGCGAGCGCAGGTGAGTGGAGCAGATGGCTCACCTCTGCAGCCCGCTCCCCGCGGCTGGTGGGACCTGCACACTTTGTAACCTAGGAAAAGGGGGAAGATGTGTATCTTGATTTCCTACCCATTTGCCTCATTCTGCCCTGGGCTCAAGTGCCTCTGTGTCCTGTCCTCCCTGGGGCCCAGGCAAGCGCACGGGTGACACCAAACTTCACGTGAGCCCCGTCAGCCTGTAGGTGCAAGGTCTGTCATCAAGTTGCCCAGCTAATGGTGGGGTTTGTATGATACGTAACAATACGAGACACGTTTCTAAGGTGTGTCGGAACGAACTCAGAATGGTTTTATTTTTGCAGGTTGTGCGGGGTGGTAAAGCATGTCGTTAATCCCTCAGAGTGTTCCTCTCCAGAAAGGTGTATTTTAGCTTACCTCTATGATCTGTACGTGTCCTGTAGTCACCTGAGAAGCAAGTTTGGAGACCTCTTCAGGTGGGTGGTAATGGGATTTTTCTCACCACTGCCTAGCCTGTAGACTGATGCAGACTGCTGTGGTTTTCAGTTCAGTCTGCTTTCCCTGGAAGATGCAGCGCTGCCTTTGCTGCTTTACCTTTACTATCCAATTCTTTTGCCTGTGCCAGCATGGCAGCACAGCACGTGGTCCTGAGCCGGCGAAGTCCTCGCGCTGTGTGGGTACCTGCCGTGGAGGAGCAGAGGCTGAGCCCTCCTTGCAGTGCTGTGGTTAGCTTAGCAGGTTGTTCCAGCAAGCAGCGCTCACGCAGAGCGAGCAGGCGTGGGGCGAGGGAAGCGGGGACCGTCACTGCCAGGCCGGCTGCTGAGGCAGTTGTGGCGCGCAGCGTCGGGCCCCTCCCCAGACACCTTTGCTTTTGCAGATTGTGATGTGCCTGATTAGGTTCCTATAACGCATCAGCAAATTGGCTGTAATGCATACAATGTTGGATGGAAAAATAACAAAATCTTAGCTGACGCAGCTGTAATATTCTATTAAATATTTCCTTTGATGTGGGGAGAGGCACAAACATGTTTGAGTTTGTGCGTTTTATGGTCGAATGTTCAGTTCCTTGATTTTTAAATTAAAAAAATATTTTAGGTACTCATATGCTGTATTTTTGGCTCTTGCTTTTTAAAGGGGGAGTGGAAACCTTTCATATGCAAATACGCATCTTGTGAGAGTTACAAACCACTTCAGTTACTGTTTCCCCTCCTAGTTTATATACCTGGGTTTGGTTTGCGTACTTCACATTTGTGGTTTTCATTTCAGAGGGAGAAGGAAAAGAGTTCTCAGTAATAATCTCAATATTTTAATAGGTTTACAAAGACATGGGAATGGTAGCATTTAACATAAGAAACACTAGAAAAAAGAAATATGAAATATAGAACTACAGAAGTGTCTTAGCTATATCCTGAAAGTTCAGTAACACAATAAAAAAAATAACTTTTTTATTAATACTAACCTACAATAGCAAAGCAAAACATCATCTAGTACTATAGAGATATTTAAGGTATTAAATTATATATTAAATATGTGATATACAGCACTTGATTTGAAGCCCCTTTTTTCAGACAAGTGGAGTTAGAAATTCTCTGAAAACTGGTAATAAAATTTATGTATACATTTTTTAAACAGCTGTGTATAGGTAATACTACACTAATTTTCTTCTTGGTTTCCTTGCTACAACTGAGACAAAACCAAAACCAGTTGTCTGTACATGGCAACTTTTTTAGCTGCTTCTTAGCATGCTGTAAGTCCCACTATTTCTCTCTCTCTAAGTCAATTTGAAGTGACAATAAAGTACAGATCATAAATGTTCAAGTGTAGAGACTTACCTTCTGTATATTGCAGTGCTTCGAAAATGGCTTCTAATATCATCTGCAGTATTTCTCATGACCAGGCTTTACTAAGTGAGCTGCCTGTTTTCGTTTAGTATGCTTGGTATATTTAGTTGTATTCACTAAACTTCCTTTTTTTAAATCATTCCTTCACTTTTTTTTAAATTGTTATCTTCTGACCACTCCCCCAGCATTACTTCTTGTGCAAGTACAGTTTCAGAGGCTGCTTTGGTCACATACTCAGTATTGTATCATTTGGGTTTTGGACCTTTCTTTCTGTGACCCATGTGTAGGTAAATGCTGTGATGACAGTGTCGGGGACGTATGTCTGCCCAGGAGGCCCATTTAAATAGTGCCTGATGGTTGAAGCATGGGGTATTTGTTTTCCACTAGTTGGTTTTCTTTCTTTGCTGTTACACTGGCTGTTAGAGCAAAGGGTTAATGTCAGGTATTACCCTTCTTGTAGATTAATTATGCTGCTAATGGCCTCTTCTTTCTGCACTGGAGCATCCCGATGAGGAGCAGCGTGTGCAGGGGCTGCACAGTGGCAGGGTGTCCCCAGGGCTGCCCTCCAAGCGCTGTGTCCAGCTGCTGCCGTGCACATTGTGCTCCTTCTTCAGGTTACAGATGCCTTCCAGAGGCACAGTTGCTTCCTCTGTCTTTTCATCCTGGGGCCAGTGGAGTTCTAAAATTCCAAAAGTTTCATGTATTTTAAGTTAATTTAAAGTTAATTTAAATTAATAGATTTTTTTTCAGCAATGAAGAAGTCTTCCCTGTTGGGATAATTAGTGAAGTTTGTCCATGTGGATGTTGTTTCCAGCTGTGGTGTAAAACCCAATGCTTGAGACAAATGCTCCTTAGAACATTTTGTGTGTGGAATTTGCATTCTTCACTAACACATTTTTTGTCCCCCTGAAGAAAGCCAATTAACATATAGGTATTCCTAGCCTGGAACATTTCTTGACCTTTTGCCATAATTATTAATGTCAAAATATGACCTTTAAGTATCTTTTCTTTGTTTACTGATTTCATCTTTCAAAAAGTTGTCTGTTATGTCATGTTATTACCAGATGTAGTGTTTTTAACTTAGATAAATTTTCTCATTTTTCGTTAATTAATTCTTCTTCACCACCACTGCAGTTCACTGTGTCGTAACACATAAAGAGGGGGAGCAGCATTATGGAGCACTGTTAACAGTTCACTGTAGAGGCATTTCATGCTCCAGGAAGTTATTGCTAGTGAGGAATGAATGTGTGGTCCTTATCCAGCTGCTCACAATTTCGGTCATAGGAATGTCATAGAAGTGATTTGGAAACTTGCGACTATTTGCAGGAAAACTTGAATGAAATTGATGTATCAGCCTTATTTCTGGTAGATGCTCCTTATAAAAAATGAGTTTGAGAATGTGTACAGAATGGTAACCAAACTAGGATTTTCTAATCCCACGTGGTATGTTCAACAGCATTCCTGCAAAGTATGGTTTTTGGCAACTCACTCTTTTTTTTGGTCCTCAGTAGTGCCTGTTCTAAGGTGAAGCAAACAATATACAGCAATGTTCAGCCTTCAAATTCCAATTTACTGTGGGATCCAGAGTTCATGCTAGATTTTATCGAGAATCCTTCTGCTCACAGCATTAACTACTCAATGCTGGGCAAGATCCTGAGCGATAATGCAGCCAACCGCTACAGCTTTGTCTGCAATGCGCTAATGAACGTGTGCATGGGGCACCAAGATGCAGGAAGGTAAGGCACACCGTGCTGGAATCAAACTGGATGGATTTTTACGTGTTATATATGAGGTTTCCTTTCACCTTTTTGTTTTGTGTCTTTTTTGCAATTGTTTTCATTCATTACTCTTTCTGGTTGCTGAAAATTTATTGAGTAAGTTTAATCTGGGTTATTTCATTAAATCAATCTGCATAATTTAACAGAAGGGAGTAACAAGTAGAAAGTACTCACTGTAAAGCAGTCAGTAAGCTTTTCGTATCAGCAGTTGTGCCATTTCAGACAGAACAGCTCAGCACAATCTTTGCTCATTAGAAGCCTGTAAATGAAGGAAGGTTCTGCATTATGTCATTTCCTTCTTCTGATGCAATTGGTGTTTAATTTATTAAATGTGTAATTTCTTTATTATGGATTTCATCTTCATAGGTAATATGTAGATTAAAAAAAAATTTTTTTTAAGTATTAAGGGTTTTATTGGGTAGAAGCTACTAGAATTGTAACAGCTGTCAGTTATATTTTAAGAGTAGCTTGGACCTCATGGTACACAGTTCAAGTTGGTCTCTGATGATTAGAGTTCAGGATGAGATCTCCACTTCAACAGGTTGTCCGGCACTGTATTAAGGTGGTTGTCTGCTGACACGAGCAGGTGCTGGCTCCTGCCACTCTCAGGTGGAGCTTTGGTCTGATCCAGCACGACACTTCTTGGGTCTTAAGTCTACATTAGATCTTTTTAGATAATGTTGAGGTACTGACAAGAAGTATAGTGAAGAACCCTTGCAATAAAACAGCTTAACATCAGTGTCAGGGTTTTACACTGACAGTATGTTTTGTTTCATAATGGAGATGTTCTCTCAGTTGCTTCCTCTGTCCAGTATGTAAACGCATAAACTCAGCCTTCTTGTCCAAATGTAGCACTGCAGCATTGAAACTCTTTTACCCTGGTTTTCCATTCTGCAAAGTCTGTGATGCAGGGTGAAACGGACACTGATTTTTGGATCTAGCCTTTACCCCTGCCCCCTGCACCTCTACCGCTCTTACACAGTCAAACCCACCAGAACTTGGTGTTCTGTTCTGATTCTGTTCCAATTTTTATTAAGAAATTCTTGGTGTTGATAGTTAAGCCTAGGTGCAGCAGTAGCTGACAGTCTTTTTTAAGGCTGCTGCCAGATCACAAAACTCAAGGAAATTGTGGAATTTTTTTTTCCTTTTCTTTTGTGATTGAATCCTGCCCAAAATGTGTACAGTTCCTGTATCCTTCTTCCTGTCCCTAGTGTGAAGCCACCTCTGAAACATCCAAAGAAGGTCCAAAGGAGGCCACAAAAATGGTCAGAACTGGAGCACCTCTCTTGTGAAGACAGGCTGAGAGAGTTGGGTTGTTCAGCCTGGAGAAGAGAAGGCTCTGGGGAGACCTTATAGCGGCCTTCCAGTACCTAAAGGGGACCTACAGGAGAGATGGGGAGGGACTTTTTACAAGGGCAGGTAGGGATAGGACAAGGGGTAATGGCTTTAAACTGAAAGGGGGTAGATTTAGATTAGCTGTAAGGAAGAAGTTCTTCACAGTGAGGGTGCTGAGGCACTGGGACAGGTTGCCCAGAGAAGTTGTGGCTGCCCCATCCCTGGCAGTGTTCAAGGCCAGGTTGGATGGGGCTTGGAGCAACCTGGTCTAGTGGAAGGTGTCCCTGCCCATTCCAGGGGGCTTGGAACTAGATGGTCTTTAAGGTCCCTTCCAACCCAGACCATTCTGTGATTCTTTGAAATGTGGGGCATTCTTGGCAGAGCAGAGCAGCTGAGAGGAAGCGGTTTTGTAAGAGCAGCAAAGGGGAACATCTAAATGTGGCCAAACGGGTTTCACTGTGGAACAGAGAAAAAATAACTTGCACTGGGATGAGTCAACTCTGCTGTTTTTTAAAACGTTACATAACTCTGAGTCATACACCAAATCACACATTACACAGTATGCGATCTATGAAGTAAAATTCATTAATGCCAATTAATTTTGTGACTCTCTCGTTCCTCCTGAACAGTAGTGCTGGTGAGGAGGGCTCCGGCCGGGGCTGGAGAGGTGTGCACCACACACACCACTTTCCTGTGACATTTTTGCTTGAAAGAGGATGGAGCTGCTGTTTGTGTGGCAGCACCTAGGAAAGGCCAGAGAGTGTGCCCCTGTGGAGAGGGGCAGGTCATCTGTCTTGGTGGGTTGCAGGTAGCAGGGGTTTGGGTGCTGCATCCCTCCTCCTGGGCAGCTCAGCACAGGTAGGGAAGCTGGTAGGGACACAGGGCGTACAGAGCAGGGTTTACACAAAATAAAGGTCCTGTGCTACTGTACATTGGATGGATGCAAGTTATGGGGTACAAGTCACATACTGGGGTTTTTTTCCAGATGCTCCAGTTGTCCACAACCGAATAACACTAAGTTATATGTACAGTAGCATAATCACATTTGGACATAAACCCCCACCTTAAGTGAGGATACAGCAGTTCTTCTGCCAAGCACTGATCTGCTTTGACCTAAATATTTATTGTTTACAAAATATCTTTCTTCTGTATTAGTTTTTCTCTTCTTTCCTAGGATTAATGACATAGCAAACCTTTGCGCAGAGCTGACGGCATGCTGCACGGTGCTTAGCTCAGAGTGGTTAGGGGTCGTAAAAGCTCTTTGCTGCTCTTCAAATCACGTCTGGGGTTTCAATGATCTGCTCTGCAGTGTGGATGTAAGTTCAATATCTTCTGAAGTATCTGTTAAACCTACATCTAGGGTGTGCTTAGAGGTATAGTAAGGTTTCCATTCAATACAAAATGCGGAGCACAGATTTAGTCCTGTATCCATTTGAGGCTTTTAATGAGATTTGTGATTGATTTTTGTTCTTTCCTTCATCTTCAGGGTTAATGTAGAATTTGGGCAGTGCTTAGAGTTTTTTCTTTGTAAATCTTTTTTTTTTTCTTTATTATGGAATGATATGGAATATCAGGGGTGTGCTTTAAAAGGAGCAGGCATGTCCATATACTTTTTCTAAAATGCTGATGGACGTGTAAATAACTAGCTCTGTTTTAAAGACGCTGTTTTGGTGTTGGCTCTGGGGTTGCAGAAGGGGTGGTATGCTTTGCTGTTTCTTACCTGGTGTAAGTTACCATCGTCCTGTTAAAGTCAGCACGATTACGGTGACTAATGTTATCCAGTATCTGATTCAGTATATTTATCTATAGTTTGATTACATATGCCTTCAGGAACAGATTGAAGCTGTGTGCTTGGGGACATATTCTTGTTCTAAGGCTAAGGAATGAGTATCAATATTATCGTTTTTTACAGAATGTTAAAATTTTCTCAGTTTTTATAAGACTAATGTTTTTTACTTCAGAATTTGCGGTATTTGAAATAGTTATTGGTTAAAATTAAGTTAAGAGCTATCAGTATTTGCCATTAAATGTTTGGGAAATGCATTAAAATGTAGACACAAATGCTTATGTATAAAAATTTTACTATTTATTCTTATAATTAATTCCTTAATAATAGTGGCAGTGGTGTGTGTACTGTTATGTAAGTGCACTGTTATGTGAAGCCTTGCAATGTTTTTCCTTCAAGGTGAGCGATCTGTCGTTCCACGATTCCCTGGCCACTTTCATTGCTATATTGATTGCCCGGCAGTGCTTTTCTCTGGAAGATGTAGTTCAGCATGTTGCACTGCCTTCTCTTCTTGCAGCTGGTAAGAAAATACCAAGAGAAAAACTTAGAATGAAGAACATAAGACTTCTTAAGAAGTCTCCATTGATTGAATAAGTAGTGTGTTCTGAACTGTGTTCTTGTGGAATGCCACCTATTGTGCATTGCAGCTTGTGTGTCCCTGCAGTTCCCAAAAGGAGCGACGCCAAATTAGATTAGAGGACCCACACTTGACAAGTGCTATTGGAGTTGCTGACAGCGCACTGTCCCTTTATGTTACGCAGCCTCACTTTCTACTCACAACTCTCTTCTGCTCTGCACTGTGTGCTCAAATGTCTGCCTGATCTACTCAGGTTGTGCATTTCCATCTGCCGTCAGTCTGCCTGACGTTGGCTTTTTCTCTCTGACCTCATTGTCTTTGCCTCCAGCCCTGGAGTACTGTAGCTATGGTCCTCTTTGTTGGCCACTTCACACATTTCTTTTCACTTTCCGCTTGGATTTGTGTTTCTTATTTCTGCTTTGACTGTCAAAAGCCATTTTAACCATGTAGTCTTTTCTGCCATTAATTAGGTCTCTCGCTTACCAAAAATCATACCATTCTTTCCTGGTTTTTGATGACTCAGGGCCATAAATGCTAATTCCTGTTGATGAAATTATTGTATTCCCATTTAGAATGGGGCTGTGAGTTAGAACATTTCCAGGCCTGCCACTGGGACTTAGGAGGTCCTGGGCAGATGCCTTATGTCCGCATCCCATCTTCCATAGCCTGTGGAGATCCGGATGCCGAGCCTGGGGCGAGGATGACCTGTCGGCTACTCCTGCACCTCTTCAGGACACCCCAGGTCTGCCTCTTTCCCCAGGGAACAGGTAAGTTGCCTGCTGTGTGGCCCTTTCATTTCAGAAAGTGAACCCAGATGTGTTTTGATGGCTTCAGATTTCATGTGAGAAAATATCCATAGTGCGAATGGAAGTGATAGCCTGTTTAAAATTACAGATGTTTCACCAGTGAAAAGTTGATACATTCTTACTTGCTTGGGAAATGTTTTATATGCATGTAAAACTATAGAAGTTTGCTGAAACTTATTCATTATCAACACCTGGCCACCCAGGTGTGGCATAATGTTGACATAAAACTCAGCCATTTGAATATTACATCTTAAAAAAGAAAATTAAGTTTTAACACAGTATCTGTGTACACTTCAGCAAAGAGGAATACATTTAGAAGACTGTTCTGTCCTGATAGTTCTCATTTTGTTTTGGAACTTCATTGAAACAATCATGTGAGCCTGGGACCTATTAGTACTGTTTTTGTGCCAGTGCTGCTGTTGGCAGTGGTAGTATTTATCACAGTCCCCCCTTCCTTCGTACTAAGTACTGTCAGGGCAGTGACAGCTCCTGTAGTGGGTCATCTTGCAGTGATATAGAAACTAATAGGGATACGGATCATACAGTGTGGTAGCCTTGCATGTAAATTTAAATTAAATGTGATTTTAATAGGGTATAATAAAGCACCTAGTCCAACAGAAGAAACATGAGGAAATTAGTTCTTAGAGTATAGTAATGTAGTGCTCTTTCCTTTTAAATTTGAATCTTTTGTGGTCTGACCTGTGTATGTTTGCCACAGACCAAAAGAGGAAGGATAAAGGCAAGGAACAAGCACCTAACAATTAAAAGGAAACATACCTGGAAATAACCTCTGTTTTGTCTTATACGTATTTCAGCAAATTTGATGACAAGACTATTTCTACGGGAAAATGAAATTGAAAGAAAAAAAACCCTCAGCTCTTAAGTGGTGTCAAATTGTTCCATCTAAAATTAATATTAATTTCTTTTTTTGACCAGGAATGCATGAACTTTTGTTGCATATTTGAGCAAAACAAGTAAGAGCCGTGAAGAATACTATCTGAATAACAGAAATATGTTACGTGGTCCCAGGCTTCCCTAGAAATAAAAGTGGATTTAAATGGATAGGAAAAGTCATGTCTGAACTCTAGGAAATAGTACAAATCAAACAAAATGTGACTATGTTACGGACTTTTCTTATATATGGCTCAGTTAACCACCTCAGAAAGGTGGTAGATTCATCCTTCCTTTCTCCCTCCCTCCCTGTCTTTCAGTCTGTTTATCATCTTCTTCATGTTAGAAAAAGCACTCACTGACTTCTTTTGCAGTCTGCTTCTGAGCTGCAGAATTAGGCTTAACTGTGCAACAGGCATTTATAGTAATTAATTTTGCCTCATTTGTTAAGAAGGCTAGGTGAGGTAAGTAACTTCCTAAATCTGTGACGTCAAAACCAAAATACACTCCAGTTTCTCATTGTGGTTAAATTCACTGTTTACATCGACACAGTGACATGATAGGCTCCTTTTTCTACTTAAATTATCGTATTTTATTTTGATATTAATACATCATAACCATGTATCCCATTTGATTTTAACGACTTACCTGTTAGTCTTCAGTTTCAGTTTCAGAAAATTCAGTTCTTCATTCAGTTATTGTACTTCTGTAGCTGTTTTAGATGAGAAGGATTTTGTACAAAGGAAATTTTAGTTGGTAAATAACAACCATTTTCTACAAGATTTACTCTTCTTTCCATAGGGAAATTATTTCCTGGAATTCGTTCTTCTTGTGATCGTCACCTCTTGGCTGCTGCTCACAACAGTATAGAAGTGGGAGCTGTGTTTGCAGTCTTAAAAGCAATTTTGATGCTTGGTAAGATTATGCAGAGTTGTGTGTAATGTTTTTGTTCTAGTGTTCGAGTAAAAAACAGATCGTGCTAGTTCATTTCCCTGGGAATGTTCCTGCAAAAGGAAAACCCTGATGACAAGAGAAAAATGTGGATACTGTCCATGCTTTTGTAGCATGTGAGTGTTTCCCCCACAGGACAAGAGGCAGAATTTTTCTCTGGTGACTCAGCCCCCGCTGATGAGGCTTTGAGCAGATGTGACTTTTTCACATTTTGACCTCTACCCCTGCCACCAAGTCCTAGCACATTTCAAACTCAGGCAAGTCCCTCTCAAATATAGAGAGGAAATACACTGTCAGATGATTTTCCCCACCTTTTTCTGTATTTTACCACAAATCACGTGTGTCTGTCATTGTGGAAATTCTAAAAGAATCACTGCTAAGCAACTCTCCTTGAACGACAAGTGTGTTATTTTTCCAAACAAATACCTGCCTCAGAGCTTGGTTTGGCTTAAGTTCAGTTAAAGCTCTTGTGACCTATGGTGATGTGTATTTTTTGCAGCTAAGTAAATGTCCAGTTAAACAAGCAAGATTTTCCAGATGTGGACATACCTACAGAGGTATACCTCCAGCTAGAGTGCCATTACTATATTCTCTGTTGGCCAGTGTCTCAGAACTGTCTCAAAGACCCCATGATCCTTAATGATGTGACTATATTTGGAAAGATGTTAAAGGCATAGCTATCTGGGATGGACTGATGGATTTGAGAGTGAGTTTGAAATATGTTTATGGCCATTATCTATGTTCCCTTGCTATTCAGAGTGCTGAGGTTTGCTATTCTCTTTCATTAATGGTGTGTGGTGTGAGCACCTGTTGCTTCATCTCTATGCGGGGACGTGGTTTAGATAGGGTCCGGTGCAGTGTGGTACGAAGGAAGATTCGGGCACATAGTTTATTTGTGCCTTCACTGCAGCACATCTCCTATACCCAAAATGTTAGATTTGGAGATGTCTCTTGTTGGCACCCTGCATTAGTTATTTCAAAATACTTGATTACTGAGGAAAAGCATCAGATTAATGATAGCTGTTGCAGTTCTATGCTGAGGAAGCTTTGTGAGTAGAAATCTGTGTTAGAAAAAAATAATCTCTACCCTCAACAAAAGATGGTGCTGCAGTCCACTCCTCTAGGGTGTATTAAATGTCTTTGCAAGTTTTATCAAAGCATTCTGGGATGGCTTTAGCTTCACGTGTGGCTTGGTATCAATCTCCTCATTGCATTGTTTGCCTGCTGGGTTCTTCCCTCTTGTCCTTCATGGGTACAGATCTGGGCTCGATGTGGTTGTGCTCACAAGCTCATAAGATGCTTGAGTGCAGGGAGGGTGTAGGTGGGCTGTTTGCTGCTGCTGCCTGTTCACGTGTATTGGGCACAGACTTCGTCAGCTTGTTTCCCACACTTCGCAGTGAGCTTGTCCTTGGCTTTGGGTTCTGCAGGGCTTGATGTGTCTGCTCTACCAGCTGTTGGGTCAGTGGTACGGGGGTTTTTGGATTTGCCTGGATTTGGAGAAACAGAGGGATTATAACTGCTTTCACTTCTCAGGGTATGTTCTGCTGTTTTGCTATTGGCCTACTTAAAAACCATTTTTATTCCGTCTCACGAGTGACAATGCTGTTCGTTCAGTCTCTCCACTCTCTGTGAGGAGTTGATTCCTTGTGCTGTGAAGGTCCGTGCAGAGGAGGTTGGGGCAGGAGCGTGCCTGCTATAGTGGAGAGCTGGGTGAGCTTTCTGGGTCGGCTGTGCAGAGCTGGCTGAGGGGTCGGGGATGAAACCCCGGCTGTCGGGTCACAACCAGTGCTGCCACCCACCGGGAGGGACTGTCTGCATACGGGCTGGTCTGTCACGGCGAGTCAGGGCTCTGGCTTTGATAAGCTGTTAAATACAAGTTTCGTCTTGTTAAAAAAAGGATTGTATGCTGGTTTATTTAGGAGTAACTCTAAAGTGGCACAGACCAGAGTAGGAGCACAGGTGTTGGCTGTTTTTCTTGGCAGTAACTCTACTAAACCCTCATGGGTTTTTTTTTGCCCAGGGTAATGCAGTACCAAGGAACATAGAAACAGTGATGGGACAACTGAGTGTGCAGGAGGACCCAGTGCAGTGTGGTGGTTTGAGCTCTCTGTGTAAATAATGTAGTACTCTGGGGTTGTGGCCACAGCTGCTGAAAGGCGGTCTGTCTCCTTGGTGCAGTAGTTTGAAATATTTTGCAGGTAGTTGCAGACTTTAGCAATAAATCCTAGCATATGTGTAACCAGAGGCCCTGGTATGAATGTGTGTGTGTGTTTGAATGAGTGGCTGAAGCAAGCCATTTAGCCTTGTCACGTCGTGTTAGTGTTGATCTTGATAGTAAACTGAGGGGTTTTCTAAGGGATGACTATCGTATGTAGTGCATCAGTTAAGATCCACAAGAGTTTAGGCTGACTTAAAACATTAGGCTACTTTAGCCTGCTTCTTATGCAGGCTATTGTCACGCCTGCTCCTGGATGGCCTCACAGCCTCTGGGGTGCTATTATGTGCAGCGTTTGGGGCTATTTTCCCCACTACTACACGCTGTAGTTGCATCTTCTTCCTTGTCCAAGGTTTCAGGCCTGTAAACAAGTAAAACGTGAACTGTTACAGGTCTGATTTACTTGCATTGTGTCCGAAGTATTTTTCCTTCTTCTCCGGTCACTCCTGTTAGTTTCAGGTAGATGGTGGTTGTAAAGCTGTGCTGGTGCCTTGCGGAGAGGAGGGGCTCGCCAGTGTTTGCCAGGCTCCCTCAGTATGCTCTGCCCTTTTCCATTCCGAGGAAGATCAGTCTCTTGTTAAGAAGTTCATAGTAAGGTGGGCTAAGAGGCCACTGTCATACTTGTCTCTTGATCTATGGAGTGTTAATAAATCAAAGTAAGGGAGAAGACTTGGAGAAGGGACATCTGAGAAGAGCGAGTAACCCAACTCTTCATTATCTCCTAAAGCAATTCCATGTACTCGCAGACCTTTTCCTGTCGAGCACGTAGTGGCTTTATTTGTGTTTGATATGTATAAACCTTTTCCTACTTCTGAAATATCCATTAAAAAGATGCTACGCAGAATGAAGCAAGCAGACAATACTTTGAACATGGTGATTTGCAGAGGCAGTTAGTTCTGCCCTTTTGAATGCGACTGCCTCACTCCTGTTTACTCCTCAGCTGGCCTGTGCCTCCAGAGACATTTCTCGGTTGGTAAGCAGTCTGGGGGCATGGGCACGTGGGTAGAAGTTCACCCTGTGCTTCTGTGTTTCTGTTGTACAGGCGATGCTGAAATTGGCAGCAACAATGTCAACTCCTTGAAGAGTGAAGAATTCCATATGAGAGGCTTACTAGATGAACTCAATGAGGATGAAATCTGGGGTTCCTCTCACACTTTGAAATCATGCGGAAAAGCTGTTTCCATAGAAACTGCTAGTTTAAGCGAGTATGCTAGATATGTGCTAAGAACCATTTGCCAGCAGGTAATCTCTAAAACTACTCTTCTGTCTTCATTTGGGGAAACAGTGTTATTTTGTCTGAAAAGTGTAACATATATTAAATGAATGTTGAAGTATTTCAATATTTGAATCTGTTTGGGTTTCCTGATTTGAGCAGTTTATACACAGAGTAGTATGCTATTGGCGGGGGGGGGGGGCGGGGGGGAAATTGGTTTAGTTAGTTATTAGCATCTCCCTGCACTCTATCAGAATTGATGTGTTTTTCCTACCTGAATCTCAAGCACTTTGAGAAGACAGTAGGACCACTCCATCAACTGTCTGCTCAAAGTGCTTTTACAGTAGCATTTGTTTTATTGCGAAGTTACTTTCAATGTATAGAAGAAATGAATTTTGGAAAACCTGTTAACAGTCTTATACTTTCAGGTGGTACTGAATGACAGAAGACATTTCTAATCTCACGTGTTGCATGAACCATAGTTTGCTTCAAGTTTTGCATATAGAAAAATCACTTTTCTCTTTAGCTTACCAGAAGTTAATATTGCCTTGAAACTATCTTGTGAATCTATTCTCTGATTACTTACAGGAATGGGTTGGAGAGCACTGTTTAAAGGAACCTGAGAGGCTGTGCACAGACAAAGATCTTATTTTGGATCCCGTTCTTTCAAACAAACAAGCACAGAAACTCCTTCAACTTATCTGTTATCCTCATGGTATTAAAGAATGCACCGAGGGTGACAACCCTCAGAGACAGCACATCAAACGCATACTTCAGGTAATGCAGTGGGAAAAAGGTGGAAAAACTACCTGTGGTGTACTGACTTTTAACCTGTCATTCAGCAGCACCACCAAGTGACATTGATTTGCAGTTCCTGGTGCAATCAAGCATTAGGTTCTTCTTTAAAGATTGTATGTGCTCAGGATCCCCAGACTCTGTGGTAAACATTCTTATAGCGTGACTTCTGGTGTCTCATTACTTCTGATTCCACAGTTATGGAGGAAGCAAGTGTGCAGCACACTCATCATTGCTGTTCGTCATTGTCAGTCATCAGGAAACCACTGAAAAGGGAGCTGCTTTTAGGGCTCCTTAGGTGGAGATGTCTACTGTCTCAGTAGGGCTTCGTGACAGTACTGTGGTGAAAGACACTCCTAGTCCATGGAAAAAGCTCAAATGCCTTCATGGACAGTCCTAAACTGATCATTTCTTCAAATTCAGCTGCATTAGGGACACTTCATTCCTTAAACTTCAAAATGGATTTTCTTTGAATAGACCTGTGAAGAATTAAGTTGACAATATCTGAACCAGGATAAATAGTGACTAGTGTCCTGCAAAATAACAACTTCAGCTGCTGCATTTACTGTAATTGGGTCTAGATGGCCTTGTGCTAAATACAAATATGTCCACTTGGATGGCAGTGCCATGGATTAATGTAATTGCTAATGAAAGAGTGAATTACATTTTCCATATTCATATTTAACTAAACTCAGATTTTGCAGAGAGCGAGATTTTTATTCAGAAAAGTTGCGTGGTTGAAAGTATTGACTAACAGTATTAGCTGCAAAGATGTGGAAGTTAACATACATTCCTTAATAGGTCTGATGTTTTGGCATGTCATTAAACTATTTAAGAGTAGTGATTGTGATGATCTACTTATAAGATGAGGCTTTTGCATGTAACATATTCAATTATGAGATTTATTATTTTTTTTTAGACATGCAAAGTGTTGACTCTTTATTTGTAATGTTAATTCTTACCTAGAACTTAGATCAGTGGACTCTCCGTCAGTCTTGGTTGGAGCTGCAACTAATGATCAAACAGTGCATGAAGGAGCCTGTGAGTATTTCTTTTCAAACTTTCTATCTAAATATTTAATGCAAAAAAGTATGTTATATTTTAACGTAGTCCATGAGCAAACATACCATGAATGTGCTAGTTTACTTATGTTTTACTGTAGGGTTCTGGGTCTGTGGCTGAAATGAACAGCTTGTTGGATAATATTGCAAAGGCGACAATAGAGGTGTTTCAGCAATCCGCTGATCTAAACAATAACTCTTCTAACTCTGGTATAGGCCTCTTCAATCCAAACTCTGTTGGAAATGCTGACACAAGTAATACAAGACAGAATGGTAAAAAGACATTCCTAAGGTATTTTTTGTAGCACCTTTTTAATTATTTTAGCCAACATGATGCTTAATTGTATGTAGATTGCTTAGACTTTTTTGCACTTGAAACAGGAATGTACGGACATGAGTTACCGGAAGGTTACTTCTATTTACTTTTGTTTAACAATAAATGTAGTTGCTATTCTTGAATTTTCTGGAAACCAGAAATTGGGACTGCTCAGTCCGCACTAGTTACTCCAGATGCATTGTGTCAACTGCTTTATTAAAGCAGTTCAGTCTTTTATAACAGCTAATACTGGTTGCAAAACTACAGGGATATTTTGGCTGAAATAAGTTTGTTCTACTTCTAGTTCCTCTGAGCGGCGAGGAGTATGGCTGGTGGCTCCCTTGATTGCAAAACTGCCTACCTCAGTTCAAGGTAGGGTCTTGAAAGCTGCAGGAGAGGAGCTGGAGAAAGGTCAGCATTTGGGGTCATCTTCTAAGAAGGAAAGAGATAGACAGAAACAAAAAAGGTACGACCTTGGGAAATCCCTGTACACAGAGCTGAAAGGTATTTTTGAAGGCGTTTACTGAGGACTGGACTAGATTTTGGCTTCACAAAACCTCGGTTCACTTTTGTGGAGCAAAAAGTTATCAACCCCAAACAGGGTTCAGGCTTCATTTAGTTTGAAGTTTTAGCTTTAGTTGAAGAAGTATCATTGGTTTCAGAGGAAGAAATGTGAAAGCTTTGTAACACATCTTCCAGGGCTATTCTACAGCTTGGTGATGGGAAATGTTAGAGATTTAAAAGAGTAGTTAGAGTGATTGTTGTCTCTTCCCTTCTATGGCAGTAGGCCACTTTTCTTGCCATTAAGATCCCATAATTATCACAAGATGTCACTTAATTCCTGTTGGGAATTAAGTTTAAGCTCATCTCTAACTTACCAAGTGCATGAGAATTTTAGTGACTTAATGGTTATTGAGTTTCCTTTAGTAAAATATTCTTCCACAGTGCCTATAATTTTTTTTGTACCTTCTTAGAGTTATGGTAGAAATTACATTGAACACTATACACAACAAGGTGTCTTAGCTTCAAATTCCAACCATCTTTCTTTTTGTGAAGCTCTTCCAAATTACAGTTGTTCAAGAAAACAAATCACTTCTTAAAGGCTTGTGGTATTTGATTGTTGTATTACAGTCCCACTGTAAGTTTCTTGTTCTTAGTTACTAGTATGCGTTGTCTTTTTGATCACCTTTGATGTTGTTCTTGCAGTATACTTTCCCTGAGCATGGGACCAATAACTGGGCTTTGCCACTTTATAGTACTCTTGTAAATCTGTGTTGCACGTATAGATTTTGACTTACGGTTGTCATTAAATTCTGTGGAGCCTTTTAAATCTACTGCCATTTTCCAGCCTCTTCCACCTAGCTTATTTTCCCTTTAAGGTTAGAAGATTTAATTTTTTTTCTTTCCTTCATAACTGCAGTATCCCCATAACTCTGTGTTATGCTGGACCCTCCTAGTTCATCTGGGCTGTTTCTTTGATAAGCTTATGTGATCTATCAACCTCTAGAAGTTCTGTTTGCTATGTTCAGTTTTTGAGTTAAGTACACTTTGCATTAGCTTTATGAGGCCATCTCTTCCTTGTCCTTCTAATTCATTTGCAATACCCACTCTGTTGTTAGACAAAAAAGACATCTTGCTTTCCAGATCTCTTTGTTAGGTGTTTCTGAGCACTTCAGCACTTTTCCATTATTCACTGGCTCTCTTGCTCCTTGCATCAGTAGAAGGGAATATGGAACCTCTCTCTGTCTTCTATTTCTTTTCCTATGGGAGAGGTCTAGTGTAGAAAACCTAAATGAAGCCTCTTTCAAAGCCGAAATAAAATGCCTGTAGAAACTTCAAGCCCTTCCTCCACAGTGGTTCCTATGCGCAGAAGTAAAAGCATTTACAAAGTTGTTCTAGTTGTAACAATAAATTACTTCCTTGTGTGCTTTTTGAAGCTTTTCGATGTCTTCTTGATCAAAACCAAACTTTACTAATCTTTGAGTGACAAAACCAATGATACTATGGGAAAGTATGAAATCTTATATAACGTATATAAGATCTCTTTTTCTTTTTTCAAACTCTGCTTTGTGTAGCAGGGATAGCAATTGTAATAATAACTGTATTGCAAACTGTAAATTTTTCTTGTGGAAATTAATGCGAAAATGCAGACCTGTTCCTACCATGTTGTTCCTAAAATCTGAAAAATCACTGTTTAACATGACTTTTGAAAATACAGACTTTCTATTTTGCTCCTTTTATGGGACCTTGGGATTTTGCCATTCCTTTATACTAATTGTCACCTAAATTGTTGAAGTCAAGTTAAATGCCAAATGAAAATAACTGTTGAAATGAATACTTGTAATAAATACATGTGTATGTGTGGATATGTATTTATATTGTGTTTATGGATGCATGTAATTTTCAAGGAGCTTATATACCTAGAACTGCAAACATCATTGCATGAGCTGTTACTAAAATCCCTTTGGTGACATTTTTAACTTCTCTTCTACTTCACATGTTGTACTTCCAAATTCATCTTCTTGTATTTCTTTCAGTTTGTCTTAATTTTTTATTTATAATAGATATACATTAATCTAAAAAAATAATACTTTAAACAAATCTGAAAGCCCTTGCATTGGTATGGCATTTCTCCTACAACCAGCTAAAGCTGCATCTCAGTTTACTTACACTAAGCCCGTGTTAGAATTTTAGTGCAATTTAGGCAGCTGTAATTCTAATCAGTGCTTCTACGGGGAACTTACTTGGGATTCACCTCAGACCCCTAACATGGGTTAGAAACTTTAGCTGCCTAATCTCCACTAAAATTATATCCCTGGTTAATCAAAGTAGTCTTAAAATAACATGTTCTGTTTCTGAGTCAGGCCTTTGGGTGTCCATGCAATTCTTGGTCACTCAATGCCCTGGGCTAGGTGGGTTCTCAGTAATGACATGCATAATATGTGCATTTATACTGGCTGGTGCTCTGTCGCCTTATGTGCATGTTCTTTTAGTTCATGGGGCAAGGCTTTAATTCACTAAAACAAATAGACATAGATGCAGGCAATGCCACTTCCAGGGAAAAAAAAGTAGACAAAACAAGGAAGGGAGTGAAGATGGGAAGTATCAAAATAACTTTACTAATTGACTTCTGTGTTTGCCTCTCTTAAAGCATGTCTCTTTTGAGTCAGCAACCTTTCCTTTCATTGGTACTGACTTGCCTTAAGGGACAGGATGAGCAACGGGAAGGGCTTCTAACATCACTGCAGAATCAAGTTAATCAGGTAAAACAAGCACATAACCATGAGCACTCTTTGTTAGATGTTTTATGTGTCATCAGTTTTATTTGTATATGATGCTGTAAAAGGAGGAAAATTACAGTGCAGTGGTATGCCAAAAGGAACAGTCCAAGGAAGGAGGAATGGGGAGGTGTTTGTTCCTTTTTGAGAGTGAATACATCTTTTTTTCTAAAATTGTTACAGAGAAATATAATGAACTTGAGTCTGATTCAGTTCTTTCCAGAAAAACCAATAAAAGGTGTTTGTCTTGAGGGGAACAGTCTTCTCAGTCTCTAGCTTGATCATGAAAAGTTTTGTAAGTTTGAAACTTTCCTTCTTTAAGAAGGCCCTTCATCTTCTCCAGCCAGTACAGATTAAGAGTTGTTCATATTTTAAAAAACAATATTACTAGTCCCAAACTGGCCCATTGCCTACAGCACTTTGGATCACTTGTGCTTGCTCACAACCTCTGCTGATTCTGCTCTAGACTTCCTGCTCCCATCTGGTTCATGCTTTAGCCTACAGTAGCTCCTTAAGACTGTTTTTAAACCGAATATATACAGTGCCCAGTGTAATGGGTGCATGTTTCCTTTTTTCTGTCTTCTTCTTTCTATGAATTACTGTGACAGTGAAAATTGATACCTCTAGAGCCGTTATTTTCTCATATTCCCTCTCAGCTCAGGTCCAGGCTATGATGTAGGTCCACATCCTAGTTAAATCATTCCTTTGATGTTTTTTTCCCCTGCTGTTACTGCCACCTGGGCTTTCTTTTTGCTGTATGGGTTTTCCCCTGAAATGCGGCTGGTCCAGGTTCCCTAAGGTTCTGGTCATTTCTCACCAGAGATCCCACTAGGTCCTGGTGGGAAGCTGCATCCAGTGCAAGAGATCTGTCTATTTACTTAGCTGTGGTGAACAGTTAAATAGGGTGTTTGAAACAATGTTTTTAATAAATGCATAAAAAAGGTGCTTATTTTCTTTTTGCTACCACAGGAAGATCTAGTCACACAATTAATAGCAGATTATCAGCTCTTTACAAATTGATTTTTTTAATCAAATGCTTTTTCTTAGATCCTTAGTAACTGGAGAGAAGAACGGTACCAGGACGATGTTAAAGCTAGGCAAATGATGCATGAAGCCCTACAACTTCGTCTTAACTTGGTAAGAAAAAGCTTATGTGCTTATCCTGACGTTATAAAAAGATGTAGCAGCTACTCTGGAGTAGGTGGTACGGAGCAAGAAGCACCGTGTTGGGGCACTGCAGGGGCCGGTGCTCCCTGCGAGCTGGCAGCTGAGGGGGGGTCCCTCAGCCCCCAGCCTCAGGCATCAGGCACCTCCACTGGGATGGGGACGGGCTGAGGCCATGGCAGGATGTCAGCCCATGGGGAGGGCTCAGGATCAGGCCTGGCGAGGGGAGCCGGGGTCAGATGCAGCCCTGGCGTGGCCAGAGGGGGCCGTGGGGACAGGCTGGGGGTCCTGGGCCAGGGACGGGGGTGGGGGCAGCCCCAGGTGGGGCTGGCCAGGGACAGCGAGGGCTGTTAGTGCCCCCTCTGCCCTGACACAAGGGGCTCTGTGCTCCACTGGTGTTCGTCTCTGCTCTTCCCGTCTCTCTTGTTGCAGTTGATGTCTCCTGGCCATAACATTTGGACATTGTTCATACAAAATGAATGGGAAGCACAGCCATGTACCTTATTCATGCCTTATTTTTGTGCTGCTTTCTTCCTTTCAGTGACCCTGGAACCTCAGAAATGTATCATCTTTTTGTGGACATTCCGGGCCGTTGTCCACTGATGATCTATCCCCATGTAACAAGCAAGGATTTTATGCAATTAGGCAGTCAATGTAGTTGAGACTTTCAGAGCTCTCGGGAATTGTAACATTTGGCTATTTAACTTACATGTGCCATTTCAGTTGCTGCTACTTGGATACATGTATTAATCAACTTAGAAATCTATTTCCATCAAGTTCTCCAATGTCCACATCTCTTGAAACCTCTGTACCAGACATCAGGGCCACCATGACTCATTTAGCACAGTGCAGTAGGTGTGTGGAGACTACATGTAAGGCCAAATGAGGGACCATCAAGGTAGGAGTAACACTGCCGCGTTGTTCTCTTTCTGTCTCTTTGGAAGCCACTTAGATGCGGTTGTGCAACTAGAAGGGTAACCACAGCCTTACACTGCCACTGGTTCAGGTCAAGGGGACTTGAGCCAGCTGTGACCAGCTTCGGGATTGCTGTGGCTGCGCTTAAAGTAAAGCAGCTGTCACCTGCCACTGAGTACCATGGAGACATGCACTTTGTCATGGGTTGGTAGAAATCTTGATATGGGCAATATTTGGCTTATTATTAAAGCAGCTAGATTTTATCCTGTGGTAAACCATAACCCACTTATGTAGTTCAAGGAGTAATCTTCTTAGATACAAACTCAGCAAGGTTTAGGAGCTAAAAGCAGATACTGAGAATGGAAACAGTCTCTGTATTTATTGAGGAAGACACAACCCCGAAATAAGCTTTAAGTATGAGGAAGAATTGTGTGAAGCGTAACAACTACAAGCGCAACCAGTGAAGGTATATAGAGCGATTAAAAACGTGGAAAAAATAAAAAGATTTATTTTGGGGAAGTTGTGAAGTGGGAAACATCAGGAAACATGATTTGATGCAGGTACTGAGTGCAGGGATAATGCGCAAGACGGCAAAGCTGACAGAGTAGGAAGACCCAGGGCTGCAGTGCACCAGTAAGGGAAGAGCAGTGCCGTTTTGCCGTAAGCTCTCTGAGGCATCCTGTTGTGCGGCAGGGAGGTGTGTGCTCTTTTAGAGGGCTGTCAGTGTCTGAAGGCTTGAGCTGTGCTTTCATTAGCTAGAAGTGTTGTACCTTTGAAATTTGGGGGTTGGACTGTATTCTGAGCATTTGGTGATCAGGCTTGCAACCTGAGGAGGTATCTTGTGTTACTGCAATTTGGTCCTTTGAAGGATGAGTTTTGGCAAAATGGCTCCTTCTCAAAGCCAAGGCATATTTTACAGCATCATACTATACTGGTAGAAATAATGAAAAATTGTTCACAGGGTAAAATATATCTTTTAGCATTTTTAATTTTCAATCAATGGTATATTGTTCTTCAGATTTTTTGTCTCTTTGCACTACACATTATTGTCTAATTTTGGGGTGTGGGAGGAAAATGATAACTACAAAGTTTTAATTTGACACTTTTTCAGTTCTGAGAATTTTTTCACCGACTTCAGTTTGTTGCATCAAATGTGAAAGTGAAGATATGAAACTAAAGGAGCAGTGTAATAATATTTTGCTTTTCTGTAGTTCCTCCTTAGGAAAAGCTTTTTGCTGGGAGCATTTAGTGGGGAGTAAAAGTTATTTAAAGTCAGTGTTTCAAGATGGCATTTAGCACACAAGAACTCGTGGGACTGGATAGCCGTTTTATTCTTAAGTAACCCATGTGATAAGGGAAGCATGCCTCTGTGAGATATATGCTATCTGCTGTATTATTTTGCAGGTAGGTGGCATGTTTGATACTGTGCAGAGGAGTACCCAATGGACCACAGACTGGGCACTTCTGCTTCTCCAGATAATCACTTCAGGAACTGTTGATATGCAGACCAACAAGTACGTCTGCACCATTTAAACAAGCTAATTCACGTCCTTAGTGCTTTTATGTTTAGATTGCATGTTTGTTGTTGTTACGTTTTTCTTACTATTATCCTATTACTGCTTGCGTGCGATTTACATGCTCAGTGCTGGTCTTGGTTGAAGAGCACCTCTATTTTGGAAAGCACTGGAGCCACTATTTAAACTCCTTCTGTACCCGAGCGCTTTCCTAAATTGGAGCCTGTAATTCCTAGTGACTGTCTGTTAGCAGTTAGTGTTGTCTGTAGCTCTGAGCTGGGGTTTGTCTGTACGTCTTGACAGTCCACCTGCATGTATACACTGGGGCTTCCACATGCAAGCTGAGATGTGTGTGTATGCAGAAAGCCCTGAAAAACCTGGCTTGTCTGAAGTGTTGTGTTTGTGCCCTTTGCTGTGAATATCTGTCTCTGGATCTCTTGGCAATCAGTAGTTCCTCAGGGTAATACTTGTCTTTACTCTCAGTGAATTGTTCACAACTGTGCTCGATATGCTGGGTGTCCTCATCAACGGGACGCTTGCCTCGGACTTGTCAAACGCTTCCCAAGGAGGGTCCGAGGAAAACAAAAGGGCTTACATGAATTTAGTGAAAAAATTAAAAGTAAGTGTTATGTCTTGTCGTTTTCAGCATTTCTTTTGAATTGCTTTCTGTGCTCATCTTTTAATCCTGTCATTTCTAGTGTCTGGGAAGGCCTCCTGGAAAAAGAGGAGAGACTGATAGAGCACTAGCGATAACAAGGAGAAAAAGAAGAAAATAAAGATACAGGAATGTGGGGGTGGGAAGACAGACTTCTAGTATTTTCTTCATATTAAATTAAAATCAGGGACCCTGCAAGTCACTGAGTTACTTTTATTCATATTTGAGACACTAAATTTGTATTACGTATTTTCTACGTTCTGTTTAAACAAGAGATGAAAAGATAACTTACATTCTTAAAAAAAGAAAACAACACAAAAAATGTTGCAAAGCCACTTGTTTAAATTTAGTAAAAGTACAAGGAAATGATTCATCCAGAAACTGGACATTTTCTAATAGTGAAAGCAGCGTAATGTTTCTCTTCCCCCCCCGCCTTTCCGTTGGATTGATTGATGTTTTTATTCTCTAGAAAGAGCTGGGAGACAAACGGTCAGAAAGCATTGACAAGGTTCGCCAGCTGCTCCCTTTGCCAAAGCAGACATGTGATATTATTACTTGTGAGCCAATGGGATCCTTGATTGACACCAAGGGGAACAAAATTGCAGGATTTGACTCCATTGATAAGAAACAGGCAAGAGTAAATGTTTTTGTTTGCGTGATCCACGTGAAAATTCTCAGGCAGAGTGTGAAACTGGGAGTGGGTTTTAGAGAGAGGCATGCAGGGAGTTGTTAAACCCCAGCCGAATGGGTTTGAGCAGCCTGGTGTGACTTGGACCATGCACCGGCTTCCCCACCCCTGCAGCAGCACGGACAGTGATTCCATCCTCCTCTCCCTGACGATCCACTGATACTTGCAGATAATCTCAGAGCTGTAGGTGTATATGCATCTTTAATGGAAACAGTTTTATGCCACTCGTACAAATTCAAGAGTTTGGGTAAGCTTTCACTTTCCGATTTGTTTAAAATTCATTGATCACGTTTGCTGCATGCCCTTCCTTGTTAAATCCGCAGAGTACGTGGTCAATTTGTAACTGCTAATGCGATGAGTGTTGACATAAGCTTGCTCAATTTTGCGATATAGGGACTTGTCTGATAATCGGCCAACTCCACAGAAGTTGCCAAAAAGGAAATCACATTTGACCTGGAGTTGAACAGCAGAAGCTCTTACAGAATTATTTGCTTTTCAAGCAGAATCCTGCATTTGAGAGCTCGTTTGACCTGGGAACCTTTTGACCTGTTACTTGCTGGGAGGAAGATGGAGGGTGATCCTGCTTACAAAAGACAGGAAAAAAGGGAGGGGGGGAAGTGTATTAGTTGTTTTGGATTTTGCGGGAATACAAAGGGATGCATAATTTTTTAAAGTGAATTCATTTAAAAGAGAAGGCTAGAGCTTAGGATAGAGCTTTTTATTCTGCAAACTGGGTAGACATTTTTTTGTGATACAGCGCTTAGGCTTTCTTCCTTTATTTGAATATGTAAACTTTTAGCAAGGGTATTCTCAGATTAGCCATTTTTGACAGATATTTGACTTTTCCTCCAAAATACGATAGATGGAACTTGAGATTTTTAGCATAGCTGTAAGCAAATGGTACTATAAAATATAATTGCTTTTATCTAGTGGCAGCCTTGGATAGAGGTTAAAATCCCACAAGTATGCATTTGGTACATTTTGTGGAGGGGAAAAAATCCTTACTGGATTTTTCTGACTCAAATAATGATGTACAAAAGCAAGTCATCTACTCTAGTGTCTAACTTTCTTAAAATACTACCTTCACTTATTCTGAAACAGGGTCTTCAGGTTTCAACAAAACAAAAGGTGTCCCCTTGGGATTTATTCGAAGGTCACAAAAATCCTGCTCCTCTCTCCTGGGCATGGTTTGGTACAGTTCGTGTCGACAGGAAAGTGATAAAATATGAGGAGCAGCAGCATCTCCTCCTGTACCACACGCACACCAAACCCAAGCCACGGAGTTACTACCTCGAGCCCTTGCCCCTTCCTCCAGAGGAGGAGGAGGAAGAGCCCACCACACCTGTGTCTCAGGAACCAGAAAGAAAGTCAGGAGAGCTCTCAGATCAGGGAAAACATGCCACGGATGACGAGAAGAAGACAAAGGGCAGGAAGCGAAAGTCCAAGTCAAGCTCAAGGGCTGATGTAAGTATTTGGTGCCCCATACAAAATTGAAATATCTCGCCGAAGTATCTGATGTTACCTTCAGAAACTGTTCTGCACCTGGAGGAGCAGGTCCTAATAAAGGAAGTGAATGGAGGTGGTCAGAAGGATGGTGGATTTCTATCAAACAGAGCTCAGTGTAGAGGAATGTACTGTGCTTAGGACCTTACGTGCTATGTAAAATATGCTAGACTGGATCTTACTAAATATTATTCGGGTTCCATATATACTTTCTTTTGTTTGGTGTAAAGTACAGCTGTTACCGTTTGTATCAATTTCTAAAACTCCTCCTGTTCAAATTATGTTGAGAGTAAACATGTTAGTGTAAACCCAGGTCCCATTCAAATGAAACCAATTTGAAAGAGGCTCTTTCACATGGATTAACTGTTTTACTGCGCAGTTTTTGCTTTCTGAGATGTGTTCCCTTTTGGTTTTTATTGGTTTTTGAGGTGTGGGTTCCTAAGCTAAGGATCGCTTAGAGCAAGGCTTTGAAAAACATGCCTGGCACCACCTGAATAATAATGTACGTTTCCAGTAGCAGCATTCTGTGCAATTATGTCCTCTTCGCACTGCTGCCAGTGTAGTCACACATGTTGTAGATGTGATAGTATTCTGTCAGCATCCAGCTGGTTTGTCAATGTGTGGCGTTTTAAGTAGCTGTAATTTTAAGATAATTTTCTGGCCTTTTTAATGTTTCAGTTAAGTTCTTCCTGTTATTTATATACTGATAAAGCAAGCTGTCCTTGTGCTATACCTAATTATAGCCCGCAGAAAATACTTGCTATTAAGGTAAAACTGGATGGTGTTTGTATGAAGTTGTTAGTGTTAATTACCTGTGGGCAGCCTGAGACTTAATCTGTTTTTTACATCATTGCAAACAACAATGGGAACTGTCTCTGTCCTTTAATAATTTAGTAGGAAAATTGGCATTATTTATGAGTTAGTAAGGTACGACTGTCAGTAACACTCACTTTTACTGTATATTTTAAGGAATATCCACAGAACAACTTATACAGAGTGCCTCCCACTTACTCACCAATTTCCTCTCAAATGATGCACCATCCTCAGTCTGCCTTGTGGGGTTACAACATCATGGGACAGCCGCAGCAGCCTGGCTTCTTTGTGCAGAACCAGCCCCTCCCACCAGGTATGTGTAAGATTTGAATTCACGGAAATGGGGCTTTATTGTTTGATGTGTGACAAAAGTTGACTTCTTATAACCATGTTTTGTTTCTAATTTTCTCCGAAGCAGGCTGTGTCTGCTGATGCCATTTATTTTATTCCTTAGTTAGCCTTTTTTTTTTTTTTTTTTTTTTAAAGGGCTTTCTATTATCGCTTGTAGGTCTGTCTCTATTAAGCTATTAAACTTTTTTGGTAGATAAGCAAAAATGACCTACTCTGGTGATAGTATAAGAAAGCTGTTAGAAGTTCAGTGAGGAGTGAAGTAAAAGAGGGATGACTGAAAGGAACAAATTACCTTTGGGTTATTTCTTCTTTGATTCAAACGAAGACCCATGATGGCTAATTTGACATCTGCTAGGTGGAATAAATAAATCCATGGGCTCGCGTTTTTTCAGCATTTGTGACATGTGCTTAATTTTCTGTAGGATTGTTTTGTTTCTTCCAGTTAATGTGTATACAGTTTAACGTAAGTATTTTACTTGCTCTAGGGGGCAGCAGTTTATGATGTTTTGAGAAATACTACTACATCCTTCTCAGATATTGTGCAGGAGAAGTTGAGAAGTTTGGTTCCAGTTATAAGTGTTAAATATTTTTTCTGAACCTCCAAAACCAACTAGATCTGTATTTTAAGTATGTAAAAGTCTTCAGAATATACCAGACAGTGGCTAAAAAGCTTAAGGAAATACTGATTTTAAAAAACTAATTTATAAGATCACCTTCTTAAGTCTGACATATAGGTACATGATTTTATCAAATAGTATAGAGTGCATAAATTACTGGCATCTCATTATAAAATTGGCTTAGCATAATAATCTGTTCATATCATGCTTTTGATCTGAAAAGCAACTTTTGTTCATCAGTAGTAGTCAAATGTTTTATGTGGCGTAGAACAGCAACAGCCCACAGCCTTTTTACTTTTCATTCTCATTTACAAGTGGTAGTCTTCAAAGTTATTCTGCCCATTTAATTTTTCAGGCCAGTAATCTGGTTTAATCCAGTTCACTGTCTGCCTTTGCAGAGGTAAGTTTATCGTCATTATTGTAGAGCTAACCAAATAGGAGCTGATGAATTAGCACTGATCTGTACCAACAACACTCTTACAGAAGGCAGAGAACACATTTGTGTTTTGGGTGGTTTTTAGGTGGTTCCAGGCTGGATCCGACAGGCTCCTTTGTCCCAACTAATACGAAGCAAGCCCTGTCGAACATGCTGCAGCGGCGCTCTGGCACCATGATGCAGCCCCCCTCTATCCATGCAATCACACCTCAGCAGCAGTTGCTTCAGATGAAACTCCTGCAGCAAGAGCAGCAGCAGCAGCGGCTCCTCAGGCAGCAAGCACAGTCACGGTCTCTCCAACAGGTTTGTCCAAACCCTTAAGTCTGAAGAGCAACACCATGGTTTTGCCTTCTGTTGGGGCTGCTTGCCCTGTGTAGGCTTACGGAGTGGAGAGCCAGCTGATATTTACTATTGGAGTAATTGTTCAAATATTGATTAATCAGGGCCATCTGCTTTTAAACTTCATTTGCTCTTTGGTGTCTTAGTCCCTTCTATTTTTCCTGTGTTTCCTAAAATCAGGTTTTGCTTCTGCTACTTGATGATATTCTTGTTCCCTGTTGTGTCACAGAGGCTTTCACAGTAGAATTGCATGGTGCTGCTATGTACCACCAAGCTACAAGTCAGGAGCAGAGGCGCAGCAATGCTCTTCACAATTCAAAATCCAGGAAGTCCAGCAGGAGCCATTTCCATACACGTGTGCACACAGACATCCATGTTCTCTAGAAATAGCTGGTATTTCTTCTCCTAACATTTTTGCAGAGTACAGCTGCTGTGTGCCAAACCACACATGGCTATTGTGCAACACCCTTCAGAGCCTGAGCTAGTTTCAGAATATGGCTACAGACAGGCTGCTTTTGAATTGATGATGTAAGAACAGAAAATTGGTTTTTTGGATCCCAGATACCCAGCAATATGTGTACAGTAGTTGGTGGTAAAACCAGTAACTTCTCGCCTTTATTTTAAAGTCCTTCTATACCCATTCTTACCCTCACTGCAGTATGTGTTACATTGCCCTTAGGCTATCTTGCCTTCAAACTCTGGGATGTGCCCTCTTTGCTCAAAATAGTCAAAATTTTCAGCAAGTATCCTCATAATTTCTCCCACGCTGTCTCTGTTTTGTTAGAGCTCCCTCATTGTCCCTCTTTCAGTCTCTCTGCTATGATGTAGCCCTCTGTAGTGCTTAAATTGCTGATGGGCTACAATAGTTTTATATGGGGCTGTTCATAATTGTGAAACTAGGGTTTGCCTGTATGTGTGCTGTCTTCTACCTTAAAAAAAAAAAAGAAAAAAAGGCAGCCCCCAGAAGCTCTGGATGTGTGTTTTATCATTTCAGTGGTACAGTGGATATTTGATCCCTTGCTGGTGTCTTGTAGGCACTATGAGGTACTAAGGATTAGGTACCCTAAATGTTAGGTACTGGGCTCTACAGTTGACCTTGTAGTATTTCTTACATTAGGCAATATCTCACTATTTTAGCGTTAGGTCCAAGTGGCTTTCAATTACTATGATAGAATACAGGCTTAAGTAAGAGCCTTGAGTAAACAGATGATGATCACTGCTTATGGCTAGGTGGATCAAAAAGCAATAATTGAACATCTAAAATAACACTATTCTCACATTTAAGAAATGCTGTTGTTTAGCACTGTCACATTTAGAGGACAGAAGATGTTGCATTTCCCTTTTGGTTTCAAACAGGGACAGTATCTGAGGCGTTAAGAACAATGGTTAACTTCTCCTCTGAAGTGCTGCATAGACAGGTAGTCAGTAAGGAGAATAAACTTACCATGAAGGCAAGAATCCATGCCTAAATAAGATTAATAAAGTGTCTGTGATGAGCTTTTTCATAAAATTTGGATTGAACATTTACAATGTAAAAGTTGCACTAAAATTCAGCAGGGTAGGTTCAGATGCATTATTTCAGCAAACCTACCACATGTGCTGGATGTTTGTCAGTCAGCGGTTCTGTATCAGCTGTGTTTCTATTTCAGCAATAAGTCAGTATAAGCTAAGCTGATGTAAACCAAGTCAAACCAGAGCCATCCAAACACAGCCTTCGTTTCCTAGGTACTTCCCCACAGTGGCATGCGCAGCCAGGCCCTTTGTGGTGTGCTGGGGAGTACCACAGACGGACACGTTGTTTTCTGTCTGGTTCTAGTGTTTTGCCTTATTGGATATGTGGCAAGATTCATTCATCCTGATACTTGAAAGCTTTGACTGTAATGAAATGAATGAACAATTCACCAGGCAGTCCCATTTGCTTCCTTGTTGTCCAAGCGTGTGCTGGCAGCGCGGACGCCAGAGAAACCGCTCCGAGGTCCCAGTGGCACTGGGGCTTTGCGTGCTCCCTGGCACCACGGGCTGCCCCACCGGGACACCTCCCTGCCTGCATGGTGCTCCCGTCAGGAACGTGTCCCTGCGGAGCTTGCGGTAGTTCTCCCTGCGGAGCTTGCGGTAGTTCTTCCTGCGGTCCTGCATTTAAAGTAGGAAATGCTATGGCAATGTACAAGCCTGAAGGTAGTATTTGAAAATTTAAGAATAAGATGATTTGTAAGCATTGTTACTATGTGGTGTTTGTTGTTAGGTAGAGCTTAAATAGGGAAGGTTTCTTCTTTGGTTTTCATGTTTCTGCTGCTGCAGAATGGAATTATCTGCTCAGCTTGAAACCCCTGGCACTGGTGCGGGCAGTTCTGTAAAATCAGTCCAGAAGGACTCTGCTCTTCAGTGCTGTGCCATACGTGCTGTGCTCTTGAAAACGAGTAGCTATGGTGCAAGGTCTTTAAGAACTATGACTTGTTAAAAAAAAAGTGAGTATTACGTATAGAATTAATAGGCTCCTGTGGATGGCAAGGAGTCCTTTCTATGTTTAGAGTTTCTGTTCATAAATTTTATAAAAGTATGGAGGTTCATTAGCATAAAAACCACCTAAAAGGACCTTGTTAGCATCCCTAAATGCCAGCATTCTTTGCGTACATACAGGTGAGCTCTGTAAAGGTGCTGTACTGCTCCACTAACAATTCGAGCCTAATTGTGTATATTGTTTGTATTGTTTGCTATTTTCTTGCCTGTCCTTTTCCTTTAGGATGTCTGTAGCACTGCCGTATCCCTTCAGGATGGCTTTGACAACATAATGGTAACCACTCTGACACCATGAACTTTTCTTCTCTTTATTATTTCTTTTGCACAAACATGCATTTCTTTCAACACACAGGCTGCACATTTTGCTTTTGATGAGAATGATACGCTTTGGCACTCCTCTCACCTAGGTAGCGCAGTGGTTGCATGTGGGAAGGCTGTGAATACACTTGTACACACAGAGTATTTTTTCTTACCAATATTTCCAATAACTGCATCATTGATTAATTTTTTTCCTCTTCTGTTGTGTTTCTTGCTGTGAAAGGTTAGAGTAGCTGCAAGGTACGTCCGATGCCCTGTGCATCTAAGCATGGCTGGCGCGTTCCCATTCTGCCCTCGTCTCCCCGCTGGCAGCTGGCCCTGCTCCTCTCTGCTGCCATCCAGCGTGGCAGCTTCTGCCACGATGCGTGGTGGGCTAGCGGTGACTGCCGTGTCAGATGAATGGTAAGGGATGGACCACACGTCCTTTTTGGCCAGTGCATGCCACCAGCGCTTCCGAGGCAGCACTTGGAGCCGTTCCAGGCGTGGGCCTGTTCCCGCTGCCGTGGGACGCAGTTGTGCCGCTCAGCTCAGGCAGTGAGGGTCAGCTCCCCTGCTCCATGTGAGCTGTAGTTTCCAAAATGCTTCTTGTCCTTATGTGAGCACGACAGTATACTGTCTGATGGTCTGTTCTTGAGCTATGGCAGGATGTGCAGTTATTAGAATAACTGTATTTTGTTACTTCCGAAACAAGTAATGGTTAACACTTACCTGTTAAATTATTAAGTTTCATAGAATTCAGTTGTTTCGGGAGAAAAACAATGATGGCATGAAGTTTCATCCCTAATATCTGTGTTGGAAAGCTTTCCAGATATTATCAATTAGAAAAGCTGTTTCAGAGTTAGCTTGTGGGACTTTCTGCCCATCTTAGGGAAACTGCCATGTTGTTAAAAACACTAATTGGAAAGACAAAGCACGATGTGTTTTTAAAAAGGCTTTGCTGCTTACCCTGTTGTCCATATTTTATATATGTGCAGTCATTCCTGTTGTTACTGGTAGCATGTCAGAACAGGGTATAGATCACCATATTTGCAGTTAATTAGGCACACCTAGATATGCAGCAAATATACAGTGAGGTCTCTCAAATCTATCATCATCTTCTTACCTACATAAGTGTTAGTGTTTCACTACCTGCTTTGGAAGTCAGATTTGGTCAGATTTGGGTCAAATCAGCCTACAGTGCCATGGCTGCTACAATTGCCTTTGTCAGTCCCAGAGCCCCCCACCTAGGAAAGAAGATTCCTTCCAAATACACTGTGGTCGCATTCCTTAACAGGAAAAAGCAGTCAGTTTTGCTTCAGTTTAAGGTGTAAGTGGAACAAAGTGAAAGCAGTGTTTATTACTGTAACGTTGCATCAGCATTGAATAAAAGCGTTTGGGTTTTTTCTCCTTTTTTTTGTTTTGCTTTTGTTTGACATGCATGCACAGTTCTGGCTTGTAGCAGTTGGCTCGCATGTTTGGTTAACTCTTTACTAAATTATGCCTGGAGGAAGAAGTCCCTTTGAATTTAGCAACATCTGCTGCCGCTCAGGAATGCCGAGCGCACTCTCACAACACGGGAGCTTGCTCGGTGGCCGCGTGCTGCCATGGAATAGATTGACCTGTCCCTGCCTAACAAACAGCTTCTTGCTTACGTTTCACATTTGGTTTTATGCGTGGTGCTTGCCTGGCCTGGGCAGTGGTGCCTTCAGCACGGGTGTGCTGCTCTGGGGTCTCACACCCTGCCAGCTCTGCTGCTTTGTGTGCGCTTTAAATGGCAGGGGAGAGGTCGGTGGACAAAACTCGCTCGTGGCTCTCTGCCCACTGTGGATTGCTGGGATCATGCAGCTGCTTATTTAGTATTTTCTTACAGAATTAGGGCCTAATCCAATTTCCATTGACACAACTTCCATTAACTTTGGAGGGACACTGTTTACACTGCATGGGCATGAGCGGACAAGTTTTGTTCCTGGGCCCACCAGGTTAGCTGTCACTGAGAGAAACAAAAGGATAGCACACGGAGCACCGCTCTACAGACCAGCTTCCACAGAACCCACAAGGTGGTTTGTATTACTGCGGGGAATAGTATAAGGCACCAGTTTTTCTAGAAATCAGTTATGGTTTTATCAGATTTCACCTCCGGGTGGATTCAAGTTACTATCTTGCCATTGGAACCTTATGAAAAAGTTTCAGAAGCAATTTGCTCAGAGAAATTATTATTATTTTTTTTATTTTCTTCTTTTGCCTCTGTTTAAAAAGAGAAAAATCTTAAGCACTTGAGTACCTTCCCCCTGTACTTGGCTGACATCTGGTGTGTGTGCATCCCGTCTGCAAGATGTACATTCTGTTCAGCATTTCAGTTTCTCACCTATCAGGTGCTGTTTTGAGAGCTCCCTGTCTGATTTTGCCAGATGCTTTTCCAGATAAATTTAATTTACCCTGACTTTTTGTCAGGACTGATAGATGTTACTCTGTTCACACCTCCTGTACTCCCTAATTTGTTTTTCAGAATTTTCCATGAGATATTGACTTGTTTTTAAAACAAATCCTTAGCACAGCTCCTGCCTCCTTAGTATAGCTTATCATATCAGAATGCCTTGCTGTCTTGCCTGTGCCTTAGTGACTCCTTTGGTGGTGGTCCCAGAGGCTGGCACAGAGCCTAGCTAGGTCAGTCTTTTCTTTTTGTTTTTAAAAGAAAGGAAGGTATGAAAAATGAGTGTGTGATAACCCTGTGGCACCCTGTGGTAGCTTTGCCCCTGGTTTTGCATCTTGTCCTTGGCCTCGTCTGTCTGCTGTCTATCCAAAGCGCAGGGCAGTTAATCCAGACCCGGTCACAGTGGTTCATGTCTCTCGGGGCTGGATCAGTTGAAGCTGGAACGCTTTCTCTCTACCATCCTGCTTCTCTGAGTGATTCCTGTTCGTAATAGGTAGCTCTGCTTGTTTCCCAGGTCTGTCAATGAGGATGCACGTATTTTTAAACCCAATCCAAAATAAGAGCTGAACTGCAGGACTGCTGGTTGTGCTTACAGACTTGTTAACATTTGGTACAGTTACCACTAAAGGAATGGGAGCCGATAAAGAAGGAGAGTCCCAATGATGCTTCAGTATTTAATCCCATGTGAGATTTTCTTTTCCACCAGGTAGCCCTGTAACGTTGCTGCTTGCAGTGTGTTATCAAAGTAACTTTTAGCCTTAAGTTCTAATACATCACTGTAAGGATATCGTTATTAAAATGACAAAGGCTTTGTTGGAGGACTTGGATTTTTTTGTTTGGTTTTGTGGGAAACTGGGCAGCTACAGGGAAGGAGCATCCCTGCTTCCAGCTCATGTCTGCCACTGAGCTTTTTGAGTGGAATGGTTTTCAAAATTATCAAGTGCAGCTGTGCAGCATTACAGTCGCACAGAAAATAGACAGACTTGATTGTATACTTGGCAAATTCTCATTCGCCAGTTTTTTACAATCTTGTCCTGAAATTAAGTGTAACTTATTTCCCGCCCCCCCCCTCTTTTCTGGTGCTTCAAAGCATACTCATGCAGCTATAGTTGAAATCTTTAAATGATTTGCCATTAATTGGGCATAAATATTGAAGCAATTTGAAATGAACAAACTAGGCTGCCTGCTGATCACAAATACGGAGTGTGTTTCCAGGCTGTACTGGTTGGGAGCTGGAGATGCTTGTGTTACCCATTTATCATACTGCTATTTTGTATGTTATCATAAAATTTGCAAGTCAGCATTTTGCCTGCTTCATCTGGGGGAAAGCTAGTAAGTAATCAGGTAGCCTGAGAAAGATATCAACTGTGTAGTTATACTGGAGATTGTCATTCACTCTAAGCTCCCTGTATAATTTAATGTACTGTCTTCAAGACAGCTAGAATATTTTTTTTCTAATCCTTTGCAAAGCCCCATTTTAAAGGGTGTCTGCAAGACCTCTGTTCAGTAAATGGCTGTTTCTTCACTGCTGCAGTGTTACAGTAGTGTCAGAAATCAAACAAAAGTCGATTCTTCCGTCTCCTTATGAGTAAATACAGTTCAGCGGTTTGGCGCTGAGCAATGGTGCTGTCTTGAAGGAAATGGTCAAGTCTCTCCATGACTCTTTAGGACACCGCTTCGTGGAGTTTGTGTCCAGAACTGGACTTGTTCGGGGTGTGGAGGCCGTATCTGATGGGTGATGTGTCTTTCAGGGTCAGCCAATGGACCAAGCTGCTATTTTCACTCCGCAAGTCCGACCTCCGTCTCAGCTTCCACAGTACCCAGGGTTACAGCAAGCACAGGTACTGTGCTACTCCCGTGGAGCGTCTGCATAAAAATGCTTTTAAGGAGAACGCCTTTACCTCCCAGCCTGCTTTTCTGTGCTTGGGACTTGCCTCGTGTATGTCCCCTAGTGTGATGGCAAGGCCTCCTTCGAGGATGCTTGCAGTCTCCACATGCTGTAGCTCATAAATGTTTTTAACATGAACACTTCAATTTTTTCCTAATGCTGTTGCGGGTAAAGGCAAGCGTACTTCAGTGTTAAGCCTGAAATTTGGCCAATTTTTGGTGAGATAGTGATACCAGTTACTTGTTGCTATGTCATGGTCATTCTGGTCCTTGGGATTTTGTGAGGGGGAAGAGGGGGGAACAAAAAAAAAGGGAGAGGCGGAGCGGCGGAGCAGAGTCCTGCTCTTGCTCAGTGCCTCTCGGGGAAGGGCTGCACGGTGCAAGTTCCATCCTGCTGTGTGTGACCACGTTGCAGCTGCTTGAACCCGCAAACAGAAGTGGGGTACAGCCAGCGTGGGGGACTGACAGGCCGGCGCGTGGGTACAGCACTGCGTCTCACTGACTTGCCTCCGGTTATCCAGGCTTTGGCTCTTTGATAAAGGCCATCTCTTCCTCTTACTGTTAAGCTAAGTTAAACCCGGGCCCAGCGAAGTTGCTCTTCTGTCCGTTTTCCCCGCAGAGCATGCCTCATGGATACACCATGTACAGCACTCAGATGCCTTTGCAGCAGCAGCAGCCTGGTGGCGTAGTGCTTTCCCCCAGCTACACCCCCCGAGCGTACACAGCAGCTCATTCCAGCCCCACGCTGATGGAGAGGCTGCGGCAGATCCAACAGCAGCCCAGCGGATATATTCAACAGCAGGCTGCTGCGTACATCCAGCCTTTGACCGGCACTCAGCGGTGAGCCTCTGCAGTTCTTATAGCTGGTAACGTGGCAGGATTTTAATGGCAACTTTGTTTAGAGGTCTAAAGCTTTATTTAAAATAAAGCATATTAATCAAAATGAGGTTAGCGCTGGGTCTAATTAGCAATAAATATGTCTTTCTCTCCAATTTCCCCGTTTTTCCCCTTGTTTAATTTTTATTTTAAGTTGGTCTTGGCACAAGTTGTAGCCCAGTTGTCCTCTGTTCGTAGAACGTAAAAATTCATTTAAAGATGGCAGTATTATGTAAACACGTGTGTGGTATTAAACAGTAAATATTCCAGGTTTACCAAAGAGTCTGTAGTCAAGAAAGCACAAGACCAACTTGGTAGTTTAACTCTCAATAGACAAATGAATTTTGCTTAAGCCTGAATAGACTAAATTGACTTCAGTTTGGAAGTACAGCTGAATTGCACTGCCTATGAGAAACAGGAAAATTTCATTGGTAAAGAAATGTCATGAAACAGAAGGCAAATGAAGCAGGAAAGAAATCCATAAAAGGGAGTGTTACAGAGTAAGCAGAGTGGAAAACTGGAGCTTCCAATGACAGTCTTAAATCAGATTTTTTTCCTAGCAGTCTAGCATAATCCAGCTAACAGTCCAGCTCTGCTCTTAGCTGAATCAGAAGTTTTTCCACTTTCTGCTTTGTCAACATTAATTTCTCCCATAACATCCTAAGAAAGTATTTCTTGCTTGGTGTGTTTTCTCAGTATTTTAGAAAGTAAAAAGTCTTTATAATCAGTTTTAAATTCATGGTAATGTAACTATGAGATGTTTTGGTCTGGAGAACATTTTAGTGCTTATGTGGAATTATTGCTTGAAATGTAGCAGCTCATCGCTCTTCCTAATTAAAGCAAGAGTTGAATGCTTGGATCCGCTCTTGTATAGAGGAACACATTATTACCTGCATCAGTTACTGGGCAATAGTAAGGTACAGCTTCTATTATGGAATATTTTTCAAAGCATTCATATTTGGAAATATATTCTTCCTGTAAAACGTAAACGTCTTTTAAATCTATGCAAGCCTAATGTTGCAGCTTATAGTTGAGTACTCCTAGACTAACTTGTGCTCTGGCTATAAATGAAGTACAATCTGTTTTTTTCTTTCCCCAATCAGTTTGAGCCATCAGCCTTTGCAGCCAAATTCACTGGTTGGAGGAGGACTGGACAGTGCATCGACCACAGGTCCTCATCCGACCCTAAACTCAGTACAGCTGCCTCCGGAGCCAATGAGACCGAGACAGCAGCAGATGCGGCAGCAGAGACTCTTCCAGGTGAGGAGCTTGGCTGCACTAGAGGCCAAGGATGTTTCAGTGCAGGAAGGGAGCGTAAACATCACCGTTTCGGGTGATGGTGTTACGCACTCGCTTGCATGTGTCTTCAAGTCTAAGCAGCAGAGCCTGGTGCTATAAATCTGAACTGCTTTTACTTGAGTGCAATAATTAATTGTTTACATTTGGGACTTCGAAAAGAGAGCTTTGGACAGACATGTAAAATTCAGTACTTTCACTTTTCAAGGTTGTAGAATGCCTCTGGAGAAGGTAGATTTGAGAACAGCCTAGCTGAATGCGCTGAGACAAAAGCAGTGGTTGTGGTCTCCCCTATCTGCCCTTATAATGAATGTATACTGGAATTAAATCGAAGGGCTTGCTGCCTGTCTGGCCTATTTCCTGTACTCTGATTTGATGATATATTTTTAATTTGGAGGTAAGTATCAGTTTATCGGCTAAATATGTAGGGCTTTGCACAGGGGAAGTAAATAAGTAAATGACATTAAAAATCCTTCCCGTGGCCCTTTGATGGTTGGAAGTATTTTCATGTTTTCATTTTAATGCAATAGCTCTCTGTGCCAGTTCTTGTTGAACAATAATGTATTTTATCTGAATATTTTGATGGTGTAGTGAACTAAATGTACCAGCCTTTGAGTATTTTTTTATTAACAATGCTCCTTGCCAGCCTTGGTGTGGCTGATGATGGAAGTGGAGAGCTGTGAGGCTTATCTCCCCAGCGGGGCCTTCAGTAACCCATGCTGTAAGGGAGCCCAGCTCCTATGCTGGAAATCAGTCACGAAAAGCCACACTGCTTGGCTCGTAGTCATTCCCTGAGGCAGTGTGTGTGCTGTGTCGCTGTTGTTTCAGTGCTCATCTTCTTTCAGTTGCAGCAGCAGCAGCAGCAGCAGGGGCAGCAGCCAGGGCAGCAGCAGGCGCTTGGTCTCCAGCCCGTGCAACCGCAGCAGCCTTTGGTAAGCAGAGGCGACTGCCAGATATTTTGGGGTGGCGTGAGGGTAGTGACAGAGCGGGTTTTGTCCCTTACACAAATGGGCAGCGTGGCAGCTTGGGGAGAGGGTTTGTGTAAGCTTTCTCGCATCACCGTCTGCCTGCTGGTGCTGCCGCCGCGGTGCCTGCGGTGCGGTACCTCCACTGCTCTGAGTGCCGTGTGAGCGTGTGCCCGGTGCCAGTGGTGACAGGCTTGTTTTGCCTGCGTCCTGAGCTGGCCGCAGGCTGTACCTGTGGTAGCAGCGTATTAGCTGGGGCTCAACAGCTGGCTCGTGCATCCAGGTAGCTCCTGGCTGGCTCCGACTGTAGGCAGAGGAAAATTGCATCTGTCCACAGAAGACTGTGTGACTGCGTCCGTCTTGCTAAAACGTGGCAAGAGGGGGTTTATGCGTGCGCTGAGGTGTTGCTGGAGGTGTCCTCGCCTGCTGACCTCTGATGGGGAGGCAAGTGCAGCTTTGAACGCAGCCCTTGGCAAGGAGGGCTCGTGCACTGCCCTGCTCAAGCCCCAGCGCCTCTGCAGCAGCACATTTGAGTTTGCTGTTCAAAGATCCTCCTTCTAGGACTGGAGTGCGCGCTGCCTCCTGCGCTTTCATGGTTCATTCACCAGTTCAGTCAAAACTGATACCAAAGCTGGGCCAACAATGACACATCGTTTTGGCTGAAAAAAGATAGGAAAAGTTCAAATGCTTCATTTCAACACATCTTTTTGAAGTTGCACTTAGCAATATTGATTTAAAACTAATGGTTAATATCCCAAAGAATGTAAATAACCACCCATAGCAGTTCTTTTGAGAATTACTTGGAGAGATAGTTAAAAAATGGGTACTGCTGCTTTTCTAATTCTGTACATCTCTCTTCCATCACCAGTAAAATGAGACTGCCCAGACGGCCTGAAATCAATTTGTGTCAATTCAGAGGGGGAAAACAATGTGATGCTTTAAAGTCACCCTCAGTCTTACTCCTAGTGCAGCATAAATAAATGACTATTTTGAAAATCTGACGTAGAACCAAGTGCTCTAAGCCCTACTGAAAAGTCAGGGGTCTTTTTTTCTGGGGGTCTAAAGATGCCATTTAGTAGTCCCAGAGCAGCAGGCTGAGGTAAATTAACGCCTTGCTGCTGCAGTTTATTCCTGTTTATGCTTGCTGTGCTATGCATTTTTAGGAGTGTTATCCTAATTAATATATCATAGTAATAATGAATAGCCCTTGCTAACTTTAAAAACTTAAACTCGATGAGAAATCTGTAGTTGCTGCTGATGCATATAAATTGGTGCTTTTTTCTGTCTTTCTAATATTTTGAAGTGAAAGCAGGATAACGTATACAATTGAGGCTACTTGTGGAACTAGTTTTTGCTGTAACACTAAGAAAAGCCTTCACTTGGAAACGTAAGGTGCTGATGGTTGGCATTTCTCCATGTTGCCGTGCTTGTGCTGTGTTTGTGCGAGCATCCACGCTCCCTCCGCTCCCTCTGGCGTCAGCTGGGGACGCTGGCAGCTCCACCACTGCCAAAGTCCAGTCCCTGCCTTAAGTCGTGTCACAGGTCACTGTTAGTGACCTCGGGCCTTTGATTTTTAGGTTGTACTGCTAACAGGCTGGGGAAGAAATGGGGTTTATTGTTTGAAGATCCTCTTAAATTAAATCGTTAGTTGTAAAACAGAGCTGCATGAAGACAACTGTACAAACAAAATTACTTTTGAGACATTCCTGTATGCTGAATTAGAGCCTTTATAGTTTAATGAATGATTTTACCAAATCACTCTCACTACCATGTAATTTTTATGGACACGTCCACTGAATTTACAATGTCATTATGCTTGTTTCCTGCATTTGGGCAGTTTTTCCAGACATACGTAAGGTAGATGAGGATAACTAGAAAAGTTTGCTATAGAAAACGGGAGAAAATACAGTAATGCTGAAATTGCTAGCTTCGGAGTTTAAAAGCATTAATCAATGTGATCTGATAGAGAAACTCGGAAGCAGCTTGTAAGTGCAAGAGTAAGGATAAATGAAAGACGTTTATCTGATATCTATTGAAATATGGTTTTCATCCATTTTTGAGTTTTTCTTAATAGTGTTTATATCATAAACAAACTGTGTGTGAGAGGCTGTCACAGACACAGAGCACCTGCGAGGCTGCAGGCTCCTCTTCCAGCACTTAGCACAGCAGAAAGCTTTCTGTGTGTTGGTTTCGTGTCCCCAAGAAACCCTGGTGTGGTTAATGATTTTGTCTAACCTCAGCATTTACTAAGGACTGTTAGCCAGAAGATTACACAACGTATTTTAAGTAAAGGATTTGGTTTCAGAAAGAGAAAAGATGCTGAAGTCTTGTAAAACACTGAAACTCCCTTCAGTAAGCAAAAGGTTTCACTGAAACAAAGCATGGGTGTTTTCTGTAGCATGTATGATGTTATTAGAGTATTGAATAACTCCATTTTTATTCAGCACACCAGGTTTTCAAACTGGTCAGGTGTATTGTGTGTCCTTGTGCAGAAGCACAAAAAAATCACTTAATTAGAAGCACATGCATTTTCATCAAATCTAGTGAGAAGGAAAGTTCCGGGGCTTAGGAAACAGATCTAGAGAGCTTAGAGGCCCTGAGGATAAGACAGACAGTAAATGGTGAAGCCTTGGTTTGGTTTGTGCATGCTAGCATAGCAGTGCCTCATTCATCTTGATATCCCTCCCAGGAGTAGGTAAGTATGAGAGAGTTGTGCTGTCAGCTCTCTGTCCTCAGGAGTCTGAGAGAGCTGGTGCACGGACGTTTTTCTTTCATACGGGTGACGCGTTTTCCAAGGGAAGAAATGCTTCTTGTACATGCAGACCTTTGGCACCGGAGGTGTCCATCCCAACGGTAGACACGCAGACGGTCTGTGTCGGGTCTGCCTGTCGTAATTCAGTAGTGTGGTGTGCAATGTATTCAGTGCTCTGACACAGAGGTAGATGATCAATAAAAGTTGTTAAAAGAATGATTTTTTTTCTGAATGACAGCCAGAAGTGTGGAAAGCAAAGCGGTGCTTGTTCTCCTACCCATCCTTACTTGAAAAATAGACTTCATGGGTCAGCTAGCTAGGGAATAATGCATGCTGTCAGATGGACCAATTAAAGACTAAATTCTGCTTTGATGCAAGCATAAATAGGGTGCAAATTTGTGAAGATGAATGCATTTACACCATGAGTGCTTTCAAAGTGATTGAAGTAATGATTTAATTCATTAACAGCAGATTTATCTGGAAGCTTTTTGTGTCTAATCCCCTTGTGCCTTAGTGCCATGGACTGGCAGGGCCTTGTCTCGACCCCTGTGGGCTTCGGGTGAGGATCAGAATGGTGATGATTTTGCTCCATGGAGGAGTTGGCCCAGTTGGCTGGGCACTGATCTGCCTGCCGTTCCACTGGAGCCAAGAATTGAGTGTGCAGCTATCACCCTGCAGCAGGTGTGCAGCGCAGTGAACAACCTGTGCTTTGCGCGTAGCCTTCTCTCTGTCTGAAGTGCCATTGCCCTGGGAAAAATACTTTCCTAGAAGCTTCTTTTGATTTATGCTTCCACTACACGTAAGTGTTTAAAAATGCTAAAAAGGCTGTTAATTTTGATTTGCAGTTTGGATTTGCCTTGTCTTTGAACAATGCAGGCAGCAGAGCAGCTTAGAGTGACTTGCAAGATGAATACTGGCCTCTCCAGAGGTAGAAAAGACAGAGACTGACTCTGTCGCTTGTGTCTGGCTGGACACACGTGATACCTGTAACACAGCTGGGAATGTGTAAGGTTTCAGGGAACGAAGAGAACAAAAGTTCTGTAAGTTCCAAGCGTGTTCCATGTGTCCTTACTGTGCTGTTAAAATCTGGTCAGGACCCGCTGAGGAGGCACGCCTGCCTTCTGCTGTCCCCCTCTGCCAGCGCTGACAGGGCAGCACAAGCTGAACATTTCTGCAGTTACCTGACGTGGCACTTGTGCCGTGCATATTTCTTTCATCTTGCATGTTTCTTTTGCAGTTTCCAAGGCAAGGCTTACAACAGACACAGCAGCAACAACAGACAGCGGCGCTGGTCAGGCAGCTCCAGAAGCAGCTCTCTAGTAAGCATGTGTGTGCATAGCTGTACATAAATAGAGATGTATATTGGAATACGGAATTCTCTTTCTGGAGATGTTCTGCCTATTTAAATACTGCCATATATACATATAAGTAATTTTCCTGCTGACAACTGGTTACCCAACCCAGTAGTGATGCAATACCAAAGTTCTGGTGCTAGTGTGTCCCATGGATTTCTGTTGGTCTCCAGAGAAGCCCGAGGCACCCACAGCACGGGAGCTGGTGGCCCAGTTACAGTTTGCTGTGTGTTTTCTCCCCTCACTTCTTTAGTCCTACCGCAGGCAAAGTCCCCGAGGAAATCAGCACCTCTTGTGTGCACTAGGTGTATAAGGGAATGTATTGACTGTTGCTTGCTACCACTACAGAAATACAGAAGAATACCTGTATTTCATGCAGAGTACAGTCACGAGGCACAAACACTTCCCTTTGCTTTATCAACCAGGTAACCAGCCACAACAAGGAGTGAACCAGTACGGGCATCCTTCACACTTCTGAATCAGAGATGGAAGGGAGGCGTCATGTTACGTTTGCACTGAAGAACAGAACATTCAAAATTCAATGCACTAGTTATTGCTAGAAAGCAGTCTTTAATTTTCTTATTATTTCAATAATTATTTTTTGTGCTGCAGTTGATGTGAGTATGTAACAAGGTGGGTTTTTTGGGTTTGGGGATTTTTTTTTTTTTTTTTGCATTTAACTAGATTTAAATGTATGGACTTGTGGGCCTATTTGAAGAATGTTATTGCAGATTTTATGAATTTGGTGCTTTTTAGGTCCTGTTACTTTTAAAGGGGACAAAGAATGCTGGATTTATTTATTTGTGGGAAACACTTCTTTTGTTTTTTTTTATTCTTGTTTCTGTTTTTTGTTGGTTTGTGTTGGTTTTTTTTAAAGAACTGCACTGGACCAAACTACTGAACTGAAAGGCACTTCCGATTTTGGCATAAAAGTTAATTTGTTCATTAAAATGTTCACCTCTTTCTTTCTTGGTAGAACAAGCATCAATTTAAATTGTGTTTATTTGACTGCAATTTTCATATGCACTTTATAAAGTTCTTTGTTTAAAGTACCAATTTTCTCTTGCTCTTATTGTGGTAAGAAGGTGCTGAAGTGGGTTTATTGCTTGTATTAGAACTTCTTAAAGTTTATATTAAAAGCCACAATGTAGTGTTAATAAACCTACTAGAAGTAGCAGTGTTTCATATTTGGTCTTTTTAATATAAAGCTCACTGGTGATCAGTTCTAATGGAGTGCACGACACAGTAACAAGGATTGAATGGTCAAGGCGGGTTTTGCTCTGCTCACGTAGGAAAATCTCCCGGTCCTGGTAGAGCCTCCCAGGAAACGAATCTCCGTGTCTCACTTGATACCTTCACTAACAGATCTCATACCAGCTTTCACAAAGTGAGGGTGGAAAAGCCACTAAAGTCCTTTCTGTGGTTCCAGCAGTTCTGTAGCTGACAGCTTGTCATACTGAAGCTGCCTGAAGTGAGTTATTCCTGTTACCTGTGTCTGCTGCCAATGTTGTATGGTAAGTATTTAAAATTCCAGGTTTGAGTCTTGATTGCTGGGTGAGTTTCAGTGGTGTAAGGCATTATGTATTATTGGCTGAGTGCAAAACCACAAGTAAATGATAAATCAAAATTGCCACAAACAAATCGTTATTATTCAAACCTGTACAAATAGATCATAATTTTGCTCATATTAAGAGCTGAAAAAACCCAGAATAAATTTATTACTATTTTATGTAATTTAGGAGTTAGTCTGTATGTTTGGTGTTTTTTTAAAATCCATTAATTTTGAAAGTGGAACATGCAGGGCATCTAAAATATACATAGGAATGTTTTTCCCCTGTTTTGTATTAACTCAATTTGCTTAATTTACCATACAAAGAGTTTATAGGTGGTATCCTAGTCAGGTGTTCTGTGGGGAAGGGGGAAGACTGCACTGCGCAAGCTTCAGAGGACTTGGGAGGCAGTACAGCCAGCTAATGAAATAATACTCGCTACACGGAAATCTGTAGAAAAGTAGATTTTGATTGGCTTTTACAATAGTCAGGTAAGTCTTACTCATGTTAAAATTATTTCTGTTCAGGATTTTTTAAGGAGATTGACTGTTCTTCATAGTAGCTAAAGCTATTACAGATATTAACCAGTGAGATTCATGTAATCCGACCACTTTGTGGCTACAACTCCATCAGCACTGTGGAAGGAGAGAACAAGTGCACAGCAAAATGTGTGTGGTTGATGTCAGGAAGTGATCAAACCAGCACAAAAGCAATCCAAGCTGAGGTTATAGTCTTCAATAAAAAAAAATTTAAAATTCCCCAGGTTGATTGTGATGTGGTTAAATGAGGTAGAATCTGCATTTAGCTCTTGGCACTCGAATACCTTCTCACTGATGAGCATCTTGTGTGCTAATCAGCTGCTGCTGAGAGATGTTACTGCATGCGGTTCAGGTGCTGCTGTCACATCAGGACTGAGGAGGTTCACTGCGGTATCTTACAGCCCAAAAGAGACGTGTTACCGTTCTTGGATTTTTTTATTATTTTAGATGATGTAAAGAGCAGGATTGTTCACGAGGCAGGGGACGGTTACACTGAACCCTTCATACATCCGTCAGACTTTCTGTAATGGACGAAGAGATCGCTCCCTTCCAACAGCCCTGGCTTCAGCCATGCCGTCTCTGGTCCGCTCCAGCGGCATCAGGCAGTGCTGGGTGCTGCTGGCTGCAGGACAAGCTGGGTCTGTAGGGACAGCGCCATTTCTTCCAGGAGACAGATGGGTCCCCAGTTTCCAAATTTAAGGGGAAAGGCTGCATTGCATATATTTTGACCCCTCAGTCCTGAACATTAATCTCTCTCTTAGGAAGAAAATAAGAAATGCTGAGCTTTAGTTACTGGCTTAGTCATCTAAAGATTTATTTGACCAGTCCAATCTGTGATTCATTACTGTAAAATGTGTGGGTAACCACTTCCTACCATTGTGAAGGCATTTTTCCCTTATGTACAGAAGGTTGCTTCTTAGACCCATCTGCTGAATTGAGAAATCAGAATTCTAAATTTATATGCAAATTGAGACAATTGTTTTCTAGTGAGAAGTCTTTAAAAAATGCTTTTGAGATGAGAGGAAAATTATACCAAATTATACACACGGTCTGTACACTTTTGCTAAACAGCACTAAACAGAGCTTACTCTCATTTAAAAATGAGAACAAAGTTGTTCTGGATGTTATCATCCCAAAGTTCTGCAAAAAAGACTGTGTGAAACAGAGCTGTATTATTAAAAATACTTCACTACTTGTTTCATCATTGAATATTTATTAAAAAAATACTAAATAGTCAAACATATTAAGAAGGTAATCTGCATCACGGTAAAATCTGCTCTTTGGTTCTCAGATACTCTTGCTTTATGTGATCCATGCTCATGATAGTCATACAAAGTGGACAATGTTAAACTAATACGAAGAAGTCTATCCTTTACTGGAGATCTCTAGGTACATTTCCAGAAAGTAATTTTATTTGATACTCTAAATGTTTGCTAGCAGAGCAAAAGTGCCTTAACTTTGTTTTAATTTAAATCCATTTAATCACTGAAAGAACCAATGTTAGGTAGTAATGCCAGATCTAATTTTCCCCAAGTTCTTCCTCACTTTTTGTGCATGGTCATTGCAGATTGAATGCTGTAAATGTATTTAGGCACTTAGACTCCTATGGCTGCCTTTGATTAAACTTACTCCAAGAATGAACTCAGTCCAGCTGTAGACTTTGTTAACAGTCATTCATGCTGTATTTCTTGCTCAAATGACGTGAACATATGTTACTGTGAAATCGCTGCCAAGATGGTTCTTCGCTGTGCACTTGTACGCGCCAGAATCTGAGGGCTGGGGATTCTGGATGACTAACGTCCCCGGGGGGTGAAGCAGTTCACTCCCAGGTGCTCGGCTTTGGTGACCTGTAGGGAGTACTGAGTGGTCAGGTAGTTCCCAGGTAATTTCTGGTTTTGGTATTCCCAGTGCTACGCAGTGGAGCTGAAGTGCTGCACCAGGCATCGTGTGTATGGTCTGCGGTGGTCTGTTCGTAATCCTCGGGGGATAGGCTACAATAACAACAGGAACAGTTATGGAGGAGTCTCCGGCGTTGTTGTGGGCCTTACACACGTAATTTCCTCTGTCGTGAATGGTGGCTTCTCGTATAACCAAAGTACCGTTTTCCAGCAGAATGTATTTCCAGTTGATCTGCGGTCGATCCAGCACGTAACCACCTGGCAGAGTCCACGCTGTATTTGGTTTGGGACTCCCATCAGACAGGCAGTGAAGTGATAATGACTCCCCGCTAATGCCCTTCACTGGCCCCGTTGGATGAGTGAGAATATTGGGCTTCTGGCCAACCTCCAAGATGATCAGCTTTTCAATGTAGCCAACTTTGTTCCTAGCAGCACAGCGATACTTTCCTGCTTTGCCTCCATCAGGATTATAGATGGTAAGGGTACCATTGCTTCCTGTGAGAAACTGGGAAGTCTTGATGCCACTGGAAAACCATGTGCCATTAGGCAACATCCAGCTGATGTCAGGTGGAGGGTTTCCATCCACAGAACAATTCAAGGTGGTGGTTTTCCCAGGCTTGGCTGTTATTTTTTCATTGAATGGATTTTTAAATATTGGTCGCCTTAGCATTTCTAATACCTCCAGCTGCACCACCAACATACTCTCTCCCCCATCATTACGTGCCACACAGATAAACTCTGCTGTGTCAGAAGGCCTTATATTCCGAATCTCAAGTGTCCCATTTTTGTGTACTACAATCCTGCTCCCATAATATGGAGCTGTTAGGAAAATATTATCAGGCATGATCCACATAATCTGAGGGGGAGGTGTCCCTTCTGCCCTACAGTCAATTTGTTTCTTTGAATGCCTCACTGCCGTCACTTTCATGATTGTTTTGTTCGCATATAAACCATTTATGATAGGTGGTTTAGCAACAACATCCAGTTTATACAATTTTGTATCATCCCCTCCAGGATTACGAGCAACACACATATACTCCCCAGCATCTAACAGTTTGACTTGACTGACTGATAGAGAACCATTGGCGTGCAGGAAGTGTCTGGCTGTTGATGAGGAGATCATGTCACTGGAAGGTAGCAACCAGAATATTTTTGGCTTGGGTTCTCCAACAGCTTCACAGTCCAGTAATGCTATACCTCCAGCTTTCACTTTAACGTATGTCTTGTAATTGTGCTTTATCTGAGGGGCTGCCATGATGACCGTGATGCGTATCTTCATTTCATCTCTTCCCAGTGTGTTTTCGGCATAGCAGGTATAATCTCCTCCTTCTGTTACTCCCACTTTGTTGAGATACAGAGTTCCATTGTCAAAGAGGACGTATCTGCGAGACCTGTGTCCGCTGTCATCTGCCAGCATCGCGTTATTGATCACCGTACCATCTGGCAAGCTCCAGGATATTTCTGGTGCGGGTGACCCAGAGGCCTTGCAGTCCACTCTGAAATCTTTTCCGTATGGCACCAGTTTCTTGAAATGCTGTTTCTGGTCAATCTTGGCTGGTTTCATTGTGATGCTGACTTTCATCAGTATCAGATCATCTCCAATTTTGTTTCTTGCAACACACAAATAGTCACCTGCATCCTTTTCAGTAACTGCCTCAATAACCAAGGATCCGTTAGGGTAGACGTGGATTCGACTTCCCATTCTGTTGGCAGGGGAGGGAGAAAGAGGAAAAGAATTATGGAACAGAATGCTGGAGGTGAATACTGAGCATTGAAAGTGACAGACAGTATTTACAGCACGATGAGATACAGAAGTTCTCTCCAAATGCTCCGTGTCCGCATCACCCGCCTACCCAGTGGGTTATAACTGATGTGTTGCCACTTTTGTTGTTATGTGAATGTGCACATGCTCGCTGACTCTGTCAGTGCATAAAGCTGCCTCTGCCTTGCTGAAAACTGTTCGGTGAACAAACGAGCCTGTTGAACTTTATGTCCCTCATCCCGCCAGCCTCTGTTCCTCTCCCTCATGCTTCTCCTTGCAGATAACCCGTGGCACTTGCCCCTGGCCAGGGGTAGCTGGCAGTGCTGCTACATGGTGTCCAGAACAACACTTGGCACCAAGTGATTACTCTCTAGCTGCTTTCCCTGCAGCAGGGCACAGACCTGGATCTCCCTCCTCAGCCCAGCTATGAGTTCTCATGAGCCTCCTAGGAACATCCTGATCTGGGACTGTCTCTCCCAAAGCGAAGGTTAAGTGTTACTGGTGGGGGGGAGACTCTCAAAGGTAGATTCGTCAGAGACTACCAAAGCCTCTTCCTCCTCAGTTCTACTTTACAAATCTCTTATAACTTTTCCTCCTATAAAATGACAAAATTCAGCCAATGCATGATTAACGTCAGTTTCTTAATTAAAATATGACTTGTATCCATTTTGGTAAGACCTCACCCACTTGTGACAACTGATGTGATGGGTTAGTAGATGCATAATAACAAGGCATCATCACAGATGTTTCACCACTGTTAAACATGTAAAAGTGTATTTAGTTTACAATGTTTTGTTTCAGTGATGTAACAGTCTCTTATGCAAGCACCAGAGAAGACAGTGTTTGAAGTTTCAAAGAGGTGGGGGCGGGGGGAAAGACTCCTACCTGTGCCACTGGTCAACAACTGCCTTGGAGGGTAACCTCCAGATGATCCTGGGCTTTGGCTCCCCAGTCGCTGTGCAGTTCAGAAGCAACTTATCCCCAAAATTCAGCTGAGTCATTTCTTGAGAGGCGGTAGCTATTTTTGGAAGCGTATCTCTGTGTTCCACCATGAGGCTCACCACCCTCCTTTCCGAGCCAGTCGAGCTTGTGGCTATGCACTCGTAATTCCCGCTGTCAGCAGGGGCGATGTTGCTGAGGTGGAGGGTACCGTTGGAGAACAGGAACAGCTTTGCGTTTACAAACTGCAGAGGTTTCACCACTGTGCCATCAAACAGGACCCAGTGGACAGTGGGCTGAGGATTCCCTTTTACGGTGCAAGGGAGCTTCAGGTTTTCCCCCATCATTCCTTCGACACGTTGCCTCTTCTCTTCCAGAATAGCGGGAGGTGCTGCAATGACCTGCAGTTTTACAACCAGCGTGTCAGTGCCCGCTGGGTTTTTAGCCATGCACGTGTAGAGGCCCCTGTCATAAACGGTGACTTCCTTGATAATTAGAGTGCCGTCTGGTTCCACATGAACTTTGTTATTTCCTGCGGAAGAGTCAGAGATGTGTGTTTTATTTGCTAGAACCCACAAGATGGTGGGAGGAGGCCTGCCCTCAGCTTTGCACTTCACTGCCACGGTCTTTCCGGAGTGAGCGGTGAGGAGCTGCCACCTTCCACCAGTGATGCGGGGCGGGTAGGCCACTACCGACAAGGTGACCAGGAGCCGTGCCGTGCCATGTGGGTTGGCTGCGGTGCACAGGTACTGCCCACGGTCCTCCAGGCTTGCCCGGGTGATGGAGAGCGTGCCGTTGGCAAACACCATCCATCTGCTGTCACCTCGGCCTCCTAGAGCATTGGTCCCTACAGAAGTGAGGGGACAACAGCACAGCACGTCAGAATCTCTCTCTTCTCTTTCTTTTTACTCAGTCCCTGAAAACACTTTCCCTATCCTGATCTACTTTGCCCAAATAACCAAGATGCTAGTGGTAAGAAAGAGAGAAATAACAGTATTTTGCATATACAGTGACAAAGCTTTAAGGTAAAAACAAAGCTTAGTCCTCACTAGAGACAAAGTTTGGATAAAGCAGATGGGGCTTTGCACATTCAGAGATATTTTAGCATAGCTTTGATTTGATGGTTTGTTACCACAGACAGATTTTTCTCTTCACTCGTCTCACTGTTCTGAAATAGCAGGTAACATACAATAAATATTGAAATCTTCCCACAATAAGCACAGAATTATAGTTAAATATAGATCATGTATTTCTTTTTTTTATTATTTCCCTAGAGAACTGCTTCATAATTAGCAGTAAGACACTCCAAGTATGCTGGGATATCTTTCTTTTTCACTGTTTCCAAGTTCAGCTTTTCACTGATATTTCACGGTACTCCTAAATGAAGCAATACTTGAGTTTGGCACACAGAACATCCGCCAAATGACAACACTATAATGGAAGGTAAATTCTAGACAGGTTTATCAAGCTTACCTGACAATATCTTGGTCCACTGTATTGTTGGACGAGGGTTACCAGTAGCTTCACAAGGAATAAAAGCATCTGAATTAGCTAGCACGGTAAAAGCAGCTAATTTTCCTCCAATTATTCTGGGCTTTGCAAAATGATTTCTACTTAAAGACTCCAAGGCTACAGGATTGGTGGTGATAGTTTCTTGACCTTGTCTCTTTTCAGACCAGCCTTTGACAGAACTGTCCTTGACCCTTCCCCGCAGAGGAGCACGCGGAGTCGCCATCTGTGATGGCTTCAGTATGGTCAATGTACTGACAGTTAATGTGTTGCCTCTCTCTGTGACTTCAGCAAAGGGCTTCTGCCAGAATTTGATTCCTGCCCCTGGAGGCGAGGTGGTTCTCGCAGTACGTGCAGGCGGCATGGCTGCTGTTGGGGCTGGCAGAGGGGTGGGATGCTGAGCGCTGTGAGGAGCGATGTCTGTGTTTGCAGCAGGAGCACTTGACTCAGTTCTGGCTGGGACTGTGGGCTGGGCTACGTGGTTTTCTTGGATAACCCTCTGTTCCGTTTTCAGGCGTGAGTTTTCACCTGCCATTGCGGTGGTGGCTTTGGTTTGCTGAGCCGATTCTGACCCAGCCGTTGCACAGACTGTGGCAGGTCGTGTGCTTGTGGTGCTGGAAGGTTGGCTTGGCATGGTGGGGCTCTGAGCAGTATGACTGTCGGGTGGTAACGTGGCTGACTGGATGTTCCTCCATGTGACAGGGGTCACTGACGTCTGCGTGGCTGCTGTGGGCACGTGCTGAGGTACCGCCGGTGCGTTAAGGATCCACAGTGCTGGCACTTCTGTCACCGAGACTGTGCTTGCCCTCTCAGAGACAGGTTTTGCAGGCATAAAACTTGTAGGCGTAGTTCCCGATTTAACTGTTGTCATGACAGGCGTGGCTGTATTCACCGAGGGAATCGCTGCAGTGCTGCGGCCGGCAGTCAGGCTTTGTGAAGTAGATGTTTTAGGGGGCCTCTTCCGCCTCTGACTTCTCTTTCTTCCCACTCTGAATATTTTACTTTTGGTGTCACTTTGAGGAGTACCAATAGGTGTAACTGTTGGCTTCAGACTTGTTGCATCCATTTCTTCGGTTGCACTAGTTGCAAGATTAGAGTAAGAATGTGGTTTTGCAGAGGGAAGATGTTCCTCTGACTTACCATTGCCATAATGAATGGGTTTGTTTAAAGACAGGAAACCACTGCTGTGATTCCCACCCGTTGAAATAGGTGTACAGTGCAAAGGAGATACTTTGGACGTACATAATGCTGCCATAGTTTTAGGAAGCATGGACGATGCCTCTGTTGATGGAAATCTATCTGTCCGTTGTTTTGGTAGCTTCTTCAGAAACACTTTTTGTGTACCATTTCCAAAGAGATGTTCCCAAGTAATTTTTCCTCTTTGGGAATTTTTTGGTGAGGTTCTAGGCTTAATGGTGGGTGAGACCGATTCAAGGGTGAAATATGTCTCAGTGCTTGTGGTATGTGTAATTTCTGTACCAATATGAGCTGTGTGGATTCCCATTGTTGGTAGTCTGATGCTAAAAGGTTGGATATCAGCATTTGTCTGAAATGGAGCACTGCTCTCTAATTTCCATTGAGGATTATCTTGGGTGCCCCTTGTAATGAAAGGCGTGACTGTTGTAGCTTTTTGCCTTGCACTAGGTTCACTTTCCTCTTCCCTGAGGAATGCTGTCTTTTGATGAGTACCCACTGGGTGCTCCAATGGCATATTCATGGTAGAGGGGGAGGACAGAGGTGCTTCTGGGCTAAGTGCGTTGATGGAGCTGCTTGAATTATTTAAGGTTGGTAAATTTGATACATATTTCATATTCAGTTGAACATCTGCAGCCACAGTCGTACTTCCTCTGACAGATCCTGGCCTCCCAAAACTGTATCTGTGCTCTTTCATACTTGGAATACGTCCTGGTCTAACAATTTGTCTCCTACCAGAAATTTTCCTTCGTCTTCCATATTGCTGCTGGGCCTGGGGTGTGTGAGTTGTAACGTCCTGAATAATCTGAATTTGCTGATGAGTAATGATAGTTGAGGCCAACGGTGGCTTAGGAGTTACTTGTTTCTGAGTACTATGAAAATAAATGTGACCAAATTCAGGACTTGGTTCACTGACAGTCACTACGGATATCTGGTGATCTGTTTTGGTGGAAATCTTATCAATAGACTCAGTAAAAACATGTAGCGTGTCCATTGCATTTTGGGAAGTTACAGACTTGCTGGTGTCTGTAACATCTGTCATGGGTGTCGTAGATACAGATTTTAAATGCTGGTTATTACTTTGTCCAGAATATACTGACCTTTGCCCAGCAGGGAAGAGTGTAGATGTTCTACTTGCTCCATTTGATATAGCTGATTGTTTAATACCATTTGCTGATATTTGACTTAAATCAGATCTTTCCCATGAGTTTGTAGGTGTTAGATATGTTTGTGGCCTTCTGCTGTCAGATGACACAGACTGTGAGAAAGGAGAGGGTAGAGGAGTTACTGCCTCTGCAACCAGGAGAGAGGTTGTCCTAGCAGGAGTGTTACTTGCAGTTGTCTCAGGCCCTGCAGTTATCATGCTTTCCATTGCTCTCCCCAGAGTAGATACAGTGGCTGTCTCTGTTAGTGGCATCGTGAATTCTTCTTCTGGAGATACAAGATCACCAGATGTTTCTTCCTCATGCTCAGGTACTTCTGAGAACTTACGGACTTGAATAGGCGGTTTTGTTGCAACTTCTCCTCGTTTTTCTATCAACATCGAGTTCCTCTTTGTTTTTTCCAACAAGGCTGCCCAGCGCTGTGGATCGACTCTCCTGGCTGCGGAAACAAACTGTCTTCTGTGTCCTCTAAACTGCCTGCTTATTTTGTCCCTGTAGTGCCTGTAAGTCATCTTCCCGTAGCTGTTCCTTTTGTGTGCACTCTGATTTCTGGATGCCGAGGCAGCAGATTCCTGATTAGCTGTCGGGGTAGCCAGAGTAGCTAAAGGCTGTTTCTGTGTTGTAGCAGAGGCCAGCATTGCATTACCAGAGCCATCACCCTCTTCCCATTCTCCCACATCTACATGCTTTTTCTTTAGAGTGGTTTTATCCTTTCTAACTAGCACTTGGAAAACCAAAAGATCAACACCATACTGGTTGGCTGCAACACATTGAAAGTAGCCACTGTCTCGCTCTGTTACTCCTTGTATTCTCAAGGTACCATTGTCAAAAATATGTTTGTTTCTTACAGAATGATGAAGAATTGCATGCTCAGGTAACACCCAACTAATGGCAGCATCTGGAACAGCAGTGGATGTGCAGGGAAGGTAAAGTGTGCTGCCAACAAACGTAGAACGTTGGGCTCCATTTACACTGTTGTGTTCCACGTAGGGATCGACCACAGTAATCCTAAATGTGAGAGTATCTGCATCGTTGTAATTTGTGCCTATGCAGTGGTAAAGCCCAGTGTCAAAAGTATCAGCTGTCCGTAACGTGAATGTTCCAGTTTTAAGTACTATGATTCTTCCATCCTCACTGATATAAGGAGCTCTAACTTTGCTCCCATCAGCCAATATCCACTCTATTGCAGGAGCTGGTTCTCCAATTGCTTGGCACTCTAGTTCTACGGTCCCCCCAACTAAAACAGTGTGCTCTGTCTGCGTCTTGTTGTCCCTGGAGATGATGGTCCAGTTATTTCTCACCTGTTTTTTGTCAGTACTGGGCAAAATAATCTGAGCATCCGTAAAGTACTGGATGTGCAAAGTGTTAAGTGTGGTTGCTGTCCTGTCTAGCTGTAATGCCACTTTGCTTTGCATTAACCACGATGGTTCAGCTCTCAGTTCAGTCTCTATATTGGTAAAAAGTTCATCTTTTTCAGAGTAGATTTGTTTATATTTGTAACTAATAAAAGGCACATTAGTTGCTAGGACATTCCTTTCCAGTTTTAAGGGGGAATTACTGTACAGTGCCAGTATGCTCCATAGCTGCTGAATATGTTCATAATCAATGCCACACACGAGAAATGCTGAGAATGATGTTTTGAGTACTGTACTGTTGCCATCTTTGTCGAATGAGATGGGAGACATTTCTTTAGGTTTTTGGATAGTGCAAACCAAGTTACCTCGACTTCCTGCTTGGTCAGTCATGTTCAAAACCATGGATCCTATAGGAGCTATGAAGTCCTTGGGAGATATGGAACTGAAATCCCCATCATCTGGCACTGTGAGGTTTTTAAATTTCAGGGAGTCATGTATGGCTGGCTTAGTGCAGGCTAAAGATGCAGAAGGAATATCCAGTAAGCTTTTCCTGTTACGATTTTTGGGACTAGCACAAACTGGGCATTGCTGACCACCAGAACTTCTGTCTTTTTTGCACTTCATAACATCTGAAGGGAAGAAAAATGCAGTAAGCTTTTGTGATACAATTTTTAGTATTAAAGAGGACATATAACTACCAGCAAGTTGTCTCTTGAATAAAATATTAACAAAGTTTATCTTAAAGTAGCCTATGAAAAGCTAAATTAAGCTAAGAAATACTATGAATTTTCTCTGATGAAACCGCTCAAGGACTGTTGCAGCTCAGTGTGGTGCCTTTCCATCCCAGTGGTTTTACACCATGCCAGGAGGGCTCTGCTGTGGTACATGGCCTTAGCTTTGTCCTGAGACACAGGCTCTAGCATTCTGGGGCTAACATTACGCTATCATGTGCAACCTCTACTCAGGGCAGCAACAGAGAAAGTCCTCGAGTCCTGTTCCTTATTTCTTTTTCAAAGAATTGAGTACAATGTGGCCTTTGCTCTTGCCAGTTACATAAAAATTAGCTTCCTTGTTCCCTGTGGATTCTCCTGGGGCACAGAAGCTTCAGACTGGCCAAGGAAAACGTTCTGCTAAGGGAAGCTACACTTGGGAATGAGTTAAGACCACTAGATTAATTTAATCTGGGAAAACTGAATGGTATTAATCTGTTTATCCCAATTACATGCACCTACAAAACCCCTGTCTTCCAGTCTTTTCTGGAATAATAAATAAATAAATAAAGGACAATTACCTTTATCAGAAAGAATGAGATGCTATAACATGATTAAAAAGCATAAACAAAGCCTTCGGCTCACCTGGTCTCTCTTTTGCCCATTCTGCAAACCACTGTAGATTGCAATCACAGGACCATGGGTTTCCATGAAGGTAAATGCTCTCCAGCTCAGACATGTAGGAAAACAGTTCTTGTGGTAGTGAAGTCAACACATTGTCAGACAAATATATGTGCTTCACGAAGGATATTTTAAATATTTGGCTATAGCGCAAGGTGACAAAAGTATCTGGATGAAGCTGCTTAAGTAGATTTCCTTCCAAGTGGACTAACCTCAGTGATGTGAGTCCATAGAAAACATTGGGATTTACAAATTCAATTTTATTGTGGTCCATATGCAACCGTACCAAGCTCTTCAGACCATAAAAAACATCCTGCTGAAGTACTCTGACCTTGTTATAACTCATTTTTAAGACCTGTTGATGAAAAAGTAACAAGTGTATAATATTAACCCATGTTATATTGTTATAAGACTCCTAACAAATTTTGATTGATGGTTACTCTGTGAAGTGAAGGTACTTCACCATATCAGTAATGCGAGTGATTGGAAAAAAACTTAGTAGGAGGAATTATTTTTAAATGCAATGCTAGTTGCAGGACTACAAGGATGCTTTCTTGTTCCAACAGTCCATCAGGATGACACTTCTGCAGTCACATTATACAAAACGCAGTGATTAAAAATAAAATAAAGCAAGGCTTATTTCTCACTCAAAAAAATCTCAAGTAAACCACACTTATGAAAAGGGTAAGCAGAATTTGACCATAAATTGTGGTAGTGATTTTTGTTCCAGCCAGTGTTACAACTATAAAAATGCATGCAACGGTCTATTTTGTTTGATGTTTAACCAACAGAACTGCTAAGTGTGTTCCCAGTTTCAGGATTTGGGTCATGTGAGATGCGTACTTGCCAAACCTCAACTCTCAGGTTCCATTTTGTTGCTGACAGGTTAAAAGTCAAATTCGTAACTATGAGATGACCAAATGTGGCATATTGCTAAAGTATTAAATATGGTACCCAAGACACCCTTTTTGTTGTTACTTTTCCTGTTAGAATTATACTCTTATGGTCATGAATTCTGTATTTTGAATATTAATGAGGAAAAACAGCACCAAACCATGATAACATGCAAGTTTATTTTATTTGCCAAATATAATTCCATTAAAACTATCTGTATGTGTTGCCATCCTGCTTGTTGATAAGGGAGGAAAAGCCTATAGGACTCCATAAAGCTTATTTTATTAAGTTGGTTGCAAGGAGTTAATAAGCAAGCTTTCAGGCACAGAACTACCCTTTATGAGGGTTAATGAAACCTGAAGATCTGTATGCTCCAAAGTTTGTCTGGTTTTTGCTCCCCCCCCCCCCCCCTAATCCTCTAAAACCAGCAACTGAGCCAATGCCATGTTTTCTGTCTGAACAGTTCAGGTTTCTCATGTTCTTAGTTAATCACAGCTACAACATTATTATTTCTCTGTAGCAGTTAATAACAGCTCTAGGTGGAAATTTAACTGGAGAATAAGTGTTAACTGTACATCACATTACTTGGGAATGGTTGTTCCTAAATAATCATGTAAGTACTACTGTATGTATGGAATATCTGCATGGCACAGTGAGATATGGAGATAGCTCCAGGATCCCTGTATGACACTGTACATTTACTATGTAAATAATAGTATAATACTTTTTACAATGTATGTAAATATATGTAGTATTTTATAAATAGGTAATATTTCAGTTAAAGAACAAAACAGGCATCAAACACTACATTTTAAAATTCCACAAATATATATAAAAATATAAAACCAAGGAACTGTAGTTTTTTTAAAGCATTAAAATGTTTATACGTAACATGTTCAGTTTCTGTTCAGTAGGAGCATTTTTTTTAATGAAGGATAGAAAGAGACAGGACTATACTGTACTGAAGGGAAAGGCAAATCTGGATGAAAAACAATCCTCAAAAAAAAACCCCAGGAATTGACTAACAAATTAACTGAAGACAAGTTTCCTACCACAGATGCAGTACTTGGAGCTCTGCAGTCTTCCTCTCTCGTGTGAAAGAGAGTTTCAACTGCAGTTGCCCGTTAAGATATTGCTGACAGATATCTACCAATATGTTCATCATACTCTTTAACCTGTACCTGAATGTCCACCTGTGAAGGAAAGACATTTCCCATTAGGATACTGGATCTTGAAGGCCCTTGTCTTTCACGTGGATACAATAATAAACAGGAAACCAAAATGCTACAGACCACTGGTCTGCTTCCATTTATCAGTGTTACTGCAGATTGCTTAAAAGTCATAGCAAAAATTAAGATTAGGTCATCTCCTAATTAAGATTAGGTCACTTAGTTCTTACCTGTAATGAACATAAATCACTGAACACCTTATCAGGGATTGTATTTATCTCATTGCTGTGCAGCATCAGTAACTCCAGTTTCTCCAGGCCAGAAAAATCTGTTTCCGTCAGTTTAAGCAAGCTGTTGTAACTGTAACAAACATTTCATCCCAGACCTGGGTTTAGTCAGACAGCTGAACTTCACAAGTTTTAAAACAAACAAAGAAAACAAAAACAAAAGAACAACTCTTTGGAAATGCATAAAGGTAGATAGCACTTCTGGTTGCTAAGATGAAATTTTAAGTCATTCCTTCACGTTAGCCCCAAATTTGGTAACTTTTTCAGGGTGGCCTTGTGAAGACTGTATTCACAGTGGATAGGGAAAGTAACTGCAAAAATGTGCAGACAAGAATGCCAGTTTTGGGCTTCAGTGCAGAAGAGCAAGAAGCTCCTGTAATGGCAGAGGTTGGTGATACGTTGCTGCCTCTTTCCATCGAGGGCTTTCCCGACACTGCAGTATCACAGAGGGTCCATGAACAAAAGAGCCTCCTTTGCTGCCCACTGAGTACTAGGTGAAACCAAGGGTATTGGGGTGAGCCCTTCCTCCTGGGACTGAACGACGACGGCTGTGCCTAGCCTATGGTGCAGGTGGGTTCTGCAGAGTGTCTTGCAGTCCCTCCCTGGTCCTTGGCTGGACTATGCTGTCCGCCCTTTCCAGTTGTACCTCTTGAGTTCCACTCCACAGGTGTTCAAAGGTGCACACTACTTGTTAATGCAGATGTAGCCTCAGCCTCCCCTGACCTCCGTGAGCATACATACAGTATGGATAGTCTAGGCTGGATTTAAACAGGGAACCAAAAATGAAAGAGAGCGCCCGTTATGTGACAGCTGCACTGCTCTAGGAGGTTTGACCATCGGTCATCTCTAAGTCTATCCAGCGCAGGTATTGACAGTGGCGATGCTACGCTATCCCAGAATTAGCAGGTGGTGTGTAAGCCTCGCAAACACCGAGTACCTACTCTGTGATGCCTTTGACTTCATGACTACTATCACACTTGCATGACCTGATTAGCTAACGCAAGGACTCTTCTCATGGTGCAGTCACACCTCCTACACCCTGTGGTGACAAGTTGGATTAATTCACCAGTCAGAGAGATGGCCTTTCTGTAGTGGTAATTGGTGTATTTCAAACACATTTCCCACACCTCAGGTAACGCACAGTCCTCTAAAAGTACTGGTACTTAATTGTAAGACTCCATGTACAGCGCTTCTGGACAACATTGACAAAATCAATGGAAGGGAAGGGCAGACAGGAGCTGGGATCTGGATCTGTTGCCCAGAAGCAGAAGGCAGATGAGGGGAAAGACTTCAATGAAAACTTCCTTTTATATTTTCTGCATACACATATCGATGATTCAAAGGTTATGCGTATCAAAACTGATGCAAGGATCAGTCAAATATTGCTGATGGGTCTCGTCATTTGATTGTATGACAAAGGACACTTGCTGGAAGCTGCGTTAATGGGCCAGCCGAGCCTGGGTATAATCCCTTCCCTGTTCCTTTTAACCACTCGTGGAACAGAAACATTTTGGAGGCTGAAATGCTCAGATGAGTATTATTTCCCATAGACTCAACAGATAAAAGCATAGATTCTAGCATTGTGTGATGTTCTAAAGTCACAGCAAAGTCTCTGAAGATTTTAATACACATACTAATTTTCCAGCCCGCTGTCTGAGCTCTGAACTATCTTTTCCCAGAAAGAATTCTCTCTAGTTCAGACTCCTTCTGTGTTACAGATGCAAAATGTTTAGGTAATATAAAAGAATTCCTTTAAGTTCAAAACTTTCTGCAGTGTTCACATGCCCTGTGATACATCCCCCAAACTTCCACTTAGTGCCGGTGGTCTTAGGCTTTGCTAGCTGCGACTGCAACCGCTTCTGAACACTGCAGAACATTAAGCTCTTAATGTTTATTTATTGCTTTGGTTAGTTTTTAGCCCTAAATCTGGAAACTCTTCATTATTGCTTTGCAAAGTGTTGAAAGGTAACCGGTCAGAATATTTAAAATCTCGATGTTAAACGTACCCCAGGTTGATGCGCTCCACGTTTGGAGGGATGTGCGGTGGGATGGCTGTGAAGTACCGGAACGTGCAGTGCACCTCGGTGGGCACATAGCAGGCACAGAGCCTGGGACAGGCGATGCCGCCGCGGAGGGCGGCCAGGCAGAGAGCGAGGAGTGTCCCCAGCCACTGGGGTCTGCCTCTGCGGATTGCCTTCATCCTGCAGGAAAATACTACGCTCCCGCCCTTCACAGCAAAAGCGAACAGGCAGATTCCTACAAGGAAAATAAAACATGCAGGCATTTATAGTGACATCCCTGCCGAGTTCCTGAGTTTTAAGCTGTGAGAACAAGAGCAACTTTGTAACTGGAAAGAAAAACCAACCCGCAAACCAGACCCAAACCTCTTGGTTTTCCCCTCAGTACTTGTATCTGTGTAACGTTCTAAAATGTTTGTCATTTTAAAGAAACAGCCCCACAATTTCTTCGTCTTAGTGCGACGCGCCCCGAGTTGTTGCTTACAGGTGAAGTTTTAATTTCTGAAGGAAGCGAACGTGGAAACTGTCGTCTTTGGCTGCCGTTACACCGCGACTCCGGTTACGCGGAGCGGCTATAAATCTGCTAGCAATTTATCCTCGGGAAGGAACACGTCAGCTCCTTCCTTGCCAGTCATTATCCCAAGCAAAATTAACTAATTTCAAAGCCCGCGCGCCGAGCCTCCCCCAGGTCCACACGCCCCACCACCCCCGCAGCGCTCCTCCCGGCCCGGCGGCCGCGGACCGCCGCCCGCCCGCCCGTCCGTCCCCACCTGCGCCCGGGAGCCGAGCCCGCCCGGCACCTGGCCGCGGGGCCGCCCGGCGGCGCAGGCCGAGCCCCGCCCGCCCCTACCTGCGCGGCGGCGGCGGGTCCCGCCGGGCCGCGCTGGGGCCGCAGTCCCCGGCGGGGCCGCTCCCTCGGGGCAGAGCCGAGCCGAGCCGGGCCGGGCCGGGCAGGCAGAATCCCGCCGCCGGCGCCGGCTCCTCCTCCCGGGAGGCGCCGCCGCGCTGGTGGGGGGCCGGGGAGGGGGCCGGGACCGCCGGCGGAGCTGCCCGCCCGCCCGTGCCCCCCGCAGCCGGCGGGGCTCGGCGCCCGCCGCCGCGTCCCGGGGCCCGGCGATCCGCGGCCGGGGATGCTGCGGGCCCGGCAGGGCAGCGCCGCTCCGCTCCGCTCCCCCGCTCCCGCCCCGTCGCCCCGCCGGGGCCTCCGGGGCCGCGGCGAGGGCAAACGCGAGGAAGCCGGCCCTCGTAGGTAAGGAGCGGAAGGGGGCTGAGGTCTGGCATCGGGGGGGAATCCTGCGGAACCCCTCCAAAACCTGTCTGCTGACTCTTCAGAACGAGCGCTACGCTCGCTTTGAGGGGGAGCGAGGTTTGTCCTCCTCGGTAGGTCAAGGCCGTCAGGGCACAGACCTTGCTGGTGTTTTGTGACGGCCATAAACCGGACTGGGGGCAGGTTTCTGCTGACGGTATGAGTTGGAAGACGTTAGTAGATACCTTTAACACCCGACTACCTGGCCCTCCAATAGCCCTTGAACTGCTAAACTTTACAACTGTATTTCAACAGATGCTTTAATTAATGCCAAATTATTGTATCCTTATGCGGTCAAGGTTAGGAGTTAAACATGAACCCTCTAAGCCACAGGAAATCATCGCTGCCTGCACAAAGTTAAAATGGAGGAGATTTGAGGAAAACCCTGGAAACGTTCAAGGCTGGGCTGGACGGGGCTCTGAGCAACGTGATCCAGTTGAAGATGTCCCTGCCCGTGGCAGGGGGTGGATGGACTAGATGACCTTCAGAGGTCCCTTGCAACACAAACCGTTCTATGATTGTGTGATTCTAAATGCATGGACAAAGCCCCATAGCTTCTTACTCCCCTCTCTGCCTCTTACTCAGTAGTGTTATCTACCAACACCACCACGTGTACTAGCACTGCCGATTTTTGTCCAGCACCTGAGTTTTTCCCACTGAGGCCCAATGCACTTGGCACTCCTTGTCTCTGATTCTTTTCAGTTTTATATTCCTCAGAGATCAGTTGGATGGACATGCAGCAGATGAGTAATTGCGTTAACGGCCCAGCCACAAAATTCTATCTGTGCAGAGCAAACAGCAGCTGAGTTCAGATACTTTGGGTGAGACACACAGATTATTCAACTGTCACTTAGGTTTATGAGAGTTCCGATTGTATTACACATTTGCGACTCCATCTCTATGTTCCAAATTAGCAAAGAATCAGTATTGTTTCAGGAAACAAGCTCCTTAACAATGTTACATAAACCCCACGTTCTTTTGCAGAAATACTCCTGTTTATACTGAAATGTGATGCCTCAGGAATTGTTGGTGATCATATTTGATGTAGTTGCTAAACATCTTCCACCAAAAAAATGTATATATATGCCAAATACAGAGCAAAGTCTCTACTCTCTGCATGATACTCTGGATAGGTTTGGGCAGACTAATAACCCATTGCTGCTTTCTGACGGATAAATGTTCGAGCTGTTGTGTCAGTCTCAAATAAATCTGCCTAAGCAATTTCTAATAATTTCTTGCTACTGGTTTGCATATTGTCTGCTGTTGATTTAAAAGATGAGAAGGCAACTGGCTTCAAGGTGTAGAGTGAAATGAGAGGAAACCGGTGTAATCCACATAACATAAACGATGATGGATTGTGCTCTTGGTGCGTAAGGAAGTCCACAAGGAAGCGGACAATGCCTGGCAACTGACTTCACATGAACCTTCACACAAGATTGTCATTTGTGCCTGGAACTGAGTAGGAATTTTCAGCCAAAATGTTTTTTCTTTTTTCCCTGAGATTTTGCACTCTCCACAGAATTGATATTTTTCTTGGAGAAATGGTAATTTTGCCAAATGTTTCAGTTTTCTCTGAGGAAAGCCAAAGCATCTGAAGTCAGCATGAATCTGCTTAATCTGCCTCTGTGCCAGGGTGCTTAAGAGAAGCTGTAGTATGCGTACCCAAGCCTTTATCTTTTCTGGTCAGCCTCGTTCTAGGACAAACCAAATCTGTTAAGACTGTTTTGGTAAAAATATGTGAAGATTCTTGCAGAATCAAGAAAACCAAATAAGTGCTTCACACTTGTTTCTACACAGGTATCAGCAATAATTCTCTGAGAATGATATACTGAAAACAGCATTTTCGCCGATTCATATGGCTTGCCTCTTATTTCCATGGGCGGTGTGTTGTACTATGTTATTTTGATGATACTGCCACGTTTTGGTGTGTACACCTATACTATCGTGATGACTGTAAGAAGAAATCAAAACTACAGCTAGTCAAACATTTCTGAAAAAACACCACCAATGTGAACATCAGGTAAAGTTTGCGTATTTATGGCATTTAAATAGGTGCAGTATGCCTGACCTTGATTAAGTGTCTCAGTGTTGCCTGCTTATCACAGTAGGCTGACAGTCTTGGTATGATGCTTTCTGAGGTTATCCTCAGAAAGAGTAGATTATGTGCTAAATTGAAATGTTCTTCCAGGGGAAATAAATAAGAAAAGGCTTTTGGAGTATCTATGAGAGTCCCCTCTTGGCAGAGTTTATCTAAAGCCAGGAAGAGGGATTAAGCATATACAGTGGGATTAATCTATTGGAATGGCAAAATAACCCATATGAAGACTACATGGAAAATTGGAAACACTTTTTCCATAGCATGACAGTATCTTTTAATGTTGCCTAAACCTCAGAATACTTGGGAAAAGGCAACTATAAGAGCCAGGTATTACATATTTGAGTGGACACTGGGTGTTATTATTTGAGTCTGGTTCGGGTCATTATCAGTTTTTCTTAAGATTAAAAATGAAAGACATAATGAGAAGCAAAACATGAACAATTTAGTGAATTCTTGTATATGAACTCAAAATTACTTTCTCTTTTTTTTGCAGACATATATATATTACTGCAGTGGCTGACTGATGAATAATTATCTATGTTACTTCTTAGACTAATTTGATGACTAAACATCCTATTATGAGCTATTGTTTTCTTTGCAAATAGCAAACATATAATTGGAGCAGTAATGGTAAGATAAAGCTTTAAAAGATAAGCTAAAGACTCAAAAATATCTTTTAAAGGTTCTAAAACTGTTCAGAGAAATTCAAAAGCAAACAAATGAGGAAGTGATCTAAATCCATAATGTGACTGTGTATGGCTAGTAGTGAAGAACATCATGATGATCTGTGCTTAAAAAATGAACATATTCTGAAATTGTGAAATGTAACACAAACTATGGGAAGTTCAGGAAGTTGTTAGTGACGTGATTTTATGTGTATGCCAGCTAGAACTTTATTTGAGGTATCTACTGGAGGACGTTCATTATCATCTCGGTGGTTTTCTTTGTGAAACACGTAGGTGGTCTTCGTTTGATTCAGCATGGGAGCTTATGCCACGAAACACTAACCTGCTTGTGCTACCTGGTACTTTTGGTCTCAGAAAAAGTAACAAAGCCTCAGTTGAGCACTGGCACTAAATTATGTGCTGACATTTTTAGGTGCTACCCTGAGAACAAGGAAAAACTTGAGAGATCACACTGTCCCTGGTCCTACTGAATTCTGTTCCCCTGAGTGATGAAGAGAGGATTGCAGGGCTATCATTAGGCATATTTTGTAAATCTTAATTACAGTCTGAAGTGCAAAGGATGTATTGCTTTCACAAGTATTTATTTTTTTTTCTAGTAGATTACTGGGTCAAGGCTCCTGGAGTGACACATTCCAATGTTGGGGTTTTTGTAGGTGTAAACATGAGTTAAAAGACATTTTTCAGTCATTTGTACTAGTCTTCATAATTTGTGGTAGAAAAGGGGCTGAAGTTTCTTATGAGAACATTTTCCAAAAACACATACTTGAAAATCTGGTTTAAAAAAAAAAAAAAAAAAAAAGTACAAAGTACCTTGTCAAAGCTTTAAGAAAAGAGTATTCATCTAGGCATATACTATGTGTATTGTAATTAATACTCAGCTCTTACTATGCTTCTGAGAAACAGAGTATTAAATTACAAAAAATACAAAGTCCTCCCTCCAGAAGGTTGCTGAAGAACATGTGGAATATTTTACATTATAATGTGGTTGTGATTTAATGGGGCTGCCTTACGGAAAATACAATGGTTATACAAACCCATGCTGATCTCTGTTTGCTGGCAAATTCTGGCCCATGTGTGATATTAAAAGACATTGCTTTAGATGGAATTCATTATTGGGGAGAATCAAGGGAGCTTTTTGTTAAGTGAAACTATATTTTGGCAAGAAAGCGTGGCTGAGTGTAAACTCAGTAGTCCTAAGAAGAGGAAAGCCGAATGAAGAAAGTACTTTTGAACTGGATCTTCACAGCAAATTATACATACCAAAAATGGAACACAATTTCAGTTTGGTTTTTAGCAGTTCAATTCCTAATGCATATTTATATGATATAACCTAACTTTGTACAGCAAGCAGGAAAGGCAGCGTTGCTCTACAACTCTGTGTGCTTTTTGAAGCCTATGTAATACACAGTAGGCAGGTGACATTCATCAACATGATGTTTGTTTCACTTTTGTTGGCATCCTGCGTTTAGCCATGAGAGCAGCTAACTTGCTTACCTGAGGAGGACCTGTATTTCGGGAGCAGCTGGGCTGGCTGGCTGGGCAGCGAGGTGGTGGGAGGCACACCTGGGACCCGAGGGTCTGAGCGGAGAGAGGGACACATGCTGGATGATCAGTAGGCGACTTGTGCAAAAGTACATAAATACCTGTGGTAGCGCAAGGAAGCACATCAGCTCTCCTGAACCTTGGTTCAGTGTGTTAGGGTAAAACTCATAGTTACAAACTTCAATACTAAGATCTTAATCCAGGCAAAAATACCGTTCAAATCAAGTAGAAGTCTAGGCCCTGGAACTGAACACTGCTTAGATTATTACATATTTCAGCATTACTTAAAACTCTGTATCCTTGAAGAAAGCCAGGCCTACGAAGTCAAATATGCACAGACTTTTCAAGTGCACATGCTAATCCACCCTGTATTAGAGTTCATAATTTGGTGCTCTTATTTTACTTTTCAGTTTTTTAATTTACTTTTTTAATGAGCATTTTCTTTTTCTTCTTCCTAAGCATGAACAAGTCAGTGCAAAATGACTCAAACTTTAGGGAATGAAGTCACAGAGAGCAAATGATGTATGGAAGGAATGATTCCTCTTTTTTTTTCTTCTGGAAAATGGGAATAGTTTTACTTTTCAAGCAGTAAGCCTGCATCTTTAGTGGCCAACCCTGTTCATAAGGCAGAATGCTAATATTCCTGCTGTGGCAGCAGCAGAAACGAGTGCAGGGGAGCTGCATGTGTTTTGTGCACATCAGGAGCTGTTGGATAAGTCTTCTGTATTTTTAGGTGTATAATCAGCTTCCTTCAAGGAAATTGTGTTGGGGCTGAATCACAAAGCTGGAATCTTGAAGGAAATAGTGGATGATCCCTTTATTTACAGGAGTGAAAAAAAAATTATATTAAGAGGGCCAGACAATTTTCAAGAATACCATACTGAGGTGTTTTATGCATCAGCAGAAGTTTTGTGTGTGTGTGTGTGTGTGTGTAATTCTAATCTGAATTATGTACCTGAAGTATGTACCTGTTTTTTGTTTGATTGATGTTTGCTTTTTAATTTGTTCGTCCATTGCAGGTACTGACCATTCCCTCCCACATGCGCACTGTTTCCCTGTGAGACTGATCTGGCTCTTTTGCAAACCAGTACTCCAGGTGTCTCAGTTCCTGTCATACAACATTCCCACTCTGCCTCATTTTATTCCTCCTTATGCTGTCCCTTCTCACTGTATTATGCCAGTTCTCCTTAAAGGCCTTTTGCAAAATGTTTTCACGTTGTTCTTTTTCTTCACAGCTTCTTGCTGGCTGAATTCTTTCAATGTCTTCTGTGACAATTCAACGTATGGTACCAGATTGTGTGTCTGATTGTGTCAGAATTGGATTGTCTTACTGGTTTCTTAAATTGGGAAGTAATTAACAAACAAAATATTAAAATTTGTGATAAAGCAGCATGTCAGCATCTCTTATCTGTGTAGGAATATGTTATTTTAAATTCGTATTGGAAAAAGAAAGCTAACAGAAATGTATGAGAACCAAATCTATCCAAGAATTTAATTCAGTGTGAAGGACTTGCTTCACAGAGCACAAGGCTGCCCACTGTCTCGTTTTTCTTTAATAGGCAGGCAGAAGGAGTGGGAATCTGTCAAAACTGACCAGATGACACATGCCCAGTACTGGATTGAGGAGTCACTAAGCTCCTAGAGCCCTGTACTTCTGTCAAAAACTGTTTTCCCTTGAAAAAGTCATGGCTTCTGTAATAATTTACGTGCAGAAAAACCTAAAGATGTGACTTGGTGCAGTTGCATCTGCCAGAGTTTATGAAGCCTGAAAGAGCAACTCTGAGATAAAAGAACAACCCAGTTCATGCCTTCGGCAGTAAATACTGCTACATCTGGAAAGAAGTCCCTGTTGTTACCTGGTTCTCTGGAGCAGATGCTGTGTATACCCATGCTTCCTCCACGCACAACGAAAGGAGCGCTGAGTCAGAGTATTGGGATAAGGCTGTAAGCACAAAATTATGCAGCACTTTCAGTACAACATTTCTAGTTTCTCAGCTTGTCTTAATCTAACCTTATATGCTCCAAATTAAGTCTTAAATATCTGGATCTTTTATGCAGAATTGAACATTCTGACAGTGCTTAACATTCAGAGTCAGAACCAGACTGGTATTTTACATTTCAGTGTGGTATTTCCAATGTACTCTTCAGAACCATAGATCTCAGCTTCTGAGGCCGAGCACTCAAGAAATTATGTAAACTGTGCTTGAGTGAGCATGCAGAAAATTCTGCTGTAATATGCAATATATTCAAGTTGTTAGACATTAGGGCAAAGTTTATGTTGACTTACAGTGTCTTAACTTACACAGTAAGTTAAAGTAGCACATCTTCAGGTAGACTTAACTAGTTTTCTAAAGCAAATATGGCAGTTTTTAGATGTGATCACAGTACCTTCAGTGTAAAAAAAGAACGGACATCTGATTGAAACTTGTAATATAAATCAGTTTCTTCAAATAAGCTATAAAGTGAGAGATCCCCTTTGTCAGACTGAAATACAGGTTACTAACAGGGCAGCTAACAGAAGTATGATAAGGTTTTGTTAAGGGCTGTCTCAGCGGGTTGTTGGACAGCCTTTAAAAGGATTACATGACTCTCTCAGTGCCTCTTCAGGAATTTTCAAAATAACGCACTTAGGTACAACTCTTCTGTGGCTCAAGGCCATAGTCAGGCACTTAAGTTCCATTGTAATGAATTGGACAAGCTCCCAGCAAAGCATCAATTGAAAACACAATTAGTTTTTTTTAATTGCTAGTGTATTTATGCAAATATTAATATGAGGACTATAAGCCACATCTGCTTTATGCAATGCAGTGCTGTATACCACTCTCCAAGAAACCAAGCAGTACGTCAGAGGAATATACGTAAAGAGGACTGAGATTCTCTCATACTTACAAGCAAACACATTCAGGCATACAGCCTGAACCTTGTTTTTTTAATACAGAACTCTGATAAAGCTTAAATAAATTTTTCTAATTACGTAGAAAGAGCAAGGCAGCTGGTCATGGGAAAAGAGATTCCACTCCTGTTTCCCAGGTGCAAAATCTCATGGTAGTAATCCCGTCAGAGTTCAGTTTTACTCCTGTGGAAATTAATGGCCTTGTTAACTTTCAGGAGTGCATGACTGGCTTCAGAATGCACCTTGGATTTACTGGTCCTGTGTCCGCTCTTCTCTGTTACTGCTTAAGAGAAGTTTAGCCGATTTCAGTGAAACTACAGCAATGTAAAAATCTGATCAGGAGAAAATAAGGTGCTCTCATATGCTGTTGAGTATGTGGAACAATAGAGAATAGCATCTAGAGTAAAACAAGCTGTTTCGCAGTTATCAACAACTACACTAAAAAGCTGGTTCTTTAAAATATCTTCCGCATTGTGACAGGTATTGCCACTTAGCATCGTACCACAGAAAACAAATTAAATTGATGCAGATTTTGCCTGGGCAGATTGCTAGAACCAGTTGAGGGGAAAAGCTCTTTTTTTGATGTGGACCTTACCACCTCCTGGCATCCATGTTGATTCTTCTCAGCTCTTCAAGATGCTTCGGAAACTGTTAAGCAGCAACAGTTGTGGGTGCTGCCTGTGGCGGGGAGTGCCGGCTTTGTGGCGAGTGCTGGTCGCAGACAGAAAAAAACGAGTTTCTCAGGTGGGAATGAAATATGGCATTCCTTGAACGCGTCTCCCAGCTGCCGTGTACAGAGGCTGGCCGGCTCCTTGTGGGGCCCGGAGGGAGAAGCGTGGGCAGGGAGCGCGGCCGCCCGCCTGTGAAGGCAGCTGCACGCTGGTTCCTACAGACCCCCTCTTCTGAGTGCTTTGTGTCCTGAGAAGGGGTCTGAGGAAGGGTACGGGAATGCGGGTTTAATACGGTAATGAAATTAAAATTGGGCAGCTGATACTACCGGACTCAGGTGTTTTTAAGTCACAGTTCTGTTCCAAAAAGTCATGGCCCTGAAATTAACATAAAGCTAAAGTAAAATTTTGCATTTAGGTTTGTGTTCTCCAGGTGCTCCTCGGCAGAAGAGCGGTTCCCTCTCAGCGATGCTGCCCGGGCCCCCAAGGCGCTGACAGGCCTCACCGGGGCCTGCCCCGCTCAGACCAGCCCCACGCCTCCATTTCAGCGGGCCGCTGGCAGGGATGCGCCTCAGGCGGGCCAGCCCCGGTCCCGTCCTCATCCTCATCCTCATCCTTATCCTCATCCTCATCCTCATCCTCGTCCTCGCCTGCCGGTCGCTGGCCCAGCCCGGCGGAGCACGGGACTGCCGCTGCCCTCCCCTCCTGTCCTGTCCCGATCCCTGTGCTCCAGCTTTGTTCTTCTTGTGGACCCTCCTGACCCGTGAGCATCTCAGATGTGCGGTCAGGAGGTAATTAATCTTTTCTGGTTGGGATGGGCTGTTACTGATGTCTGCAGCGGGTCTGGGCAGCCAGGGACTCCCACTGGCCGCCGCTTTTGAACTCTGTCCAGCTCCGATGACATGGGGCCCGATAAATCATCCACAGTATTGGCAGCCACATCAAAAGCTCCTGCTCAGTGCACTTCAGACAGGCATGCAGATAATAACCGATTTAGTTGAGAAAGGTCAGCTTTCCTTGCCTTGTGGAAAGCTAGTAACATCTTTCTCTCTCACCTGGGTAGTTATTAGAGGTGGGATCATCTGTCACTTGAGTTTAGAGGAAAAGCTTGTTTAAAAATCCGTGTGCCTGGGGAAAATCTGCTATCTTCATTACTGGAACATATCCTCAAACAGGGTAATTACATGTTTGATCTACAATGACACGTACAAGCAGTAGTTCCTGTGCTTCAGACCACCTCGCAAGCAGAGATGTTAACCTGCAAATGTACTCAAGCAGCAGATGAACCGAAACACATACTGCTGCTAAAGTAGTATTGCAGGTGTAGACTGGATGTTTTCAGTGCTCATCTCAAACATTGGCTAGAGTGTTTTTTAGTGGTTTTAATTTCAAAAGCAGTGTTGAAATCAGATTTTTAAGGTCTCTGTGTTGCATTCTGTAGGTATATTGTGAGGATACTTAATCTGGCATGTCATTGTTTCTTGATGGCCCCTATACATTATGAATTTTCATGCATAGGATAAAGCAGCAAGTTTTCTGGTTATTTGTGTTATTAAAGGCACAAGGATGATAGAATTGTTTCAATTTAATTTAAATTTGAAGAAGCAGCTGTAATGTCGTGTTTACTTGCTCTGGAAAGGAATATTTTAGCAGTGTACAGCGTAAACAAGCTACCAGGATGAACGCAAGAGTAGTTCTAGCACCTTGGGAAACTTTAGGGGCCTTGGTCGTAAGAGAGAGGAAGACAGCTATGCTGATACAAAAAGGTTAGTCAAATTCAGTGAGTGTGTATCACGCAAAACTATGCCTTAGTACATAGATAACGACATGAAGACTCTTAAGTCATTCCAAGGTCAGTCTCTGGGTCACGCTCGTGTCTGACTCGGTGCATGACCCTTACCAGGGAAGGAGCGTTCTTGCAGTTCTTGTCTTAGTTCCCGGTGTGGTGGTCCATTGCAGTAGATCGTTCAGTGCCATTGCCTTTGAACAGAAACCATGGCCAGGCTGCAGTCAAACATGCTCCTGTGGGTTCAGCATTGCCTTTGCAAGTCATCGTCAGGACAATGTAAGGGACAGCCATAGTAAAATGCTCATATGAACAGTGGGCTATTCTTTTATTTTGAAAAATTAATCTAAGCTGGAATCTGTAACAATCACAACATGGCTGCATAACAATTTTTGTGTTAATTCATAGGTTGAATATCCTGCACTCCTGCTAGTTGGATATTGTGCTTCTTTTATCTAAGCTCATAGTCATTCTTTCCTTCTCCTGTTATCTGATACTGATGGAGTCACATAAATCTGGATTATTTTTTTTTTTTAATTCATGCTGTGAATTGCAGAGACAATGCTTTATTGAAATCGGTAAGGCTTCTAATGCTGAATGCTTGTGGGTTGGATCCTGGAGGGTAAGAAGATTTGGTGCATATGTTATACAACAGTTTTGGTTCCTCAGGCTGGTGTCAGCACTCATTTAATAGCCTGATGGACAGTGGAGGATGGTCATTGTGCTGGAGCTCTACAGGGGGGAGTAATTCACTGCTGCCCTTCCTTTCCATTGTATCAGTTCCACAGTAAGGCTCTCATGGTAGCCAGTGAAACTGCTGCTTTCCAGCAGTGCTGAACTGTGACTGCCTTAAAAAAAAAAAAAACCATGAGAAGAACCAAAAAGTTGAATGAACATAACTTTATAAAATGTCAACAAAATTAGCTACACAAACAGAAGTAGTTAAATATTGCAGCACTGATTGTCTCACCTTTTCTAAGTCTCTAGGCCTTTTAAATACTCTGTTGCCCACCCCCCCAATGCCCTTACCTTTAAAAACTGACCTTGAAATTGGAGAATTAACATTTAGAATACTTTCTTTTGTAGATGATTTCTGCTAAGTTGTCAGGATCTGATTGAATCTGTTTAATCCCAAATGCCAACATTACTACTCAATTTATAAAATAACCAAATAGGTCAGAAATTGTTACAACCATCTCTGATTGATCTAAGTGACTTGTGATTTATCTCATGATATTGTTTGATCTGAAGCAAAGAAATGTATTAGAAGACTCCTGCACGTGCAGTTAAAAAAAAAAAAAAAGTTGCACTAACAGTATGCAGAAACTTTTCTGTTTATACATCTCCACAAAATTACAATCAGGTGCCTTTAAATAAGGGATTTACCTCCCCTTGTTGTTTTGATATGAGCAGTTCATATATTAAAAAGCAACAACAAACAATAAGCCAATCCTAATTGTATCTTCTCATACCCTACCAGTAACTTTGCCATGTTATCAATAGCTTTGATTAATGTGTGAGGTGCAAAAAGGTTTGTATAGTTTACAGAAAGCATGATTGAGGTCTGAATTTCATTTTGGAAAGCTTCCCGTTTTCTCCTGAATATACCAACTCACCAGCAGCTTTGTTTTGGTTTTATTTGTTTCTTGCTGAATGTGAACTGTGTGGTTTAAAATACATATATTTGCAAATAGTTTGCAAACTGAGAAATCTTGTGAGGTTAAAGGATTAGTCTCCATTCTTCTGGAGCCACTACAGATTTTTTTTTTGACAGAATGACTTTTTTGTTGTTAAAGCTCTGTTCTCTCCTAGAGCACACATCTCCTGAGTCTCTTGGCTCACAGAGGCCACTGCACTTCGGAGAATTTCACGTGTCGTGATGGGAACTGGGCATACTGGGCACAATGTGAAAACAATGCGAAACCTGAGAGTTTTCCAAGGTAAGCCTTTCCCTCAAGTTCTTTGCCTGATTAGATTCCCACTCTCAACTTCTGCCAAAATCAGCTGGGGTATTTCCATTGTCTTCTGCATACTTCAGGATACACTTGTATACTTTGGGTTGGAACCGAAAGTCCTAAACTTAGACTACCAAGTACAATAGTTTAGAAATTACTACCTATAAATGTGGTCATTGTGAATTGAGAGTACTTCACCACCAGGAGGCATGCAGCACCTGCTGGGCAGTAGATAACAGCTCCTGGAGATAGCAAGTAGTTAAAATCAGTTTGAAAAAAAGCATGATTCTTTATTTCTTTTATTTATCATAATGGTCTGGGTAAAGCTGTACTTCATCATACTGGAAGATTAACTAATAAAATTATGTGATCACAGTTCCTCTGATGCAAAAATAGTGTGAATATATATATATATATATGACTAAATAGATTATCTTTAATGATGTAATGTATCAGTGGGAATTGGAATAGCAGAATTGTTTAATAGCTGATACCATCTTTAACCATTTGGTAATTGCTAATTATAATTAGCCAGTGCCTTACGTAAAAATAAGTGAGTCCAAAGGGCAGTATGTTGTTACTTACAAATCTGTAAGCCTATGTAACCCCTAGCTATAGTGCAGTGGTTAAAGGAAGATGTTCTGGCGGTTCATTAACAAGAATCTTAAAACTTACCTACCAGCCAATTGAAAACAAACAAAAAGCTGATGCATGCCATGGGTAATTTTTGCTTGTGATGAAGTAACAATTTGTCATCTCATGAAGATAGACCTGCACAGTGGCCTTTAATTCATCTTTTAAATAGTTGAAAAAACAAACAGACCCCCCCCCCCCCCCCCAAAAAAACAAACAACCCCCCCTACCTTCTGCCCAAACAAGCAAACAAATACGTCTGTCTGGGTAAAGGAAACAAGGCATGATTATTTATTTCCAGGTTACAGATGAGAGTATGTTTCTGAATTTATTATGTTTTATTTCCCAGTTACAATTAAATACAAATTTTAAAAGTGGACTGCTTTAAAGTCATGTATGCTATGCTTTTTAGGTCTCAACTGCAGCCTTTCTTCCACACAGCTGATAGGTTTTACTCTCAATTTGTCAGCATTTTTAATTAGCCAGAGAACTTCATTATTTTCAGATGTTAGAAGGGTGAGTCACACTGTGCCTAATGTTATGCCCACAAACCTACAGGGACTATTTAAAGGTAAACATAGGTTCAGGTCTTTTGTTTGGTGCTCTGTTCAATTAAATAGTTTTGAGGCTTATGATTGAAGACCAGCAGTAGCAGGACATGAGAAGTCTTACAAATGTAGGTATTTGTATATGGGTCTCTCTAAATCAAGGTCAATGCTAGAAAATTATAGGGTTTCTGGGTTGAAGTATGGAGAGGAGGGAAGAGGAGATGCCTGTTCTTCAGGTAAGAAAGCCTGACCACTATATTAGGATATGCTTGTTCACAGTATAGGAAGTAAGAATGCTTTTAGCTAATATACACTATTTTACTTGCTGAACTTGCCATGGTGGGTTGTATAAAATGAAAAATATATTTTCCTGTGTAAGTTTAACTTGGATTAGAAGGCTTTTCTGCTATAGCTATAACAGCAAATAGTAAATGTATGGACTCTGGGACTGAATATGCTAAATGAAGTAATGTTGGTGTTGGTATTGTGGAGAACTTGCATCAATAAGCTCATTAAGAAGGTAGGGGAGAATGCTTGCTTGGTGTGCCTTTTTAAAATCTTTAAGTAAATGAAAAATTTCTATCTTGAATAGCATCTGAAAAGTCATTTGGGAGGAGAAGACTGAAAGTGTGATATGGATTGAAAAAGTGAAAAGTGGAGAGTTTAAACTTGTTATTTTCTCCTTTTTCTCCATTTGTATGTTCAGCTGAGTGTGTCTCAATCATTTTCAAGTATAAAATGCGTAATTAAAAATACTTAAAAAAATTTAATTCTCATAATGAGGTCACGAGGTTATAGCTAGATAATGATCTCTGTGTGTCTCTTCTGTTACTTTTGTCTTAGTAATATTATCCTGTGGCTTCTTTAATGGTACACAGTGACTGTTGTGTAGCTGTTGTCTTTCTGAGGCTCTTGTAATAGCTATCTTCTATGACAAAATTAAATGAGAAATGGCTGGTCTGCTTTGAACTCTGCTTTGAATGTGTTGTAGTTCAACATTTAAACAATGCTAAAGCCACGTTGTTGTTTATTAGATTTAACATGTTTATTTTGTGTTCTGGTAAAAATGGATCACCACAGGGAGAATCAAGGTCTCTTCCAAATATGACTTTACAAATGTCTCAAGATGAGATTTCTGAAGTCCGTGTTGTTTACTTATGTTCTAGCATTGAACAATATTGTGCAATTTCTTCTGTGTCCTACAATATAGTTGTCCAGATTGTGTTTAACCTAATACTTGTACAGAAAAGTATACAAACCAAACATGGCTCTGCAATTAAAAAAATTGATTTTTTTTTTTAATGGTAGAAATGTATAAAGTCTGATAAAGCATATAAATAAGTTCAGTGTAACACTGGGCCACAATTCAAATATCTTATGTCTTGGACGGGTGACCGTGATCATATGTGAGGTGGGATGTACAGAAGTGTACACTACTGAACTTGGCATTAACACTGATGAGGTCAGCTCTATAATTCCCAATAAACTTAGTAAAGGTGATGGTTAAAAGCCTGTGCTTCTTGTATCGTGCTATTGACTTGCTGATTGTAAGGAAAGGTGGAAATTTTGAGTTAATTAGATGACTAAAGGTATTTCTACAACACTTTGAGCTTTATTTCAGTGGGGTGGCTCTGAGCTATGGATGTATTGGCAAGTACATAGATCTAGATTCCTTGGGCTCAGAAGTTCTTATGAACTTGTTTTTATCAGCAGACTGAATTTCACTCCAATTCCATGAATCTAGACTCCCCTCTGATAAAGCCAAAGAAATTTATAGACTTTTATTTGTAATAGCATTTATTTACCTGGGGAATGCTCTTTTTGGTGGTTGCCATTACTTTGTCTAAACCAGGTGTGAAATAGGATTTTGCCCCATCAGTGGGCTGTTAGCTTTAACTTTTCCTGTGTGAGCTGACTCCATCAGCTCTGACTTCCATGGGTATTTATCAGGGTAAGAGGGAATGGAGGAGGAAATGCCATCCTTACTCCAGATCTTCTGGAACACCTTGCTGATCCTGAGCTTAATGAATGAGACTGGGCACCCTTCAGCAGTGCTAGATGGAACAGAAGACTTTTGTATTGGCATATATGTAAGGCAAGAATGGACTGGTGGAGGACAGAGCATTTTCTTACTGGTTTCCTAAGTGACTGCTATTATGTTTCATTTGTTTTGGAAACGTGCTGTATATTTCAGACTTAACTGTATGTTTCTGTTGGTTTGTGTCAGAACCATAAGTCAGTTCGAATGACCTTTCCATTACTGAATGTAATATACTCTCCAAGGATGAATGTTGCAAGCTATTCCAAAACACAGTTTTCTTCCATAAAAACCTCTATAAGGAGTATTGGACTGCTGTGCTAAAAGTCAAGAAATCCGATGCTTTCGTACAGATCAAAATACAATAAACCTGAATTTAGTTACCCTACACCTCGCTCCCATTTCTTGCTTCTCTGGTGCTGTCGGCATAACCCTTAATGTAAATTCCTGTCCTTTTGGGGAGCAGCGGGGAAGGTGCAGTGTGCCGGGACAGGCCCTGGCGCTGCACGGCTGCCGGGAGTGCTGCGGCAGCTCCTTGGTGCCGGCACGGTGGGGCAGAGGTGGGTGCGGGAGGGCAGGGGAGAGCGCAGCTCTCCTCGCCTGCAGCCCTTGCCCAGCTGCTGGGAGCGTTGCTGTAGGTGAGGCTTCTCGGGCTGGGCGGCATTTCTGTGGGCAGGAGGTGCCGCGGGGTCCGGCGGGACACTTGGGGGGCTAGCAGGGATCCTCTGGTGAAGGAGTTGGGCCCCGGGAATTGGGATCCCTTGCATTTGGCCCAGCATAATCTGGTTTTATTTATTAGTTTTCTATTAGGCATGTGGAATAGAGAGCGTGTTTGGAAGCAACTCGCCAGCCCCTAAAATAAATATTCTTTTCTGTTTATTCCTTGGCTTGCATTCAGCAATTAAATGGTGTTGCATTAAGAATCTAAAATGTTGACTGTCTTACTAAGTCTTTAATTGAATACAGTTCAAAAGCAAAAGCATGACTTCCTTTTTTGTTGCACTAGGAAAAAATAATGACTTTAAGGAGGCTGGCTATATTTAACACTGTATATGAATTGGAACAGTCTAAATATGTGATTTTACTTTTTTTACTAAAAAAAACACAATTAAGTCTGTCAGTCAGTAGCTAAATTATATTTACTAACCTGACACAGACAAATTTCAGATGATAATATGGCACGTTTTTAAAGGCGTGTCTTCATTCACAATACAGCGTCTAAGCCGTAAGCTTGCTGGGTAGGTATTCAATGTATATTCAATATTCTTTTTCATTTCATGTTGTCTGTTGTGTATTTCACAAGAGTAACCACTGCTAAAGAGCCCTTTGTCCTGGGAGCCTGGGTTGTTAGTGGAATGAGGAAGGGCAGGACCCGGGTGTGAAGGCAGGGAGTCTGGTTGGGGCAGATGGGCAGTGAGGAAGGGTCTGGAATGGGAGCTTACAGGACAGAGAGAGAAAGGGGGTTCCTTCGCGCTGTGGGCATCTTTTAGTGGCATATAGATGGTTTTGTTGGGGGTTTTTTTTTTGACACGGAGGGGAAGGGGTTGAGTTGTGTGTTTAAAAAGCTGTGAAGATGATGGAAGGTGAAGGAAGAACTAGGCAAAACTGTGCTTTTGAGAGCAGGAGAGGGAAGCAGAACAATTAACAAGCAAAAACTGCAATAGCAGCAGAATACCATACTTGCTCAGTCGGTGTTCTGACTTTCCCAGAAACGTTGAAATGGATGCTCCTGGGCTTGACTCCCTCTTGTCTGTGTTCAGAGCTGCTCAGTGCCGAGGTCTGGCGTGTTCAAAGGCCCGCCTGCCTCTCCTGCAGGGAAGCAGCGCTCGCGGCCAAACCACCGCTTCCCTGGCGGCGGCGTGGGCCGTGGCAGGCTGGAGGGGATCCATGAGCTCCGCAGCTCGCCTCACTGCCCAGGGGCCCGCAAACGAGGGCAGGACCACGGCACGTTCTCCGGGTTTCAGCACTGCCACCAGCAAACTTGCCATATTGTGCTTTTGTGATACAGGCTAACTACGGAATGTATGTCTGCGTTAGAAATTGCAGGTGCTTGTAAAGGCTTTTAAATGGTGTTTTCAAGAATCCGAGTTTAAAAAATATTTGCTTTCTAAAGGTTTTGTTCCTCTTTGCCATGTGTGATGGTGCATATTTCTCAGCCCTGAGAAACAAAGGCTGTAAGATTAGTTAACATGTGAACAGAGGGGTAAGTCATAGGTGCAAGGGTCTGCTTCAAAAGCATTCACATGGCAAGAAGGGTCCCAGCGTGTGACAGTTCAGTGTGGTTCTTTAGATGCACATGGTGTGCAGAGGGGATGAGGAAGACACCCACACATCTGAGCTTTGTGAAGAGTCTGGCCAAAACAGTGCAGCTGCTGTCCCAATGTCTGCAGGCAACAGGAGGAGTTAGTAAATGCCTGGTAACCCTTTGCTTTGTGCCGATTTAGTTATAGGCGCAGCAGAGAGTTTAAGCTCTGTCTGGGAAAAGAAATAATGCACTGTACTTCGTCCTGTTCTAGTGGCACTCAACAGTGAACTCAGTATGAGTAGAAATGCACATACTGTTTTACTTCTAAATGAATAGCACTTTGCTTTACTATTGTCCTTTTTTCCCTTCCCTAGTAAACCTTTCATAAAGGGTGAGCATAGTTTTTAGTTACTGGTTTCTTTTGGTTTTTAGCATTCTGTGGCTAAACCCATGTTTTAAAACAAAACAAAAAAAGAAATTGGATCCTGAAGGTTATAGACTCATCTAGATTATGGAATCTTACAATTTTAAAAATTATTTTAGCGCATTATCTTAAATCTGATTAGTAGCTTGCGTTTCTGAAACAGCCTTTACTGTGTTCTTTGCCTTATGTCCCGCCCAAGGTAGTTCAGTGGTGCTGCCAGCCACTGAGAGATTTTATTTTGCAGGAGTAGGGAAGGTTACTTACTGGTGGCGTCACGAGGAGGCCTTTGTACGGAGGGTGGGCTGCTTCTTTCCGTAAGAACTTCCCTGCATGTCTTAGGTTTTCTCTCTGCTCCTGAAGATGAAGCTATGCCCATTTAGTGACAACTCGGTGGCGGCTGCCACCTCCCGGGGCAGCGTCCCTGGCACTGCCGCTGGCAGGAGCTGTCTGCCGCAGCCCGGACCCCGCCGCGGGCATGGGGCCCCCGTGTTTGCCCCCAAATGCTTGGCAGCAAGCGCTGCCAGCCTACTGGCGAGCAGACCTGTGCTGCCCTGGGCTTTCACCGAAGGCTTGGCTTACCTCCCCGTGGGCTGTTCTGCTGCCATGAGAGGCTCTTGAAAGAGCCAGCTTGGCTCAAAAACCTGCATCGGTGCGGTTTTGTATGAGAGAAATTCATACGCTTTTTGGTCGGCATGGCTGGCTCTTGCGTGACAAGTTAGTCGTTTACTGCCGGTCTCCTTCGGATCCGGCAGCGGCACTCTCGGCTGCTAGCTGGCTCCTGTCCGTTTGCTTCCACGCTCCCAGCAGCGGAGGAAGGACCACACCAACGGCCGGTCTCGCTCTCCGCCACCGGCACGCAGCCTCCGCTGGGGACTGCAGTCCAACCTCTCGGCTTTGGTATTGCGCTGGAATAGCGAGCGGTGCGTGCTGCTGATTCGAGCAGCGCCCCGGCACGCGGTGTTCTCGGGGCCTCGGCCGGAGGCGTGGAGCCGTGGCTTCACGGGGGATGGCGGGTAGACAGCTGCGTTGGGCATCTCCAGCCGCAGGTCCCCGGTGTAGGAGAAGCAGGCGCTGGTGGCGTGGCCAGTCCTCGTGCTCGGACGCAGGCAGTTGCGTGTCTCATGGTGGTGTTTGTTGTTTCCCAAGCAAAGGAGCGCTATCAGAAATGGCCATTTCGGCTGGCTGTAAGGAGGTATCTGTAGGTAAAATATATCGCCACTATACAAATAACATTTTACTTGGGTCAGGAAGTTGGCAACAGCTCTGTTTTTGAATGACTGGAACAAGTAACTGTAAATAGTTAGACCAACAAAGATTTTAATGCCCGTCTTGGGTAAGACTACAGCGGATTGTGAACACTGGCTGGAAGTTTTCTATTGAAAGCTAGTAACTCTCTATTAAAAGCTAGTAAATGTGTTCTCTTTCCGCAAGAGTAAGCTTAATACTGTAATTTTTGTATGAAGAAAATTGTTGAATTAGGCTGAAAGGAATGTGCCCTTAATTCTTTCAGCAGTTCTTAAGCCACATGCTCAACAGCTCTGTTCGGAAAGCCGAGCAATGTTTTTCTTACTTCTGCAACAACATTCACCTCTCATTTTCATGCTTTCCAGTATTTTTCTTGGTATGAAAAGAAAATGCCTTTTTTCTCAATGCTGTCTTAGGGCTGATGGTACTTGGATAATATACGCGAACAAATTATTTCCAAAGCAAGCTTAGTTCTCTGTAACACGATAGAACGTGGGCTTTTATTGTAGTTATAAGCTGGAAACCTGTTGCCATAAACTGGTCTTCATCAAAAGGCCTAGATGATGCTTCCTGGTCATGCTGAGCTATTCCTCTGTCAGCCCAAAGCCAATATTAATTTCTGAAATGAAACAGTCATCTCTGGCTGAAGTTTAAACACTTTTCAGCGTATTTATAAAGTCTTGTTTATGTTCAAAGCACTTGAAAAAACAAATCTGTAAATACCAGACTTACTTCAAGTAAATATTACATTTAGTCACAGATGATTTCCATCTTAATTTGTGAACATTTTGCACATTTTTTCCTTGATTTTGTAACAGAGAATAAAGTCAGTAGTTACACATTGGAAACAGTGAGTATGTAGTTTTAAAGCAGCTTCACTTCACTATTCTTCTTTTCTCTGTGCTTTGACTAGCATTTGCACACAGGGTATTGCGTTGTGGTGGACTTGGAGCAGCCTCTAAGTAGGACTTACCTTTTTTCTCCTTCAAACACAGGCCATGTCCCTTAGAGCAGCTGAGGAAGGCAAGTTACCCACTCAACATTGAAAGCAGAGGATAGATGGAATGACCCAAGACTGTCATTCCAGTGAAATGGCCAAAATCATCAGTTTTCCAGTATTTGAACTAAAGCAGTCTTTCCTTTATTTCAGTGAAAGGAAAGAATGAAAAAGAGGACAACTTGGCTTTTTTTTTTTTTTTTTTTTTTTTAAAAGACTCTGTTAATTTCTGAATCCTTCCAAAAAGAAACCCATCCTGGAAAAACATTTTCTGACATTGAGATTAGCTAAGACCAGAGAGTCACTGTCTGGAAGTACTTGGCTGTAAATTCACATGCTCTTGGCTTCTAGTTTGTGTTATCTACTGTGTATTTAGCAGATAACCTTTGGCTTTGTTCTGTTTTTGTTTACAGTGTGAAGTCCAAAGTGACTTCACTAGAAGGATATTAGACAGCTGTGAGAGAAAAATCATGCATGCTGGTCAAAACTGGAGACTTCTGTGCCCTATTCATCCTGTGATGCCGTGAAGCACAGTTATAAGTAACATTTTCTTCTGACTGGTTCTTGTGTCAATCCCAGAGTAGTATTGAGCACCTGTGAGTTTCTTTCATTGGGAGCTGCAGTGTTGGGGGCTTCACTTTGGGTCCCAGGGCAGGAGGAGTATGCCGTGGGCTGTCTGCAGCGTGCCACCGCTCAAAGAGTGAGGATGTTGGGGACGAGGTGGTGAAGGTGCTGTGGACCTTTGTGAGAGCTCATCCTGCAGTCTCAAACTGCCCCGAGAAAGCTGCTGCTGTCACGGGTCACCTTGGAGTGCCAGCCCCGAGGCAATGGCAGGTCCCTTATGCCAAAACCTTCAGCTGCTTTCCCGTGGCTGTGCTTGCTGGTGGTGGCTGGACACTTGCACTTCCAACCAGCGTCGTACCGGGAAACTCATTGGGCTTCTGGTGCTGCTTTTTAAGCAATGGAGAAATGCCTCTTAGGGAAGGTGAATGGAACAATGCCTAGAGCTCAGGGAGAGGAGCCTTGTTCTGCAGTCTCAGTCTAGGAGGACAGTTGGGTGGGTTGGTTTTTTTTGGTGGTTGGTTTGGGGTTTGTATTTTTTTTTTGCGGGGGGGGGGGGGGGTGGGGGGGGGTGGGGGTGGGGAGGACGGACAGTCTGAGCCCAGAAGGGCAGCAGCACCTTTTAAACAAAAACTGAAGAGAATGAGCAGAAAGCTTGAAAAGCAAGTTAAGCATATGGAGATGTGAGCTGGGAGAGGAGGTTAAATGGTTGTGGGACAGGAAGGGGAAAGTGTTGCAGTCTCTGCAATTACACGTATATGCACGTAAACGCTTTCTGGCTTTCACAACTTTGAGCTTTGCTTACTTTGATATTTTTGAAACTCACAAGATTCTCTCACCTGCTGGTAATAAAACTACATTGACTTCTAAAGGGCTTCATTGCTGCACTGAGGAGTGGCACTACCAACGTTTTGTTCACAAGCAAAATTTTGATAATTATCTTCCAGATGAGTAAACACAAAGTTAATAAACGCTCCTGAAGGGGACTAAGACTTTTACAGCTTGTTTCACAGCCCCACAGGAAACTGATAAGAAGGGTGAGGCCAGCGTGTTCACAAAACACTGCTGAGAGAACGCAGTGGTGTAAATTCATCTGCGTTTCCCTGTAGCTGCTCTGCCTGGATGTCTCTGGTCTGGTTACCTGTAGGTAAACATATCTTGCTGGTTGGAGAAGAGGCAGCTGTGTGCCTTAGTAACAAGCTGCCCTTCATGCACGTTGCTGTGTATGGTTAGCCACTGGCAGGAAGGCTGAGTCTGCCTTTTCTGTACCTATGTTTTGGTAACACCTCAAATGGAGATTTGATTTCACAGGAGATGAGGTTATTGCCTGACTTTTGACAGGACTCAGCTGCCAATATGTCAGCATGGTGCAATTTTTTTTATCAGAACTTTTCTGCATTATTCGGATTTCGTGACAGAAACTGTTCTCAAATTCATGTAATATTTTCATGACTTCTTCACTGCAAAATGGTTAAAAATTTGCTTGGTATAAAACAAAGCACTTGGAGTTGTATGCAATTGTTTGCTCAACCCAAACCAGAACTTTTTTTACTCCTGCATATTGAAAATTGTGGAGAACTGTAATAATCCATGGTTGACTAGCATTTGTGCTAAGCTCTGAAGCCTAGATTGCCTCCAAGGGAGGCAGGAGGGAATGCAGTTGTTCTTATGCAGGGTACTCTGACCTAAGAGATGCACTCCGCTTGTTCTCACCCATCTCTGCTATAAAAAGAATAAGAAACATCTGGCAGAGAGGCCAAACAGAGCAAATCTTTTAAACGCAGATGCTTTGGAAAGTAGTGTAAAAATATGGAGCTTACGTTTTCTTTGTTGTTGAAACATATTACACTTTCCCTTACACTGAGCCTCTGCTCCATCATTCTTTTATGGTTGGTCTTTTGTTGGCTTTTCCCTTTCCCCTCATAATTTTGGTTCAAGCTTTCTCAAACAAAGTAAGTGTGCCATACTGCTTCCTCTGCTCTTTCTGAAGATGTTTCCCTTGTGACAATGTAGAGAAAATACCTGGTTGGTTGTGTATGAGCTGGATTTAATTTCTAGGTCATAATAAGTAAGGATGAGGGACCAAATTCTGATCCAGTGATGACATAGGTAAACTCCCACTCGTTTCCAAGGATTCAGTTGGCTGTAGAGGACTTAATTTTGCAAATCCAAGTGCCTCTGACAAACACATTTGGCTCAGTTTCTGCCAGCACTCTTTTTTTTTTTTTTTTTTTTTTTTTTCCCCCTCCCTCCCAGTTCAGATGTTTATGTGAGTGCTCTCTGTCTTGAGTGACTAAAAGCCTGGATATATTTGAGGGTATAAATGATATTCAATATATCTAGCAAATGCCATCAACTCCAGTCAGCTGGAGGAGCTGTATAAAGATCTCGTACCCTTATCTCAGCCAACCCTGCTCCTCTGTTTTCTCCTGACTGTGAGAGGATGCAAGCTTATTGTGCAAGCTCCCCATAGCTGCTGCCTTCATAGCACGGCTTTCTGTAACCTTCAGAGCCCTGTGCAAGGGCTTACCACCACTTAATTTGGTGCTTGGGATGCCACAGGTGAAGCTGAAGTGGCAACTAGGCGTTTTTTTATGACACTTAAATTTATAGTGGGTAGAAAAGCTCAGGAGATGAAACCCTGTGTTATTTCATATGGATAAATGATTTTTGAAGTAAGAGAAGTAGTACTCTAATATTAGTGGCACATACCTGTAATAAGCAGTGTAAAAAATATTTGGAGCCAGTATCTGCCCTGAATGTCTTGCACTGCAAGTATTGAACTAGAGTTGTTTATCTTGGTATTGAGATAAGCAGCGTGTGTGCAACAATTTTTACAATTTTATTCCATGTATTAAAAAGACAGTAAAATATATCGTTATGGTTCTAAGGGGAACAGTAACCTCGGGAAAACTTGCTTTCCGCAGCTGGAGCATAGGAGTGATACAAGGTGGAAAAACATAAAAACATTTCCAAGATGGTTTTGGTTATTAGGTGCTGAGAAGCCCGTTTTGTTTGTTTCTAGGGAAGTATTGTGTCTCAAAGTGTCTGTCAGTCACTGCACTAGGTATAAATTTTGTGCTTGCAAAATCAGAGCATTGATTTCACAAGATGCATCACAAAACTGATGTCAATTTAATGGTCCTAGAAATTAAACAAAGGAAAATGTGAGCAAGACAATTACTCCTTCAAGTGTTTACTTTAGAAACTTCAGACTAATCAAAAAAGATGAAGACCTTTCTGAAACAAGTATATAAAGTGACTTTGCTATTTTTTTTAATAAGTCACTGTAGACAAGAGAGTTCTGTAACAGGGAAGCTGAAGCGGCATGATTTATTGGCCCAGCTAAACAAGAACACGTGGACTAAAACTCCAGGTCTGTGGCTGAAAACTTCAAAGCAAACTGTTGTGGGGAAGGAATTCGTCAGGCAAGGTTCCCTGTAGACCTGTTACTGAATGAGTAATGCAGCTGTAAATTACAGACAGGTTGTCATGCAAGGCTTTACAGTGAGAGTCTAAGTGAGAAATTTTTATTGAAACATAAATGGGATTTTTAAACAACTTTCACGATCACTAGTATTTAAAATCGTATCACTATTATTAGCAATAAAGTTATAGAAAGGTGAAATAAGTTTTAATAGAGTGTAGAAATTTAGCATTTAAAAAGGATCTGGCTTCAAGTGAGACTTGAGTTTTATTTGAGAATGGCACTTGTTTTTCTGCTTAAAAATCCCTACTCTGCAGGATGGATCCAAATGTGCCATGCAAATGTCAGTGGCTTTGTTCCAGTTAAGCTCAGCCTTCCTACAGTTTGATTTCTTTGTTTTCTGTGCAGTGCATAAAGGTGGGTGACACACTTAACCAGCTGAGCAGAACTGCTGGGTATGTGACACTTTACTCAAAAACTTAGTTCATTAGATAGAATCAGATTCAGCTTTCTTTTAGAACCTTACTGTTTTATACCTTGTTTTGCTCAAGTAGGAAAACATTTGATATGCAGACTTGATGAGTTTGAGAAGAGTTGAACTGTTTAAATGTGCATATGTCTGATTTCATGTGCAACTACCAGAATAGCATCCTAAATCAGACATGCAAGTACAAAGATTTTTGCACTGGAAGTTTCACAAATCTGTTCCTTCAAGTCATGTGTGTTCAGTAGCTCTGAACAGGACTGTGGGATGCTGTACAGAGGGAATGTTTTAGCTTCATTTCCTTTCTGAACTGGCTTGACAAATGAATGTGGAAATTTCCACTGTCTTTCTGGATGTACACACTGTTCTTCATTATTCTGCTATTCACCAATATTACAAGCTGTAGTTTTGTGTTAAAACTGAAATACTGCACAGAAGCAACAGTCAGCAGGGAATTCGGGAATGCTGAACATAACATACTTTCAAACTTGTTAAGCCATTGCACTGAGAAGTTTAAGACTCCTCTCATTTAGGCCTCCTCCCCTCTACTTTCCTAGGCATCTAACACTATTCTGTGCTGGTTTTTCTGTAGTTTCCTGTTCTTCACTGTAATTCCTGTGGTTACTGCCACGTATGCAGCAGTCAGCACTTAAATTTCATATGCAAGATCCATTGCCTAAATCACATCAGCTTGTGATACAATTTTGGAACTTAAACTGACTGTAAACAGTTAAGAGATCAAAATATCTATTTTATATACAAGTATGTTGAGTTCAAAACACCTTAATTCATTGATATCTGAAAGTAGCTCAGATGATCTTCCTAGTGCTTTGAAGACAGAAAAAATACTCTGGGAGTGATTGGTGTGTATCAGAATTACTGCAGCTACTACAAATTGGTATCTTTCACTATTCAACTGCTCTAATCAAACTTCAGATGGCAGCTGAGGTATGCTGTTGGATAAGACACAGAAACGATATCTAAGAAAATCATAGTTGTTATCTTTGTAAAACATGTCAATATTTCATTTCCCTGCCAGGTTTGTGATAACTGGGTTTTTTGTTTGTGTATGAACCATACTCTAATGCTTTAAAATTTGTGGTGTATTGGTGAACATTTATTTTGTGTGCCAGGAACAATCCACCCCTGTTGTGCTTTCAAAATGATTGCCAGTTGATTGCCAGTGTCTTGTATAAAACAACTATCTAGATAATTACAGGGAAAAGTACATTTAAAGTGTATTCAGAGCTAAAGAGGCTTTTAGCAAATCATGAAAACTACACGTCAGCTTGCTTTGTGCTAAACTGAACAGCCGGAGAGCAAAGGGGAAGGGGGTACATGGCCTTCTCCCCAGTCTTTCTGAGCTCATACAGTTTGGATCAGTACGTCTCTCTTCCTTGGTGCTTTAATGGGTTTGGTCATGTGCATAAATTCTGATAACTTGCTCCTTTCTGTGTGTACTTAAGCCCTCAGACAGCATGACACTACAGGGCAACCCAAGCACCATTTGTTGTGTCTACATTAAACATCCCTGGAATTGAACATACAGCATGTAGCTGTAGCCTGGAAATAAACCTCTTCCACAATATCTTTCTTTCACGCATGGCTTATAGTTGATACTTACATGCTAAGACTGAGATGAGATAAAATTAAGCAAGGCCATGCCCTTAAGGATGTGTCCACACAAGGCAGTCGTGTGACCTGCGGCACTTGTGCTCGTGCGCGCCTGCTCACCGGCGCGGTCCTGCTGACCGGGGTGAGTTCCAGCCTGCCCGCCTTGGGGTGATGGGACGCTGCTGGGGGGGCTCTGGGCAGCCACCGCCTGGGATGGGTTACAGGTAGGTGCAGATGGGGAGAGCTCAAAGTGTGGCTGAAAGAAATGTAGTGACATTGGTTACAGACTGAAAACAAGGACTGTGGTAGGAATGTTTTTGGACTGAGTTGTTTCAGTGTTCCTGAAAATCGCTAGTTTGGCTGAAAGATCATTTACTAGGTTCAAAAAATATCCGTCGGAGAGAGGGGTAGAGAAACAGTGTGTGTGCCTTAAACCTCATTATATCACATTTTTCTTTTTGAAAAAAATGCTATTAAGTAGACTTATGTAAGGGACTTTTTTGCTGAGAACCTAACACTTGGCGCTCTGCTGCCTTCTACCCTGGAAAAGTGCTAGAACTTGGTTTGTGTTGATGTCAGTGGTAATATACTGCTATCTTGTATCCTGTACCAGTTTCCTGAAGATAAATTAGTAGTAAAATATGGCTGTAACCTTCCTTGCCTGCACTGAAAATGACTGATGGTGTTTCAAGGGACGGCTAAAGCTGTGCTCGCACGCCGCTGTGCGTGCTGAGCGCCTGCAGTAGTGACTGTGCGCAATCAGCGTCTTAAGGAATGGATGACTTGAACGTTAGTGGTAGGGAGACTTGTGTTTTTTCTCCTGTGTAGGAATCTCTCAAGACTTGGTGGGCTTTCATCCAAAACCACATGAATGAAATTTTCTGTTCTATCCATTACTAAAATTCTTCCCAACATTCTCATTTAAATGTATTTAATTATCTTATGAGAAACAACTGCTGAATTGCCACAAAAATGCATGCAACCGCTAAAACCAGTGTGTGAGATTGTTGGTGATGGGATCCCGTTTTATGTGCACTGTGAAGTGAGAGACAACTGCTCTAGTTTATCCTGGTATATTAGCAATGCTTTTTTCAAATACTTGATTACTGACTGTCTCCAAACTGTATTTCATTCCAACCGCGGTTTGTGCTGCAAAGGGAAAATGCCATCTGCTGCAATGCTTGGGCAATTGGACTCAACTGAAGGAAGGATTTCCATCTCTGAACCCCCCCTTTTCACATGTCTCAGTAGCTCATTCTGCTAGGCATTGCAGTAAAGGAGCATATGATTTGCATAAATTGAAAACACCACTTTGTGCTTTATGAAGGTGCTGGTCTTGCCAGTAGTTTCAAACCTGTCAAACTGAGGTTCTGTGGAAATATAAAAATGATATATTGTAGGTGTTGATGGAGATCTTCTACACTTACCTGTAGGAGAGGTGGCAATTCTTTATTTTCCTGGTGAAGTCCTTATTTTCCTGTGAAATCTTTAGGAGCAGTCTGTGTGAAGTAATTCCTGCCTTAATTATTCCAAGTGTACAAATCGGAAGTGCTGCAGTTTCAGCTCAAATTATGGCCACACAGCCTGTTCGTTACTTCACTATCGCATTTCTAGTTATGCCAGTACAATTTCCTCCTGTAGGTAGCTCCTCAACCAGCTTGAAGAGTCATGTATTAAAACTTTACAAGACACTTAAAGAGCCTTGCTGACTTTACTGCTTTAGTTTGCGAGAAAAATGTGCGTTTTCTCCTTTCCACTGCCCCCTCTTCTCTTCCCCCACATGGCTTTTGGAAATTAGCTGTTGGGAATACGAAACTATTATATAAACGTCATTCTCTCTACTTAAGGGAGCTATTAATCTAGAATTGCAATATACCAACAAAATTTTCTTAGCTAGTGGATAATTGTTTCTCATAGCTATGAGTACTGTAACAGGACTCTTGCCCATCTTGGCTTGAATACTGGTGTCTGGCTGAGCTCTCTGTGAGGAAACATTAAACATTTTTATGAAATCTGACAGCTCTCACATTCCTTCACTTAGGTGTATGCTGCTGTAGTAACTCTAGAAGCTGCTGTGCACACTTCCTATTTCTGGTGGACTTGGCTATTACTAGTGTGCTTATATTTAATAACATTTTCTACCATGAAATATGTCTTGAATAATGATCAACTCTATTTCTTATCAGACTTCTTACTATATATGTCTAGGTACAAGGAAACCTTTGCCTATGTAGTTGATACTCAGTTGGTAATGTCTGTCTTCATTCTGTGTTTCTTTTGCTCAAGGCACGTTGGTCAAGCTTACTACTAGCAATGCAGCACTCAGACTTCTGAGTCGTAGCACTGCTAACAAATACTTGTTTTCATTGGAAAATGGTTTAATGTGACAAATCTTTTAATATGTGCTTGAAAAGCCATTTTTCTCTAAATTTGCCTGGCGATATTGATACAAGGTGAGACAGAAGGGAGTGAGAAGACCAGGTCAAGGAGCTGGCTGAAGGAGCTGGAGGGACTTGCATTGGTTCCCCAGACCTTCTCAGCGTCTGTGGTCTGCTCTGCGTCCGCATTTGCCCAGGCTTCACTTTTTTGACATGCACCCCCCCACCCCACCCCCACTAGCTCAAACCCTCATAGGGTTTGAAAGCCTTTTCAAGTGTTTTTAACAGTGGCTTAAAATGCTTTACCCAAAATCTGTTAATAAAAAGTGTGAAATGATGGGCAAGAGGCTAAGCAGCAGAGGTCATCACTGGTAAGTCTAAATGATATTGAAAGGGATTTTTTTTTCTTTCCTTATTTCTACCTTGCGTTTTCCTGCCAAGTCTGAGGTGAAGTGTGAGTACAGTTGGATATGACTGCCTTCTCTTTCTGTGCTGTCACACAGTTCATATTTCAGATTTTCCACAGCATGTCTGCCATTGTTCACAGAGAGAATTGCATTTCTTTGACATTTAAGGACATCTCCCATTTCTGAAGTAATTACCCTGAATGATTTTAAGGGACTAATACTTGAAGACAGTGAGAAACCTAAGCTTTCATGGGAATTGTGTCCCACTGAACTGGAGATTAAAGTTCCTGGCACTTTGGTCGATTTTATCAGTTAGGATTTTTCTTGTCATTCTTCAAAAGATGGTGTGCCTTTTCTTGAAATACATTGGCGTAAGGCTGTGTGCCACAGCACAAAGTTTGGTGACCCGAGAGGGTCCTTTCTCTTCTGTTTGTCTGTGACCGCTTATCTCTAGTCTGTACTTCTGCTTGCTTCTGTGGGTTTCTGTTTGGTTTGGATTTTATTTTTTTTTATCAGAGGGGAGGGGTAGTTCCCCCCTGATTTAACCAGGGGAGAAGTAATTCTTTTAAGTTGCAAGTGTCATGGAGCTCCATCAAAATTTAAAGAAGTTAATTTAGAGCATGGTTTATGTAGCATCTGTTTGGCCTCCTGTTTGTCAGCATTGTACATTTTTTCATGTGTCAGCCCTTGGGATGCTAAACATAGGAGTAACAAAAATGTTTGCTTTGGCTATGAATGTGGCTGGCATTTTCTCTTAAAGTTAATAATCAAGGGGGGAAGAAAGCATTGGTGTTTTGCCAGGTCTCCAGCTTAGTGTTCTTAGTATAGAGCTCTTGAAGGAACTGCAAAGAATCCATAAAAGACACAGTTTATAAGGGCTAAGAAGCCAGACCAAACATCTGCAGCAACTGCTGTCCTCAAAGAGGACAACCCTGGGAGAGAAGCTCCAGCTGCCAGCCAAAGGCAGCCCAGGCAGAATAGCTGGAGGCAGGAGGTCAGGGCATTTTCAGAGGGAGGAATCTACCAGCAATCAGTCTGCCTAAACCTCAGAGGCCAGAAACAAGGGTTACAGCAGTTAGATCCCAGGAGCAGAGAATTACATCAAATATTTGTTGCAAGTCATTGACAGGTAAGCCAGGAAGCAATTTCATGTGAAGTGCAAATAGTAAAAAAAAAAGTATCACTGGTCCTTTAATACGCATCAGCTTCCCAAAGGCTAAAAATAAGGACTAAAACTTGGAAAATTGTTTCCTTAGAATAGCATCATATTAAAATCTTTCTGTATTATTTTAAGCCCTTAGTTACTGTCAACGCTTTATGTGAGTTTGTGTTTTTCACAGTACATTCTGAGATGCTCTTGTATGCAGCAGGTATACGTGGGGTATTGTGGCTCTGGTTACTGGATGAGCTTTTTAAAAAAGCAGATAGAAAGCAAGAATGAGTGCAAAATCAACAGATCTTCCTCCTGAGTCACAGACTGCATTTGGAAACCTGGTGCAGTTCAAGTACTTGTGTTAGCTGTGCTTGAAGCCAATAAGCAGGTCAGAATTTCCCGGTGTGACTCTTGCTGTTTTGGTGAAGTCGGCTGGCTGATCCAAGGAGTTCTGTAGACCTGTTGGTGTCCTGTGGGTTTGTTGGGTGTTTTGTTAGTCCTTTAATATGGCAGTTAAATCAATCTTAACTGTGCAGATGTTTGCTGGTGATGGTGCTCTTCCTGCTAATGGCTCTAACTTAAGTCATGTTCTACACTCCTCCAGTGTGCTTTAAGATGCGTGTGTTTAAATCCATAGCATAGCCTGTCTTCTTGTTCCTGCCTCTTGACTGCTACTCGAACACCATGGTTTTGCTTTGCTTTTCAGCAAAAAGTCCTTCTAGATAAATGGGTTTATCCAGAAATACTGTCTGACTTTTCTCCTGTGTCAGACTACCCAGTTTGTCTTGTCCGTTTCTGTGCTCGAACTGTTCGCTGGTCCTGTGCAAGGAGCTGATCTGCCCCTGCGAGCCGCTGGCTGTGGGCTCCTGCCCCACAGTGGTCGGCTGCCCGCGGTCGCCTTTCCCACGAGGTCTCGGGACGCCTCTGCAGAGCAACGGCACGCTGCACGGGAAGAGTGGTTTTGTTAAACAGGGAAAAATGTTGTAAACTTATGTTGGTGGGGTTTTTTCTGTCGCTGCTTGTAGTCTGACAGTGTCATTATTTCATATCAATAGTAAGGGATTTCTGTTGAAAAAATGTAGGCCCTAGATCTTGGTGGAAATAAGAGGAAGGGTTATTCTGGGGAGTTATTTGATGGATAGGAGTTGCTGCATGTATTCCTCTGATAGCTCATTTATATTGTATGTGACAGGAGGAGCATCTGTCATTTTTAAATAATTACATGCTTAATTTCAAAAGAACTGGGTCAACTAATGCCATAAAATAACAATGGTCTACTTGTAAGGAAGAGGTTAGGCAAGGCAAAAGGCCCAGGAAACTTTTTTCCTTTTTGTTACTACAAGGTAACGGCAGTGAAACCTCCACCTAAGCAGCCGGGTGCAGAGCTGAGAGCACTGGCTGGGACATAACCCTGGAGTCCTTTTTGGCTTCGGACAAAACCTCCGGGGTTGGGAGCATTCTGGGGAGCAGACAGAGGCGTGGGAAGGCACCTCTGTGTGTTTAAATGTACGTTCTGAAATGACTTTAAGATGTTTAAGCTTGGAGGTGCAACGTGGAGGTGAAATGTAAAACATTTTCATTGGGACGTAACTTTGCTGCCTTCCAATTAATTTTTTTTCTTAACTTAATTTACAAATTTCAAGCAGTACTCATTGCACACAGGGATCCAAGTTACGTGATTCAAACCCAGCGCTTTGGGGTAATCCAGGTGGTGACCAAGCTTAAAAACTTCTGGTGAAAACGCGAGCCCGCAGCCTCGCAGGTGATGCTCTGTGCTGAAGGTGAAACAGCCCGTTGTAAGCTTCTGTCAGTCACCAAAAGCGTTTCCTCCCTCGAGTACACTCGCTCCTGTGATGTCCGCCACCTCGGCAGGTCACCCGGGCATTGCCAAGGTGTTTCCGCACCGCTGGAGCTCCGGGGCGCGGCATTCCTTTGGGATGCTCTCCCCTCGAGAGGCGAGGTCTGGGCTGTGCCCCTGCGAGCACAGGGGCTCTTCGCTCTGCCCTGCGGGAGATGCAGCTTGCTCCCCCTTGGAAACGGAACTAGCCGAAGCGAAAGGAAAAGGAGCGTTTTCTCTCCCCGTGCTCTGTACGGGGTACGTCCGCGCTCGCGCGAGGGCTCTGGGAGGCGAAGGCTGAGGAGGGGAGCGGGCACGTCCCGGGGCACGGTGGCTCGGCCGGGGCTGCGAGGCCGGGGGTCCCCTTCGGTGTGGGGCGCGGGGAGCCTCGCCACTCTTCCGATGGCTTGTCTTTACCAGAAAATCGGATTGTGCTAGAGCACAACCCGGAGGGGTTACGTCGGCCTCTCGTTATCAGGATGTTGGCAAGTCCCCCTGGAGCTAATCACAGCGGCGTTGGCCCCGGTTTACGGTTGGACTCGATGACCTTAAGGGTCTTTTCCAACCCAAATGATTCTATGATTCTACGTATGCGGGTAGATATCCCTCGCCTGTGACTGCAAACCCGTTACTAGCCCGCTGCTGGCTCACCGGAGCGAGCGCGAGGCACGAGCCGAGTCTGTGCCGGCTGGCCAGCCCACCGATGCCGGTGAGCAGCAGATGCGTCCTCGGCATGGGAATAAATCTCCTGGGGGTCTGCCCGCGTCTTGCTGCCCTCTCCTCGCTCTGCTGCGGGCGAGAGCCCAGAACCTCACCTGGGGGTTTTCCTCCTGAGCCTGTGGAAACGTGCTAAAAGGAGGGAGCCTTTTCCACTCGCACAAACAGGTTGTATTTAAATTGTTTGTAGGCGCCTGGTGTACTGTGGAGTCATTAGGAGGCTGCGTTGCATTTCCAGATGTAGCTTTTTAAAGCAACTTTTATTTTGAGACCAAGACAAGCCAGGGAGTCTGAATGACATGTCTAACGCGTTAGCTCATCCCCACAGATAGTAGTTTTCTTGGCTTTGATGGCTGACCGGGGTTTAGTTCTCATTTCTGATTTCTTCTGGAGATCTGACAAAAGAAAGTGCTGATCTTGCCGAACCGTTTGGTCACGCAGGCCCTTCGCAGCGGGCAGGTATCTGGGAAGGGCTGTCGGGAGGCCGGGTGGAGGCTGGCAAAGCCCAGGAAAATACACTGGGTCAAATCCACTCCTGGTGTAAATCCACTGACTCTGAAGACTTTCATGCCTTCCCTGCTTTTTTGTTGAAGTAGCAAAGGAACTCAAGGCAGAAAACGTCTAATTTACAGGAACTAGCACAGAAAAATATCAGAGACAGACTCTCCAGAGAGGAGCCCCAGGGCTGGATCCTCGAGGCTGCCAGCGAGGCAGCATCTGCTGCTGGTGGCTACACATCGTGACAAGGTACTGAGAATGGCATTTAGGATGGCGATAAGAAAAGGATCAGATGCCGAGGGCCTGGGTCTACTGGCCCATTGAAAAAGCCGAGAATGTTTTCCTCTCCCTGCTCCCTTGTGGCTGTGCCGGGGGTCCCTGCCTGGCAGGAGGTGACGTTCCTCTCTCCCAGCAGCAACCAGAAAGTACGACGGGGACATGCCCAGCTCCTGGGGTCAGGTCAGTCCCCAGCTGGGTGGCTTTCTCCTCCTGGATATACGGGGAGGCCACTGCAGGTGGGAAATGGGAGCCGTGTTCTGTCATAAGGCTGCTGTAATTAATGGCCGGTTTGCTTCTGGAAGTGGCTGCCAGCAAACTACTTTGCGGGGCTCTCCACTTTAACGTTGGTTTTGTGATCACCTCTAGAATAAACTTGCTTAGGCAGCTGAAGCCAGAATTTATGTTTCTAGCCAGAAAGAATTCAGTCTGTGGAAAAACAGTAAAAGTTTCTGGTTGCGGCAGGATTACAGCAGGGATGACAGTAAAAGTTCCTGCTTTTGTAGCAGGATTGCAGAAGGGATGAAGTTTTTCAGGAACTCAGAGTTTCCACTTAAATACAGACTGTGATAATTTTATACTTGCCTCTCTGTGGCTTGAAGTAAGACTCCTTCTGAAGTTGATTTTTCTGTTTTATCTTCTGTAATGCATTTTACAATTTTAAAAATACCCCTTTTCCTGTAAAATTGCACTTACGAAACTGCAGACCTATTTTTATTTCAAAATTAGGTGTATTGTCTGCGCCACTCAGAATTACTCTATATTTAGATTCAATCTGGATTTAAAACCTGGCAGTTGTGTATTGCATATTAAGGGTGAAAAGCCCTCTTGCTATGTGTGAACTGTGTTGCAGTATGTGGTTGACCTCGGGGATGCTTTCCGTTGACTCCTATGAAAGCTGGATGAAGCCCCAAACTAACATACTTAACGTAGGCTTCCAAGGAACCCTTTTTTTCCCAGGACCTGGCAGCTGCCCACCTTTCCTGTGCCCCGCTGCCTGTGTGGCCTCCGCAGCAGCCTCTCTGGAAGGCAGCTCTCGCTGCGCACGTACAGCTCCTGTTCCCCACCGCATCCCTGAGAGCGTAAGGGATGCAGAATTCGGTGATAATTGCACATTATGCCATAGATGAAAATGTTTCAGGAAGCTTGCTGGAGGACGCTAGCCTGTGATGGGCTGAGACAAGAACAGCTGGTTGCGAATCACTGGGATTATTTAAAAATAAGGCGTATGGGTCTTTAATCTTTGATACCATTCACATTCTGAGACTATTTCTATGAAGCTTTTTGTCAGTCATTTTTGGCTGGTCCTTAGTGAAATCTTAGCAGTAGTTTCAGTCTTGTTAATATTCTGAGTATTTTACTCAGCTGTGTTAGTTGCTGGCAACGGCTGCTGATTCTCTTGCAGTTTGTTTGATGTTTTTACACATGAGAACTATGGGATGCACTTTCCAAAATGCTTTTGTACTGGTTGGGTCACAAAGCAGTCTAAGCTGTGGGAGTGAAAACCGCCTGGAAGTCAGCAGGTACTGACATTTGGATTTGCCTTTTTTACTTGGTCTGTGCAAAGCAGCAAGTCACTTCCCATTCCTGTCTTCATTTTCCCATAGGCAAAATGCAGAGTCTTGGAGCCTATTTAACATTTATAGAAGTGGTTTGAGTTACTTGCTTAGCTTGCACTATTATTATTAGCCAGAAATGATATTTTTAAATGTTTTAGCAAGTTATAATTATAGATAGCTTTCACTTCATAACAGTGAGAAGGGGGACTGGCTCTGCTGTAATGGAGAAACCTGAGCCACAGAAATGATGAGCCTCATGGACTTAGTTGCATTATTGCAATTGCAAACACATTGAAGTCACTTCAGCTTTGGCTTGAGGATCTTGAGTCTTGCTGGAGACCGTGCAGAAATTCTGCAGTGCAGCCCTGGCACCAGCTGGCACTGTAGGTGTTATAAAACATAACAAATGACTCTGTAATGAACCTTCAGTTAATAAACAGTAACAATTGGTTATTGCAAATCCATGTCCTTAATGCTTATTAAAATTATTTGATATCGCAACATTTCTCAGAATTATTCTGGGGCTAAACCCATGTGTATTCATTCACTAACTTATTGAGAATGAATAACACATTTCCCATTGAAAATAGATGTGTTACTCTGCCCTTTTTTCCTGGCCAGTGGATAGACTGTGAAAGTACTGTAGAAAGATAATCCTGGTTATCCCTTGGAAAAGGCAGGCTGGCTATAAAAGGGACATCAAACTACAGCATAATGTGACTTTCCAAATTCCTTATGTTTAGTCAGCAGTAAAATAGGAATAGAAATAAAGAAAGGACAAAAATCCCATTTATAAGGACTTACAGAAGTAATATCTAAGTATTTCTTTATTTTTTCAAATTTTACAGAAGATTTAATATTGATGTTAAGTTGTTTTTGTAGTGAAAATTCTTTTCACTCTATTCAGTTTTATACTTGCAGCTCTGAAAGTAATAAAATGTGAAGGAAGAGCTCTAAGTAAACCTTATGTTTAGTCTGTGGAAAATTGCTGTAGGTCAGAAGTTGCCATTAAAAAAACAATAATGACAAAACAACCGCTACATGAAAACTCACCACTTTTCCTATTCTTACCACTGGCCCTGCGATTGTCCAGACTGCATTTGAGGGCAAATCTTAGCTCACAAATCCCTAAAGCACTCCATGGTTATGATGAGGCTGTTAGAAAGTTAAGATAGTATCCAAAGCTGAAAATTACTGTAGCATTGCCTTACATTTGCATTTGTAGATGCTGTTTGATACCGTTGGGTTGACACTTGAGCTGAATTTTACACATGAAATATACTGCAGTAAAAAACCTGATCTGTCCCATCTTTTTGGCATGTCACATGTGAAGCTGTAATGCTAAAATGAATGTTCAAAGGCATGTAGGTAGGGTTTACTAGTGTGACCATGGCTCAGCAATGGCCATCTCAGAGACTTGTCAGAAAGCTACTTTTTAAAGAATTGAAAAATGCATTCCAGGACAGGAAAGTCAATGTATTTTCTTTTTCCTTTCTGTAAAAGAAAAAGAACGAGAAGGGTGATTTTGGTTTCTTGTACTCCAACCCCAACTGGCACCCCAGTGAGTTTAAGAAAATTCACTTTTTCAAAAAAACATGAAAAGGCTTGGAAGCGGAAGCTGCTGAAGGAGCGCAGTGGGGGAACGCTGCTGGTTCTGCCGTAGGAGATGCTGGGCTCCGGGCAGAGGGGCCGCGGTACCCACCGCCCGCAGGCGCGCGTGGAGGTGCAGCACTGCCGCTCCGAGTGGGACGTCTGGCAGCACAAACCCGGTCCTCTGAGTCTGGAACGCAGAAACGGGCCCCGAAGAGCCTCCGGCGCGATCGGCGTTATTTATCTGGGCTCGGCTGGCTGCCTGAGTGTCCGTGGCTGGTGGCGCTGCCCGGTGCTTCCAGTGACGCGGAGACCAAGGGAGCGAAGCTGGGAAGGGTGCGAGCAAGAGAGATGGGAGCCAGGAGTTGTGTGCTGATGAGCTCGCTGTTCCCGAGGGCAGGTGGGAGAGGAAGGATGGGAGGAAGATCGCCAAATTACCAAACTATGAGGTTTTTATCACATTTGGCTTACTCTTTTTCCTCCTTTCTTACTTGATTCATTTTTATTCATCATAGTTACCACTTTCTATTGCTTCCTTAGGTCCAAGTTAGCATATAATAAAAATGAAGCAATAAGGTAAATGTCAATACTATATTGGCATGATTACGCTTTCAGAAAACACTTTTCCCCCCCAGTAGTGTGTTTACCGAGGTAACATATTTTCTGCTTTGGTTTTAAATGGCTTGACTTTTCATATCAACCAAATGCCTTCTTCGCTATTATTCTAGTTTTCATACAGCTTTGGTGGTTTGAATGGTGGAGCAAATGGACCTTGCTTGAATCTTTGCTTGTTTGGACCTTGCACTGGTGAGATTGTTTCAGTGGGATTTTGATCAGCTCGGTTCTGAACATTCAGAAGTAACCCACGATCCTAAATGCAGGGTATTTTGAGAAAATGTATTACTAGTGTCTAGTATGACTCTTGGCATTTGGCTCTGCTGTGTTTGAAAAGGGAAGAGTTGTTCAGAGCAATTCCACTTCCCCTAATGCATCAGCATTTACTGCACGTCTCATTGTGATGGGTGAACGTCAGCTGGTTTGTTCCAAATAACGGGCCAACATTCTGTGATGATTTCCGTTGATTCAAATTGCTGTGGCCCGGACTTCCCTGAGATTTCCAGTGCTCCTCAGCTCCAGCCTGGCCACAGATGCTGGGAGAACGTTTATCCAGTATGTCTGGGTCTGACTGAGAGCAGGCGGTACGCAGACGTGAAAAAACAGATGGAGGGAGAGAAGAAAATATGTACCCAAACAAGAGTATTTTGGGTTCTAGTTTTAAATAAGTTTTGTGTTTCATTTTAGCTGAATGAATGTTTTTGTTTGTAAAAAAAAAAAATAAAAAAAATTGAGAGAATGAAAACTAGAATGTTAATGTGAGATTGGCTTTAAAAATGCATTTATTGGGAAAACAGCATTTCACAATGGTAATCTTTGTGGAAACATGAAGAAATCTTTTAGGTTTGCTAGTTCTGTGAATGCATTGTACATGTGATGTCTGTGGGACATGCAGGCACTGCTCAGTTTCTCATGCTTTTGAATTTATTTCTGACTGAAAGCTAGCAGCAACCTGCAGTTAAGTCTTCGTAACACAAAGCTGCTGCAAAAAACAGTTCTTGAGGGCAGGGAAATTACTCAGGCTCATTCACAGCCCTTCCATGATTTAATAATGGTAATACAGTTTTCAAATGCTATGATAGGATGGACCTTCTGATGGCACAAATTGAATGTGACCCACATTTCTTCAAAGCGTTAAGATGTTCCAAAGATCAATAAGAAGATTTTACAGCCTTTCAGAGAGTTGTGTTGAGCCTACGTTTTTCCACTGGGCATAGAAAGAGTCTGAATACATACTGCACTGGCAGACGGCTGATGTAGGTATGACTTCAGGTGATGAATAATTGGTAGCCCAACGTTTTTATCTTCTTTTAACCTTTCTCTTGCAGATATAAATGCCAAATGTTTGTGGTACTTTGGCTAAACCTTCTCTTGCGTAAAGAAATGTCTCTGGAGTCTTTTGTGTTGGTGTTTTCAGCAGCTGTTGAGAATTACTCCTGGTTGTTTTCCTTTCCCTCTCCTATTCACAAGAGGAACAAATTAGAGAAGGTCAAGATTTGCTGCTTCACAAATGAAAGAGAAAGCTTTGCTAGAAATGAGGTCTGCACAGAAATTTGGTCTTTGTTCTGTAAAGCAGGACTTGTTTGTTTAAGGTGGAGCGCCCTTTTGCAGATTGCCACTGAAAGGTGCGCGCATGGCACCTCTCCTGCAGGTGCTGGAGAAACAGCTTGGGGGAAGAAATATGAATAAGAAATACCTTTGGGGGGGGAAACATGAAGTTTTCATACACCTTATGGTGAGGGGCAAATTGTGTCTACAGTCATATGAATCAGACAGCAAAATTGTTTCTGCTGGTTATCTTTCCTTCAAGATGTGGAGTGCCAAGCTGTAGCACTGGCTTTTGCCTGCTTTTTTCCCGGCTGTTTATAGGAATATTGCATGTTTGTCTATATTAAATGCTGTAAAGATTCAGCTAGAGAATAGTTGCACTGATCATGGGATATATTGAAACCTCTGAGGCAATCGGGGAAAGCATTCACAACCTTCGGAAAGAATTCCTGGTTAAGTTTTTTTTCCCGTGGTGATCGGAGGTTGGTACATTCTCCTTTGAGAATATTTTTGGGTATATATTTTTTTGTAGCAATAGGTTCACTATATTATTAAACTAATGTTAAGCTCATTAAACTAATGTAATGACTTGACAGATAGTCTCTTGTGCAGTGTCATTGATCAGTAGCTCAGAAAACTGAAGTATGCTGGCTAACGAATAGCTTGATAGAACAGGTCAAATACACAGGCACGAGGGAGCTAAAATCCAAACCAAATGTACAGAGTAAGCTTCTTAACACAATGTAAACAACTAGGTATATTAATGCCCCCAGAAGTCAACACTTCTAAGGAACCGTACTCATTTGGCACAGGTAATGTAATGAATTTTAGACTAAGCAATACTATCTAGTAGAGCAATATCTTCAAAAGATATCTTAAAAATAATTCCTTCCCTGTTATCTTCAATTTAACACTTCATGGGCTTCTCATACTTATTCAAAATATACTTAGGTATGGTCAGGCTAGGCAACAGGATAATAGAGCTGACAAATACTGGGGTCAGATTTGTGGTATCACAGAATATGCCGTCTGCAAACATTCCTGTGAAACTACAGTGGGAAATTAAAAAAAGAGCATTAATATGGGAAAAATCACATCCAGAACCAAGGCTCAAGGGCTGATGCTTTCAATATGTTTTGTTTCATGTTCCATTTAATTCATTGTCTTTATTTATGAATCAGGTTGTAATTTGAACAACGGACCGTATGTTGCCTTTTAGTTCATGTGTAATGCAAAATAATTTTAGAATATTAGATAAGCAAGTATAGTTATCCACACACATATTCCCCTTACTTTGACCAGGCAGCTCATGCTCTAAAGTCACTTATTTTTGGAGCTATATGGTTTTAAATTTCCAATTGGAGCCAATCAATTCAAAGTGGATGCAAACGTAGATATTGAGGGGATGTTGAAGTGCAAGCTGGAGATGTCTTTAAGGGTATTTGCATATCACCTCTGATGCGTCGGCTCCCGAGCGGATTTGATGTTGAGTTCCTGGTAACTGCTGCATGGGTCTGTAGATAGCTAGGGTCAGCACTGCTCCAGCAATGCCTTTAGTCTGTCCTTGGCTTCGTGGACTGCAGCACCCCTCATTTCAAAGCAGATTTATGGGGAACGGTGATTGAACCAACTTTTGTTCTAATTTATGTCCTGAAATCTTTGAGTGTGCCTCCTGTTTTACTCTGTTCATGTAGCTTAGCGAGCTGTATTGACCAATGCAGACTAGCTAGTGTACACGACCAAGTCTCTGATGGGAGACATCTTTAGCTGTTCTTGGACTCTGCCTAGCACACTGTAGACATTAGTGGAATGCAGTTTTAAATACAGTGATTAATGTATGTACCATTGAGTTTTATACCTGTCAAAATAATTGTGTAAAGTGTAAATCTCAGGAGTGAAGAGCTTAGGGGTCCAAGAGGAAGAGCGCCTATATCCTTTTTCAGCTGCCAGCAGTAATTGTGTAAGTGTACGTAACCTTTTTCCTAAGTGCTGCCAAGTAGAGAAACTGGGCTGGCTGCTGCCTCTCCCAAGTGAAAGTTTTTGCAGTCAGGCACTCTTTCACTCAAACCAAAGGACCTCAAACTCCATACAGCTCTGTTATCAGATGCACAGGCTGCTGAAAGGAAGGTGTTCAGTCTGAGTTTGGACTTCATAAACCAAACACTGCAAATAATAGAAATGCTGAATTGTTACCTTAGACAATTTGTGCTGTGTTTTCAAGTATCTATCTTTCTGTAGATGCTTCATGTGATGCAGAGAAATAAGTCAAGGAGCTGAAGGGTTTTTTTCCCTTGGGACCGTGGCTTCATACCGTCTTTAATTTTACAAACTCCAGGAACATAGTAATGCCTTGATCAATTTAATCTGCGTTGACAGTCTTGGCTCTGTCACAGCAAGGCTGTTTTGCTGGGGAAGTACTCATGTTTGGCTCCCTTTCTCTTTTTTTGCCATCTCACTTCCTTTGAGTAATCTTAAATTTCAGATTTAAGCCTTTACTCTGAACAGACTCATATGGAGCGGTGTCCTAGCACCAGATCGTTCAACAGGCTGTATTTACGTGGGCAGTGGGAAAAGTACCTGGGGTAATGATTTGCTCAGGTGGGGATGTCCTGCGTGGTGTGCTTATGATGACGAACAGCACTGGTGTGTCCGTGTGGTCAGGCTCGGGTATCGCCAGCCCGTGCTCCTCCCCTGCTTTCCATGTTATTGCTGCTACCCAAAGCAGAGCTTTCAGGAACTGAGACCAGGAGAATGAAGCAGGTTTGCATTTCAGCTGCTTCGAGTATAGATTTTTCAGAGCGGGTTATAAACAGCCGTGCTGACTTTAGACGGTGTTACACTAGCAGGAAAGTTGGCGCAGAAATCGGTCCGTTTCCATCATGCTCGTCTGAAAGAGACGTAAAGCAGAGCACCGCTGATGGTGCGGTGCTCCGAACTCGGCACAAGCCCGTGGTGTGTCTGCAGGGCTGTGAGCAGGAGCCGTGGAGCCGTTGCCACTTCTGGCAGGCATGTTTCTCATTTAACTTGCAGAGTCAAACGCACGTGGATTTGCATGGGTGTTGGCGAACACGTTCTAGCGGTTACTTTATTGCAGGCCATTTGTTTCTTACTGCTGAAGAGTCTGACTTGTAAAGGCTGGCCAAATTCTAGGAGGTGCCAACATGAAGAAAATCTGCTGGAGAAACATTGGGAACTGTTTCTGCTGAGTGCTTACCCGCTGGCCAAAGATTGCCTGGTCTGGATCACTTCTTATTTCCTTGTCAAAGAAATTCCTGATGCTACTGCATATTTGTTCCAATAAATATCAGATCCAATATAAATGGTTACTTTCTGATAGTCCTGTTCGCTGTGGCTTTAGCTGCTTAATAACAGCATCGAAGAGTCTCTCCATGTTGAAATCCCCATCCTTGTTTTCCTAACTTTTTTCCTAATTTTGGAGAAAGGGAGTGGGGGCAGTGAGAGCAACATGTCCTTGAGCCGTACAGCACTGGCCGCTTTCCACAGCGGGTTTGGAGAGGAGCTGGGATGTTCCCAGCAGAGTTGGAGGGATGCCTTGGCAGGACAGACTGTGTCTCTGCATGCAGTCGGGCTACAGCATTCTGCAATCCCATTCGAGAGACTGGTCTTGTTAGACTTGACGGCTCTTCTGACCCCTCGGACCTGTGTAAGTCAGGATTGCCGTGAACTTCCCTCTCTGAATTTGTAGGTTATCATATCAGGAAAGAACCTGCAATCATTTATCTGACCTCATGCACAGCACAGGATAATAGGGCTGTCCCGAATCAATGGTCTTATTGGGCATCTGGAGCAGCAGGGAAGAATCGGTCCCCTGCGCCTCAGAGCAAATGGGAACTCTATATAGTCTTGTGTATATACTTTTCAAAAACATATCAAAGTGTTCATTTTGAAAGATAAACAGCAAAAGTAACTAAATTCTGGTTTTCATCATGCTTTTTTTTGTCTCACCTGCTGTTGAAATTACATTTCTGAGCTGCTCTGTTGCTTTAATAGCAGCTTAATCCCCCAAATGCATTGCAACTCAATTGGAAAAAATGTATAGACCTCCGGTTTGAATAATGTCTCTTCCATTCATCATCCTTGGTGTGCCCACTGACTCCACAATCCCAAAGCATTAACTAATTTCAGAATTCAGCCTTAAATGTATGCTTCCATGTGCATACATGTGTATATAGGTACATTCATAAATTCAAATGTATGTTTGAGTAAACAAATCTAAACACTCATTTGCTGAAAACATTTACCAAATGGTTTCTTTCCTTGCTTGCGGTCTGTCAGACGGTCATTCCATTCTCCCAAATGACTGCTTTGGACTTAAAATTAAAGCAGTACTGATAAAATTTATGTAAGACTCCTGCTGATTGTCCCACAGGCCTCCTCTGTACCAGTGTCTGTTCCCCTGGGATAGGAAATCTAACTTTTCAGCAATGTTCTTCTGGATCCTGAATTCAAGAATTGTGCTTATTGTTGTAAAAATGAGAAACTATGTGAACATCGAGAAGCTGGAAATTAGAGGTGTGGGCAAAATGGACCTCTTGTTATAAGTTTGGGCTGCTTAAGTTGTTTTGAACTTTCAAACTTAAGGTAGAACAGAGATCAGTGAAGGTGGCTTAAAGTCTGTGCAGATTTCTGGTTTAATGTGAGTTTGGTTAAGGGAGTTTACTGTCTTGATCTACCTCCAAAGCAGTCGGTGTTTTGGTTCAGAATGCGATGGCTCTTGTGAAATAGTGCACTCATTTAACAGCTCTGCAGCTTTTCTCCACTGAGTGTATTTCTTCACTTCGGACAGGAACAGATATGGATGAGACGAGTGAAAAAATGAATATAATTTGCTGCAGACTTCTATTTGACTCATTTCTTCAGGGGAATGAGCTAAACACCCCTCACAGTCCTGCTTCCCCATGTCGCCTCCAAGGCAGAGGAGCGGCTCCTTATGGGATTCCAGGGTTGTGGTCGCATGGAGCAGGAGGAGCGCAGGGTTCGGGAGGTGAGGAGGCAGCAGGCTCCCGCGGTGGTGTGCGCGTCGCTGTGGGCTGCTCTCCTCAGGCAGTCCTCTTGCGACCTGTACGTGAAGAAATGAAGGCGATACAAATAATATTTATCTCTGGCTCTTTTCTCTGTGTGTGGTGGGGTGACGGTGGTCAAAGCTTTGGAGGACTTCTCGTTGCACTTGCCAAGCTGCTCCTGGTAAGGAGGTTTTGTTGCAACTGCACAGCAGGCACGCTGCAGTCTTGGAGCTCTGCTTAACCACCGGCACAGAAGTCTGTCGGAGACCTATTGCAAGTGTTCTCACGCTCAACTGGGCATCGCTTCATTCTCTTAGGTATTTGATGAAAAGCAGGTATTTTGTGCAGTAATTTCTCACCTTTCACTGTGTCTTTATATCAGTTATGGACTAGGAACTTCACCTTTATAATCTCTTAAATGCATATATTTTTGTTTATGGGAAAAAAACCATCAGAATTCAGGTGATTGAGGAGGAGGTAAAGAAGGAATTCGAGTAAATACCTTGATTATTTAATACCCCTCCATTCAGCGTTCATGATGACTGCACGCTCCTACTAGAACTGAAAAAAATAATTGCTTTTTCAAGTCAGTGGCGAAAATAAACACAAAATTGGAAATCAGTATTTTCAGAAGAGTAAAAAGACAAAAATATTGCTGCCTTTCTTCCAGACAGTAAAAAATAATACATTTGAAAACAATATTTTAGTTTTAAAATATCAAAACAAAATACTGACTTATTTGAAATCTTCTGTTATCTTATTCTGATGATAATATGCTTTTTAGACTGAGTTGGAAAAATGTTTTATTGGATACTTTAATGCTTTTATGAATCTAGCGTGTTTCTGGAATTGCCACCTTGTCACGGAAAAAGACTTAACTGTGAGGTTTAAGCAAACGATTTATTTGAACTTCACTTACAGACTCAACACGCCACTACTGCAGGTTTTACAGATACAACGGAGGAATGCACCATTACGATTTTAAAAGCACGAGTAGTACACAAGTACAACCACAAGTGATACACAGACAACCACAAGCACGCGTGTGTTTACAAACTTAAAGCATAAACAATATTCACTTACCCCTCCAGGTAAGGGATCTCAATCCCAGGGAAGCTGCCTCGACCAGCGTCCCGATCAAGGGCAGGAAGGGTCTCCTTCACAACCCAACTGTAGAGTTGAAGTGACTCCCCGATTTCCAACCTGAATCTTAGGGGTTTTATCCCCTGACTTGCAGAATGGTGTGTATGACTATGCCTGAGTGGATTATGTATATCTGAGCGGAGTTCCCCTTATCTTTCTTTGTTTTGCCGGTCTGATTGCGTACACAAGGTTGCCCTTTGAAACTGAAGCTGAAACCCTCCAGCTTTTTTTTTTTTTTTTTTTTTTTCTTTTTTCTCCCCCCACCTTGCTTCCTCAGGGAACTGAATAGTGGTTGGATGGTTGGATTGAGACTCAGGGCATACTATTTGTTAAGGGATTTCAAGGCTCAGTTCAGGTTTTGGTTCTTTGAACGGTGCAGCCACCGCCCTGTTCAGTTTAGGGTTTATCAGACAACCAGGGCTAAGCTGTCTACAGCTCCTGTGAGTCGTCTCTGCAGAGGGACAGGGCCTTAACGAAGACCAAGGCTGGGTCCTTTTTGTAACCCCCCACGAGTCATCTGTGTGCACTAGACACGGTCAAGCTTGTTTGTGAACTATGAGCCAGACAAGCCATACACTTGTCGTGTACTCAGAAACACTGCGTGTGTTAAATTTCAGCTTATTTAAGTTTCAGTGAATTGCTTTTTTCAGTTCAGAGCATGAATATATTCTCTGATAAGACATTTGTTTCCATTTATACAATTCAGTAATAAGCAACAGATGGAAAAACAATATCCAAATTATCTTGTACAAAATGTCTTGTGAATGCCCTCTTAGTTTTATAAAAACAGGCCAATTTCCAGTTCTATAAGCATCGTTAAAAAGAATGGATAATAACAAAGACATAAAAGTAGAAATAACTGGCTGAAGCTTAGTTCAATGATGTGAAATATAGTACTATCTTCTGAATATTAAACTGCAAGCTGTTTAATTCCCAGTGAAACCCAGCATGTACATTCAGTACTAAACTGGAATTTTCAAACCTATTTTGTAGTGAGTGGGTGGAGATAATGCAGGAGCCTTTTGGGGCAGAGAAAGGGTACAAAAAAGTAAGCAAGCCAGTTTGTTCTGTTCTCTCTCTCCTATCAGATTGACTGTTTGTGCATCTCTGTCAAGCCCCTCCTTCCAGTTATCTGCTGGTCAGGGGCAGCTCTGGGCTGGAGACCCAGACCCGAAGCAGTGACAAGGGTGCCGGTGCCGGGGCTCTTCCCTCCTGGCGCGGGAGCTCCCCTCCCTCCTGAGCCCTCTGCCACATGCTGAGTTTCCCCCCATCCATCGAACCCTCTCTGCCTGAGGTACGTGTGCCCCGGCCGAGGGAAACCTCCTTTTTGGCGTGTCCCCGAACGGTGGGGTTGGTTGGGGGGTGCGTGACCGTGCCGGCTCCCAGGGGACCCGGGGACAGAAGAGGTAAAGCCGCAGCAGCAGGGCTGGGACATCTTCTTCTTCCACCATCTGCCTGGTGACCCTTTGATCTCCTGCTGGTGCCCCTACTTGAGACCTTCGTTCTCTCCCCATGCAGACATGCTGAAGTTTGGCATGCCAGAGATTTCTCCTCGCTTTTGGGTGAGGTGCTAAGAAGTGTCAGTCCCCTACGGTGAAGGTCATGAACCTCAACTGCTTTAGTTTACTGGGGAAAGGCTGGAAGACAATTTGATTGTGGTGGGACAAGCAGTACGGTACCATGAAGCTCTTGAACTTGTTGGTATGAAATGCAGCCATTGGAGTAATGGAAAATGCAGCACCAGGGACGCAGCACAATTTGCTGTTGAAACGCTTCAGTTTGTTGCAGAACAAAATGCAGCGGTTTAGCACTGAGGGTCGGATGGCCTGATCAGTCATAAAATATCCATTGCTTAAATTCTTAATAACTACATATGTAGGTTTGGTGTGGATTTTCTTTCGTTTGCTTTAATGTTTTGCATTGTGAAGCTGGTTGCTAAATAGCTGTGGTTTATTGTGTGTTCTTGTGTTGGATGAAGACCTGGTTACAGCAGGTGTGGTGTTGCTGCCTCTCAAGGAGTATTTTCAGCCCCACACTGTTCTAACTATCCTGGTTGTTCAGTGGATGTCCATCAGAGGTATTAAAGGACAGAAGAAGAAATTTCTGCTTTTTACTACAAGCTTGCATCCTTGTTTTACCAAAGGCAAACGTGGATGGTGTTTACTAGCTCCAGTGTTGCTTTGTGTCCTTTCCCCTCCTTCTCGGAGTCTCTGGGTGACGGCCACAGCTGATCCTTGCCCTGCTGAGAGAGGACTTGCACAACCTGTTATTTCTCACTGGGTTTTGAACGCCCTGGAGTACCGTTGTTTGGTGGAAAGGGAAACTTCTGCAGTGCTGTACTGCCTCCCGGTGGCTTTTCAGTTTATTTCCTAAAATATTGTATTGGAATGAAAAATATCACTTTGGCATATAGCATAACTAACTAGAGTATTTCTGCTTTCCTTTTGTCCCCATACGATGGCTACAGCCACGAGCAGAGGCAGTGGCTGGCGGAGGTGCCTGGGACATCTGGCCTCCCCTGCTGAGGTGGGACAAAAACGGGACAAGTTTCTGCCCTGCCGTGCTGGCTGTCCCTGGGGCTGTAGCTATTTTTTCCTGCATCCCCTTTCAAGGCCTGAGTCTCCATCGTTTAACCCCTGGAGCCTTGCCCGGGTAGATCGGGTGCCGGCGGCCGGCTGTCCCCAACCCAGTGTGGCAGGCGTGGGGGGGTGGCATGCCCTGACCCCCTGCCACCCAGGTGGGTAACCAGAGAGTGACGAACCTGCTCAGGCGTGGAGCCTGTGTGCCTCTTCCAGCCCTTGGCTGCTATTTTGGTAAGCTGTTAATCCATACCCCAGTGAAGACGTGACCCTTCTCAGTGTCGACACATAAAAACACTGCGGTCATCACAGGATCAAATTATCTTTACCAGCGGGACCTTCCCAGCAGCCTGGGGGGTGCTTTCACCGAGCACCGCGATGGTGACGTGCCCAGCACTCGAGGTAGCCCACAGCTAGTGCAGGACCCCAGGATGCGGTTTGGGCAAGGGCTGCGCTCAGGGCTGTGTGTCAGTGGGGCCCCTGGGTGGTGGGCACGGGTGGGGGGGTCCCAGGGGAGGCTGGTTGGGGCCACCAATGCCCATGAGTGCCCCCCGGGCCAGGACGGTCACAGGCGACCCTCCTGTGTGACCCAAGAGACCGTCCTGCGTGACCCAAGAGTCGTCATCCATCACTTGCTAAACGTGTCCCGGTCGGGCTCTGGGTACGACAGCCATTCAGACAATCAGTCTTGGAGACGTGCATGTAGTTCATGCAAATGATACGCAAACTACCACCCCACAAACCAACTGAAGGGAAAATTCAAGGCAGTGACGGGGTGAGTGAGGTGGGAAGTGTCCCCACTGGTACGTGTGGGTGACCTGCAGGAGTGGCACTACAGCTGGTAGAAGAAAGTGGCCCATGTTTTAAAACTGCGAGGATGTTTGGTGTTCTAGAAGAATCAGAGAATTAAATTGTAGACATGAAATAAATGTAATGATTGATACACAATTGTAACAAGTTTCTAGTACTCTTGCCTTTCACTGGTAAAAGCTCCCAAATGAGACCGTGGTTATCTTTCCAGAGTGTGACGTAAGGCACTTCTGTACTCCTGCTTTAGGGCTGTACCTTAACCCTGAGCCCAAGTAGTACAGCCACTGAACCTGCACTAACAGACAAGGAAAAAGAATTATTTTGTAGTAAGTCAGATACTAATGATTTTACCTAAATCTCTCTCTTTTTCTCTCTAGAAATAGATCCTATTGACAACAGCAGCCTTAAACGTGGATGAGAGGATTGTACTACAGTCTTTGATCAATCGTTTGTTTAGATCTTACGTTTTGGACTATATTAAGGGCTGAGTCACAGCCAGGATATACTCAATTATTTCCCAGTTAGGTTAGACAATACTTCTTTTGCTAGACAGCCTTGCAAATGCTTTCTGCTTTGAGGAGGTATACTGCCTGGTGTGTTTTCCTAAAACAAGCTGTTTCCTCAGGGTCTGTTTGAGCGGAACTTGGTTGACCTGGATGATTTTTTTCACAGTAATGCTGTGGGAGTGCAGTAACTAGAAATGCAATAGGAGCAGAACAGAGGTGAAGAGGCATGGCCGTTACAAACGGATGTAAGTTATAAGCCTGCATATTTCTTCCTTCCAAACCACAGCTTGAAAATTCCATCTGATGTTGCAATACTTATTTTTAGCAGGGCTGATTTATTGAGGTAGCAGGTCAGTGTCTGAGCTAATTCGGGCAAGTCTTTCCATGGCTGTGCAATATGCAGTGGCAGGCAATCCTGACCACGGTCGTCTGTGCCATGGAGCACACGGCTGTGGCTGCAGGGGATGCTGGCTCTGGGCAGGGCTATGCTCAGACTGCTCTTCTTGCCATTGCAGTTATAACCCTGGCTTTAGTCCACTTAAGTTTACATTAATTTTTCTCTTTCCTTATTTTCTGAAACACCAGTAGCTTGGCATATATGAAAATGCAGAAGATGGGAAGGAGCACATGCTGCATGACACGTTTTGTTGGTACTCTATATGCAGGAAGAGCAAAACAAGGTTTGTTTGCTTTAAAAAGCAGTAGGTAGTGGGAGAGTGTGCTGTCTCAGCTGGTCCCTTCTACTGAAAGAGCTCTAATAAAATTGTGATGATACAGGTGCTTCCATATTGAAGCGGATGCTTTAGGATTGCCTTGGGTAAATGGTGAATTCAATTTATTATTATCTTTATCCAGTATCACTGGTTGCTGGGGCAGTTCACTGGAGGGCAGGAGGGCTGGCTCTGCCAGGAGATGAGATGTTGCCGTCTGAAGGCGAAGCACTGTGAGCTCTTGCGGAAGAAAAAGGTGAACTTGAGGCAAGGACAGCGCATAGTACGTGCTGTACCTGCGCAGCCATGCTTCAGCTGGAGATTGGCATGGAAGAAGAGTGAAATGTTCCTTAAATGCAACAACATAAAGACCAGTTTTGTGGTAGCTTCAGGTCTGGCCACGTCTTCCTCGATGCTGCTTGCCAGTGCCAAAACAGCACGTGGTGGTCAGGCAGAGCAAGCTGTCCTGAGAGCTCGTGTCGCTCCTGGGGAGGGACAGAGGGAGGACAGGGCTTCGTCCTCCGTTCCTTTTCACCGGGCTGTGCCTTCTCTTCCCCTCTTGCCTGAAATGCAGCTCCTTTATCTGTGTTTTGCTTCTCAGCCTCTGAAGCCAGCCCCTGAGAAGTGAGTGATCTGAGCTGTAGAAAAGAGAAGATGGGGTTTGCCGATCTGCATGCCAGCCCTGCGTGTACACGCGTGTGAGTGCGTGTACACGCGTGTGAGTGCGTGTACGCCGGCTGGGAACGCAGGCTCAGCCTTGCTGCTGCTTGGACCCAGGGCATGGGGCCACGGCAACCTCACCTCCATCGAGCTGGATTCACCTGCTCCTCTCCCCAGCACCTGGCACTGGCCTCCAGGGCAGGCGAAGAGACCAGAGAGGTGCGTGTTCTCCTGGTTTTGGTTGGAGTGGTGTCAAGAATGTTGGGCTTTGACCAGCTGTTATGCTGCAGAAGGACTGAACAGGGTGTCCCGTCCTGGCTGAGGAGGATAGCACAGCTGGATGTTTAAAACTCCTTAATATTTTGGAGATGTCCAGAACTTAAGTAAAGAAAACATTTGATAGATTGTCTAAAGCTGCCTCCTTATCTGCATCTGGGCTGGTGACAGTTCAGCTTTCAGTCTTCTGTGATGCTTCATGCTTTCTGGTCCTCCAAAGGATGCTCCATCCCCAAGGGCTGCTCAGTGAAAAAGTGGCAGTACTTCTTTGCAGTTGGTAAAACTTTAGTAAAAGAAATAACTCAAATTTTAATTGAACTTTTTACCTTTTCAGTTTATCTATAAAGCAGGGTTCTTGGTGCTGCAGCTGTTCTTTTTACCCCTCCTGTGTGGTTGTGTGTGTGTGTGCCGGTGCTTGTAGTGTTTTCTTAGTGGAATTATTACTACCTGTTTATGAGTCTATCCTGTGCAGAAGTGGTTGCCTCTGGGAAATGCATAGAAATCTCTTAACCCTGAGAATAGCGACAATTAAATCTGATCTTTCAAATATTAACCAGAAGCCCTGTAAAAGATCGTTGTTTTTTCTGCCAAACCTATTATTGTGCAACTGGTTTGGTGTGTTAGTACAAGACGAAGGGCGTGCTTTGCCAAAGCAGGAGGTGCTTGTTATTGCTTGAGAAATGACAGTGGGTTACGTGCTGCTGTAGTCTGATCCTGTTGGGTATCTCTAAGCTGGGCTGTGTTTCAGCAGCTGCATTATGAAGCAGCAGCTAATAGCTCCTAAATGTTCAATGCATCTTTTTGCATTTAAGTGTCACCTTGCGGCAGCCCTCAGTTCACAGGTCGCATTCTGTGTCTGATTTTTCATTTGCCTCTTTTCTCCTGAGCCCTCCTGCTGGCTCTTGCTGCCAAATGCAGCGAAGAGGGCGGTGGGGGTGTAGGACCCCCAACGTTTAATCTGGGGTTGCAGCGCCGGCTCGGTCGGCTCCGAGCGCCCGAACGCCTTGCTGAAGCAACATGTTTTCTTCGGAGCTGCACAGCAGAGTAACCTCTGCTACCGGTGACCTGATGAGAAATCACCTCCTGGCCAGGACCCAAACAAAACATAGGATTAACTTTGCCCTGTGTGCGTGTGCTGGCTTGGAGCTCTTACGAGTCAGTGGGAGCACTTAATCCAGTCGCTCTGGGAGGAGGTGTGCCCGTAGACATGGGAGCCAAGCTGCTGTGCCTCTTCCTCGCCTCTGCCCTCCTTGCTTACTACATCTACACCCCCATTCCTGAGGACCTGGAGGAGCCCTGGAAAGTGATGTTTATCACGGCTGCCTTCAGGGCCATGGGGCATCTGGTGAGTTTGGTGCTGGGCTTGGTACGGGGCTGGCCTGGGGGAGAGAGCTACGGAGCAGAGGGTGTTCTCGGTGCCTCTGTGGCTAATAGAGGTATGGCAATAAATACATGCGATACATACATCCAGTGATATATCTATATGGTAACATACTAAGCAAAGGACGGTAGTGTCTGAAATTCAGCATTAAACTTACTGTAACTGTGACTATAAGGAAACAGAAAAGACTTAATTGTGCAATCTTGAAAAAAGGACGTTCAGAGTAACTGGAAATGTGATACGTATGCACAGACAAGTGTAAACAAGTTTATTTTGCTTTACGATCCTTTGCAGTTCCTTGTATCTTTCCTGTTTCTCAGAACCTGTACATTGAGTTTCCTCGAAAGTATTGTATTGGGTGTCAGAGAAGGGAAAACTAGAGCACTTCTTAAGTACTATTGATTTTTGCGGTTTTGTAGAAATCTACTGACAGAATGAGCCTAAAAACTACACAAAGCTAATTATAGGGGTGATAATGCTAAAGCATGTAGAAATTAAGCACATGCTTTCTCTATATATAACTTTTTTAAAAATACCACTATAATCTTGCCTACCAAAAAATGGTATCTAGCGAAGCAGCACAGAACCGTATGTCACAGTCTGGAAAGGCAGTGGTATTATACCCTGTCTGTAGTTATATGGCAATATTTACTGACAACGCAGTCCTTATGTCTTTCCATGCTATTTTTATATATACACTACATCCCTGGCTTCTGCTTCATTTCAGTCATGTTATACAGCCATTTCAAACATATGTAAATAATCTGTGAGGCTGCACACCATGCATAAATGACAGTGCTGTAGTTCCCACCTCTTAAGTACATTAAACTGGGAGCTGTTTTGAATCCAATCTGTACTTAATATACAAGGGTGGCTGCAGCAACATAGCTGAAATCTAAAAACAAGGTCAAAGATGAAGGTTTAGGGGGGAGGAGAAGGGCTGGGTGTTGCAGACCTCTTTCTGGGTGGCTACAAACATTTTGTGACTGCTTTTTTTCTTCCACCATAAAACATATTGAAAGGAGGGTCTAAGGAGCCAGGAGAGAGGTTTTTAGTTTTGCTTGAGGGATGTTGCTGAAATGCTTGTCTGCTGCAGGCACAAACACCCAAGCTGTTTGCTCCAAAGTGCATGAGTTTGGGATTTTGCCTTTCTTGTTTCAGTTAAAACGCAGTGGGTATGACTTTTAGAAGTCTGTGGGAGCCACCTCTTTATGATTTTTCTGGTGGAGGCAAGGGTGCATGTTTTCTTGGGATGTCTCCTAAACATCACACTTCTGGACAGTATCTCAAAGCTAGTGTCCCTCTCCAGAGCCGTCCCTGCGTCACACAGCCTTTGTTTGCCACAGAGACCACTTGTTAGGTCTGTACAGCCAGCAGAAGGAAGGGGGACGACTGGGTTTTTGTGCGTGCCTATTTACTCGTGGACTCTTTGCTGCTTCCTTGTTTGTTTTGATCTTGTGGTTTGAGGTCTGAGTGGTGGGAGATGAAGTGGTGAGAAAGAAACTGTAGTCTACACTTCCGATGTGCCGCCTTGCTTCTTCCCCTCTTAAATCTCCTTTCGGAGGTAGCCTGCAAGGAGGGTACGTGCACAGGTACCCCGTTTCCCCAGGAACACCTTGTGTCCGCTCACTCGGTCAGACCAGTAGCCTTCAGCACAGCGGTGCTCAGCAAGCAGAAGTGTTTTCTTTCAGTGTTGGAGGACTGTGTGTTTTCACTTTAACATGAAGTTGTGTCTTTTGCGGTTGTTGCATCGGCTGCCAAGTCCGTTATGCAGCAGTGGTATGGAGCAAGCGTGTTTTGTAATGGTGCTCTGATCTCGTGCAGAACCGTAATCCAAAGGGACTCTGATGAGGATAGCTTCCCTGGAGCTGCACTGGTGCGAATTAGATTTGAGATGGCTCTACAGTGTCCTAAATACGTTCTGAACGGTGATCCGATTATAAGGCAACATTTTATAATCACTTAATAGTAGGTCTAAATTTGCGGAGCGGACCCTATTTCAGTCTGACTCCCTGATGCTGGCTTGAAAAAAAAGGAAATAATACTGCCACCCTCAAACACTCCTGAGCAAAGAGGGTCCTCTCCAAGCTCCTAAAAGGACGTGCCAAGAAAGCCAGGAAATGGCAAATCTCTGTCCTCCATCATCATCTTTGCTGTAGTATGTCCTGGGGAGCTCTCCAGCTTTGGAGCCAAATGGTGCAAGATTTTCTCCAATTTGGGGTTTCCTGGTCTGGATGAGTAACTCTGCCAGTCCCAGGCTGTTTTCCAAGTCTCTGCCGGGCATGGCAGCGAGTGCCGAGGGGCTCCGGAGGCTGGTCAGAGGCTGCCGTTAAGCCTTGCCCAGGGTTAGCCTGTGGGGGATTGCAGCCGTGCTTGGTTTTGCCGGTACGCCCAGCTGCGGTGTGCTGAAGGGTCTGTTCGTACCCATCTCACCGCAGAAGGGAGGCTGGGAATGTCTCTGTTCACCTGTTTATATTATTATGTCTCACGTGCACATGCTCTCTAGCTGGCAAATAGCCTCTAAGAATAAACTGGCCAGTTTGTGGTGCTTAATCACAAAATTTTTCATGCATTTTCAGAAAGTGCCATGTGCACGCAGTCTAAGATAAAACACATGAAGAAAGTATGAAATGCATAAAACATCTTTCTTCCTAGCTGAACCTTTCCCTGGCTGCAGTTCTGGGAAATCCTCCCAAAGTTTCCTCTGTCCTTGGCCTGGATCCTCAGCAGCAGTCAAATTGGGATCGGAGCCCTTTACAGCCCCACTCGCGAACTGCCCATGTTTGTGTTCAGCTGATGGAAAACTTCACCTGGAGGGGTGCCTCTGTCTGAACTATTGCCCGTTCAGATAAATACGCTGCTGAAAGCAGTGCCGGGCTCTCTGCCTGCCAAGGCACAGCAGGGGCTCCCTTCCCCATAGGGCAGTTTTGGGGTTGGTTTTTTTTGTCATTGCTGCCATGCCTCTCTTATGGAAGACAGAGAAAGTGACTGTGGAAAATGCTTTCCAAAGCACAAGGAACACAAAACCCCAAGGTGGTTGGTTTTACTCTTAGCCTGTAAGAGTAAGTAATCTCAGATCGCAGACAATGAGACCTTTCAGACAAGGGTATGATTTCCGTTTGTTTTTATATGATAATGGCCCTGAAACCACAGGCAGTAGACTAGTGGTTTTTCACAATGTACAATGTCCACTTGTGGAAAAACCAGCTCAGAGTATTGAAAAACCTCAGTCCTGAGGCTGAGAGAACTCCTCCCACTGCAGGGGAGCTCCACAAGCTCGGTGGAATTACAGCAGAACTCGCTTTGACCTATATATTTTTTCAAGATGCTAATCCTCAGGGGAAATACAACAGCTGAGAAATATTTATGTAAACTGTGTAATCACGGGGATAAAGCCATGCAGTTTTGGCATGTGTACGTATTTGTCTTTATTGAGCTTATGACAAGGACCTGTGTTTTCCTTCTGCGCGGTGTGCCAGTTACTGCCCGTTTGTCTTCGTCTCGATTCCAAACCAGAGGGTTTGGCAGAGCTCCCAGCATCGCTTGGTCGAAACCTTCGGAGAGGTGACTCTTAAATATGGTGGCAATCACTGTCAAGTACTGTCAGTAAGGTCTTAGCTGTATTCTCTTTTCTTCTAACTTCTGAAAAAGTACGTTATATTGAGAAGATGATTAAACAGTTGATTTAAATGTAATTCAAAGAAAAAAAAATTCAAAAACGCAAGCCAAGCAGGGTTAGATTGTATGATTTACAAAATCAAACCCTGAATGTTGTACCTTTCAAGAGGTGATCAATTAAAGTGTGTGTGTGGGTTGTGTGTTTGTTTTACATTCTTCCTGGGAAAAATAAAGCATCCCTTGGAAAGCTAAACTTCCGACAGGTTCTGCACTAGGCTGGGCTATTTTCTTTCGTATTAGACTCAAGCCTGCTTTGAGTTTAATCTGTTTTTCACCTTCAGATAACATGTTAAGAACTTGGTTTTGTTAGTTAATCTTCTCTATTGGTATGTGATGAGGCAGTTACGAGATTTGTGGGGGAAGTTGGGTCACGTCCCCTGTGGCTGGGAGCGCTTACGAAGAAGCCGTGGTGCCGGTGCCGGCAGCGGGCGCAGGAGCCGGCGGTGGCTTTTCCCAGCACAGCCCTGCTCCGTCCCCACGGCTGTGCTGGTGCAGGCAGGGCACCGACCTGGAGACTAGGCTGTGGAAATGACCCACACAAAATGTTGAGCGTGCATGTGCATGCGTGCGTGCACAAACCAGCAACCCTGATGTTAATGTTGGGCATTTCCCATCACGCTTTCCTTTCTGAGTAATTGATAACACCGTGCTAGTAACAGTCATGGGAGTGTTTTTTTTTACTTAAAAAGTTCCAATCAGATTAATAAACTTGGGCCTGCCGTTAATTCTGTTGTCTTCCAAACCAAGCGTTCTGATCAAAGTTGTGTCAGTGCAATTACAGGATTGTTTATGCCTGTTCAAAGAATTGTACAGTGGCCTGGAATCTAGAAAAGAGTTTTTATTATCACAAAGCTTCAGCTCTTAATTTTTGAGGTGTTTAACTAGACAGTGCACCAGAGTGGTCCATGCTAAACTGAAATGTAGTATGCAAATTAGTTTGAAATTTCTTCCAGTTTTGCTTGAAATGAACTAGAAATCTAAGCCCTTAATTCACTTTCAGCAAGTCAGATAGCAAATGGCTTTCAAGCAAATTTGAAGTTGTATTCTTCATAACTTTCTATCATCTAAAAAATCAAGAAAATATACCCCCCCCCCCCACCTTAATATGTCATTACGAATTAGATAATATAATGGTCCCAAATCATGAAGCAGTCCATGCTATTTTTACCTTCTAGGTGCAAGTAGCTCCAGCAGCCCAGTGCCGTAGCATACTGTGCTTTAAGAAGGCTACACCTGATAGGGGTTCCTCACACTGCTGGCATTTCATGCGACTGAGATCACGTTCTACCCACAGTCAGTCTCTAATGTGGCTAAATTTTGGTTAAACAGGTATTTACATGTCCTGGTTTCGGCTGGGGTAGAGCTAATTTTCTTCCTAGTAGCTGGTATAGTGCCATGTCTTTGGCTTTAGGATGAGAAGAATGTTGACAACACTCTGATGGTTTCAGTTGTAGCTAAGTAGTGTTCGTATCAAGTCAAGGATTGTTCAGCTTCTGATGCCCAGCCAGCAAGAAGGCTGGAGGGGCACGAGAAGTTGGGAGGGGGGACAGCCGGGACAGCTGACCCAAACTGGCCAAAGGGGTATTCCATACTGTGTGACGTCATGCCCAGTATATAAACTGGGGGGAATGGGCTGAGGGAACCGCTGCTCGGGAGCTAACTGGGCATTGGTCGGCAAGTGGTGAGCAATTTGCATTCTGCATCACTTGTATATTCCAATCCTTTTATTATTATTGTAACTTTATTATTGTTATTATTATCACTATTATTTTCTTCCTTTCCATTCTATTAAACTGTTCTTATCTCAACCCACAAGTTTTACTTTTCCCCCAATTCTTTCCCCCATCCCACTGGGTGTAGGGGGGGAAGTGAGTGAGTGGCTGCGTGGTGCTTGGTATCTGGCTGGAGTTAAACCACGACATTACACTACCTTTCACAGTATAGAAAATGAAGGCTTTATTTCCCTTCCAGTCACGGTGACATTATTTTTTTATGTCACTTTGTTGTCTATTACAGATTTTTAATGTGTTTTTAGAATAAGTTTCTAATGCCTTAAAAGCAATGTGAGAAGTAAATTTCTTTAAACACAGTTTAATCCAATGTAAGGGGAAAAAAAAGCCAGTGAGACTTAGGTAGAAGCAAGCACCGGTCACATCTTTACTTGTTGTAATTCCCCTGAGGCAGCTGATGCCCCCTTTGGGGAGCTGCTGGTTTTGGAAGGAGTTGTTGGGATCTGTGTTTCTAGCACAGTCCATAGCAAATGCCTTTAGAACTGTTTTCGCTTGGGTTCACTCTTGCGTACCAAAGACTCAGCATAATGAAAGCTAACACAATTTTTTTAAAAAGTTTTATGTTCAAGGCTTAAAATAGCCTGTGAGTGAAAGGGGTCCTGAAATGCCTTAATCTGTGTAAATTGTTGTGATGTCAAAGAGACAAAGCTGCCAAATATTAATCTTCAGAACTTGTGTTTCACCTGCAGGTTTACTTGCTAGGGTTTGGTTTTTGTTTTCTTTTTATTGATCTTAGAATAACTGTCATCTTTAATACCATAGAATTTCATAGTGAATGTGTAAAATGTGAATTTCAAGGGAGACTGCTTTAACAGTATTAAAAATTGGCGTTTCCTTGGTTCTGAACTCCCTGAACAACATCCCTTTTCTTCTGACAGGGATTTCTGTGGAGTCCATTGGGAAAGTTTTCCCTGCTCTTTACATAGCTCTCGCGCCCAGGGGCACCAATGGCCTCCCCTGCTCCCTCCCCTCGGAGGGCTGCGAAGGGCTGGGGCTCCAGTGCTGCTGTACTGCTGGGGTAGATTCAAGATTTCTGGGGAAAAAAGAACCTTTTAAAAAAGTTAACCCTATGGGTGTTTTTTTAAGACCCCCCCAGACCACTGCACTTAGGAGGCAGATGGAGATCCTGGTTAGCGTCGTCCTTATTTTCCCTCCTGGAGGACGCTGCTCCTGGTCCCGTGGAGTCTCTCTCCAGGTCGGGGAGTCACTGGGATCGTCCTCGGCCGGAGTCGGGCTGGAGCCAGCGCTGGGCCGCTGCGGTGATGCCACAGCAGAGCTGTTCTTCTGTCAGCTCCTTCAACAGGGAACTGCCTCACGGGCAGAGGGCTGGTGGAAATGAGAACATCAGTGGCAGGTTATTTTTAGCTTTTTATTGTGAAATATCAAAGCAACGTAAAGAAAGAATTTGCATGACTCGGACAAAGCTGGATCCTCCTCAAGGATGATGGTGCAGGATGTAGGTTCGGAAGGTGTATTGGCACATCTAGCGTGATGAAATTTTCTCATCCGCTGACTGCGTGGAACAGACAATAAAAACACAACTCAACTCTTGTTCTGCTATTCAGTTGGAGCGCTTCATTACGTAGAGAAACGTAGAAGTATGTAACTAATGGAATTGTCACATGTAAACCAAAGAAATTAAACAGAGCTGGACTGTGGTGAAGTGGCAAAAATATAATTCTGCCTTCTTAACATCTCAAAGTAGAGAAAACTTTTCCTTTTAATAATGTAAGGGTACTCATCTCTAAACGATGCTCTTTGCCTGATGGCATGGAACTGATCACTGGCAATTATTGTGCAGCTTGAAGTCGAATTGTTATATCCTTGTATTTGTGCCACCAGTGTCCTTGGCATCTTGAAAGTACTGGCTGCTTTTGCTTCTGTAGTTCATCACCGGAGCAGCTATTGCTGCTCGGTTTTGTGGTAACTGTCTGGAAAGATGTGGATGCCCGACTCATTGAGCAGACCCTCATGCTGGCTTTCAGGAGGTTTCAGCTGATTCTGCTTTCTTCCCCATCCTCTGGTGTGTCCTTGTTGTCCTCCACGCCCGTGCCTCCAGTCGCTGTGGTAGCAAGGAGAAGCGGTGGTGTCCCCTGGGCGGCCTTCCAGCCGCCGCCACGGAGCTTCGCGCGGGAGCGATGGGAATTGGAGAGCTCAGGCTGGACGGTGTGACCGTGCGAGACAGTGTCTCCTCCGAGTCAGCAGCGTTTGGCTTAGCAGCTTCTACAGCAACTTCACAGACTTGTAGAGAGTATCGAATGGCTTTATGGAAATGTAATCTCCGAGAGTAACTCAGGCTGTGTTTAAAATACTGTTTTCCCTTGTCTTGGGCTTTAGGCTGAGGTTGCTGATCAGCTGGGTCTGATGCACTACATGGAAACTCTGATGCTGATCACAGCGGCTGAGTACGTCGCACCCACGTCCGATGAAAACGTCACCGTGATGGACACGGAGTTCAGCGACGTTGCCGTCCGTCTGTACCTGCCCAGAAAGGCGTCTGATGGGCTGAGGAGGGCGGTGGTCTACTTCCATGGTGGAGGATGGTCCCTAGGACACGCAGGTAAGCTCTTCTGTGTCAGTACCAGGGGTCCCTGTGGAAGATCTCAACGGCTCCTGTGAAGTGCTGCCTTTTGTTTTATGGGAGTTGCCGCAGAGAGGGTCAGGGAACTGGTATTTCACCAGTTAAAACCAGGTGACGGCTTTGGAAAGTCACCTGGAATCTTCCACGAAGAGGAACGCGCTGTTGTGTAAGTGTCTGTTCTCAAATGTACGGGACCATGTTCTAAGTGACCCATTTAATTTCAGGCATGAAACCCTATGATCATCTGACAAGGTGGACTTCAAACAGGTTAAATGCTGTCGTGGTATCAGTCAAGTAAGAGAGATTCTCCTTCTAGATGGGATGAGGGCTTGGAATAAATGAATTATTTCAATTAAGCTAATTTTGCAGTATATCTTTGTTTTGATCATGTGCTTTCCTGCTAGCTTTAAGTAAAAAAAACCCCAAAACCAAACAAAAAACAAAACCAACAAACCTGTCAAGGATGAATTGTGGTTGGTGGTTATTTTAGATATTGCTTTATGACGTTGGGTGGGTAATAAAATACCTGATCCTCCAGGACAGAGAGATAGTTCCCATTTCTCTGGGCACAGAAAATAATAAACATTCACCAGCTAGGGCAGATGTTAGCAAGCCTTTCTCTTCATTAATAGCAGGAAGTGACACACTTCTGCTTGCCTCTAACAGTTACAGGTTGGCACCTAAATACCATTTTCCCGTTCAGTTTGAAGATGTATATTCGGTAACGAAGTTCTTCCTCCAGAGCAGCATCCTCTCCCAGTATGGGGTGGACCCAGATCGGGTCTGTGTGGCCGGAGACAGCGCAGGTGGCAACTTAGCTGCAGCTGTGGCACAACAGGTAAAAAAAAAAAAAAAAAAAAAAGCTAGTTCACTAGCTAAAACCTTTTTTTGTCATTTCGTGAACACTTACAAAAGACTAACAAAAACCTCTACTCAAAGCACACACACACCTCCCAAATATCTCTTGTGGTCCATGTACGCAGGATGTCACGCAGCCTGCAGGACTGTGTGAGGGCTCTGAGCTTCCAGGCAAGCAAATTTACTTGAGCCATTTAATGGCATCAAAGTAGCTATGATGGCTTCCAAACCTTTATACCCTGAAAAAAGGTGCTCTCCCCTATAATTTTGGCATATATCACTCCATCCTTAAGCATGTTTTGGCTGATTTAGGTATGTTGTTTGAAAAGGGAATTGTAGCAATTTGACTCAGATGTAAATAGCAGGAGAAAAAAAAAAAAAAAGACTAAATGTTCCAGTGTCATTTGATCACACACCGTTCACTGCCTTTAGCACTTCACACAAGTTTATTAAATAAAGTCAGTGTGATGTTGTTGCTCTCTTGAGAAGTTATTTGGATTGTAATGAATCTTACTTGGAAAGGTTGTGAATTTGCTGTGGACACTGAAGGCAGAAGATGAGGGAGAAGATGGAAGTTTATTAGTGAAGAGGGAAAAAGGATGACATACAAGAAATGTCAGTGTTCAATTTATCACATCTTATTTTTCACATGTCTAAAATGCACAGAATTGTAGTTGTTTGGGTTCTGACATGTCCAGGTTAAAAAAACCCAGCAGATGGATAAGCTCTGAATTGTGTGAAATTATTAAAGGAACCTCAGAAACCTGCAATTCTTAAGCTATAAGAATAGAAATTTTCTATAGTTATAGAAAAAGCATTTGTTACTACATCAGAAAGTATCAGTGCTTCAAAAAGAATCTCCCTAACGTTGTTATCCTTCAACATAAGAAATAAATTGAAATTATATTTGATGTTTGAGAATTTTTAACACAACATATTGCTTTAGGTGACCTGCCTATAAATTTAGAATTTCTTTAAATTAATCTATCCTAGGTTTATTGATAAACTTATTTTGCTTATATTGTAACGTATGAGTGTTAATTCCTTACTTTTAAGATCATCCGTCAGTGTGGGAGAACCAACACTTTCTAACTGGCTTTTTTTTGTAATTATGTCTGCTTTCTTCTACAGCTGTTAAAGGACCCTGAAGTCAAAACTAAACTCAAAGTCCAAGCTTTGCTTTACCCTGCTCTTCAAACCCTTGACCTGAATTTGCCGTCTTACCGAGAAAATGAAAACAAGCCCATTTTACCCAGGTTGCTTATGGTCAAGTTCTGGAGTGAATACTTCACTTCTGATTCATCTCTCAGGGAAGCGATGGCCTCCAACAGGCACGTCCCAGTTGAATCGAGCCACTTATTCCAGTTTGTAAACTGGAGCAATTTGCTGCCGGAAGAGCTGAAGAAAGATCACGTTTACACCAGTCCCACCTACGGGAGCTCCGAGCTCGCAGAGAAGTACCCGGGGTTTCTGGATCCCAGGGCGGCCCCGCTGCTGGCGAGCGATGCCCAGCTACGTGGGCTGCCCCTCACCTACGTCCTCACCTGCGAGCACGATGTCTTGCGGGATGACGGAGTCATGTACGCTGGGCGCCTTCAGGCAGCGGGCGTTCCCGTCACGCATGACCATGCCAAGGACGCCTTTCATGGGGTGATGATGTTTGTCTTGGGTCCGGCCAAGTTAGCTGTAGGGTATCGGCTGCTGAACAGATACGTTGAGTGGTTAAATGAGAATCTATGAGTTGAACCCGTTGCTATAGTATGCCTGGCTCGCGTTCTCTGGGTGCGATTGAGGAGCGTGGGAGAATAGGAGCTACGTGAGTTTTTGGCCATGATTGCCATCTCCATTGCGTTGCCCTGCAGTGTCTGGATTGCAGTGTTTCTCATCGTCTCTGGCAGGAAAAATCGGTCTGATTCTAACCTAAGTGTTCTTTCAGTGCTGTTGTCTGAGTTCAGAACCCCATGAACTGCTGGGACTGCCCTGGGCTTTCTCTCCTGGCTCAGACCAGAAGGGTCGGTGTGCCCGACCCTGCCTGCACGCTGCCTGAGCTCTCCTCCAAGCCCCCGCCTGGCACAGCGTGTGGGACTCGAGGTCTCGTGTCGGTCGCCTCTTCTTCCTTCCTATTGCGCTGTCTTCGCATCGCAGGCTTGTGCGAATGGGCAAGGTCACTGCGTGCACGTGGGAGGTGCTCGCTGGCCGCTTGCCCCCGTCCCCTCGCCCCGTGGGACGTGTCGGCGCGGCCCCGCTGCTGCGCTCGGGCGATGGGGCGAGCAGAGGCGCGGCGACCCGACTGCACCAAGTACGAAGCCGCTTGTGAAACCCTGCCCATCGCTGGCGGCTGCTGGGGTTGTGCTGTTGGCCGTTTCCAGCACAGCTCGAGGGAAGCGCTTGAAAACTGAGTGGGATGGCTGTAACAATGCAAATATTTGGGTTTTTTTGTTTTTGTTTGTTTGTTTTAAAAAGCACCTGTCTTACTCGGTAATCACTTTCTTTAATCCCTCTACTAGAAGGAAATAGTGTAACAAAACAGCACTGGACATTCATCAGATAAGGGAAGACTGTGAAGGTCCTAGCCTTACAATTGCACTGCTGTATGTTTTATGCTCTACTTATTTAATAAGGTATGTTCTAATTAATTATCCTTAAAATAGTTTAGCAGTTTTTACATATGAATTTTTAAAAATAAAATCAGCTTAGTAGCTTTATAGGCTTGAGGAAGAAACACAATTCAGCTGTCAGTCTTGAACAAATATCCTCTATATACATGTTTTGTGCATTAAATGTAAACCCTAAACATTTTGAATGGTTAATGCACATATTGGTTGGCTATTGGTTTTAAACTGATGACAGCACACCACAAACATGTAGTTCTAGCATCCTGCTTTTTTCTTTTGCATGAAAGGTACTGAATCTTCAATAATTCTGGTTTGGGTTTTTTTTCTGAGTGTGTGTACAGCCTGTTCTTTTTCATCTTTAATAAATTGAATATAAAAATTAAACTTGTCTTTGATTCTAATGCAATGTACTACTTGTCCCTCACTCTTACGGATGCACGCATAACCAAATCCAACAGGTGTTAAAACTCAGATTTATTCTTCAGTAACAGTTAGAAGTCCAATAACATTTTATAAAACCACAGGCTCAATGATGTAAAGAGAATTAATACTACACAGCCGACTTAAGAACTCTAAAGATCTAAAAGTGATGACTCAAAATGTGCATATCGCCCACCCAAAAGCTGAGGGCTCTCTCCCTCGAGGAGTTACCCCGGGCAGTGCCCCGACCCGAGGGGGATCCCCAACTGCAGACCCCCTGCCCTGAGGATGACTGACTCCCACATGTCCTCTGGCCAGACCCCCTTTATACTGCTGTCGAATCCCACCTGTGGGCATTTAATCCTGGTAGCCAGGAGGGTCGCCTTGGTGCACCTGGTGTGTCTCAATTAGCCAGTTCAAATTTCAACCTGTGCCCTTCAGGCTTTAGGTTTGTTTGGGTTTTTTTTTTTTTTCTTCCTTCCCCTTCTCTCTGCCTTGAAGTTTTGTTTCCTGCTGGCGGAATGGGGATGGGGGGCAGGAGGGAGTGTACTGCCATGCTCATGTACCCTGTTTATCGGAAAGGAATGACAAGTTGGCTTCAGTACACACAGTAGCTCTTGCAAACCACCAGGACCGGACCCGGGGAGGTGGTGTTTTCCTTCTGCCGGTACTGTTAATGTGAATGCTTAGTAATGTTTGGCTGGGGTTGTTGAGGAGAGAAACAGAAGTGGTTGAGTAGGTGTCTTCTATCACCAAAAGGATGCTGCAGCTTGGGCTCGGGATGGAGACCAGCAGGGAGCGGAGCCTGGCTGTGGGGACGGCTGGGCAGGGGCTCCCGCTCCCCCCAGGAGCCGGGGTCAGAAAACCGGCTTTGGCTGCTGCGGCAGGAGCGTTCTGTTTCTCTACTTCTGAATCCAGTCTTGAAAGGGTGAGTGCCCCACTGCCAGCGTACAAAGCATAACCTGTACCGTGGGGTTAAAAAGCACCTTGTGTAACCCCCATGCGCAGCAGTGCGATGTGTTTGCACATCCTCAGGACACGTGCGTGCTCGCACAAGCTCCCGGTGTATTTGGGAAGTTATTTCCCACGGTGCTCTCCAAAGCGCCGCTGGCAGGTCCCGGCTCTCACCCGTGGGAGTGGGCTCCCGTCTGCTGGCAGCAGACAGCTTGACTGGAGTTTTATTTCTGCCTCATTTGGAATTAACAGCAGCTTCGTAGTCCTGAGGAAGCAGGGGTTTGGGGGTTTGCCTCAGTAGCACCTTAGGCCTGACTTGCTATACGGCACTAGGGTCGTGTCCCCAAGAACATTCCCCAGGTAGGGTATTTCCAATGCTCTAAGTGCTAGTGGGATGAACCGAGCTGGCCTTTAGTCACTACTGGTGATCCTTGCCCTGAGTCTTACAGGCTGCTTTATTCTCTTCCATATAAATGACAGAAAAAGACTTGATTGAGAGGACAGAGTGACATAATTTGGTGTTTGACAGTAAAAGACAAGGCTCAGCCTTGCCATCATCAGGCCATGGCTTAGCCAACAGCATCCCGATGGGAGAAGGCTGCACTGGCGGGCACGCTGTAGCTCTGCCCCACCAACCCCGACAAATGTCCCCAAAACACAGGCAGGCTCGTGGCTCACACGCCCTTACGTGCACCGTGCCCTTTGCTGCAGGTCCAGGACCACGTCTTGCCCCTCTCCAGCGGCTCCTCCGTTTCTGTGCCGCCCGGGAGGCACAGCTGATCTGTTTTCAGAGGAGCCGGCTCTGGCTGCAGAAATCAAACGCTCTGAGGGCGGCCGAGCAGGCAGGGGGGCTGTTCTCAGACTCTCCAGTTCCCCTGTCGCCTGTATAAAACAGGATACAGCGGTAGGCTATGCAGAGAAAATTAAATTCACGCTTGCAAATGAGCAGAGGAGGAAATAAAGCCTTCCCACCAATTAAGGTTTTCTCCTTCATCAAGTTGTTGTTAGGAGTCCTTAACTTTTTGGTGAAGTACTGTACTATAGTGGTTTTAAAAAAAAAAAAAAAAACACACCCCAAAACACCCCCCCAAAAACCACAACTTGGCAAATAATTTTGGTTTTCTAGAACTTTTGGAATGGTTGATTAAGTTGTTCCCTGTTGGCATATTCAGTTTAAGGCCCAAGCACATTTGTGTTGCTCAGCATATTCACTATTTTCATTAACCACTTCACAGAAGTATCTTCAAAGGCTCCCTTTAACCTATGAAGTGGTTTGGTTTTGTTTTGTTTCTTCGCACTAAGGTGAGCCAGGAGCCCCAGGCTGGACGCTGCCCAGCAGAGGACAGCACACCTCAAACCTGCGTTACCAGCGAGGAGAACCCCGAGCTGCTGGTATTGCTTGTCTGACACCAGGCATGCTGTGTGGGACACCCGACTGTTTTGGCAACAACAAAAACAGCTGCAGAGAGACCCTTTAATTCAGGTATTCCTTATTGATAAGCCTTCTGGAAGACAATGTAATTACAGGTGCCAGCTCATGGGACTAAGAGAGCTTTGCTAAGACTCCAGCCTCAAAATAATCAAGGTTTAGACTGTGCTCAGGAACAAAATGAATCTATGCAACATTTGTAGGGATGTGAAACTGGGATGAAAATCTAGAAACACTGAAATTACACTAAGAATATTTTAACTGTAACATCTATAAGAAATTTTTAAAACGCCTTTTTCTTTTGAAATATTTGTGCCTCGCTGTACGTTTTTTTTCCTCGAGGGAGAGCGTGTTTTGAGTTAGACGAGGAGAGCGACCTGCCCTCCTGTCCTGCCTCTGCCGCAGCGCTGGTGTCCCCAGCGCCGGCGAGCCCCTCATGCCAGAGCGCGGTGGCCCTGGGCAGAGCCCCGCGGGGACCCCCTGCCTGGCATTTGCCCCCTTGGTTGCGTGCGGGACGGAGAGACCTTCCCGTCCCCGCGGTGCCGGGGCAGAGGGTACCGGGGCGGGCAGGATCCGGGGGTCAGGGGTGAGGTGCAGGGCCCCCGGCTCGGCTCGGCTCCCCCGGCAGCGCCCTGGCTGTCCCACCATCAGTAAAGCTGGAAAAAAACCCCCGAAACTATCCAAACCCCCAAAATTGCATTTTACACCGTGGTTTCTTTCAGCCTCGGCGGTTGGGTATGGTTTATACAAATCCACTGGCGGTGAGCAGAAAGCACCGAGGTGGAGTTAGCTGTTAACAGCCTGCAAAGAGGGCTTCTCTGCCCCGGGAAGCTGTTTTTGGGAAAGGGCTGGTGCCCAGCCCTGCCGCACCAACTCTCCCGCACCCGCCTGCTGGAGCCGCCAACTGGGGGCAGTGGCAAGGGCAGGTGCGTTTTTGGACGTTTCTGTCTTTATTGCTCTGCTGCCAGCTCTTTGAAGCTTTACTGCAGCACGGAGGAAGAAACGCTCCATTTATTCAGCCCCCTTTCACCCTTCAGTGCAACAGCAGTTGCCTCAACGAACAAAATGTTTAAAAGCTGGTAAATGAGAAGCCAGTATTATTTATCAGCCACGTGGGAAATTTTAAAGCAGCTTCTGTAACGCTTAAGTATTAGCTGGTTTATTGGCCTTGTCTTCAGAGAAAAGCTAGAATAGCTTTTTATATCCCAGATATTAACAGGGTTAATATTCACTAACATTAAATTACATCACAATAAAGGGGGGGGGGGGGGGAATAAAGGCATATTTGGTAGCTGAACCATGTTTATTTCTTCCATTTAAAAATAATCATGGTATTATTCAGGCTTCCACTGATGTGTACCATGACCTTCTATTTAACTACTTCTCTTCTGTACTGGACTTATTTACCAGGCTTTGGTTGCCATTTGTATCTTGTAAAAAACTACATTTATAAGAGCACGATATATATTTTATGTATATTGTTTTGTATGAATCCAACAAAATTTTACTTTTTAAATAACATACATGTTTTACTTTAGAGAAACTCCGAAGCTCTCTGCATGCCTGCAGCTGTGTGGGGCAGGAGCCCCAGAACTCCTCAATCGGGAGGGCTCAGGGTGGCAGAGCCCACGCTGGGTCTCTCCCACCTCCCTCCTGCCCGGCCGCAGGGCTGCGCTGGTCTTCTGGGAGCAAGAGGAGGGCGGGGGGGGGCTCCAGGGTGAATTTTCCATGCAGCAGCTGAGACCGGCGAAGGCCCCTTCCTCCTCCTCCTCTTCCTGGGAGGTGAGGGTTGAAAAAAGGACTTTATAGCTTTGGGGAGCAAAAGAAATCTGTGCGTCGGACGTCTTGAAGCATACATTATTAATGAAGATCTATTCCTCCCAGGAAAAAAACCTAATTGAATAATTGAAGCAATTTCATGTCTTTCCTCATTTTCAGGCCCTGCATATAATTAGTACAATTCCAAATAACAGATGGCGAAGCGCTAAGGGGAGCGATTGTACACGAGATGTGCATTATGGAGGCATTTTGTGCAAATAACACCCTACGTGCAGCCATTACACTGCAGGCTTGCTCAGATGCTGCTGTCATAAAAGCAGAATTGCCGGCAGAAGATACACAGGTGGGAGTGGATTCATTTGGGGTTTATCTGCTCCTCGTACGTGCTGCTTGTCTGCACACAGCAGTGCATAAAAGCCAGGTCTCTTGCCCCGCGTGCAGCGGTTGAGATGGGCGGGGGTGGGTGCTGGCCCAGGGGCTCGCTGTCACCGTCAGCCTGGAGATGCTCAGCCCTTCTCCCACCCTCTGCCTCCCCTACCTCTCTGCTCCATCGGGTTCTAGTCACCGCGATGCTGCGGGTTTTTCTAACTCCTCACGCCTGCCGTTTACTCCCTGGCATCCTGGATTGTACTAATTTTAGAAGCCGGAGAGCGCTTGTCCGTTACCTCTTCCAGGCAGTGATGGGAAAAACGTAACTTCTGTTTTACAAGGTCCGTGCAGTAAAATGCTCCTGGGGCTTTGGCTGATCTTTCAGCTATTCGATATACTGCACCATGGAGGAGAGTCACAAAGTTTGGCCAAACGCTGCGTGGGAAAGGCTGCCTTGCTGGGGGGAGCTGGCTGCGTTTGGGCACAAGCGTGGCTAAAGGCTGGGCGCTGCGCCCGAGCGAGTGCGGTGGTAGGGGCTGCCCGCGGCAGGGCAGGCTGCCTCGCCTGCTGTAATGCCAGGTTTACTTACTTTTGAACATTCAACACCTTAAGAGAGTTTGTTTGGTCTGCCCAGTGGCGCGGCTGGGCAGGGCTCGTGGTGCCGCAGGGCTCGCAGCCTTCCTTGCTGGAGCCCTCGAGGGTTACGGCAAACGCTCCCGATGCTGTGCTGGGAACGCGTCCTGCCCTCCCCACCTGGGTCAGCTTGATTTTTCCTCGCTGGATTCAGATGTCATTATTCCGAGAAATCTGGTGTTTGTGCTATAAACCACGTTCAAGCCAAACAAAATGGGTTTTGAATTATGTTTATAAGCCAGCTCTGGCCGGGCAGTGCTTGTACCGCAGCACCTTCAGCAGGGCAGTGCCCGTGTTAGAGCTGGAGGTTTCACAGCCAAACCGCGGGAAGCGTTGGAGGTTGCGAACATTTATTGTACCCCCCGCTCAGCAGGAGGAGCTGAGCCAGGACAGCTTCACCCCAAACTCTGGGGCAGCTGGGGGCTTCTATGGGTCTGTCCCAACCTGCAGCTGGAGGGTGACAGTGCCACTACCGAAATGCCACGTGCACAGCCGTGCAGCGGCGCGGTGCATGCTTGGAGGGGACACAGTCCCTCGTGCTCGGAGGGGTGACGGCCCCTCGGTGTCCACTTGTCCCCCAGCAACCTGTCCCTGGGGATCAGCCGAGCGGGAGGTTTTATTGCCGGACACCCGGTGAGGCTCAGCCTGGAGCTGGGTCCTGGTGCCACGTGCCTGCAGGAGGAACAGCAACACTGCGGGTAAAGTGAGATTGCTGGAGCGTGGGCTGCTTTTAGCATCTGAAATATCTGGACCACCCTATGCACTTCCCCTAATTGCTGTGGCCAGCTGGGGTGGGAGCTGCCGTGGCCCCTTCCTCGGAGAGAGCTAAAGGCAGGGAGAGCACAGCCGTGTTCGGATGGATTTTTCTGGCAGAGCTGGCAAACAAGCATCTGAGCCCAAACGTGATGACTGTGGCTTGGGGACGGAAGCAGAGGAGAAATGGGTCACATGGAAATCAGGTACCGCTGGGCTAATACAAACAAGCCACAGATAAACAAAAGTAAACATTTAATTCTATCCCTTCTTTGTACCAAGGGCAGAAACGGCATTAGGCTATCACATTTACAGTAACAGGCTGTACAGCCTGTGCCCAACGGCGTCTGCGCTGGTGTAGTACAGCAGCGTGTGCTGCTGACCCGTTTGGGCTGCAGTTGTCATCACAAAGTTCTCTTTTACTGGTCCACGGTGGCCACGGCAAGGTATTAAATAATTTCCCCTAGTAGTAATTTATAACCTAAAAGAATATGCCCATGTTCTGCTTTGCTCACAGGGACGAATCCCAAGTCGGGATGAACATCCCCTGTTTCAAGGGCTCTGCAGGAAAGGCACCACATTTCACTCAAGGTCAACCGTAATGACTCATTCCAACCAGTCAAATGCAAATACATCATAACAAACCATTAAGTATGCATGACTCATTAATAGGCCTCAGTCTAATATAAATTGACTAATGGGTATTTAATGACAACAAATGTGCCTGACTCCAGTTGCGTTTCTTCTTTAAAGCCTGCAGGTTGCTAAAGAACCCAGTGAATTTAACAGCATGGCATTCATTTACAGCTGGAGCCTGCCCTCGCCTCCCGGTCTAAATGCCCAGCTTTTGCAAACTTGCTTCAAATTGCCTGGGAGCTGCAGGATTAAATCTGGGCAGCACATTTTCAACAGCTTGCCTGAGAAATACTATAGACATCTATCAAAACAGTGCCAAGGAGTTCTCTAATCATTAGGGGCTGTTTGCTTTTTGAATGGACGGTGGTTGCATTAGGCTGTTTCTCAGCGGAAAGACTTGTACTGACGACATCCTTGAAAGACCAGCTGACCGTAATAAAGAAGCGTGTTATTGGGGTGCTGTAGGAATGAGGGTTCCCAGGTGTGGGGCGAATTTCCCTAACGCCACGTCGCTATGGACATGTACCCAGAATCAGCAAATTGTGCACGGTGGCCAATGGCCCCTCCCGCTGCTCCCGTCCCCTCTGCCCCCGGCGCTGCTGGCGCGCTACCGCTGCGCTCGCTGCTGCACGGGGGCTCCCCGTGGGATGCTGCAGCTTCCAGGCAGGCGGAATCTCGCCTGCTTGCTGGGCTTTTAATGCACCTTTGGAGTTCTCGTGCTTTCCACCCCTGCCTCTCTAGTGCTCCCCCACCCCGAAATTGCTTCTCTCTTCCCTTCTGGACCCAAATCTGTTCCGGAAGGTTAGACCTGTGTGAGCAAATGTAAATGCCCAAGTACTGATTGTGCAACTTGTATTAACTTGTTCTTCCAACATAGCTGTATTTGAGATATCTTGTACTCCTCAAAACACCCTTTAAACCCTTCTGGATGGCATAAGGGACAGTTAGTGGATCTGGGGAGCAACGGGTTTCCCAAGTCAGCCCCGTGGGGTGCTGCGTGGTTCTGTGAGCTGTTGCCAGGCTGAACAACATCTTTCACAAGCACGATTTGTTTTGAAAAATAAATCCCTCTGCCTTTCAGTGGAAGAGTGGAAAAACATACCAGCTGCCCGAGCGTTTAGAGGTTGTGATTTGTGTCAACATCGTGTAATTAAAGTTTCCTTATTATCCATGCTGGAAACCTTATCAGGCAAACACAGGTCTCTTCAGGTGCTCTGGAAAGACCCAGCACACACACCTGGTGTTCTGGCCATGCAACACTATTTTCACCGTAGACACTGGTTTTATTGGATGCTTTGACCAGTTGTTTGCATGCAGTTGTTGTTTTTAACAAAGTAAGAATCTATCACAGCCTGCAGCGGAGAACTGAACAGCCATGTCAGCGGCTGTGATTTCCCGAAGCCTGGTACATAGGGAAAGACCATCAGTTGCTTTTGAATCCATTTCTAAAGAAATGATTCACCAAGGCTGTAGGCATTTGGAAAATAATCTCACACAGGGACGATGGACGTGTAGCATTTTGAGAGAAAAATGCTCTGTGGGGATTATCGTTTCCCAGTAACGGGTGCTCGGGAGCTGCGGTCACCCTGGCACGGGGCTGTCCACAGCCGTGCACGGGGCTACCCCCGTGGGCTTCGGGGCGTCCACGGGACTGAGGGCGGAGAAGATCTGACTGTTCCAAAAGCACCTTCATTCTTCTGAGGCATATTGTAGGAGTTGGCCTCAATATTTTGACGAGCTCCAAGCCTCTGCCTCGAGCAACAAGTCGGTAGAGGAGGAGACAGAGCCAGAGGTGAAATACTCTGTTGGGAAAACACGTTGCTCTCTGCCCACCATCCTCTGAGCCAGTATTTGATTTTTTTTTTTTTTATTATTATAGCTAGAAAAAGAAATGGCCTGTAATTATCATTAAACTATATGAGATCTACTTTTAGCATAATGCTAAATTAGCATAATCAACTTCAGTTGATTGCTCTGAATGCTTCTAGTTTGTCCTGGATGAACACTCACGATACACCCAGAAAGTACCAGGAATTACATAAAAAACCTACCCCAGAACAAAACAAAAAACCTACGAAAGGTGCAGGAAGAATTCCGATCATTATATTTTGTAGAAAAGCGTTTGTCTCTGAACCTGTACTGGCATCAGCACTTGCTAGGACTAAAGCCTGGAAGAACCTGGTTCCCAGTAACGTACCGTGGTGTGGATGGTTATTGCGAGCGCCCGACTCCCTGCGCGCCGGCAGTGCCAGCTCTTCCCACGCCTCAGGGGAGTCAGTGACACGGCACGAGGGTGGTGCTTCTTTATGTACGTTCTGGCAATTGCTCATCTGAAGTATGAATTAGTAGTGATCTATAATTTCCTCTTGTCGTAGCTAATCATAATATTCAAATACAGTAAGTGCAAAAGAGGATGGTAAAAATTCTGTGCCAACTATAAAAGGAGAAGTTTTGACTCGTTTGACAAAAAAATCTGGATGTAAAGCTATCTCGCTCAATGAAGCCAGCGCTGGGCTCTGGTTGCCAGCTGAGCTCCAGTCTCTCCCGTGCGCTGGTGCCAGCCTGGCTCCCTCCCGCCCCGCCGATGGCAACAGATTCCAGAGAAGGAAAATCCAGAATTACTGTAGCAGAAACCAGTTGAGGTGAGTTTCCAGCCTTGTTCCCAGGGCGGCATCCTCAGCGACTCTCAGCCGGGTGGCAGGAACACCTTCCTGGGGCTTTTAATCACCTCTGTGTGCCGGGCACGTACGCCTCAGGACTTGTGTTGTGTGGCCACTGGAACAGGTTGGGGGGGTGGAACTGGTGCCCCTGGGGGTTTCCAGGACTCGCCCAAACCCACAGAATCAATGGACTTCTTCACGAATCTGTGGCGTGGGTTGGGAGGGTGGAACTGGGGTGCCCCTGGGGGTTTCCAGGACTCACCCAGACAAACCCACAGAGTAAACAGATTTCTTCATAATCTACGGTGTGGGTGGAACTTCATCAAAGGTTTTTGAAAATCCGGCTATGTCATGACTGCTAGATCCCCGCCATCCAGGGCTTCAAGTACCACGCCTTGGCATAACCTACCAGGTCTCCTTGAAAAAAATCCAGGTTTTGTAATCCAGTTGTATGAAAGATGTGGTGATTTAAGATCAGTGAATTTATTAGTTTTCCTTACAAATTGCTACTGATATAAAGTAGTGCTCTAAAATGATGGGTTAATGTAACGTGTTACCTTTTATAATGCTTTACTTGGCTATTTAATGAAGTCTCATTTTAGTCACTCGTTAACTGTGAGCTTTCTGCACGTACGTATGAAGTTGTTTCACAGCACTTCATCCGCCATAAATTTCTTCCATCACCAGTTATGTACGATGACTCGCTTGTGATGGGCTCTCTACTTTATCAGTGCCCATTCCATTCCATTTTGGATTTTTTGTGGCACACATCATGACCCTGATGTGGAAATGCAGTAGTTGCTGCTCACAGTTTCCCTACAGCTCTGTGTACGCCGACAGCTCCACAGTCTCCCCACCGTAAACGCAGGCGGCGATCATCGCCCTGTTAAAGCTCCAGCCAAGGTACTGCTGGTCACGGTAAAGAAACTGATATCCCTCCAGCAGCTGCGGCAAAAGATAGGCACACCTGGAAGACTTATTTTGAGCATAATGGAACCCCCTGTTTATTCTGTTAGTTGATTTCACACATTTTTGTTGAGTTTAGCTGCCAGGGCGTGATGCTTGTACAGCAAACCCAGCAGCTCCGAGCAGGTGGCAGCTACTCCTTCTTCCCATTCCATCCTGCTGTTACCATGACAGGAGAGAACGATAGTGGCTCCTGGCTCTTGTAAAACCAGACAGCTGCTCCATGGGGAGCATCAGTATGGCCCACAGCACTGCTAAACTAATGAGCAGTTTCAACATCTGTTTGTTTTCTGATTTATCTTTTTAAAATTTTAATTTCATTGGGCTGGTAAAATTCAGAATCCACTCGTTTGTATAATTCACCAAGGCGCAGTAATGCTGAATACATGCTTGTGCTGATTATTTCCAAAATTTTGGGGACTGAAAGCTAGTGTGTCCTTTAGCAGTTTATTTTATTTAGCTTTTTTCCAGCTCACGATAGTTTTTCTGCAGCCATCTACAGATGACCTGTAGCTTCTTTCTCTTTTTACTCACGCTTTAAAAATGAGGTCTACAAATTCTGGCTTAAATTTAAGAAATGCAACTGTACTTCAGCTGTACATGCTAAACTTGCCGTTTCCAGGATTCTCGCCAAGTACAGGAGCTCCTTCGGCACCGCAGCGCTGTTGGCTACTGTCCTGGTTTCAGCTGGGATAGAGCTAACTGTCTTCCTAGTAGCTGGTACAGTGCTACGTTTTGAGTTCAGCATGCGAAGAATGTTGATAACACTGATGTTTTCAGTTGTTGCTCAGTAGTGTTTAGACTAAAGTCAAGGATTTCTCAGCTTCTCATGGCCAGCCAGGGCACAAGAAGTTGGCACAGGACACAACCAGGGCACCTGACCCAAACTGGCCAACGGTGTATTCCGTACCATGGGACGTCCCATCTAGTTTAGGAACTGGGAGGTGGGGGGGGCAGGGAATCGCCGCTGGAGGACTGGCGGGGTGTCGGTCGGCGGGTGGTGAGCTATTGCCCTGCGCATCATTTGTACATTCCAATCCTTTTATTACTACTGTTGTCATTTTATTAGTGTTATCGTTATCATTATAGTTTCTTCTTTTCTGTTCTATTAAACCATTCTTCTCTCAACCCAGAAGTTTTACTTTTTTTCCCCCGATTTCCTCCCCCATCCCACTGGATGGGGGGAGTGAGTGAGCGGCTGCGTGGTGCTTAGTTGCTGGCTGGGGTTAAACCACGACAGCTACGTAGAGAGGAGAAGTGACACTTACCTTCTCGGTTCTTCTGAAAAGGAAGGAAGTCGCTTTCAAAAGCGATTTTGGTTAGCCGTGTGGTGGCTGCATTTGCAGATAACCTCAAAGCTTTGCTCTGAAACACCCTCCGTGGCCGTGACCCCCTGGAGAAGGCTCCATCCCGGGACGGTCGGGATGAGACCCCGCGCTGTTACCCGTGCAGTCAGGAGCGGGATGGAGCCTGGGAAGAACACAACCCTGAGACCGAGCCGTCCGCCCGAGAACTGGAGCTGCCCACCCATCGGTGCCCTGCCTGCGGCTCGCACGCCCCTTTCTCCTGGGCACGACCTCCGCCGCTGCCTTCCCCGGGGAAGGGACCGTCCCGGCCGCAGCGCGGCATCACCCGCTCTCCCCGGGGCTTCGGCCGCAGCCCCCGGCGCTCCGCTCCTGCCTGAGGGTGGCCTGGCCCTCGAGTACGCGAGCTGCACGAAAGGCCGACCCAACTTTTTTAGATACGCTTAAAACATCGGAACTTGGCTCCGGCTTGCTCGTCCCCTGCGAGGGATGGAGCAGCAGCTCGGTGGCGTTGGCAGCTCGCAGCAGCGCAGGCACTGGCCCCGTGTTCCAGATGCTGCGTGTGATCTAAATACTGCAGGAACGTCCTGGTTTTGCTGGGATCAGATGAAGCAATTAGATGTCAGTATACGTGTGTGCGTTGCAAATGCACGGCCATCTGCTCGAGGCGCAGCGGTCGCTGGTTTGTGTCTGCCAGCAGTTCTGAGCAAGCCGCCGTTAACGGGTGAATAACGCAGGTTTGGCTTCTTTGCTAGAGGGGCGATTAATGAGCCCCCCAAATGCTGGGATTTTCTTTTTCCTGCAAAGTAGGCCTAGTGACTGTGGACGCGGCCCCGCAGCCTGCGTACAGAGTGAATCGTTTTTTCTGTAGCAGGCTGAAAAGTGCTCTGCTGCTTACATGAGCCAGGAAAGAAAGACTGATGCTTTTGTGTTCGGTCATTAATGTATATTGACAGGTCACGCAGCAGCAGCTTTTTGGCTTGAGATCTCACTTAGAGAATGCTTATGCACAGTAGTAGAAGTGAAATGGACGTACGTGAAAGTTTACATTGCACAGAGCAGGATTTTCTAGAAATCCCCCCTGGATACAAACCTGCCCGGTAGCAGTGGCAATCCCAGACGGGGAGCATCTCACGCGTGCCAGCCGCACAGCCGCCCAATCACGTTCAACCCAAAACACTGCTGAGATTGCTCTCCTGCTCGTTTTTATGCAGGAAAACTGCAGCACCCTCGCTTTCTTGTGCAAGGTTCAGCACTTCAGCCCGGACGCCCAGGCTGGGTGCGCCCTGCCTCAAGAAATGGAAACCTAATCTTTTATGGAGGGCCCTGGGGCCTCTGAACAGTGGAAGACGGTGGTCCACAGGTAAAAATGAAATCAAAACCGCACGTAAAAGTGCCGCTGTGTCAGCTGAAACCAAGAAACAATTTTTTTGTGCTGATATAGACTGGTTCAGGTGCATTAGTCGCAGTGGAGCAGAGTCACTTTGCGTTAGCAGCGTTTATTCTCAAAGTTAAAAACTTCATAGTATTCTTAGCAATGACGAATAAACCAGCAAGCTTTGAAGCCTTAAAATGTGTCACTAAGTGCTGCTCTTCAGTGCTCTGCTTTAGTCTAATTAAAATGTGTTGCTTTAATTGGAGTGCTAACTATAGAAGGTCACGGAGCCGCTGTATCACCCGTTGCGTTGATCTCCGAGCGCAACAGGAGAGCCGGGTGGGTGGCTGAAGGAGGCTGGGTGTCATCAGGACGCAAGCCGCCAGGCTTTGCCCTCCTGACGCCCCTGGGGATCTCCCAAGACGTGGGATGCGGAGCGGTGCCCTCTCCCTCCTCACGCCTGCGGGCAGCAGGTCCGGGCTCTCGGCCCCGACGGCCGCGGCAGCCAAGTCCTTCGCACGGGAGCTGGGCGCCTCCGACGGCCGGCCCCGCGGCTCGCTGCGAGAGCTGCACGGCATCCGAACGGGAGCATTCCGCGTGGCATCCGTTACCGGGACCCGACGTCGGGCAGGCGCTCTCGGCACGCCGCGGGCTCCCCGTCCGTCCTGCCCCGCGGTTCTCGGTCGGGTCTCTGCGGAGGGGAAGTGTTGGTTTGCTCTCTCCTTGGCCGGGCAGACGTTTCGCAGTACCTTCCTCCCATGAAAACTGCCTCGTGTCCTGCTCAGCCAAACAAATCTCTCCTTCGCCTTGACTCATTAATGATTGAATCATATGCAAATGAGGTCAAACGGCAATGTTGTGCTGCGCTCCAGGGATCCCAGCGTTCTCGCCAAGGCATGGTCCGGGAGAGCTGATGCCGAGGCAGCTCCCAGCCCTGGGGATGGTAAGGTGTCCTTGTGCCGGGGGCCGGTTCTCAGGCTGCGGCTTCTCGAGCAGACTCTGCTATTCCTCTAGCGAGACTGCTTCTGAATGAACTCTCTAACCGCTTTACCCTGACTGCTTACTTTAAAACTGGTTGATTGGTCTTCTTCTAACAACTACCTGAATCCATGTGTCTGGCGATACAGTAATGTTTTAATTATTGTTTGAATTTAAAGTGCTAATGAGAGTGCAGTGTTTTCTAGAATTAAAATCTCACTCAAGTGTTGAGTTTCTTCTCGGGAGCCTGCTCAGGCAGGGTTAGACTAGGTGCTGCATGTGAGGTTATTCTGACCAGAGTGAGCATTCACAGCTATGTAATTTTTGTCTCCTGCGGTACATGGTATAAGCGTAGATATTTGCTGGATGTAACTTTATGAAATTTTGTGCATGCTGTACTTTATTCTGTCTCGTGATCTACCTTCGAAGTAAGATACAGTGCTTTGAGAGCAGAGACCTATTAACAAATTCTAGACACCAGAACAACTTTGAAAACACGTAAAACAATTACAGGATTCATGGAGACTATCTTTAGCGGATTTTGTAGCAGTCACATTGCTGCTCTTTCAGAGCTTAGGCTTAGCTTGGTTTTGGTTTCAGTCTATATCCCATTTTTCTAACGTTTCGCTTCCCTCTGCTTTCTAATTTTCTGCTATTTTAACCACAGGCTCTCGCTAGAAGCTTTCTTTATCTTGTGGCTCCCCTGCAGGTGAGTGCGGGAGTCTGCCTGGGGAGAGAGAGGAGCGAGCGCTTGAGATCCTATATTTCCTTCCCTGTAGCATGGAAGCGTTTTTTTATCCAACCTTTAGAAAGCGAGAAAAATTTGTCCTCAGGCAAACTCACACTGGGTGCAGCTTCCTAGAAAGCTTTGTTCCTTAAAGAACACTGTTTGTGCTACTTACTTCCAAGCCGAAAGGCGAAGCTCTTTGTCTGAAGCCAAAGAGAAAATGAAATAGCAGTGCAGGAGGGGTGGCAGCGGTGCTGGCAGCCCCGCCGGTAGCTCTCCCGGCTGCAAAAAGCCACACATTTGCCAGCCCGGCGCTCAGCGTGGTCCCGGCAAGGAACAGCCTCTCCTCCTCCGGCCGCTCCGCAGGGCTGGGCTGGGGGCCCTCCACCGTACACAGGGTGGGGGTCTGGCAGAGGTTATGAGCTGCGGTTGAATAAATCATACGGGGTGTTCCCACTTCATAGGAAGTTAAGAGCAAGAGCGACTTAAAGTTTGCGAATTTGGCTTTCAAGGCGTTTTATCCTGATCTTGACTGTGCTGTCCCCTTGACTGCAGTCGCTTTCCTATCAACGAGGACTCAGTCGTAACTGCACCTTCCCTTCTTGAAAGGGCTTTGTGTAGAAAACAAGAAGAGACTTGTAAAACCCTGGGAGCAGAAATGCCCCGTGTTTGCAGGAATGGCTCGGAAGCGCTCCAGCGCATCTGCCGTGAGGCACAGGGTACGCGCTTCATCCTCACCGCGCTTTCCGTGCATTTCTGGTACCGAGTTACCAGCAAAACTGTACAAATTGCATGATGAATGGTTCGATTAATTTAATAAACGTATTCTCTCCTGACTTCTTAAAGAATTCCGAGTAACGCTGTCAGAGCGTGGCTGTACTGCTGCCAATGATTTCACCCTTTATCAGTCTTGACAGCAGACTTCTGCTTTAGTGATGAGTGAGACCACAGGACAGGGGTTGGGTAACGGAGGCAGATGACTTCCAGCAAGGGCTGTGACAAAGCGATGACAGGCAAATTTCACTTTCCCAGCCTCTGGTGCTGCCTGCCATGGGTTTGGCCAAAAGCGGCAGCTGGCACATTATGGCAGATGCCTTCAGGTGATGCTTTTACTTCAGACTCCTCACACAGGTTTTTGCTCATGCAAGTTTTCATCTTGCTTGTTAACTCTGGTCAATAGCTGAAGGTAGAAATCTTGTGTGCATAAGGGATATTCTTTGAGTTCAAGTCTCTACTTACCATATAAGCTGTAAGCAAATAGATGGCTATATTCACCTAATATAGCAACAATATAAAAATAGCCATGCAGTGATCTTTTACTAATATTTGGTGGGTTTGTGTTTGTTTGTTTGTTTGTTTTGTGTTTGTTTTTTTTTTTTTTTTTTTATAATCTTTCCAGGCTGTGAACGAGACAGATGGCTGTTTGCTGATGAACAGAGCCCTAGAAAAGTATTATCTTTCCACCATGTACAGCATTGAGTTCATTTTAGGCTTCATTGGAAACACCATTGTTGTGTTCGGCTATATTTTCTGCCTGAAAAACTGGAAAAGTGGCAATGTCTACCTGTTCAATTTATCATTATCAGATTTATTATTTCTGTGTACTCTTCCAATACTTGTGAACAGCTACTCCAGAGACCAATGGGCAAAGGAGACCATCTTGTGCCACAGCAACAGATTCCTTCTGCACGCAAACCTGTACAGCAGCATCCTTTTCCTCACCGTCATCAGTATTGACCGATACATGCTCATAAAATACCCTTTCAGAGAACATTTTCTACAGAAGAGGAGAACGGCCCTTATCGTGTCTGTTGCCATATGGATCGGCGTGGTACTGGAACTGCTGCCGTTGATGTATTTCCTGGAGCCTATAGCGCCTGCCTCCAAGTACAAGTGTCTTGATTATGCAAGCTCTGGAGACCCTGCGAAAAACCTCATCTATAGCATGTTCCTGACTGTCTTTGGGTTCCTTATTCCTCTTGTGGTCATGTGCTGCTTCTATGTGAAGATGGTTCTTTTCCTTAAAACCAGGAGCGAGCAACTCAGCTCTCTCCTGACACTTGAAAAACCCCTTGCTTTAGTCATCCTCGCAGTGGTTACCTTCTCATTGCTCTTTACTCCCTATCACATAATGCGCAATGTCCGACTTGCTTCCCGAATACCAGCCTTGAATGTCTCTGTGTGCACACAGGGCATCATCAACACCATTTACATCATCACGAGACCCATCGCGTTTTTGAATAGCGCCATTAATCCTGTTTTTTATTTCTTAATGGGTGACCACTTCAGAGAGATGCTGATGGCAAAAACAAGGCAGCTCTTGAGCAGGTTGACAACCACTCGCAAATGAACGAATAAGGAGACCTCTTGTAGTGGGAGACGGGGGCAGGAAACTCTTAGGGAGAGCATTCACCAATGTACAGTGCCATTTTTTGTAGATAACTTTATGCTATAGAATACGCGTAAGCTGATTGTGTTCTTCTAAAAGCACTTGTTACCTTATTGTACAAGAGACCTCCTTCTGCTAATCTGAGTCCAGCAAACCAGGAGTGATGTTCTCTCACAACAGTACAGCAGGAAAACCTATTGCCTACTAATATTGTAAATAAAAGATCACCATGGTAGTTCTTAGAGGGAAACTATGCTGCTCTCAGACAGCTTCTTTGTGAGCTGTAACTTGATGCTGGACTGGACCTAGGCTTGGGTAAAATGTGCCAGGGGCACTAATTCACGTGGTCAGCACAGTCTGGGGATAAAAGTCGAGTGTTCTTTACACAAGTGTTTGCAAACTCTGCGTCTCCTGGGAGGTTTACCTTTCAGAATAAATAGCTGGGACAATTTTCAATTTCCAGCTGATTTGGTGAGGGTTGGCATCTCGGATGTGGCAAAAAAGGAGGGTATGCAAACGGCTGGGTGGAACGCTTTGACAGCATCGCGGGAGGGAGCCAGCGGCGAGGTTGCTGGTTTTGTTTGTGGCAAGTGCAAGGAGTGCAGAAAGCTGAAACCTTTGGCTGCTGGTCTTACAAGCATTTCATGGAAGCACTGAGACAGGGAAAGCGTGTGTGCGCGCAGGCAGGTTCTTTCAACCTGGTACTAAAGCTGGATTCAGCTTGCAGAAGTAAAAATAAGAAAATCTGTTGGTTTAGTTCTTAACTGAGATTTGCCTTCGTACATCACTGGGACGGCTATGCAGGCTCATACCGGCATACTCGCAGTCCTTTTTCAAAGTGTACAGAGTTACTTAACTTTAATGTAATTATCTATAAGTGCGAGTAGAATGTAGAGCTTGAAGCAGAATTTGGACCTCACGGTTTGAACTTCATTAACAGTTCTGATAATGAAACAGGAGCTAATGAAGAGCCCGTTCTCTGCCTAACATCCCTGCAGAACTGCTGCTGCAGCAGAACTTACCCTCCAATTGACTGACCTGACTTCAAATACAGAGGGTGAAGAGATCGGTGAAGAAAGATGCTCGTACGAGCCGGGGCTCGGGAAGGACCTGCCGAGAGCGGCGGGACGTGCCGGGCGGAACGTGGGCAGGGTGTGCGGGCAGCCTCCCCCCGCCTGCGTTCCGGCAGGCGATGGAGGAGCCCCCAGCGAAGCAGGAGGCAGGCGCTGCCCAGGGGCTCGCTGCTCCCCCAGGTCTGGAGACAGGGCCGCCCGCTGTCGTGCCTCGTCAGAGACAACTTCAGTTCTACTTTCTGACGTGTTGGTCATCTGCAGTACGCTTAGCTGTTTCACTGATACCAGCCCGCCCGATAATAAACCGCGCATCCTGTTAAAAAAAAAAAAAAAAAGGCCTCCTTTGTGTTGAGGGTGTTGTTTTAGACGCTATTCTCTTTAATGCCCGTGAAGCCGCTACACCTGCCTTTTTCCTGTTAACAGTAAGACCCTAAAAGTCCGTGAGCAAAAGTACTCATCTGGCCCAGTTTGAGGGGTACGGCAGCTGCTTCCCCCTGCGAGTATCTCGCACAAAAACCCGTGCCGGCGTTCCTTTGGGGTGGCCGCGGCACGTGCTGGGCGCTACTCCCAGACACCCACCTGTGGGCATCCCCCCGAGCCCAGGGTCCTGCTGCTGCTGCTGATCCCGGTGATGCCGCGGGAAGATTTTGCTGTCGCATCGGTCCCTCAGAAGTTTGCCGTGGGAGGGCCGAGTCCGTCCCCCCCCAGCGCTGCTGCTGCCTAAAGCCATTGGAAACGGCAGCCAGGCTGCGCCGGCAGGGAGAGGGGTATGCGGGGACTGCTAACTACAGTTTTGACTGGAAAGAAATGTGCGTAAATCCTTGTTTTCTACCCTCTGTTTGCTTTGTAACAAATCTTTACACTTAAATCGCTAAATCACTCTGTCAGTGGTGGAAAAAAAGATCCATCACGTGTGTTATGGCAGCACAGGCTGGGAGGGATAAGGCTGCACTTCAGTTTCCGTTATAAATACCTCCTGATTTCGTAAGGACCACTACATGTAGCACCAAGAGGCAATTATTGAGCTGGGTATGATATTGCGCATGTTCACCCCCATACAGAGGAAGCTAAGAGCAGAACTTCCGAAAGCAGGTTGAATATTCCCTTTTTAAAGTTGGAGTCTAACGCAGTAAAGGGGAATTTTCTTCCAGGGAAACTACCGTACAGCAATAAATAATAAGCTGAAACATCTTTGGTAGACTCACCTTTGCCTTTTGCAGTGGACAGAATGGGACTTCTCAAATAAATGTTTATTTTCTAGGAGTCTGGCTATTTGGGGCTTTCCTGTATCAGCTCAGTGACTTCCTTTTTTCTTGTGAATGGGCTCATGTGGGGCAGAAGAGGAGTTGGTGGGTTGTGGAGTTTTAAATACATACATAATCCCATGGCAGAAGTGGAAAGGCCAACTACACTCCTCCTGGACATGCTGTTTGTACTTAATTTTTTTCCCCACAGTAGAGATACGTTGTTGTCAGCTCCTGCACCTGGCTATCTATATTTGCTTTCACTGCTGCCATCCGTCTTGGGCTTGAGAGAGAATGTGAAAAGAGAAATTTTGCATTTTTAACCCAAACCAATTTTCTGTTTAGCCTGATTTCTTACATGTGTCTCATGCAGGAATCTGCCAAACCAAATGCAATGGCTGTGGCTCCACAACGCAGTTGATGGCACCTTCCGCTCACCTGTTCACCTAACAGGGTTATTCATTACACTGATCTCATTAAGTGGTGAATCTTGTTAGTGCTGGAATACCGCACGCAGGTCAGTTTGCAATCCATGCAGTGTTCCTGGGTTTACGGAGGCAGCTCCTTGGCAAGAGGCTCACCGTGGTTCCCGGTGCCCCCACCCCAGCCCCGTCAGAGGCGATGCCCGTTGTGGGCAGTTTGCTACGTGCCCTTCTTTCTTGGTAGTAGTGTTCCTCTTCTGGTGACTGCCATCATCTTCACAGGGTACGAAAACATCTTTCTTCACCTTTTGGTGTCCTGGGGCAGTTTCATGATACCAGCCATCCCTTTCTACCTCCACATGACGGTCGTACGTGCTGGGCGGTGAGATGACAGCAAGCCCCGGTTGTGCAAGTGCTCATTCAGGCCCCAGACTGAAGGCATGGCAGGAAGGAAGGAGAAGACACAAGATAAATAAACCTCTGCCTGGTAGCCACTTTCCAGAAAACAGTTTGTGTCATGCTCAGCTCACGTCATGCTGGCAGCTCAGCCTTTCCCAGCAGCTGTGTGTGCAGAAGGGCAGATGAAGAGAGGCAGCTTCCCTGGCAGCATCCGCATTGGTAATTTGAAAGTATCTGTTTCATTAGGCCTGTATAAATCTGAAACGGTAAGCCACAGCCTCCTTTTAATGCTATTAGGAAACACACCTCTGCCCCTTCAGAGAGCACATGGGATGGCAAGGCTTGTTGGGGGAGCGCAGCTGACCCTGCCTGATGCTCATCCCAGCTCATTCCTGCCCGTGGGTGTGCACGGGATGCTCCGAGGCAGACGCAGGCACGGGATGCTCCGAGGCAGGCGCAGCCGCCACAGCCGAGGCATGAGGACACGGTCCTGTCGCAGGGTTACCAAAGCAAGGTCTGGTTTTCCCGTCAGCACACGCCAGCAGCAATTCTGTTACTGCCAGAGAGGTGACTCTGGGGTCTTCATGCAAATAAGGAAGAAACTTATGGTTTTGCTTTTGGGTTTTTTTAGCACAGAAAACAGTTGTGAAGAAGCTCAAGTTGCTTTGACACGTGGAAGGTGTCTGGGTGAGGATGTTCTCCTCGAGGTTGGCTTTGCTGGAAGAGGAGGCACTACTGGCCCAACAGCATCCAGGTGTCACTGCCCCGGTCCTGCCACCTTCTGGCTGGGGTCCGGCTCCGGTGTCCTGCCCAGGCTGGGACAAGGCCAGTCCAAGCCCCACGACAGGGCTGGAGCCGCGGGCACGCGTGATGCCACTGCCCTTTCCCCACCAGAGGTGCACCTGTAGACTACATGGCACACCATGTCTGGGTGATCGATGGCCAGGAGGCGATTTTTCTTTGCAAACAGTGTGTAGTGACAGTTCTTATGGATTAATATGTTCAGTTATTTGTTTTGCTGTGTCCATTGAGGTGAGCAGGGTCATCCGCTCCTTATTAAGTGCATAGTCACTAAGGATACCTCCCTGTGTACACACCAGTGTCGCATGTACCCACATGGCTATTCCCTGTCGGCTTGGTACCCGGCAAGTAATCATTATCTCTAAATATATGCTCTTTCTCTTAATATATACTATATAACCACCATAAAAAAGGTGCAAGGTTAGAAACTAGTGCCTGTACATCTGAAAGCCCAGCACTACTTCATAAAAATCCCATACATTATATCAACTGGTTTTTATAATAGCAATGCTATTATTTCTCTAGTATGTGTACTGATCGTATCATGGCACATGAAATTTTAAAAGACAGAGGCTAGCTAATTGGAAAATTGGTTATTAGTTTGTTTAACTGAAATTCTGAAGGACTGCAATAGCTCTAACTTCAGCAGGAACAGGCTGGCAGCTGTTAAGCTCTTTTTGGTTTCTATGCAATTAAACCGCAGGAAGAATACTGAAAGACCACATCAGCAATTTCCTATGAAGTGGTAGCGTCACGCTGCTAACAGGGAGGCAGGGGTGAGCACGGCTGCTCCAGCGCGGGGTCTGAGGGCCACGGGGCGAGCGGGGCCAGGCTCAGCTGGGAGCAGGCCCGGTGCCCCCCGCATTTTCCCTCCGGACCCAGGTCCTGCAGCCCAACCCAAAACCCGCTTTTGGTTCCCACAAACGGGCGGGATTTGGAGCCGCAGAGCGAGAAACTAGAAATATTTGCATGTCCTGACTAAGCAAACAGCCCGAGCGCTCGCTTCCCTCCCGAAGAGGAGGACAAGCCCCGGAGCTGGCACCTTCCTCGGCCACGCTCAGCACCTTTCCATGCGCCATGCGCGGCTGCTCCGTCGAGGCTTGAGCTGGGCTCTGCCTTTTAACGCACCCCCGAAGTCCGACCTGGCACAGGGAACCTCGTGTCCAGATGAAAGGCGGCTGTCTGAGCTGTAACGGAATTAGCAGCAGGTGATATTTGTCTTTACAAACAGAGTTCTGAAATCTCTGAAACCGTTTTGAGACTCAGGATTATAAATCCCAATGCTTTTGAAAACTGTCTTTCGCAGCACTACCTATTACACAGGCTTGCAGCACTTACAGATCCAGGTAGTATGTAAAACCAACACCTGAGATTTCTCATGGCAGATATTATTTCCCATTTCATTTTTGCCCAATTTCCACACTGGTGACAGTTGGTTTGCCTCTCATATTGTCGTTTTCAATGTTTCCTTCTTTTTGATGTCTTCACTGCAGACGCTGTACTCCAGCAGTTGGATTTATGGACCACCTAAGATGCAGGAAAAGGAACTTACATTTTATTGACCGTTTATTCTAAGACCAACTCTTGTTTAATCCCAGGAAATATTTTCTATTTAATAATATAAAAGTACGCAGTATCATAGGATACTCAGGTTGGAAGGGACCACAGAAGATCATCTAATCCAACCTCCTGCTCAAAGCAGACGGCCGTGAGGTCAGACCAGTATATCCACAGTGACTGTGAATGGCAAGTTTGATTTCACCCTATGTGAAGAATTAGATATAAAACAGATATAAAGAAATATAGCCAAAATAAAAATCCATGTTATTTATATAATTAAGTTTTAGAACCATTCTGTTCAGAATAGAAGAATACAATGAATTATAAACACCAAGTAGTGCAGACTAGGTCCTTCTAGAAGGAAGATTTAGCAGAGGACATTTATACTGTATACATCACTAGCGTTAGAAAACATAGGAGTGGGGAAGAGATGGCAACGATCATGTTAAACTGCAGACGTAGTAAAGCCACATAGTAAGAAACCTTTTGCACATGCACCAGAGCTGAGCTTTGCACTTGCTTTTCTCGGAGCCGGGTCTAAGAACGAGCCTGTGCCCCGGCTCAAACCTGGTCCCGTGAAACCCCCACCCAAGACCCGAGCTCTTCGTGCTCTCCTGTGGCTGAAAGGCAGCACTGCAGCTGCTGGCTGGGGCTTAAAGCAAAGGCAAAGAGGAAAAATGAAGTTTAATAATCCCTCAGTAACCCTATTTCTGAGTCTGGTTTTATAGTGGTTATATGATCTGGGTTAACGTAACAAATTAATTTTAACCCTTTCGGTAATTGGAAATTGCGACATTGGCGGCTCCTGCCTTGCCTAGCCCAGGGTGAACATCGCAGCAGCAGCGTACTCCTCTCTGCAGTCGCTCCCTGACACCTCTCTGCTCTGGTCCCTAACGCTGCAGCAGCAGACCTACCTTTTTCTTTTCTTGGCCTTCATAAAAGCCATTTTTGTTTAGCTTAGGAGCCCCTACACAAAACCTAGGCACCTCGGGTGATTTTATGTCCCGTTGGGCTCTGGTCCCTTTAGGCTTCTGAGACAATCCTGGTTTGTGCTTTTGATTTAGTAGCAGTCTCCAAAATCCCCACCTAATCCCATTTCCCCAAACTAATTAGTGAAAATTCTGATCATTACACACTTTACTATGGTGCTTCTGGTCTTTCAATTAAAAATAGCAAAAATGCAACCAAAAAAGGATTCCTTACAGACATTATCTTGAAAATGGCTAAATAGTCTGTAGCACCCAGCTAGAAAAACATGAAAGTTTCTTTCCAAAAAGGCCGTTCTTCTGGAGGGCCGTTTTCTTCCCTCTGATTTTGCTTGCTGCAGATGTACCTTTTTTTCTTTCAAGGGGCAGGTCTCAGGGTCTTTGCATGAACCAGCCACATATCATTTCACAGGCAAATAATTCTGTAAAAAAGCACCTTAAGGGGTACCAGCGCTGCTCCCCCAGCCTGGGTGTGATGGTGTTTCCAGCTCTGCAACCTCTTGCGGGCTTTTGGCTTTTTTTTGTACATCCTAGGTGACACTGAGATAAAAATCTCTACATTAAAGTTATGTATGAATGTTCTGTCTTTGTCCTGGGTAGTATGAGTATACTGAGTAGTATACAGACAAATTAAAATAGAAAACCCCAAACCACAAGCTCTTCTCATGGAGATATATCACTTAGGCTGAGCTGAGTGGGGCTGAACCAGGGTGCAGGTTTGGGGTAGGTGAGTTGGGCTGGGGGCCTGGGTCCCTGCGGGGAGAGCCACGCGATGCCCCGTCACTGCTGCGGCCGTGGACCAGCACTGACGCTGGCCCGAGCGCCCCGGCCACCCTCCTCCGCCATCCCGTGCCGGCCGTCCCATGCCCTGCTCGGATGCAGACATCAGCACCAGGGCAGGCTGGAAACATCCACACTGGGCTTCGGCTGGGGTCCGGCTGGTTTGTTTTGTTTGTTTGTTTTATTTCATTTTGTTTTGTCTTCCCTCCTTTTGGGTGGGGACAGAAAACTCAGCCTCCAGAAGAACAGGAATTCAGCTGTGAGTCAGACTGAAAACAGTCCAAGTATGTTTTACTGGCGGTAAGGGATCTAAAAATAAATGTTCCTTGCGATGAGCAGTGCTGGGTACGGCGAGGGGTCGCGTCGCCGTGCCGGGCGCCCTCGGCTCTCCCCAGCGCAGAGGCGTGCTGCGATCCCAGCTGTCTGCTTTCCCAGTCAAATGCAGAAGCCAAGACATCGGGCTACTTTTAACCCCTGGTTTTAGGCGCTGGACGCGTCAGTCTGAAAGAGGGAGAGCTGCTTTCCAGGAGATGCCCGGTTTCAGGGGAAGGAGCTGCAGGAGGAGGACCCACCTTCTGAGGGAAATCACAGCTCGGCTCCAAACCCACCTGTCAGAGCAGAGGGCTCAGAAATGCATGAGCATATTTTTTATATTTTTATTCATTTTAAAACCAAGCAGACCTCTGCTCCTCCACAGCTCAGAATGTGTAAACTGTCCTACAACCTTTTTTCTTACATTCCACGGGAATTTCCAGGATTTCCCTCTGTGCCCATCACCTCTTGCCCCGCTCCCTGGCACATCTGCACTGAGGACAGGAACCCCACTCCTTTCCCCACCAGCTCTCTGGCCATGCTCTATGCTAAAGCAGCTTCTGCTCTGCATTCTTTTAATAATTATTTCTAAGAGTATCTTTCCAGAAGAACAGGATTGCCCACAGGCTACCGCAGTGGCTGTGGAGTTAGTGCCATGCCGTGCGAGGGCTGGCTGCCTGCAAAGTCAGAAGTAGTCCTGGAAACTCAAAATGAGCTCTCCTCAGCTGTGATTTAACTGTACCGGGTGTATGCCAGGCTGCCCGGCTCCCGTCGCTGCATGCTGGCACCCTTCTGCGTGAAGAGTCACACCAGCATATTCCTGACAGTGTAGCTGGTACAGCTGGACAACTTCAGATTTTTAACTACTGGTGCTGCTGGCAATAGAGATATTAATTCAGCTGACTTTTGCTTGTTTTCAATTTGGTTCCCACTTTCTAAAAATATTTAAGTTAAATCATCTTCCTGAAGCTCAGGAGGAACTTAATTCTTTAAAAGAGTCTGTAAGCCAACCAAATGTGTTCCTTTGTTTGTTTAAATGTTATCACCTCAACAGTACCCCCAAGGTCTACGGCCAGCATCTGAAGTGGGCAGTAAGACACATACTTAAACGCCTACGGTATTACCTATTCGTTCAAAGCAACTTCATAGCAAGCGATCAGCAGCATAGGGGTCTGACCTAAATGCATAAACACCCTGAGGATAGGACATTGCAAGTGACTGATGTCACGGGCAAGGTGGCCGTTAGACTTGTCTTAATTCTTTTTACTTTTCCATATTCTTATCTTATCTTGATTCTGATCCACATAAGTGAAGCCAAACATGTAACTGCTGCTTTTGACTCATATTGTCCATTCCTGCAATCTTACTTCACTTCCTGACATCATCACGCAAGAATCGCAGGATGGAAAGTCGCATTAATAACCTTCCAGTTGAAATAATTAAGTCATTTGATAAATAAAAGCAATTCGGCAGCTTGCATGCTGACTTTTGAAATAAATTCTGCACTCTCAGCTACTTTAAGGCTTGGTCTTATGAGTTCTTTTTCCTTCCTAGAGACGTGCTTTGTTTTGGTGGGTGCTGTTGAGAAGCAGACAACACGTTCCACCTGCTGTCGCCTTGATTCCTTCTTTCTGATGGGAAAGATGACGACCGTGCCTCGCATAGCCCAGCTACCCAGCCAGGTGATGAAGTGCTGGGGCAGGGCAGGGGCTGGGGAGCATCCCACCACCTGGGTGAGGGGCCAGAAGTGCTGACGAGCCGGAGGAGGGGATGAATCCCACCTGGATCCCCTGGAGCCAGGGGCTCCCCATCAGACAGGGTGTGGTGGCTCCGCAGGGATTAAATAGGAGCCGGGACAGCAGCTGCCTGCTGGCACAAGGACCCCCTCCCAGCCCCATGCTGCCCATTATCTGTGGGTGGGAGCACCCAGAGTGCCGTGCCAAGGGCGCATGGAGAAAGAGCCAGCTGAAAAGGTAAGAATGAGGTTATGTTTCTCAAATGTCATTTTCTTACTAAATAATAAACTGCAGCAGAAAATTTTACTGCCGAGTGTGGCATTTCTTGGAGAAGCCTTGTTAGATGAGCTGCTGGAGAGACAAAGCTCGTACGAGTGTTTTGTGCGTTGTTGGGTTGTGGTGTGACCCCTCAGATGAAACATGAGTTACTACAGAGAAACAAAGTGACCCAGTTTGGTTTATCTAGCAATGGAAATATATATTCAGTGTTCACGCAGCAATGTAAAGGGGAACTGGTCTTTGCTAAGATGCTCTCTGTGACGCAAGTGGGAGGATTGTGAAATGTGGCACAGGGAAGCGAAAGCGGGGGTGGCATACGGGGCCCGTGGTCTTCTGCAGATGCACGTTGCTGGCCGAGTCAAGACTTTGCTGCATCCATCCTGCACAATAGCTCAGGCCGGGTTCCTTCAAAGGCATCCTCTCCTTAATATCGTCCTGAGGCGAATGTGATGGAAAGCGTAAGGCCATCCGTCTATTAATGCTGCATCAAAACATTAAGCAACTTCACATGAAATGGCCTCGCAGTGGATGAAAAGGGTTGGAGGCTGATGGTCCATGCCAGGCAGCCCGAGCCTTCCGGCAGCTGAACTCCAGCGAGGAACATCAGAAATGCTGTTCTGGCGCACACGCGGTCCGACCCACCCTCAGCTGGGGGATTCGGCTCTACCGCTCTCGCTGCCCTTGCTCGTGCCAGGTCGTCGAGCCTGGGTGCAGCATCCCTGTCCTGCGGCAGGGCGGGTGTAACAGGGCCGGTCCCTGCTGGGATGCTCTCACGCTGGGGTGGCAGGAGGAGGGGTGTCTAAGGAATGATTTTACTGCTCAGACCCAGGGGCAGCAGTTCAAACACTGTGTTTTCTGTCACTGTGTCTAGCTGCAAAAGCTGTTGACGTCCCTGATGGGTATAATGTGACTAAGTAGGAATGTATCGGTCTTAGTAGTGGCTTTTCAGCCTTTCCAAACTGTTGGTCACTGTTAATGTCTCTGTTGGTGGACAAATATGCAGATGCAAACGCTTCTCCGTAAGCTGGCTGTTTGGTGGTATTTGGGGTTGGGCTTTTCTCTTCGTTGGTGGTAATTGCTTTTGGGCTTTTCTCTTCGTTCTATCTACATATGCTTGCCTTGTATAAATCTTTGATTAGGCTGAGCACGCTTTGGGCTTAGAAGTGGAGCTGGAGGAGCGGTGTTGCGGTGGCAGTGGTTTGTGTTTCTGCCAGGCAGAAGGGGCAGTTCAACCACATACAGAAATGTCCGTGCTGCAAATGGGAGAGGTGAAGGAGAAACCCCTGGAAGGAGTGCTTGGCCTCCGCTTGCATTGTTCCCTGAAAAAACTTGATATAACAAGATGATAATCTAAATCCTGCTAATGTCCTGTGCTATTATTTCATATCAACAGAAGAGAAACCATTCTTTGATGTTCTCTGACACACTTGAATTGTTAACCTGCTAACTTGAATAATGCTGGTTACTTGTGATGCTGAGAACTGAAAAAGCTAAAGCTGAAAAAGACTGCAATTCTTGGGAACCAGATTTGAGTTATAGGGGTTGGCAATAAAAAATTACTGAGGTTCAGCAAAGAGGTCGATTATGTGCTGACTACTTGGCTGCTTCTGGGATATGGAGAAGCTGAAGTGGCTGTGCAAGTGCAGCTTTTGGGGATGTAAAAGATGCAATATTCAGTTATGTTGAAAGGGCACCTAAAGTAATTTTTTTCTTTGAAAATGATACCCCTTAATAGGGTTGAGGACGACTTAAATTTGTAAGATTTCTCAGCTCTTAACTTAGGAAGAAAAGAATGTTTAGGTTGAGTACTTGGTGAAGAGTTGGGGCTTTTTTCTGTTGTGCAGAATAAGACGCTGAAATCTCCTGTTTCTTTATGTAGCATATTATTGTCGTATTTAATATAAACTAAGATTTTAGAGCTTTATTCCTTCCAAGATGTAAATGCCATAGAAAAGTTAACCCCACTCCTCTGGCAGGCCACACGTTTGCCCAGGCGGCTGAGCGGCCCCACAAAGGCGCAGCTGATAGCAGCACCCGGGAAAACACCGAAGGCACGGAACGGTTCTGCAGGGAGGCGGTGGGCGTCCAGGCTGCCGGCACTGCGCCCGTCCTGCCCGGGGCTGGAGACGGTGCGTGGCAGCGCTCGGTGTAGCCGCGCTGGCTGGTGACACACGGCTGTTATGGGGAGGAAGGGAGCTGCTGGGACAGAGTGGCTGCAGGTTATGGCATGCTGAAGTAAATCCAGGAACTGGCGTAGCATGAGCTACGAGAAACTTATCTGGGGTTTGATGACCATGTGAATTTGACAATACGATGTTTTTATATAGAGATATATTTTGGGGATATTTCAGTGTCGTGCCTGCCTTTGCCTCTGTTAGAAGAGTGCTTGGCAAAATAGCGGCCAGGTGGTGCTGGCAGAAGAAAAGGTGTTTGTGCGCAGGATGCAAGTCCTGGGTGTAAAACTGAGCTCAAATGCGTTTTGGCTGCAAATGCCTAAAATGGAACATAAATGCCAAAATCGATAAATTAAGCATTGATCCATTCATGTATTGGCTTTTCCGTGATTTATCATTTGACGCTGATCAAGAACATCCTTGGCTATTGACCTTTCTTTTTAGTGATGTGTCATTGGTTTATTTTAAAACATTGGCTTTTGCTTATTGCGGCATATCTCAGTAAGTATCTCAGAAGATGACAAAGTAAGATTCACTTTATTATATACATGTTGTGTCACTGCACAGGTTTAAGGAAAACACCGACTGCTGGAGCAGCAATGCCATTACTGACCTTGTTTGCAGTTCTCTCAATGCCAGGCTCAGTTTCTCTGCTGGTTGCTTCCCATTTTCTTTCATGGCTCCTCACTTGTAGCTGTTGTAGAACAGGCAATGCCCGTGCCACATAATGTGCAAGTCGCTGGGTATCCTCCTCCTCCACAGCCCCGGCGAGCCCCTCTGCAGAGCGGAGAGCACAGAGCTGAAGCATCTCGTCTGTCCGGGGAGGGGGATACAGAGGCTGTAAGAAAAGCTGCTGGAAAATGATGTCTGTAAGAAGAATCTTTTCACTTGAACTGAGTGGCTGTGAGATGGCAGCTTCTTGGGAAGATACTGTCATGGAAACAGGGAAAGAGAGTAGAAAAGAGTATCTATTTCCATGGATTTACTTTGACTTTGAGGAATCACTTTGAAAAAAACCAAAAAACAACCAACTACTATCCTGGGAAACATTTAAATATTTAGAATTATTTGTTTGAGTGGAGGGTGAATGATGTTCAGTGCGCTCTTAAGCTTAACACTTGCCTTTTTTTCTTCTTCTAGACAGCACTTTCATCCCGGCTTGACACTGGGAGCTGCTCCCCTGGGGTGAGGATGTGTGTGGCTGGTGGGACCGCGGTGAGGAGAGCCCGGGGCTGAAGCACAGCTCCCAAACACGGCTTCGCTTGTGCACCGTGAGTGATACCTGCAGTGTCAGGTGTAAGCTAGCAGGGAAGTGTGGGCTTAGTACCCATTTAGTTTGCTTGCTATGTATACCAACCCACACAATTTTCTTTTGAGCTTATTTCGAATGGGAGAAGTCACTGTGGCACACAAATTGGGTTTGTTGGGCTTGTCTGACACAGAGTCGGGAAGTGGGAAAATTTGTCGTCATCTTCAATAAACTGAACATGCAGTGATGAAATTCTAAAGCAAAACTGAGAAATAAGACCAGGCTAGACACCACTGCCTGAAAATATACTTGTGAGCAGCATATGAGCATGAGCAATACTCCTGTTTGTGTGAGTAGCTGAGATTGAGCAAATCAAACGTTTTAAAGGCCTGTTTTCCTGTCGGTAGGCTCTGACAGTCGGTGTATGCTCTTTCCATGTTTTGCCAAGACTACCTTGTGACTTTGAAAACACAACAGTAACAAAGCAGAAGAGGTCTCTGAGCAGATGGCAATGAAGGGGATAAGGTAAACGTACATGTCATGTACTGGAAATGCAGATGAAGGTTCAGATCTTTGTTTCGGGGTGTTACAGGACATTCAGAACATCACTCTGTGGTGCAAGGAGTTGTCAGGTAACGTTGGCATTGACCAGCATTTCTAGGATGTTTGTGCCCCACTTCAACTGCTGACACACCTCACCCTTATCCTTCCCCATGGCATTACAGCTTAGGCTACATTTGCAAAGACATCTGAAGTTTTGAAAGTGAGTGGGGCTTTTTTCTGTTGTTTGTAGTGGTAATTAAGTTTTGGTTGAATTTGAAAACCTTTAAAAACAACTAGGGTGAAACAGCATGAGATTTGGTTGGATTAGGTGAGTGGTGACATACATAAGTGTAAAACATCTTTTATTTTGGTATCATTGAAGGAATTTGTTAATATTCATACCTGAAATTTGGGAACACGTTACTGGATTTTCTAGGTCAGCCCTGTGAGGTCATGTTTTTGCGGTTGTTTTGTGTTGTTTGTTTTTTATTTTGCATCGGAAGTAAACTGTGGATATTCACTGTGCTGTAATTGAAGTGAACACTGGTATGCCAGTGAGCCCCAGAGGAGGGCAGGCCACAATGCTGTATGGTAACTGAAGGACTAAACTAAAACGTGATGTAAAAACTTTGTTACCAACATGACCTTTAATATCACCTCTTATGACCATCAGCATTACAGGAGAGATGCTTAGGAGACAGAAAAATGAAGTGACCCACCAAGCAGTTGTTAACCAGGTCATTTAACAGCTACTCACTGTTGTTGTCCTTTCCATTCTGTTGGTTTAAATACCTGGTGGTAATAATTTGAGGCTTCTCGTACGTGTGTGCCGAGTGGTGGCTGGTCCCCAGCCCCGCGTGCGTGGCCATGGAAGGGGGCACATGCACCGGTCCCTGCCTGTGCCCGCTCTGGGGCTGACCCACAGCTGTTGTGATGGAACAGGGTTAGGGAAACCCAGGGATTATGGGATATTAGGGATAACGGTGTGCCTTTTCCTGGGATGAGTCATGCTGCCAGCTCCGCGTTTGGGAGCAGGGACATCAGCTGGTGCTGTTAGAGGAGGGATCTGGGGGTGATGCCCAGGCTGGGACACAGTGGGGGGAGGGGGCTCAGCTGCAGCTGGAAGCGCACATCTGCCTGCAGCGCTGGTGGTGATTGCAAAGGCTGATAACTGCATTGAGGCAATTCACATATCAACTTACTACAGTTTTCTACCACTTCCTTTTATACATATATATAAAAATAGATAAGATGTATTAGAAATATGTATATCATATAATAAATATATAATAATATACATTATAGTTATGTTTAAATTGTCTCCATGCTCTTGCAGTTGCTTTCCCTTGCCAATCATTCGTAGTGCTCCTCCCGCACGTCCTTTTCCTCCACTCCTGTCCCTTTGCGTTCCTTCCCAGGCCCTGGCTGCTCTCCTCCACCCGCACCTGCCCGGAGGCTCTCGAGAACCTGCTCCGGCCGCGTCCCCGCTGGATCTGCGGGACTCGTGCCTGCTCCAGGCACCACGGACCGGTGTGCCGCAGGGGTTCACGGAGCCCTTGCTCAGCATCCCCTCGTGCGCAGCAGTGATGCTGTCAGTGAGCGTGCCGGCGGGGGTCCCCTCCGTGGGTACGGAGGTGCAGCCGGCGGGATCGTGACCCAGGAACTCCACCCTGAGGAACCTCTTCCCTTTGTCTGTAAGAAGGAAGAGTTACAATACGACGCGTGTTACTTCTTGAACCCTAAATCTTGAGATGGTGTTACCGTCAGCCGATGAGACTGTGCGTTGTAAAGCTTAGAAAGAAACTTCATTAAGAGCAAAACCCAACAGCAGTAAAGCTAGTGGTGAAAGCAACAACTATTTCCATAAAAATCTTACCTTTATAGGTTTCTAAATTAGCTGGAAAAAAATATTGCCCCAGGCTCAAGCTTGCCAGTCACATTTAGATTTCCCTTTATTTCTGCAGACTGTAAGTTTTGCATATGCTTTAACAGCAATTATTCCAATTATTTATTTGAAATCATTGTCTAATTCAGGTGTGGAATATTATGCTTTGAAAATGACATGTGGATTTTTAAGACAAATGTGGTGCACGTGTGCAGCGTTCGTACTCGCAGCATAACACATTAAACTCTACCTGGGCTATAACCCAATTTTACAGAGTGCCAAAATATCCATTGAGATAATATAGTAGGTTTTAGTACCTCTGAACTCTCAATATAGAGTATAAGGTTAAAAAAATAGTGTTTCAGAATCCCTGAATGAGGATGCAAAAGAAGAGCTGTGATCATGTTGCAGAGAACTGCGAACTCTCTAAATAATTGCTTGATGGTCATCCTACTCAATATACTGGGTAAATTTTTATACTTGTATAGCTGAAAACAATTAATGAGACTACTCGTTTGATTATTATAGTAAATCACCCAGAAAAGTGCAATGAAATCTCCTGACACATGGGGCCATCCCAGTGGAAGATACTGCCCTCGTGTGCTGTGGGAGGTAGAAAGTAGGCAAGAAGCAAACCCCCTGGTTCAACAGATGCCTTGACTGCCAAAAAAGGTCCCTGTCTGTCTTCCCACCCCAGCAGGGACCGGGGGTCCCGGGGCCGCCGAGCTCTGCGCTGCCCTTGGGCTGCTCTGAAGCCGCGTTGCTCGATGCCAGGTCGTGCGCAGGAACGGGTTAAACGCTGTGGAGGCAGGAGCTGCTGCGCTGGCGAACGGGGTTTTAACTGAAACCAAGGCCCAAATTCTTGTAATAATACGGCAGGTGAAATCTGTGATGAGACCAGTGCAGGCCTGAATTTGCATTGAATGAATTAGAGTTATACGCTAAAAGCAGGGGTCCCTTTGCGCTGCTGCTTCATGTTTTCCGTGCATGGTTACCAATCAATAACGCTGATCACTGGTTTCTTCTAAGATGGATCTTTTTAATAGTGAATATTAACGTGTAATGACACTGTATCCAACTTATCAGATCGCTACTTAATCATCTCATGTAAGATTAATAGTGATTTGCTGAGATATTTTCAGAGGGATTTAATAGGATTCTACACTGCAAACACGTGGCTGTATGCTAAGCATAGGGAAGTGATTAAAGGTGTGTTTTGGGGTTTTTTTAGATAAGTTTAGAATGTTTTGGTACAAAAAAATGCACTGTATGTCTTGCAGTGGAAAATACTGCTTTAATAAGCATATTGGTATTAAAAGTAGTGTGAAATTAGAAATGAGTACTTTGATATGTTGTACTCCTTCCTTCTGCTTTTCCAGCAGCAGGTCCCTGGTGTATACTTCAGATGTTTATCCTAATCAATAACCTTCTGTAAGGTCTTGCTTTCCTCTTAATATACACTTCTGCAGCTCTAGCAAATGGGAGGTCATGTGCAAAAATACTATTCCACAGAGCTGGTTTAAAAGTAAAAACACTCAGAAGTATCCTGTGTAAATGAAAGTACGAAGAGCAAATTTAAGCCGAGTGACCAGGCAGGAGCCAGCCTGCCGTGGGCTCTGAGGGGATGCGTGCGCCGGAGCCTGCGCCGTGCTGCGCCTCCGGCCTCTGCCGATCCGGCAAGTGACTCAAAATGTGCGAGTCTTTCAAATATGCCTTTTCCATCCTTGTAATGGTAGCTGACGCAAGCTAGCTTGGAAAAAAAAAAAAAAGGACTTTCTCTTTTTTCCTTTAAACTAACAAACAAACAAACCCTGCATCTTATTTCCTCTAATTAGCTAATGGAAAGTCTCAGATTGACATTACTTTAAATGATGAACCTTGGGCTGCTGACATCTAATCTTTTTCTTTTGAATAGCTCATGGTACTTTATGAGTTTACCATTCTTCTAACCAAATAAAGCTATCAGGATGCCTGATTGTTTTTTACTGGCAGGTTTACTAGAGGAAATCCTCCTTCTGAAGGAGCACAATGGCTGGTGATTTCTCAAGGGTGAGTAGCAGCCAGTAAAAACAAACATTATCCTGTTATAGTATGTTTCTACAAAGGCCCGAATTACAAAGCTTATGTATGAGGCTCAATTACCATAATTTTATATCTAATAATATATTTGAGTGGAGAGGAAGTACTTTATCATACTAAAAATTCTTTTCTCTATGGTGTGTGGAGAAATTCTGGTTTCTCTGTATTTTAGAACCAGTATATTTGCAGGGAATGATTTGGGTATTGACTCCCTCAGCAATGCTGCTTTGCCTGAGGCTTGCGTATATAGTTCTGCCCCAGGGAAATAACCTTTTCCTGATAAGAGAGCAATTTATTTTCAGTGCCTATTTGGTTTTCAGGTTGTTTTTTCTTATCTCCCTTTAATTAATTTTTGTGCATTTTAAGAAGGTCATTACAAAATTACAAACAACACATTTAGTTGCCCTGTGGCAAGTTTCAAGAACTTGGTTTTGCTCATTTCATGGCACTCTTTGCCCTGGGGCCAGCAAGGCTCTTCCACTTGACCTCCATGCCTGGGGAGTAGACCTGCAATTAAAGCCTCCCATTAAGCCCAGCCCAGGCAGGCTGGCATCGCCCCGGTTCGGCACTGCGCCTGCAGAGGAGCCTTTCCCAGCGGCTGTGGAAGCCGGGATGCAGGATCTGTCCTCGCGTGGCTCTCCTCGATGGAGCAGCGTCCATGCCGGCGGTGGAGGCATCTTCCCCCAGGTGTGGAGGGCAGGTCCCTGCAAAGCTCCACCTTGGCTCGTTGACCGAACGCAGAGCCTGGCAGCGCGGTCTGCACTCGCACAAGGGGAGAAAGGGCTGCAGCGTGGAAAAGGCAACTTTGTGCTGTAGAAAATGTGGATAACCTCATATATGATGCTGTTGGGTGCTTGAATATTTGAGGAGTTATGCTGTGAGGTCAAAAAAAGAGATCTATAGTCTAGTTCGTGTAGTAGCCACGCTTACTGCTGAGTATGATTTGCATGTCATTCCCGAAGATATTTTCAGTGGCTTTAAGCTTCCTTCATGCAAATTTCAGTAAAGGTATCTCCAGTTCCATGGGGCTCTCGGACATGAATATAAAGGGAGTGGGAAATAATTCCCAGTGGAGCTGAATGCCATGAAACACCAACTCTTGAGCTTACAATGGCCGTAACGTCAGCTTGGCATCAGTTCGTGTATTAACACCCATGTTTTTGAAGGTACCTTGTTCTTCCCAGGTCTCCGTTGATTGATTGTAGAGGCAGCTCAGAGCGCAGGCAGAGTTTTCCTCCTGAGGCAGGTCCTCCAGCAGCCGCTGCAGCAGCCGGTTGCTCTGTGCTGGTCCTTGGGACCTGCAGGCTGGAGCCTCCCTGCAGAGGAATTTCATTCCTGGCACAAGGCGCCTGTTCCCGGCCCAGCTCTGCCGGGAGGGGAGGCGAGAGGAGTGCCGCTGCCGGGAGTGCTCTTGGAAAACTTGCACATCATCTGGGTAGGGAGAACAGAGGTGCTGGGAAGGACCGAAGGATGGTGCCTTTAAAAACTATCAGCAGGCTGTGCTGAAGCCGCCTGCTGCTTCGGAGCTCCGTGCTGCCTGGTGTGTTTGGAAACCAGGCTGCCTGGCTGCCTCTGTCCGAGGCCGTGTCTGTTTGCCGAGTCCCACAGCCTGCGAGAGGGCGGCAAATCTGCGCCGAAACGGCGTGAAAACACATCAGCTCACAGCCCTCTTGGGATTTAGTGAGCACAGACGTGGTCCTCTAGACCTTAATGCGTCTAAACCCACTTGAGTTCATGGGACGCCTTGGGTGCTGCTCTGGCAGAGCCGGTCCCGGAGGTGCCGGGGGTTTCGGGGTCCAGCTGCTCGGTGCCTTCCCAGGTCAGACCCACGCGTTGGTCCCCATCTCCCCTATAGCTCGTATACAGCAAAAGGTCCTGGCCAATATGTATGTTTGAGGAGAGTGAACTGGTGGATCACTGTCCTGAAAATTGAAAAGGCATAATAAGTGCGATTTCCACCCCCCTGCCCTTTTTTATCTGACTATCTGGACAGATTTTTTTCCTCTATGTTTATAGTTTTCCTAAAAAAGCAGCTGAGCTGGTCACTGGGTTCGTTCCTAAGTAAAGAATTTGGCCCGTTTGAAGCTGGAGCTGCAGCCTGGACCGCCGATCACAGGCGACTGCTGACCAGGGAACCTCACTGGGCCTGAACCGAAATGGGGAGATTGGATGCTGGCACGTTCCTGTCTGACGCTGAGTCCTCTGGCTCTGGTGTGGAGTAGCTGGAAGGGGAAGACGAGAGAAGGGCTCTTTCTATGGGAGTTCAGCAGATTTATCCCATTTAAAATATCAGTGTGATGCAGAGAGCTGCTTCAATCAAATGGTACACCTGTTTCAGCAGGCTTTTAAGGACTAAAACATAAAAGTAGGGTGGTAGTGATATTCTTCCTAGTGTTGCTTTCTTGCATGTGGTGAAGTTTGCTGTTTCAGTATGATAATACCCTGTGAAGCATGATCTTCAGGCCATTTGGGAAAACGATGTGCTGAAGTTTTTGCGCCGCAGATGATGTCTGTTCTTGGCAACTGCCTGGATGAGTGTCCCGATCTGTTGGAAATAAATCCTGCGGAGAGCGGGAGCTGCCTGCCCAGCCCCGAGCACGCAGGAGTGCCCCAGTCAGCAGGGCTGGGGGGGACGGCAGGCGCTTTTCTGGGTTTTCCAATTGAGATTCTTTGTACTCAAGGCAAGACTTCAGTCAGCATAACTTCAATAATGCAGATATATGGTCTTTCAACAAGCCAGTGTTGTCTACCATGATAGAGTATTTTATTACGCTTTATCTGCTCCATGCCTGCAGGTCTTACCCCAAACCTTAATTCAACATTTGGGTCCCGAAGATGGCCCGTGGCTTGTTCTGTCGTAAATCCTGCCCGAGGAGCTGGGCGCAGGGACGGGCAGAGCCCTCTGTCCTGTGGCCACCGGCACCGTTCCCGTGGGAGCCCGGAGCCAGGGCAGGGCAGGCTCCGTCCCCGCGGGAGGTGCGGGACTTGCAGCCCCGGCCAGCACCGCTCGGGTCTGCGGCGTTGGCGGGACGAGGACGAAGCTGTGAGCGCAGCCGGGAGGGACTCACGGGGAGCTCCGATGGGAGATCCTGCTCTGGGCGCTGGACTCTCAGCGCGGTGCTTCTCGCTGCTTGTTTTCTTTCACTTGGAGAAGTGTCATGAGACATTTTAGATGGCTTGATTCCACAAGATCACTTTGAATTCAGGTTTTGTTTGGTTTTGAGGATGAGCATTGTGAGCCCCAAATGTTTGTCCCAGTCCTCGTCCCTGCCTTCGCCTAAGACCACTTGCACATCTTTCATCTTCCTCTCTGTCTTGTGAGTGGAGCCAGAGTTTGGTGGGCAGATGCTTTCTTCTTTGTTTTGATTTTTGTTATTTCCCAGAGTGATTTCAGTAGTATCCTCAAAGAAGCCAGAAATAAATTTTCCAGTTGCCATCAGAAGTTAATGTAGCCTTTGTTTTCTCCTGACTGCAGTACCTTTGGTCATAGTATTTGGTACAACTTGGCAAGGGAAGAAAAAACATCGGAATTGACCTTGGTACCAAAATAGAGAGGAATTAATGTTTAGTTATAATGATCCTGTTCTCATTAACAGTTCCTCTGCTTGCTGTAAAATATATGAGGTTCCAGGGAGTTTTGTGTGACTTTTGTTATACTTATGAAAGTAGCCTTTTAAGACCTACCACCTGCGCAAGGAAGAACAAGCTTGTGTACTTCTTAAAATGGTTTTCAGACTGCTCTATCTAACACTCAGTATTGCTTCACATAAGACAAAGATCAAAATAAACAGGCTTAAATGCTTCCTCTTAGCTATATCAGAGAAATCAGCTTTCTTATAAAAGCTGCTGCATATCATTACATTAATTCAACCTGTTGTATAATGTGTAATGTACTGATATAATTGAACGTAATTTTCTCAAGCAGTATTTCTGAGCATGAATTACTTCAACTGGATTCCTTGTGCTGGACTTGCATCTTATTTTAAAGCAGGTTTCTGGTTTACTTGTTTAACAGACAAACTGTAAATCTGTTTTAATGGGCTTGCTGACCAGGTGTGCACTTTTTATTTTTGTGTCTTTCTGTAATTTGATCTTTCATATTTTTTCTTCATATCCATTTCTAAAATGTAAGGTACAAGTAATGGTGCCCTCATGACTGGGGACTGCTTCTGCAGAGTATTCTGTATGTGCTGTTGCTCTGCTATAGGGGTATGGTCTGCCATGGATGAGGCAAAGCAGCCTGGGACAGTGAAAAGACAACCTGGTTGAAAATGCAGTGTTCAGAAGCTTGACTTCAAGCACGGACAAGAAATGTACTGTGTTGGTGACTTCCCCTGACTCTTCATCCATATTCATTACTTAGCTTCAGACATCTGAAGGCTATTAATTAAGCAGCAGTGCATTACAAATATTTTGGAATTAGGAGTGTGACATCAGCTGACCCATGAAAGGAGCATCCCTCCGCAGCTGGCTTCTCACTCCTGACATGCTGTTTCTACTGTTGGCCATCTCAGTTCTCCATCAATAGCCTGTTGCCCAAAATTACTGTTATTTGGTTGATCCCAGATGTGGCATTTACCAAGTGTGATTTTTTCAGTTAAAGGGATCTTTAAAAGCAGCTGTTGAATTTGAACTTCCCTTTTTTTTTTGCTGCTTTCTTCATTAGCAGCATCTGAAGTTATCGCTTCCAGCACTGTGCTCCACGTTGAGTGACAGTTCAGCTAGCGAATGGCCAAAGCACTGCTGTAGTCCTGTCCCCACTGGTGCTGCGTGGAGCCTTGCAGGTTGTGAAGGTCTGTGTATCCCCCAAAGGCTAGCGTCTTTTTCACTAAAAAAAACCCCAAAACCTTACAAATTGACCTAATATGACTTTACCTGAAATCTGATTTTTATGACATGCATCTATGCTTACTACTTAAATATAAAGAGTGCAACCTTAAATACTGGGTTAGAAAAATCCAGCTTATGGTTACAGAATAAGCTAATCATTAACCCAAGGCTCTAGAGATATTGCCCTATGCCCTATTCTTCCCGTAGTTTGTAATGATTGCGTCAGCTGAACTTTACCGAGCGGGCACTGTTCTGTTTTTATTTCAATGGGATGGCAGGCTGTGGAAAGGCTGCGAGATGGCTGTTTCTACGAACAGTTGTGTCAGAAAAAGAGATTGTGGAATTTTTGGGGGTGTGTCAAAGTGAAGCGAATGGCATGTTTTCTGTCTGTTTGCTGGCTGTCTGCTGGGGTTTGTGTTTGTCGCTGTGTTTTGGTGAAGTGGTAGGTATGTCAGCCCATTTGTAGCTCTCAAGCAATGTGCAATTACAGAAATATCCCTGAAATTGTTTTGATGTGGCTGGACTCAGATCCTAGGTGAGAGGAAGACAGAAGTAATATTTTTGTTGCCTTCCCATTTTTTTGATCTGATAGTGTTTCATTCGAGCATGAAAGGATGGATCTGAGTGTGTATGGACAAGGGCTGTTGGCAGGGGAAGTTGTCATAACAAAGCAATGTGGCCTCCTGAGATGCTGTGAATCCAATGCCAACCCCAAAATACTTTATCTGTGTTGGTTAATTCCTCAGACTGGGAAAGTATGCACTATAAAAACGCTTGCTTCGAGGGTGTTTCATAGCGGATGATGTGTTTGAAAGTAGGTCTCAACTAGAAGCGTGAGAATTAGCAGCATCTTCTAAAGAAATCAAGGGCTATGGTTTACTGAAGAGACAGGGAATTACCGAAGGGTGAGGCAGTAGCGATCTGTGAACTAGAACACCTTGGAATTTGAATTTGCAATCAGCAGGAACTGAGAAATTTCCTACAGACATCAGATTTTGGTTTAACTTTTGCACCGGAGCCAAAGCCGCAGCTGAGCCCTGGCAGCTCTGGGGTGAGGGGTATGGCTGCTGACATAACACTGCAGCGCTCCCCTTCAAACCTGTAACAGCATGCTTAAGCAATGTCTAAATATTTGGTTTAAGCCACTGTATCCCATTTTCTGCTGTGAGCTGTAAAGCGTAAAGCAGTGTACGCGCCTGCTCATGGCAGCTCTGGGTGGTGCTGGCCGGGGGGGCTGCGGGCGCGGGGATGTGCGCGGCTGTGCCGGTCCCTCTGCGGGGGCTTCTAGCAACCCTCCGGTTAAACCCGTCTCCCACGGCCTCCGGATCCCACGGCGGAGAGTTATCCCTTCCCACGTTGCGCTTCCATCCTTGCTGTTCGACTTCTCCCCTTCGCTTTGGGGGCCCTTACCGCGTGTTTCTGTAGGCTGAATTAGCATTTTTTTTTTTCCTCTGGATGATTGTAAGTGCAGAAGATGGAGCGGAGCATGTGCCATTTGCATTAATGTTGTTTCTAAGAACGTTCTCTGCTGGGGGCTGGAGAAGCGTGCTCCCACGCCTGCCTGCAGAGCCGCTGCCTCGCGGGTAACGGGCTGGCTGGGCACGGTGTCCCAGAGGATGCTCTTGGCAGCTGGGAAATGCAGTTGGGAAAAATATCCTGTCCTGAGGCACGTGGCCCTAGGACTGACAACCCCCAAATGAAAGTATGTCTACAGCCTCCTCCAGAGCGCTTGTGATCTGCTCCTGCGCTCTTTGGATGTGGAATTAGGTTTTTTAATCTTTCTTTTCTCTTTTTCTGTCTCTTTCTCACATTTTTAAGGTGCCTTCGCATATTTGCATAGTAAGCAGTAGTAGATAGCAACAGTCCTATGACAAGAAATCAGATTTAACATAGGGGTGGTTTTTTAAATTTTAATTTGAAAGACCTCAAAGCCAGGCTGCTAACTTGTTACGGTCAGCACCTTTTTGGGGGCAGGCTCTGTGAAGAGCTGCTGTACCCTGGCAATACGTTTCATCAGCAGAGATGGACCCTCTGACCTATAGGAACAGCCAATTCACCCTTCCGAAACTCAAAAACTGGTGTCCAGCATGTATAGAGCTTTGACTGTTTGTCATTTAGGGACTTAATCACTATGGCAATGTTTTGTAACTTCTAATTACAAGTAATTGGAGAGTAATTCTACTGTCTGCAGTAATGCAGTCAACAAATTCCCCTGCATCCCTGTGCAGCCTTCTGTAGCTTGCACAAAAAATGTTTTTCAACAAGCAGATTTTTCATTACCTTAATAAGAATACTTAGTGTGAGACTCTGCAATTCAAAGCTTTACCATAAAGACTGTATCCACAGAAGCCAAACCAAAGCTCTGACAGCTGCGCTGCCCTAGCCATTGTCAAAGACCACAAAGCCCACTTCCTAAAACTACTTTTCTAGTAGTTTAATAAAGATTTGGGGATTGACAAGCCATGTATATGGTGAGGACAACATTATATCAATCATTTGGTCAACCACTAGAAGAAAAAAAATCACTCAAGCAACATGTTCTTTGATTTAGAGCACTACCTAAATAAGGTCACTTCTTTCATCTGGGATATTTAAGAGTATTATTCATCTTGACTTATTCCCATTCAATATTAATGAGGAAAAAAAAAGTTATTCAGTGATTACAGAAATGTCTGTTTTCAAGAACTCTTGACATTAAGGTAAATTTCAAAATACAAAAATGTACCGGGCCCCAAAACTGGGAATGTAGGAATTCCTCTGCTTTTTGAGCTAATACTAGGGCCTTGCAACACGGCAGGGTTCGGTAGCTGGCAGTGCAGTCGCCACCGCTGTGGCTGGGGTCACCCTGCTTTGTGTTGCTGCTGGGGTGGGAACTCCCATTGAATTAATTTTGTTTCCTACATTGATTCCACGTGTCCAAGCAGGAAGCCATAAAGAGGGCAGAGATGCGGTTTGAGGCCAAGCAGGGTTGTCATGCAGTGCATAGTGCTTCACGTAGAGGGGAACTAGTCTGCAAGAGCAACGCATATCTTATCGACTGCAGGTTTACGTTTTATTTTTCATGAAAACTGCTGTAATGTTGTATTTACAGAATCCTGCCACTCATAGTATGTGCACAACGAGGGATGCTCACATGCTGCCCGTGGGCAGGACACCGGCACGGCTTCTCTTCTCGGGTGTTGCACAGTGGCTTTAGCTGAACGGCGTGTTTGGGGTGACCCCGTTTCTGGGGAGGGGGAGCGGCACATCCCCAGCCCCTCTAAAACACAACCCGTCCCCTCGAGGTCCCCGGGAGCGAGGATGAGCCCCAGCACCACTAAAATCCTGCTGTGCAGCATCCGTTGGGTGGACAGAGCTAGGGGAAGTCGTGGCTGGCAGACCTTGATTCAGATTTATTTCCCGTTGCTAAATACTTTGAAAGTTTAGAAATCCCAAAGACTGACGCTGGTGGTGATGTGTATCTCTGAGGCCCTGTTTCTCGATTTTACAACTCTTAGATTAACAAAATGACAGCATTTCCCGATTTTTGTCAGCTCTTCATCTTGGTCATTTAGGGATGGATAAGTGTGCTATTGCATTTTCCCCAAGTACACAAAATAATCTTTGAGTTTTCTGGACTGGATATAGATTTGCCTTATTTATATGTAATACGTTTTTTAAAGTTTACAGTCTCACCACATCCTAATGTCCACTCATTTGGTGAAACTTCCCTTTCTCTTACTGCAAGACTGAAAACTGATATTCAAAAAAAATAGAAAAATAGGTCAAGTGGCTAACGCCTAAAATAGACAAACCCCATTAAATGACTGTCACAAAGAAATAAAGGAGGGAAACAATGTCTGAAAGCATAAAGCTGTCCCCTTCTCTTGATTATTCAAATAAGAGGTGATGTGAAATGACTGCCTCGGGTGGAGCTGGTGGGTGCCTCACCTGGTGTCCCCAGATCCTGTGGGAAGGGAGCGACGCGGGTGCTCGGAGCGAGGGAAACGGGATGAGCCGTGGCATTTGCACAGCCCTGAGGGGACTCCAATGCTCGCTGTCCTGCTGATGAAAACCAGACTGGAGCCAGTCTGGGGGGGCAAGGGCAACTGGGGAGGAAAGGTGAGAGCTGTCCTGGCTGTGCTGACCCGCTTGGGTCCCCACCGTGAGCCTGGCGAGCCCCCCCGGGCACCCTGAGCCCATCGCCCTTCCCCGGACGCGCTCCCGCTCTGAAAGCGTTCAGGGAGGTGCCGTTTTGCAGGGGACGGCTGAACCAGGTCAGCTTTACCTGAAGAGCTGTTGCAAGCCATCTGTGGATTCACACAAAACTAATTAACCCCGTGCAGATATTTCCCCACCGCTCTCTGCCACCCTCTGGGTCAGCCCGGGGTCCTCCCTCGCGTCCTCCCCCTCGCTGGGCAGCTGCTCCCTCTTTTTGGGGGTGAAGGTTGCAAAGGGCAGGGTTGGCGCTGAGCAGAAATTTGGGTTCCAGCCCCGGTCGGTTCCTGCCGCTTTTGTTCTGCCTTTGCCCTGTCCTGCCTCAATGGCAACAACCTTGCCTGGCTGGGGAACAAGTGCAATCTTGCTCTGCCCCTGCAGGTGGTCACGGCGATGTTTTCTACAACATCCCCATCGCCTGAGCTGCAGCCCTGGAAACACGGACAGGGCTCTGGGATGGAGGGGCGCACGCACCCATCCCCAGAAACGCCACGCAGAAATGAAGGAGTCTCTAAAAAGCAGGTAGGTCCGCTTGCGTGGTCTGCTCCAACAGCTATCTATGTGGTACTTGAGCTGCTTATCAAGTTTAAAAAATGGAACATAAAAGAGGAAAAAGTAGAATGGCACGTGCGTGGAAGTATATATTCATCCGAGTACTTCAATTTGCAAGGTTGAGGTGATGCTTGAAGTTCTCCTCCAATACAGCGATCAAAAAGCGATGCTCTTTCCTAGGCAGGGGAGTAAACGGCCCATCTCAGTTGTTCCGCGCTGCCTGAGCGTTGCTTTTCCCCCGGCAGCCCCTGGGCTCCCCCAGCGCCGCCCTCCCGCTCCGGAGGGGATGGATGCAGTCGGTCCTCTCTTGGGATGCCGCCTGCAGCCCTGTTTCCTCAAGCACGTTCAGCCGTCCTCCCCTGGAGCCGGAGGGAACGTGCGGGAGCTGAAATGTGGAAACGACCTCCTCGCTGCACTTCTCCTTCCCCGGGGTGAGGTGTGCCGTCCATCCGACACCTTTCGTGGCAGCCAGCCAGGGCAGCGGCTGCGCCTTGACGTGAGAATTCCCCAAACCCCTGCGTTTTGGGACCGTGTTTTGTTGTTCAAAGCAGCTCAAGCGGACGGGGAGGGCTGTGACAGGCTGTGGGATGTCCCCGGGGGTCTCCAAGCCCCGTGGCCAGGAGGTTTGGTGGCCCGACCTTGGCTGGTTGCAGAAGGATTTATGAAACGCCATTCCCAGTTGCAGCCGGTGCCAGCCTTAAAAGGAGAGGAACGGTATCGCCTTCTTGGCGCACGGGCCCGGCATTCCAAAACAGGAGCGAAACGGCCTTTGGCTTTGCTGGAGTTGGCAGAAGGGGTGTGAAACTAAATACCAGTGTACGAAAACGTGTACCTCAAGCTTACCGGTGTACAAAAATGCCACCATCATATGGCGTCTAGCTGGAGCTGGAGCACTGCTGTCACCAGAACTTTGAACTCCCTTGCTAAAAAATGCAAAAAATAGCATTCTCTTTATTTAGCTGAAGATCTGTGGGGCACAGAAAGTCACATCTGCTACGCTTGCTATAATGTCATTATTTAAGTGTATGTGTAGGCTAGCCTGCAATAACTCTCCATGTTCTCATCAAAATGAGCTCCAACTTTGAAATGTAATTTTCATCTCCCTCGTTGGCAGGAGGGAAACTATGTTCCCTATCACAGACTTCCCATCACATGGGACTACACAAGCACTGTTAGTGTGACTACACATGAAAGGCTGTGCGTTATTTTGGAGCCATTCTGATACTCACAGTGTTAAAGTGAGCCAGCAATATTATTAACAGGTCACAGCATTTCAGTGGTAAATCCAGCCAATACCACTCTGGGGAGCTAACGTTAATCAGCTGATGTTGCTGTAACAACCTCAGAAAAAAATGATAGTTGGGCTTTAGATTATGATCCTTTTAAAACACCTTTGCTCCTGGAATTGCTGTATTCCGTGTAAAGTAAGAGTGGCTGTGTACTTCCACTTGTGAGCTTGGCAGTTTTGCAGCAAAATACTTTGAAAATGCAATTGGTTTGGATCGCAGGTACATAAAACCCTCTTGCGAAGCAAGGCAACGCTTTGATAAAATGCCAAAATGCCAGAGCTTTCACACAGATCAGAGCTTACTGCTTCTGTTAGTGCAGCAGCATACATACTTTTAGTTAAATATTAAAATCAACCAATAAGTAGTTGGCCACAGTCTTTCCATGAACAATTTCTTTGTTTCCAAATGTGGCTGGTAAACTATTTGATGCTTCTACTTGAGCTGCAGTTCAAAATGTCATTTAATTGCTGAAGCACGCAACAGCATCTTGCTTGTTTCACAAAACAATAACACAGGTCAGTAGACCTGTCCCTCAGGTGCAATTCTTTATTTGCTCTAGCTGATTGCTGTTTTGCTGAATTGCAAACCCTTCCAGAGCTCTGGTGGGGGACAGGATAGTGGCTGTGCCCGGGCTCAGCTCAAGTCCCTGAGCACAAGGCAGACAGCAGAGCATCAGGGCAATCCCAAATTAACCCCCGTGATGTACCAGGCTCGTGGTGAAGGCGTGCGGCACAGGGTCTGGAGAGAGCTGAATGCTCCAGGGGAACAAGGCAAACTGCACTTACCGTGTCTGTTCCACAGCTTGCTTATGGAAAAGATTTGTTACCAGTACTAGTTCCCAAATCCTATTTTATTTTTTTTACTAAAGTGGCTACAGGACACTTTCTGCTGTTAAAATAAATGCTGTTGTGTGCTCCAACCATATGAACTGGGCACTTGGGCTCTTTGGAGAGAGGGAAATAAAGTAGAAGGGTATGTTCCCACAATAAAATATCAGGTTTTTATCATTAGGTGAAAGGCCACTTGTGCAAATCCTCTGGACCTTCAACTGTGAAATAGCATACAAGCCTAATACTTTGTATTTAGTTAAAAAAGAAAAGGAAGAGTGCTGGGATTTGGCCCGTGAAGATCAATTTAGAACACTGGAGGGATGAGTTTGGCACAAAGAGATGACAGTTCATCATGGGTAAGTAAAGAGATATTTGTGATATTTGCTGGGCTGTTTCCTTTTTTATTAGACCTACGGGAGTTGTTCAGTGGCTGTCAAAAGCATTGTTTATACGAAGTCTTGGGAAGCTATGTCTTGTCTGGCAATACAGGATCATAAAATGTAAAGAGTTAGATTAATGGACGTCTATATTTAAAAAAAAATCAGCAACTAGTTGTTTTCTTTCTGAAGATATTTCTTTCTTAGACGAAGGTATCAGAGTTGCCTTTACTTCTGGCTGGCTTCTAACACCAAGTATTTCCAATTCCAGTAAATGTTTAAAACTGTTATGGATTTGATAGCAGTTTGAAAACAGTGTTATTTATGTTGATCTAATTTACTTTTGGGGGACTGTCATAGACTGGTGTGTGAAGAATTAAGATTTAAAAATTGATAGAATTCAAGCGTTATTAAGGAGGGTAAATAAAAATGTCCGTTCACAAAATTTGCCAAAGCCTGTAGTAAGTGGTGGAAAGCCTCAAACTTAACGCTGGCGTGACACTTTATTTTGAAGGGTTCTCATTGCCTGCAGGGTGTCCTCTATATTGTAGCCACATTTCTCCTTCAGAAAAGGAGAATTCGTGGTAGCTAAATGAATTCTTTAGATGGTCTGCGCTGTGGCTTCATAAAATCTGGAGGCTCCGGATGGTTCCAGAGGAGGAGGTTGGTAAAATCAGACCCGGGTACCCACGGCTTGGCCAGGCTGTGACCGGCGTGACGGCTTCTCTGCGTGCTGCAGCCGTGGCGACCACCGTGAGTCACTGACTGCACGGGGCTGAGGCACCCGATGTGCTTAAATACATCTATACGGGTTTAGGAGGATAAGAAAAGCTCTCAAACATATAGCACGCTAATGACCCTCTGCTTTACTCTTGTATTTAATTGGAAAACCAGTCTAGCATGTACGTAACACCTCCCAAAATGAGCTACCGATACTGAAGAAGCACAAGGGGAGAATCCATTTAACTTCTGGCTGGATGACATGTATCTCAATTTGTTAAGGATTAGTGACTTTTGGCAACAATCAGCAGTGGGTTTGGTTGTTTCCAGAAGCCTTACTGCAGGGGCTTGCATATACTACCTTGGAGGAGAAAAATTTCCTTCTGTGGTAAACTCTGTTCTAGACCCCCTCCTGAAGTAAGGGAAGAAATAACAGAAGCAAGAGAGAATGAGCCTCTTGATGGAAGTTATAACCAGCGAGGGTTTATGGTGAAGTTACCTTTATAGGCTGATAGACCATTTGATAACGTGCCTTGTAAAGTGGTATTGAAGAGACAGTTCTGCATGGATTTATAGAAAGGATGAAGGACTATTAAAGGAGGTCAGTAATATTTCTTCACTATGATGTCAAAGGGGTGAGGTGAAGTCAAATCACCTGTAATATAATTAAGGATGTGGAAGGGAAAGATAATTACGCTACCAGATGACACAGCTCGGTGGGGATCCCACAAACCCAACGCGAGCTTGTGAGTCAGGCGGGGGAGAAGCGATACGGACGGACAGGGAGGGAGCTGACGACCTGCCCTGGCAAACCCCAGCCGTGCCTGCCGGCCACCAGCTGCGAGCACGACCAGTCCTTGGGGAAGAGGAACCTGGCCCGAGTGGCGCAGGGGCAAGCAGGGGGTTGGGTACCGGTGTGTGTAGCATCGGCAGCCGAGAAAGCTCGGGTATTTCGGGCTGCGCACGCCCGCGACCGTGCGCCGGGAAGGAAAGCCTTCCTCCGGAGAGCGGCTGCGCGGCACCCGGACCGTGCCATTGGCATCACAGGCACCGCGATACCCGTAAACTTCAGAGTTTAGGGGGAGCCTCGCCCAAAAGATAAGTGAGAGAGAGAAATGAGGAATGTTTCCAGGAGTTAATATTTAATTTGGCTGAGCCGGTACGGGCAGGAATGTGATATTGCTCTGAAAGAACAGGGAGGTTGTGAAAAGCAGGGACGGAGAGGAGTTATGCTGGCTGTTTGCCAGGCAGTGGGATGGTAACAGGTAGAATTGAAAAAGAAAATGAAATAAAGCACCAGCCCTGAAAATCTTCAGAAAAGGTCCGTGGTGGTGTATTGCACAGCGGAAGGATGGCCTGGAGGAAGGAGAGCAGTGTCATCGGCTGGGACCTGCTGGCGTAAAGCTGCACAAAGCTCCGGGAAACCTGTTGGGAAGTGACAGCACATGCTTCCTTTTATGAAAAGGGGATAAACTTTTTTCATTCCTAAAAATCTATGACTGCTATATTAGGCATCTGCATTTGTCTCATGTGAACAAGTCTGAAGTGGCTGCATTGTCAAGGAGTCTGTCCTTTGAGAGGTCGGCATTGGCAGAGTTGTTGCAGTAACAAACCCATATTCCTCAGGAAATAATAAACACTTCAGTCTGGTGAGCCACTTCTCAAAGTCCTTGGGATCTAGGAGAAATGAAATTAGTTTTGAATCTTAGGGGTTGGAAATGGCATGTTGAAGGGCTGTAGCGTACTCAGACTGAAGATCTTCGTTATTCCCATGGCGTGGAATGAGATTTTGAAAGTAATGACAAACAGCAAAGCTGCTAGTGACAATCAACTCTGTCATAGGTCTTATACCAGTATTTGATACTGAAGAAAAGAAAAGGTATTGCAGCAAACAGAAGGCCAGGATAAGGGATGAACTGGTAACCTTGCCGGTCAGTAACTTGGTATTAATGGAGCACTGTATATTGCTCCTGATAGGAAATGAGAATGTTTCTGGTTCCAGATTCACAAATCAAGTCAATTAGAAGGCAAAATAAAGATATTCTCCTGTATTAAGACTGAAATGCATGGGAGCATGTCTGGCTTGCCTATTTTAAATGCCATGCTTATGCTGGCATGTGTCCAGGGAGCAAAGTAGTCTTGAGTATAAACAGACTGTAAGAATCAGCTGTTTGGAGGATTTGTCAGCCTGTTCTCCAAAGCACTTGCAGGCTCACTTTTAAAACTATTCTTTTGTTTGGATACATTCAGCTTAAAAAAGAAAAAAAAAAAAAAGGCAGCACAAAGGCCTTTAATAGCTATCAGTATTGTTTGGGATTTAATTTCTGAAAGGAAAAAATGCAAAATACAGAAGCAAAATAAGTATCAGTCATTTTACCTGGTGTACTGCCCATCTTCTATATTCAGGAATTACATGTTTTACGTCCTTGCTCCTGCTCCTCCTTACGGCTGGACTCGATCTTAAAGGCCTCTTCCAACATAAATGATTCTATGATTATATATCAGATGGAGCTCAGGGAAATGGAGGTGCTCCCGCTGCTGCCCATCGACACCAGAGCCCACGTGCCCATGGTGTAACTCATGGCCAGCGCACGTCTGCACTTGACTTACGCAATTTCTCATGGAAAATCGGAAAGTTGCCTAAAGAACACAAAAAGCTACAAGAGAGTCTTTTGCAGCCCCAGTCTATTATCACAAATTACACTGGGTTTTAATATAAAAATATTAGGATCCTGCTACTAGTTCCCATATCATGGAAGAGACCTTTGTTTGCAATACGGATCTGTTCGATGTGATACACAGCAGGAAGGCAAAGCTGTTATCTCCAAACTCTGGGAGGAAAATGAGGAGAGAGGATACTTTATCTCCTAACTAGGGAAAGGAGAGATTGTCCATATGTTTCCCACATTTCCTCTGATTCAGATAACACTTTACAATTTAATCAAAGTGTCCTCATTCTTTTCAAACAAAACAAAATGCTCCTGCCCCTGAAAACTTTTTAAATCATTATTTTTCAAAATAGACCCAAAGACCTGACCAAAACTCAGAAAAATAATGAAAGGTGTCTGGCCAGACAAATGTCAGCTGTAGTAAGAAAGTATTAAATCTACTGATGTATTCGAAACAGAAAATCCTTCAATACAGAAAAAGAAAACAGCACCATAGGATCAGTTCTGTTCTGATGGAAACGGCCTGCATTTCTTCTTTTTCACTGGGGAAAAAAAGTAGAACTTGGGAAGTTCCAAACAGATTTTTATCTATTTCTTCCCCTTGGTTTTATATTTTACTAGATCATCATTTGAACATGTAACTTCAGCGTAATATATTAGCTTCCTCTTCTTTTTTTTTCCTACTGTCAATCATCATCATTCCTATCCCACAGATAAAAAAACAGATTTAATTGCACAGCTTTTGTACACAGCGTGGTGTCAGGGATCCTCTCCTCCTCTCCTTCCCTTGCTAGTGCGTCTTGTCAGCGCACGTGCTTTCCAGACGGCTTCAGTTGCTCCTTATCTGAGCAGATAAAGCATGGGTGACTCTTATTTCATCCTTACTGGGGGCGAGCAATTTTTTCCCATATTTAAAGACGGTCTTTTCTCTCACCTGCCCGATGGCATCGGCAGGCTGGCGTGTCCCTTGAGCGTTCTGGATGACCCCACAGTGTCTGTGCCCTAAGCGGCACTGCCCCTCGTTTCGGGTCCGAGGTGCCAGGACCGGGTCTGGCTGTAGGGAAACAGGAGCTGGGGAGCACCGGGATTCCCTGGGAGCCGCTTCTGCGGGCACCGGCTCTGGGCTGGCACCGAGCCCATCCCGCACCACGGAGCAGGGCAGCCTCCCGGCCCCGGGATGGCACACCTGCCCCCGGCTGACCCAGAGGGGCTTCTGGGCTTTGGTCAGGGCTCCCAGCTTGGTAAAAAAATTCTAGAACAGAAATTGAATCCCACGTTGGTGCTCCCCAAAGGGAGCTGGCTTTAAAGACTCCCAGGTGGGGATGAGCAATCTCGACTCTTGTTGCCACTAAAATTTGGAGAAAACACGCAATGCAGGTTATCACTCGGATTTCCAGCAATGTCCAGGTCTGCCCCATCTCTTTTGGAAGTGAAACATTTAACTGTCTCCTTAATTTTTAGTGACTGCTGTATGGAAATCACATTAGAAATCTCATTTTTACAGTAGAAAGTATTTTAATCATGATCCTATTTTCTTTTTCTAGAAAGAGACTAATTTGGACATTTTGCGGTTCCCAGGTGTACTCCAAATTTTGTTCCCTTTGGCAAAAGGTTTATGAAGGCTTTACCATCTCGTCAAAAGTGCAGGCACAGGTGTCATAAAATGCAAGGGGTCTCTAGGGCAATGGAAGCATTAGTTTTAATGTCATAGCCCTTCTCTGCCAATGTTGTGAAAGGAGAAAGGAAGAAACGAAAATGGAAGTTAGCCTGCTGCCGTTAACAGAGCAACGTGTACAAAACCAGAGTGAAGTTTGTTTTCAAAGGACATTAGCACAAATACAGCTCGTATTGTGGGGTCGGGATCCCATAGTGTATAAACATTTTTGTGCTGTGCAATCCTGTTTTTTTAACTCAGTGATGGAAATGCCACTTGGTGAGATGTATGCTGGTGGGGCTGGATACCAGAATACCAGTAAGAGAGAGACATTTGTATATTTTGTTTCTGCTCAGCCCCACTGTCGTGGTTTAACCCCAGCCAGCAACTAAGCACCACACAGCCACTCACTCACTCCCCCCCACCCAGTGGGATGGGGGAGAGAATCGAGGAAAAAGTAAAACTCGTGGGTTGAGATAAGAACAGTTTAATAGAATGGAAAGGAAGAAAATAATAATGATAATAATAACAATAATAAAGTTACACTAATAATAAAAGGATTGGAATATACAAACCAAGTGATGCACAATGCAATTGCTCACCACTCGCTGACCGATGCCCAGTTAGCTCCCGAGCAGCGGTTCCCTCAGCCCATTCCCCCCAGTTTATATACTGGGCATGACGTCACACGGTATGGAATACCCCGTTGGCCAGTTTGGGTCAGCTGTCCCGGCTGTCCCCCCTCCCAACTTCTCGTGCCCTTCCAGCCTTCTTGCTGGCTGGGCATCAGAAGCTGAAAAATCCTTGACTTGATACGAACACTACTTAGCTACAACTGAAACCATCAGAGTGTTGTCAACATTCTTCTCATCCTAAAGCCAAAGACATGGCACTATACCAGCTACTAGGAAGAAAATTAGCTCTACCCCAGCCGAAACCAGGACACCCACATATGCCATTACTGAAGCAGACACAGTGGGTGCCCAGCTCGTTTATCAAAGAGTGAGCCAGCTTGGGAAGATGTTGGCCAGTTTTATAAACTCCCTCACAATAGAGCCCTGATATTTTCAGGGGGTTATATATAGCACAAAGGGCTGCATGACTTCCTCGTTCCTTTTAGCCAAGAAATTTGCAGAGCTCTCACTGAAGTTGGGAGGTTTATAAATGAGGTTGGTGACAGCAGAGGTTGGTGCGACTTTGTGAGTCCCCAGGAACGGAGCGGCTATAGGGAAGTGCCAGGCTATAGGTTGGCCACACAAAGGTGGCTTTTCCCTGTCGGCATTTCTAACCATTTTCAATGGGGTTTACGAAGACTTTTTTTTTTCTGTGTCAGTGGGACTTCTGTGCAGAGCTACCTGGGACTCTTAGGAACTGGCTGCATCCCTGCTGACTTTAGCACAGTTTCCCTGGAGAATTACTTCATTTTAGCTCTTGTTATTTCTCGGCTATGCTGTCCTCTTTCAGGTCCTGTTCTGTTGAATAGTGAATGTCCTAATTGGGAAATACCGTATCTGCGAGTGATATGCAAGTGTATGTGCCAGTTACAGCCTTCCTAACACACAAATGCTATGAAGTACATGGATGGTATTTCTTACATTTCTGCTTCTTGCTTAAATATTTTTTTTTAAAGGTGAACAGGTATTAAGGAGAGTTATTTCCCCCCCAAAAAAGCAGAAGTTCTCTGTTAAAAAAACCCTCGTTGTAAACTTGCAGCTTTTCAGCCTTATAGAGGATATTTGGGTTCTGAGGAACAGTTTGCTTTATGAATTTTTCATCTGTTCTACTGCCACTATAATTTGCATAATTATGAAATCGTATTATTGACTCAAAAAATGAAGTAATGTAGGGCTGTTTACAACCCACGAGCAATCGTACACCATGGTTTTGCCAGCAGTTACCGCAACAGCTGTTGAACTGGACATTTGTTTGACTCTTTGCCTCCGCAGACAGCAGTGGGTGGTAACGTTGGGACTGGCTCGCCGGGAGGCTGGAGAGCAGCTTACTGCTCCCCTGCACCCGCTGCCAGCACCGAGAGGCTCAGCAGAGCTCCTCTTCCTCGGCCAGGCTTTTCTTTTCAGACCTGCCGGTCTCCCAGCTTCTCAGTAAATCTTCAGGTCGTGTTTCCCTTCTTGTCCAACACCCAGATTCTCTTTTGATGTGGCATCCCAAATAGAATTATAAATATAATAATGATCTGTAACAACAAACAATACCGGACGCCCGCCCCCCCCCCCCCCCCAAATCACAATACGTGTTCAGCCGTGTAATGGCAGTGTCGGTTTATGGCTCTCCGTGGCGCTGGGGGGGAGGCGCTCCCCCCAGAAGGATGGCTCTGGGAGGGAAGGAGCCGAAGCTCACCCAGGGAGTGTTATCCCAAATCACTTCCCCGGTCCCGCGGCGCAGCCCGCAGCACCACGCGCTCCTCTCCTCCTGCGGCCGTTCAAGTGGCTGCCATGCCATGCACAGGGTTCTTTGGAGCTTTGTCTCATGAATTACTAATAGAACATCTTGGTGCATTTACGTTCTCAAACCAAAAGCCCGAGTTGAGGCAAACCCCTGGAGTGCCGGGCGCGGGGACGCAGCGGTGGCTTTGCCGCTGCCGCGCGGCACCAGCCCTGAGTGCGGACATCTGCCCTCGGGACGGCACGCGTGTCCCCGGCACAGCCCCGGGAGGAGACGCATTCGCGGTCCTCTCGGAAGGTCCCTCCTCCGCAGGGTTAGCAATTGCTAATGACGTTTGCAGGGAAAGAAAGCGTTTTGCTCGGCTCTTCCGCTTTTGCACACTGTTTTGCTCTCTGGCATCATGTTCCCGTGTTTGCGATACAGGCATCTCCACAGCAACAAGTCACACGCAGGGCTATGACTTCAGCCGGGGAACATGCAGAAAGCGTTGATGAGCTGTCAAGCAGCAAAGATGTTGTTCCAGCACGGGTGCAAGAGGCAGACAGCGACGCTGCGCTTGGTCTCTGGCTGTCCTCCTCCTGGTGAGCCCCCGCTGGAGGCAACTGAGGCTCAAGAGAGAAGAAAACCCTTCCGAAGGAACTCGTTATTTTCATATCTGCAGAATAAGGCCTAAGAAAGACCTCAGGCTTTGGACAACTCTTTAGGAGTAATAATAATAAGAAAGGAAAAAAGCTAGGCAGAAAGCGTTGTCATCTGACCTACCACCATAAATCTCTGTAAGCAGTCTGCTGTTGATGACACTTCAGCTCGATGCAAAAGAAACACAGCAAAGCAAATAACAGTCTGAGCAAAAATGTGCCAACAAGTTCATCTTTAATCAGTAATTAACAAACAGTTTTACTCATTCACCAGAGTGTGAAGACTTTCCCAGCTCCGTATCTGACACTGCAGGGAAAATGTACCGGCCCTGTTCTAAACATTTTATAAGCCCATGTATTAGTATCACATTAAAGTGAATTACCTGAAAAGCCAAGAAGAGGTGATGTTTGCTAACACGCTATGCCCAGCAGTGCAAGAACTGGATGACAAATGAGAAAATCCCTTTGTCGTTTTAGCTGTGACTTTTCAGACCAGAACAGGACCCCTTTCCAGGGATGCCTCCGTGCCAACGGAGACCTCGAGGGCATGTTGGACTCCTGTGCAGGCAGCTGACACCCATGGAAAATGTTATCTGTTCTATCTCTGTGGCTGCAATTTCTGGGTACCTTTCACCCTCATCGGAGGTTCTACTCTGACCAGGCTGCTGAACCTCTGAAAAGCCCTGACGACGACCAGCCGTGCCTGTGCTTTGCCTGGAAAAAGGCTTCTGGATGGGAAAAGCAGAGCTCCCTCATGCATGGTATCCATATCCTTGCAAAAATGCACCAAATTCTACACTAGGAATAGGTATTTCTTAGAAGGCTGTTCCAAGATTTTAGTAAAATCAAATCAGCTTATTTACGTTCTGCAGTTTATGTGTATTTTTTTATTTATTAGCAATTGAAATCAAGACTCAAGATTTGGATCTTTGCAACATGCTGGAATGTGGCTTTACATTTCAACTCTCCATTTGGGAAAGACTGCCAATTACCAAAAGGAAAGAAGTACTTTTTGCTGGAGAAGGTAAGTCCATTTTTCCTACTCTGTTTACTACGTTAATTACATCAGCTGATTAAACTAACGATGCAAACCCCAGAAGTGAAAGATTTTACTCTCGCAACAGACGAAAATAAGGTTTGCCCTGTGCCTCGCAGGGCATGCGGTAACACAGAACATGCTCTTATGCTACATCGTCCTGGTAGCTTTGGGGTAGCTGTGATGCTTTTGAAGAGATAAGAAAAACAAGATTTTAAATGGGATAGCTCTTTGATTAAAAAGCCTTACGTTGCTGAAAACTTGCATAAACCCATTCAGGCGCACCAGGCCATTTTCAACTCTCTCAGTTGCTTACCTCTGCCTGGTGGCTCAAGAACAGCAATAACACTTATGAGGCTTTTATCTTGTGGGAAGCACTTTGCCGGTTGTATATACGTCCCGAGATTGCACACAGGCTGCCTTCTAGCGTTGGCCTGAAGCACTCCTGCCTTTGCCGGGGTACGCGGTGCGGGCACCGGCACCCTCGCCCGCGGGCACCCGCCGCGTGCCGGCAGAGCTCACGGCTTTGCCGCGCGCGTTGCGAAACCTCGCCCCGTGACGAGGCGCGGCGGATAGCGCTGCCGCGTGAAAAGCAGCACGCGACGGCCGGCAGCACCCCGAAGGGCAGGGAGGCTGGCGCGCCGCGAGTCGCTTCTTTCCAACCGAGATGTGCGATTAGAGGAGCCCGGTGGGCCGGAATATAGAAATCGTTTATCTCCTCGGGGCTACCGTGTGCGGGACAGACGGTGTTTCTCCCCATGGCTCCTTAGCGGTGCCTTCTCTCTCCCTGCCTCCTCCTGCCAGCCCTGTTCCCCCACTTGTCTTCAACAGCTTGCATATTTTACACCAGTAATTTCCAATTATAAAATATAACCTACACAGAGTAGATTTCCTTAATCTTTTTCATTGTAAAACCTAGGAACACGCGTGAAGTTTGTGGGCTTAGACTTCAACCCCCCAAACAAGCAGTAGCTGTGTAAATACATCATTTAAAAATCCGCTGCTTGGTAGATGTGTGTAGTATGAATTCCTTTAAATAGTTAATGCATTTTAATGTACTACATATGAAAGAGCAATTAACTCTTAAAGACTAAATGTGTTCCTCACCACAGTTGCTGCAGTTCAAGGTCTTGCACGTGATAACGGCAGTATCTGATCTCATCCAGTGGCGTGCCTCAGCTTAAACAGTCCTAACGCAATTTAACGGCGTCCATACCAGGGGTTTTGCCAACCTAGTTAAATCACTTTCTAACAGAACAAGAGCTGTCTTTGCGGGCAGGTGTCCGTGTCCTGCCCTGCCCCGGCCAGGAGAAGAGCCTGACAGCGTCTGGGTGCAGCGCGGGACGACGTCGCTCCCGACACACACCCGTGAACCACAGCTGCCCTGCAAAACACCTCTCTGTGAGTCATTAACAAACTTTTCCTAGGGTTGGCTGTGTGAAGGTGTGTTTTGTTAATAGCTGTTGTTTGGGCTTTAACGTGGAAAAAGCCTGGTTTGTAAATCGTGTCCTAATTTGCAGGTATAAAGGTGACACGTGCTGTTGTACAAGGTGCCAAAGTATCAAACCTGGAGCATCCTGCTGCCCGAAAAACAGCTCTTGGTGCTTCATCCTGCAGGAATTAGTAGTTAAGTCCCTCCACCTGCAAAACAAACGTAAGCATAGTACGGTAAATATTTTGTGCTAAACGTTCAACCTGTTTCTGTTATTTCCCAGCAACAGATCCTCGAGAGGTGCTGTCTGCAATGCTCTGCTCTTTGAAAGACTCAAGCCAGCAGCAAGAGCTGAAAATCCTTCAGACAAGGGGGACCTTGGGGGCTGCTGCCGAGGGAGAGGCGCGAGGGTCAGCGCTGCCCCAACGCTCCCACGGCGAGAAGCCTTCCCTCCGGCCGGCCCGCGGTGCAGAAGTCTGGCAGCGGTTACAAAAGGGAGCCCGGACACGGGTGCGACTTCTCCTGTCCCCGGCGCGCGGGGCTGGCAGAGGCCATTGCCCTGCACCGCTCCTGCCTGTCCCTGCCGCCTTCTGCCTCCTCGCCTCGGGCTTCAGCGGTGCCCGCGTAAATGGCCGGGTCTGGAGAGACCCCGTTTCACTAAAGGGCAGCTCCTGCAGCGGCCTCGGCGAGGAAGCTGTGCAGATGAAGATGCCTCCTCCCCGGCCCCTGGCGCAGCCGCCTCTGCTGCCAGCGCTGCGCCGTGCTGGGGCCGCGCACCGCTCTGCCAGCGCACGGGCTCTGGGTTAGCAGGTACGTGCCACGAGATGGGCCGAGTAACTCTCGCACAGCTCTTCTGTTAACACGCGCGACACCCCGTAGGGTGAGGTGGTGAACCCTTGTGCGCCAAAGCACGACGGTTGTAGAGGGGTGGAAAGAAATAATAAGAAATCCTGTCCGTCGTTACTGCTAGTGTTGGCTGCGGCGTCCCTCTGCCGCGGTTTCCAGGCTGCTTTTCCCTGCAGGCTGCACCTCCAGCGCACCCTGGAAGCACTTCTTGGGAAAACAGGCGGCTTTGCAAGCCCAGGTCTCGTGCACCCACGCCCTGCAAGCGCGCAGCCCTCCCGTACCGCGTGCGGAAAGGGGCTTAAACAAGCCGAGAGGAAGCCAGACAGTGTTTCCGCTGCAGCGGTGCCCGCGCTGCTGCTCCCCCGCTGCCACCCACGCAGCCCCCCTGCCCGCTGCAATACCCACCGCGGGCAGCCGGCTCCTGCCGAGGCGCTGCCACGGCCTGGGAGCCGCTCTGCCGATTTACGAAGGGCGGCGGTGAGTGGCGAAGCTGCGGGGGATGATGCGTTTCCCTCCCTGGGTCGAGCAAGGGACGTTTCTAGCAAGACCCGCAGCGCGCGGCGAGCTCTCGCTCGGCGGGGCGTTGGGCGGAAGGGCTGTTGCTCGTGTGGGAAGCCTGGAGATGGCGGCGGCAGCGGCAGAAATAACAAAAATGGGTCTAAAGGTCTCCGGTCGGTGAAGCCGGCCATGCTGCGGGAGCTGCCAGCCCTGTGCCGGTGGTGGCGGCGGGGCGGCCGTTATCTGCGGCTCGCAGCAGGAAGGGAGCCCTGGGGACGCCGCCCCAACCATCGCCCCATTTCCAGGGACCGCGGCGATGGCCTTGTCGGGTGGGCCGAGCCCGTCATTCCCCCCCCCCCCGCCCACTCCCCGCCAGCTGCCAATGGGCAGATTAACTGGTCGCAGCGGAGGTGTCCTCAGCCGGTGCGTTTCAAAACGCGCCTTTGTGCCCGAGACGCGAGCTTCCCCGGCAGTGAGCCACGCTGCAACTCAAGATGTGGCCACAATGCAAAAGTACTTCCCCTTGCATCTCTTTTTTTTTTTTTTTTTAAATTAGCCTGAAACTAATTTTTGCTTCTTTAAGGAAATAAATATATATGCAAACCACAGCCTGTTGCCGTGGTTACTGCTGTATGCTACTGCGAAGAGCTTGTTTCACATCCTTAGCCCTATAGGGTTTGGAAAGCGTGATTCTTCTGGCCTTTCACCGTTTCCCCCCTTGCTAGGCCACCATCCCGCTGTTGCAAAAAAAGCATGTTGTAATAACCCCTGCGTGCTGCCGGAGGAGGCGGTGGCTGCGCTGCCAGAGCGCTGCAGCACGCTCCCACGCACCCCACGCCAGAGACCCCCCAGGTAAGAATTGTGCTTTTTGCCCCGCTTTGTGGCCCTTGCCGGCCATGCAAATTTGCAACAGAATAGCATACAGTTGTTTAGTGGGTTACGGTAAGTTTTTCGGAAAGCTAAACTGTTTTATTACGTCTGTGTTTCATTGCGCCTACTTTGGCATACAGGTCTTGCGATCTTGAGATAAGTTAGGGAAGATTCAAATAATATGTTAAAGAAATGAGCACTAAATGTAAGATGCTGTTATGCGAAGTTAAAGGAACAAAACCCTGCGGTTCTGAAGCGTATTAGAAGTAGCAGTCGGATTTCAAAGCAGAGCCTTCGCGGCACTTGCTGGGGGCACAGCGGGACCCCCATGGTGTGGAGCTCCTCCGGGACGCCGAGCGAGCACCGACCCGCTCCCAGGAACACGCGGGACAAACCCAGCGCGGGAGGCGGCCCCCGCAGCGCCGGCGGGTGCATCTTTCTCTTTTCTCCTGGTTTTACTATCATTTTGTCAGTTAACCTCCTGTGCTGCTTACTCCGCTGGAAAAGTTGAGAGAAAGATTTTCACGTGCTTGCAAGAGCCCCGTGGGTCGGTTGAACAGTTTGTTCTGTGCTGTTGGTGGAGCGGAGACCGGGCTGGATGCTTGCGCCGAGGCACCACCGCCATAGCTATGCCGCGATTCGGGTGCGTTTCTCAACGGGGGCCGAGCGCTGCTTCCCCCGCACGGGGGTCCCCCCAGCCCTGGGTGAGGCGGGTGGGTGCCCGTCCCCGGAGCATCGCTCCCCAGCCCCGCTCCGGCTCCCCGGGAGCCGTTGGTAAAGCCCACAAGAAATTAAAATGACATTACTCCCCTGAGAGTGAGCCCTCGGCTTCCTGCTGCGAAATACGCTGCTGACGGCGAACGTCCCGCCGGTTTTCTGTGATTAAACGCGGTGTTGGGTCGCAGGCAGGGTCCACCTGGAGAGAGCACCCGTGCTGCTCCCTGTGGAGGTTAGAGTGGACCCCGGCACTGCCGGCTGGGCTCCAGCACAAACTGAAGAGCAATGAAGAAATCATCTTACAGAAAGCGCAAAAGACGTACCATATATAATAATTATTTGCTGCGAAATTGGCCGTGTGGATTTTGCTCATTTATGTGCTTGTAGACTAGTAGAGATTTTAAGTATTTTATCACTTTTAACAAAAATATTATCACTTAATAGTTGCAGGAGGCTTTAAAATAAAAGGACAATACAGCGGAAGGGACAAGTCTGAAATTTGTACGTTATCTTTACTAAAATGCACATGCAAATAATATCATTAAAACAGGGGAAAAAAAAAGTCTTTTAGTACTGTAGTGTGAAAGTGATGGCCTCCATGTTGCTGTGAAGCAGAAGCGGAAGTCCGTTACTGCAGAAGTTGCACTGTGCTAGAATAGATGTAACGATTGCTTTCTCTATCGGGAAGACTGAAATTTAATGTCAGACCTTTTTGAGGAACTTGAATTTTGTGAGTGCTGAACAAATAAGAGCATAATGAAGCGAATAGCTTCTCCAGGGTCGTAATTGTGTTTAGTCTGTGTTTGAACTAACTGGCATATCTGCCTTTAATAAAGGCCAGGAAAAAAGGAAAAGTAGAGTACAAGGGGTTTTTGGCGACTATTGTATTGCAGCTATTTGGTACGATAGCCACAAGCCATACTTCAAGCTAGATGGATTTGCACTGTGATTTCTACTTATCTGTTTAAGACAGGGGTACGGCAGCACCCCGTACCCCTCGCGGGCGGGAGTTCTGCGGTCGGTCTGCAGCGAAGAGCAGCCCGGTGCCGCTGCCGTCAGCGTGCGGATCTCTTGATGTAGTTACCCTTTAAGTGCTCTGTTACTGCACATACTAAGGAGAGAAGCTTTGCTTTCGGGTGCACAGCTGGAAGTGCCTGTGCAGCTGGGCTCTTAACTGACTTTCTTTTGTGCTTTTTCTTTAGCAAAAGGTTCCCGTTTGATTTGCGATCTTACTCAAGCGGGAGTTGGGGTTTGAAGTAGATGGTGCAAGTTGAGCTGGAGGCTTTGGTCTTCACCGGCTGCGTGCGCATGGGTTTGTGCACCTCCAGTCATCTATGCCTGACCGCCTATAGGCACCGGGCCCCTATAGGGACCCTGAGGCTGCGGGGGGGGGCAGCAGGCTGCCAGGGTGGCTGCTTTTATGGAGCAACGATTGAAAGATGGTTGCTGAGTTGGTGCTTAAAGTAGCCGTGGTTCGTGCATCACAGGTTACCTTCCCCTGTCCATACTGAATGTCTGAAGAAACCAGTCTCTGACGGAGGGCTAGAAATGATCTGTAAGGCATCCATAATACATGTTTCTTAATTCTGCAGGCTTATGTCATCTCTCAGAGTATTTATCACATTTGTAGTGACAAAGAGAAAATTTAAATCTATTTTCACTTTATGGCCCTAATGCCATGCCTGTTACAGCATGCCCTATTGCTCAGTCTTCCCTTTAAACTTTTACCTTGGGATCATTTTGAAGTAGGACCTGAAGTGGGAAGTGCTTTTATTCTGCTTGAGGCGCAGCTGTGGAGAGGATGCCTAGAGCCATCCTCACGTAGGGCACCCAGGACACGTTGGTGTCCCACTGCTGTGCTTGCGGGGCTTCTGCCAGCCTCAGCTGGGTCATCACTGGCCCTGCAGCCTTCCTCGACGGGGTTTCAGAGGGAAGGGCAAGCAACCGTTGCGCAATTTTCAGAGGTCAGGCTCTTGCTTCACTTGTGCCAGGCCTGCATTAGCTCAGCCAAGAGAGTTCCTCTTTTTTGCTCCAGTTGTAATAACACATAGTGACTCTAAAACATAAAATGTCTCTCAAAATACTTTCTCTGTACTCAACAGGTCTCTCTTGTCCCTTGTCTCCTAATTTACGTCTTTTTGTTTGAATGACATAAGAAGTTAAGTGTACAATGACATATTTATTTATCCTCCTCTGCTGGAAGATAATTAGTCCATTGTCTTGATTGGTATCCCAGATGGTGATCATTATCATTATCAGATGATAATCTGGGAGCCCCCTGGATCTGAGACTTCCTTACGCTTTCCTCTTTACCATGCCCTGCCCGGACATCTTGTTACCGCAGAGCTTGTGCTTGGCATATGTGCTCTAGGGTTTAATCCCCTGTATCCCCTACATAAACCTACGTGAAACAGAATACATTCACCTTATAGGATATAGTGAGAAATGACATCACAGGCACACAGGGCGTAAACCCAACGGTAAGGCAAACCAGAGCTGTACCGTGTCAGAGAAGGGATGTGTCTGAGCGGGGTTCCCAGCAGGACCAGTATCAGAACCGCCGGGCAGTGGCCGCTACCGGCAGGGCTGGGACCGGAGGCTGGCAGGGCTGCTGCTGTCGCAGGCAGCAAGTACCAAACCCAGCAGGCGGACTGCTGTCACCTGAAAATGGACTTGACGGGAAAATGAAACTAAAAAAATTGAATTACCAGCACAACCAAATAATGGCTGTGGAGCTGGGCCCTTTAGACCGGGGGTGGAGGGGGCTGGGTAGGGAGCTGCCATTCCAGCTGTGCAGCTGTGAGCATCTCGGTGTCCACGTCCCCACTCTGCTGCCGCTGCCGAGGCAGGACAAGGAGGCACAGTTTAGACACCGGTTATTTTTTAAAGCTAGCCCTGGGTATAGAAAAGATCATTTGTGCGGACACTGGTCTACCAAAGTTATTTAAGAGAAATCTGGGCAGTGAGGAGTTTGTACAGAAAACTTTGTGACCGGAACAACTGCTTTGAAAATGCCCAGCGTACTGATGTAAGCGTACAGAGAGGAAACAGCCTCACGTATTTCTTTGTGATAGAACAGAAACAGGAAGAGCAACAATGATCCATTACAATATTCCTTCCCAGAGACTATCAAGGCGTGTGCAAGCAATGCTGAAGTTATCCGAGTGGTACATCTGTACCGCTGCTGCTTTGTAGAATGACAGGCAAACTCATGTAAGTCAGGCAAATATAAAAATAAGGTGGGATACCAATTGTCATGAATTTTTTACTGATCTGGATTAACCTTCTTTGAAACACAAGTGTAAATTCATGGCTTTTTTTTCCTGAAAGAAAAATGAGTGTTTCTTTACGTCCTTTCAGTCTCCAGCTCCTATGAAAAGGCCAAAAAAGATCAACAGAAAATATCAGAAAGCTCTCCCAGTCGGTGACGTGCCTTCACTTCCTCAGGTGCTCAGCGCTCCAGGATGCTCCCCGAGGCTCCTCCATCTGGGCAGCTCCCGAGGAGGGATGCTCAGGGCATCCCGTGTCTCTCCACGGGCTCAGAAGTGCTGTGCGGTCTGTAGCAGGGTGTGATTAGAGCACACAAAAAGAAAAGTTAATTATATTAATGCTAGGCTGTATAACAGAACAAAAGGCCTTAAGATGGAAACAGCTGGAGTTTTTGAGCAGGTAATATTATTTCTCCCAAGGTAAAGTGAGGAATTATTCATTAAAGCTGAAAAGCACTTTATCACCTCATTTCACAAAACATAAGTCTTCGCTTGGTTCAGCCCTGAGTATGGATCAGGGAAAAAGACAAATTTAAAGGCAAATTTCTTCTAGTCTCCAAGCCTAATAAATTTCAAAGCAAACAGCAAAGTGGTTTGGCTTATTCCGTTACAGATTGAAGGATGTGGCGGATGTAATTCTGAGCGATCATTTGAAATTTCAGAAGTCAGCAGAAGCTCAGTATCTATAAATGAATAAAAGTAGCATTCAATTGCAGTGGAGATGCCACTTTAGTACTGATTTTTTTCATTTGTAAGGTAAAAAATAAACGTATTCTGGAACAACTGGGTATGAGTAACAAGTGATGCTCAGAATTACAAACACACATTACAAGATTTGGGGGAGAAGACAAGCGTGAGAGGGAGAAGATGGAAAGACAAATTTCTAGCATAACTACAACCCCCAGTGCGTTTGGTAGAAGAAATAAATTTGGAACAAGGTGTCTGTGTTGATAGAGATGTTTTAACACAAGCAAGTTACACTCCTGATACTGGAGATAAACCCTTTGTGCTCTTCCTTGTCTTCTCTGACATCAATGTGCCTTGTAGTTTCCTTGTAGTCTGCTATTCATGTTGACTGGGGATGAACACCAGCCTCACAGGTTAAAAAACACGTGGCATGAGAGCCCCAGTCTGCGGAAACAGAGAGAGGCTGAAATTAAACCACGTCTGAAAATGGGAGCCTGCTGGGGGGAGGAAGATAGTGTGTTTGTTTTCCAGCAGCACGACCGCTGCTTGTCGCAGCATCCAGCCCCGAGCGCTGCTGGAGCCACCGTGTGCTTCCAGTTGAGAGAACGCCAGTCGGTAGTAACGAATAGAAGGGATCGGAATTCAGAATAAAGTCACCAAGGAGCACAAGGCGTAAAGGACAGAGGCGCTCGGGATGTCTGGTGTTTCCACGCAAAAGGAGGTGAGCAGGGAGAGAGATGTGGGGCACGGGCCATCCCAAGCAGCACGTGCACCGGAGCATTAAATGAGCCCCTTTGCTGAAGTGTCCATGCTGGACTGCGGCACTGGCCTGAGGTGTTAGGGAGCTGGAAGGAAGATCAGACCAGATTTGAAAACTTAACCACAGAAAAGCCTTCTATAGTTTTTTGTGGTTTAATTTCTGGAGCGTGTGGTACCCAGCTCCTTGCAGCGGCCCTGAACCCCTTCCCTTGCCGTGCATGCCCCCGCGCTGCTGCAGTCCCTGCCGGTGAAGGACCGATGCATGACAACCACAGGACCTCAGAAAAAATTGCCTCCTTGTAGACATGATGATGTCTTTTTGGCATGGTGCAGATTATGCTGGCAGCAGAACTTGTTTATAGGATTCACACTCTTTTTCTCTATGAACACTCATTTATTTGATGGCTCTTAATTTTCACAACCCAAGCAAGGAGAAAGCTCCATGGAGGTGGAGCTGCGAGCGTTTGACACGTCCATTTTATAATGCTTTCCAAACTTAAGAGCGGTTAAAGCCTCTGTGGAAGGTGCCTGAGGTAACTGTCATCCCTGCGGAGAGGCGGGAGCGCGGCGCTGGCGGCCAGCGGCTGTGCGCAGCCGCGCTGGTCATCTGGCAACCTGCAGGCCGGGGGCCGGGCGTCAGCCTGGGCTTCGGCACCCGTGGGAGTTGCTCGGGCAGAGCCTGCACCGAGGGGGAAGAAGGGATTTCCTTGTCTTGACTAATTGGCCTACCATTACATTTAGTAACAGGGACCAGGGAGGAACAGAAACTGTTGGAGGGCACACCATAAGGTAACAGTTCTCTGAATTGTTCCCTATGGAAGAAAACAGAAATTGAAATTAAAAGTTTAAGGGAAAAGAGAATAACTGAGGGGTTTTTTTGAAAATGTATGTGTATATGCATTGAAATATACTCAGCCTTATCAATAAACAGCTGCTTCATACGATCTAATACTTGGGAAAAAATACTAAGCAAAAGGTCTCCTGGAATCAGTGCAAATATTTGTAGGGTTTGGGTGTGAGTTTGGCTAAGACACGACTGCTGCCTTGATATCACAAGACAAAGTCAGAGAATCCTGCTGCTGATTTTATTAAAATGGTAAAATATAGAGAACTGAAAAACACAGTTTTCAAAGGCACGGGATTCTTTTATGGCAAAAGGCAAAAAAAAACCCCCTTAACAATGTAAGAGGTATAGTGTGAGCCTCAGGGATGGAACAGACTGCACCCTCTAAAAGAGAAGTATAGATCAAAAAGAGTAAACCTCGGCAGGGTCAGAGGAAGAAAGAGCTAGAAGAGGGACTACAAAAGGTCACTTAATCCATTCCCTCGCCCCAGGCAGGATGGAGTGTACCTAAATCACTCCTCGAGACGAGCGTCTCACCTTGATTTAGTACCCTTGTCAGTCCTTTTTTTTCCGCTCTAAGTCCAGCCTGAATCTCTCTCCCTGCAGTTTAATGCCATCTTCTTGTCCTCACCACCATAAATACAGAGACAAGATCGTTCCCTGCTCTTTACAGCGTCCTTAAATCTTGGAAGATCACTGCCATGCTTCCTCCAGTCTTGGCGTCGGCAGGGCGTTTCCAGTTCTTTCCATCGTTTCGTCCCCACCGCCATCCCTGGAGCTCCGGTCCCACTTCCCGTGGCCCAGTGGGCCAACACCGGTGGGCCCGGACCCCACGTGTCCCCCGGCACCCCCCCGCCTGGCAGCCTGCCTGCCTCCCTGCGTATTTAGGTGTACGTCCTTCTCTCTTTCCATCCCTTAGCTTAGCGCCACGTTGCTTTGCCGAGATCCCTTGCGGCTTGGCCCTCGAGGCGAACGTCCCGCAAGCGACACATCGATGTTGCGTCCTACCGCTCGACGTTACCGCAGCGCCTTTTTCTACGCCGTTCCCCTCGGCGTCGCCGGCGTGGCGGGGCCGACGCCTGCCCACGCGACCCTCGGCAGAGCCGAACGGGGCCCGCGCGGGTGCAACCGCGGCGTCGGCGACGCGCTTTATTTGCCAAGAAAGAGCGGGAAAGGGGACGGGAGCGCGGCCTTTTTTGCCTGCTCTGGGAAGAAGATCAGCACTACGGCCTCACGAGAGGAAAAGCGTTTTGGGGGGGCGGGGGGCTGTCTGGAAAAACCAGTACGGTAATGGGGAAGGCAGCCTGAGCCCGCTGGCGGCGACGGCCCCACGGCGCAGGCCGGGCTGTTTCGCCGGAGCCGTTTTCCACTCGCTTCCCTCCCTCCCTCCCTCCCCCCGCTCTGCCTATTTTTTTTTTTTTTTTTCTTCTTTCCTCCGAAACCGGAGGCGGCGGCGGGGCCGGGCACGTGTGCTGGGGCTCGGGCACCGTGACTCATGAGGCGCCGGGCCGCTCCGCCGCGGGGAGGATGAGGGAGGCGAGTCCCCGGGGGAAGGGCAGCCCACGACGCCTCCGCTCTTCACCTTTTCCTCGGTTTTGCGGCGCCCGGATCCCGGAGGTTGCGCCCGGCTTAGGTAAGCGCGACCGGGCCGGGGCTGGGCCCGTCCTCCCCGCGGGGCCGTGGCCGGGGCCCGCTCTCCTCACGGGGCCCGGGGCTGCCGGCAGGGCCGCGGCCGGGGCGCGCTTCCGGGCGGGGCGGGGGCGGCGGCGGAAGCCGGGGCCGGCGCGGGGAGCCCGGGCCGCCGCCGCCGCCGCCGCCTCCCTCCCTCCCTCCCTCCCTCCCTCCTTCCCTCCCTCCCTCTCTCCCGCCCGCCGCGCCGGCGGCGCTGTCAGCATGCGCCCCTGACTGGGCCGGGCCGCCGCGGCCGCCGCCACCGCCGTCCCCGGGCAGGGCCGCCGTCCGCCCGCCCGCCCGCTCCGCGAGCCATGCCCCTGAGGTGAGTGCCGGCGGCGGCTGCAGGTGCCCGGGGGAGGGCCGCTACCCCCGGCCCGGCCCGGCCCGGTGCGTGGCTGCGGCGGGGCCCGCGGGCGGCGGCCTGCCAGGGGCGGCGGCTCCGCCCGGCTCGGCTCGGCTCGGCTCGGGGGGCAAGAGGCCGTGCTCCGCCGAGTGGGGGGGGAGGGCAGCGGTCCGGGAGCGGCGGCCCGCGCCTTGCCCGGGCGCTGGGGAAGCCGGAGGCGGTGGAGGCCGGCCGTGGGAGCTGGCCACGCGTGACTCCTGCCGGGAGGCGGGAGCCCTTCCCGGCCGTGAGGGGCAGGTGCGGGGCCGAGCGGCCTCTCCCCGGGGGCGAGGGAGAGCCCCGGGGGGCGGCAGGGCCGGGGGTGTCCGCGGGAGGAGGCGGCGGGCTGCCCCCCTCCGGGGTGGGCCGGCGTCCTGGAAACGCGGGTGCTCCAAAGCGGCACCGTGGTTGAGGTTGGGTTTTTAAAGAAGAGGGTAACTTCGAAGGGACGTCGCCGGTCTGGGTGCGCGCACGTGGCGGTGTCGGGGAAAAAAATCCCGCCTTGATCCCACGTCTTTGGGAGCTTCTGGATTAACCGGGTGGAAATAGAGCGTTGGGGCTTGGGTTTGGTGGGTTTTTTTTAGGGAGAGAGTTCTTGAATTCAGAAGTTTGTTTTGCATCTAGTTGCTGCAAACAAATCAGTCTGTGAAGATGTTAGTATAGTGGGAGAGAGAGACGCAGGGATGTTGTCTGTGTGAAATAGTTATTTTAGAAGAATACATGATTATTTCTTTTAGAAAGAAATTATTTCTTCTGGTGGTTTTTTTTTTTTTTTTGAGGGGGAACTATGCTGCAAAACGTGGCAGTGGCAGCTGGACAGAGGTGACAAAGAAGCAGAGAGAGTGAAACTGTCTGAGCAGGTTTAACAAAGGGATGTAATGGACAGGAGAGAGCTATGCACTTAATGAATAATAACGTTGAATAAATAGCTGGACTATATCTTCTTTAGCACTACGGAGAAGAGGTTCTAATGGAACAGCAACATGTTCCAAAGTGACAAGGAAGTAATTTGCATAATGAGTAATTAACCGATGGTACTTATTACTGCAGGGGAAGTTTGAGGGCGAGAGTCTGAGGTTGGGCAGTTGGAAGCTGGGATGGATCGCAGGTGCCCGCCGGGGCTGTCTGCTTGTGTTTGGTACTGACCCTTGCCAGACCTGCTGACATAGAACAGTATTACGACAATTTCAAGTAGATAAAAGAGAAATAAATTAAAGGCTTGGCATCCCCAGTTTCACTGAAATGGGTGACAGGACTGCTGTCTGTGGAAGGTTGGGACGCACCAGTGCAGAAAACCGAGGTGTCGGGAGTCTCTCTGCTTGCAGGGCGGCGCCGGGAGTGCTGCCCCTGGGTTTTCTAGGGAGCGGAGCACCCTGACAGTCCGTCTGGAGGGGACAGGGATGCTGGGCACGTGCTGAGCTGAGCTCTGCAGTTGCAGCATGTGCTTTTGCAGTTTAAATTTTGCGAGGCCTGTGTCACTGCTTTCCTCAGCTCCTGTCCGATCAGGTGTAGGCTAGAAGGTTGTAAAATGGAATTGGACTTCCCTGGATTTAAAGGCTGGGCTTCTGAGCTACAAAACTTCTTCAGGCTTAGTTGAAACGAAAGGTGATTAAATAGAAAAGCAATGGCCATGACTAAACATTCGAAGTTTCATAACCAGTTAGTCTTCAAACTTGAGAATATTTTGAAAACTTATTACCCCGTAGGTTGTATGTATGAATTAACAGTAATCGTGGAGCCTGCCTAGTTTTAGGTGACACGTAAAAGTACAGGATTGTGCAGTTGTTATTTACTCGGGCTACTGAGGGAAGATACACAGGCAACAGATTTCTTACTCTGATATATGAGGAAGAAGGTGACAGGGTATATTTATTGTCTCATTTCCTTAAAGCTATCATTAGATTAAATTCATTTTGAATGGCAGGCAAGGGTCTGAGTCCAAGGATGCTTTGTTGTACTATGAGGCAGTTGAATCGGTGGGCAAAATTGGGGCATTATGTGAGCGATTTGTAATTCACTTGTGTCAGCAAGCAGTGCCAAAGCTGTCCTGTGAGAACTCCCCTCAGCTGCAGTGGAGGGTATGGTTTCCATACATCCACCGCACAGTGCCGGCGTTCCCTGCGGTGGGAACAGCCTGGCTTTGTGATTTCTTTTCATTTACCCACAAAATCCTCCTTTATGCTTGTTGCCTTAGAAGTGTTGTGAAGCACCGCTGTGCCACGTGCCGCCTAGGCACGAGCTTCGTGTTTTTCTGGGCTGAAAGCTGTATTGCAAACATGGGAAATTGCCAGTTCAGATGTATCTGGCAGCTGCCTACAGCTCGGACCCTCCTAGGCAGATGCCTGACTCGCGTTCTTCAGCCTCGTGACAGAAGACGTTAGAGTTTTAGATCTGGTAGATTAACAAGGTAATGGATAGTACCTATCTTCAGGAGTATCAACAAAACAGTTTAATTAGTGGAAGCAGAGAACTTTAATTTAAAATTTCTCTGGTATATTATTATCTAATTGCGGAAGTAATCAGAATTGTAATGCAGAATAGCCCTTACTGAAAGGTTTTTCTGTAGGCAGTCAGGGCCAAGAAGTTACTCTTCCGCTGACTCGCTGCCGTCACTGTGCGGTGTTGTGAGGGCTTTCAGCCCCGTTCATCCTGGTGAGACTGAGGAGATCATGAAAGCATAATCCTAAGCAAGATGCTGGAACAGGGGTTTGGTGGGGTGCCGTACAGGATCCTGGAGTACCTTGCCATCCCAGCAGCCGCGGCACGGGCGCCTCGGAAAGGCTGGGGGTGTGGGTAAGGCTGTGCTCTGGGCTGTGGTCAGCGAGGGGCACGCAGCCCTCTGCTGCTGCCCTGGGGGGGGCACATAAAAATTTCAGGGGTTTTTGCTGATTTTTCTTTATTCTGAAAGTGCTCTTAGTTCATTCTGCTTTGGGAGGTTCAACAATATAATCAGAAATAAATTGGTGTGAATCAAGCTGCTTCAAACCTTAAATGTAGACGTTCATTTTCCTTTTTGGAGAAAGGTTAATTTTGTTTTGCGTTATTCCACCTCTTGAATTCTACTACTTTGTTGCTTTACTAAGTCTCAGATGCTGTTCATCATTGTCTAGTATTACTAGGTAACAGTTACTGAGTTTATCTATATTCTGCTTCCTATAGCGAGGCCAAGGATTGAATAAACTAACATTTTTAGACACCTCCGTGACAAATACCACACACTGACAAGCATTTGAAAGTAGCAGGTGCTGCTGTTGCTTTCTTTTAAAACCTGTTTTGCATGGAGGTTTCTGGTGCTTGTCCAGTTTGCATGTCTCAGGAGCACCGAAGATGCTACTTTCCAAAATTTCATAAGCAGGGAAGATACTATTGAGAAGAATCTGTTATGTCATTCACTGCAGTCTGTCCTCCAAGCGGTTTTGAGCGGACTGGTAAACGTACCGTTTTGTGGCCTTTGCAGAGTGTCCCAGCTGCATCGCTTTGCATCCCAGCGTCTGGTGCGAATCTGACTTCCCTGAACTTAGAGCCCATGTATATTGGAAACCTGGAAAATGAATCTGAAGTACAGGAGATGGTGATGCATCACACCAAACAGCTGAAACAAACATTAAACAGTCAAAAGGGTGTTGCTCCACAGGGCCATTATTTTGGTTGCCCAGAGGAGGCAGACTGTTAAAGCTGCATGGTTTTTACAGTACTGTGCAGAACGGCTTATGTGGCCACAGTAAAGGTTCTTGTACGTGTGGTGTAGATGAAGATCTTGTGGCCAGTTCAGATTAAAATAATACACTTTCCTCTCTGTTTTTATTTCCTTTAAGTACTCCTTTTATTCTGCTGCTTCAGATTGAATGCAGAGGTGGTAAGGACACAGGGATGCCTGTAATTAGAAGGATGAGCCTTAGCACCTCTTGATGCCCAGAATAGGGAGGGCGTGATTGCTACTTAGGAGCTGCGCGAACGTCGTTTTTCTAACAGCGCTAACCCCGAGGAAGTCACACGTGTTGGATTATAAAAGACGCCTTGCAGTAACTATGCGTTACTTTCAAAGGCTTAATATGTGTTTTCCTTTGCCTTGTGCACATTTTAAATGCAAATGCTATGAAGAGATGATTTTGCTGTTAACAAAGACCAGCTCATTAAAACAAAACAAAAAAGTTCTGTTCCCTTTTGTTGTCATATTTTTATGATTTTTGTCCATGATGAGGATGACTTCCGTAACTATGAATATTTATCAAAAAATTGCTGCAACTAACTCTTGTCCAGAAGGAATTTTACTGTGGTTTTATGGCTGTTTTCCAGTATGAACAAGGAAGGACACTCATATCAGTGGTCAGGTGTTGCCTGAAATAAGCTGGTTTTGCGCTGTGGTTTGTTTGTAAGCGGTGGCAGAATAATCCCGCACACAAACGTTGCAGGTGCTGCCAGAGGGCTCGGAGATCTGCCGGAGTGCGAGCAAAACTTGTGTGTGTAGATCCAGCATTTTGGCTAATGTGCTTTATACACCTAACAGCTGTCAGGTGTGGAGTGGGGCTGGGTGTGATTGCTTCCCTAGGGACTCCTATGTGCAAATCTGTCCTGCTATTTCCAGCCCAGTGAAGGGGTAGCAGGGGGACCCGAGGCAGGCAGAGGCTCCAGGGCTTTCCTTTGCCTGCATACGTGGTGGTCTCCACTATTTGTGTTCCTTAGGGATTAGAGCAGTTGCCTATGATTATTTTTTTTATTTTATTTTATTAACAAATATATATTGTAAACTTAGTTTCCCAAGTAATGCAGTAAAGTAAACAACATTTCCTTCCTACTACCCCATAATTATTTACTGAAAGGATAAACACGTGAATAGTTTTTTATTGCTATCCTCGGTGACATTTGGAATCTGTTCTGCCGTGCATATGTGCAATTGTAATTCCCATTAGTGTCAATGAGAGTTCACAGCAATTAAAAAGGAAAGAGAAGGGACTGTTAAAACTGTGGCATAGTTGTGATGAAACTTGAATACCTCCCAAGATAAAAAAATACACATTTAATATAAAGAGTTGAGAGGTGAAGGTTTTGCATGTGGCATTTTAAAATGGAGCGTGGTGCCTGGTAAGAATGTTCAAGCAAGCAGTCGATGTCGCCCCTTCCCGTTCTACCTTCAGCAGTTTGTGTAGGGTGATCGTCTTAGTCATTGCTTTGCTTGGAGAATAAAGCCAGTGACAAATGTTGTTCTACGCTGTTATGCGCATTCAGAACCAGCACAGTAAATTTTCCTGCTCTGAAGCTGATGTGAAATTTCTTCCGTAGCTTCAGTGGAAGCAACAGGAGAGCAGCATCAGCAGGGCTGAGGGGCTGAGCTGGTGCAGGTCGACACACGGGATGCTGCCCGTGCCCATCAGGCTCTTTGGTGACTGTGTGAGGGTTTGATGGGTGCTGGCCTCAGGATGAAATCCAGCTATGTATCAGGAGAATTGCTTTTCCTCTGGGATAAATTTTGTTGTTGTTGTTGTTGTTGTTTAAACATTTACTTGCTGTCAGCTATTACCCTGTGAAATAGTCCATGTTTCAAATTATGTGCATATGCTGCATTGTTATAAAAGACTGTTTTTATCCAAAATATCTTGATTTTAGGTAGCTGGGAAAACTCACTTTTACTCTACTATAGAGAAAAAAAAGTCAAAGTTTGCAATAGATATAATCTGTCCTCACTGAAGTCTAACTTAAGTTCTCACTAAATGCAGCTTGGATTTTTAATGGGATAATTGCTATTTGGTATTAATTAGAAATATCAGCAGCAGTTTATAAGGTAAAAGTATAGTTCTGTCACTAGGATGCTAAATAGTGGGCTGCAAGCTTATTTTCGTTTGAATCTATAGATCGCACAGGAAAACTGAGGAAGCCAGGGCTGAGTAAACCACAGTTGGCTGTGAGTTTTGTGTAGCCAGATTATCATTTCCTTAAGCCAAGTATGTAATCAGCATTAACCCAGCGTGGGGACACGGGCAGTGCCGCTGCACAGCCCCCCCATGTCCGTGTGTCCTTCTGCAGCCCCGCTACCTCCCAGAGCTGCCAGTTGCTGCTGGCGAGAAGTCTCGGAGAGAAACAACTTCCAGCCCTTATTTGAGCACTGTCAGAAAGCGTGCAGCTGCCGGTGTTGCTCTTAGGACCTTCTGCTTTTGGCAAATATGCCAAATACTTGTTTTCACAGAAGAATATTTTGGGATGTAAATATGCACACTGTATATCAGTGGCTGAATTGGAATGAATTTCTGCACAACAAAAAGAAATCAGTACTAGACAGGTTAAAATATGTCTAATCGTTTGACAGCTTGAAAACTGAGCTCTCACATAGCCCTCCATTGCTAGCCCAGCTGTACTGGACTCATTTTATCAATTCTTTCTTGGAATTTACAGGTGGCAGTTTAAACTTCTGCATAGAGTCCAGCTTTTCCTATTGGAAGTATATCTTGCTGTCTGCCCCGAGGGAGACTGCTGCTGTAAAAGGAATTTTTTTTTCCCTTACGTACTTGTCAGTAGCATTACATTCAGAGTTAGTTCTTACAGAAGTGCGTCAGTCTTGCTTGCAGTGGCACAGAAAAAAATTAACAGAGCATGCACTGAATTTTCCCCTTATCTCGGTATACCACATTTTATGTATCTTGTAGTGAGATGTTTTGTTTCTACGGTTTCAGACTTCGTGTTTCAGAAGATTAATAGACTTAGCAGCTCTGTTTGCTAAGCTTAGCGATGATAACAATGTAATAAGTCATGAGACGGTCACAGATCATCTGGCAAGGCAAAATATGCCTTGTGCTTGAACTTGGAGCAGGTATTACTTGGAGAGAAAAGTAAAATGTCGAAATCATTATAAATAATTTGTCCTGGCTTGGGTGGCTCTAAGTCCAGGTTTGCCCGAAGACCCTGCTCAGGAAGCTCAGTTGATGGCATCTGCGTTCACCCTTTCTACGTACCCACAGATGAGAGACAGCGTTTTTAAAGTACATGTATGGTATTCAATGCAGCAAGTGCAGAGCACAGGATGGTTGCTCTGTCTGCGCTCGGCCACAGGTGCCCCCGGTGCAGGATGGAGGAGTGGGGAGCAGCGCGGTGCTGGGTGCTGGACCCCGGGCTCCCGCCGCCCTTGCTGCCCGTGCCGCGTGGAGTGGCTCCGCGCATTCCTGCGGCGCTGCTGGCTCCCGCACAAGTGAGTCCGACTGTGAGCGGTGAGTAAGGACTTGGGAACCCAGAGCATGCTTGGGCTCTGGGCCCAATCCTGCTTCCAGAGAAGTTAATGGGAGTTTTTCCTTCTAAAAAAGGGAGAGCGATCAGTGCTGCTCGGCTGGGTCCTGCGAGGCCCTCGGCGCTCCTCCCCTGGGAGTCCTTTAAGCCCAAGCTCCCCGCTTTGCACGGGGAGGGGTGGTCCGCAGGTGCGTGGCCGAAGCCCACCGCGGGTCAGCCTGCAGCGGGGCACGTGGGACGGGGGTGTGCTCCCGAGACCGCTTCAGCTCTGGCGTTGCAGTGACGTTGCCTCCGCTGCAGTGACACCTACACAGCGTTCGAGGAGATAAGCTCTTCTTTTAAATTTAAGTAAATTGCTGTAGGAGGAAGTGAAGTTTGCTGCGTTAATTGGGTCTAGATATACCCGAGGTCTCGAGCCTTTAAACTGCGCTCCCCGCGGGCACCGTGGAGGAGCTTGCAGGCTCCCGGAGCTCGCTGAACCAGGCAGATGTGTCAGGTTTTCCGAGCAGGTTGCCAAGCTGAAGGCAGCAGTAATTAGGTCTGGATTCACCATAGAAAAGACATGTCTCTGTGCGCGCAGGCGCCCGAGAGCTGGTGCTCCAACATCTGCCGACTTTGCTCGTGGAGGTGCAGGTGGGATGGCGGCTGCTCTGGGGCTGGCTGTGCAGAACCACCCGCCCTTCCTCCTCCTCGCCGATCCCTGGGGGTCGGTGCTTGCCATCCCAACCGACACTGGCTATTTCGGTGTTGCTTTTGCCATCTGGTTTCCATGGAAGAAAGCTCCTGTCAGCTGCACATGCTGATAAACACAGCATGATTTACTTGTGAGAAATAAACTCTAGTATTTTTTTCTGTGACTCTCTGAAGCTTAGAAAAAAAAAAAAAAATCCAAACAAAAAATATTTCTTCCAGTGCTTGGAAGACTTTATTAGTGCCTGGGCAGCATTCTTGACTTTGTATGATCACTTTTGGTTTCCAGTGAAATCCTTTCCATATGTAAGTTTTTATGGGAATCCTTCAGTGCTCAATGCATGGGCAAAACTGAAACTGACTTTGTGACTTCTTTCACAAGCAGTGAAAAATCAAAGGTAGTGCGTCCCTGATACTGATAATGTAACTGTGTGCTTTTCAGCTTTTTGATGTGTAACAGTTAAAAGTGTTCTTCTGGGAGTGCAGCCACTTGCTTCTATGACTTAGCTTTGCAAACCACTTAGAAGAAAGTCCCTGGGAAAATATCTTGCATTCTACTGAGCTCCTGTATTTATGTGCAAATATATTCCATAAATAAATCTTTCATGATGTGATTTTTTTGTGAAAGTAGACGCAGCTCTGTTCAATTCTTCTAGTTCAATACAGCTAATGGTGGCAACTGAAATATAAGAATTTGAACTGCTTTCACTCACTTTTATGTGTGACTGATGAAATTATTGCTTTGGGTTTGTTTGGTTTGTTTTCTACAAGTTCTAAGCATTCTGTCTTTAATCACCATTTTTATAAAAATTGCGTTTTCTTAAATCTTTTCAGAAGCTATTTTCCAAATATTCCATGTTTTTTGTATAAGACTAGAATTTTAAACTTTCGTATTTAGTATTGTCCTGGTTTTTGGCAGGGGACGTCTGCTTCGGCTCTTCCCTAGAAAGAAAATAGACAAGGAGCTGCAGAACTAGCGCTTGGCGTGTGAGTGGCACCGTTAGATGGGCTCGAGCACTTCTTTGTATTGGGTTTTCACATAGCATCATTCTTCAAGCTTATTTTGGGTTCTTTAAAAAAATAAGAAAGTTTAAAGTAACCCTAATAGCAGGGGTATAACCTGAGTGCTTTCGATACCTTTAAAAAATTGTCTAAAATTTTTGGTCCACATCTGTGGTCCTTTGACATGTTAACATTGGTATCTTTATTCTGTTGTAGTAGGCATTTGGGGGAAAGTGATTCATTTTTACGCTGCATGAATATATAGAGGCCATTTCTTCTGCAAGAAGAATTAATGGGAATTTGAAGGTTATGTGTTCTGCGATTTGGCACTGGTTGAGCATAGAAAAGCTTGCCTACAGAGTGAGCAAAAAGGACACAGCTCACTTCTTGCTCAGGAAGGAGACTGTACTGGAGACCAGAGGGTGAGCCTTGTGTGCGGGGCTCTGCTAGAGTGGTGGGAAATGCCGCTCCTTTGGCCTGACCTAAGCAGAACGGGCTGAGAGAATGAGTCACAGGCAGGTGGTGTTGGTCCAAGAGTGATCCGGCAACTGTTACAACGTGAGACCACAGGGTATAGGAGGATGCAAGAGGATAACGAAGGGTCCGCATTCGTTCTGCCTCAAAGATGTTCCTTGATTATTCTGTGGAAGATGGGAGCTCAGAAATAATTCAGATAGGTCAGCCGTGCAACAGCCATAAATAAAAACTTAGCAAGGTAGTGGGTTATGACCTGATCCATAGCCCAGAAACAAAAATTATTCAAGATCTGACTGACCAAGCTGGAAACCCCCTGTAGCTGCCATTTGTGATGATACAGAAGGAGGTGCCGCCATGCTCACTGCACCTTCAGTGCTCTTTTTCTTTTTTTTAAAATACAAATTTATTAAGCTCAGGTGGTAACAGCCTGTGGGTGATCTCATGTGCCCTTGTGTGTTACACCAACGGTGTCTCTGAAGCTGTTTTTGCTTGGTGGCCCCGGGAACGCCCCAGGACCCCGTGCCGGCAGCGGCTGGGGTTTCTGCTGCCGCGCTGTCTGCAGGGCTGCAGGCGCGACAGCGTTGCAGCTCCTTCCCGTATGAGCACAGACCTTCTGGAAGGGCCTTCTGGGTGATGAGGTAACCAGAAACCTCTTTTTCATCCTCCCGTAAGTTCATCTTTATTACCCACAGCAAAAGGCTAAAAGCAAGAGAAAAGTTGTATGCAAGCATGTACTTAAGCAGCGTGACACCAGCTGGGTTATCTAGACATCGGGGAATGCATGAGCAAAATGAGTGTTAGCAAAATTCATCAGCAAACCCAGCTCTTGAGCAAGGAGGGGAGGAAAGCTAGCCTTAAACCCTGTGCACGGTGCACACACTGGGAGGGTGTCCCCATTAACTGCATCGCTGCCGTCTTGCGGACTGGGAACAGCCTTGCTCAGAAGTCCCTTTGTAGTTCACCTCCGTCAGTCGTGGCAGTTCTTCTGGGTGAGATTTTGTGCAGAAGAAACTGTTCCAAACGGGCCATTAGTGGGTTGTTTTTCGTGATTATTGTTAGCTATGTAAATATCATGATTCAAGATGAATAACAATAAATTATAGCAAATAGTGATCAAAAAATGGTCTCAAAGACATTTTCACTTCTTTCCTAAAATAAAGCAAAGTCATTCAGTTTTTGTTCCTTCTTTTTAATACTGGTGACTAATTTGGAGCTCTTCCCTGACACCTGAAGTCACATGTGTTTATTTAGCTTGGGTGAGATTGTTCACGATGCAAAATGAATTGCATCAGTAGGTGTTTCTGTGCTGCTGAGCACTGTATGTGTAGTGATCTCTGTGAAGTCAAGGAAAGCATCTCCTAAAGTTGATCAGTTTTGCTGTATACTGAAGAAGCATTTTGCTCTTATGTTAGTACATAACAGTTATCTTGGGATACCTTGGATGGTGACAGAGCGTAGAGAGTTAAAAACCCCATTCTCTATGATTTCGATTCTTTCATAAATAACGAAAAGAAATTATTTTAGATTCATTGTGTTTTCTGATAAGCAGTACAAGTTTTTATTATGCTGGAAGGATAGGACTGATAAATTAAATGTAAGGCCAGAATGTATTAAAGCAGAAAATACCCTATTTTGGATTTGAGATTCTTTGAGAAACAGAAGGCTTTGAACTGAAACGCAGTTGGCTTTATCTCCTATCTTGCAGCAGATGCTGGAGTAGTTTTCCAGCGCCGTCGTTGCCTTGTGATTCATGTTAACATTAACAGGACTCAGGCAGTTACACCCGCGCACTAAGCTGGCGTTGCCTCGCTGCTCTGGGTGTCCCCAGCATGGCAGTGCTGTGATTGTTGGAGACTGGGGTGATTTCGGAGGCATGGGTCCCCCGGCCCTTTCTCAGAGGTGCTGTGCGGGGTGCTGCCCGGCCATGCCACGGTGCCGGTGCAACGGCTTGGCGCTGTCCGCGGCTCTCCTTCAGTCCCTGCTGCATCAGCGATCCCATCTTCACCCGTTAGCCTGTAATTTTCTCATTCTTGGAGAGAAGCATGTGATTGTCACAGCGTTGCCACAGCTCACCATTACAGAGCTGAAGTGACCAGGCCATCGAAACCCGAGTTCTAATTTTCTGTCGAAAGCGGAACTCTGTATAACGTCTTCCTCATTATCTGTACTCATGTCCCTTTTTGTTTGCCCTCAAGTCAGATGCAAGATGAAGCAATCCACGTAAGTGTAACTTCTGATTCGCCTTGCTAGGAGCATGCCCGTTTATGCAGCAGGCAGTTAGGGGTAAGGTGCCCCACACTGAATTTTGCCGAAGACGCCCCGGTCCTCCCCGGCAGGTCCTGCTGCGGCGGTGTGTCTCTCCGCAGGGTGAGCAGGGGTCCGTGGCGGCCTGGGGGAGTGGGACGGCGGGGTGTGACCCGAGTGGGGTCATGTGCCGGCTTGGAGCAGGTGACATGAATGGCCTTTGCCGTATCTGGTAATTTAAGTTCAGATTTAATCTCGCCGATTAATTTGATGTGTGCAAGGATGTGCTGGCTGTATCCGGGCTCCTAGTTCATAATTATTGACATAACAAAACGATCATCATGTGAACGGGCAAGGACTTTGAAATCTAGAGTTTGGTGGCAGGGCCAAATGTGGAAGGGGGTGCCTGGACTGGAGCAGGTTAGTGAAGCTAAGCGGAGGAGCTTGCTGGCTGGAGCAAATGCTGTTAGTAAGAAATCAATAATAATGTTAGTACTGACCATGTATATGCCATAATCCATCAGGTGCTCACCAGAGTGGTCTCTCAGGACTCATTTTACCCACTGCTGGGATCCGTATCTGGGGAAGGAAAAAGCTACCCTTTGGAACCAGGGCCACATGGCAGCTGCTTTAGGAAGGGAAGTGAAAAATGATACAGCTGATGGTAAAAACTGGGAGCCCTTCTAGAGGTAACATGTAGATTTAATTTAGAACCTTAGCAGTAATGAGGTGCTGGTATTTTTTCCCTTGCTATACAATAGAGGTTAAGGCACCCGACCTGCAAGAAGCTAGGCTGGGTGTCCGCTGCATCTCTTGTGAGTGAGAGCTCCTCTGGGTCACTTCTCCCCGAAACCTTCGGCATCAGCTGAATTTGATGTTGGAGGGAAGCAGTTGCTTCCCTTGCTGAGTCATGGGCATCGCTTTTTTCGTAGTAGTTGTTATCACGGATGATGCTAATAATCATGTTTCGTATATATATAACATTTTATATGTATATATACACACACGTATGGTTAGAAATCACCTGTCAATATGGGAGTGTTTTTCAGTGATGTGTAGCTATCTTTTTTGCCACCGTTACAAGTACCTCCCAGTTTTGAATCTCAGTTGTGGGACTCATCCTGAGGTTTGCCATGTGGCCGTGTTCTCGAGGAAAGCACCCAAAACCTGCCGCATATGCGGCGGACTTTGTTAACGTTTGGCTGCATAATCGACAGGCACCTCCAGCCTGCTCCCACTGAAACAAGCAGGAGAAGTAACAAGAATTATAGTCACATGTGTGCGTGACGCAGGAGAGAGTAGGAAACATTTTGCAGGTGAAATGTGCCTTTCTGGTGGCAGGGGACAGTGTGGGGCGAACGATTCGGAGTGACTGACCGACCGGGTCAGCCCAGCTCGCACAGCCTGTGCTGCCCCAGACGAGACGCTGGGTTTGCGGGAGGCTGATGCTGGTATGATGCTGTTGACGTCGGTCATCTCGCTCCTCTCCGGCATCACTTGGCTTATGTATGCTTGCAGTTAATTAGACAAAATGTCTTTAATGTGCAAGCGTCTGATTAATAAATAGCTCTGTACTTTTTAGAAGGGTGCATGGTTGTTTAGTTATGGCCTCTGAAATGTCTTTGTATAGAAACTCAGTATTTAAAATGAATATTCATTAGAACAAGCACGTAAGACTGATTTTAATAAAAGAGCTTCTGGTTATTTCAATTAAGTTTGTTTTCTTTTTTAGAAGAATTACTTCTCGGAGTTTTAAGTTAAATCACTAGATTACTGTTATTTTTAAAGATAAACAACAACTTTTTAGACTTGCGTGGGAAACGTCACTTCTTTTACAGTTGAAACTCCCCTATGTCAGGATAATACAGAACTTCCTATTCCTAAAATATATTATGTAAATGTTACAGTAAAGGAATTACAGTATGGATATGTTTTTACTACCAGAAACGGTATTTGCAGCTTCGATGGTGTGGATGGATATGTTTATGCTTTGTAATACATAAATCAACGGTAAAATGGATTAAATGCAGGGTAGTCCTTCCTGCCATTTTCTGTCTCTGGCTTGCAAGTTGAAAGAGAAGAATAATAGCTAGTATACACATCTCCTAGTCTAGAGACAGACACTGACCTTTCCCTATCTTAGTTTATAAATACCCATCCATCTAGTGCTGTCAGATAATGTGAATTCTGCATGTCTCTGAAGTCCCAAATTTTGTAAAGGAATTGATATATCACCACAGGTTATAAAAAAAGAAAAATTTCAGCAGGTGTATTTCTTGACTTTGCAGGTTTTTAAAATTACAGTAATAGCGGTTAATTCATAACAGTCTACTCTTTAAAGGAAAGGTTTATGGAATTTGCCATATAACTTTCTGACTTGAAAATAGTGTTACTCTAATTAATCTAAAGTAAGAGAGGATTGGGCTGTGGGATTTGTATGTCCGTGCCATTATGCTGTTGCTAGGAATTGGTTCACAGTTTGATTAGGGACGTAACTCTTGGAGAACTGATTTCAAGGAAATACCTTATTTCTGCAGTAACGTGTGCGCGATTGGGGGCGCTTTATGACATGTTGCCTCTTTTTTCGTTATTTATCCAGTTTTCCTGAACGGAGTACACGTGGATGTGTTAAATTCAGGTGTAATGTCACAGTTAGGTGTTTCTGCTAAAACGGTTTCAGAAACTGTGAAATATACTCAAGATAAAAACACATCTGATGAGGATCTGCCTAAGAAGCCCACTGAAGTCAGTGGGAGGTTGCACTGCCTTCCTAAGCAACTCTGTCAGAGCTAAAACAGTGCAGAAATAACCTTTAAAACACTACTACTAGTACTACTACTACTAAAACTATGTATATTATGCAAAATATCTGGGTCATAGAAATAGTGTTGGCAGTTTTTTTACAAATCCGGTGTGGGACTTGCTTAGTAGTTCAATGCTAATATGTGCTTGTAGTTTTACCAAGCTCTGTTTATGTCACAAATTGCTGGGCTGTGGGGGGCTGTGAAGGATGTCTCCAATGGCACAGTATCTGGGCATTCCCACTTCAGAGCTGGCTATTCTGTGCTGCTGCCTTTGCGCTCTGCTTTTTCTTGATACATGTGAAAGTCCAAAATTGAGAGAGGGGTCTTTTTGCTTTTACGTGTTGTCGTGTGGGGGTAGTGAGTACAGTTCCTACAGAGCTAGAGTACAAGACCAATTTAGTTTGTTCAGCAGTAGTTGACTAAAGAATATTTTCCTTTAACCAATCCTTCAGTTCAGTTATGCGGCCAAGATGTTAATTAGCTCATTGTTTCTGCTTAATTTTGTGATGGCACTATAATTATATCCCTCAGTTGTGCCATGAAGTAATTGCTGTAGCTTTTCCAAATTTTATGTTGAGATGTGTTATTGGTAAACTTCGAATTTGGCAGAGGTGTTTTGAAAATACTGTAAGGCAGTCAGTAATTTTTTTGTTTCTTTATTTAAAAGCTAGCCATTTGGCAATTTCAAGCTTTGAGACTGTACTGTCAATGTAAATAGAATATTGATTTTATTCCATTTCCTATCTCATTAGAGTCATTGTCATGAGGATGGATTCATGTTGTGTAATTATCTGTTCTTGCTGACAGTTCTCATGTTATTGAGACTGGTGTTTCCAGCTTCCACTTTCTCCGAGCATAAAAATAGCATTCTTCACTGCCATGTTCTTCTTTAGTGTCATAGCTTTTTGCCTGTCCAGCTTTATACATCTTTCTTTCTGAGAGTAGTGTGTGAATTGAGATAGAGAAAACAGGAATGTCCAGCAAACCCGGTTACAGGAAGAGTGAAAACAATGGCTCCTTGGGAACAGTTCCCGGTGCAGTGAGACACTCCTGTTCAGATACCTTATTTTTGTGTCAAAGACTGTAACGAGGAGGAAAAATGTATCATTTACTTGGCTGTACAACATTTCTTTATAGCAGTAACGGGAAGTAATAAAAATTGAACATACTTAATCAGCACTGAGGAACCATAATCACATGGTCCTTTCTGTGTTAGTTTTACTTTCTTGGGCATTTTCAGATAACCCTTCCATTGATTTGTGAAGCTGTTTCTTAATAATTTTCATTGACCCAGCTCAGCAGACAACTAAGTCATCTCTCCTACCCTCTTAAGGAATGACTTCTCAGTGTTATTTCTCTCTCTTGTCTTTTCTGAGAATCACTTTTTAATTTGCTTTTTGGTCTTTTCAGCTTCATTTTCCTTCTATTCTCAATAATCAGTGAAGGCAAGGCTATGCTTTGTCCAAACCAGTGTTGCAGCAGTCCCACGATAAGTAGCACATGCTTTCAAATTTCAAAAGGTGAACTTCAAAAACCAGCTGTGGATTAAGAACAACCTTTAGTACTGAATGGCCTACTAGTGGAGTCTGGAAACTGTCAGCCCCCAAATAAATTTTAATTGAATTTAAAAAAGACAAATAATAAAAATCAACTCAACCCCTTTCCTGTCCTGTCACGAGGGTTCCTCCCTCTGGATTTCTTGCAGCCTTTCCCAGTTTATCAGAGACAGCCCAAAGAGAGACATCACACACATCTGCTGGGTTTTTTTTCAGACAGTATCCTTTAGCATTTGAGGCTTACTGGGGACTCTTTTATTGGCTTAGAATATCATGAGAGAATTTCAAAGCGAGGAGAAAATAGTTTATGCAGGTAAAAAAATTATAATTCTATGCTAATATCTTCCTTTATTTAGTGGAGATATTGAAGATATGCCTCTGGTCTGGAGTCAGTCTTTATTTTTGCTAGAAGGCTATTTTTAAAGCTGACATTTCTGGCTATGTTTTCAGGTAGATAAAAAATTCTGACAAAACAATTTTTCTTCAGGTAACTGTAGAGACAAAATATACATCTAGCATTTCTTCACATTCAGAAGATTTACCTCGGAGGCAGCACAGCTCCTCGGAGTATTACTTGTCTTTTTGTAGCTGGCAGCCTGAAGAATGAAGGGTGAAATTCAGCCTCGTTTAATGCAGTTACAGATGTGTCACTGACCTCAAGAGGAGCAGGATTTTGCTGCGAGTAAGTGGCTAGTCCGACTCCAAAATGATAAAGCTAGGAATAAAGCATAGCTTCCTGAGTTTTACCAGGAAGATTACTCCTTTCACTACATGTGAGCACAAAAGATACTTTTCATCTGTTTTCATTTTGTATGTTGCCTTCGTGCTGTCTTTCTTTCCTCGTTAGGGGTGACTGCTCTTGTAATGAGAGTGAAATTAAATATCTTGTTTTGAAAATGTGGCCTTTAACTTGCTTTGGCTTTAGCATGTAAACTATATCAATTGCTGCTCTAACTCATCTTGGTGTTTGGAAAAATCAATGCTTGGTATGGATTGTATACCAAACTGACTAACAAGAGAAAATCCCTGCTTAGCGCTGTTTCACAGCTTTGTTGTAGAGCTCTTACTGCCTGCATTGGCATCACCCTCTCCTGAGGGTCTCACAAGGAATAAATGTTCATAACAAAATAACACTCAAAATCATTGTTTTGTGCTGTGCAAGAGTGATGGTGGGAGGAAGCGGATACATCTATTGGCTCTCTCTGTGGAGGACAGGGTGAGTTGCAGTACACCTTGGCTGGAGGCCGGGTGATGTGTTTTCGGCTTCCGAAAGCTCTGACGTGAAGGGCAGTCCCGCACGAGGCGGCTGGGGATGTCCGGAGCCCGTCCCACCAGGGTGCCTGGGTGGGCCCACGGGCAGGCGGCATCGTCAGGTCCCGGCATGCTGTTCTGCACTTTCAAAGCTCGTGGTGCTAAGCCGTCATGGCTGGGTAGCCTGGCACAGGTGGGAGAACCAAACTTGTTTGCCCGAGCACTTGTTGGGGAACGAGTTTCCAAGACCCAAGCCTCTGCTGTATCCCCAAGTGCTGATCAGTAGTGACTGCTGACACGGGATGGCTTTGACTTTGGAGTTGTTTAGGCAGTTCGAGTAAAGGAGTGTCTGTGTTTACCAAGACGACACCTGGCTGTTAACTTGTGCTTGCAAGTAATTACGCACGGTTGTTTGTCTCCTGCTAGCAGGGATTAAAAATGTGGGCATGATTAGAAGCGTCCTTCCTGGCAAGGAAACCACGGTGCCTGTTATAATCTTGTTAGCTGTATTAGGTGTGCTTTACTTCTCCTGGAGTTTGTTCTTCTAGTCACTCAGTCCCTGGAAAAAGGTGCTTCGCAGATTTTCGTCGTGTACTGGGTTGCATCCACGCTGACCAGCATCACTTCCCAAGATGCGTTTCTGATGGCAGCGTTGGTGAGGCTGCTTTGGGGGCGGTGGGAGACACGAAGGTTACGGAGCGGTGTCTTTAGAAAGACAGGGATGGGAACAGCCTTGCCCCCGAACGCGGGCGGGATGCTGCTGGGGGTTGCGGTGCTGGCAGGAGAAGTGCCACGGTCCGTGTTGCCCGCGGGCTCCAGTAGGCGCTGCCGTGGGTGCCCCTCAGCTCCGTGCTCCAGGCTGCTCGTTTGAGATCTCCGTCTGGGCTGGGACAAGAGTTATTTATTTATAGATACTATATTTATTGTAGCGTTATATTTACGCGTGGCACCGGGCTTCTGTGGCAAAGCTGGGCACGGGAACCTCGTCTCGAAGAAGCACCCGCTCTGCCTTGGCATCTGAGGGGAAAAGGTTTACCCTCTCGTTTCTAGATGTTAAACGCCTGGGTGTTTGTTGTTTGGTTTTTTTAAGTGGTGATGTTTATCACGAAGGCGGTAGTTCACCTGCAGCCTGTTAAGAGGAGGGAACGGAGGGAGCGCCGAGCGATCCGTCTCTTCGGGAAGGGGCAGCCGCACACGGGCAGGCCCGTCATTCCCCGAGTTTTTCGGTGAGCACGGCCGCGGGGCAGCGTGCGGTGACCCCGCAACGACGGAGGGCGAGGGCCGCGGGCGGCGCCGGGGCCGACCGGTTCCCGTCCCGTCCCGTCCCGCCAACGGGCGCCGTGCCGGCTCCGTCCCTCGGCAAGCACCGACGCCCGCCGGAGCGGAGGGGTCGCGCCGGCCGTGGGGCTGCCCGGCCGCGGCCGGTAACCGCCGCCCCTCGGAGGGGGTCCGGTGAGGGGAGCCCGTACCTGCGGGCCGCGCCGTGTGTGTGTGGGGAGGGGGGGGGGGGGGGGGGGGCTCGGCGGGGCGGGGCGGCGGCGGCGCAGGCGGGCGGGTCAGCGGACGGTACCATTCCCCGCGCCGCGCGTGGGCGCTGCTGCTGCTGCGGCGGCGCCGCCGCCGATCGCCGACCGCCGCCGCCGCCATGGTCCGTCCCCCTCGCTGCATGTCGGGTAGAGCCCGGGCCCACACGCTCGTCCTCCGGCGGCCGGGCGAGCCCCGTCGGGCGGGCGCGCTCGGCGGCCGGGGCAGCGCAGCCAGCGTCTGACAGGCGCGACCTTTCATAAGACGGCCCCCGCCATTGGCTTCCTGCCCGGGAATATCGCTGCAACGCTATCTGCGATTGGCTCGCTCCCGATCATGCCTGGCTCCGCACGGGGAAGCGGCCCCTCTCCTCGCAGCCCGGCGGCGGCTGGCGTGAGTGCCCTGCGCGGGGCGGCGGCGGCGGCTCCGCGGGACACCCCGAAATGCCGCCCGGTGACTTGTAACGTGTCTCTTCTCTCTACAGGTTGGTACTAAGAAGTGCCTTTCCTGACGTCTCTGCTGCTTGGGACCGCTTCTAGAGCAGCCGCTGCTTTTTGCCTTGCTTGCTGCCAGCTAGACTGCGACGACAGCGCATCCGCCCGCCACCTCTAGCCAGACACCCCCGCTGCCACCCAAAGCCGAGAGAAAGGCGCTGTCGGGCCTTGCCGTAGGCTGCTTTACTGTAAAAATAAAAGTTTGCTGAGAAGGTCAGATATCTTCTGCCCGAAAATCGTGGAGAGGAGGAGGAGGAGGAGGAGGAAAAAAAAAAAAAAAAAAAAATCCAGTCTCGATCGTTGCTCTAAACTGCTGCATCTGTCTATGCCAAACTAATCGATACCGATTGCACCACCAAACCCCGCTGCAAATTCAGCTGCGTGGAGAGAGTACCTTTCAGACAACTTTCCTGAAAGCGGCTTGGAAATCCCGTGTCAGAGGGTCTGCCACGTTTTCATGCTTGCATTGTGGGCTCCGGTTGGCACCCAGGATGGGTTACTGAGCGCACGAGGCTAGTCCCGGGCCACACTTCTTAACGTTCACCTTGCTGGTTAAGCCTAGCGTTTCTCTGAGTACGAAACCTCTGTCGATTAACAGTGTCGCACTGTGAACTCCCGGTGGCACATCTTTTCCTTGAGATTGCGGCCACCCGCTTTTACACGTACTTTTAAAATAGGGAGCGGGGGAAAAAAAAAAAAAGTATTCTGGAGGTGGCGCTTTCATCATTTCCAGTTTATCAGTTCAGCTACTCGTTTGTCCGTTTTATTGGAAATTTTAACTACCTGTAAAATCTAAAGATGGCTGTTAGTGTCACACCGATTCGGGACACAAAATGGCTAACGCTGGAAGTGTGTAGGGAGTTCCAAAGGGGGACTTGCTCACGACCAGACACGGAATGTAAATTTGCACACCCATCGAAAAGCTGCCAAGTTGAAAACGGACGCGTAATCGCCTGCTTTGATTCATTGAAAGTGAGTAAATATTATATTATTTTCAAGGATATACGGTTAACGAAAGAACCAGTTGTAGCCAGAGAAACCCTGCAGCCTGAAAGGGAGCATTCGCTGGCTGCCAGCAGTGGGATGTTTTGCTGCTTTTATTTTATTGATGCTTGTTGATTTGTTTTGCTGTTTTCCTCAGGGGAAGGATAGCAGAAATGAAGGGAAAACACGCCTGGCAGGGCTCAAATCCTCCGATATGGCTACAGTGATTGGTTCTTTGCCTCCAAATTATTCTCTGCCTGTAGCTGGCATAAAGGGCTCTTCACGTAGAAACAGCAAAGTCACTGTAAGGATTCTTTGTTTTTAATAGCACAAACCACGTAAGCAATATGAGGATTTGTTTCCATCTCGTAACTACCAGCGAGTGGTTGGTGTCTCTGGACAGCTGATGGTGAATCTTAGAGGAGTGTTTTCCTCCCTAGGTTATTTGGGTGTCTGTGAGCACCCTGCTTGTATTTCTGTGTTTGGGACTGCTGTGGTTGTCCTGTCTTTTTCACAAATGCACTTGCTTAAGGGAAGGGCGACACTTAGCAGAAGGCAAGGTGCCTCTAGACATGCAAGCAGGGCTGTAGCAGAGAGGGTACAGCCTCACTGTGATTTTTAGGAGGCATATCCGAGTTAGGCACTGTAAATGTATGGCTGCTGTTTTACTGTAGCTGTAGTTTCAGTAATAGGTGTTAAACGTGTGGAATCCAGCGCCTTCCCTTCACTTTTTGTGAATTAAATAATCTTAACATTTAAAATACTCACCCCACAAAGAGAGCAGAGTTAATTCAGTAGAGTCATTAAAAAAACCCCAAAGTTGGGATACAGAAATATGCCTGTCACATTTTCTGCAGTGTAATTTTTGTCTTCTTGGGACCAAATCCCGGGAAGTGGAGCAGAGCCCGAGTGCGTGGAGTTGGCTCATGGCAGAGACGTGCTCTGGGGAGGGAGTTATAGCTGTAACCAGCTACTGCAGGTTGGTTGTGCAGCCAGGCCCCAATCGCAATGGGAGCTGGGCAGGAAGTGGGTTTATAGCGGTTTTATATAAATCCTGCAACGTTCCTGAGTTTAAAAATGTGTCTTGTCTCAGGTTGGGGTAGAGGGTGAACCTTTAAAAAGCTCATGGGTCCAAAATACCCAGCCCCACCACCCCCAGCCCTGTTTTAACTTACGGCAATGGAATTGTTTTTGTTTCTGTGTTGTTCAAATTTATTTTAAAATTATAGTGATTAAAATGCATGGGGGAGGTGGGGGGGAAACTAGTTTTAAAACATAGAAATAAAATGTTTCTAAGCATTAAAAAAGTGTTGGTGTTAGGAGCGGTGCCAGGGGCCCCCAGCGCTGACGGGGAGTCCCGGTCCCGAGGCATCGCCCTTGGCGGAGGATCGGCCCAGCGCCTCTGCCCGCCGCGGCAACGAGCCCGCCTGGCGCTTCCTCTTTGCGGCGAGGCATGGCGTAGCGCGGCGAGGCGTGGCGCGGGCCAGGACGCTGCGCCGCGGGCGCTGCTGGGGCCGCCCCGCCGGTGTGTCGTCATCGGAGGCGGGACGGCGGCACGCCTGCTGGAAACGTGGGCCTGGCCTCGGAGACGTGAAGCTGCCTCTGTGTGAGAGCGAAGGCGTAGTGCTGGTAAAACAGTACCGGCGGTATCGCCCGGGTTGATTTCCCACCGAACTGCCGTTGGGTCGCGCGGCGCGCTGCGGTCGCAGCGGCTTTACCCCGCCGGCCTCGCACTTCTCAGAGCGAGGATCCGATCGGGAAGGTTGGAACAAGACGCCAGAGTCAATTGGATGTGAATCTCCGTCGCTATGGGAGGCATCACCTGAGTTCGGATCGTCAGAGTTCTGATGTCCATGGTCATTGGAAGTGCCTTAAAACCTCGGTGCTGGACGAGGAGGCCAGCGGCGTTGGAGCTGGAGCAGCAGCGGGGCTTGTGTCTGGATGAGAGGCAAAGCGGGGGCTGGCCAGCCATCCCCATCCCTGGTGGCATGGCTGGCTCTTCTGTTGCCGTCAGCAGGGCCCTTCCGTTTCCTTTTGTAATGAAGGAGATAATTATCACCTTCCTAAAGACCTGCAAGGTCCGTGGGTAATAACTGTAGGGAACGTGGCAGCATTATTACATTGCTTCAAAATACAAGAGTGGAACGGAGTCTTCTGCTGCCCATGTAAAGTCAACGCAGTAGCCAAGTTGTAAGCTGGGAAGGAATCTGGTGTTTAAAAATACACAGCTTACCAGATGTGTTTACTTGTGTTGATGCTAAAAGGTTTACTTGTGGCTGAGGTGCTGTGTGCTGGAGAGGCTCGGGGGGATCCAGCGGACCCCCTTGCTGCAGCCGGGGGAGCGGGGCCGGGTCACGTTGCTGCTGCCGCCGGAGCCAGGAATGCTGCTCGCTGCAGGAGTGCGGTGCTGCAACATGGGCCTTACGTGGGCCATTTGTCAGCGGGCTCCTGAGCTCGTTTTGGGATTTTTTCCTTTTTTTTTTTTTTTTTTTTGTTTGGTTAAATAGCTTGTGTAATATATGAAAATAGCTTTGGTAAAGAGAAAATGGGATATATCCCCCCAGTGAATTCCCTGTCCAGTCCACAGAGCAGAAAAGCAGTTGCTCAGTTTTGGTTTTGTTTCAGATCTTTGTCAATTTTTGTGTGGGCTAAGCTAAACAAGTTACTTTGTTACAGTTTCTGCAATATGACAAACTTTAGGTGTTCTGCAAAAACAATTTAGGGACATGTAATACCAGATTTGTCTAGACCCTCTAAGGTCAGTTGATAGTTTACCAAAGAAAGGAGGAAAAAAAAAAGATTCTTGGTTAGGACATTCAAAAGTAATTTTTAATATTTCAGTAACTCAGTGTGGATGTAATGTCCTTGCTCTTTGCTAAAATAGCAGTACACCTAAAAATTGACCTTATTATTAAAATAGTTGATTTCTTGTAAATGTATGTAACAGTATTAACTAAACAGCTATTCTTGCATTGTCTCTTGGACGCAAGACAGATGTTTAGTCACTGAGTTTTTCTTTACAAACTATGAAAGCATCTTTCACTCACAGTGCTCCCAAGAATTAGTGTGTCTTAGAAGAAATGCTGTATATTAGCTGACATCAGGCAGGTGTGCGTTAGTGCTGCAGAGAGCTGCAGCCCCTGATAGGAATACTTGCTCATGAGCTGGAGATGGCCGGTGTGCTCTGCTATATTTAGAACATAAACAGGCAAAGCAAATACTTTCTGAGGGGACCCCGTGAAATGGCAGTACCCTTCAGCTCTGCCCGGCCAGACTTTGGCCTCCGTCCCAGGTGTCCTCTGCGGGTGTTGAGCAGGGACGGAGTGCACAGAGCACACAGCCAGCCGCAAGCAAATACGGCTCATCTGGTCTGCTCGTAGGAGGTAAAAATAGATTTCAGAAGTGGAACTTTCAGTGTGTCAGCTTGGGTAAAATACTGCCCCCCCCCCTCCCCTTCTTTCTCTCTCTCTCTCTCTCTCTCTCTCTCTCTCCCCCCCCTGCCCTCCCTGTGAAATGAAAGCAAAAACTGTGTATGTAGGTCTGGAGCAAAAAAAGAGAGGGGCATCTCCTCCCAAGAATCTCTCCTCCAGGTTGTGTTGCCACCCGTGGATACCGTCATCGGCATTTGCAGGGGCCGTTTGTGGAACCGTGGCACTGCAGCGTTGATCTCTGGACACATGTCATTTGTTGGGAAACATGTCCTGTGTGTGCACCTTGCGGGTTCTTTCTTAATTCTGGATTGGTAACAAACAGCAGTTGTTACACGTTAATTAGGAGCATGGGGAAGAAAAAGGAAGACGCATACATTTCTGTGACCTCGGCAAGGTAGTGCAAGGAAGAGGTCAGGACTGTGTCAATCAGAGCAGGATTTTATCATCCTGCTGTTGAATACCCTGCTTCATAATTAGTCCTAATGAAATCTGCAAGGCTGTCCTTAGGGTAGTGCATTAATCAAGATAAATGCATGTGGGATAATCTAGCCCTTAGATATTAGGAAGATAATTTTAAAACAGGAATGATTATGTAGTATATTCAAATTGTGCGCTTGAGTGGCTGAGTCAGCTCCAGCTCTGGCTCTGCGTTGTTTAAATGCCGTAGGATTTTTTTTCCTTAATTTGGATGCCTAAAAGCCTCTTAAACTGTCTACAGCAAAAATAAGCTCTGGAGTTCCTAAATCGGGAAACGAGTTTGTAACAGAAATTAGATTTTTAGCATAATTTAAAAACATTTTTCTTCATTTTTTCTGCTTGGAAAAATATGCCTAAGTAGAGTTCATTTTTGAAATCACGTTAGTTTCATCAGATGTTCCGATAGATGAGTCATCTGACGTTTCCTGAAAACTGAGATAAAGATGTCTTAACAATGGGGAGTTGGATGTCAAATGCAAATCTTGTGGGAGGCTGCAGATGCGCTGAGGACACCCCGTCAGCCTGCCTGCAGCTTGTCTGTGCGCGCCGCATCCTTTGGCTGCTACGTGGTCTTTCCTAGCTGCGTATTTTTGAAAGTATAAAACCAATGAGGATGAAAGTGGGGAAAGGGTGATGAGGACCCAGACTGTCTTTTCTGAACTGCTGCCTGGCTGTGATCAGCGTTGCTGTTAGTCGGCACTTCACTGCAGTCAGTGGGCTTTCTACGGGCTGTGAGCTGTTGTGATCCAAAACATGCTGGTTCTAACTGATCTGAACTTCACATGATTTCAGTGGACTCAGTGAACACCGCAGGATTTGGTCTGAATCACAGTTTATCCCTTTAGAGCTAATGTTCACTACAGGCACTGCAACTTTCAAATAAATTTTTGCTCTCTTAAGTTATGCTCCTCCTAAGGTGGCTACTTCATGCTTGAGTTGGATGTCCCAATGAAGTGTAAAAGCTTTTCCCTACTCTTCCTTCGACAGCTGAAAAGTTTTGAACTTCCATATTTCTCTGCTTTTTTGAAATTCTAAGAAAAACCTAGAGACTAAAAGTTCAGGTCTTTTCACTGATGATGTCTGCGTTTGCAGCTCTGGTGCCTTGTGTCTAAGATCCACCAATACATAGTATGTTAGTATTTTATCTTCTGTTGTAGAAGTACTTAAAAAAAAAAGAAACTCCTGAACTCGGTAAAGTGACACACCACTTTTTATCGAGAAGCCTTAAAAATATATAAATGCATTATTATTGTTACGGATGAACTTGGTGAGCACCTTATTTCTACCACCTCAGAGATATAATTGTTAATTGTTCCAATCTCTCTACTTTGTCACTGCTTCAAAAAATAATGATTTTTGACTTGTCGTTCCCCTCTGTGTTATACTTACCTAAGGGTGTAGAATAAGGCCCTTATTTATTTTAACACAAAGAAAAGAAAATCATGGTAAGCGTATTTCACTAATAATGTGAGAGTGGCAGATGATTGGCTCTGTCTCTCCTTTAATTAAGGCAGAAGAAAAAAATCCAGAAACATAGTTACAGACCACTTTAGCAGGTGACTCTTCAGTAATTTTAACTTTGCGGTATATGGCATCACTCGAGTGTGAGGCAAGAACAGCATTCAGGGCGCTCAGGGGCTGGGAGGCAGATGGGCACACAGCTGATTCCGAGGAAACTGGTAAAGCAGTAACCCTTGGAAAAAAATGAAAATAAACAATGTTCAAATTCCTAAGATCTGATTTGTCATTTTTCTCTTCTTCAGCCTGTGCATCTGCCAGTAGGCTGAGCTCCAGAAGGGGAAGCAAAGGCAAAGTGGCAAATACATTGGGAAAATGGTGCAATTGTTAGGCTGAGTGGCAAATAGTCCATTAAAAACCCAAACAATCAAAACCATGCGTGTTCCTCTGTGGGAATATAAATGGCATTTTGAAGTCTTATCAGATATTCAGACAAGAAGGTTATGGCTCACTGTAGTGTTTAGAGTTCATATTGCAGTTTCAGCTCTACATCCGCAGGAAGAAATTTAAAAAAAACCCTAAAACATTGCATTGCAGCATTTGCATTGTCATTTTTTTAGAGGCTGTACATAATAGAAACCAGCGTGGGTTTCTGTTACATACAGTCAGGAACTCTGCTGGGTACAGTCAGAATCAGTGAAATTGTGACCTAATTTGCAGGGAAAAGTTAGAGAGGCATAAAATAAGAAAACCTCATGTCAAGAATATTCAGTCATTTGTCCCAAGTCCTCAGATGAGTGGTCAGAAGCAGCCTGTGAGGCCTCTCTCCTTCCCGGGATGACCCCAAGTCTCTGTTTTTCTAAATACAGATGCCTTGTTGCCAAGATTCACTCTTAAATTTGTTGGAAGCAACAGATTACATTCAAGAGTGAACAATCCCATCTGGTTTTTGAGTTTGGAGAAGAATTAATGTTTCTTCGTTGGGACTGTATAGCGTTGTTAACCCAACTGGATACTGTTTAGGAGATACTGCCCTGGGTGCTGCTTAGAAGTCTGTACTTCACATCGGGAATAACTCCTGTGTTGGAGCTGTGTCTAATGTGTGAGAATGAGACCTCTTCTCTAGGAGACCGCCCAAAGCCGAGGCAAGTCTGCAGCCTTCGGACCAATTCAGTCAGATTCAGAAAACCCTGTTAAGAGGAAAAAACAGCGTTGTTTTGGGGATGATTAGTAATGGACACCTCTTTAATCATCTTTCAGTATTCTGGTGCTTCCTTCTCTGCCCTGTTGTTTTTTACTGTGGATTGGTGATGGGTGCATGGGGCCAGGCTCGTGGACAGCCGAGTGCCTGCTCTCCCCATTTCGCAGTGGCGGTTCTCGCCCTGGGAACCAGCTCCTGGCACCGTCCCGGCACCGTCCCGCCGTTAGTCGGGGTCCGGACTTGGGAGGGGGGTAGCAGGGCCCCGTGCTCAAGCACAGGCTTGCAGTAGAGAAGGGTTCAGTGAAGAGCAATTAAAATGTATTCCTGTGTATCTATTTCACTTTCAAAGGCAACAAAAGGGAGAAAGCAGAGTCTGGTGCTGGCTGGAGCATCTTCAAGGCAGGAGCGCTGCCTGCAGCATCAGGTCAGCTCTCCCGTTTTGAGGACCAGGATCCCAGACAATGCGCAATTTCAGCAACACTAATTGCTTGATTTTGTCCACCGATTGCCTCGCTGTGTTTTTCCTCCTACTAGGCTTGTGTTACAATGCTTCGGGGAAATAGAGGGAGATCTTTCTAGTCTTCAAAGGATCTGAAGCCACCTCACCGAGACTCTGTCTTCCTGGCTGTGGTAATTGGCCTGCTTGCTGGCAGCCTTAATCGTGAGGGACTGGACTTGTACAGGTGAATCTGCCTGCAAGCAGCACAGTGGCAGCTGGTCCCTCCTCACCTGGCTGTGAGCCTCATGCGATGGCTGGGGGATCCAGGCTTTTAGTTTCTTTGTCCAGGGCTGCACAGCAGCACTTAAATTAGTCCCTGTATAAAATAACAGAAGAGATGCTTTTATTCTGGTCCAGAGTTCTGTCTTTTTCCTTCATTTGCACAGGGCCAGTAGAAGGATTACTGCTATTGAAATAAGATTTAAGTAAACACTGAATTGTCAGGTACTGAAACGCTGATTATGCAAATAAGAAAACCTTTTTGGGGTTCATGTTTAAATTTATTGAAATACTTATGACTTATCCCCTTCATTAGGGAATGTCTAATTAACTGATACAGAACACCTGTTGAGGTAGTTGGAAGCAACTCCAACATTTTGATCAAATAGAGGAAATTATTAACATCTGATGAAGTGGATTTTTAAAGAAGAATAATAAATCCAGCTACTTCATCTGCAGGGTGTGGTGATGTTGGAGTGCTTCACACCAGCAATGGCAAGCTGTGGGTCGCAGCAGCCTCGCAAACTCCTGCTGCATTAGTAGCAGCAATGTAGGAGACCTCAAAGGACCACTGCTTTACGTGATCCACCAGAAGCTGTTCTGGAAACTGGTCGCGTAGCCAGGCAATGCTGGGTTTTGCTCCAGGAGCACCAGCACACCTCTGGCGGGAGCTGCCCCCGCGCCGTCCCTGCAGGGTGAGGGTCTGGTAGGGTCGCGGGTCCCCCCAGGTGTCCGTGCGCCCAGCCTGGAGCCGAGATCTGCTCCATTGCAGAGGAACGGAGCTGCGTTTCATGGGCACTGCCTCGAGAGGTGGTGTCCCTGCTTCGGAGTGAGTAGAGGCATTCCTGGACATAGCAGATACCTTGGTGTCATAAACAGGATCTGTTTCCTCAGGTTGCATTTATTTTATATCTCAGTCACTGCATAAACTTCCCAGTTGATGAAAGTGCTAAGCTCAGCACCTTTTGCATCCCAGTGCACTTTGACTGCCAGCTCTCAACCCTGGAGATCCTGAAAAGTTCTCTCGCTTTTCAGAAATGGGATGCTGGGAGCAGTAGTGCTGCTCCGATGGGAAAATGCTGATACTTTAGAAGTTTGCTCAAAGGCTGCTGAAGAGTGGTGGTGCTTTAGCAGGAGGGTTTGAAGGGGCCGGCTAGGGTAGCAGGTTTGGATCCAGCTTGCATCTCGAGAGCACTTCTAGTCCCGTCAAGTTCCTGGAAAGACTCTCTTCGGCTCCAGATTCCTCTGGACCATTCCTAACTTGGCAAAATAGTACAGAGAGTTAGCAAAAAAGGAAGAGAGTACTGTTTGAAGAAAGGAGCATTTTTTTGAGGAAACAAAGCTGTTTACTTTTTGTCGGCCTGATTTCACTGAATTTGAATGGGGTAGTTTCCAGGCTTAAATACAAACATAAATAGTTGTGAGATTGAGATGTAAATTTGAAAATGAGGAATGGCAAAGTATGGAAATTGTCCTTCATGTGCATGCATGCTGTCCATCCAAGTGTCATTACATGCCCAAGGGGCCTGGAAGTGGCCAGCATAGAGAGGTTGCTGTGGGGACATGGGAGGTGGGTGGCTCTGAGGCCACCTCCGCTGGGGGAGATGCCTGTGGGACCAGTAGAAGCAAATGCTCTGTTGAACCTGAGATGGAACGTGGCAGTTCATGGCTGGGGCAGATCGTGGGCAAGAGTCAGCTCAGGTACAAGGGGGTCTGCAGTGTACCTGGGGAGCAGGATTGTTTGTTTGTGGACACGCTGAAAAAACCACAATCCAGGAGCAGCCACACAAACCCAGGGTAGCTGCAGGTGTAGTAGGTAACCACCACTACTAAAGGTAGGTAAAGGTCATTGTTTTCTGCTCTGCTTAAGTCTTTCCTATCTCCTGGTCACGGATTGAGTTGCTGTCCAAGGGAAGTACCCACCTGCTGAACTTCAGGAACATCAGAAGCCCTATGGCATTTTAGCCCCTAGCGATTTTAATGCTTCTTCAATATCCAGCTTTTCCAGTGTTTTTTTCCCATTCCCTGTGCTTTCTTTAGATGTGCATCCTTTTAAAAAAGTCCTGTCTTGAAACCATAAATACAAGCTGATCATAAACATTACTACGTGAAGATTGCAAGAAGATACAAGAGGGAATTTTAACAAATTTGACCTGTCCGTGCCTTATACGTGCAGAAGAGAAATCTAAGGAATAACCATGTGTAAAAGTGTGCAAGTGAGCAAGCAGAGTTCCGTGATGAATTTGTAACAGTGGTTAGACTCTACGAGCACAGACTGATAATCCTTTGCAGAAGTGAATTTCTTTATCCTGACGGATTCAGTCTAAAATCCTGTGCGATTTTGGTGCTAGTCTTCAATGCTGGGCGAGGGATAGGCTGCACAGGTTTTTTGAGAGAACTCTTTCCATCCTTGACTGGCCCATGGAGAGGTTTCCACTTCACAGGAGCCTGGCAGATTTTTAGCTGTGTGTGTAGTAGCTAACATAGCAGTGTCAAGAACAGTGCACATTTCTTCATTTCTTAAGATAGGAGCAAGAGTACACATGTTTTAACTGAAATCTTTCGAAAATTCAGCCCTTTGAGCATAATTCAGCTGTCAGTGTGCAGCAGCTCTGAGCTGGGAGCGCGTTGTACAGCTAGAGACAGGGCAAGCTGAAGCTGGACTGGCTGCTGGCTCTTTGGTGACTTCCCATTTTTTACAGTGGAATTTGGGTTTAGAGCCAGCTTTTGATGGTAAATTGTGCCTGTAATTCAACTTTCTGGTGGTAGGGCATTTTCAAAAGGTCATTTGCATTAACATATCCTTGCTTTTCCAGTACCCTGGTAAAATCTTCCTGCAGTGAACTGAGTTAAGAGGCAGCTTGGATTTATGCAGTGATTGTAACTGAATAAAAATACAGGCAACTTAGGAAAAACCCTGATTGGGCAAACTGAATGATTAAAGATTTCACACCCAAACTAGATGCTCCTCAGAGGAAACAGAAGAGTCAGTTCTTTTTATTTATTACGTTGTTATTTATTCTTGTTGTTTATTGAACATTGAGGCTGCACCAGGTGGTTTATGGAGCAGAGCAAGATGCTTCCCTTGCACAAGGCATGGAGGTGATGGATGGATACATGTGGATATATATTTATTTCAAAGTAAAGTACCTTAAAACACAAAGTTCTTTTTGATAGTGGAGTGTGAGGAATTGTTTCATAGGGAAAAAAAAGAAATTTGTGATTTAAATATTTCCAGTTGATGCTGGGGGGGGCTTGTGGTGGGCTTTGTCAGGCAGAATAGTTTCTTACTTGCCCAAGCATTTGTTACACAGAAGTGAATGTGCATGGAGCTGCAAACTGGCAAAATGTACTTGCAGCAAAAGGGTGAGCACACTGTAACCCGAACTAAGTATTTTAATCTTTTTTCTGTGTCTGGGCTGAACAGGAGGGAAAAGGGGGTTTTTAGAAGAGTAGTACCATGCAGCTTCAGTTAAAACTGGCTTTTTTAGAAATTATTTTAAACGCTCAAGAGCATGAGTTAAAAGAGTCTCCAGCCTGTAAAGTCAACTCAGCTTTTCATTGCATTGAAAGTAAAACTATCTCCACTTTCCTAATGGTACTAGCAAAGGTAGTATCAATATAGGATATAGTTTAAAATACTGCTGGAAAAAGTGTTTAGAAATACTTAAATGTTTTTTTTGCCCCCAGTAACTTACTTGTAACAACATTTGCAAGTTTTATTTTGTGCTTAGAAAACATTCTTCTTGTTAATTTCATTAATGTGCAAACAGAGCAGTGAACACGCAGGTGTCATTTCTTTGCTCTCAGCTGTGGAAGTGTGGAATATATGGAGCAGTGTTTGTGCTGAGGGGAGATAAATTTGCAAGGAAGCTTACTGAACTCTTTAGGATGAATAAACCTAAAGGCATATAAAAATGTGATAATGTTGGTGAGAAATTCACTTTTTCTGTGTCCAACTTTAAATAAGCCTAATGGCAACAAATCAACTAAAGTATGTGTTAAATATAAGGAAACTGATGTGCTAAGCAAGGACCATTTTCAAAACATAGAAGAAGGTATTACTCAAAGTCTGAAATGAAGCTGGAGGGGGAGAGCGAGACAGAAGCGCAGCCGGTGCGACCCAGCGGCAGGATCTGTCAGCTGGCATGCAGTGAAATAAACCCTCTGTATTATGGCCTCTGGACTTGGACTTGGCCCCTGATGTGGCCGCCAGCTGGACCCGTGCTTCCAGAGGTGGCCAGCGATTGCCTTGCTCTTAGGAGCAGTTGTGGCAGACCTCAGTTAGCCCACGTAAATGGATTTAAAAGATGTTTAAATGGCAACCCAGTAAGGTGCAGCACACTAAACTGGCCATTTACTAACACAGTGAGAGAACCTATCTGAAGCATCATGAGTAAAACTGAAAGGAGACAATTAGAAACACATGTAACCATATAATATTTTTTTTTTAAATCAGCCATTTTCCTAGTGACTGGAATGAGAGAAGAATGGGTGCTACATGTAAGTTGGAAAATAATACTAGCCATCTAAATAGCCTTCATAATTTTTCAGAAATATCTAGATACGTACATGAGGGAGAAGGGTGCAGTGGTTACATATAACCCAAAATTTAAATGCCTGCACAGTGCGATGCAGCTGACTCTTGTTTGTGGTACAGCTACTTGTATCGTTAAAATAAATGAATTGGCAAACGTACGAATACCATTGTGAGAAGGCAGAAATACCAGCTTTTTGGCAACTGTATTCAGTTTATTAGATCATGGCTTACTGTGTTTAAAGCTTTCCTGGAACATTACTTTCCTAAAGCCTGGAAATTGACTGCGATAAGCTTAAATTGTTCACAGAGTCAAAGCCTGGTTTATATACTCAGCCTTCTTCAGAGGTCTTACAGTGATTTCTGTTATCTTGCAATCACTTAGCTGCCCTCTTCAGTTAAATTTCAGTGGAGCAGGACCTTGCAGGCCTCTGCTCAGAGGTGAGTTAGAGTTCAGCCTGTTGGAGATGCTCGTAGCAGCTGGAGTGTGAGCTGTGGGTTCCTTGTCAGAGCCGACAACTGCCTTTTCCTATAGTTGGTACCACTAAAAGGCATAATTAAAGTAGCTGTAAATGATTAAGGTTTTTTATGTGCCTGGTTACTTTGAATAGAGATGAGTGTTCCAAAGTGCAAGTTGTATGCAGTGTTGCTCATTTTACTTTTTAAAAAAATAAATCATGCAGATAATTAATGCAAATGACAATTTCAAAAATGCAGAAAAAAATGACTTGGGAATTATTTCTCATTTGATTTTAAAACCTCCTTGAAGTGCTGAGGTTTTATTTTGCTTGGTTTCTTTTTTAATTATCCACTGCAGGTATAAGTTTATATGGCTTCTTTATGTCGAAGTAAACAGCTCTTCCTAAGGAGAGGTGCCAGTTGTACTGGTTAAGGCCCAGAATACCAGAATTTCTGGCTGCTTTTTTTATATCACATCTCCTATTTGAACTACTGATGGCTTGATTTTATACTTAGGGGGGAAAAAAAAAAAAAAAAACCACCAGAAAGGAGAAATAGAAAGAAACTTAACTCAAGTATCTTACACCAAAATGATCTGGAGCAGACATCTCATGAAGTGGTTGATCATAATTAACATTCATTTAACTATCATCGTGTTAGTGACCCCACTTAGGACCTGGTCAGGAGCGTGGGTGGCAGGGTGGTTCATTAGTCCTCGTCACACAGGTTCGTTTGGGTAGTGCCGCTCAGGTCGTGGGCTCTGTGAGCACTTGGCACAGCACCATCGTCCTGCAGGCACTGAGCGAGCAGGGTACGTACCTGCTGGAGTGCCCTGGAGCCTGTGTTTGTTCAACTCTCTGGGGTAGCTCACCAGTAAGTGTTTTTCAAGTACATGGTTGTTGACAGGATGGGAGCCATGAATATTTAGATGAACAGAATGTGTTACAAGTGGTTTCTTTAAAGTACTTCTTGAAATCAGAAGGGTTTTTTTAATCTCATTCTATTTGGTATATAAGAAACAACCAATTTTCCTAGGTCTGTCTGTTTTTATTTGCTTTAGCACATTAAAGGCATTTTCGCAGGAAGTTCTGTGAAGAGGGGGTTGGTTGGCTTATTTTAATTCAAGGCTGGAAGAACAAAGACTTTGGGTGCTAAAATTTTTATGTAAATGGCCTTATCCTAGCCAGCTGAGGAACTGGTACACTGCTAATGCCATATTGCCTCATTTTTTACAGTAGGTTTAGCCGTAAGTGAAAGCAGATAGCATCTACATGTGTTGGGTTTTGGAGGAGAGCTGGGGGACGGGAAGAGGAGCCGCTGCGGGGCTGAATGGGTCAGCGGAGTGGGCTGCACGCTGGTCCCTCACCCTTCTTTGTGCCCGTATTTTCGCTTCATGTCTTGGAGGGGAAAACCCGTTCAGATGGATTGCTGCAGCTACCCGGACGGCTGCTGGCTCTGCCTGGTGGCAAGGGGTGCCATATACATATGTGTAGATACACATTGTATACCACGTGTATATATATGCTTGGTATGTACTATATATTATATAGCTCAGTATATACTATATATTGTATATATGTCTGTATGTATGTGAACATCACAGATTAATGACAGAGAATAACACAAAGCAAGGTTCACTGAAGTCAGGTGAGAGACAGGAGGTGTACATTTTTAGAGCTGTGTTGCTTTTGGGGTTTGTCGGGGCTGATCACTGTTGCAGGATGCGAGGTGTGGGGAGCTAGCACAGCTCTCAGGAGATGCTCAGTTTCCATTTCCCCAGGGCGGCCACGCATGTCCCAGTGCTCCCAGTGCCACTGGGGCTGAGCTGCGAGGTGCCTCCCGGCCCTGCACACACAACGTGGCTCTCTTATAATTTGTGTGCAGGCTGACTGGCTTTACATCCAGGCAAGCACTGCTTCAAATGTACTTGAAAGGATCATGAAATATAAGTAGATCTGTTATCATAATTGCTCTGAGGTTCCAGCGATGGGTTTGGATTCTGATGAAAGCGTTTGGCACCCAGACACAGAGAGGCGTTGTCATTCGTTAATTAGCAGTGAGCAGACAGGCTTGTGGTACTTGGGAGCGGGTGCATGTGTGCACACACATCAGCAATAGTTATTTGTAATACCTGTGTTGTACATTAGCATAATGTAGATAGCAAGAAGTATTCCAACTGTTATATGATTTACTGATCACAGCACATTGCTTTCTCTGGCTTTATATCTATCTATATAACGTATAGGTTTTTAAGTCAGGCTGTTTTTAAAAACTCTTTTGTACTTGCTTTCTTTTTGGTGTCAGTTGACGAGCATGCAGGAAACCAAAAGAGAACTCCCCCCAGAACACGTGGGTGGAAGGCAGGGGAAGTGCTCTCGTTATGTTTAACAGAAGCGGGGCTTTGGGGTAAGGATGGAGTTTTGTTCTCTCTAAAGACAAGAGGGAAACACCAAGTGGCCTGAGTAGTGTTAAACACCCAGTGACTCAATGGTTTTTTTCAGTGGTAAAGCTTAAAGACTTTGTAAAGTAGAGGAAATGCAACAGATGAACTATTTAATTATTTTTTCTAAAACACCTGTCTTTAGATTGGCAAAAGCTGTAAATAAAACTTTTACAGCAAAGTATTTGAAACATAACATTTTAGGAGAAGGAAAAGTTTCACAAAAGCTAAGGCTTAGTCAGTGTTTTCCTTTTACCCCCCACTGTAAGACATCCCCTGCTTCTTTGAGTTGAGGCTGGGGAAAAGGCAGTGTCTCCGATAGGCTGGGACTGGGCTTGATGAGCACGGCTTGCCAGCAGCTCCGCAGAGGTTTTGGCAGGATCGGCAGGTCCCCAAGACAGTCTCATTCCTGTGTCTGTGGCATTTGCTGGTGGAAAGCTGATGGGGAGAAAAGTTTTTACCCACTCCAGGCCTGCAGAGCTGGGGTAGGTGCAGCACACTGCCGCATTCCCTTGCTCCCTCCGGAGCTGCTGATGTGGTCACTGCGCGTGGTGAGCAGGATGGGCCCGCGGTGGTCCGCAGCCGCACGGCGTGTCCGGGTGCTCCGGGGGCGTGAGTCGTGTCCCGGTGGCGAGGGCGGCCCGCTGTAATTCAGAGTCAAACTCTGCTGGGGGTGACGTCGGGTGCTTAGGCCAGCACCCCAGTACAGCTCTCCCACTGGGTGGCTGTTTGGTGCTGGAGGTCTGCTGGACCAACAGACAAGTCTGCTGAAATAGCACAGAACTGACAGCTGCGTTATGGGTGGAAAACGCAGAGGTAGCGAGCCCCCTGCACTCCAGGTAAATCAGGGTAGTACTCAGACCGGCTTTTTGATCTCCCTGCTGTAAGGCCAGTCTCACCTTGCAGTCTGTCTCATGTACCTCCTGTTATTCACAGGGGGGAAAAAAAAGACCCCGAAAGTAATTTGATTTTGATTTCTCTCTATGTTCTTCTCCCTTATTAACTGCACTAGTTTGAAAAATAGCTGAGCTTGGCATTAATCTATTTTATTTCACATGACAGTTTTTAAAAATGAAACTTTACGATATAAATTACATTGTCAAAATTACTTTCTCGGTTTTACACTTTCTCTACCGCTGATTCCAGAAGGGCTCTGGAGCTGAAACGTCCCTTTCCTGTCTGACTTTTTTCTGTCTCTGTGTGTATGTGTTCTGGTAAAGTTACTGTTGGTTGTGCTGGGTTTCCTTGGTTTGTGCATACGGACAGGTATTACTGCTGCATGTATTTTTGCAGTACATTGGTGGTTTGTTTTTAATACTTTTTGAAAAGCAATATTTTCCTGATTTCGTTCCCCACAGGCATTGCTTGAGACCGGAGAGAACTGCCGTCAGTGTTTCGGAAGGTGCGACAGTGACACCTTTCTGACACCCAGCAGCCACCTCGTGGTGTGAGCTGGCAGAATGACACTGTAGGGTGTTTCTGCTAAGATTTAGCAGGAGTGCACAACCCTTGGCCTCCAAAATGCTGCGTGACATGTTGCTGCTCGGTGTGGTGTTGGGCAGGCGGGCACATACTGCCACTCTAGCTGGGGACGGTAAATGAGGATTTCCCTTGGGGGGGGAGGTTGGCAGTTTGGGATGACAGAGAGTTGTTATCATCATGATACACTCTTTGACCCTGCCTGTAGCAAGGAGATAAGTGGCCATGGATCACTGGAGCGGCATCATTAGACACCAGCAATTTTGTCCCATGTCTCTTGAATTCTTGGTCTTTTCTATAGATTATTCCAGCAATTGCAGCAACTGGTGCCAGGTGGCTCCTCCAAGTTTTTTTCAGGCTGCTGTGTTTTGTGTATTGACTTTGATTTTGTGTGTAAAAAGGAGCCTTCAGCAGCTGGAAAGGCCTTTTGTGAATTAACAAACTTTGCTTTGTGCTTATACAAATTGAAAATTGCAGTTGCTAAAAATACACCCATATTTAATGTTTAAAATTTGGAAAGCATTGCTGGACTTTATTGTTGTCTGGAGTACAGCAAAAGGTCACTTGTCCAGCACCATCCATAGTTGCTTCATTCTTTTCTCTCTGTTGTATTTAAATGACAAGTAGTTAAATATAACTGACTACTTAAGTTCTGTTTTGATCACCTGACAAATTACTCCGTTCAGCTTCTGCTCCTTAACTTGGTTTAAAAAATGTCAGCCCTCGGGAGCTGAGAAAGGCGGGGATTTCCAGTGGCGGTGGTATTGCTATGTCGCTTCAAGTGCTCTGATGGTTGGGAGGTGCTTTACCTGCTGGAAGCTGGGACCTGTATTTCCAGGCAAAACCAGTGCTGAGCACTTGGTGGAGGACAGGGAATTCTTTTTAAGGGCCTGCCTAATACAAGTTCAGATACTGTTGTTAGGGCCAAGTCCAGGAGTGCATGAAGGCATCAGCAGTTAGGGTGCTCCTTTCTCTGATCTCGCAAGAAGGAGAATTAAAGGAGAATTTAGGTTCTTGAAGAGCAAACACCTGTAACGCAGCTCTCCAGCCCAGCCCTGAGGCCGATGCTCTCATCTCTGTGACTTTGATTCTGCCTCACACATGCTGAACTTGGGGAAAAAGTGCTTCTCAAATGAGATCATGGTACGCTGGTCTTCCTTCTGAATGTTACTTTTTGTTTCATCAGTTCGGTTGGCTCCCACACATGGAAAATTTTTAATTTCCCACCAGCTATGTCGCTGAACACTTCAAGCGAGAGCATTCAAGTCTTCAGGTCATAGGCATGTTTTTGAGCTCATACACACTACAGATAATATCTGCAGAGGTTGTATTTTCCTTTTCTCAGTGTATATGGGAAAGGTAGTGGAACTTTTGAATGTCTTATAACGAACTTAAACTGCCATTAGTACAAATGCCACTTCCTACAGAAAGATTGCTTCTGTAAAACAAATACTTGCTCCCCCTCCCCCCGCTTTTTACCATGGCATTCGGGTTTTTGTACCTTCCTCCTGGTGGCTGGGACCCCCAGCCTGGCCCTGGGGTCAGCCGACTGCTGCAGCCCAGGCGCTGAAGGGACCTGGTTGCTGAACTTCCATGCAGAGGAAAGCTGCTGCTTCTGTCTACACAGTTTGTTTTTGTGACAGGACATTTCAATTGTCAGTGCCCATGTTAAAATAAACAAAGGGAATTCTGACCACAAAGGCAGTATTTTGGCATATTTCGTGATTATTTAACTTTAGAAAAATAAATCCTGCCATCTGTGTTTCCCACTAATTCTTGTCCACTGACCTCCTCGGTTCAACAACTCCAGCAAAATTGTAAGGGCAGATTAGCCTTTGCTTCTTTATTCCTTCAGAGCCCAGATGCTCTGTCAGACCTTACAGATGCTGAAAAACAGTTTCTGCTGTTCATATGTACTTTCTGCTCCTCTAATGTCATTGTCACATATTTCATAAGCTTTTCTGAGCTATCGTTGCCTTTTATTGCCCCAGTATGCGACTTCAACAGAGTCAGCTTTTCAAGGCTTTGATACCGAATATTCACCCTGCAGCCATGTTTCTGAGCACACATGGGCTTTTACCTGGGTCCTTTCCAACGAGAACAACACGTGTATCTCAAAATCGTGCCGGGGCTGCCGGCAGGTGCCAATGCCAGCGAGCGGCCTCCCCTCGGGGTCGGGGATGTGGGGACGTGCCGGCAGCTGAGGGGGACGGACAGGCACCGTCCCCCGCTGCGCCGAGAGCTCCCAGCCTGCTCCGCAGCAGTGCTGCAGTCTGTGGTCTGTGTGTTACCAGCTTTGTCTGGGGCCGTTCAGAGTCCCAGCTCCTCCAGTGCGAGAACTGTCGGACTTGTTCTAACAGCACGGATCTATGCTAGGTATGTATGTATTTGCTGTAACAAAGAGTTGCATTTTTAAAAGTAAAGCCTATACGGGGGCTTTAATAGAGAGCTCCTGAGGGCAAGTGATGTTTTCTTGTAGCCTTAATTATATTTGCACTGCACTGGTATGGACAGCATAGATACTATCTTTATTTGCACACTGTGACTTACAATGGATCTTTTGTTCTGTCGTTTTATTGTCATATTGTTTTATGTAGAAAGTGAGCAAGGCCAAACCTCTGGTGTAAAAGCTAAAAGGGATACAAAGTGTGTGATTACAGCAGCGCTGCTTGTTAGATATGGCTTAATTAGTGCATACATCCGTCCCACAGCTTTGTTTTTGTAAAATATTGATCTACAATATCAGTGTTATGAGGCCTGGAGAGCACTTAGTGCAGGAAATTATTCCTAAACTGTATGAAAAAAATAAATTTGTGACTGATACAGGGCCTGTTGAGTCCAGCTTTGCTGCCAGGTCAGCAGCGTCCTGCTGTTCCCCTCTGCTTCAGGCTTTGCAGTACAGAGTTCTCTAAGCAATACATCCTTTATCGGTATGGGTTGAAACTTTCAATTTTCGTTAGCGTTTCTGTGTCCCAGTGTTAATGGCTATTGGATCATGTCACAGCATGTCAGTAGCAGAGCTGGATGCTGACCTGAGGGCACGGCGGCTGGACACTGGACTGAGCCCATACCTCCGGTGTTGTTTCGTTATTGCGTGGTGAAGGCAAGCCGCAGCTGGCCACCACAAATTAGAAATTAATCAAAACTTTACTTGTGGCATCGGTTGACCTCCTCTGGAGCCATGCAGTTGTTTATTTGGTTAGGAAGCTTTTATTGTGCCTTAGCACACACTTGCTAGGTAAAACAAACCCGATGTATCAGCCTTTATTTGCTCATGACACTTTTCCTCTGCTACCCTTGCTTGCTTAAATTTGTTCTTTGTTAAAGACTTTTAACTCTCCCTTCTCCTCCTGTTATCAAATATATCAACTGGTTCTCTTTTTTTGCCATTGAAATCTGAATTACTTACAGATAGACCTTCACTGTAGTAATTTTTAAACCATAAACTTGGTTAAGTTTTTTTTATTTCTCTGCTGCTGAATGGTTTGTTCGTTAGATCCTTTTCTTTCCCTCATTTGCCTAAGCGGTAAAAAACTTTATTAATCAAGCTTGTCTTCGGTTTGGCATGGTTTGGTTGTTTTCTTTATCTAGCCTCTAATTATTTCAAATTTGTCTTTCTCTCTTGCTATGCATGCCCCTCCAGATGTTGTAGTAAAATTTTGGATTTGTGTTTTTCTAATATAGTCCCTTTACTAACATCCAGTGCCATTATCCCTCCATCAGTGAGCAGTGCAGACCGTATTTTAAGGGTAACGAGTACTTTTCAAAGTGGAAGATTGCCATCAGGGAGATCTAATCTTCTTTTCAACTTTTCTCCCCACTTCTGAGGCTTCTGCAAAGTACCCTTACAGTCTGAATACCATATTGCTTGAGAGCCAGCAAAATGTGCTCCAGCGTTACACTTTGGTGTGAGATGGTCCGTGGTCTGCCCGCCTGGGTCCTTTCCTTGGCTGTGGTTCACACAGTCCCACGCAGCCACTGCTCATCTCCAACGCTGTTTCTGTGGCGGTTCCTAATGGGAGCAAGCGATGACTGTGAAAGGTGGCGGGTGTCCTGTCCTGCATCGGTCCTACTTGGCTCACCTCCTGAAGCTCTTCTGCAGTAGGTTTGAATGATAATGGTGATTGTTCAAAATTAAATATGTCCTTAAGTTCTAACTGCTGTATTTCAGCCCTCTTTGGCCTCCCCTTCTATTTTCTTATCTGCCCCCAAGCTGAGCAGTCGCGGTGCTCTCCACGCTTAGGAAGGTGGTGGAAAAGCCGGGGATGTGGTTTAACTAGGTCAGAGTTTAACTTCAGTCATTAGCACAAGTCATTAGCTGGAGGCGCCTGGGGATGAGAGGAGCCCGTGCAGCAGATGCTGCTGTATTGGTGAAGGGTTTGCTGTAGCGGGGCTGCCCGGCACCCCACGGGGACACCCAGGCAGGACAGCCCTCCTCCTCCAGCCGGTCCGGCGTCTGCGGCAGAGCATGTCCGCTGCCCGTGCCTGCCTGTCCTGCGAGCTGAGCTCCGCTCTCCGGGCCCTCCCAGCCCAGCCGCTCCGGCCTGACGCTCAGCTCCCCTCCCGCCCCTCTCTCATAGGCTCTGCTTTTTTTGTCCAGAAGTGACTAAGCTTCCTGTTATTCCACTCTGTCAGTTTTTCCCCAATACTGGTGTTGTGTTGAGCAATATTTACTTGCCAGCAGCTTCCTCTGCCGCAGTCCCGCTCCGGCTCCGTTGTGTTCCCACATAACTTTCACCAGCCACGCTTTGCTATTAGCGGCCCTTATGGATGTTCACATTTGCTGGGTTGGACATGTATCCACCAAAACCAGTATTTATAGAGAGACGTCGACCCCAGAATAGCTTTAACTGGTTATTCCAGGAATGCACTGTGAACCAACGTTGGGTCTGCAGAAGGGGAAGTTGCACTTTGGTTCTTCCTTTAAGCAACAGTATGGGTGCAGCCAGGGTGGGCATCAGTGAGTTGTCCTCAGCTATCCTGAGCTGGTCAGTGCTGCTCGTGTGTATGAAGGAGTTGTTTCTGCCTCGCTGGAAACTGTGGGCACGTTTTGATTCAGAAGGGCTTTCCTGCAGACGGTTGGAAATGAAACGTTTCTTCTCCAGCAGCAGCAGCTCGGGTGAAGTCTTTCCTTCTGGAGCTCCAAGGGCAGCGTGGGGGCCTTGTCTGGTGCCCGGTGGAGGATGGCTCTCCCTGGGTACCCGCCACAGCTGGCAGGGTGGGCAGTGGCTAGTGGCTGAAGGTGTTTCTCGAACCGCTCCCCCCAGGTACGAGGACCTCTCCCAGCCCCGCAGGGCAGCCCTCTGCACCGAGGTGGGATGACTGGGCCGGAGAGGGATGTCCCCGATCCGGCGTCCTGCGGGGGTCACGCGCCCGGCCCCCACTGCGTGCCTTTGCTGGGACCAGTGGCAGCAAACTGCCACGGATACCCAGAGCTGCCGGTGTAAAAATAACACGAGGAGGAATAAACAAGTTATTTTTGTGTATTAGGGGTGGCCCTGCGTAACTGACTCAGGACCTCGCCTTGTTCTGCCACCCAGGGCTTACTCAGACATCCTGAGCGTTTAGAAACAACTTGAGGCGTTTCCCCTGTTTTTCAGAAGGTGGGATGGGGGCCAGTGGGACGTGGGGGGATGTCAGTGCCCCAGGAGGGACTGCTGGCGATACTGCTGTGTCTCAGAGGAGCAGGCATCCGAGTGCCAGGTCCGGAGGTCCGGCAGCAAGACAGGCTCGTTGTGCCAGAGCCGCTGGTGGTGTTTGTGCCTGGGGTACCGTTAATTACACTGGCATTTCAACAAACTGTGAGGGATACAAAGCACTCGGCCTTTCTGAAAATCAGCTGATTTATAAAAAAACCTGGAGTTTATACCTAAATTCTTTAACTAGTAGTATTTGAAAGGCTGCTGGCACAGTTAAATGGAAGGGAAAGAACTTGTTTTGCAAAGTTGGTACAGCTGACTGCAACCTCCCCTGCCTGCTCTCCAGCTCTGCTGCAGGATGCTGCGGTGATACGTTCTCTTCGGACAAGTTTAAAATATTGCCTTCCTTCAGAGAAACATTTTCTGAAAGTTAATAGGGATAAAGCTGGTAGAAAATGGGTAGTGCCCAGCAGAAATTGGGCATGAAAAATAACACAGAATGGAAAATAGTTTCTTTTATGTAGAATTAAGACACTCATCACCCACAGACTACAGCAGGCCTGGCTGCGCAGTGGAAAGCATCTCCCCCCTTTTTTTTTCCTTTCTGAGAGCACTACACTACTGTAAAAAGTATTAATTTTAATTGTTTTAATTTGGATGTGCTGAATTCTGTCAATTACTAAATTATATGGAACAGTACCTATTCCCAGTTAGGCTCCATGGGTTTTATGGTGATGAGCAATGACCATATAACAAAGCACTCCTCATTTCTGTAGGCTTTTGCCCTATCTGCTTCTGGAGGTTTTCTCCTACAAGAGCAGGCAAGGCTTTAAGTGCGCCCTAAGTGCTTGTATTGGAGCCTGTGTTTTAGATTTAATGTTGTCCCTATTTTACTTGCACAGATACATCGTTTGCACTGGACGTGCTCTCTCCGTGGCTGGGGAAGAGCACTGCTGGGTGCCGTGCTGGTTGCCAAGCCGTCTGCGGCATGGGCAGGTGCAGGCGGCTGGTTTGGCCAGAGGGCCACTTGAGCAGCCGTTAGGTGTGTGTGGAAGGAAGACACCTCTTTTTTGACTATAAAAGGCATCTGCAAGTCCTCGTTGTTTATTTGCAACCATATAAATAGCTGCCCATGTGTACCTGGTGGTGCGAGTGCTTTGGCTAGCGTTTGGCAGGGGGCTGCTCCGAAGCGCCTGCCCTGGCTTGGCTCCCGCTGCCGCCCCGTGGCTGCCTGCCGGCGCTGACTCGGCGTTCTCTGCAGCTCCTGCTATTGCAGACACTGCGACATGAGTTATGGGTGTCTTCTGGATCTTTACCAGAGTGAGAGGAAGCCGCCTGCTCTCTCTTGAAGGTAAGAAACAGGGGGAACACGTGGATATTAATGAGCGGAGAGGATTTAATGAGTGCTGGCCTGGGGAAAGTTTAAAGGAAGATGGGGCAGCATGGGGAATTTGGCTGGGCTGTGGCCATAGCCACCATCAGGAGACATGGTACCACGTCTGCAGTGAGCTGTTACAGAGACTTCTGCCTGCGCTCTGCCTGCGGTCCACGTTCAGTGCCTCGGGACCAGCGATGTGACCTTCCCTCTTGCTGCAGCCCCCTCAAGTGCTGCTGTCGTGGTGTGGGCAGAGCCTGAGCCTCTGGGCTTTCCCATCCTCTTCTTCACCTTGTAAAGCCTTTTGTTCTCCTCTTCTTCAGTCCTCCTCCACCCCTCTCCTCTCCTTTCCACTCACTTGCCATGTGCTGGTGTGCTCTCTGCAGTGCTTCTTCCTCATGCTCTTTTGTCTTGCCTATCAAAGTAAATTGTTTCTATTTTCTTTTTTATTCCCTGCCCTTTTTTTTTTGTACTGGCATTGATTTTGACAGTTCTCTGGAGCTTTGCTTACCTGTCCTGGGGGCATCTTTTTCTGTCACCAGCTATGCCTGTCACGTTTCGTAGAGCTGGCCTCCAGGTCTCTTAAGCACTCGACGTACCGCGTCTCCCTTGCATTTCAGTACCTGCTGCCTGACAAATTTCATGTGTGATCTCTCTTTTCCACCAAATCCTCCACTCTTCAAACACCTCCTTTCCCGTCACACCGAGTAGCCAGCAAGGAGAGTGAGAAGGAATTCTGAAGAGCAACAGAAAGTATCCCCTGTCTTACCCTGTGGCAGATGGGTAATTTATTTATTTATTTTTAATCTGTGAAGTGTCCACAAGAGTTATGTGCCAGATAGCCAGCCCTTCCCCTGTTTGCTTTTGAAGTGCGTTTACTGTTCCTTTACATAAAACTAATTATGATTTCTAGTAGTCAGTCTAACACTAGGAGAAAGATTTCACTATTTGGTGGAATATAAAGTTCAGGTAGCATGTTTACATGCACCTCCACATGCAAAAAAAAGGGCCAAAGCAAACAGTTTTACTTAACATTATAATTGTGATACAATAGGGAGGAAAAAGAAGAGCAGTGTTTGTTATGTCTTGCGCATTTAAGGAAAAATGCAAGTCTAGTTTTCTGTCAGCCTAATCTTTATATTTTAATGATTGTTCTTTGATTTTCACTTAAAAAAAGACAGAATTAAGCTTTGAAAGAAAAATTTCAAGGGGACAGGGGTATTTAATTGCCAGCTGACAGAAATCAGGAGAAGGGTGTGGGACATGGCAGTGCCCTGTGGGTGGTGGCACACCAGGTTGCAGGAGCTCTTGCTGATCTGTGGATGCTCTTACGCTTGAGGTCCATGTGTTGTCCTTGCTCATAGGTGCATGCTGCCGGATTTGTTAATTCCTGTTGAACTACTGATTAAGTCTTGCAAAATTTCATTGCCACTGATAACTTGTTAGGTGTAGTAATGTCAAGCTACAGGAAGCTTTGTAGTTGTCTAATTGCAGCACGGACAGTGTGGTGAGACATGGTGAGGAGCTGTATTTCACTCTGACCCTTGGACAGCTGGCCTTGTCCTGTGCTGGTGCATGATTGCACATTAATTACTGCTTTGTTTACTGTACTTTTGCTTACAGCAGCTTCTGACAGCTCCAGCTCCATCAGTGCAATAAATAATAACGAGATGCTGACACTTCTTGGCTTGGTTGGGTATGCAGACCAACTGTTCGCTCTGGATTCTTCTTGTGCCCATCCCAGGGATACAGTTAAATTAAATACCTGTTTTGCCATGGTATGTGTACCTGCTACTGCAGGTATATTTCTGTGGGCTGCGGCAATCCGTGCCCACCGGGCGGTGGGGTGGTGGCGATGCCCGGTATCCTCCAGAGACAGTGGCGGGACCGTGTGCCGTGGACGCTGTCACGGTTCAGGAACATGTGCCTGTCCCAGGGCTCGGCCGGCACATGTGCATCAGCCTGGCTATGAGTCGCTGCTCACGACGCTTATTTTTGTCATCGGTCTTAGGAAGACCAAGTTGACTGCAGGGGGGTTGTTGGTGGTTTTTTAAAGATGCATTTTGCTGGAAATCACTGTCTTGTCAAAAGCTGAAGCCATTGGCTTCACTGAGTTCCCTGTTGTGGAAAACAGGTAGAATTTTTTCTTAAAAATTGTTAAAGATTTCCTGATTTATTTTTTGTTTTTTCAGATCAGAAATTCTTCAGCTTTTATTAGTTGCTAAAGTCTTGTTGGACAGGGAGAGTATTTTCTGCTTTACTCGAGTACATTTGTGGTTTTGTCCTTTCGGTCACAGCAATGATGCTGGTTAGAAGAGGGACGTCCACTGGCCTGACGTTTCTTATTACTGGAAGCTTTAAGCGTTTTTCCCTTTCTATGTACTGTGAAGTTTTTCTTTTCTCTTTTGTGTCTCTTTTTACACAACCCCATAAGGTCACTCTCCGTTGTGCCATTTCATTGCCCTGTGCTGACTTGCTGGACTCTATGTCTCGTGCCTGGCGCTGGGATTAGCTGGACCTTTGGCAGCTGGACACGGACAAAAGGCACATCCTTCCTCCCGCGGCAGAGGATGCCCTGAGCAGCAGCCACCGGCAGGTCCTGAGCGGTGTGGCACAGCAGCGTCTCAGCATCGCCTGGCCCCGGGGAGCGGTGAGCCAGGCTGGCACCACTGGGGTTTGCAAGGCTGGGCAGCGCTCGGTTCGTTCTCCATGTGCCTACCGTGGTGGTGGCAACCATGACCAAAGGCAAACCTCCACTCTTAAAGTGTGAGTCACCCCCTGACTGGTGCAGCAGGTCAGCTCAGCTTTGCACGTGGGACCTCACGCCATTACTCTAAGGGTCGCAATGTCCAGTTTTTGCCCGCTGTGATGGATGTTAGCGGTCCATCAGCCCTGGCATCCTCACGTACCTCAGAGCTGAAGCCCCTGTGGGCTCAGGGCTTAAAGTTTTGTGGTGTGGTGACATCACACTAAACTGGTTTTGAAATCCAGTGCAGTTAGGGGTAAATGTGAACCATGCCTCCTGCATAGGCCTTTCTTGTGTGGCTGTGTGTGTGTTACTTCAGTCTCTCTCTCTCTTTTTTCTTTTTTTTTTTTAATGAATAGGCTGAATGGCCTTAATTCAATTACTGTATAAGCAAACTGTACAAAAAGGGCCAGAAGTTTTAAGTTTTCGGTGTTGCCAAAGGCAGAACTTGGTGTCAGCTGCCAAAGGCAGCCTGTCCTCTGCGGTCACACACCTCTGCCCGAGCGTCACCCGCACAGGTGTCCCTGCAGCTGTAAAAATGCTATTATTTGCTGTAATGCCTGAGAGAATCTTCATCGCTGGCCCCTGACATCTCGCTCCCTTCCCCTCCATGGCTACTGCTCTTGGTTTATTTTGGCAGTACTGGGTGTGTGCAGTAATTAAGTAGAAAGGTTTGGATGTTGTTGAAGCAATATGTTTCCATCTAAGAAAGTTTACTGTATTGTACAACGTCTCATGCGTGTGGGGGTTAGGGACCAGAGAGCTGTTTGCATTCCTGAAAATCAGGTCACTTCGTGCCTCTTTCAGCAGTTTGCAATGGACGGCCGTGCCGTGCAGTTAGTGGGTTTTCCTAGCAAGCGAAATGTGCTGGGTTTGTTTTCTCTGGTTTGACTAAAAATGCCAGCCAGCTCTTACAGAACTGCACAGAGAAGCAGAGCATGTTGCTCAGCAGAGATTTCAGTGTGACATTACTGAAAGAGATTCAAGGTAATTTCTCACACTGGTAATTCAAAATTGTTATCCTTTGCAAACTTTTGGAAAAAATATTTTTAGTGCTGAGAAAGTAGCTATTCACTTTTCCAGGTAAAAATAGCAGTTGCTTCCCATAGTGCCACTAACCCGCTCTTTGTTACTCGTGTAAAGATTCGTTAGACCCCCAGGTTTGGTGTTTGCTTGGTGAAGATTCACTTTCTGCTTTTCATATCCAAACCAAAGTGGCGTCTCAGAGCAGAGGTTGGTGGATGCATTTGAAATAATTTCCCTGGGCTTTGGTATTGACTCACAGAACAGTTCCCATTTGACTGCTTGACCTTGGCTTCAGGGAGATGTTTTGTCTGAAAATAATTTTCGTATTTGTAAGGACTACCTCAAGTCCTGGCAAATTTCACATTCTGTATTTTCCGCAGAAACCGGTCCTCTCCCCCTAAACCGATTGTATCAGCAGGGAAAAGGCATCATGTGGCTCTTGCTGTTGGTGCGTGCTCAGGCATCTCCTTTGTTCTCTGTGCAAGTCCGCCTGCTCACAGGAGAACCGCTGGTCCTCCCAGCTGAGACCTCATCTGCCTTTTAGTGGTGGAAATGACCATTTAGGTGTTTAAGATTTGGAGTACAAATTTTCAGAATTTGACTGAAACATAAGGTAATCTTTCAACACAGCTTTGAGGTACCAAATTCGGCTGAAATTAGCCCACAGCCAGCATAGTCCCTTCCAAAGGAGGGAGACCGTACAGGTAAGTCTTGCCAAATATTGAGTATCTCCTGCAGGGCACCGAAAGCCTGCAGCTTCCAGTGATTTTGGTTAATGTTTGGGGCTGGTAGAATCCCCGGAGGGGAGCTGACCTTGCCCAGTGCTCCTTTGATTAATCCCAAGTCAGTGGGGGTCTTTCCTGTCACAAAAGAGGTGTTAGAGCAGGTCCTCTGTGAGCTGGCTTTGTTTTGGGGTGAGAAGCACAGTTCTGGTACTTCCAGCTTCTAATTAACCCTTTGGCAGATCCATTCACCTCTGACTTTGCAAGTTTGAAGCGGAGGGTATGCAGCGACGAGACAGCCTGTGCTGCGGTAGGGTAGTTCTGCTGCAGAAGCGGACCCGAACAGGTGCATCTTCTGTTTGGATTTGCTTGGGAAAGAGTCTGGTTGAGAGAGAGGCTTTGCCAGGAGAAGAAATCAAAAGCACAGAAGGGCGGCACCTGAACGGGGCAGGGTGCGTGGAGCGTGGCTGACGGTGGCCGCCAGTGTGCCGAGATGCCCAGCGCAGGCACGGGACCCGTGTGGTGGGGTGGGTGGGTGGGAGAGCAGCGGCACCGTCTGCTGTACCCGGGGCGCTGGGAATGCTGCTGGGGGGTCTTGCCGTCAGAAAGCAAATAGTGGGGTTCTCTGTTTGGATGCTGTGGCCACACAAAATAGAAACTCAGAAAGCTTTGTTTGACTTGTTCTCAGTGTCAAATGCTATTTTGAAATGAAGTTTGATCATTTTCCATATTTTAATCAGAATTTGTCATTTAACTTTACTTGAATAAAATAGTATTTTATCAGTTATTTTTCCCACAGAAAGGGTGTTAGGCTATTTTTAGTAAAATTTAGAAATAGTTTCAGTCAATCCAAAGTCATTATTTTTCAATCCATAAACTATTTACCTGACAAATTCGTTCCAATTGTACTTAAAATAACGTGTTGAGATACTGTATTTGTTAAGAACAAGGAAAAACACTACAAAAGGGATAGCAAGGTCTAAAACCTCCATTTGCAAGGCAAGAAAATAGGTAAATGTGTAAATGTTATGTAAACCCCATCAATAAAAACCCCCAAACATGTCAATGTGTTGACATTTTCAGGTTACATTTCCAGCAGTGATTTCCAGCGTCGGTGGTGGGTCTGCAGTTTTCACCAATGCTTTTAAATCAACCTCTCTTCAATAAAAATCCAGACAAAAAATAATGACAGCAATTGACCTTCAGATTGCTAAAGGAGGGCCGTCGGTGTACTGTTGGAAAGTAGAGAACAATTTATTGATATGACGTTAATTTTTTTGTTACTCAGCAATGACCTTAACTATAAATGCGAGCAGAGGCTGCGTGGCGTTGGCAGACTGCGCGGCCGCTGACGTCTCGCCCGGCACGGCAGAGCATTGCAGTCTGCGTCCTCGTTTCACCTGGGGCTTCATCCCGCAACAGCCAAGTTATTAATTAGGCTGGAGGCAGATGAGAGACCTCCCAAGTTTCACGACCTGCATAATACAATATGCTGATTTGCTTAAAACCCAACCCTGCGAGGGACCCAGCATGAGTAGATTTCAGGAGAGATTAAACACCACCACTGCAAAAATAGACTAGCAAAACTAATGTGCATCGTAGCGGGTAATACTGCGTGAAAGTTTGTAGGAATCACTTCTCTTGAAGGAGTAAATACAGAATGAGCTTTCAGAATGAATCTGATGGTTGTAGGATGTAACAGAAGAGGTTTATAGCAGTGAAGATTTCAGGCATCCAAACAAAGCTGGTGAGATTATTTCAATACAGAAGAGTGAGGCTGGGGAACGTCCTTTTTGTCACTGACTGTCTGGGACTGGATCCCTTTGCAGTGTCTTCATGGTTATACCCTGAACACCTGCGTTCAGGCTGTCATTTTCTGAACGCACCTCCACATTGTGTCTTGTTTGGGTGTTGCGGCAGCCTGTTACCAGCTCTTGGTTTTATCTTTGTTTTTAAATTTGTCCCACAGGTCTGCAGTGCTCTGCCATTTTTGTGCCTTGAAAAACAGGGATACGTTTCAGCAGTGGTGGTGAGGTGTAATGTGGGCAGGTCCAGATGCCGCTGTATTGCTGAGGATTCACCGGCTTCTGCTGCTTCCCCCATTATGTAAAGGACTGCCTTTGGATTACTATTATTAAAAAAACCACGGGCACTTTGCAGAAGCGGTGGAAGTGCAGGCAGGCACAGCTGTGAGTGCAGCTACAGCGTTGTGGAAAGCTGTTGGAGCAGCGTGCTGGAAATGAGATGCAGAGCTTAAACAGGGAAATTAATCACATGTATAATTAGAGTGAAATTTTCTGAAAATATTTTATATCTTTTTTAAAGGATATTTTTGGTTTTGCAGTGGGTATATTGTGAATTGGCTATGAAATCACTCCTGTTTAGAAAGAAGCATGGCAGTTTGCAGCTGTAGTCTGTTAGCGTTGCTCACGTCTCAGACACCGTAATTGCAATGCAGTGGTGTACGATCGCTATAAAGCCTCGTCAGAGCCTAAAGGAGGGGAAAGTGTGCTTCCCCTTCTAAAGCAAGCGATGTAGTATGAAGAGGAGAGACCTTCCCTTCTCCCTCCTGGTCCTTTTTCTGGCGCTTACCCCAGAGCCCTGCGCACATCTTGGCCCTTCACTCTCTGGCCGCATCCAGCTGCAGGCTGGGAGGGATGCTGGTCCCGTCGGCATGTCGGAAGGGCCGGGTGCCCTGTCTGAGCGGGGCGGGTGGGGGGATGCCAGGCTGGGGATGCGCTGCGGCCACTGGTGTCAGTGGGAGCTAAATGGCAGCCTTCGGGAGCGCAGGGGCTGGGGGTCCCTCCTGCAGCGGGTGCCCCCCGCGGGGCTCGGTCCCCAGGCTCTGGGCAGAAGGATCGGCGCAGCGGTGGTGCCTTGCCCGCTCTCGTGCCGCTTGTTTGCTTTGCCTGTTCTGTACGTTCCAGGTCAAATTTATTACGAACATGCTGTAGTAGTGCTTTGTGTCGTGCCTGTGCAATTTAGGGAAGAGCTTTATAAATTGAGCGTCAGACTGGCATCGCTCCTGCCACAGAGGCGCGGCTGGCAAGCGAGCTGTCTTTGGCCTCAGCTTACTTTGTTTGCAGATGTAAGCAACAGGTGATGGCAATTTCTCTCTCTTGAAATCACAAAAGCAGGATTTTATTTTTAAACTATAGCAATTCAGGTTTAAATATAGCACCTATAATGGAGAATTCTCCTGCATATTTACACTTGGGTGAGGACGCTAATTATCCAATTTAGATCACCATGCCAACCACCTCCCCTTTTCACCAGGTAGAAGAGACTTAAAATGCCAGTGCGCTGCAAAACCAAATGAAAATAGTTACATCTGGGTTTGGGGTTTTTTTGTATTTTACATGTGCATATATCTGCCTTAAAAGTTACATTTGGTATCTGAGAAGACGACTATGCTGTAGTCAACAGGGCAGTAAAGAGCGTGTGGGCAGGCGCTGGAGGCAGGGCAGAGCAAATGCCCCAGGCAGCAGCGACGGAGCCAGGGCTGACATGGTGGGAACACCCCTGCAGACAGCTGGGGCAGGTTTCTAAACAATTTTAAAATACATCAACTATGTAAAAAGTATATGATAACATACCTGGTGTCATACCTGGTGTCGTTCTTCTTGTGGTATTCCCTTTTTAGACTTGCCATAAATAACATCGACCTGTTTCAGCAGCTTTGCTGAACAAGGGCCGTGCCCTTTTTGTTTGTCCCCCCAGTTTGGATGCAGCATTTGACAACTTGCCTATTTTCTGTCATACCACACCAAAACAAATTGGAAGCCTGAAAATTTTATTAAATATTAATTATGCTGCAGTGCATCCATTAAACAGTTGCAGTGGAACCTGATGGCTCTTCAGCTTACTGCTTATTTTACTCATTGACTTGGAGCTACAGAGATGCTAAGCGCAGAGGCTGGACGGCAAAGGGACTGATTTTCAGACCGAGTCATTTACAGGGAGATTACACACTGTGAACAGAAATGTTGATAAAAGTAATCCTCGGTACCTGCAGCTGGTGAGGCTTTGTACAGCACTGCTTTGTTCACAGCCGCTTGCTGGTTGGCACTGTGTGAAGCTATAACGATAAATAGATTAAATCTTGCGTGTGTTTTACTTGATCTTGACATAAAGTCATTCATTTTACTCTTAAAATGTTAGTTATTATATGCTTGAGTAAGGATCGTACGGATTACTAGAGATTGCTCTAACAGGATTTTATGGCTTTAGGAGTTTAGAGAGAGCAGTTTCTGAAGTCCTTGCTAGAAGTGTCTTGTGGTTTCTAATACTGTCATTATCCACTTGCAACCGCTGGGAGATAACCGACTCTTGAAGGGGGCATTTAGTTTTCCTGTATAGGCCCAGAAAAATGCAATTCCCTCTTGTCCTGCAGTACAGCACTGGTTGGGGGGCAGGTGGAGGGTTAGTTGGGAAGAAATCCGGTGTTCCTCTATCTCAGTCTGCAGTTTGTGTGACTTGGGCGTGGCGATGGTGTAAATGTAAATATAAATAGTGATAAATTGATACATACAATGTGTCTATACAGACACGTGGATATACAAATATTTGTAATAATATGAATATCAATCCCAAATTGTATGAAAGGATTAGAAACATTTATATTTCTGTAAGCTGTTGATGCATTTGCCAATGGCTGTTACGAAGCAAAGATTCGGGGTGGTTTGATAGTCTCCGGCAGCCACCTTACCCCCAGCTTACAGACTCATTTGAGCTGGACAGACGCTTTGGTGATGCCACTGCGGGTGCAGCGCAGGAGGAGGAGGGTGTAAAGCAAAGTGGCGCAGGCGCGAACGTCCCAGTCCCCATCCCTGTGCCGCTGTTCCTGGAGCTGGGGATCATTCTGTGCTTCCTCTTGTTTCTCCTTGTCTGCTCCTGCTCGGGGTTGTGGGGTTTGAATTGCCGGTGATGACGGGGCAAGGGCTTGGCCGTGCTGGAGCAGAAGGTGCGTCCATCCCACGCCGCTGGCTGGGGGAGAGGCGAGGGCGAATCTCGAGCGTGTGCGCTGCCTCGGTCCCCGTGTGTGGGCTGGCAGGAGTGCTGAGCTCTCCCAGCAAAGCCTGGGGCAGCTCCCAGCAGACTTCAGAAACAGCGAGGCGGGTTTCGCCACTGTGCTGTTTTCTTTCCTTCTGGTTTCATGCTGGGAGTCTGCTTGCTCTGTTTTCTTTTTTCTTTCTTTTTTTTTTTTAAGCCTGTTGAACTTCATGGCAATACGACGGCTCCTCTGTGTTTCTTCCCGTACAAGTGCCATTAGAAGCGTAAGCCAAAGTGATAAATTAGAGGGTTTGAGACTTTTCTCTACAAGATACACACACAAAAGACGTCATTAAGTGGTCACTTCGATGTGTTTTATTGCTACACTGGATATGAAAAGATGCACAAAGATAATTAAAGAGTATAAACTTGTAGCCGAATCAATTTAATTACTATAACCAAGATCACACCATGCCAAAAAAGTGAGACAAAGCATCTTAGCAAATTCAAATGAGTCAGATTTCTCCTTTTGTAAAGGCACAGTAGGTGCCTGCAGGAGGCAGGGATCGCTGGTGCCATCGGGGCAGCGAAGCAGCGGGGTGCAGCCCGAGCAGGGACATGGGGGCTGCTGCCAGCGGGGCACCCGGCTGCGCCCCTAGCCCCCCGGCAGCACTGGCACTGCTGCAGTGGCGGCCGCTGGCTCCTGCTAGGTCCTGTCTCTGTCTGTGAGGCTGAGTTGGGAAATACTTGTTTTGTACCTATTCTGGTAGTGCAGATTTTGGCAAAGAGCTCCCAAAGTGACCAGGAATAACTGAAAAAGGCCTCTTACTGTTATTTTTTTCCTCCTTTATGTAATAGCAGCCATAAAATCATAGAAAGAAATAACACGATAAAGAAATAAATCAGTGAAGGGTACTTGGAAATAATTCTGCTCAGCCACTGATGACTTAATTTAGCCGAATGAATCACAATAATGCATTGCAAGAGCTGCAGCACAGCATATACATTACAGCTGGGCTTATCAGAGATGGATTAAAGTTGTCCTCTGGACCAGCAGACGTGATGAAGTGTGAAGCTGGAAGGAGACAGTCTCTGCTTTGGCTGCAGAGGCTCCTGCAGAGCTGGGTGCCTGCATGGGAGGGTGAACCCTTGGGAGGATGGAGGGGATGCAGGGGGAGGCAGGACAGCCCCAGGTTAAGGTCTTAGAGAAATAGCAGTCTTAAACGAAGCTTGAAACAGCTCTGAACCAAAGCTAAACCCTTTTCCAGAGCATGGCAGAGCTTTGATTGTTATTCCTGGAAGCAGGACTTAACCAAATATACTAAATTTATCTGCTAAACATTTACAGTGCTTTAAAAGCAGAAATTATTCACTTGCTTTCTTTTACAGGACCTTTAATAAGTTTAATAAATAAGTTTATAGTCAGAAATGAAATAGCTGCACTTACTTGCACCAGGTTGGCTGAGGCACTGTCCAGAGCCAGGTGGGGATGGGGATGGGGTGATCCCTGGGGTGCTCAGGAGCCGGCCCAGAGCTGCCAGGAAAACTCCTGCTTTGTGGGGACTTTAACACCAAAGCCCACTGGTGAATGGAGGAAGGTAAAGACCAGTGAAAGCAAAATTATACTGAGTCTTGTTGACACTGTGAGTTGGCTGGTTTGGGGCTTTGCAGAGGAGACTGGTTGAAACACAAGCGAGGAAAAGCGTTGGCGCCGATGGCACGGTGTGCATGCCATCGCTGCGCTGGTGTCACCGCTGGCTGTGAGCTCCCTTTGCTCTTGTGACGTTGTCACGCTCCCCACTACAAGTCCGCTCCCTGAGGGCTGAATAAATGCATGTTTCAGCTACCTAATGAAACCCAGGGCGTTTTTTTGTTGTTGTTAAAAATACTTTCTGCTTTTCTTTGCTAACACTTGGCAGCTATTGCAGTCCAGCAGAAAGCCTTACGGGGAGACAAATTCAAGCTGAATTGAAGGTTCTGGAAAGTTATTCAGATGATTTATTGTATTGTTGCTATTCATTAAAAATGTGTTCTTCACGAGAATTTTATTAATGTCAGTGCTGACAGAAATCTGTGCTTGGTGACGTGGGGCAGTGCAGGGCCGTACGGGGCCAGGGATGCTGGCTGGCTGCGCCCTGTAAGCTCCTCTCGGCGTGCATGGATGCAGCCTGGGGCATGGCCCCTCTCCTGGTATCACTTGGTGCCGTGGCCGTGCGGTGAACGCTCAGTGCCATGCTCCTCAGCTTCAGTGTTTTATAACAGGGATATTCAGCTGTGACTGGCCAGTGCGTGTTTATGTGAAATCCTTGTTTAATAGAAATTCAGCAGTTGTTGTCAATATTTATTCTCGTCTGCTGCTGTTCAATCAACCCCTATCGTGTTTTCTGCTGTTTTCCCTCTGCCAGCAGGGACTCTGCTGCGGCTGTCTGGCTGCCGGTCTCAGCGGGCCGTACCAGCTCAGCGCCGTGCCGTCCCCAGGCTGCCATCAGAGCGAGGCACTCACACCCTGCAGCTGCAGGAGGGGTTTACCTTGACCACTGTGTCTCTGTTCTTGGTTTGTAGGTTGGATTCTACCTTACTTAGAAGTTTTCTTCAATTATTTTGAGGCTAGTATTATAAAGGTGGGGCCAGTGGCAGCCTGCTCCCTTCTGCGGCCGCTGGAAGCAGGAGGTGGGACTGGTGGGGAGGTGAAATTGGGCTGTCACTCAGCAGGACATTTAGGGACGGTTTTCCAGACCAGCGAAGTGTGGTAGGACAGATCAAAGCATGGCGGTGATAATTGGGGAAACAGATGAGGTCTGAAGGGCAGCTTGAGCTGCTAATGAGGGGAGAGGCATAAAGTGCCGCATCCATCACTGTCAGCCTCTGCGCCTGCAGTTCTCTGACACTCCGCATGTTGCCGGGCCACTTGCTGTACTCCAGGACAAACTGTGTATTTCAAGGGGGGGGTGTTTTGTCTCTCCCAATTTTCCATGTGTTTGTTGTAGGCAGCTGCACTGGCATGCTTGCTCATGGGCTAGCCCGACCACGATGGTGCCAGGAACGTGGTTATTGTTTGTGGAAAGAAGAACCTGCTGGGTTTTGCCATGCTGTGGTGTATTTTCATTTTATGCATGGAAACCGCTTATAAAACCAGAAATACACAGATGCTTTTCATCTTTTTTACTTGGGCACAAAGCATTGATTATCCTGTCTCAGCATTTGCTCTTCTGCTGGTGCTCTGGAGCTGGTAGGCTTTCCTCCAGTGTGCCAGTGCTGCGGAGGAACCAGCAAAGGAATGCACTGCTTGAATGGCTCCAAAACCAACAAAATGCAGCAACGTCCCTCTTTATCCCCTCGGAGTGAAATCACCGTGGTGCAGGAGGTACGAACCACCGAGGCTGTGGGCAGATCTGGTTTTGACACGCTGAATCAGACTTCGGGCTGGAGCCCTGAGTGCCCCCATCCCTCTGCTGTCAGGAAAGTTGCCGGTTTGAAGTCGAGAGTGGTGTGTGCCAAGGGCCAGCCCTGCCAGGGCCTGCACATGGATCAGGGGCACTGGTGACCAGGCCAACTGCCTGGATTTTAGCGAGCTTTGGAACAGCCTAATTTAAAAAACAGAATATTTCTTTTTAAGGATAGATCCTCAGTATGGCTTGTGCAAAGTATAAAATCAAGTATTTTCATCCCAGGATGGATAACTGTACTTCTTGTTTAAAAGGCTGTTTGCCCACTGGGATGGAATGTTGTTAACAGGTGTGATTTACACCTCTCGTGGTAATCTGGTCCCCAATTAAGGGTTGTGTCACACAGTTATGTGCTCGCACCACCGGTGTGAGCAGCTAATGACAAAGCACACCTCGTTACTGTGCAGCGAGCGGCGGGTTTGTCTGGCTCAGCCTCTGGAGGAACCTCGGGGGACATGGCTGGGTGAAGGATATCCATACCCTCTTGTATGCCTCTTGGGGAGCAAAAAACAAGCTCCCCACGCATCTGGAGTGTGCAGTTTTAGACTAAAGAAAACGATCACAGCTGTTTCCCCTGGAAAAAGGCTGAATTCATTTTCACCTTTCACCTTAAGTGGAAAAACTGTGTTTGCAGAGGATGCAAGCACCAGCTCATGTGCTGCCATCGGTGTGGTGTCGGTGTGCCCTTGCCACAGCCCAGCCCTGGAGGGGGCTGAGGGGCCTTCACGGGGCCAATGCCCTCACCTCCTTCCTCTGAAGACACGCGTTTGCCACCGGCAGGCGTTCTGGTTGCACGTGAAAATTATTTGGGAGTATCCAGGCCCGCGCCGTCTCCTCAGCAGGCTGTCGGGTTGTGAGCCTGGCTGCGGTGGGGAGGTGCCACAAGGTCTGCCTTCACCGGCACAGATGGACAATCTGCCTGAGGGTTCGCTAGCAAGCATTGCTCCCAGCCGGTGGGTTTGGCGGTCAAGCAGCAGCAGGTTACAGTGTTGGACCAGCTCTGGGGAGAGGCACCCGCGGTCCCACAGCGACAGGGGGGCCATCGGCCATGCACCAGAGCGGCCAAGGCGCTGGCAGAGGAGCTGAGGTGCAGCGACTGCTCCTCCGGTTGTGTTGGGCTGGGTCTCGAAACAGGCTGTGCATCAACGTTGTGTAGTGCCTCAGCGATCGTGGTCCTGCCTCTGGATCGCTGCCTGGCTTCAGAGTCATAAGGGTAGCCATTGACTCACCAGGACTGCAGTTTGTATGCCTCAAGTCAGTAAAACGGATCCAGTAACTCTTTTCATTTAATATTTTAAAAGTTTATCTAAATGTATGCCTGGCAGGCCAGCTACTCTACAACAAAGCACGTGCAAACAGTTTATTTTTAAAAAGCAAACCACAGCTTACGTGTAGTTAAATGTTTTCCTGTAAAACATGTGGGCATCAGTATAAATAGTTTTACCATTTACAGGCAATATTCAGATTTTACATAACAGCCATCTTCCTGCTTGGATTTTAACGCGCCGAGCTCTCTGCTGTCGGAAGGAATTTACACTCCCTAAAAGAGGGAGGTGTTTGCATGTTTGTTTTGGATCAAAAATACTTAATCTGTTACAGCTGCGCTGTTCAGCGTGGCTGCTGGTTTGCCAGCTCTGGTTCGTGCGGATGCCAGTAGGTTGGGTACCCGCAGCACAGCGGGACCAGCAGTGCCGGTGCGGAGGTGCCAGCGACAGGCAGAGCCCCCCGGCCAGGAGGAGACGGCAGCGGAGCACCCTCTGCTGCGGCTGTTGTCATTCAGTATTGTGGTGCGTTCGGAATACCCAAAGTGATTGGTTTAATTATGTCAGTCATTAATAATTGTTAAATAGTATGGGACGGTAAATGTTCATGTGGTACGCTTGGGATGTGCAGTGCTCATAGGAATGTCTGCTGGCCACGAGAAACCTTTTCTTTTGCTTTTAGGAGGTAGTCTGTTAAATATTAGAGGGTTATATGTCTGATCTTGAAAAGCGGGACTTGGTAACTCTAACGGCACAGAAAAGCTTTGTTGAGTCTGTCGTAACGTTGCAGGTGGTTAAAGGCCGTGGTAGCGGCCAAAGGCCATCAGCAGAGATTACAGCGTGATTCTGGTCGACACTTTTATGTTTAAAAGCCAGGTTTGTTGCATCCTGTGGTGTGGAGGTTGTCTCATTGATTTAATGGTAGCAACGACAGCAGCAGTGCTGCATGCAAGATCACATATTTAACCATAATTTCACAAAACCACCTGAGGAAGAAAGGTTTACTCAAAACCCAGAGCAACTGCACAGGGCTGGTGTTTCTTTCATTTCAGTTTTATTTTGGAATAAGCAAGAGCAGAGTTTGGGCCACAGTTAGTGTTTCCCTGTGGCACTGGAGGGTTGTTTTTACCTGTTGCACACAACGTGCCCCACGAACACCTCCATCAAGGCGGGGGTCCGGCACCGGCTGCGGGCCATGCACCCTGGGGCAGAGGCGGCTCCTCGCACCCATCCTGCCCGCCCGCAGCCAGCTGTCATGGGCATCTCACTTTTCTCTCCTGCATCTCAAACCCTGTTGCTAAGCAACAATTTTTAATTGGACAATTAATTTGGCTTCAGGACATCCTGAGCAGCAATGTATGCTGAAAATTTCAATTGAAAGGCTGTAGTTCTGCTGTGTTTGTAGGTGACAGTCCCCTTTTTTAAAAATTTTGTTAGCTAAGGGGGCGAGGGGAGGCGGCTGCTCTCCCAGCAGGGCAGCACTGCGGGGATGCAAGTGATTGTCTCAGCTCTGAAGTGAGCGGCCAGCCCGTGGTCGGGGCGAGCAAGCCGCCCAGCATCCGCAGCCGGTGGCGTCCCCGCCGTGCCGCGCAGGGATCCACGCTCCTCCTCGTGCCGTGCCAGTGGGACGTTGTGGCTCTGCCTGCAGCGACGGGGCCAGCGCCGGGACCTCGGGGAAAGAGCACGGGTTTATTCCAGGGACGCTGTGGGAAGAGACAGGGTTCACGCCAGTAATATCTCCACAGGGAGCGAGTGGCACCTTGGTTCTCTTGGTTCTCCTCTGCCCCTGTGCTTCTAAGGTGATATTTTGATGGTATGGTGTTGGTGGATTGATGAAAAACAAGAAGCTTTCCCATTCGCTTTTGTGAGCAGTAGTCCTTGTATAAACATGCGCAGAGTGGTATAGCAAGTGCTTGGTAACTGGGGTTGTGCTACCGCAGTGGTATAAAAATAGCATAAATAAACAGACCCAGCAGGCTGGCGCAGCTTAGTTTTAAGACTTTCCCAGACTAACTGCATTTATGAAACTTGTTGGTGCAGATGTGTTTACTTCAGATACGTGGAGGGTGGTCAGTGATACCTAACTCCAGCAGCATAGAGGAAAAACTCCGTATGCCGTGGAGTAAGGCAACTTGCTCTGGTTGAAGTAAGGGGTCAGACCCATACAGGGGACATGCAGAGTGAATGGTACACACCAGCTTGCTGAGTCTCTTTGTTTTTTCTGGTTTTATATTGCCGCAGAAGGATAACCTTAAGGAACGATGGCAGGATCACGGTGCTCAGTATGCACTCTCCACTGTTTACCAAAATGATGGTATTAACTGTGAACTTTATTTAGTCTCTGTCCCTTCAAAATTCTTTGTATTTCTGCTTTGGCTGTGCCCAATCTAATGTTTGCTAATCCTCCCAAATAACTCTTCTGCAAAGGATGCCCCCTCTGCAAAACTGCAGGCATCCTAGCACTATCAGTCTGTCTAATCACTGGTAACATTACAAATAGAAATGCAAACACCACGTCACCTCTCTGCCGCTCTCCCGTCATGTGGGTTTGGTTGCAACCGCACTGTGCCGAGCGGTGTCCCCCCATGGCTGCACGCACCCCGTCACAGTCCAGAACCTGTCTGGATGGTAGAGGGAATACTGACGACAGTTACATGTTATGTTACTGCAAATAGCGTCCCTGTGGAAATAATCAAACGCAGGGAAAGCCCTGCTTTGGGAACCTCAGCCTGAGATTCAGGGGGATACTGGAGGTGGATGCGGTGGGCTCCCTGGGGCTCCTTCTGGGAGAGGAGGGTTCATGTTGGGCATCGCATTGGGTGATGGCACCACAGGTGCCAGGCCACGGCGGGGTGGTCTGGGTGCTCCCTGCCTTCCTGTACCCTGCCAGGATTCGGTGTGGAAAACCTCCCGTTGCCTGCGTGCAGGGTTTCTGAGGACAGGGCGTCCTGGCTTTGGCAGTGCCCCTGCGTGGGGGCTGCTCTGGGATCCCACAGGTCCCTCGTGCAGGTGGGGTCCTGATGGGTTGTGCTGGGGGGAGTAATGACCTTGCGAGAGCAGTTTGCTAATTAGACCTTATTTATTAAATCACCAGGCTGTGCTTTCCAAGAAAGTTGTAGGCTGGAGCCAAGTCCACCAGGGTGATGATTTTGCTCTTCTTCCTTTGCATGACAGATTAGACAGTGTTTCTAAAGACAGGTATTGGAAAGTAATTGTTTTGAATTTGAATTGGTTTAAAGTTTGTGAGTACTGAAAGCCATGGATGTTTGCAAGTTCTTAAAACAGCTTTGAAAGCCTAATAGCAACTGCTCAAAGTCAGGGACCTGGTTTTCAGACCCTGGTGCAGATACTTCCACAAAGTGTGTGCACTTTGGCCTGACTGTGCATGAGATTGAGGGTTCTCATGCACCATACGGGAGCGGAGGTAGAAACCCGCAGCTGCATGCTGGAGATGCCAGGGTCACTGGTGCAGAAGCTGGACCCGATGCTACCCCGAGGTCTTCTTTGCAGATTGCATGGTTGGACAAAGGCAGCTTGGGTACCGTTAATTTGTAAACCCACCCGGTGTCAGCAGTGAGGTTGCTGCCGTGATCTCTGCTGCTGCAGTGGGTGAGGGGAAGGCTCGCATCTGGCCTTTGAAAGACTGTTTGCAGGGCACAGAGGATTTTGCCCAAAGCCGTGGGCTGTGCTGGGGCTGTGGGTGAGCATCGGAGCTGTGGCAGCACCGCGCTACGTGCCTCAGCGCTGCCGGTGGGTCACGCTTCTCTGCTGGGCGGCAGAGCAGTTGCACAGAGGGCTCTGCAGCACGCTAAGCTCAAATTATCTTCTTGTTAATTAGCTATTGACTTCTGCTGATATTTCCATTAAATATTCCCTCAAGGAAAAAGTAAAAGTTGTTAGTACCCATATTGCCTAAGCCGTAACTGCAGCAGATGAAGGAGTTTGCAATCTCAGAAGTGAATCCCAAGAATACCTTTTCATTATTAAACATGCAATCAGGGTATTTTCTGGAAGGGAATTATTTTCAGAGAACAAGAATTTCCAATGTATTTCTAACATTTAGTGTGGGATCTGAAAAGCGGGACGTGCTGCACTTCACAGAAACATGGTGGTGTAGAGGAGAACATGGTAGTGACCTCACAGAAATGGACTCATTTTTTGCTCATCTATGTGAAGGTCTTAAATATCTAGGTGTAACATCATCGTTTGTCAGATGATCAAAGTCTTGTAGAAATACTTACGCTGTATTTTCAGAATGCAGAATTTGGGGGGTGATTTTTCCAAGACAGGATTGACTACAGTTTCTTTTTTGTCTGAGTTTTCCATGTTTTCTTTTCCACAATTCTGCAAATATTCACATGAAATGCCTCCTGCTTTGTGGGGAATAAAACCAAATTGCATAACTGGGAGATGTTTCTGGCAGTCTGTGGGAGGGCGCCCAGGGGACAGGTACGTGTCCCTGCTCCCCTGAAGGCAATGGGAAGAAAAACTCCTGACCTGGCTCTTGATCGCCAGACCTTGATTAACTCAGCACTGCACCTCAATGAGGCATTACAGGAGACTTGACACTGCTGGGGTCAGGCACACGTGTCCAGGCTGCGGCCAGGGCATCCTGATCCCGCCACCAGAGCGGACTGCTCTTTACAGTGTTTTTGAGCAATGAAAGTGAAATGTACAGAATAGGAGATAAATTTGTATATTAAAAACTAAGACAAAAATGGAGAGCTAGCATAAGTTTAGAAGATTTACTTCTGTAATGAGAGCAGAAGCAAATGTGTACTTGTCGCTGTATTTCAAGTAAGACTTTAAAAGTTTGTGTAGTAGCTGCTGTTCACTAAAAAGATTATACTTCTTCCTGGTATTTTACCAATAATTTAAATGGAAATCTGCATGTCTAAAATGTGTCTGCCCCAATAAATAATTATTCTTCTGCAAGAGAATTTGAAAAATAAAGTAAAAACCCCACATTTCCATGTGTTTGGGAAGTGGTAACATAACACAGAAAGGTTCCCCTGCCTTCACTCCATGCTTTCCATGTCGCAATGGTTTCCCAAATACAAAGGCAAGTGCTGTTGTCTGGCACTGAGAGAAGGCAGGGTGTATGCTGAGAGGCAGCACTACTCATTTCCACCTGTCTAGGGAAATAAATAGAAAACTCAAAGAAAACAGGCATTTTCTGTCAACAAATGAATAAAAAAAGTAAATATTTTCCTACACACACATTTTATTAATTCATATTTCCAACTAAAACATCATCAGCACAATAATCTGACTAGCAGTTTTTATAAAAAGGTGGTAATCTTCAGGAAAAAAATCTAGATTTCAGGGTTTGGTGTGTAGCTCAACCCCTCCCCCCCCCCCCCCCCCCCCCCCCCCCCCCCCGAGATTAGCAATAACCAATTTTTTAAGGTATTCAGTGCTCTATGTGTTTGGGGGATTATTTTTTATTTCTTAGGCAGCTGTGCAAGGGTCAAAAAGCCGTATTTGGTGGCTTCTGTGTAGCATCCCAGTGTCCGTGGTCATTCAGGATCGCCCACCCCTGCGCCGGCTCCTCGTGCAGCATGGCAGCTCCCATTCTTCTGCAGTTGCCATCTTTGCAGCTGCTCCCTGTTTGGCTTTTTTCACTTAGCCGGATGCCGCGGTTTTGGCCAGGATGCAAACCCAGCTTCCCCGGAGCATTGGCGGGTGCCGATGCCGTCTGGCAGCGCTGGCGCAGGCAGCGGTGTGTGCTGAGTGCTTGCGAAGCCAGTGGCAAGTCTGCTAGAGCCCTCGGAGTGTGGGACCTGCCTGTGAGCGGCAGGGAGCGAGTGGCAGATGAGTACCTCTGGGCATTTTTGGGGTGGAGGTGTAGTGTGTCCCCACAGCCAGGCCCAGCTGCCTGCTTCGGGGCACGGGAATTGCACCAGCTCAGCATCACACACTGGCGTGAGAAGGGCTCTCGGAGATGCTGCTGGAAGGAGGAGTGGTGCAGAAGGTAACGCGCAGGTAGATCACCTTGCAAACAAATGTCTTTTCTTGGCACAGCCCTTGCAAGCCCTCACTGCTTCGTGACATTTGCACGGCGTTCAGATTAGGCACGTATTTAGAGGTGAGCCTGATCCAGCAGGCAGTGAGGGCAGACGGACGCACAGAGCCCCCGGGGCGATGCTCGGCCCGTGGCCTCCCAGCTCCCTCCCTCTTGCCTCCCCAAAGGGTGATGAGGAGGCAGCCAGGACCCCCCACGGCTCCCCCCCCCAGCTCATCGTGTGCTTGCCATGTGCTTGGCTCAGCGAACTGTAAAAACACGGGTATGGGAAGCTTTGAAGAGCGAGGCAGGAGGCGTTACCGCAGAGAACGGCACCCTCACCCCCCTGCTCCCTTGGGGTGGCTAATGCCAGACCCAAGCCTAGAATTGGGGGGGGGGCACCTCCCAGGGCCCACACAGGTCCCTGGGCAAGCGAGTGCTACCCACTCCTCATCCCCATCCCAGTCCCCATCACCTGCTTTCGCCGAGGCTAGACAGCTTAAAATACTGCAGACATCACGCTGCCCCAATGCAATGACAGTCAGGCTGGCTGTTTCGTTCGGCCTGGGCTCTCTGCCTGAACGTTGTTGATACGATAGCTGGAGAAAAACATCATGTGAGAGTGACCCGCACGTCCTCCCGCTCCGGCATTCCTGCTGGGAGGACGCCGGGCCGAGCTCGCCCTTGTCCTCCTCGCCCCGCAGGGCCTGTCGGCGAGCAGGGCGTGCGCAAAGGCCGACCGCGGCGCGCAGGGCCGCGTTCCGGCAGCACCGCCGCCGTCGGGAGCGCGGTACCCACGGGTGCTGGTCCGTGACAGCAGGGCTGCTTAGCGGGGACACGTGCAGGGAGAGCGCTGGCGCTGCCCTGCGCGGCTGGCAGGCGAGGCCGCGGCAGGGCCACAAAGCTCGGCTCGCTCGGACCGGTGGGCCTCGGGCACCGCAGCGGGTCCGTGTCCGCGCCTGCCTCCCGTCGCACCGGCCTGGCCTCTTCTCCTCATGGCTGCTGGCTGGGAGCCACCGCTCCGGCCGTCAGCTGCGGCGTGAGTGAGAGCCGGCTTTCTTGCGGCAGGAGTCCTGGGCGCAGGAGTAAACGCGGCCTGTCGGCAATGGGGTTTTTTTTGCCCAAATATCACAGCGCCGCGTGGGTGTCCCCCCCCCCCCCCCCGCTTTGTGTCACACTGCCCACCCCGAGTTTCACTGCTGGCTCTGCCCGTGGCGGAGGCCTTGTCCCTCTTGTCTGGAGGGACCGGAGATCTGCGGCAGGCCTCTGCTGAAGAGCGTGCCTGAGGAGCCTCAGGAGCATTTTTAATAATTTTTAGTCCAGCAGGATTCTGGTAAAACCCTAACAGTGTGCTGGTAAGGCATTTCAGGACACTGCCAGCATGCTCAACTTCCACTTCTCTGAACTTACTTGCTTACAGTAATCATTTTTTTGTGATTGAAAAAACAGCAAAGGATTCAGGAAAGATTCAGTGATTAAAATCCGCCTGAAACTCTGTTGACCAAAGTTACCAGAATCTAGTGAAATACTAATTAAGAAACTACTTGCTCACAGTATAAAGGAGGTGAATGCAGTCCATGTTCTCGATCGAGATTTTTGACAGTGGTTTTCAGCGTGTTTTCCGACTCCTGAGCGCTCTGTGGACCATTTCTAAAGGTCCATGGCATAAAAGAAAGGCAAGAAACCCTGTTCCCAAACAGAGAAGTCTGCTTTTCTTATGGAAAATTTGCTAAGATCTGAAAATTAAAAAAGATTGAAGGTTAAACACTGCAGTAGGCTCCAAAACGACATGCAAACAAGAAAGGTGTAAACTTTTTGATGGTAGCTAATGATCACTAAGCATAAGCATATTTTACCTGGGGACATGGTATATTCTTGTAGTCTTTAACTCAAGATTAAATTGTCTTCCTTAAAGATTAGCTACTAAGCAAATAGAAATGATGGCCTTGATGGGAAAACAACGGAGGGGGCTCCTTGTTTCCAAGGAGCCAGAGGATGTTGCATTAGACCACTGGAATGGTTTCTTCTGGCCTTAAAGCATTTGAGTCTATGAAGTACATTAAGCGGTCATGATGTCCAACGTGTATTGCCAGACTTCAGATCCAGTCTGGAGAGGTGCGGAGCAGCCTAAACCCCACCACTGAAATAAGGACATTGAGTTTAATCTGCCTTTCAGAATCAGGTTTGTTAATTGCTCCTGTCTGATTCCAGCAACACATGTTGTAGTTTCATGTTACTCATTTAGCAGTAATTAAGTCTGATTTTTACACTGTGCTAATGTAAGATATCATCTTCCAGGCAGCTAGTAAATGTGCAATTTTGCCCTGTGTTACTTAGTGGTAGCAACAATTAACACAGGTTTTAGTATCAAGAGAAAAGTTGACATAAATAAAGCTGTTCCAAAGTGCCTGCCTTTTACCTACCATTTCATATAATTGTGAAATGCTTGGGGGTGCTGAAATGATGTTGGTTTATTTGTGCAAAATGACTTAAATCCCGAACTGTGTTGTCAGTAAGGCATTAAAGGAGAGAACTGAGGGTCGTTTTGTCCGAAAGCATCCCCCCAGGCTGAAAGCCTGCTTTCCCCACAGCGAAGGCGTGCAGTGTGGACAAGCCGGGTGGCAGATGTCATTCCGGCTGGCCTGCCCCAGGCTGCGCTGGCCCCTGCGCAGGTCTGGCCGCTGCTCCGGGCTGTCAGGTGCTGGCTTTGGTCCCCACGGACACGGGTGGGTGCAGCCCTGCCGACAGCGCCCCGCGGTGCCGGAGATGTCCCGGGAGCTCCCATGGGTGGAACAGCAACCAGCATATGCACATATGCGTGCATGTATACATGTGTATGCACACATACAAAAACACGGTTTCAATTCGTAGAACAGTGACTAAAATTCACACTCCATAAACACCGAGTCCTGTTGCCACCGTCAGTTCGTCTTTCCTACTTATGAATCGTTAATGTTTGTTACTGAACTATCCTAATCCTTATTTGCAGTAGGAAACTCCATTCCCCTGTAAAAATATTTTCTCAGGCTGCACATGCCTGTCTTATCTGTAGTATAGTTGTGCTTTTAGCTCCTGTGCATTATCTGGCCCCTATCTTGATTGCTTTCCAACATTTGGAGCTGCGTTATTAGGGAGATTTTCTTGGAAGTGACTTCAGTGGTCCTTTCCGTGCGTCAGCTCTGCCGAGGACAGCCCGTGGCACCCCTCAGTCCAAGGAGCAAATGCCCGCAGAAGCCCCGTCACGGGGCTGTGTAAGGGGAAGGCAAAGGCCTCACGCAGAAGGGCTTGCGGGACCCCCCTGACGCTTGCCGCAAAGGAGAGGGCTGACGTCTGCAGCCCCGCGGCCCAGGGCCAGCAAGGCGGCAGCGAGCACGGCACGGCCGAGCGCAGGGGCTTCTGTTCGCCTGCGCCTTCCCGCTGTGACTGGCAGCGGTCGCTCAGCTCCTCTGCGTTGTCTCCGGGATTGTGTAATGGAAAATGCATTTCATTCAAGGAAATGCGCTCGGGGATTATGAACGGGTGCTGGGAAAGATGAACTTTCTTTGCCGTTCATTACAGTAGTGGTGTGCATATACATGGGGCTTTCTGTCATCTTGGTGTATAGCCTAAAGATATCCACAAAACTTCAGGTATTTTTCTTTGTTTCAGGTATATCTTCCTATGCAAGGATCACTCAGATGTCAGTTGAATAACTATGAAAATGAGTTTCAGAGCTTCGGACTGCCAGCAGGAGTGATGAGTTGGGAGGGGGGCAGCAGCAAACCATTTATCCCAGCCTTAAGGGGAGACAAAAATCATCGTACAAATTAGATTTCTGGCAGATCTTATAACAGGAATACATTTTAACTTTCTGAGCAAAACTGCTGTATAAGGTCAAACTATATTGAATGAATTTGTTTCCTGATAAAAATGGTTTCTTACTTAAATTAAGGCTGTCTTTTGCCTTGTCATTGTTCCTGTTTGGATTTATTTCAAAGATGAATGAGTAAAGGAAAAAAAATGTAATTTAAGGAATCTGTTTTTTTCCAGAAAAGGATTCAGTTCTCCTTTTCTTTTTTTATTTTATCGTTGTCATCCCTTTAGTGAAAGTATGGGCTCCAGTGTTACAATTTTAAAGAACAGTTAGCGTGTAAAGCTTCCATATTAATGAATTTGCATTTTCTGAAGTCTCATGGCACGCGAGATCACAGCTCACATGAAAAGCCATGAGAAGAGAGGATTCCCTTCTGCAGGAGAGGGGGTGTCTCTTCCCTGACCTCCCTGTGCCGCACACCATGCCTGACCAGCCGTGCAGCAGTGCCCTGCACTCTGGCTGTGCCTTTAATTTTAGAGGTTTTTACAATGGAGCCACAGCTGGGGGGACTTGGGGCGAGTTTTCAGAAGTCACCTTCATGCCCAGCTCCCTGTACCCCAGCTGCCCCCCTCCCAGCTGGGACCTCCCAGAGCAAGAGACCCCATCGAGAATTCACCAAGCAAGGGTGTCTTATGTGCGAAGCTGGTTTACTTGGTAACAAGGAGGTACAGTAGGGTTTGGATATACATTGTACATCGAATTATTTTTTATTATTTCTTGATGTCAATGGTTGTCAAATTGATGAATGTGCTCTCATCCAAATAAAATCAGTGCATGAAATTTGTTGTTTACCACATCTGAATTTAATGGAAAATTTAGAAACAAGTCAATTCTGATTTTCTTGTTTGGTTTACACAATTGCAACAAAAATGCGTCATATGTAAGAGGTCCTCGTCAAAGATGCTGTATTCCAGGTCTAGTGAAAGCACAGAGCTGGTGCTGCTTTCCTGGTAATAATGCTACTTCGACCGCACATCTTGCTGTGTGCTCAGGGCTTCTTGTGCCCCTGCACAGCAGAAAGAGAAGCGAGCCTTGAACGTTGTCAGAGTAGCACGTGAGCTTTTGTAGGCTCGCTGCTGCAGTGAGACCACGTTTCTTTTGCTGGGTTTCTTTTGCCGGGTTTCTGGCTCTGCAGCCGCCTGCTTCCCGGAGGCAGGTCTGTGGGCAGGGGAGCCGTTCCGAGTCCCCATGGGCATAGCTTTCACTGAGCAAAAATGTGCTCATAGAAGATGGGGATGCTGTACTTTGAAAATAACTGATGTTTGCTCGCCTTCAGCAACTTCTAAAACAAACTATTTTTTAGAGTTGTACTGCAGAAATACATAATTTAGAAAAGTAAAGCAAGCAGCAGATACTAGAACTGTCAAGTTGCTCTGGTCAGTATGTGATAGCCTAGAGAAGTAGCCGAGGGTGTTCCTCCTAGGTCTGTAGCATCTGTTGTGTTTGGTTTAGCCGATGACATAAGGAGCAAAGATAGGCCTATAGCTTCTAAGCCAATTGTGTCAATTCTCTTCTTCAGGGTCGATGTTCAAGGGAAAACTGCAAATATCTTCACCCACCACCACACTTAAAAACACAGCTGGAGATAAATGGACGCAATAACCTGATTCAGCAGAAGAACATGGCCATGCTGGCCCAGCAGATGCAGCTTGCCAATGCCATGATGCCTGGTGCCCCGTTGCAGCCTGTGGTATGTGCGCTTTTTGGCTTTGATCAATGAGTACAATGAGCTGTAGTAGAAGTCAGTTAGCAGGTGTGCTTACATGCCTGTAAAATCCCACAAATGCCAGTAACTGGTGCAGAAATCAAATACAATGAAATGCTGGTCTGTATGTCTTTGTACTGCTTAATTCTCCCCTTGCCTGCAGTAATACTGTTAATTTAATTAATTTTGTTATTCTTTTGCTAATTTAATTCATTTTTTGCAACTTCTTTCTTAAAATTAAGAAAGTAAGTGATCCGCATGGGATTTTCGTAAATAGACGTTTCCTTTGCAATTTCACGTGCTCTAGGAAATTCCTGGGTTTGAGAAGATTCCCACTGGATGTTTTCCATTCACTCAGGGGAACCTTCTCAGGAAATTACTTGCTGGAATTGGACTTTGATTTTTACAGCATATTGTCAGGCAGAGCAGAAAGCTTGCCCCAAGTGATATATGGTGCATGTCAGTCTGACCTGCTCGATCTACAGCTCAGGGTTAGCAGGAAGAAGTAGTGCAGATAATCGTACTTTCTGCAAAAAAACAAGGGGTGAGGGAAGGAGAATCTATCAGAAATCTCTCATCTGGTCCCAGTAAAATGTGATCATATATTGCATCATATCTGTTCCTCTTATACCTTAGGAAGTAAGCGCAGTGCAGTGTTCCACAAAGCTGAATGCCGTGGCTGAGATTCTGGCTCTGCAGTAATACCTCGTTTCAGCGAATGTAAGGGTGATTGGCATCAACCTGCCATGCACATACGCATTTGGGAGCTGAACACCCTGTGCCAGATCCGTCTCTAATGCAATCCAGAGAGGCCATTTGAGCTAACCTATGGATAAATTTGGCCCAGAACCGTTTTGATATAAATTTCTAGCTCAGACATTAGAGGGTACTGATTAATGTATGAGCGAGACTAGCACTGATTAATGTATGAGCAAGGCTGGTATCTTCTACATAAAAATGCAAACAATGCTCCCCTGGCTGAAGCTCTCTCTTTCAATGAGTAAAATGGCAGCAAAGGGAAAAATAAGTTGAAAAATATATATGAAATCAATATATCTGCATTAGCACTTCTCTGACTGTTCTTTCATTCCTTTCTTGCTGGCAAAGGTAGAATTTAGGGAGTTTCATTTACCTCTAGATACCCTCTGTTAGGAAACCTATATTCATTCTTTTAGATGAGTTCTTCAACTTTTATTTCAAAAGACATAGTGGCAATTAATGCCCCTCAAAATATAGCTAAATCCTCAGGAAAAATCATCTCAGCAGAAAGGACTCTCATACTTATGCCAAATGGTTATTTGGCCCCACGTTTTGTGGGTCTACAGAATACCAGTAAATATTCTGTAGCTTCTTATTTGATTCAGTTAATGTAACTCTTTCATAGAGCTTTATGCCTCGGCTGTTTCAAGAAAGAGTGTATGTGGGGGAGAAAAGCAGAAGGTGTTGTGGTACAATCGTCACAGCAAATTGACTTTAGTACCTGTTAGCACAGCGTGAGAAGATATCACATTTTGTTTTCTCTCTTTTGATTGGCTTTTCTTCAGATAAAATTGTCTGTGTCACCTAGGCAAGGAGATGAGCTGAGGCAGCGTCAGTGCACAGACAGCAAATGCTGTGGCACCGCAGTGCTTCAGGGGATGCCCTGACGCTGCACTGTGCAGCCTGCTCCTCACTCCCGTCTTGCAGGAGAGATGGGGCTGCCTGTGGGCTGGTGCCCGCTGCTGATGGCTTTCAGATCAGAAACAAAATTAAGTGTCTGTACAGCCAGGCAGCTCAAAAGCAGGCTGTGCTTTACGTGCTTTAACTCCAGAACAACCTCCAAATGATTTTTCAATTTCAACAGCTCAAAACAGACGTGTGCACATGCCACAATTTTATTTTTATTTCCTGATTTGAGTACAGTGATGCAGTGTTAGTGCCAGCAAATTCATATTTGGGACTATGAGAAAGATTAAGTCAAAATGCAGCCAACAGTAAGAACCAGTGCTTAAAATATTTTTTTCTCTGTTAACCTGTTTGTTTGTTTGTTTCATGAATTTTAACCAAATATGGCTGTGTCTGGTTTATACAAAGCAGTGTGTAGGCACGTACCAATGTTTGGGTAAACGTGAAAAAAAATACTAATGCAGTCCTCTGGAATAACATTCCTTTTTAATATAAAGAGAGACTAGTGTGAGGATTAAACCAAGTTTAAATTCTCCTTTATGCTACATTCACACTGTCCCTAATGAGCAAAATTTAAGTCAGTGTATTTTGAAGTACAGCACAAACCTTCTACCCTTGCCTGGGTAATTTCTGTGTACATCGCTTGAGTTCAAACATTACAGACTGTGTATTTTCAGAATTCAGTCTCATTCAAGATGAGGATTCATAGCAAGGCACATTGGCTGTCCCAGCAGTAGTGTTTCCAAATGGATGTCATCCTACTAATTTGGCCTTAAAATTACTTTATTTTTTAGCACAGTTGAAACAGAAGTTACTTCAGGGTGTTCTAACAAGCGATTTATATCATCCCATCTAATGATGCTTCAGGCAGGTTTTTTTTGTTTTACAAAAATCTTTACCCTATACTTTAATAAAAGTAAGTGAACTAACAATGACAGACTCTAATTTTGTAAGCAAAGCAGTAGGATCCTTTCACTCATATTTCTGTTTGATAAATGTTTTAATTATCGTAGTTGCAAGTAACGTCTGTGGACTTTTCCCATCTTTCCTTTTTAGTTCACTCTTTTATCTGTCTTTAGCTGGCACTTGAGGGAGGGGATTTCAGATGGTGAGTGGGGATTGCGTGTCCTGCTGGCTGCAAGCACTGAGATCCTGAGGAAGAGCTCTGCCTGCTCGGATCGGTTCTGCCCTCCTTGCTTGTAAACCGGTTTAGGGGGAGTCGGGCTCAGCTAGACTATGGCTTTGGTCCTAGCACATCAGTTGGTACTAGCGCATCAGTTTGGTACAAGCACATCAGTGGGTGATGCTGTGCTGCTTCACAATAGCAATGTCGGACCCTGGATTTGCCTTTTCCAGTGTGGAAGAGTGTGAAAAATGCTAAATAGAAGCAGGAGGATGCAGATGTGAGACCAGAAGAGCGGAGATGGACTGTGAAGGTGGCTGGAGATTCTGGGGCTGTTCCTTGCCTCCAGAGGCACATGGGGCAGACCTGAACGGCAGGGCTGGTGGTCGGGCATGAGCTTCTGCAGAGTGCCGGCGCTCCAGAGGCGATCCGCTGCACACTGCAGCTGCGAATCTGCAGCAGAACAAGGTCCCAGACCTCCTGCAGGCATGTTCGTAATTCACGAGCGGCTGTAGGCTGTCAGTGTTTCTCTCTGTGTATGTGGTACACTCCTGGGCTTTCCTTGGCACGGTAGGTGCTCAGTAGGTGACTGTTAAAGATGCGTTAAATGAGTCCAGCTCCTTCCCTGTGGGCAGATGGTCCTTCAGGGCTGGTGAGCTGGAGCGCTGGCAGAAAGCCGTCTGTCTGTCTGTCTGTCTGTCTGGGGAGGAGCTGTGGCTCGGCTCCCCTGCACTGCAGAGGCCGATTTCCAAAGGTGCCCCTGCATCTCCTTCCTAATCGATAGACCCCGCTAGCGAGCAGTGCCTCTGAAAGGCAGACCCGTGGAGATCGGACCTGCTGGTGAGGTTCACAGGGGATGTGCACAGGCATTTTTAGAGCAGAATTATTCAGTAGAGATGATGTGGATTATGGGGCATCTGGCAGCACAGAGCTGCATCCAAGGCTGTGTCCTCCTTCACCTCTGTTCTTTCTGCTGATCTACAGGAACTGCTTTTTTCTTTTTTTTTTAGCTGTTTTGCACAGTGCACAGCATAGTAGCGCCCAAACTGCAAGGCCAGTAAGTAGTTGCATGGTTTGGTCACAGTGATAGAGAAATAACTACCTCTGCTTCTAGAGATGGGGAAGTGAAAGCTTGCTGGAAAACAAGTGAACAGTAACCAGCAGAGATGAGCCCAGCAGCTCGGACTGACCTGGAGCTCCCCCCACGTCTCTCCTCTCCTGCCTGGCATCGAGGTCCCAGTTCTGACCAGTTTGCAGTTACAGGCAGGGCCGTGCTTGGGGTGACCCTCACGGCAGAGTCCCGCTCCTCCCCGTCCCACAGCCGCCCAAGCCGTGGGTCAGTGCTGGGGCGGCTGGGATGGTCCCTGGGAGATCCAGTTTGTGCCGCGTGTCCTCTGAGGCCACTGTATCGCCAGAAAGTTTTTCTGGGTGCAGGAGTGTTTGGGTGGCTTTGTGCCCTGGCAGACCCTGCTACCGAGAAGTGGTTGTGTGCTGCCCAGGTTTCACCGCTTCATGGTCTCTTTTTGCCAGCAACAGTAGTCTGGGCTAATACGACTGTGGTACAGGTTTTTATCTCCTAATTTACATGTGTACAGCACATTGCAAAATACCTGCGAGTTTCAGAATAATATGAAGTGGCTCTGATAAAATATGCTATTATTTCGTGGTGGTCTAAAGGCCACAGGATATTTATATTAGTATAAAATTATCTCGGCAGAAAATAAATGAGGTAGTCTTTTATTTGCTGTGCAGTGGGTATATTGGGCTGAAATCAAACATTGATATCTCTTAAGTTACTCACTAACAGACTGGTTCATAGTTTTATTTTTAATGTTCATAATTACATAGCTGATAACACAGTAATTAAAAGTGCAGTTAATTAATAGTGTATTTAAGAGTAATACTTTATTTCCTGTAAAATTTGCCCATTTGTTTTTCCTTCACATGGATGAAGAACCATTAATGAAGAGACATTAAAGAAATTATTCCCATTTATGCAACTTTCAGTCTTTTTTCTTCAGTACTCTCTGCATGTGTTTTTGTCCAGTGTTTCAAATGGACTTGTTCCTTGCTTCCAAACGGTTCAGTCATTTCCTCAGGAATACAAAAACATGTGGTGTTATATGCTGTCTGGCTTAAACAGATATGAAACAGAGAAAAAGAGTTGCATTAACCCTGTGCTTGTTTTTCCCTCTAAGAATTAGTTTGGAAGAAAAGTCTAAATGCCTTGAGTAACTACTTTATTTAGATACTAAAGATAAACACTCCAGCCTAGATTTTATTTGGCAATTACACTGGTAGCGTGGTGCCTTTGCATTACGTGGGGCAGAAGAGTTGTTTAATCTTTACTGCAGTGTAACAGCTCCGCATTTGGTCTTACAGCATTATTTGGTCTTCTACATCCAATTATCTTCACAACATGTGAGAGCCTGCAAGGGCGTCTGACTCTTTTTTTTATCAAGCAAACAAACAAAAACCCCAGTATCTGCATGTTCTCTCTCTCTTTCTCTGGCTTAATGTTTTAGGCTAAATAAAGCGTATACTTGATGCAGTGTATTTCTTTCTGAATATCTGTGTGGACAGCCTGTTTAATTTTGTAAAAATAAATGATTATGGTTGTCTGGTCTTGTTCCTGTATTAAACCTCTGAAATTTCTGAACCAGTAGTGGCTGTCATCACAGTCAGAAATGTATTTATCTGTGTCTGAAGTTGAGTGTGGTGTGTTGGAGCTCTTGCACAGATGCCTTTTTCCCCAAGAGTGGATGGTTGTACATGTTTTGGATGTGTCCCTGCAAGAGCCTCAGACTTTCTCCTGTGGCTGTGAGGAGTGCTCGTGTATGTTGGCATTGCTCAAGTGCAGATCAAATGAGAGTTTGCTCCAAGAGCTGCCATGTGCTGTAATCGCACAGGGGAAGCTTGAGCAGGAGAACCCGCAGAGGCTGGCAGGGGATGCCTGCCCTCATGGACTCACTTGTGTGCGACATTTGCACGGGTGTTCTTCATGTTCTACAAACACGACAAATGCTTCTTTCCCATTAGTAACAGAAATTCACTGCCATCGTTCTCAAGATGATAGCCAAAACCTCACTATGCTGATGGCATGGCAAGTATATATATTTAAAGCGTCTTTCTTCTTCTTTTCTCTGATTGCAGCCGATGTTTTCCGTTGCACCGAGCTTAGCCACCAACGCATCAGCCGCCTTCAATCCCTACCTGGGGCCCGTCTCCCCAGGCCTGGTCCCAGCAGAGATCCTGCCCACCGCCCCGATGCTGGTGACAGGGAACCCCGGTGTCCCGGTTCCTGCCGCTGCTGCCGCTGCTGCCCAAAAGCTAATGAGGACAGACAGGCTGGAGGTAGGAGCTGATATGTGTAACTTAGTCTCACAAGTTGTATCATTTATTGTGTCTCCTAGATATAAAATATTTTTCTTGTGAAAGAAAATAATGCAGGTTTCACTTCAGCTGATAATGTCGTATCTTCGTGATGGGTAAGGACGGGGGGTTACCGAGTGATCATACAGTAAGTTAATGCCTGTGGTTCTGCTTCTGACCTTCCGTTGCACAAAGAAATGGAAATATTGAGCCCTTTTAGGAGTGCCGATAGCAGCAGCAAGAGAGCCTCAAAACTGTGTTAGTGTGTGCCCAGAAGGTGTTCATGTGGGGGGTGCATGGCCATGGGTACCGGAGCACCAGGGGTGGGTGTAAGGGCAGAGCTTCAGCTGTCTCGGTAAAAGATGACTTTCAGCCTCAATTACTTTTGCTCTGGACAGATGGTGCCGGCGCTCCCCCGCCGGCCTCCCGCACGCGGCTTATCATCCTTGCTACAAACCTGACAAGTGTTAATGCTCTCTCGCTGGTACTCTCCTTGCCCTGAATCTTTCTTATCTGAAAGGCCCGACAGTGTTTTCACCACCTTATCGGCACTGCGGCAGCACGGGTGGTGAGCCGGCAGCCTGCCGCCGGCTGCCACGTGCTTGGGGCGTGCCAGCGAGCGCAGGCAGCGAGCACAGCCCTGGTCAGGTCTGGGGGTTAAAAGGCACCGATGGGAGAGGCTGAGCAGGCGGGGTGATCCGCCGTCACCCCGTTGGTCTGTCGGACACGGCAGTGTGTTAGGGAACGCACCGCTTTGCGAGGGGTCGGCTCTCCCTGTAGCATGGCTGCTGGTGTTCTCCCTCTCCAGTGCCGTGCAGCAGCCGGCGGCAGCTTTGGTCGGTGGTGGAGAGAGCCGAGCTGTGACCTGTCCCTGCAGCTCCAGCCCTCCTGCTCTGCCCTCAGCCCATTCCCCGTGCTCAGCACCAGCGTTCCTGTAGCGTCAGTGCAGTGGCAGGTCTCAGAGATCCTGGTACTGCGACATCTCCTCTGCGTGGGGAGGGTATGAAGGCTTGGGGCCTGCGGGGGTGGATGGGTTGTTTTGCTCTTGGATGTGGTCCCTGAACTCAGGGGGCATGATGGGAGGAGCGAGAAGGAGGTCTATTTTTAAATGCTGCCCGTTGTAATTGTAATGCTTTTCTTTCTGCCCATGCATCTGCATTAACAGGGATTAATTATCCTTACAAGGGGAATTAATTCCTTTTTCTTAGTTGTATTTCTGACTGACAAGCTGCTGCTCAGAAGGCTGCAAGCTGGGAGGATTGTGGAGGGTCATCTGGCAGTTAGTGTTTCCTGCTGCTGCTGTCACTATTCTGAGAGCTCACGTCACCATAGGTTCCCCTTCTGCGGGATCACATCACTTCCCTTTTTAGAGATGTTTTCTCCGAGGAAAGCGTTCCCCAAAGCATGGTCAGGTTACAGGAGATGCAGCCACACCGAGCTGAGAGCTGGCGCATGGGTGGCCGTTTGGAATCACCAAGGGATGTTCTTCCTTTGAGGACTCTGTTTTATGATGGATTAAAACAAAATCCAGAGGTGGATTAAAACCAAAATGCAATTAGGTAAACTCATAAATAAATCACACTAGATTTGGAAATCAGTACTGAGAGGAGGATGCCGATGGCGGGGAGCCCTTTGGGTCACAGCACCAAGGTCAGCTGTTGTGTTTGATTGTGCTTCCACCCATGTAGAGGCCATGGCGCTGGTCGGTGGTGTTGGGGACATGTGGGCTCAAAAGCTTTCTGTTTGTAAGGAGGGGCAGGACGTACCCAAAGTCCCCGAGCACCAGCTCTGCCCATGGCCAGGGAAGCACGTATGTCTGTGGGAGCCCGAGAGGGGCTGTGCAGGGGCACCTCTTCGTGTGGTGCCTCTGGGGCAGAGCTTGTGCTTGCCAGCAGACTGTGACCAAAGCACACAGGGAGCTAATGAAATTTGGGACTTCAGCATGCAGGATTTGGTCCTCCGGATGCTTGCATTCTCTTTATATCGCTATTTAGAGAAGTGATACACTGCTGAGCCAAACTCCTCTGCACAAGAGGGAGTTGTGAGAGTGTTACTCTCACAAAACACCCAGGGGCACAGTCTGCAGTAAAAACCATTTTTATCAATTAGGAAAAGCCAGCAAAAACATCTGAAGTCTGTAGAACTTTAAAAAAGAGTGAGTGATTTTGCTTTGAACTTGTATGGAAAGGAAGCTGATGGCCAAGTTGGAAATGCCTGAAAGTAAGTGCTGAGACTTAGAGGAGTGCCTCTTTTGTCACCTTTCCTGGTGAAGTGGTACTGTGCAGGGATTCCACTGGAAGCAGACTTTGTTTGCCGCAGGAAACACTGGTGGTGCGGGAGCCGGCCAGGTCCCTGCGCGCTGGCTGAGCTGCCGCGGAACAGCACCCCGCGCCGGTGAGAGCCCCCGGCAGCACCAGCCCTCCTGTGGGCTCGGCTCACAGCCAGAACGCGGTCGAGCAGGGCGCTTACTTCTCAGCCACATTCCCCAGTTGACTAGCGCGTCCCAGCTCATCGGCACCCAGCAGCCTTCTCTGCTGTAATTGCTTTTATCTCAGTGGGCTCTGCTCTTGGGAGATGTCCTTGTCCTTGGAGGCGGACTGTCCCAGCCCTGCCTCCCTAACTGGGCCCTTCCCTTGGCTCTGCTCTAACCATTGCACCATGTAGATCACTTGAAAGAAATCCAGCTTCTTCTACCCTTTAAGCTGTTTAAGTTTTGCTTTTTATTTTGACTGGGATCAAGAGCACATCCAGGTTGACCCACTGACTCTGCAATTACACTCGGGGCTGCTGTCTTACAAAATTAGTATCTGTTGCGGGGAGGGGCTGTCTTTTCCTCCTCCTTTTTTCCCTTCGGCAAATGCAGTTTAAATAGTGAAATATGTAAGGGAGAAGATAAATTGCTAGTGCTTTCCAGTGTATTGGTTGTTTAACCTGGAGTATCTAAATTTAGTATAGAAATACCAAATAAGCACATCATTTTTATGAACAGCAGAATATTTTAATGTACTTTATAGATTACAGAAATGTAGAACTGATTTGAAAGATTTTGCATGGTCTGGTCGTTACCTCTCAGAGAAGACGGCGTGTGTCTACCTGCTCTTTAAGTGAGCTTATTGCTGTCGGTATTGTCATTTGTTATGACATGATAAGAGAGCTTTATAAGGCTTAGCTTGCTCTCCCTTGGAATGAACTGTCCTTGAGAAAAATAACTACTATGATGTTAGCATCTAATCTTGGAATATGATTTGTTCTGCTTAGAATTTTGAATACTTATTTTCAAGACTGATATACTCTGGCATTAATTAAGTTAGCACACGTGTTCTGGGATACTGAATCAGACTGTCCACAGCTAAAAGCTCTCGTTGCATATACCTGGGATTTTAAGGAAAGCGGGCAGACAACGCAAGTCTGTCAGGCAGTGTGCCTGATCTCCTGAATTAATATGAATATTCGTAAGATAAGGTCAGTGACTGTTACTAGCAGTAGGATTGATTTCATATGTATTTGGACCGTGCCGCCTGTACAGATAGCATGCAGATGTTTGGGTGTCCAGTGCGTTCAGCTACTCCTGTAAGGAATCTGGATCTCAGGGTGGAAATTTCATGGGTTGAGGCTTTTCCTACAGCTTTCCTCACGCTCCTCTCCTGCCAGAAATACCTTGAACAAAAGTGTGGCTCTTCCAGTGAACTAGAAGAGAAGCAAGAAGGACAGGGAAGTGAGAGAGAAAGGAATTGCCTAACTGTTTTATTTAAAATGCATGTGTTTCAGTTTGAATGCCATCATTTTCTATTAGAAGTATTTGAGAGTCAAGGATGACCACAACCAAGCTGCTGTTTCCTGCTTGTTTCATATATACCATTTTTGTGCCAGAAAGCAGCAGCTTAGAAGTTCTCGGAGATTTTCAGATCTTGGGTAATCAGGAAATCTGACCTAGTGGTGCTGTTTGTTTAAACGTTCAGGATGCACTAGATAACAGTATACCCATTTTGATAAATTCTCGTCAGAGCAGAGAAGGAGACGGGAGGTGTGACTTGCTCACAGGAGGGCAGGGATCTCAGCTCTGCTGCCCATCTTCCTCCAGCTAAACCTCTGCCCAGCTTTTGGGTGAGCAGCGTGGGACCTCTGCTGTAGCTGAGGTGATGCGGCGGTTGTCTCCCCACCAGGGTGGGCAACTTGAATCCCAGCAGGGTGATCAAAATAAACTCAGCCCAAAGTTAGAACAAATTAAGTGAATTACAAGGAATAAGTAATATTGCAGCACTAACTCAGAATTTTTGCAGAAAGGCTAGAGACATACAGGTGCCTCTTTTATTTATGTTTCTTAAAATACTGAGTTGAAAATTATGATACTAATTACAGGGCTATTAATAAATAACTAAATCAAAGCTCTCCAGATCTGAAAGACCAGGCAACGTATCATGCTTCTGTGCCTTTCTTTACTCAAGCAGATGAGTGATACATTGCTGCATGCCCATGGCAAAAAAAAAATAACACCATTTTCAATGTTTGCTTTTAAGTAAGCAAGAACTTGAAACATTCTTGGTTACCATAACAGTGGTTGAAAACCCATTGCTGGTCACACTGATTAAGAGGACTAGCAGTATTATGGTTTGTGTCTGACTGCTGTAAAACCATCGTTCAGAGATCTGTTAAGGAGCCCTGAGAGGGAGCCATTCATTGCCTTATCTCAGCTACTGCATGACAGCTCTGTGAAAATTTGCTCCGGACATGCCAAAGATTATCCCCCTAACTATTTCAGTTTTCTGTTCATCCTTCTTTGGTTTTTAACTATGATAAAATTAGCTTATCTATGGATGCATTTTCTTTCTCTCTCTGTGTATATAGATACTGTTATATATATACACTTATATATGAGTTTGTATATACCATCTTTGTGTTAATAATGGAGTAGCTCTTGCTTATATGTGGAGTGGTTTTGAGACCTCAGTTTTGTGGATCAGCAATATAAGACAAAGAGTGAAGACAGTCAAATGACATTAGTTGCATCCTTTTCTTTATCTTCAGAGGAAAAGACTTCAGTTTACTCCTAGACTGCAAACAAATAATCAAAGGAAATTACCCATTTTTGTCTATTTGAGAGGCCTGTGTTTGAGTAGAAGATGCTACCTGGTTCATGACCCAGATAGTATTCCTAGATGAAAGAGAGCAAGCCGTAACGCAGGCGGTGGGGCTGACCAACCCAGCACAGCTCTCTTGGAGAAGCAGTGACGTGCCAGCTCCCTTTGGTGTATGCTTGAGAGTGAGCGGGGAGAGAGACCAGGGGTGTCCTGTGAGCAGGGATGGTGCTAGCTTGGAACATAAACCAGAAGACAACTTGTGGTTTTTTGATGGCTTAAACAGGTGCCACCTCCTTCCCTGGTCGCTCCCTCTGTTGTGCTAGCTGGCAGAGTGGTCCGCATCACTGCGTGGGGACCAGACCAGGGAAGGGATCCGGTTGCAGAATTACCTGGAAGGCAAGCAGTTATTTTCCAGCTGAGGAATTTTCCCCATCTGTTTCATGTCTGCTGCAGAAACAGTTCTGCAAGCACCAAGCTGCGAGCAGTAGGGTCACGGGGATGAAGGAGAGCAATGGAGGTGCCTGAACTGGCTCATTTGGCTCTGCTACAAATACACATCCAGAGTCTTTGTCACCGCATGGAAAAAGACTATAGATAGGGTCATGCTGGAATGACCCTGGACAAATGGGTGTTTCCTGTGAAACAGGGTTCTCAAATGGCATAGCTCTTGTCCTTCGGGGATGTCATTTCATAAGTCTTAGATGATGGGCAGCTGGTACTTGAAGCAGCACAGGGGTTAAAAGGCAGCTAGAGCACTAGCATGGATGGAAACCAAATAACAACCAAATTTGGTTTGTTGCAGGGATCAGAGCCAAGGTCCTTGAGGAAATACTGATGATCCAAGCTCATGGGCACCCACCTTTAAAAGGAAATTCCATCTACTAAAGTGGTTTTATTTTTATACAAGCTTGGTTCCTTTTGTCCCTTTCTGTTTCCTATAGCCTGTGGAAAACTAAAATGACAAACGCATTTTTGTTTGCGGTTTGCGAAGAGCTGACCGTGAAAAGAACACACGTCATTTTTTTAAATACAGGGTTTGCAAGGTGTGTGAAGAGGGAGCCGATATTTGTCGTACTGGTGATGAAGTTAGTGTCTGCACCGCCGGTGGGGGCTGGAGGTCCGGGTGGGGTCTGTGCCGGCTCGGACCCGGGCTGGAGCCCACGTACCAGCAGCAAGGATGCTGCAGGGGGATGCCCTCCAGCCAGGCGGGTTTCTTCGTGCAATTTCTGATTCCTTCAGCTTCGTTCGGCTGCTGTCGTGGGACAGCGGCGTGACAGCGGGACCAACGACTGCTCTGGCTGCAGCCTCCGCTCTTTCCCAACACGTCCCACCTTCTGCTGATCCGCAGGGCAATGCCGGGCAGCCCAGGAGAGGCAGCCACCGCCACTGCGGGTTTCGGGTTGCCCTCTCGTGGCAGACGCCCGGATCGTGGGAGCCGGTGCGGTGCTGCACGTCCGATGCGTGCAGCTCGCTCCCTGGCATGGACGTGAAGCACCTGTCCGGTGGGGCTGCGCGGGGCAGCCACGCAGTCATCCTCCCGGCACCTCCGGCCAGTCACCTTAATTAATGCATCGAGTGTTGCTAACACGGACATGGGCAGATCACAGCGGAGCACGACCACGTCCAAGCAGCGCGGTGCTCGGGGTGATCTCCGAGAGCTAGCCATAGCACATTTCTTCAGAAAACAGAAAGAGTCCTGTGGGCGGCTAAGCAGGAGGCAAAATAAAACCTGCTGTGTGCTTGGCTCTTGATCCTGGGGGGTTTGATGCTCTTTGACATCAGGAGTGGCCGTAGCGAAGCCAGGTCCCTGCTGCCAGGGAGCCGAGCCCACCGTCCCAGCACCGCTGTGCTCCACCTGGGGCCGGGTACCCGTCCTCGCGGCGCTCTCGCAGACGTTCAGAAATCCCCACTGCGCTCCGAGCCGTGCCCGCAGCACCCGTCACCCAAATTAAGTGACTTTCTTTTCCTGGTGTCGCAGGTATGTCGAGAGTACCAGCGTGGCAACTGCAACAGGGGAGAGAACGACTGCCGGTTTGCTCACCCCGCCGACAGCGCGATGATCGACACCAACGACAACACAGTCACCGTCTGCATGGATTACATCAAAGGGAGATGCTCACGGGAAAAGTGCAAATATTTTCACCCTCCCGCACACCTGCAAGCCAAGATCAAGGCTGCCCAGTACCAGGTTAACCAAGCTGCAGCTGCCCAGGCAGCAGCGACTGCAGCTGCCATGGTGAGTTTGGAAAACACCTCTGGAATAGAAGTATGTTGACGAGAGACAATAATTGATGTGTTAGCTGTTCTTGCTGGAGGGGGGTGCGTGTGCGTGTGCTCGGGGATCCCAGTCACTCCACGGTGCAATGAGCTTTCTCAGCATGTGGTGCCAGATCTGCTCTGAAGTAGTTTCAGACTGTTGAGGTGTTTCACTAATTTTGCCTGCTGACGTACAGAGTATCTATATGTACATATATGTGTGCATACATATGTGCGTGTCTGTACGTGTGTGTGCATATATGTATATATAGTTTATTGTATGTTTGTGTGTGGGTAGATGTGTATCTATCTAGTTGCACAGATAGATAAACCCGTATTTCAGTTACCGTAAGTCCGTATTTGTAGAGACTTAGTTTGAAGTCGATCCGACTGTGTTATCGCTATCTGTAGCCCACCTCCCCCGTCCCCCCGCCGAGGGCTGTCGGCAGCTCTCGCAGGGCACTAGAGCAAACCTCGTAGTTGTAGCAGCCAGATCTGGAACTGCTCAGGAACTGGCTTCCTGGCGAGGAGAGGACGGCCCCCCGAGGGGGCTGCGATGCCATATTGTCCCGTCTGTGCCGAGCCCTGTGGGGGTGTGGGAAGAGGAGCACAGCGGGCACGCCGGGGCGCGGCGGCCAGGAGGAGCGGGAGCGGCAGTGCCGGCGGTGCGAGGCGGTAGCCGCGGGCTCCCGGAGGCGCTCCGCCGCCGGCCGCAGCACGGGCGGTGAGCCGGTGGCCGGTTGCGGGGAGCCCGGTTTCCGCGCCGGCGTAGCCTCCCGCGGGCCTGCCCTCGGGAGGGGGTCCGGGGCGGGAGGCAGCCCGCGGTCGCCGCCCTGCCTGCCCTGCCCCGCCCTGCCCCGCCCGCGCGGGGGCCGCCCGCCGGCCCCCCGTGCATGCCTAGTCTTGTTACCGTTGTACACGGCATCCGGTGATTTGTTTTTATTTGTTTTTTCTCACCTACCCAAATGCACTGCTGCCCCCATGATGCACCTCTGCTTGCTGTTTATGTTAATGCGCTTGACCCCACTGGCCATTGCCATCATGTGCTCGCTGCCTGCTAATTAAGACTCAGTCGGCTGTCAAATCACTGAAGCGACCCCTCGAGGCAACCTTTGACCTGGTACTATGACCTTTCACCTTTTAGCTTGGCATGTAGCTGTATCGTAGAGTCGAGTTTGGGGTTAATGTGTAGACACGGAATATCCCGGTTCCCCCTTCCCCATCCCCGGCAAGGGGCGCGGGGGCGGCCGGGCCGGGCTGGGCCAGGCTCCGGAGCAGGACCCCGCCGCCCCCGCGCCCCGCCGGCCCCCTCCCCTCCCTTCCCATCCCATCCCATCCCATCCCGTTCCCTCCCATCCCCTTCCCTCCCTTCCCTTCCCTTCCCTCCCGTCCCCTCCCCTCCCCAAGGGTGCCGTGCGGGCGGCCGCGGCGCAGGGCCGGCCGCGGGCGCAGGGTGCGTTGGCATGGCTTCGCGGCGCTGCGGCGCGGAGGCAGCCCGGGGGTGCCGGCATGCGGCGCGCGCTCTGCATGCCCGGGCAGGCGCTGGGGCCCGGGGAGTGGGTTGGCGCCAGCGGCCCTGCCATCCGCTCCGGACGGTGACTATTAACATTGCTTCTACGTGTTGATCCTCATGGAGCTAGCAGTGCTGCTTCCCCCTACCCCGATAGCCTCGCTCCTGATTGAAACCCTGAAGCTTTACGGTAGCGTAATATTTACGCCGGTTCCTATAACGTACGGCTCCGACACGTTACCTGTGCCGCTGTAATGGTAGGCTAAAATAGTGCTCCCTTGTAAAGCTTTTACCTCGCCTTTTATTTGGTAGTTAAGTCTGCTATGCTGCTTGCTTGCTCATGGATAAACATGGTGCTGCCTGGTTTTTTTGCCCTCTACTGATTTTTCTTTTTTCCTTTCTCTCTTTCCTTTTCTTCTCCCTCCCTCCCGTCCTCCTCCACACCTCACCCCACCCCACCCCCTTTTTTTTTTTTTTCTTTTTTTTACTGGACTTTATTTTTATACCCATCCACCATTCAGGGAATTCCTCAAGCTGTACTTCCCCCATTACCAAAGAGGCCTGCGCTTGAAAAAACCAATGGTGCCACCGCAGTCTTTAATACTGGTATTTTCCAATACCAGCAAGCTCTTGCCAACATGCAGTTACAGCAGCATACAGCCTTTCTCCCACCAGGTAAGTGCTTCTCGTTTGCCTTTTTCTGGGGAGGGAGAAGGGGGAATTCTGGAAGGCGTACACTAGGAAATAACCGTTTGTTCCTGGCAGCGAATGCGTAGAGGTATTTGCGCGGCGGCCGCTGGTGCCGGGGCGGCTGCTGCCAGGCGCAGGCAGCCTCTCTCCAGCCTGCGGCGCTGCGATCCTGGCGAGCCGCGGGCAGAGGAGGTGCTGGCTGCGGGAAGGCTGGCTTCTCTCTGCTTCTCTCGGAAGCTGGGTGGGTGTTTTCCAGTCTAATATAAAAACCGGTGTCACGCTCTGTCATCCCGAATCAGAATTTGAAATCTTCTCTCTCGTTCCTCTCTCCCTCGATTAACTTCTCTTTGTTACACATCTCTTAAGCTGTTGTATTTGTTTCTCTTTGCTGTAAGACCCCTTTGCCTTCATGAGCTTAGCAACAGTTGTTCTGAGCCACACACTTGGAGGTTTTGATTTTAATTACAGTGCAGCGATCATAAAAGGCACAAGCAGGCAGTCTTGCAGATAGGCTAGTCATGAACCTACACAAGAAATCAAGGTTCAGGCCTCTACCGCTAAAGCCTCAGGGCTGATTTTGGACTAAGCAGAACAAAGGTGCCCTTGTTCTTATTCAAGAGTGATCAAATCTACACTTCTCCTAGTGTATGTAATTGCTGAAGAATTGATGCCTGTACTATTTACATAAGCAGAAATCCCTTCAGAGGACAAGTGATGGGGCTTAAAGTTGGAATATGTGTTTTGGTTCTGCAACAGCACTTCATGAATAATTACATATGTAGTATGTCGTGAATTCATGCCTATATTAACACAGCTGAGTTACTTTTTACATATGAACCCACATTAAAACAGCACTATCATTCTAGGAGGTATGGAGAGGATGTCGGATAGATCTGTGCTCAAAAAATTGGAAGTAGTCTGTGAGGACAGCCCTTTGTAATGCAGACTAGTTGAGGGGAGGGGAGAAAACGCAGCTATTCAATCTTTACCAAAAAAAAATTAAGGATTTTATCCTAAACATTTTTGGCAAGTATGTTCCCAGGAATTCGGTATAATGCCTTTTACCATTCTTTCTTGATCTGGCATACAACCAATATGTGTAATTTAAATGGCACAGAAATCAGTTGCTTGATTTAGTACATTTTAATAACTTACTTAGATTCCAAGAATGCACTGCAACCGCTGAAATATATTAGCAAAAGCTTGTTGCAAAGCTTATTGGAGTCAATAGAAAGACTGATTGAGTAACCTTTAGATCAAATCTCTAGCCCACATACTAAATTTCATATAGAAATGCTTATGCAATCACAGTCCTTCCTGTAGATATTAAACAATTTCAAAGGTTTGTTTTGGCAAAGCATAACTGATGTAGTTAGTAAACCATGCAATTTTCCAGCTTCCATTAAATCAGCAAGGGGCTAGGTGATTTCTGACAGTACTCGAGCTGCTTTGAATCGTGCCCTGTGAACTTTGGAGCTGGGGTTATGGTTTGTGTGCATCAGGCCTCTTTTGCACTACATCATTGACCGGGATCTTTCATGTCGGCACTTACACACAGCCTACCTCAGCTCTTCCTCTAGCAGTCTATACTGAAACCTACAGGAGTCTGCGCAGTGGTTCTTGATGCTTTATTTGACCTTTCTTGACCACTGAAGTTTACTGTATGTTAAACAAGAGAAGTAGAGGATTTTTTAGCATGAGCTACTATAAATTCCCTTTTTATATTTTTCAGATAGCAGAAGCTTGAGCTTTCCAGTAACCCAGTACTTTTTCAAAAGTTTGAAAATTTTATTTGCCACCTTGCCCTTTTTATTCTTCTCCACTTAATTTTAAGTAGCATCAGTCCAGTTTGTGCATAGTCACCTGGATGTAGAGTTTCTCCATCAGTGCCTAAGAACTGAAGGGAGAGCACAGAGCGTGGGTGCCCTCAGCTCCGCTGCCATGGAGCAGAGGCAGGTTAATTCAGTGGGGCCTGAATTAAAATGACATTTTTCAAGTTCAGACACCCAAAGTGTAACTACTCATATGTGTTCTTAGTTGCTTCAGCTGCAGTGTATGAAAATGCAGCAGGTCTGGAGGGCAGGACACTCGCAGAACCTACACGGTGTCGGTGTGTACCCCTCTGGACCTTGGCAGGACCCTCCTCTGCAGGACACTTCACTCTTGATATTTCACCCTTGAGAGTTTTGCACTCATGTTCCAGACAAACCCAGATACCTCTTCTAAATTGTAAGGTGTAATTCTGGCTGCCTGTATGCAAGGGCACGTGAAAGCAAATAAAGGGATCGTCCATGCCAGGGGATGGGCACTGGCACTCCAGCACACTTCGAAGGATTAAATGCTCTTAGGTGCTCATCTCACTGCTCTCAAATAAAGCTCCCTCTTTGCATGGCTCCCCTCTTGAAGGTCTCCCCGAAACCTTGGCTGGTGGAAGATGTCCACAGACTGAGAGGGGAGTCTAAAAGGCGTTGCAAGAAAGAACTGGGAACATTTGTGGTGTTGGCTAGTTGAAATAAGTGGAGTTAGTCTGCCAAATGAGGAGGCTCTACACGACTTCATAGGTGTTCACAGCTTGTTTTGGTACTTTGGTCCTGGCTGACGACTCTTGACGCCTTAGCAGACACGCGGGCGAATATTTTGCTGAGGGGCTGTGAACTTGCAGAGCACCGGTTAGTTGGCGTTCACTGCTACTGCACATGCTGTTTGTTCTGCGGTAACTGTGAGCTGGCTGGGGGTATGTTCGTATGTGCAGATAGAGAGCTCCTATGTGCAACTAGATGAAATTCCTGCCCTGGTGCTTGTTACCATCCTGTGCCTCAGCTCACTGTCTCCTCAGTTGTGCGTATACAGCTGTTCCCGGCCTGTGCGTGTCAACCGGCTGCCCAGAGGGTAGCTGAGAAGTGTAATCCTCCAGAAGAAAGGGGTCAGGTTTACAGGGTACTCCCAGGAGCTGTTGCCCTGATGCACCTGCAAGAGGCAGAATTGCAGCAGGGCAGCTGAACCATGTAGCCAGCCGTGGAAAGACTTCAGCCACCTCTGCTGTTAAGTTAACGCATTGCATATTTATTTAGTTACTGCAGCTTCAACACCAGAGAACTTACTTGTTCGTGGTTGGGACTCAGTCAGCGCACAGACGCTTTCCTTAAGCGGTGTCTGTGTAAGCACCTTCCTCTGTGGGGCTTCTGGGTCTGTGTAAAAACACTGCTCTCCTCCAAAACGTTAGGGAGGGAAAAATCAGGCACAACTGTTCACCTCAGCAGGACTGCTTATGCCGTCTGTGGTGATATTTTTAATTAGGATTTAGTAGATTGGACAGAATAAATAGACTGAGGGGAATAATACAAGGGAGGCATGAGAAAAAAAAATGCTTAAAACACCAGTAAATCTAGAATATTTATAAAACTAGCTTTATTCCACTGCAGAACTAATCTGGTTGTGAAGTTATGATCAGTTAACTGAACACATCCTTGAATTAAAATTCTGCCTTGTGCTGAAAAGCTAGGAAACATTTAAAACTCCACATTTATTATTCATGCATTCTCATTAGTCAGTCAAAGCTTCTGAAATCAAGATGGATGTTAAGGTCATAGCAAAAATTATTTTTATTACTGGTAAGAGGGTCATACAGCATTACATCTTCATATTTGCAAGTTATTGCACCCTAGCTAGTATTTTCATTTCTGCCTTATGTTCATTTGCTTCAATTCCCTTTCAAAACTGTGTGCACTGGTTATAATGTTAATGATGATAACTCAGACTAAAATTTTGAGCTGCAAAGCTTTACAGTGATAATTCAGAGTCATCATGAATATCTAACTCGTCTTTAGCATGTAGACATAATTATGCATGGAATGATGTAATATTCCAGATCTAATGAAGTATGTGCAACCTTATAAATAGGGCACTTCTGCACAGAGACAAGAACTCAAAGGTTCTTCTCTGTAGCCTCATTAACACCGTAGAGATGTCATAAGAGGGGCCGAGAAAGCAGGTTTACTTACTTTTTGTACTTTATAGGCAAATTTTGCTCCATTTCTTAATCTTGCAAGTGGTCCCATTGACTTCAGCCGTGATTTGTACATGGGGCAGTTGGGAAAGCTACCCTTCTTTTAACCTTTCCTTATGCATATTTTCAGTCTCTTCCATGACACAGAAATAGAAGAGTAATTAGGAAGCATGATTATGCCCTTTTCCTTGTAGCCTCACAGATACAGTGATGACAGTGAATAACCTTGTCCCCAGCAGTAATTACACTGACTGACTTTTTCCCCTGCTTAGTTAAATGCTCTTGAGATTGTGCAAGTCACTACAATGCTTGGCACCAGCTAAAACAATTTCCTGTCCCCCCCGTTACGGTCACGTAATGTCAAGGAAGCAGCATTGCCGTGGCTCCCGCTGGCAGTCTTCTAGAATATGTTTCTATTTCCACTGCAACCTCTGTTCCCAGATTTCAGAGTTTATTTCAGTTTTTGCTGTGTCAAGCATAATTAGCAGTTTTAATAAATGTTATTTGTTAAGTAAAAAAGTAAATTGTTTATTAAAAGTGGATATTCTGAAATATCAGTATATATTTATCTATCATATTGGAAGCGAAGGCATTTTGCTATGTAAACAGAATCAACCAACGTAACGATATTTAAAAAACGATGCCATCATGTTCCTAAAAACACCGTACTGCTGTTGGCTCTCTAGTTACAGGGCGGAATTCACCAGGTGCTGTCGCTTTAATTATTTTTATGTAGCCTGAAGAGAGCTGCAGGTTGTAAGCCCAGACGCCAGCAGCTTAAAATACGTCCTATAATGTAGAAAAAAATGCTGAACGAGTATTCTTAGGTGCTGCCATGAGCTGCGTAGGAGACTTTAGCTGTTCAGTCCCTCCTCTGACCTGCGTAGTAAGCAAACAGACCAGAGGACAGTCAGGATCACTTCCACTTCACTGGCAGCTCACAGGGGTCGTGCAGCTATGACAAAAGTACGGCATGCCAAATTCACCTGGTTTTTGCCTGTATATTACCTAAATACTGGAGCAGCCAGATTGTAGCTAATGGAACAGCACAGATCAAGTCATCACTCTGCGAGGAATCGTCGCTCCAGCCCGTCCGAGAAGGACCCAGCCGAAAAGGCAGCCCTAGCAGGAGGGGCGAGCCTCGCTCCCCGCCTCTGGCCGTCTGTTCCCCGGACAGAACACGGCGTTCGCTGCGCTCCCCGAGCAGCTGCGGGGAGGGGGCACAGCAGTGCCAGTCCCCCACTCCAGCTAGTCCCAGTGCCCGAGCAGGGGTGGACCTCGGGTACCTGTAGGCAGGTGCAGGTTGAAAAGTATTTCTTTTAATCTGAGGAGACCAGGGTTAAGACCATTACAAAGCTTGTGTGAAAAGGCAAAAAGATTTAAGACTACAAGAGTTTTAAAATAAAGCTAAAGAAACTTTTCCTAGCCATGCTAATACTTCGTGGTCCTACAAAGGCAAACACGCTATACCAGCACACAGTTCGATCAGCTCTTTCCCCTTCACTGAACACTAGTTCTAATGGATCACTGTGCTATTGTATGGTTTGATTGTGCTGACAGTTACATGCCACTGTTCCCATAATAACAATTTTTCTTCTTTGTTCAAATGAAATTTCTAATTACACGTGTGATGGGTTGTTTTAATTCTTTTCCCTTTCCAAATCCACCTTCCTGTTGCAATGCATGATGGGCAGGCTCAATATTGTGCATGACACCCGCTACAAGTGTTGGTAGGTGCCAGCTTTGTTTCTTGATTATCTTAAACCTGTGGTGCAGCTCACGGACCCTCAAAATCCACTGCTAGATTTTAACGTATAGCTCTCGTGCCAATCCATCTCCCTTAGCCTCCTGCACTAACACCTGTCAATTAAATGCAGTTGTTTTATTTAATTGACATGGACACATAGACGTTATTAATTTTGTATAGCAGTTTTTTGAATTGCACATTGTTCCTTGGTGGATTTTGATTGGACTATGAGTTCCAGTGTTTAGAAACTATCTTGTGTTAAATAAAGACTGTATCTTACTATAGCCACATAGACGTATACTGTCCTTCAACAAGATTAATTTTTGTTTGCAGTAAATATTTGGGTTGAATTTTTAAAAGACAAAAATTTGTAAATATAAGGGCATTTAAAAATTCTTCTGTTGATTTTTGTATTGAAATGGTTAAGCTTGTTTGTGTCGATTTTCTTGATTTGATGGTAACAAGCATTTTCCCCTTTTTTTCTCTTTCATTTCCCTCCCCTCTTTCTCCCTGGAATGTTGTCCTGCTTTGCACTGTGATTGCATGTCACGCGCTGGCAATGATGTCTCGGGCTTTTTGCTGTGATAAATACCATGCTCAATTATCCTACCACATGTCGCTCTGGTTCCCATACTGCTACACTCTTCTGTATGTTTGCTTATATGATTTTCCTTCCGAAAGTTCCCATGGTGCACGGTGCTACGCCAGCCACTGTGTCTGCAGCAACAACATCTGCCACAAGTGTTCCCTTCGCTGCAACAGCCACAGCCAACCAGGTTTGCTAATTTACAGCTTTGTTCCTTACAGACAACTTGAAATTGGTGCTTTTAATGAGCATGGGGGTTTTGATTTTACCTCTTGTTGGCCTACACATTCTCTCTAAGATCTGCAGCACAGCTTAATAAGCCTTTATCCATGCTCAAAAGGTGCTGCAGTTCCATTTCTGATGCTAAAAATAATTGATAATAGAGTTTCTGACTCAGTCTTAACATTTATGGGCCATGCTGCTTCTGCTCTCAGAGATGTAAAGAGAAAGGGATAATACACGGAACCCATTATTTATTTCTATTTCTGTGAAGCCGATAGTTCCTTTTAGTGCAGAACTCCAGTGAAAGCCAGTAAAACCTTTGTGCGGAGGGGTTGCAGGATCACAATTTTAACAGTCTGAATTTAGCAGTCTGAACATGTTCTGACTCTCCTCTTCCAAGAGCAAAACAAAAACGTCTGAGCATGGGCCGCACAGAAACTTCTTTTAAACCTTTGTTTCAGCTTGTGATTCTGCTTGGAAATGGCCAATTACTTGTTGCAGTAGGCAGACTTCAGTTAAGAAAATGTCCATTAGAGTCTGGTTTTATTTCTAAATAGCTGCCCCAATTGTTGCCATGTTTAGATGTATTTCAGGAATAAAAGAATAATGGTTTACTAAATAAGTGATTAAAAGTCCTCCCAGAAAAGCCAGGAACGATGGTCTAAAGATGAGTACCAGGGGCCAGAGGAGCTGCAGTCCCCACACGTACCAGCTGCAGCTGCACTTGAGAACAGAACGTGGCCTGTTGTTTTTATCTAGCTGGGTTGTCAAAAATGCGGATTTCTGTAGTAGGTCTGGCTGAAAGTGCAACAATGAAAACCTTTTAAAGACCCTCTCATTCGTCTTATAAAAACAAATTGTTTTTTGAGATTTACTAGGAAGTTAGAATTACCAATGTCGTGAACCATCAGTTCTGGTCTAATATGCAGGTATTACTCTCGACTCAGCGGGAGTCACACACGTGCCTTTTAGAAGAGGGAACTAAACATTTTCTTCCGTATTTTGCAGGTGTGGTTCTGTATGTGTAATTAAATGCCAGTTTTTAAGGCAGGCTCACCCGACATACTCAGCTCCCTAAGTCATGAGAGCTAACTCCTTAAACAGTTTCAAAATCCCATCCTAAAGTTGTCAGGTTTGCAGCTGCAGCTGGACGGTGAGCAGCAAGACCCGTGCCCTGCTGCACATGCCCCTCTGTGCTTGGGGAGGACGGCACCGGCTCCGGCCGAGCCGGGAGCGCCGGGGCTCGCCGCACGGCGCCGGGCGCTGCTCTGCTGCTGCGGGCACCAGGTGCGCAGGCTGTTGCAGGATTAAGTGCAGAGCCTGGCTTCGAGCCTTCCCACCTTTGCCTGTTGAGCCACTACCATTTTGTACTACACCCAGCTGTACGTTCTTTGTTAACCTGTCCGCCTACTGATCTCTCAAAAATAGTACTCCAAAAATTATACTATTGCAGTGGTGTCCACATCCTGAGTCTCAAAAGGGGCCTGGATATTTTACAATTCCGAAAAATACTCCAGTTAGTCTGCTCAGCAGGTAGCACTTTCTGCTCTTGCAAAGTGTTTGCTGAATGACCATGTCACTCACAGATTTAGACGAGCGTAAGAATTACTCTGTATTTTGAAAAGCTAGTTTATAGGTAGGACTACCTGTGCATACAAGTCACCTAAGCAAGCAACCACCTGTATGCCCGAAGTATCTTAATATTGTAATTTATTGCACCATACAGTTAATTTAAATGTGTCTCTATATTGTCCATAAGTCCAGAGAGTTGTGAGAACAAGCCAAGCCACAGAAAAACGTAATTGTTTTTTAAAATCATCTCTGTCTAAATAACCATGCACTCTCCCAAATAGACTACAGGGAAACTTTCTGTTGTAGAATCTGATCATTTCATGCATATCCTCCCTGGAGCCTCATAACACACTTAGTACAGTACTGCAGCCAAACCTCAATATATACATATATAACAAATATATGTATATACTATGTGAGCAATGCTGAAATTATTTAATGCCACACGATGCAATGTGCATGCATGCCAAAAGTCTTAAGATCTGGCCCTTCATCTTCATTGACTGGTGTTGAAGGTCCTTGGTATGTTCCGACAGCACTATCCCTGATGCTTCTACACAGTTGGGTGCAACAGCCTGTCCTGCAGCAGTAGAAAAAAATGGTATGAGAAGCTTCATTATGCTTCAAGCACGTTTCTGTACGAGTTGGCAATGTTGTAGAGTTGTGTGAAGTTGCTAGGGGAGGAGAGGGCACGAGGGGTGGAAAAACCGACACCAAGACCTCTAAACGATTTAGTTAAGAAGAAACCTCCCCATTCCCCTTCTTGTGCAGATTAACAGATCAGCCTTAGCATCCATCAGGAAAAAGAGTCTTTCCAAATGCGACAGCCGTTTGTGATCGCACAGCTCCATTTCGTGTCCTGTGCCCCAGCATGTTTCCCTGTACGCGGGCGCATCTGTTTGCTCCCTCCCGCCGGACTGCTGGTCCTGTCTGTACCGCAGGGCGCCCGGCGGTTCCTCCAGCCCCCGCATGCCCTAGTGCTGTCCTTCCCAAGGGACTGGCCCGCGAGGTCTCTTCGGGCTCGCTCCCGTGGACTTCAGCCTGTGCCCCACACACAGAGGGCTGCACGGCTGGGACCCCAGGGTGGGATGCAGAATAGAAGTTTGTTACTCGTACCGCTGGTAATCTACCCTGGTTTTAATACTTTTTTTTTTTTAAAATGGGAAACTGAGTTGATGGGGCACTTCAAGAGAAGCCACGTACTGAATTCTGTTTATGCGGACAAACATTTTGAGAATTGTTTCACTGCTTTGGGGAGTCTTAGCTTTTCGGCTGATCCACCGTGATGCCCGCAGTGGCCGTAGGAAGAGCAGGCAGCTCTTCTCGACAGTGGATTTTCACCGGCTGTGAAAATCAACCTCAGGGCATCTTAGGTTTGGCGTTCAAAACCCAAGACAGTGAAAGCAGTGAACACTTCACAAAATCAGACTGAAACAAGGTCACTGTAGAATTTATCATTTTAAATGATACGCTGAAAGCACAGAATTTTGTGTAGGCCAACAAAAAGGGCGATTGTCAATTACTGCACTGCATGACTTTTGTAGATTTTAACTTCTCTTATTTCCTAAACAACCAATAATACTTATTTATATTTGTCAAGTAGTACTTAACACAATGTTTTCCAGTTTTAAGTTGCTATTGTAGCACTTCAGTTGACTTTAACTTATAGTTACAATATAAAATCCACCAACTCACAGCTGATCCTCACTTTTCCAAACGTATGTTCTGTAGCAAAATGCTGTGTCTCTGGGTTGGCTCATTGCACATGTTATTCATTGTTTAAATTTTTTACCTGTAGATACCCATAATATCTGCCGAACATCTGACTAGCCACAAGTATGTTACACAGATGTAGACATTTTGTCATCAAACAGTAAGTTCCCGATGTGTTGTTGCTTGCATTTTTCTTACCTTTATGTGTGCATAATTTGTCTTTTGCAGGGACAGAATGTTTTTATTTTACTTCTAAGAAAACTAATAAGATACGGGGAAGAACTCTACTGACGCGCGATTCTTCTCTGCGTGGAGATCCCATAGTTAGCAGTGACCACATTAGCTAGTGTGTTGGACCAGATGTTGGTGTTAGTTTGTACATATCCGTATAGCAAAATCAGAGAGTCTAGTTTTGTTTATAAAGGATGATGGCTCCAGCACTGATGTGAGCCAAGGGCCAGGTCTAGGGGGGTGATGGTTACATTAAGCTGTCTTTAGAAAGAACGGATTTTAAATCTCCAAATTTGGAAAGCCAGAATCTCTTAAAATACAGGTTTAGTCATCTGCCTAGCTGAAGCCTGATTTCTCTTGAACGCAGGTTGTCAGGCTACGATGCGTTATGTACAGTATTTTCCTGGCATGGGTGGTATGGCAAGGAGAGGTCCCACAGTGCAGGCACAGTTCATACCTGCATTGTGTTGGTGTGAACGGCGATTGCAGATCGTGTATGTCAGTTTTTCATACTGTAACCTTTATCCTGCATAGCTTGAAATCTAGGTTTGCGTGCCTAAGCTTGAGAGACTTTTTTTCCCCTGTATCTTCCCATGAGTAAACTGTAGTTTCCCGTCTGTCACTAAATTGCCTGTTGTCATCAAGACCACCCGCAGCACATCACCTCCCCTAGGATAGCTTGTGATTTGTATTACCTTTCTCTCGCTTGCACTCCATTTCTGCTGTGTTTTTTTATTGAATGGCTTGGCCATAATGGAATTATTACTTAGGGTGAGGATTAACTGATTTGCCACAGTGGGTTTATAATAATAGTTATTCCTTTCAGCTGAGCGTAAACATTGTTAAACTGCTTGAGTGACTCAGGTGGGATGCCTCTTATCTGCAGCCTAAACTTGCTACCGGGCTTCCCTCTGGATTCAGCTGGGACTGGGGTGTCCCCGTTTCAGAGACCTTCCCGAGGTGGACGAGGAGGAATCACTCTCTAGATATGTGTCTCATGCGATAGGCAACAGAGACCGGAGAAATAGCTACACTAGATGGGCAGTGAAGTAAGAAAAATTACCTTGGGAACATAGGGCCCAGATCCCTAAGGATGTTTAGGTGCCTCTCAAGCACTGGTTGGGCTCCCAGGTTTTACGGGGGCAGCAGCAGCAGGGCTTGGGACGAGAGAGGGGCCCGGGGCTGCCGGGCAGCGCTCCCGCAGCACTTTGTGGGAGCTGCCTCCCAGGGGCTGGGCGCTGGGAAACCGTCCCCCCGATTCCGCTCCCACGGCTGGGACCTTGGGAGCAGCAGGAGGCCGGTGCGTCGTGCGCTTTTATCACCGCGGGCTTCGCGTGTAAAGTGAAGCTCTGCTGCGAGGAGTTACCGAAGGGAAATCCCACAGGGGTTTGGGCGCAAGCTTCCCTGATGCTCGGTGGCAGGCTTCCCCGTTGCAAATTAAAGTTTGGGCTGATGTGGTGCTAACGAAAAGTTATGACTCTGTTGAAAATGCTTTCTCTTCCTTCTTTTCTAGATCATAACTAAAGAGAAAAGGACAGTGTGTTTGGGTTGAGAAGAGGACGAGCTCATTAGCCATAATGTATATACCGTCAAGCAACACTCGGAAACTCCCTCAGCAGTAAGACATCCACACATTGCATGTTAACGAGATGAAACAAGAACTTGGAAATCCACTGCACACTGTTGCCTATATACTTTGTACATTTAATTGATATTTGTGCTGAGGTGATCTTATTGTCTAAAAACTACAACATTGTCTATCTTTTCTAGCACAGAAGTATGCATATGGATTTGAATATGCATATGTAGTCTATTTCCTACATAATCACGTATGTCACCTTGAAAAGACAGACGATGATGTAACCATAAATCTATTATGTATTGGTACGTCTGTAGACCAAGATATAATTTTTTAAAGTAAGTTTATTTCTTTCAAGGTTTACAAATAACAAAGGTGCACCTTGTATTTAAAATTGCCATTATAGATGAGAGCGTGCATGCACAGTAATTTTTGTTTAAGAGTAATATTTTTAATGTAATAGATTGTAAGAAGTGGTAAGAGAGGTATCTGACAGAGATGAATGTGCCAAGCAAAACCACAACTGTGTATATTTTAAAGCACATCAATGGCTTTAAGTACCATGTTGTTAAGGATTCTCATGAAGTGCCATAGACTGTACATCCGATTAGAGTATTATTTCTGCAGTGTTATTTTCAGAACCACGTTTTCACTTACTTTACTAGTACTAATCAGTCAAAGGGCACCATTCTGTTTCAAACCAAAGCTGTCTCAGAAATGGCCAACTATTCCTTACAGTAACAGTAGACAGCACAAGAAAGATACTCTAGCCGTACAAATTAACCCATACTGGACATATATATAAACTATTTTAAGGCATTGTAGTGTAATATTTATGCATATTTTACTGTATAACATGATATACAAAAGGGAAAAGCCATTTCTGAGACACAGTAACAAACGTTTGAGGAACTTCTTTTGCTTCTATTTATAGCCTCTGTTGAAAGTCAAAAGGACTATAAATGTTTTGCAGAGTTGGGTTTCACTTTTACTTCATCAAAGTCACGCTTTACATGGTGACTCTAAACAAAGACAGAAGCACTGACATCAGATGCATGACAAACCAAAATATGAAAAAATGGAGATGTTAATTAGCGTAGAAATTGGGTGGGTTAAATACTTGGGTGAGTTTTATATGTGAATTTTTTGTTCAGATTAACTGCTTATAGCCTTAGAAAGCCTTTACAAAATAAAAACAAAAAAAATAGATGTGCATTCAAGTTTTAAGAATGGATTCATCCAAAGGAATTCCTTTTTGTGGTTTGGATGTTGCAGCTAGTAAAGGATATTTTTGCTCTGTTCAGCAAAGTGCTGAAGTGGGGGCCAGGTCACTGGTAGCGTAGCGTGGAGTGGAAGAAGCGCGAGTTCGGTTGTAGAACTCTCCATACTTCCAAGTTTACTGCGAGTTTTTATGCTTGAGAGAGATGCTTTATAGTATAAGAATGATGTGTTGATTTTACTGATTGTACTGTACATCTATTAAAGCCTTAGATTATTACATTACGGGTTAAAACCCATACCAATGTAATTTCAATCGTGTTAAGAAAGTATAGGTGACTTCACATGTTATTGTAGTTACTTAACATTATAGAATATTACTTATTTTTTTCTTGTTAAAAGTGTAGTTTTTATTTCTTACATTTATTAGATTGTTTTCATTTTCTATTACCAGTTGAATACCATTTCAGTTTATAGAATTTTGTTTTATTAGAGTTTACTGATGACTTTTTCAAAATACAAAAAAAAGTAGTTTTCTTCATAACATACTCAGTTTTGAATTTACATGTAGTGTCATATGAGTATTCGTATTATTGTTAACTAAATGATTTATATTTTACTGATTTAATATTACAATGTAAGAATGTCAGTCATTGTTAGTTCTTGTCTAGTTTTCATTAAAAGAACAAAGATCTTTTATATGGATATCTTATAATTATATAATCATTGCTAAGTAAGAAGTTAAGTTGTTGCTATCGCAACAATCCTGGCAGACAATTGAGTAATATTTTGATGATTTATTTTGTTTGTAATTAGTTATTATGAGAAAATCTAGTTCCTAGATATTAGAATAAAATTTATTTTCTACTGTATCCATTTCAAATGTTAAAATATTGTTTAAATATTTTTTGAAATCCCTGAATATCAGGCCTTGTTATAAATAAGCTGCATAATCAATAGATCAAGGGACTTTTTGTTGATAATCCAAATACTCAAAGTTTACGTAACAAGAATTATAGCGTGTGTGTGCAAACTCTTGAGGGTTGATTATGCTGCAGTTTAGCATGTGGGAACGTATAGAGAGAAGGTTGACTTTTTGCACTTCTGTATATAGTCAAAAAAGAGAGAAACCTGTATAATAGTAAGATCTTATTTTGAATAAAAATGTCTATAATTACAAGGAGTTTTGTTAAGGCTAATAAAATGACAGGCTGAACAAAATTGCTTGCAAAAGTGGCACAGAGTTAGCACTCCATACCCCTTCAAAAAAGTTGCTTTGCTTTATGTGGACAGCTTGTAGTTTGCCAGGATTTTTTCAGCTGGAAAGATATGCCATCCTTCCAAGATCTCATGACTGACAAAAGCTCCACTGGTTCAAATCTGCCTGAAAATCATTAATAAAAAAAAAAAAAAAAAAAGAAAAAAAAAAGAAAAAAAAGCAGGTACTTCAAACCATCAAGGTGAAATCATGGATCAAATATTCCGTACATTATTCAAAAACTACTGCATGTTTAAAGTATCAAAAAATATATTAAAGATATATGCTATTCAAACCAGTTTCTGACAATTTCAGTGGTTTATTGTTCACAAAAAAGATTCTTCAAAACAAATACTGACTTTCACAAAAGAGTTAAATCATGAACAGGCAAACCAAACAGCACACCGTAGCTGTAGTTGTTATGTGATTATTTTTTATCGCTGTAGTGGTCCTGTTCTTTTAGCAGGTGAAAAAAAAAAACCCTGGGAAATTTTACCGTTTTAATGGAAACCGTTCAGGAAACCTTGTCATTATATATGCCAAAGCTGGAAAGAGAAAGTGATTAGGCCATTACTGTATCTGATCTCTCCAGTACTCACACTGAATGATTAATGAAGTTGCACTTACTTGCAACCCCGCAACTTTCATCTGCTGAAAGGACAGATGTGCTTGGTTTTACTATTATGTAATCACAGACTTACTTTTTGCTTGTAGTTGCTCCAAATTATGTACTCTGTCCTGGGCTGCAATTTGTTTTTATGCTTATTTTATTATTACTGCTATAGTTGACCTTGCTGTATGGAAAAAATAAAGTGAAATTGCCCTAATAAAAGCTCTCTTAATTACGTTTTTTAATATCAGGTTAAAAAATTGCACCGCTTTCTTTTGTACACGTTTTTCACTTGATCTGTGCATTTGTTTGACTGAAGGGACGTAATTTATTTGTGGGGAAAAAAACCCCTATGCTGGCCTCGGGGGTTTTTTCTTCAACAGTGCATAGTAAGTTAGATATACAGGATATATATTAAGAATGCTAAGCGCACGTGACATTATTGTTAAATCCAGAGGATAAATGTAAAGTACCAGGGTACCGCAGATCCAGCCCAGGCCGTTATTACCCTCAGGGAGAAGAAAGGGACCCTCCACATCTGCCCCCCGCGTTGGTGCCCGCAGCGGGGTGCAGCGAGGCGGTGGCTGACGTTAGAGGGAGCCCCGTTTCCACGCGTTGCTCTTCCTTGATTAGTCTCCCACAAATCACTCTGAGAATCAAAACTGTTGACCAAAAAATCACAGGCTTCATTCGGAAAAGGAAGCGCATCGGAACGCTTGTTTTCCACGAGGATTTCAGGTGTCTCCTTGTTCGTTAGCGCGGCCTGAGAGACCTCGCAGAAAAGCTGGCGTTTCGAAGGCCGGTTTTATTTACCTCATTTCTCAGCTCAGCACATCAGGATGCCTCATTCCTGTCGGCTGAACACCCGGCTCATTTGCGCTGTGTTTGCGTCGATACCTGCGATGACACTAGCGTTCTAATTTATCATTGCATTTAGCTGCTAGGTGAAAAAATAACGCGTCAGGCAGCACGCAGGTTCTAAATTAGCAAAAAGAACACGACTTTCTTTTCCTCTCCAACCAATGAAGGCGGCCACGGAGGTTCCTGTGGTTAATCAGACGGCTCCGACAGCTGCTGTCGGTTAGTGCTCCCGCCACCGAGGTCCGGCACTGCCCTGGGTGCCAGCCCCACGGGGGGTCACTGTCACGCAGGACCCTCCGCCGCAGCCGGGTCAGGTCTGTCCCCTTGCACCCGGGCAGTGCCGGGGGGTCTCGGGCCGCAGCCGCTGGAAAGCGGGTACCGAGCCGCAGCTCAGCCTGCGGCGGGGCTCTCGCCGGAGAGCCGAGAGGAATAAAACCGCTGGGATGCTGAGGAGAGCCACGAGAAGGAGCTCCTGCCAAAGCGGCGTCGGCGCCTGCGGCTCGGGAAGCCGGTGGCCGTGGCAGCTCACCGGCCGGGGCCGGGATGGTGGCAACAGCAGGAGCAATTAATAACAACTGTGTTAAAACCAAGATAAAAGAAGCCTGTCCGAAGGGATCCATGTGTGTCTGCAGCTGAGATGCTTTCTGAAATAAGGAAAGGATTCTCGGCCCTTGGGGAAGGAGGAGCAGGAACCTCCTTCAGCAACCTGGGTCTGGGCAGCCGGGGACCGCGGCCGAGCCTTTCCCTGAGCTCCCCTTCCCTCCCTAGCCCGGGGTGGCCCCTCATCTCCCACGGGAGCCCTGGGGGGGGGGGGGGGGGGGGGGCGGGGAGTCAGCGCCGCAGGGAGACCCACCGGGGCGCTGCCTGTCGCAGCCCAGGAGAAGCAGTCACCGTCCTGCCTCTTGCTCGGCAGAGTTAGTGATTTGTGAGAACGGGGAATGGCATCAGGAAGGAGAGAGAGTAATTCTGAGGGTCTTTTTCCATCCAGATGCTAGTTGTAATAAAAAAAAAGCCCATTCCCTGCCCAAACAGAGCCGATCACACCACTTTCTGTGGTCCTGGCAGCGGCGTCGCACGATGCCTCGGTGCCTCGTGCCGGCTGCCGGCGCAGCCTCGGCGCTGGGGAGAGGTGCCGGGTCCGGCACGGCTCTGCCCGCCGGCAGCGGCCGGGGACACGCAGCGAGACGCGGGGGCCGGAGAGAGCAGCACCGTGCCGGGCCGTGGGCCTGAGCGACCCATCACCAGCATCGGCTCCTGCAGCCCCAGAGCCGCTGGGAAAGTGGGTTTGGGGAATTGCGCAGGTGCCGGGGGGGGTGGGTGTGGGTGGGCGTGATGGGGCTCAGCTGGGGATAAAGGGCTGGAGGCAGCAGGGCTGCAGGGAGCCCTGGCTGCAGGAGGGAGCTGGGGGCTTCTGGATGCGCAGGTAGGAGCTGGTGGCTTGGGGTCCCTGGGCGAGATCTCCGGGAAATGGCTGATCCGCAGCCTCAGGAGGGCACCGGCACTGGGGGAGACCCTCCCCTCGTTTCTGGGTAATGGCACAGAGCAGCGGTGGGGGCCACGGTGCCGGAGGATTCCCCTTGGGGTTATGCCTCTGTCGTGGCCGTGAGAGTGAGTGGTGAAAGTACAGGGTGGTAACGGGTCCTTGATGCTGCTTTTAAGAGGGGGACGGACCTCCTGCAGCTGACCTGGCCGAGGTGGTGGGACCCTTCCATGGGGGACCTGCCCGCGGCGCGGGTGCACCCCTCTCAAGGCGTCTGTTGCTGTGCGGAGCTGTCGGGTGTTGGAAAGGCACGGCTGAAGGGCCCCAAAGCAGCCGACGTGCGGCTGCTTTAACTGGTATTTCTCGTTGCGTGTTGCTGGCTGGTGGTGCCGGGGGTGCCCGGGGTGGGGGGGTGGTTGGTGAGAGCGAGGGTACCCGGTGGTGCTTTGTGGTGCTTCTGCAAAAGCTCCGTCTTGGTGAAGGAGCCGTGCCGTGTGCCGGAGGGGTGCCGCGGCGTTTGCGGTGGGACGCGCTGCGCTGGGGGCCCATCGCCTGCAGCCCCCGGGGCTGGGGGTGGCGAGGGAGGGGGAAAAGTCTCCCTTTTTTATATAGGAACTCCAGGAACAAACTGAAAGGTGAGAAGTCAGTGCGCTGTGTGTTTCATGGGAGGTGGCGGAGACGTTGGAAAGTGCGTTATCCCTGTGCTAATAAACCACAGGAGGAAATGAATCACAGCGATATTTCAGGAATGCACCGCAAATAAACGTGCAGTTACTCCGAAGCACCCCGAAAGCGCTCCGAGGGCGCAGCCAAACAGCGTTCATCACGTACGCGTTCTCGGTACCTAAGAATAGCCAGTTTGGAGTCTTTTACCCATCACAGGAGTTTAGCAAGCTTGTCATGGCATATATTGGCAATTACCTGGCACCAATAGGAAAACATTCAATTAAATAGTGGCAAGAGAAGTGACAATTATGGGATGGGAAAGACAGTCTGTGCTCTTCTGCAAACAGCATGGGGCACAGCGCGGCACGTTCAGCCCCCCTTGGGGCGAGGGGAGCAGGGGCCCTCGCTGGCAGGCACCCTGTGAGGGGTGGGATGGGGGTGCCATGGGCACGGTGCTTTGGGGGTGGAGAGAGCAGAACCGCTTCGACTGTTCTCGCGTGCCCTCAGCTACAAGGTACTGGGGCGGTGGGAGGCACCGGCAGCGCTTCCCGAGGATGGGGGATGTATCTGAGCGCTCGGGAGAGAGAGCCCACCCCGTCCCCTGGGCTGGGGGAATGGGAATGAAACCGCAGGGCTGAGTGTGGGTGCCTGAGCCGTAGGGTGCTGGTGAGATGCCCAGACGGATTTGGCCAGGAAGGAGGTGGGATGCTCGTGCTGGAGAGCAGCATCTGCGCCGGACAAAAAAAACATCCAGTTATAAGGGAAATGGTTTTTTCGGTGCTGTTATTAATCCCAAGCCTTACTCGCCTGCATGTGCTGGTTGTCCAGCCCTGGCCGTACGTGGCGCCTGCGGTATTTGGGGCTATCCGTAGCCCCGGGAGCAGCTTTGCAGCTGGGCTGGCACAGCCGGGGCTGCCTCCTGGCCATGGCACTCTGCAGGGGCATTGCAAAACGCTGTTTAAGGAAAGCAAAACAAAAGCTTCTGTAGAGCGGTGTTGCTAATTGCCTTTTCCACCCACGTCTCGTTTTTCTCTTCTCAGTGAATACTTCTGGTCCAGGAAAAGGTCAGCAGTGGAAGTTGCTGCTTCCTACCTTGCTCTCAAGTACGGCTGACTTTTAAAAGCCCTAAACCACGCTTTATACAAAACGAACCCTATCTTATTGTTAGCATTAGTAGGGTGCAGCGTCATGGGGGAAGTTCCTGTGGTGACGAGCTGACCTCTGGCGAGTGGGTAAGAGTCAGCCAAGCAGCTTGTCTTGGTTAGGCTAAAAACAGACATCTGTGTCCTGCCGATAGCAGCTCGCCGCGGGTCAGGCACCGCATCTTGCCATCAGCGTGCAGAAGAGCTTCTCCTGGTGCTCGCTTGAGCACAGAGTCTATCTCGGTGTTTGTGTACGCGTTCGGCAAATCCAGGCTGGCCTGCTCGGCGTCGTGCCTTCGTGCAGGGTCGGGGCACAGAGCCCGGGCGGCTTTGGAGGGACTTTTTTTGTCCCTTCCCTCCTCCTCCTGCACCCACCGCTTGCCGAACAACCGGGATCAGCAGTGCCTGCCCTCGCCGTCGGCACGCTTGGCTTTGCCATCCCGCGGCAGAGCCGCTCCGGCGCCGGCTGGCTGTTTCAGCAGAGGCACGTTTAACACTGGGTGAGTTTGGGGCTGGCTCGGCACCGAGCAGCGGCAGCGATGCTGCAGCCCGGGGTGCCGCTGGCTCCGGGTGCTCCCCGGGCACACGCGCACCGGACCCGCTGCGGCGGAAGCGTGGGGGGTGCTGAAATCCCGAACGAGAAGCACGAAGAAGAGCCTGGCTCAGCACCGAGCTCTCAGTTAGCGTGTGCTGGTTGGCGGTGGATAAAAAACAGCGTCGGGCACCGAGAGCCGCTGCGCTTCGGGTCTGTAGGATGCGCTGCGTTTCGTTTCACGGGGTATTTTTCTGCAGCCAGTCGGAAAGCGTGGCAACAGCCCGCATGGGGTGTGTGCATCCAGCCGGGGGCTGTGGGTTTGTCTTTTTTTTTCCCCTGTCCCAGGTCACCCCCGCGCTGTTCCCCCCTCCCCATGCAGCACCATCGCCCGTGGTGGGCAGGAGCTGGGGCCGAGTGCTGGGTTTGGATGATTCCAGCGATGCTCGGGGGCATTTGGGCGAGGGGGACCCCCAGCCAGGGCTGACCTGGTCCACAATCCCCGCGCCGGCAGCCTCTGGGGTGGAAATAGGTCTGAGCTCTGGAAGCGCCGTGAGCCTGGGCGAGCGACGGGCAGCCGCCCACCCGCGCCTCGTCCCTGCCGTTGGCTGCGCGCTCGGCACCGCTGGCCTCGAGTGCTCGTGCCGCAGCGCACGGGGCCGGTCGCCGCTTCTCTGCGACTGCACCACGCGTCCCGCAGCAGAACTGATCTGGTGGTGAAATAACGCCTGTGTTTAAAATGCCGTCTTCGTAATTAGTACGCGTGCACGTGCCAAATGGATCAGTCTCTCTCTGGTGTCTGGCTGGGGAAGGTGGGCAGCTCCCCGGCCGGGCTGGAGGAGCAGCCGGTGAACAGCAGCCGGCGCAGGGCCCGGTGCGTTCCTCGCGGTGCCGGCAACCGAGCGTGGGGTTTGGGGTGGCGGGGACGCAGGAGACACCGACGCCTCATGGCGAAGGGGTCTGTGACTGTGGTTACAAGGCCTGTGGCATCGGCAGCCGTAAGCAAAGGGGGGGAAATATATCCAGTGTGTCATTTTACCCAGCCTCTGACAGCTGCTGCTGGCTCCAGCTCCTTCCTCTGTTCGTGATTTCTAGTGCAAAAAGGAAAATGATTTGAAAAGATCGTTACTGCATGAAACCCAGTTCTGAACATCTGTGCTGAATTGAAAATTTCATCCTAAAATAGACACACAGATACCGAGTGAAAAGGAGCAACTTATGGAAGAGAGCTTGTGGGAATTAACAAGAACCTAACCTGCCCTATATAAAATTGCTCTGGGGGTATCTGAGCATCTATCAGCATTCCTTCCGAACTTCACTGCCCGCTGCGTTGCTGTATTAATTTCTCCCAATAGCAGGTATTAGTCACTCTATCTGTGTCCGTTCTCTAAAACAGCTCCGTGCTGTTTGGAGGACATGGCGTCTCTGAAGTGCGGTGCTAGGGTTGGGTCTGCGTTGCCCTTTTACGTGTTTTATCTGTAACACAAAATCAGTAACGTACGCCTGCAGCAGCGCAGAAGTGTACGCCCGAACATAACCTACCTCTTCAGTTGGTGCTTGGTTTTATGAGTTGCCATAATGGAGTTTCAATTTAGTCTGCAATTAAATTATCTCTGCTCGTCTTTTCACGCACCTTGGAGCAGCCCGTTCCAAGAGGCCTGTGCTCTCGGCACAGCCGTCGTTCAGCGGCACTCTGTAGGGGTGCGCAGGCCGGCGTCTGCTCGCCTTTAGTCTTGAGATAAGAAACAGAATAAAAGGTGATGGCGGCCGAAGACGCTGGCACGGCGGCTGGTGGAGGCTGTGTGCCGGCGCAGGGGGGCGAGGGCGGTGGGGCGGGTGACGGTGCCCGTGTCGGTGCCAGCCCGGCAGTGCCCAGCGGGGCTGCTACGGCAGCCAGGGATGCCCAGAGCCACCAGCCAGCCTGGCCCGGTAAAGGATTCCCCGAGCTGTGCTTTTTGGGGAGAAGAGGCAGGATTCGCCCCCGTGACCCCAGCACTGAGAGCTGCCCTTCCCCTACTTCATAGGGAGCAGAGGGAAATAAAGCACTGTGTGGTTGAGAGGGGTTTTTTGTTCTTTAATCGCACGTTGTCCATAATGTAAAGCTTTATCTTGTCCTCTTGCCCCAGAAGCAGGGCTGGCTGATGCTGGGAGGCACGCTGTCACCGGGAAGCTCTTCAGCCCTCCCGCTCAGCCACCACCTGGAAAACCCCCGGAGTCGCAGCTAACACCCGGTGTATTTTGTAGGGAATCGCTTTGATCGTTACTATTTTAAAGAAAATTCTGGAGCGCGGCTTGAGCCTGCCAACTTAAACTGCTTGGAGAAGGGCCAGGGTTAGGAGGTAATTTATTACTTGAGTAGGTCGGGGAGAGTAAGTGCGTACGTTAGGGACCTTACCAAAACCAGCTGAAAAGATGTTTGTCGTCTTGTACCTACAGCATGCTTGAGACCGGTGGGCAGTTCTTACCGGCTATGAACAGAGAAAATCTCAAAGTCTGGCTCTTATGCTGAGGGATCGCGTGCTTCCCAGCACAAGGAGCACGAGCCCTTCCGTAGCTGACCTCTAACTTCCCCAGCCTTCCACCCCCTCCTGGACTCCATGTTTTTTTCCCAGCCTCCCACCCCCTTTTGGACTCTCTTTTTTTTCCCGCACTCCCACCCCTTTTAGCATCCACTTGTTTCCCAGCCTCCCACCCCCTCTTGGCCTCCCTTTTTTTCCCGGCCTCTCACTCCCTTTTGACCTCCAATCTTTTCCCAGCCTCCCACCCTCTTTTCCCAGTCTATCACCCCCTTTTGGCCTCCAACCCCCTTTTGCCCCTTCAGCCTGCCACGCTTTTGCTGCCTTGACTTTTTTTTCCCCCCAGTCTCGACTACTGATTTTTATTTATTTGTTGTGTGGCCTTCCCTTGTTTCTGCTGTCTCAGCTTTTCCGCTCTCAGCTGAGCCCCTGACAGGCTCCAGGAAACTGTTCTCAACTGTCCCATGTCTTCACGGCCAGCCACAGCAAAACAAAAAAAACCCAACCCATTGGCAGGATTTGGGTCAGACGTGCTGCTTTCCGCATCCTGGAGGAGCCGGGCGCCTGGCACCAAGCCCACCTTGTGCACCAGCAGCCTTCCCTTCGGTGCCCCTTCGCTGCCACGGCAGCCCCCCCCCCGTGCCGCCGGCGTGGGGATGGGGTGCTGCAGTGCCGGGGGCAGCCGTGACCCACGAAGAGCTGCCTAAGCAGAAGTACCGTCCGTGAACAGCCTTAAACATTGCAAAGAAACGAGGGCACGCGCTGGTCTGCCTTCGCTACGCAGGCTTGCCCGGGATGCTACAGCGAGTACTTGCCACCTGGGCTGCTACCCGTGTCTTGGGCTCGGCGAGGTTCCGTGTCCAACGCTGCCTCAGTAATTGAACTTTAATACGCTACACGTTCAAGTTTACTTAGATTGTTTTTCTCTGGAGGAACCTCATATAACTAGGTGTTGGTAAACACGGACGTTGGCCTGCTGTCGGAGGCAGGCTTCTGCATACCCACGCTCGGTAACAAACCTATTAATGACAATAACAAAACGACCACTGTAAGCTTAAGGCGGAACCAGCTCCGTCATTGCTGGAACTGCTCAGGAAAACGCTGGGGTGTTTCAATTCTTGTTAGCCCCCAGAGCCACAGCCACCCGCGGTGGTCCCCTTCCCCGGCGGTGGCCGTGTCCCTCGGGCAGGCTGTGTCTCGGGGTCCGCGTGGTGAGGATGCTGCCGGCTGGGGCAGCGCCACGGCTCTCCGACCCCGGGTCCCCGGCCAGGACTCGCCCCTGCTGCCGCAGCACCAGGTGCCAAAACGAGCCCGACCCCCTCGGAAATCTCTGCCCTCGGAGTTCAGCCCAGCGCAGAGCCTGGCGTGCAAACGCTCTGCCAGCAACGTGAGGGCTTTGGTTACCCCCCCAGGTCGTTACCGACTGCCTTCGGGTACGCCAGTCAAACAGAGCGCTCGCTGCCGGAGAGCAAACGTGCCAGGTTTGCCGCTTTCTGACTCACCAGTAAGTAAATTGGGCAATCTTCTGTTTCCCAACCTGTTTTCTTTCTCAGGAGCTCGGTCTTCACTTCGCTCTCAGGACAGCAAAGACCTAATCCAGCTGCTAGTTCACACATGCATCTCTCTCCCTGCTCAACAGAAGCCGGCAAAACCCCTCATTTTTCGTGAGAAGGAAGATGGAGCCGTGCCCGGTGCCCCGGCAACCTCGCAGGGCGGTGACCCGCACCCCTGCCGTCCCTTCCCGCCGCCTGAGCCGTGTCCCGGGGTCCTGCCGGCCCCGAATCGCTCCCGGGGCGAACGCTGTCCCCCCGTGAGCTGGGGGCTGCTGCGGGGCCGAGCGCTGCCCCGCTCCCACGGGGACAGGACGGGACAGGATTGGACCCGTGTCCTGAGATGCCCCGACACGCAGGCGCAGGGCGACGTTCCACGGGCAGCGCCCAGCGTCAGAAACTGCCAGAACCTAACTCTGTTTTTCACATGCCTCTTCCGTGTCATTTCATATTCAGTGCTAAAATGTAGGCCTCGCCACTTCCCGATTTATTTTCTGGCATTTTACATTTCACCCTGTTTCAGTAGCTCGCAGTGCTCCCCTTCCCCGGTGCCTCACAGCCCTGCTCCTGGAGGGGAGTACCCACAGCCTGTTCTGCCAGGCAGATCGGCATCCCTCCAGCCTGCTGCCGGATGGATGGATGGCAGGAGAAGAGACACGCTTCCAATCCTTCCCCCTTTTTTTTTTTTTTTCCTCCTTTTTTTTTTTTTTTTTTTTTTTCCTTCTCCCCATCCTAATTCCAGGCAATGGTTTGTAATGCTCCAGTTTGAAGATACCCGCTTGTGACAGATGAGCAACGTTTTCTTGTACTTTATTTGTAAATTCTTTCCCACTAGAGTGATTATTAGTAATTATATGAACCAAACTGCTACTTAAGCCTCTTGCTTTCCATGTGGCATCAGTTCAGGCTACTACAGGGCAGAAATCATTGAAGAATTTGGCACCCAATTTCGAGCATGCTGTGACAGTCCTCTCGGGCAAACAGAATTTCGTATTAATTCTTTAATCCCTCATGTCCTCCCCTTCTGAGCTGAAGACTCATTCTGGGAAGAAATCTGCTAAATCCGGCACGTGACTTTCTCGCAGCACCGCTTGCGCTGTAGTTTTGAACGGGAACAGGAAGAAATGTGTCAACAACTTCGTGTCTCTTCTTGTCTGGGAAGCGGCATCCCTCGCCAAGTCGGTGATGCCTTTCGGCGAGGCGCGCCGCCTGCCAACCGCATCCCTGCGCCGCGGGCGCGAGCACCCCTGGGGTGCCGCTCGGAGCCCTGCGGACCCCCGGTCCTCGCCCACGGCCGCGGACCAGAGGTGCGGGACGGGGACGTCTCCGCCTGCCTGCCGCCGGCTGGCAGGAGCCGCGGTTTGCCTCCCCGCGTCGAGGGGGAGGCTGAGTCATCCCCTCGGGGTTTTTTTTAATAGTCCGGAGGAGGCCCAGCTGTCTCCCCGCCGGGCGCGGAGCGTCTGTGCCGCACGGCTTCAGCCTCCGTGCGAGCGCGGTGGCTTCCCACTTCATCCTTAATGTCATTGTTCCCGGGGAACGGCGTGTGCCGGCAGCGTACCGCCCCGTCCCGCGGGTCACTCGCTGCCGCCGCGTATGTTGGGATTGGCTTAATTGGGGCTAAACCAGGGCTGTGTTCACACCTTCTCTCTGGAAACGAGGAGGAGACGAGCGTTGAAACCGTGCTGGAGCTTGCGTTTCGCCCGACGTGTTTGCGGCAGTCGAGGCGTGTTGCCTTCACGCGTCTCTCTTCTTCCCGGACTTGATCCGATGGTTGGGTCAAGGTGGTTTTGGTACGGGGAGCGCGTCCTCCTGCCAAACCGGAGCCGCTGGCAGCCCCCCGGCTCTGCTTTGGGCAAAGCTCACCTGCTGAAACGCAGCGCGTTGAACCCGTGGCCGCAGGGCAGCTGCTGGCTTCTGTTGTCCGTGTGTAAGTTGCAGCAACAGGAATTCGGATGCAGCCCTGGTGCCGGGATGGAGCTGGCGGGGCACTCGTGCCCGGACCCCCTGCGCATGGTGCTGTGCACCCAGACCCCTCCACCACAGCAGGGACGAGTGGTGCTGGACTGGGTCCCACGGCCACTGCAGTCTGTAACGCCTGAGCTCCTCCGTGGGCATCGGCACAGCGTTTTGGTGCTTGTTTCTCCAGATGGGTTCTGGTCTTGGAATGTTTGTGCAGGGTAAAAAAAAAAAAAAAAAAAAAAAAAAAAAAAAAAAACACAGAAAATGAATGTATACTCCTGAGTTTCAGTAGTGGATGGGGGATAGCCATGGTGTTATACAATTCATTAAAAATATTATACTGATGGGCAATGCACTGTAATTAAAAAAAAAAAAAAGATTGTTTGCAAATCATGCGGGGATTTGTTTTAATTAAGTGCCGCCTTGTCAGACCCACGCTGGGTTACAGAGGCTGCGAGAGCCCAGTTTCTCTCTTAATTAGCTGATTAGCTTCCCTGGCCAGAGGAGGCTGGCGGGCGCAGGCTGCCGGCCATGTGCGGGGGTGACTTACATTGGCCATAGTTTGGATTTTTGCAGGGGGAGGAGCTTGATTTACTGCGACTGCCGACAAATGAGGAAGTTACTATTAAAAAATAAACAAAAAAATCCAAACCAACAAAACCAACCTCCCCAAAGCAAAGCCCAGCCCCAGGCAGCTGCTCTTCCCAAGCTGCCCCAGCCGGGCTGTCCCTGGGGGGGGACGCGGGACCCCGGGGCAAGGGGTCCCTGTGGGCGGGCGAGGGGGCAGCACCCAGTGCCCCGTGTGCCCACCGGCGGGGCCACACGGAGCTGCACGACGGGTACCGGGAGTTCCTTAGAGCCGCATTCCTGCAGCGTGTTAAACCGATGCAGAAATCACCACCGTAACGTAAAAATACGGGATGCCTTTGTCAGAGGGGCAGAAGGGACCCCCCGACCCACGGTGCTGGAGATCTTGTCGTGCTTCGTGGACGTTCCCACTCAAGCACAGGGACGGTCCCTCCGCCAGGACAGCTCGGACTTACTGGCTGGGGTTTTTTCCACACCTGGGCTCAATCCCAGGTTTGCCATCGCTTGGCAGGGATTGCAGCTAGCAGGGGAGGAAACGCAATGGGAGAGGAAAAAATCTTTGTAACCTGCTCTGCAAAACTGCACGGATCTTTTTTTAAAAAGGGAAAAAAAACCATGAAAATTTTCAAAGGCCCTTTTAAAAATAGGGTTAAAGAAGGAAAACTTTGGAGATCAGAATTACAGTGTAGAACTAAGCTTTAGGGAGGAAAAGTTTCATTTCCTGTTAGTTTTGTTCATGGGTTTATGTTAGTTTTATGAAGTTGTATGGTGTCATTTATCTAGTCTTTCCTATATATGGGAACATTTCAGAGTAAAATGTTGTTAACAGCTTGAAATGCTGCCATGCTCTAGCATTTTTTGTTTTAGCACTATTCAATGTGAAAAAATTAATATTTTGACTCAAAATACTGAATAGCAACTATGAATGTTAAAAATTCGCAGCTCATTTCAAAATCTGTCAAAACTTCCCAGCGAACAGAATTACTGATTTATTTGGTTTTTTTGGACCAGCTCTAATCTTGCCAGTGAACTGTGATGGGTCTCTGCAGCAGAACTGCCAGTGACCGGCGAAAGGTTTTCCAGGGCAGAGCCCTGCACTGTCCCATGTATGTGTCAAAGCGCTTTCCAAGAGGAAAAATGCCTTCAGTTTTCTGTGTGGGGAAGGACTTTCAGGTGCAGCTCGCTTTCAATATTTGGCTTTTCAATAGATGCCTGATTGTCTTCAGAGGTAGCGGACACCGGTCAGCACCACCGAAGCCGCTGCTGGAAAATCACAGCGTTTGGTGTCTCTGAGAAGTGGTGGCTTATTTCAGTAGCTCCCTGGTGTTCTGTGGCTGAAAACTATTCCCAGAACTGTGGGAAGTGGCAAACTTTAAAAACTTCAAATGCGTGACCTTGCAGTGGGTGTTAGCCCAGCCAGCGAGGGGAGCTTCCCGGGGAGCCTGCTCTGCCTCCACGCTCGGGCCGCTTCGCTTGTCTGCCGACTCCTATCGTACAGCTGAGCGCGGGTCTGGTTTCCCTCTTCAGTGCACCAGAGGAATCTGTGCAGTATTCCAGTAATTTTTAAAAAGTCATTAATTATTAAGCAGGCATGTATCTGGGGTCAGTGAGATAACTTAGCCTAAGAGATGTAACTCTGTTTGCAAAGCTGTTTGTGCAGAACAGCTGTTTCTGCAGAGCAGCCTATTGTGGAGGGAAGAAAATTTATAACTAAAAAAGTTATAAAATGTCAACAAAGGCTCTGGTATAAATAGCCAAAAGTTGAGATAAAATAGGAGCCATTTAGGGCCACTTTTCTCAGTCTTCGAAAACCAACTGGGACTTTTCGACAGTAAAAACTGTTCGCCCTGCCCGTGAAGCCCCGGGTGATCCCAGCCCCTGGACGTGCTCGGGGCAGGAGCCCCACTGGCCCCCAAGCTCTGCCCTCCCGTGGGGCACCGCATGCCCCGGCCCCCAGCCAGGGGCCGGGAGCTACACGGAGCGGGGCGGCTGGTCCCGTTCCATCCCATCCCGTTCCATCCCATCCCATCCCATCCTGCGGAGCAGGAGCAGCAGGACAGAGCCCGGCCAGCCACCCCGCGTGCCCTCGCTCCGGCCGGCTAGCGAGGCATCCCGGCATCCCGGGCGAGGAGAGCAGCAGCTGCTCCCTGCGTCTTCTGGTCTTGTTATCGTCTGCTGGCACTTAAACCCCTAATAGCTTGTGCAAAATTAGCTTTACTGGGAAAGCGTGTGTACTTTAGCTCTTCGCTCCTAATGCATCAATTAAGCTCCGCGTTATCTGGGAAAGGCAGGGGGAGGCGAGGGCAACGCCTGCAGAAGCCGGGCTGCAGGCAGGAGAAGGGAAAACCGCCTTCCAGTCCCCAGGACCGTGGGAAACCCTCGCCCCGGTGCCCCCCTGCCCCTGCTCCCTCCTGCCCGGCCGGTCATGCCACGTCCTCCCGCGGCTCTGCTGGGGCAAGCGGGGGGGACAGCAGCCGTGCCCCCCCAGGGGTCGGCACCGGCCCCCCTCAGCCCACCCGCTGGCACGGGCCTCGGGGGGCCCTGGCCCACTGCACAACAGCAGCTTCCAGAGGAAAAAACCAAAAAGACACGAAGGGAATTAGCTTAGAAATGTGCTTCTGGACTGCGGGAACCACAAATTATACAACTCGAGTGACGTTTCTCACGTCACTGCGAGGACGGACATTTGCAGGTGTGGTTGCCAGTTGTGTGAAGAGTGCAATCCTTTTTTTATTGTTTAAATAATAAAAACTATGTGCTTTAAAACACAAAACCAAACAAACCACAACCCTAAACGGATGTCATTAAAATCCTTCACCTGGGATAACAGGGAGATCAAAGAACAGAAAAACACGAAGGCTCTGGCTTTGCTTTACGTCCTCGCTTGGCTTGTCCCTCTGACTTCAGACTGCTGGGAGGGAGCTGTCTCCTCTTCGGTAAGAACTGGTGGGTTTTCCGCTGGCTGTGATTACAGGTCGGATTGCGCTCATATGCATAACGCAATGCAGTTTCCAGCATTAATTATGCATCATCAGAAGTGGCGCGTTTAGCAGAGAAGTGGTTGGGATCCTGGAGGTGCTAAGGAGAGCGATGCGAGGGGAGATGCAGAAGGGCTTCTCGGGTGGCCTGAACAGCGAGTCCAGTCCGTTTGCCTCACTGTTTGAACACCGTATTTGTGTCCTACAATTAGCTCGTTAACCAGGTTTAAAACCCGCTGTGGTGCTGCTGCTCCAGCCAGGTTGAGAGCAGACCCCCGGCACGGGACTCTCGGCGTGCGCCGTTCGCCGAGGCAGCGGGTGGCCCGGGAAGGGGCTGGCGTTGGGCTGCTCTGCTCCTCTACCGGGGCACAAAGGGGGCTGGAAGCGTCGGCCTTTGGATACCGTCTTAGGCAAGAGGGGTGGTTGGGGTCTAATTACACCCGGGCTCACGGAAAGCTCGTTTGCGGTGGGCAGCACGCTGCGGAGCTCCTGTGCCGGGATCAGGCTCTGCTGTGCTTCAGCAAGAGGTAAATCGGTGACGGGGGTCTCCTGCTCTCAGATGCACGCTTCCAGCAACCGCAGGCTTGAGTGCTTGAGTATGGGCTGCTTACCAGCGCGATGCACTGCTGAGGATTTAATCTGATGCCCTGTTGAAGGTCTCCGCTAATTTCAGGGGAGGTTTTCCCAAGGGGGTTTTGTTTGGTGCCCGCTTGAACAGAAAACAGAGATGCCGTAGAGAGGCCGGGGTCCCTGGCGGACACCCTGCCTGCCCTCCTTCAGTGCTCTTCCATTGCAAAGAGGAGAAAATAACCGTAAAGCAGTTGCGGTCAGGCTCCAGCAGCAGCAGAAGACACCCGATAGAGTCAAATCTGTTTCCTGCCTGCTGCGACCCGCGGCAGCCCGGCCGGCTCCGGATGCTCCTGCGGCTGGAGGAGCGGAGGGGGTTTCTCTCGGTCTCGAAATGACTCGGCAGAGCTGTGCACCGCAGCCCTCGTCCCGCCGCTCCCTCCTCCCGGCCCTCCCTGCGCGAGCCGCGAGGGCTCTGACACCCCAGCGTGGTCTCCAGGGAGAAAAAACAAAGAATTTGGCTACACGCTCTGAGGACAGCCGAGGATGATTTGAACGAGCCGACAATGCTGTTTCCTTGTTCTCAAACTGGACTTCTGAGAGGTTTTTTCCTCCTCTGCTTCTTTTTGACTCTTCCTTACCGCTCCCGTTCAAGGAGCGGTGAGCGTTGCCCTCTGCCCGTGGCCGGGGAGCCCACCTCCCCCCGCACCCCGTGGGCGGTAGGTGCAAAAACCCACCACTGAATCCCAGTCTGTGTGTGCAGCCCCTAACTCTTGGGTCAGAAAGAGTAACTACTGAATGTTAAAGTTATATTATCCCTCTAAGATAGATTTAGCTTTTTTACAGCCCTTTGCATTTCTAGATTTCCAAGTGTTTTACCAGGGTGGTTAATTCTGATTATCCTTGCTTACTTACTAGGAAGCTGGAGCAGGGGCAAGTGAAGGGACTTGTTATTCCCTGTCGGAGCGAGTTACAGCTAGAGAAAAACGCCGGGCTCCCCTTTGGCAGCCTCCTGCCCTGCCACCAGCAATCCTGCCTCCACTTTTCTGTTAGAAAAGCCCTGCATGGCCAACCACACTGGAATTAATTCTTCTTTTAAATGAATCATGCTAAAAAATTCACGACGCAGGAGTGGAAGGGTTATTTTTCGGAAGAAGCCTTGCCTGCAGGAGGCACAGATCCTGGCAAAGTAAACCTTGACCCTCCCCGCTTCCTGCAGCAGGCAGAACCCATGAATAAGGAAAAACTGTCCTCCTCCTGAAAAGCCCCCTCGGCTCCCACCCCGCGTGGGGCTGGCGGTGCCCCTGCCACGGCTGGGAGAGGCTCTGCTGGGGCTGCAGCCCACTGCTCGGCGGGGAGAGTGGCCGTGCTTCCACGTGGATGTGATCCCGATGGGACGGGCCAGGTCAGCAAAACTCATCTTGGTTGTGTGTTGGGTTTTTTTCATTGCCCATCAGAGCATAAGTGGGCCTGAGAGGAAGATTCACCCGCCCGCCAGCCCCCGCTGCCCCCTCCACCCGCATCCCTCGCTGCCCTCGGTCCCTGCCCGTCCCCGCGCCCGGCTGCTTTCCCTCAATGAAACTGCTCCTGGTGACCCGCCGCTTTGTGGGCAGCGACCTCCCTTCCACCAGGACCGGCCGTTCTGCACCGGGACCGGCCGTTCTGCACCAGGACCACCCCCCGGGGCAGCCGGTGAGCCTGCGGTACCCGGCACAGGGGGATGCTGGTATCAGCCACGCACCCAGCATCGCATCTGCGGGCTCTCCGTCACCCTACAGCCGCAGCCCGCTCCTCACCTGCACAAAGCCGGCTTCTCTTACGCTTTTCTCTCCCAGCGCCGCAGGGCTGCGCGCACGCACGCGGTCACGGAAAGGCCCCGGAGTTTTATTTCAACCAGAAAACACCAATTTGCAATGCAACGCGAACGCAGAAGGCTGAATAAACCCAAACCTGGGTCCGCGCTCCCTGCCCGCCGCTGGCGTTTCCCGGCCGACGTGGCAGGCAGCGTGGGCGAGCCGCCCCAGCCGGGGGCTCGCGTGGGACCCCAGCCCCGTCCCCGTAGTCCCCCGGCACCGCGCTTGCCCTGCATCAGCCCCCGGCTGGGCAGCGAGCCCCGGCAGGGCTGCGCGGCAGGCCCAGAAGTGAGCGATATACGTACCAGCCGGAGTGCCTAATTGCTCCGGTTTAATGGTTTTTTAACTTAAGCATCCCCCCAGACGGAGGGAGTGAAGGGAAGCGCCACTTGACAGCGCTTCTGAGATGCTCCAGCAGCGAAGCGCGGAGCAGCGCCACGCCGGCGGGCACTGGGAGGGATGGACGGGTGGGCGTTCTGCTGTGAATCTATAGGTGACTCACAACGGCAATGCACGCGTGGAAGGCCGTCCGGTTCCTTCCTTTATGTAATGCTCAGCATTTTCTCTGCACCTTGGTATCCAGAACAGCTATTTGCTACCTAATGCACCTTGCCACAGCGAGCAGTGGCGCAGCGGGGAGTTAGCAGAGGAATTCCAACAGCATTATCTTGGTGACCGTGTTGCTGCATTTCTTTGCTGCTTTGCAAAAATCGGGGCAGCTAAAAGGCAGACTTGCTAAGTGTTGGCTGGCTTTTCTGGGGTTGTAGCCCTTCTACAACACGTCGCCAAGGGAAAATGTGAACCGTTAGATATAAATACAACTTTTTCCTAATGTGCCCTAGCAAAGAACACGGGCTCCTAATCAATTTTTCTTCTGAGTTGAGTCTTAAAATGATTTCTCCAATCAAGTATGTTATCTTTCAGGGAAAAAAAAAACCAAAACCACCTCCAGAAATCCTGTTGCCTAAGGGGTGAAGAGAAACATGTAGTGGTTTGTTTTCATAGGAAAATCAGTCTTTGTTCAGAGAATGAATCAAACATGCAGGGACTTTGACTTGGATGAGTTAACCGGGCGTTTAGCAATACGGTTTTATAACATGTGCGTGATTTCTAATGAACTGCGTGACAAGAAGTGGCCAAAGCTGTGACTGGCAACAGCAGGGCTGTGTTTGGTTAGGAAGGTCTGCTTCAGTATCTGGCATGGTCCAGCCCACAACCAGAAACTCGCTCACTTATTGCAAGAGCTTACATACGACCTGAAAATATGTACGTTTGTGCAGTAAATAACATCATCTGCTTGGAAAAAAAGTCTGCATTTACCTCGGGAGATATTCCCATCGGTATTTAAGGGGGAAGTGTTGTACGGATACGTATGAATTGGGTCACACCGCACCCAACTCTGAGACTCGTACAAAGGGTTTTTGTTTGGTGGGCTGATTTCTGAAGCCCCTGTTCGGCCGGTGCCTACGTGCTGCTACTTACCGCCGCAGCGGGTCCTACCTGCTGTGTTTATGGTCCAGCTGGGGGGGGGTCTGGCGCGGCCCGGTGCCGGTGGGCAGAGCGACAGGCGCTGGGACGGCTCTGGGTGCGTTTCTCGGTCTGGGCTCAAGCTGCTGCAGAGTTAGTCACCTTCTTTCTTGGCTGGTTTTCTTTGCTTTGAAAAGCACCTTGCACGCAAGGCTCTTGCCACGTTTGCGGTCCCTTCTGTGCTCATCCAGACCCTGGAGATCCGTCTTCTCCCTTACTGAGGGCGGTTCCTCACGGGCCCCCAGGGATGCTGCCCCTCTTCCTCCCTGCCCTGGCCGCCCTATGGAGAGCCCACGCATCGCACTCTCAGCTGGGTTGGTACCTCCAGGGATACCAGAAAGGCTGAAAAATTAGCTTTTTCTTGGCAGTAACGCTGCAGGGAGGAAGGGAGGTGAGATGGACTCCCAACTGGAAAATGCCTTTTCTGCCCTCCTCTGTTGAAAACCATCCTACTGTGAATGTAATACTTTTTTCCACAGCTCTAGGAAATACAATAATAGGTTGCACATTCAAACCAGCTGCTCGTTTATTTTTTCAACTGCCTCTGAAAAATGCTTGTAATTAGGAAAAATGTATAACAAGAAGTACAAACAAATCAAAGTCTGTCATTAGCCAGGAAGAGTTGGCTCTCTGCCCTAGCTATGGTTTTATTAAATTAGAATAATGAAGCAGAAGCTATACAAAGAAAAACAAGTGCTTTGGAAAGGTCTGAAAATATACAGCCATTAGTTTAGAAAACACGTTTTCAAATTTAAACGTGAAGCTGTAAACACGTTAGCTTGTGCTGTTCTAATACCTCCTTCTGTAAGGCTGCATAAGCCTTAAAGAAATACCCTTTAAAAGGGAAATAGGAGGAAATCTTCTGTAATGCTTTAAATTTCAACTGTGGAACTGGCAGAACCAGTCCCAGAGCAGATCCCCAGGGACTGGGAGGTGGCTCCGGGGTGTCCCCGTCAGCAGCGGTGCCAGCAGAGCTTTGGCAGTGGCCAGCTGGTTTGAAGGGCAGTGGCGAGGCTGTGCCAGGTGGGACTCGAGGATGGTGGTGGCGTTATGGATTCGCCTCGTCTCCTTTGGGAGATGTAATCCCCCCCCACAGAAATGCTCTGTCTTGCACGAGGGGTGTCGCGGAGCGATGTGCACTGGAGCAGCTGGGACACGGGATGAGGAGAGGAAGGACAGCCTGGGGCGAGGGGACAGTCCCCAGGGCATCCGCACCATGTCACACTGTCGTGGTGTAACCCCCGCCAGCAGCTACACGCCACGCAGCCGCTCACTCACTCCCCCCCCACAGTGGGATGGGGGAGACAATTGTGGGAAAAAAGTAAAACTCATGGGTTGAGATAAAGACAGTTTAACAGGACAGAAAGGAAGAAAATAATAATGATAATATTTTTGTCATTTTATTATTATTAATAAAAGGATGGGAATATACAAAACAAGTGATGCACAATGCAATTGCTCACCGCTCGCTGACCGATGCCCAGTTAGCTCCCAAGCAGCGATCCCCTCGGCCCATTCCCCCCAGTTTATATACTGGGCATGACGTCACACGGTATGGAATACCCCGTTGGCCAGTTTGGGTCAGCTGCTCTGGCTGTGTCCCCTCCCAACTTCTCGTGCCCCTCCAGCCTTCTTGCTGGCTGGGCATCAGAGGCTGAAAAATCCTTGACTTGGTGCAAACACTACTTAGCTACAACGGAAACCATCAGTGTGTTATCAACACTCTTCTCATCCTAAAGCCAAAACACAACACTATACCAGCTACCAGAAAGAAAATTAGCTCTATCCCAGACAAAACCAGGACACACACTTATGGTCAGAGCTTCAGGACAGAAACACAGCTCCATAGGTTTGATTTCTGCAGGAAAGTTGTTTTCCTGGCTCTGGTGCAGACGAGGCTCGGAAGCGGTAGCCTGCAGATCTTCCCGTTCATTGCCTTCCTCCATGCTTGCTTCACACAACGTCTGGACGCACACAGAAGTGTTGAAGACCTCTGTGGCCCGAGGGACAAAACGTGGGCAGGCCGCTGCCAAAGGACCTGCTTTCTTGCAAGCACTAGAATAAGCCAGTTTCGATGCATTTCACTGTTTCAAAGTTCCTTTTTTCCCATCCATTTCTTTTAATAACTGCCATATGGTAGTTTGTTGTTTTCAAAACCAAAACAAAAATGACCTTGCCGATATGAGCAGAAAAATACTTTCAAAAGTCTTCACCTGTGTGTTTCCCAACGTGTAGCTGGGAGCTGGGAAAATAAGTCTTGCCATCAGTGCTCTTCAAACGGAGGTGCTGCGGGGCCGCGGCCGGGACAGGCTGTGGGGCAGGACGGGCAGGACTCACCGGTCCTGCTCCAGGGTCCAGGGCAAAGCTGGTGGCCCTGCGCAGACCCCACAAGTGGCACTTCCCATCATTAGATCCAGCGGACAGCCAGAGCCAGACGCGGGGCTCGCCAGCTTTCAGCGGCATTGGCACTGGGGTGGTGATCTCGTCCCTGGGCACCGAGACGGGGCAGCCGGCCCCGAGCCCGTGGGCTCGGCGGTGGGAGGAAAACCGCGGCACAGCTGCCGCGGTGGGTCTGGTTTGAGAGGTAGTTTTTAATCGTAATTATTTCTGGTTTATTTAAGCCATGATTTCTGAAGCTGCAGCCCATGGAACACAAACAGGTGTTATTTGGTCAGAGTGGGTTTGCAACGCGGTGGCGACGTCACCTCGCGCCTGCGCGCGGATATTTACCTGCAGGTTGCAACCCTGCTCCCTCGCGTCGAGAGTAAGGACCGTTTGAGAGTCAGTAACTTGGCTGGCAGCTTCCTCCAGCTGGTAACTTTAATGAGCAGGATCACTCCTGGCAGTGTTGAAGTAGAACAACAAAAATAACTTGTTCTGGAGTTTGAGCCCAAACTGAGCATACAAATCCATACTCTGGGCCCCACCATCTGCATGTATTGGGTAAAACATTTCCAGTTGTTTGCGGACTACAGGTAACACCGGTCACATACTCTTTGGTCCGTCGTCCCTGGGAAAATCTCTCTCTAAGAACAGGAGCAGGTTTTGATTACAAACTTTTCAACTCTTTGTCCACAACTTTCTGTAAACAAGTCGCCAGCACAGAGCCGAGGGCTTTGCTGCCCACCGCAGCTGGGCGAGACCCTCCGGGCTCTGCCACGCTCCCTGCAAAATCTGCTCGGCCCTTTCCCCCGTCCGCCTTTCCCAGCACCCGCCGCCGCTCCTGGCTCCGGTAATCGGGAAAGGTGCCCTGGCCCATGGGGTTCTCTGCCCGGAGCATGGAGCGTCGCCGGCCCTGGGCAGCCCCTTGCCCCCGGCTCCACACTGCTCCTCGCTCCCCAGCGGAGCAAAAACTGCACCTAGCAGGGATCTGCCTGCAGACAGCATGCTGGAGACAGCTCTCTGAAGGAATGTTTGTTTATTGCTTCAGCACCAGCCACAAACCCCCTAAACCGGGATAATTGAATATTCATTTTCTGTGAATTCTATTAATTCTGCGTTTCGTGTTCTGAAGAGCAAAATAATTGCCGTAATTTCATTTCAAAACCTAAAGTAAATAACCATGAGCCTGTCATTTTTCTGTGTGTTTTCACCGAAAGGAAATTCATCTGCCTGCCTGCTTTCATTATGAAATGATCAGTGGGGCCGCTAGAAGAACGGCATATTTATTTTTACATTTCTCTGCAAAAGCCTATTTAGTCTAAGTGGCACAGTTAACATTGCCAGTGATTTCTTTGTCCTGATTTTAAACAGCCTTTTAAAACCCAGCATTAATTTAAACAAGATAATATAAATTAAATTATGTGGTTTGGTGCAGTTCGGTGCTCCTCCCCTTCGCAGGCTCTGCCTTTTTTTAAGCAACGCCGAAGTAGATGTACTTTAATATTAACCACTGCTAAAAAAAGAAAATCATTTTAAAAAATCAGGTTTCATCCACTAGAGAAAAGCACAGAAAGGAGATGAAGTTAAATGTGTAGGTCTGGGACCTGGCGTGCAGGGTGCCTGCAGCAGCGGGGCAGACGGGCAGGGGCTCTGGGGAGTGCTGGTGAAAGAGCCGTGTGCTGGGGGTCAGCCCTCCCCTCGGGTGGCCGCTGGGGTAAAGCAGCCGGTTAACGCGAATCCCGGCTGGAAAAGGCACCTGCCGGAGGGTTTCCCCGCTCCTGAAGGGGTGTGCGTGGCGTGGCCCCGGGGCCGTCTCCCATTCTCCCGTGGGGCCGATAGCTCGGCGGGGGCTTGCCAGGGAAGAGCTGCCTGCGAGAGAGGTGTAAAAAGTAGTTTTTATGCTTTCTGTGTGTCTCACGGGAGATGTGAAGGAAGTCTCGTATCTGGCCTTTTCTCTCACCCCCCCTTATCTTCTCATCAGTGCTTACCAGACACACAATTTTCTCACGAAAGAGAAACTCCCGTTCTCAAAACTGGGGTCATTTGGTATCTGTGTCACTGACGTGCTAATTCCTTCGGCTGGGAACCTGCAGATGGTGTTTGCGCATCGGAACGGAGGGGTGAAGGGAGCAGCGACACCGGTTTGTACCTCTGCTCTTGCGTGCTCGGGCTGAAGGTCGGCAGCACGAAGGGCAACCCGAGGCATCCGCGGTCCCGCTGAGCCCTCCCCGCCCGCGGACCCCGCGCTCGGTGCAGGACGGCAGTGCCTGTGCCAGGGGATGCCGCACCATACTTATTTATTACTTACTATTTAACCCATCGGGTCTTCGCACGTTGTATTTCATCAAGTACTGAAGTTTAAACTGCCCCAACGTCCAGGAGCGGCAGCATCTTTCTGCCACGTTGTAATTTATCCCCTTTCTGCCGAGGAGCGCGGTAAACACCATCGCCCACCCGCTGCCCCGTTGTACCCCCCCGGGCAGGCAGACCCTCTTCATAGAGATGCCACAAAATTTGCTTTTGCCACAGCGCGCAGGAAGTTTCGCCGACAAACCCTTCAATCTGCTCGCAGGTAAGAGCTACCGCATCACTGACAAATTTGCAGCTCTAACTCACGGCTCCTGCCAGCGGGACGTGCCGGGGGGGGTCGGGCACACCGGCACCCTCCTGCCGCTCGTCTGCCCCGCCGCAGCAGCACCCACCCCGCCTGTAGGGGGGGGGCAAATGTTGGAGCCTTAAAATAACTGACCCAGATAACTCAGACGGGAAGGCAGCAACCCCAGCAAAGATGCGGCACGTCTCCTTTTTGGTGCCTGCAAACCGATGGGTTTATCCCACCTTGCTCTCTGGCTGTCTCCCAAGGTTCAGGGGCCCCTGCAGGGAAGTATTTTGGGGAGCACGCCCAGAGCTCTGGGGCTGCTTCCCGTAAGCAGCGACCTACTTCTGCCCCGTGAGATTGCGGACTGAGTTAGAGCTGAACTCTGACATCCTGGGTTTGGGTTTTTTTTTTTTTAATTTGGAGAGTTTGGGGAAGGGCTGGGGAGCCCACGCAGCTGCACGAGCTGCTGCTCCGCCGAGCAAACGCCCCGCGCCGGTGCGTGCCAGGGCATGCTGCCACCGCGAGCAGGGACACGGCTCGTCCCCTCCCGCGCCGAATTGCCCTGGTTTTGCCGGGCTGCCGGGTGAGAGTGCCAGGTTGGCCGGGACCAGGACCGGCCGTGGTGTTGGGCAGGGCAGGGAAGCAGGCATGCCCTCCCCGTGACGCACAGCCTCCCCTCCTGCCCTCGTCTCCCTCCCGTGTTTGCTAAAACAGCGGGACCCCAGTGGGTCCCGTGGCAGTCGGTCGGGCTGGTGGCAAGAAACCCTCCTGAGCCAAATCCCGCAGTGCAACAGCCCAGAGACACCAGCAAACGCTTCTGGGCTGCAAAACCGGCACAAGCTCGTGGGCCTCTCCAGCGTAAACCGATGATGTTCTTGAAGGGGAACTGAATTTGGTCAAAGAAATTCCCGGACTCTTTGCGGGGACTCGTTACTCCGGGGAGGGACAACATCGCAGCCGCAAACGCGGTGCTTTTCACCGCGGGGTCCCGTGGCTGCCGGGGAGGCGGCAGCTGCCTCTGCCGCCGGCGAGACCCGGCGCAGCGGTGTCACCAGAACCGCCGCAGCTCCCGGCTGCAACGCCTCTTCCCTGCAGCCAACTTTGGCATCAGCCCGGCGTCCCGAGGTGTGTGCCGGCTGCGAGGGAGGGGAGTCACCGCCGCCCAGCGAGCCAGTCCTTCTTGTCGGGCTACTTAGCCTGGACTAATGCGCTGGGCAGGAAAGCTGATGCCATTCCAGCCGCTGCCGAGCCGGCTGTAAGCAGCTCACGGGGCTGGCACGAGGGGCCTCTTCCCAACGAAGCCCTCTCCTGCCGGACCCGACGGCGGGACCCTCCTGCAAAGCGCTTGGGATGCTCCTGGCGCAGCAGAAGGCCACCGCCGCAGACGTGTCTGCAGGGCCAGCCCGTCACCTGGGGGGGTTTGGTGTGTGACCCCCCCCCACCCGCACCCTTGCCAAATACCGGGGCAGCCTCAGGGCAAAGGGGGTCGGGGCTGTTGGTGCTGGAGGACCCTGCGAACCGCTGCGGTTCTGGAGCAGGCTGCCGGACACCTGCTCCCCGATTTTTTTCTAGAAATGGGTCCGGTAATTAGACCCGTCGGTTTACATAGAATTAGTCCTGTTCATTTAACCACCAAATTACGACTTCAGAGATTCAATCTCATTATTTGGCCAGTAGGCTTGGCAGGATGATCCCTCTTCTCTCATTAGTTTACAAAAGTACTAAGCCTTTGCCCTGGCTGCTATTTTCTCCACTGCAGCCGGGACCGAGGGGAATTGGCAGGGTTCCTGCGGCAGCCGCCTTAGCCAAACGGATGAAGCCTCATTAGCACCTGTACCAGGGAGGTATTTATTTCCACTAAGACAGCACGGAGGGTGCCTTCATGCCGGGCACAGCGCAAACACAGCAGGAGACGAAGTCCTGCTCCCCTTTCCTCGAGAGCTCCCTTAGCGTCTATTTAAACTGTCTGCCAAAATCAGACTGAGACGCAAAACGAGCCCGTCCGTGGCTCTGCCTTCCCCTCTCGGCAGCCAGTGCTGGCACCCCAGCAAGCCCGGGGGTGCCTGCAGTCCCCGGGGACGGGGCTGGGACGAGGCAGCCCACCAGCATCTCTGGGACCGTCATGGGAACGGCTGGGAAAGGGCTGCTGGGGCGAGCCTTCGCTCCCGATCTGGTCGCGGGCGTGCTGCCTTGCACAGCACGGGTGAAACCAGTGGTACAGATGGGCTTGAAAACCGAGCTCTTCACTGGGACCTTTACGCCCAGAAGGCGGTTCGCTGGTATCCTGCCACCAGAAAACACCAGCCCCGTAAGTCTCCAGGGGTTGGTTTTAATATGCTGGAGAAAGCAGGCGCAGTCTTTACATTCCTCCCACACTTAAGCAGATCTGGGCTGAGCAGAGCCGACGCTCCGCACTGGGACACGCAAAGGAGGAAATGTTGAACCCAAGTGTTGAACCCAAATCTTGAGGCGGCGGAGCCAGCCCCGGGGCGGGCAGGGGTACAGGCAGGCTGCCTTGCTGCTGGGGCTCGCAGCGGCGAATTTACACCTTCTGGCTTTTTTAGGAAGCTGTTCCCTAGGGTTGCTGCTGCAGAGGTGTCGCTCCCTGCTCCTCCTGCCTGTCCCCATTTTTTTTTTGCTAAATTAGAACTTAATTCCTGTATAACCTGTCCATCAGTTTTCTAGCCAGCACAGGACAAAAAAAATCCTGATCTATAGTTTGCAGCAAGCTGTTAGGCACGGAGGAAGCAGTCTGGCAAGGAAAAACCCGGGTACAGGGTAATGGCTGGGCAGAGCTGTGCCTGGACGTGGCTCAGGGACGGCGGCACGTTTGTAGGATAAGCCACTACTTGGTTGTAAATCTTTGCACCGGGACTACGCAAAGCTACTACAAAGGTCGCTGGTTTAATCAGTGGACCTCTCTCTGTCTCCTACTGTCATTTCTTCATTCTGAGTGACTCAGACTGAAGGAATTTTTCCCTTTGTCCCCTTGTCCTTTCTCACGTAGAGATAAGGGAAAACCCGCCAGTGGCAACTCCCAAGCTCTCATAGAAAGGGAATGATCACCAGACACATCTCACTGGTGTCTCCTCTTCCAGACATTGGGTTTTCAGTAAATCACCCTCCCTGTGGTTGTGCAGTAGTAATAGGATAGCACGGAAAACGGCACTCCAAGTCTGAAGCAATTTGTATTTACAGCTTACAGTCACGTCTCCGTTGTTTCCTGTAAAACCGCACAGAGTCATAGGGAACCTTCCCTTTCCTTAACATTTACAACTGTGTGGTGATGCCGTTTCTTCAAGGTCAGGGGTACAGAGAGGAAAAGGTCGGCAGCTCTGTGCACGTTGGGGTGCCTAAGCCACGCCAGCGAGGCTCTGAAAGCAGGCAAAGCCCATCCCTGCCCGTTCCCCAGCGAGGGCGCGGGCAGCTGGATGAGTCCTCCTCAGAGCAGAAACGGCCTGAGCAGGCAGCGGCAGGGAGAGGGTGCGGGGCGGATTCCCGGGAAGGGTGCTGGGGTGATCCCGGGTCCCCAGCAAGGGTCCCCACGGAGCCACAGCTCCGGCGACGCTTCCCCTCTCCGCTCTCTCGAGGCGAGTGCAGAAAGAAGCTAAAGCAGGTTACGGTAAAATAACTATCAGTGCGGACGAAATAGCAGAACACAAACGACAGACATTGTGAGAACAATTGAAAAGCATTTAATAAGATGCATCTTGAAATAGAGTTATGTTTCATTAGTTGAAGAATTAGATAAATGACTCCTGGCAATAGCAGAGGTTGCACTGAAGGCTGCTCCGGGAAGTCAGGGCAGGGATCCGCACCAGCCTGAGTTACCTGGTTTGCTGTAAGAGGCAGAGCGGCAAATTCCGTGTTGGTGCAATTCCAGGAGTGAATTAGATTTAGGTCACTCGGCTGAATATCACGCTGGCTATCTCAGTACTTTACAAAAGGAATCTTTAAGGAACTGTTAAAGGAACTTCTAAGAAACAATTTTTGCAAAGTGGCAGTTGATTACCTGGGATTACAGGGGATCCATTACGTGGGATCCACCACGGCTGCAACACCAGCGCTTCCCAGCAAGCTCTGCACGATGGTGCTGGTCCTGTGCGTGAAGGACAAGCTTCTTTTAAAAAAAAAAAAAAAACCATATTAAATAGCAGTAAGTTTTGGTATTAGTCCTTATCGGAGACATCTCCACAGCGCTGGCAGTGCAGCTTTTCTACCTTCCCCCATTTATAATTGCTCTTGATTTTACTTATGTTAGAAATCAGAGTGGCAAATAGAAACCCACAGAGGACTTTTTGCCTTTCCACACACAAGTTTGCTGTGGTTTTAAGTCAGCGCTGATCTTGTCCCCCATTAAACACAAGACATTGAAATCAATCATTAATAGCTTTAAAAGGTTTGTACAACCACCACCACACTCACTCGTGTTTGAACATTAACCGAGGTATTTTTCCTTAACAGTGGGTTCTTTTAGATAAATTCTACAGATTATAAAAAGATTATCTATGCCAGTGATTTTTTTTTTCCAGTACATTTTTAGACTAGGCTCCTGAAATAAGCTCCTGAAGCTCCAATTTTAAAAGCCAAAAGTTAATCCTTTAAGAGCTGAATAAACAATCATTAAAGGGACAGAAAGCATTAGCGTGGCGCAAGCAGAGGCTGAAAGGCAGGAGGGAAAGATGTGCCCACGGCGGGCAGCAGCCACTGGCCTTGCCTGGGAAGGGTCCCACTGCCGTAACGGGGAGCGGAGGGTCCCACTGCCACAGTGGGCAGGCACGGCCCCGCGGGCACTGCCAGCCGTCAGCGGGTGCAGCGTGCCCAGGGCGAGCTGGTTGGATTTCTAGGCCAAAAAAAGCCAAATACTAAAAGAGGGGAAGAGTGTAAAATTCAGCTGAGGGGAAGGAGGGTCTATTCGGTTTGCCTGAACCCTCTCAGGGGAGCGCCCGTGGTTCGGATGGCTCCGCGCCTCGTTTCTCTCTGAGTGGGGTTTGCCTGGGAAAGAGTCGGCAGCAGCCGGGCAGCGGAGGCATCGCTCGGTACCCCCCCGGCAGGCATCTGGAAGGAATTAATGTGCAAAATGGTTGCACGTAACGGTACAAAATCAGAAAAGTGACTTCTTTTGTATAAAACAGGAGTTAAAATCAAGGACATAAGGAATGGAAGCTCAAATAAATCAGATGTAATGAGAGACCCGATGCCAGCGTGATTCACTGAAAATGGGGTTGAGCCATTTGCAGGGACAACAGCCACAGGTGACCTGTAACGCTGCAGGGACGGATGCAGTCTGTAATGGCACTGTACAGAGTTGTCCGAACATTCATCAGCTGGTCTGAAACAGGTACTCGATTCCCTGAGGGAAAATGGAAGCTGGTCTGGGTTAGCCAGGACTTCTCACCAGCACTGCGCTGCAGTCTGCTCCTTGAGTGCCTTTCTGTCTTCTGTCCGCATGCACACATCACCTGCGGTATGTGCTAACTTTGCTTTACAGTATCTCAGAATAGATTTATATTTATGGTTTTTATGGGTTTTCTACATTCAACATGCCTATCATATTTGTTTTATAATGACTCGGGTACAAACCAGGTCAGTCTATCTGCATTTGCAATTTAAATAGGGGAGGTGGGGAGGTGGGGATGGGAAGGTCCCTGCAGCAGTGGCACTTCCCACTGGGACTGAAGTGCTTCAGCTTCTGCAGATTAAACTGAAGCCGTTGCTTCAGCAACTGCACATTGAATTAGAAATGGCCTTCGTAATGATTGCCAGGGTATTTGTTTCCACTAAGAGCTAAGCTGGCATTATCTTCGTACTACATGATTAGCTTTTCATTCAGCTTTTTTATTTCAGGTACTGACGTATCTCTTTGTGTATTCCTTAGCATCATCTCCTTCCTAATTGTCAATGGGAGCTGTCGCATATTACTTTGAGTTGTCAAATGCACATGGAGGTTTTGCTGAGGGCCGCTAGATGCCTGGCTGCTCTGAGACGCGCCCAGGAAAACGTTCAACTCGCTCGGTTTCAGCCCAGTGGCAGGACAGAAACCAGCCGAGAGCATCCCGGTAATGGGAGACGACTGCGACCCACGCAGCAGCTCCCAGGGAGGAACACCTCTGGGAGGAAGGAGGCCAGAGCGGCCGGGAGAGAAAAAGAGCTGCGGGATAATGAGAAAGGGAACAATAGCTGGAGGAGGAATGAAAGGGTCTGGCCGCGGAGGCATCGGTGCAGAAGTATTGCTCAGGGTGCTCCTGCCCCCATCAGCTTCAAACCCGTCAGAAGAGAGTCCAAAAAAAAGGGACTTCTGATACTTTAGTTTGAACTCCTGTCACTGCTTTGTCATTACCATATTTTCAGATATTCCCAAAATAAAATAAAATAGAGTATTGGCATCAGCACAGATAAAAATCCAGGACTCATTATGCGGCAGCACTGAACTGAATAATTTAGCTTCCGTTTCCATGACTGGTATTTTCGAGGCCCTTCCTTCTCCAAATTAAATCCTTCTTCAGGCAGAAATGTGCGGGAGGGCAGTTTGCAAAAAGGGCGGCTGACGGGAGGAAGGGACTGGCAGGGCCGGTGCCGCAGGCAGGGCTGGTGCTGCAGGCAGGGCAGGCAGGGCTGGTGCCGCGGGCAGGCAGGGCAGGGGGGCACCACCCCCACCCAGGGCCACTTGGGTTTCATCACCGGCAGCGAGACTTGGGCAAGAATTGCACCTTACTTATTTTTGTTGTAAAACCAGCGCCAAAGGAGATCCTTAGGATCCATTAGAAAACCCATCGACCGGTCATTACCGGTAGCTTTGGACCCTCGAATTCAAGAACAACTAAAATATGGCCGGACTTTAACACGGCCCACGGTTAAACAGAGCCTGTGCCATTAGCAGGGGCCCGGTGAATGACATCGAGTTACGCTAAGAGCCTTTGAAAATGCAGTCCGAGGGTTCGGGATCCAATACGTCAGCCTTCGACGGCATAACCGCTTCTGTACAGCAAAGCGAAAGGGTACGTGGACGTTTATTTTTATCTACGTGGAAATAACAATCCAACCGAATTTGGAGGTTCTACGTTTTCCACCGAACCAATGGCGTTAGTCGCATTCAGAGCAAGGCAGTCGCTACGGCTCCGGGAGCAGCAGCCCAGCCGGGAGAGGCGGGTGAGCGTTCAGACAAGCCCAGCACAGCCGCTCGCTGCGGGGCCGCTGCTCGCCCCCGGGCACGGCCAGCACCGGCCCGAGCCCTCCGGCACAGCAAAGCCAGCAGCTCCCATCGGACACGACGGGGCTGGCGAGAGCCTCTGGCACAGGCGCCCGGGGAGGCCGTCGGGTGCCCTGCACCGCAGCGGGAGAGATGCCACTGTATGGAAAATGATGAGTCACGCGCTTCAGCTCCATCGGATAATAGCATAGGGTGAGAGTTCTGCAGGAAATATAATACCGTGCGTGGGTATATGGCATGTTCCCCCTTTTATCTAGATCAGCTCAGGTAGAACTGATCGGGAAAGAAGATGTGGGTACAGAATAAAGAAAAACGGAGGGATAAAAGCTCAGAAGGGCTTCAGGAAGTGGTTCTTGCTAACAGCAGAAAGAGGTCACCTCGACAACTTTTAAATTGTGGTTGTTGCTGCCTCCGGTCCGTAGAAAAGCAATATGCTAGGTCCTCACCTATTATTACATTACTGTTCTCTGATTTCTTAACCTTAGCTTTTAAAAAATTGTTCCAGACCAGTTTTAACATCTTCTTTCCAGTGTTTCATACACAGTAGGAAAGCTTAGCACCTGAAAACGTTGCTTGATTTTTAGCTTTCCTGTGTTTTTAGTGTTGACAAGATTTATTTTAACCAAACAGATGACCTGATCAAATACTGTACTAAAATGTCAAGAAACAATTTTTGTCTACATTTAGACATGTTTAAAGATGTTAAAAGGGAAATTTAATTGAAAATCCAATATTACCATATTTTCTAATATCTGCTAAACGTTAGCACATGATGTTTACCATTGATATGATTTGACGGTGATGCAATTGCAGGTATTTTCTGAATAATATTTGACTTCCTCTGCTCCAGAACTGGAATGCTGCCTCCAGCTGTGCCCGCAGCAGGACTGCTCTCTCAGCAGGCTAGTGAGCACTAGGAAGCGCATCCCTGCAAACTGGGATGAAGCCGGGGTCCAGGGGCGCGCTCGGGGCCGGCGCCGTGTGTCTGTGCACAGTGGCTGAGATCCGATTCCTGCGAGAACATCTGCTGAGCGCCCTTCGCACATCTGGAGCTGGCCGGGTTAGCAGCCCTTGCCATCCTGCCCCAGCCAGGGGACGCAGGGCCACCTCTTACAAGTCCCTGCTTTGCGTGGGAGCCCGGGATTCATCCCTCCCGACGCCCGCACTGCAATCCCGGCAGAGGCTGTGGGCACGGAGCGAGGCAGGGCCAGCTCCCGCACGCCGCGGGGTCCCTGCGCATCATCACGGCTCGGAGTCGTCGCCGGGACATCTCCTTACACAGGCGGTAACTCGCTGTCAGCACCAACCACCCGGCAGCGCGAGTGCGTTTTCCAGCAAACGCACCGTTTGCCTTGGCCACGGTCAGAGATGCCCTTGAAGAGACAGCACCGATGCCCGGGGAGCGCGGGTTTGCTGCAGCCAAACCGGAGAAAGCTGAGGGCTTTGCTCCGACCTCTGCAGCCTGAAGAACGTGCCCGCTATGCTGATTACCAAATGCTCGCTGTTGGTAGGGGTGCCTAACCGTACCCGTGAGCTATGCGTACCTGCGGGAGGCAAGACAGAGTTGAAACCTGCCCGGGAGGTGAGGAGTGAGGACATATGCAAAACTCCCGGCTTCTGAAGAGCTGTTCTGAGAAAACGCGGCTCTCACACCCATCTCCATCACTTCAAACTGGGATCACTGACACGGAGTGCAGAGTTAACAGCGCTCTTGGAACCATCCAAAAACTCCCCGCAGCAGCACAGCTGTGTACAAGCGGTGCTGCGCAGCTCCCCCGAGCACGGGCTCCCTCCGCTCCATCCGACTCCCGCTTCCTCGCGGCCCTCGCTGGGCTGGGCAAACCCTACTGCCTTCCCCGCTGCAAGCTTTTGTCCAGATAATGGAGAAAAAGACAGAGAGCTGGCTAAAGAAACCCCAGCCAACCCATTGTGCGGACGTACACAACTGGACATTTACTCGCAAGCTCGCTCCGGTGAAAATCAGAGTTAGGTCTCGAAACAGCATTAGGGCGAGACGTGGTGGTGCTGCCGGGGGGGCTCGGCTGTACGGGAAAATTCAGCTTTGCTGCAGGGGCAGGATGGATCTGGGGTTACGAAAGGCTTTGGGGGAGCAAGAGGAGCCAGGCAGGGCTGGAAGGGGGCACCAGGCACCTGCGGGGCCCCGCTGCCACCCCCCCATGGCTTCCCTGCCGGGCGGCCGCATGGGGACACATCCCTGCAAACAGGGAAGCCTGTCCCTGTACCCCACCGAGATACGCTCGTAGGATGCTTCGGTTATAGCACCTCAGAGGGAATGCTGTGTTCATTTCCCTCGATGCGTTAGGTAGCAAGTACTTAATTGAAATACTTAATTTTGTCTCCCTTGGTATGCGATCTTCACTGTTTGCTGCCTGTTTGTGTTCTTGGCCGTTTGGGGAAACTGTGTAATGTGAGTATTAACGCACTATTAAACCTTCTCAGTAGAATCGTCTTTCTTGGCTGGTAGCTGAACAAAAGATCTTTTCTACTGAGAATAGTAATTTCAATTTAAAATGGCAATATAGGAAGAAGGCAAGATGCTCCCTGCTGTAATTAGAACAAATTTTCTAGTATTCTGCGTTATCTTTAGGCTCTGGAAGTGCAGTTGCTCTACTAGGATTAATAAGTCACCTGCATTAACTCTATTTATTGCTGTGTTGTATCACAGGGGCATCACAGTGGCAGCGCTGATCAGAAACTATATGCATATTCTGAAATACAGAAGGCACACTGAAACAGCAGGTTTGTTATTCTTTTTGGTTTATAATATTAATAAAGGCAAAGAGGGAGAAGAAAAGACGTATAGTATTCATCCCTGTGGGAATATGTGACAGTCACGTCAGATGCTTACCAGGGCCTTACGGACCAAGCCGTCTGAATTCCCACGCTAGCCACCCACCACAGTACCCACTATTGATTCTAAAATTATAATCTTTTGCATGCACAATACTGTGCCATTTCTGTCTCCCAAAGTTCACACCCTGTTGGGACTCTGTCGCTCCTTGGGGCTTACGTTACGCTGCGTGCAGATCTATTTAATTAGCCCATGAACAGATTTTGTTTTCAAGACAGCAAAATGTCAGCTCAGACATTAAAAACGCACACGGGGCGGGGGAGAGAGCCGCTTCCCCTGCCTTAGCAGCAGGCACCGGGGGTATCTCCTTGCGGGCTGTAGCACAGCGGGGTTTTGTCACCCCCAAGGAGCGGGCTGACAGTTCTCCAAGAATGGCAGTAAGGACAGCAGCGTCGGATCTGCAGGGACGGCAGGCACAGGAGGGCAAAGCAGTGGCGAAGCAGAGACTTCGATGGCAGAAGCACCAGCGGAGCGTTGGGCACGCATTCTGCTGGCAGTTTTTGTGAGCGGGCTGGGAACCCAGTTAAGACTTGCTCTCGACCAGCAGCGCATGTCGTATCTGCAACAGACACGTCTAATGATTCTTATCAGCCCTCGAACTGCCATTTCCCAGGTTTGTTTTCTGAGGAAAGGCAAACAGAGGCAGCCGAGGCTTGCAGCGGTGAGCGGGTCCCGCGCCGTGCCGGGCTCGCTGCGGCGCTGCCAGGGCTGCCGTGCCGGGGTCGGGGTCCCCTGCCCCCCCTCGCCCCCCTCCCCAGGTTCCCAGGACACACGCGCTCCTTTCGGCAGCGGAGCGGTAGGATCCCTGGGGCTGGTGCCGAACTGCAGACCAGAAGCCCACCCTGTCAGCCCTTCGCGAGGGGGAAAAGGGAATATTGGGCACCTCTTGTGGGAGATTTGACATGCCTTCCTGGTTTTCTTTACTGTCACGGACTTTTTTGGCTTGCACATCGCTTCCTTGCCAGCGTTCAGCCTTCCGCCTCAGCTGCTAAGGGCAGCAAGTTCTTGCAGGAAGGTGACAGAAATTGCTTATTGTGCAAAAGCAACTTCCCACGTACCTGTCTGCTCACCCTCACGTTTCCCAAATAGATGTACTCACAAGTCGAGGCCAAACCTGGGCATTTTCAGCGCGTGAAGCTAAGGCTGGAAGGAAACAAAAACTGGGGTAAATAGCCACTGCTAAGAGTCTGTCTACTATGTATTTTTAAGTATTTTTAAATAAACAAGGACAGGCTCTGCTTTTTTGTACAAGTAGGGGTTTGCTCAAATCCTTTAAACCAGAATTTCCTCAATTCTCACCTATATGTGCAGGTGGCCGCTGGAAGTCCAGCTGAGGGACTTCCTACAGCTTCAAAGTTGTAGTATTTTAAATACTGCAGGCAGTAGTATTTTAAAATAAAATAAATCTGTATTTCAGGCTCGCTGTGGAAAGTCTGCAGCTGTATAAGGAGTGCTGAGAAGGGACGCTGTCTTCTGTGACGAATGAAAAAGGGAGATACGAAACTGCAGAGACTGGAGAAGGAAAACACAGTGTGATTAAAGCATTATTCAACCTAACGCATTTCCTAATGAAAAGGACAATGAAGCTCACCAGAAGCCAATAGGAAGGTCACGAGCCAATTCAGGTAAAATGTGAAATAATAGGCATTTTTGCAGCAGAAAGGTGTCCGGCAGCGGGGAGTCGAGAGCAGCTCACCCTCCGAGTTCTGTCCTCACCCGCCCCTGCCAGCAGCACTCCCGAGAGAGACGAGGAGTGCCTCATACACGTGTGTGTTTATAGCTATCTATCTATATTTACCCTCACTGTGAGCAGGCATTGCGATGATCATTTACGGGGGTCCTCTCTACCAGCCTCTCAGTCTGCACCTGGTTTGGGCCTGTTGTTCATACCAGCACACTCTGAAATATTGAAATCTGCATCTAAATCTTCCTGATAAGCAAAACCAACAGGTAGAAACAGCTGGATTTATGTCCAGACCGTTCCCTTCGCACACACCCACACACTGCGATAGTTCAGCGCTAATTGAACTGACTGGGAATTTCCATTTGCTCTCAAGCATGCTTTCTTTTCTCATTAGGGGTATATCATCCGTTTGAGTTGAGTTAAATCAGCTGTTAACAGAACAAAACATTCAGTTTAGTGGAAATCAGCGGTATAAAATCCCAGATTTTGCAGAAAGTGCATTAAGAGGCAAAGCTGGAAGGAATTCAGTTTCAGCTACACCAGACAGAAACCTATTCAGCTACGAGGCATATGCTAGAGCTATGGAGGAAAAGGTGCTAATGCAACATGCTTTGTGGTTGTGGTCCAAACTAAGAACAGATCAGTGATACCAGCAGGAAGACACTAATTTGCTGGCTGTGTACGAAGGCATGTAACAGTATGGCTGCTAAAAAATATGCCTCGGTCTTTACTCAAGTAAGTGCTTGGACCTTGCGCAGCTGAAGCACTGCAGTCAGAACGTGCAAACTGTTAAAACCAGTATGTGAGATTTCCATTTCCAGTACTGGCAGGCTCGGAAGGGCGGTGCTGAGACGCGGGCTGCCGATGAAGCAGCGGGGATGTAGCTGCTTATACGGCACCGGCTGCACGGCTCTGGCTGCAGCGGGCAGGCAGTTTCCTTGGCAGGTCCAAAGTGCCACTTAAAGCCGGTGAGGAGCGAGGGTCCCGGCCATCCGCACGCCTCTGCCCTCCATCAGCAGCGCCCGGCTGAGCCCAGGCTGGAGCAAGAGGGGAAAAGTGGTGTAGGCAGAGACAGGAGGTGAGGTTCGCTAGGCTAGGCAAAGGATGAAATACGGAGCAGCCGCAGTAACTGGGGTATAAAAAAGGAAGAGGAAAGGCTGGACAAAGTGGGGTATGTGAGGCAGGAGTAAAAAGGAAGCTAGAGTGCCAGTGATTTGGAAAACGTGCATTAAAAAGGGAAATGGCTCTTTTCTACTCTGGTGAGGCATGGTGAGCGTGGTTCTGGAAAGATGCTGCTGTTTACGGCATGGGGTAGCACCTGATCTTCTAATGGTGGAGGTGCTTCCCCGGGAGAAGCCGGGAGCCGATGTGTGAGCGTGACGTTACGCCCTCGAGGGTACCGTCAGAAACTGCTGGGGCAGGGAGGACGCTTGATGCTGGTAATCAATGCCAGCAACACGGTCACAATGGGTGTCTGCTTCGGGTGCCCGCCCTTCCAAAAAGCCATCGAAAAATGAGATGACACTCAGAAAAAAGTTACAGGGATGAGTCAGGTGTCTTAGAAAATCCTGCCCTGGCACAGAAGGCTAAATAAATTGAAGTCTCTCAGACCAGCTTATAAATCTGAGCTTGGAGTCTTTAGTAACGGATCAACAGCGCTGCAGCTGAAGGATGTGAAGCATGGATTTGGTACGGATTCACTTCTGCCTTCAGATATTTATGCATTTGTGTTCATCCTTGACTACGCGTACTGGCCCCGCAGGAACGTTACACCAGAGGAAGAATCATCCTCTCTGCCGCCACAGCTTCATGCCGGATCGGGTGTTGTCTGTCTCTCCTGTCCCGGCGAATGCCACGTCGGCGTCAACGCTGCCACGGGTGCCTGGGCAAACCCAGCACACGGCGGGGTCCCCGTGGCCCGGCCCCGCGCCCGGCGTTGCTGCCGGCGCCTCAGCCTGTCTCAGGCACGAGCACAAATCCTAAGAAGTACAGTACCTCCTTCCCCGGGCGGCTGTGGGCTCCCGGAATTACTGCTCCGACCTTTCGTCTCCACGGTTTGGATTTACGGCGCTGCTTAGGTAACCGAGGCAAACAGGCGGTAGTTCATAGTGCATATTTACTGATGCTATCTAACGCTGCTCTGGTATGACTCAAAATTTGCTCAAGACGGAGAATTCAAAGAAGCTGCCAAGAGAAGCTATGTGTTAGCAATGGGACTGAGAGAATCACTAATGAAATAACAATTACAAAGGGAAAGATAAACTAAAAGGCTTCTCGTACGCTAATAGCATCGCTTTGTACTTTTTGTTATTTTTCTTACACAATAATCCAAGTTGTTTATTGGAATAAACTCTGGTTTTGGCCATGCAGCTGATTCTCCGAGGACCAAGATGGCTTTTTCATAAACCAGCATGGTGGGCTTGATATTATTATACTGTATTCACCGTACGTCTGGTTTGTGGATTGAGTGTTTTCTCTTGTGGGAACACTGAGGCTAAGGATTAATTTTTGCTGGCACTTTAAAATCCTAGAGGGCACCACTGAACAGTTTTGTAAACTGGGTTTGCTTTACAAACACAGATTTTACAGGTGTTGCTGTTCTGGTCTCATTTTTCGCTTTCCTTTCTCTTCGCATCCAATTTGTATTAAAATGAAGAAGAATCTTCAAAGTAGTAAATACGAGGGCGGTGGACGAGTACAAAAAGAAAAAAAAAAACCCTAACGTACAAGAAGAGAAGGTCTCCATATTTACAAAATTTAAGCCGTGGCTTCAAAGTCGTAGTCTGTGTAACTTGCCCCGAAAGAGATGCCAGGCCGGCAACTCCATCTGCATCCACTTGCATGTCCCTACAGGGATACAATATGCAGCTGATTTCCCGATTAAGCTTTCCCAACAAAGTAGTTTTATAATTTAGACAGCCTCGAAAGTTTGAAAAATGAATGCATATTCATGAAGTACTAATAATCCTCCGTCTAGAAGACAGCTTTTAGCTGAGAGCAGATATGACTAGCTCATGTATCACTCACCACACATCTTAACTAAAATGTGAACAAGGAAGAAATGGCTGAAACCAGCAGATTGTGTTTTGCTAAGACAATAAATAATAATCGCATTCTGACTCAAGCGCCAAATGTATAGCGCTTAATTAGAGGTCAGTAGAGCATATTTCTGCTCAGCTGTTCCATTTACAGCAATTAACATGTTCGCGTAGCTCAAACTGGGTTGCAGAGCAGATTTCAAAGGGCTGAGCGAAAGCAGGACCGGGGAGGTGGCGCTGGGCCGCTCGCCGCAGCAGCGCAGCAGCAGCGCACCCGGCCCCGACGGTGCTGGCGGCCTCCGGGCAAGATGGCGGGCGGAGGGCGCTCAGCCCAGGCGCGGTGTCCTCCTCCTCCTCCTCCTCCTCCTCCTCCGCCGAGGCCTGGCGAGGACCCTGCCCTCCTCTGCCCCGGCCAGCGCTGGGCCGCCCCGTGTGCCCGCGCTTCGCCGGCGTCGTGCCCCCCACAGCACCTCGGGGCGAGGCGACGCCACGCCACGCCACGCCACGCCACGCCGTCGAGGGCGGGCGGCCGTGCCTGCCGGCGCTGGCCTCGCCTGTGGCGACACGCCCGCCGCGCCGCCTGGGCCCGCCGGCCTGCTCCGCTACCGCCTCTGCCCCCCCGAGCCCCCTGCCTCGGGCGGGCCGGCTGACCCGGGCGGGGGGCCCGAGGGAGGCGGGTGTCGCCCGCAGCGAGGGCTGCGCCGGGAGCGGGGCTGCGGGCTGTCGGGGGCTCCCGCGGCCCCCTGCCCGTCCGCCATGTGCCGCGGGCGGGGAGCGGCGAGCGCCGCCCGCCTGCGAGGGCGGTGCGGAGGGCGGGCGGCGCGCCCCTGGGCCGAGTCGGCGCCTCGTCCCTCCCTCCCGCCCGCTCGCCCTCCCTCCCGCAGTCCGCCCGGGGCCGGCGCGCTGCCTCCCGCGGCAGAGGGGGCTGCGGCGGCGACGCCGCCATGGAGGGGCGCCCCGCGCCTCAGGCGCCGTAGAGCCCGGCCGCCCTGCCCTGCCCTGCCCTGCCCTGCCCTGCCCGGCGATGGGAGCCGGCTCGGCCGGGGCAGCTGCGGGCGGGACGCCGCCCCCCGCCGGGCGGACGCTGCCGGCGGCGAGGAGAGGCGAGCGCGGGCTGAGGAGGGCGCCGAGGGAGGCAGGTGGGGGCGGCCCCGGCGGCTCCTCGGAGCCGGGCTGGGGCGCGGCGGCGGCCGGGGGCGACGCGGGGAAGCGGGCGGAGGTGACTGGCGAGAGCCGGGCGGGCTGAGGCGACCCGGGGCGGGCGGAGGTGGGCTTCGGGGAGGCGGGCGGAGCCGCGGCGGCGGCGGCGGCGGCGGCGGCGGCGGCGGGCGGTGGGACGAGGCCGGCGGCCGGGGCGCGGCGGTGCTCGGCTGAGGAGCGCGGGGGGAGCGGCCGCCCCTTCGCGGCGCTCGCCCTCTCTCTCCGTCGCCTTTTCCCGGCTCTCGCCCCCGCTCCGCCTGCCCTGCCCCTGCCCCTGCCCGGCCGGGAGCGGGAGCGGGAGCGGGGCCCGCCGGCGGCAGGCAGCCCCCCCCGCCGAGGTGTCCCCGCCGCTGGGGGGGACGCGGTCCGCGCCCCACGCTAGACCGACCTGCGCGGGTGGGAGAAGGCTGAGCCGCTTGGAAACCCGCTGAAGGAAAGCAAGCCGGGCAGGTCCCACCTTCCAGCTAGGTTTTCTTTGCTCTTTTCTTTTTTTTTTTTTTTTTTTTTTTTTCTTTTTTCTTTTTTAGATGCGCTGCTGTTCCCGTAGAGACTCTGTTGCTTCCCCTCGGACCTATGTGACTCTGGTGGAAGGATCATGACCGAAGTCCTCTTCTCTGCTGCTTTGAATGGAACTGAACCCAACCTACTATCCAGCAGCGGCTGGTCTGCGGGAAACGCCACCACCAAGTGTTCCCTGACCAAAACCGGCTTCCAGTTCTATTACCTGCCCACCGTCTACATTCTGGTCTTCATCACTGGGTTTTTGGGCAACAGCGTGGCCATCTGGATGTTTGTCTTCCACATGAGGCCTTGGAGCGGCATCTCGGTTTACATGTTCAACTTGGCCCTGGCCGATTTCTTGTATGTCTTGACTCTGCCCGCCCTCATCTTCTACTACTTCAATAAAACGGACTGGATCTTCGGCGATATCATGTGCAAGCTGCAGAGGTTCATCTTCCACGTGAACCTGTACGGCAGCATTTTGTTTCTAACGTGCATAAGCGTGCACAGGTACACGGGAGTGGTGCACCCCTTGAAGTCGCTGGGGAGGCTGAAGAAGAAGAACGCGGTGTACGTCAGCACCCTGGTCTGGGTCATTGTGGTGGCCGTGATTTCTCCCATACTCTTCTACTCGGGAACGGGGATAAGGAGAAATAAAACCACGACGTGCTACGACACGACAGCTGACGATTACCTGAGAAGTTACTTCATTTACAGCATGTGCACCACCGTGCTGATGTTCTGCATCCCATTCATACTGATTCTTGGTTGCTATGGGCTCATTGTGAAAGCTTTGATTTACAAAGATTTGGACAATTCTCCTCTCAGGAGAAAGTCGATTTACCTGGTTATTATTGTGTTGACGGTCTTTGCTGTGTCTTACCTTCCCTTCCACGTGATGAAGACCTTAAATCTAAGAGCCAGAGTGGATTTTCAGACTCCACAAATGTGTGCCTTCAACGATAAGGTTTATGCCACTTACCAAGTGACGAGGGGTCTGGCCAGCCTCAACAGCTGCGTCGACCCCATTCTTTATTTCCTGGCAGGCGATACCTTTCGAAGGCGGCTTTCCAGGGCGACCAGGAAATCGTCCAGAAGAAGTGAACACAACGTGCAGTCCAAAAGCGAGGAAATGACTCTCAATATTTTATCAGACTACAAACAGAACGGAGATACCAGTTTGTGAACAAATGCGAAAGATTTCGGAACAGTTTGAAAAAATCCTCCGCTTTGAGACAGTAGGATACTGTAGTGCTACAAGTGTGTGAGGAAAATCTACCAGTCTCTCAAATTCGCTTTAGGTAAAGCCTCATTTTCTGATCTTAGAAAAAGCCTAACAAAGTCAGTGGAAGATTTTTAATGGAAAATAACGTGTCAAAATTCAGCTTTCCTTCTCCTTACAATATTCTCATTTCTTTCTGACTTGTGTCAGATAAAGTAAAACGAAGTAAATCCCCTGAAGGAAGAAAGCGATCCAAGTGCTTCTGTTTTAATGACTTAGTCTCCCACGTTCAAAAATGTTCTCAATCAGCCTCTCTTTAAAAATAGGAAATAAAAATAAGAGCGAGCAGTATCTTCTCGTCTGAGGCTCAGTCCACATGCCTAGCCTTTCGCTCACTTGCCGTTGTAAACAAGTATTTAAATCAAAGTCACGATGCAGTTATCTCACCTTTGCAGTTTTATTACTTCTTCATCTACTTCTAGTGTTGATAATTATTTGATAGTTCGGTAGCATTTATGATTCAGTCTTCTTTGAGTGCCGGTGTTTTACAAAAGGTAGGCTTACTGATGTGTGCATGATTATGCTTTCAGATTACGATGGTTGTTCATGAAAAATCTGGACCCCCTTTAAAGGCAAATTGGCTTCCAGGTGAACTGACACCTCAGCCCCTGGCAGACAGATAAGCAGGTCGCTCTAGGAGCTGGTGCCAGCAGGCGCCTGCTTTGCACGTGCACGTAGCGGTGCGTTTCGCGAACAGATGTCGGCGGGCGAACGCGTGCGGAGGCGATTTGGTTCCGAGCGGCCGGCGGCCCGATCCTGCCTTCTGTGCTGAGGAGGACCGGCGCGTCGCCAGCCGGAGGAACGGCGGGACGGGGCTGAGCACGGACTGGGCTCGCCTGGGGAGTGAGTGCCTGCGCCAGCTCTGCGGAGCTGGGGGGCGAGACGCCCGTCCCAAAGGCTGACCCGCATCGCGCCGCGGCGCGAACGCCTGACTGCCGGCGTTGGGAGCCTTGCCGGAGTTCTTTACGGGTAAAACGTGAGACGTGTGTGTGCTGGAAATAACTGTACCTTTCAGACAAGTAAAACTACAGTTGCTCGAGTTACCTGCGTTTTCGTTTGGTATGAAAATGTTTCTGTTCCTGGCAACCTTTAGAGGCAACGTCAGAGTTGTTTCCCAAGAAAATAATCGTTACGATGGGTAATATAAATGGATTATATATTATATATACATATGAAAAATAATTGGGGGGGATTAATTTTTTTGTACTGTGGCAAATAAATTACCGTATTAACGAGATGTTGCGATATACTACAGACTAAATCCGGCCCTTTATTATATATCTTCTCCGAATGTGGAGCAGGTCATGCAAAATTAGCCAAACTGCAATATTGTGTAACACAAGAGCTAGTGATGAGAGCACAGGCGAAATCTCACATGAGCAGTCTTACTCATTTCTCATATTTTTAAGAAATGTATTTGAAAATATTGTGTGCTAAAAATGGTATGAAAGCACGCTCTAAATTATAAATTTAGTGTACAAAATTAAGTTCTATGTAATCCTAAGGGTGATTTTAACAAATCTTCATTCCTCCAGTCTTCATAGTAGAAGTAAAATATTTATATTTTACTTACTAATTTCCAGTGATTGGTAACAACAAGAATAGCTCTAGTTATTTTTTGACAACATTGTAAAGCAGCTTCTGTTCACACGTACAGCTTCTTAATCTGCCAAGTCCCTATTTATTGAACTTATTTATTAGAAAGCTAAATGTAAAGTACGTAAAGTGTGGTTCTCCGTGTTCATATTCAGAATTGGGCATTAATGGAAAATTTAACAGCATGTTTCAATCACTGTAATACTGTGTCTTCTTAACAGAACATCTTTGTAATAAACTCAATTCCACCCTGACTATTCACTGTTGATATGTAACCTAGTGATAAATTAGACCGCTGATTTATAGCCTAGAGATAAATTAAACTACTGCTTAGGAAGCATGGCTTCTTAAGGCAGTATTAAGATCTCATTTAGCCCTATAAGATGAAAAATGTAGAGGTAGTGAAGAAATCCCAACCAAGGGTCAATTGCTAATTAATCCCTACTGACAAAAGACTGTGGAACAGCACAGCCTATTTATATCACCGGAGAATGAGCCTGATTCACAATAAATGACTTCTCCTATTATGTGATTATTTGAGACTTCATTCAGCTGAGGCGTGTCTTGTTTGGAATGGCAGAGGAATTAAATGGAGAGAGTGCATAAAAATAGGATACTCTCTGAATCTGCTTCTCTAGGTTTAAAATCGTGTTCATTTCCCAGCGTTTCGTGGTCTATTTCTCTCTTTTCTTTCAGTTAGGAAATAAAATGTTCCACTAATTCATGTCTGAAAAAAGATCCTAAACAGACACAGCAGAATGTAAAACCGCACACCCAGGTTGGTCCTTATGTAGTTACTTACAGTCTTTTTGCAATATGTCTCTTTAATATGGCAAAGTTGGCTGACTATTACAGCGTGTATTGAAATCCAAGCGCAACAGAATTCTGCGGGCCCAGCTATAGCAGGCTGGGCAAGCTGCAGGAGAGACCCACGGTCTGGATGGACACCCTGCCAGGGAGATCCACCTTCTGGAGCTCAGGACAGCCGTGCCTCTCTTGTATTGTCTTCCCTGCCGTCCTCTGGGTCTCGGACACCTGCCGTGGTTTTATGCTTTCCTCGTGAACCCGCTGAAAGCTCTCTCTGTTCCATCTTGCTTTGCTGAAGAGAACTCTGCAGTTGGCCAGATGATTCACCCCGTTCATTACTGAGGTCTGTTCTGATACTTTATTTAGCGAAGATCACTTTTACCGATGATCAGCCGTGGCAGGCAACTGCACTCGGCATCTTCACCTCACGGAAGCGTACAGGAGCCTCCCACCGAACAGTGAGAAGGATTGTTAAATGCGTTTTACACACGGTTTATTTTCCATCTTTCAGATCCTATGGCCTGCAGAGCTAACACCTCAAACCGCCTCCTGCTCCGATGTGACGCCCTGCTGTACGAGATGTCACAGCCTCCTCTGAATCCAGCTGGCGCTTGGAGCCGAGCCTCACAATCTCATGTAAAGTTCCTGCTCTTTTTTTAAGCGTTGCTGTATTTGACATGGGGTAGTCACAACCTCTGCGAAGTCACACCAAATTCCTATCTCCTCCCACACGATTACTTTTTACCTGCAACGTGACGGAATCGTGTCTGTTGGGGCGTCCCATCAGAGAGGAGGCTGGTCAGACGGGGGGATTGGACACCACCGGGACAAAAACCAGGCAGATCTTCTGCAGGCAGTGCGATGGCTGGAGCCATTAGCTCCTGGGGAACTTGGCAAGTCTGTTGTCAAATATTTGCCTTTTGGCACTTACCCTTATTATAATACGGAGGACAATCAGTCCACCAGCGTTAGAGGCCCAGGGTGGTATCTGTGTTTATCTATAAACCTCTGTGACGGGAATGGTCGAAGGAGCCTTTCCCTAAGCCACTTGACGGGAGTTTCTGATCTGTCCGATATGCAAAGAGAAGGCAATCTCAGCTACAGCCTTTGGGCTGTTAATTAATCAATGCTGACGATGGGTTGGGTTTACTAGGAACTAGATTCAGCACATCGTCTCACTACAGGAAGACCACCTAAAACTTCCGTCTTCCCTTGTTGTGCTGTAGTAGCCTTCAGCTAGCGAATGAGATTAAACGTTTTATGATTTCACCGTCATGCTTTTAACCTATTTTTCCTCTGGGTATATTTGGGAGTCTTTTAATAACTACAAATCATTCACTGAAGACACCAAAAGGTTTGAAGTAAATAGTTATTTAGAGCTTAAGTTTTGCCAAAGCATTCTACAATGCTCCACGCTGAAACAAATTATTATTCATTAGCTATATTTTGCTTCCTTCAGCTCACAGGGTTACTCTTTTTTTCTCGTTTATGCCCATTAACTCTTACATATGGTAACCTTTAACACAAAATGAAATCGTTATGAAACCTGCGCATGATCTGCTGTCAGTTTGCACATTCTTGTAACGCAGCACCACGGATTTTTTTGTTTTAATCCAGTTCATATGACACCAAGTTAATGAAATAATGATGAGACATAGGGAACCAGAAGTATCTTGCCTGACCCTGTTCTCAGCAGGAGATTGCACTCGATGCCCCGGTAAGCTGCCTCCCAGCCCGAATTCCCCTGCGGTCCCACGGCAGTTGGCTGTGGGAAGCTGCAGGGCCGTTTCGGTGGCTGACGGCCCGGCGCAGAGCATCCCGCTGCCTTCCTGGCCGTGCCCAAGGACAGAAGCTGAAGATCTGTTTCCATAGTGTGGGCCCATAGACTAAACCCTCGAGGTCATGCTGCATGAGCCCGAAGAGGGGTCGTGCCGAGTTTTCCTGAGCCTGGCATCTCCTTTCTGGATGAGGAAGGACAAGGCAGGGGGGACAGCGGGGCACAAGGCTCCGGGCGCGTCGGGTGCCTCTGGCGCAGGTGCCCGGCCGAGCTGCAGGAGCCGCGGCTGCTCCGGCTGCGGGGCTGAGTCCGTCTGGAGCCCGCTGAGCCCAACGCGCTGGTTGTGCTAGCGCTGGTCCCGCCGGGAGCTGGGCACAACGCGGTATGGAAAGGGGCTCTTCTTCCCCGCTGCCACACACAGGCAGTCCCACCTGGAAAGGCAGGGCTGTAGCAGGTAAAGGCGCTGGTCCCGGGGGTGCCAGGAGACAAAAAAACTGCTAATTGCCTTTCTGGGGTTCGGGCTTTTTTTCCCCTTGTTATTAGTTCTTGTCTTCAGATTGGTCCAGAACGAAAAACGTTAATGAGGAGTGGTTTGTCTTAATACAGGTATGACTTCTGTGATAAGCTCATTCTTTTTCAAGTCTATAGATTCATACTTGTTACCTGCCATGGTTAGTCTTCACCTCTGGTAACATTTTTGAAGGAAGTTATAGGCCTGAAGTTGAATTTCAGTATGCAAAATGTATTCCAAGCTCCTGAGCAGCTGTGCTCAACATCTGCTGGTTGCAAACTGGGGATGGTGCAAGCGCTGGGACGAGTAGAGCTGCAGGGGCGTGAAATGCTGACCCTCAGGTGGACGTTGGTTTAGACAACACTAAAAGCCCTTAACTTTAAAAAAAACCCACAACAACTATAGCTGCTTGAACAGGACTCTTTCACCCTGCTTACATTTGCTGTATTATTTCTAACTTCAGGTGCTTTGCACTGAATCAGAATCTACTACAGAATAGTATTTCCAGAGCCTAACTGTATTGGCACAGTAATTTCAAATACTTTGAAGACATACGGCTTGTGAATTAAAACCACTACTTATTTTGTGGCTGTGAATTACAGTGTGTTTCAAGGATATACGTGAAAATGTTTATTTTTCTATTGTACTGTGATTTTAATATTGTTGAGTAGGTTTAATTTTTGTGTAAATACTAGTGAAATTTGACTGCAATGTCTGCAGAGACAGTGCTACTTGGTATTTAAGCTCAGGTTATGTAACTGCTTTAATTAAATAGTAGTAAAAAAAAAATCCCCTTATTTGTCTATAATTTTAATGAATAAAAAGATTTTGTTTTTTAATAAAGCACGAGGTTGTTTGCATGTACATTTACTGTTAGGCATGGCTTTTGAAGTCGTAACTATTTTTAGTGGCAGCAGAACTGCAGCCACAGAGTTACTGGCACTGTACCTAGCAACCTCACTTTGAAACCGCTCCAATAAAATTATGAAACCCTTTTTCTGCCTTTTGTATTATTGCAATTAATTCATGTTTCCAGGTGATTCTTCAGGCAGCGCTATGTACTTAAAAACAGATAATAAAAGGTTTGCAAGATATATAAAGTTTAAAACCTTGCGAAGAACCAGACGGATCAACTGAGAATCAAAAGAAGTGAGTAAAAGAATGATGCTTCGTCTTGTAGGATTTGAGGGGACGGCATGTCCGCCGGTGGCAGGTGAATGACCCACCTCCTAACGGAGACGGAGGCAATATGCATGTGCGGTTCTGCGGGCGGAGGGCTGACCCAGCACCCCCCCACCCGCTCTGAGCGTCTCTCCCATTTCTAGCATTGACCGGAGAAAAACCTGCTCCCAGTCCCTCTCTCCCTTTTCCTCTGCAGCTCCCGCTCGGCCTCGGGTATTTCTTCCTCCAGTTACTGTCCGGCATGTGCCACCGTAATCTGACAGCCTGGAGTGCAGCGCCCGGTCTGGGCAGATCAAAACCGAAATCTGTCTGTACAGAAACTTCCTTTTTTCCTCTTTGGCGATGGCTGCTGCCTGGTGATTTTGGTGCAGAGTGCAGAGTGACTGTTCCTTCCCAAATGGCTTAACATTTAAAACCCAACTAAAATACTTGACCCCCTTTTTTAGCCATCCCTTGCCTGACAGTAGAGGTATTTCAGATTTTAAGTCGACCTCTATTTTGGTGCCATTGACGTGTTTCGCTGCCTGCAGCCACCCTGACTTCGCGCAGTGCGGAGTTTCGTTCTGCTCCCCCGACAGCCGTGGTGCCCGGAGGCAGCCCCGCTCCGGGGGCCTTGGCCTGGGGATGCTGCTGGGATTGCTCCGAAGGGCCGGGGGTGCAGTCGCGTCCCGGCTTCCCGCAGCAGCACGGCTGCTTTGGGGGACAATTCCTGACGACTTCTTGCTGTTCCAGTAACTGCGTGAGGCAAAACCCCCAGCGCACGGACCAAGGACCCAGACCCTCAGCCGGCGCCGCAAGGGTCTCTGCTGTTGAAGAATTTTTGATCCTGCAAACTGAAGGTACGGGTGTGGGGCGCTGACAGCGATGCTGGGGTGCAAACTGCAGGTTCATGGGGTATAAGAGATTGGTATTTCATTTATTTCACCTGCTTTATTTTAAGATTTATTTACCTCTTTTTTTTCCCTCATTCTTCATTTATCTTTGCACTTCAGGAAAATGTTTCAGCTTTGCTGTAGTATCCCTTCCGTTGTAATGATATTTTCTTGTCAGTAAATGGATTCCGTCTTCAACAAATAGTGCTATTTCATGCCTTTCCAAAGTGCCCTTTCCCATCCAACACCCTCTAAGACCCGATGGCCTCCTCTACCCTCAGCACAGAAACCTTTAAATACTCACAAGTAACTCGGGTCTAGAAGCACTGGAGTTTGTAAAGCTCTGCTCTTGCTGATTATATTTAACATAAACAGCAACATACAGGATGTAAACACCATATTTTAATACTCAAACTGATTGTGCATTTATTCCTGGCTTCCTTTAGCCGTGGCCTAAGCGTGCAAATGCATTTTGCTGTCACCCTGGCAGATGTGAGGCAGCTCGTGAACATAGGGAATATTTGTTTATAAACTTTTTTTAAATTATCCTACAGCGTTAGAAAATAGAAGACAAGCCTGTGGCGATAGGCAACGGGCTGAACAGATAAATAATTAAATAAATGGGGGTTTTCAAACTGCGCAGCTCAGGTTTCTGCTGCCAGCATCAGGCTCCTGCCCTGATGGGAACGGGAGGGAGATGCCGGGAATGCCGCTGTACGGTTGGGGCTGAATTCGGGCGGGCTGGGCTGGGAGCAGCTCAATGCTGGGAGGCTACCGGCAGAAGTGCCACACTCCCGTGGGGTTTACCCCAAATCATTGCCAGCAGCGAGGTGGGCAGCCGGTGCACGGCCCCGCCGGACTCGGTGGGGTCCCGGCCCTGCTCCCGGTGCAGGCAGCCCCGCAGCCGCATCCCTGCCCCGCAGCCGTGCCTGCGGCCCCGCGGGGCTTAAACCTGACCGAGGGTTAGGCGTGAGAGATGAGAGTTCTTGGTGCCGCTGAGGCTGAACCAACCGTAGTCTGCTGGCAGAAATATAAATACCCAGAGACTTCACGAGTTACATGGCAGCTGAGTGTGGGTGTCACAAATGCTAGCAGTGCCTCTACGTGAGGTACCGAGAGGACAGTGAAGTGCTGGGTGTATTTATAGCCCCCGGGGTGCGCACACCGGCACGGTGGTCCTTGGGGACCGGCGTCACCCCTCTGCGAGGTGGCAGCGACCCACCGCCCTCCCCAGCCCCGCGGTGGGAGCAGGGTGCCAAGGCTCCTGGCCAGCAGCCGGGCTGCACGAACGGCTCAGCTCACCGGCAGGACAGGAGCAGACGTACGCCGGACTCCCCAGCTGAGAATCAGGCAGCGAATCCCACGGGAAAACCCTTTACCAGGGTCCTGAGCGGCTGCGCCTCTGCCTGTGCGTGCCCCCCCGGGCTGCTGCCGGCCCGTGGGAGCATCCTTGTATCCCTGAGTGACCACTGGAAGAGCCGCTCATTTAAAGTGCTCAGAATACCATTTACCCTTCCTGGCATTCCCATATAGCCAAGGAACAGCAGAGCTATTTATGTAAATAATTCATAAAAGTCTTCTCCATTCAGTTTCTGGCTCTTCCGTGCAGCAGCCGCCCTGCACGCTCCTCCCGCAGACCGCGGCAGCAGCCCAGGGACAGACGGAAATCCGCCAGCAAGAGCCCTGCTGCTCTCATGGGCCCTACCCGGCAGGGCGAGTGCCTCAGCTCTGCTTTAGTGATGTTAAGAACCAAAGCCAGGTCCCTAATAGGTGATACTGGCCCTTGACGGGACCATTTCCACGCCTGCACTGTGTGAAAGAACGCGACGGCTGTGAGCGCACCGCGACACAGGGACCGGGGCCGGGCACCCAGGACACGGTCACGCTGGCAGCGCGTGCTCTGCAACAGAGATTTCTCTGTGAAAGCGGGGTTGGTTGGTCAAAAATGCGTTTCCTTCCACTGCGAATAACGGCCTTTTGTAGGAAACTGATTTTTCTCCAAGGCAGTTGCTGAGAAATGACCCAGCTATGGAGTTAACTGCCAGCTCGGCGGAGTTCGGCTGAGAGGTGGGCTGTAGAGCAGCTAGTGTCAGCTACTGGACAGCATTAGCCAGCATTTGGGTTATCGTAGTGCCGTGGCCACACCTTGATACCAGGCCACCCAAAGAGCCAGAAGGGACTGGCAGAGGCAGGGAAGGGACGATCCTGCACGCAGCTGAGCATCCTGAAACGATGCGCTGGAGGCTTGGGGCGCAGCCCTGGCACCTATGGATGAGGTCTCTCTGGGACCAAGCTGGGAGAAGCTCTTGGGGGTTATATGCAGTTTTCGTACCACGTATTATGCTATTATTAATTTCAGAATTAAGGAGTACTTTTAAGAAACCATACAAGTTTAATCCTTTGCAGACTACTTGCATGGTAGAATTTGAATATCCTCAGTATAAACAACTAAGTTCAGTCATACATGGAAAACAAATAAACTTTGCGTTGTAGAGGAGAAATTATTTATTTGTTTGGTATTACTGGGCCTTTTTTATGGTAAATTTGTCGAACGACGCTGCCTTTACGAGAGGCTGCTGCTCTTTCCTTAAAGGCTCCTCTGACCGTCCCATGAGCGAGCAGTGTCAGCACTGACCCTGAGGACCAGGAATAATTCCAGCACGGCCGAACCCCTCCTGTGCTGAACCGGGACAGGGGTCCGGACCTGCCGTGGGTGCCACAGTTGCTGGATTTCAGGCAACCCGAAGTCCACCTCTCCCCCGTTGAAGGTTGTGCCTGACATTGTGATGTGCACACCTGCATTAAAGGGAAGAACCTGCGGTTCCGTCGTGGCTGCTTTGCCTGGGCACAGACCCGCTCTGCAGAGCCCCGCTGGCACCAGCTGCCCTTTGGCTGGCTCTTCCCTTGGCCAAAAATGTGTCGGGCGTCTCCAGCACGGCCAGAAGCTGCTTCTGCACCACAGACTCCAGGGACTTGCTTCACTTGCCACACTAAGAAACTTTTTTCTGCTCCAAGAAAGCTTCAGCAGCAGAGAGAAACGCCTCCTGAACAGCAGGTGCCTTCAGAAACATAGATGAATGCAAAATGAAGTCACACAGATTCTGTCTCAGCGTACGGACAGACCAGTACCTCCCATGTAACCAGTAAGAGCAGTACGTCGTGTGGATTTTGTTCCTGCTCCAGGAGAGCTGTGAATTAGTGGCGCTGCCCCACAGCACGTCCCAGGGGACTCACGCAGCTTCGGCAGGAAAGCTGGGACCAGCACGGGCAGACATTATAAAATCCCGGTTAAAAATAATAAACCACTTTTTGCTCTAGGGAGGGGACCGTACCTATGAATTTTAGTTTACGAAGTCAAACATAATTTCTGCAAAAAGAAATCACAAATGATCAGCCCCTTCGGATAATTCCAGAGGTGCTCGTCAGCCGCCAGCAGCCGGAGGAGCCGGCCGAGCCCACAAGACGAGGAGACAGTGGGGCTGGACGACGGCGCTCCGAAGGGCCCACGTTGTGCCGACGAGAGGCAGGAGCCAGGACGGAGCTGGGCATGCAATCATGTAATTATTTTTTCCACCAGCAACTCTCATTTCCCTGTTTTCTATTATATTCATTCCCTAACTGGCAATGTCCTCTACCACGTACCTCCACGGCAGCTGGGCAGGGACCACCGGCTGGAGCCCGGCTGCTGAACCAGCCCATCCCCACCCCGTCCCCATCGCTGTCCCCATCCCCATCCCCATCCCTGTCCCCATCCCATCCCCATTCCAGCCACGGGCTCCATACAGGGCCCCAGGACCTGGCCGGGCGCTGCTGAGGATGGGTTTTGCCTCTCCCTGCTCCCCTCAGCCGCAGTTAGGCAAATAGAACACGAAAAATGGCCTTGCAGGGTTTTTGTGGCAATTACCAACGCGACGACAACAACCAGGCCAGATAAAAGCAGCGCGCCCAGGCTCTGCCTGGCCTTTCTTTTGAGCTGCAGCTTTCATCTGCCTCAGCAATGTGTCAGGACACGTTTGGCACAAATAAAAAAGTAAGTTGTTGTTTAACATTCTTGTGTATTACTGAGCGGTGGCAGTGATGCTTCCTGTAAAACATATCTGCGAGCGTGGCAAAGCTGTTTGATATTACAGCCTTATTTAAAACAGCATTTAGATAGTAAAAGCAGTCATTTCCCTCCATCCCCACACACCAGCTACCCATTAAAATTCCTTCTCATGCTCTTGCACAAAGACTAATTTTGGCAAGAGACTGACTTGCCCTAGATTTTTAAAAGACTACTTGTTTTAAAACAAAGTCCTTCGGGGAAGGGAGAGAGCCGGGAGGAGGTCTGCTTCCTCTCCCTGCCCGCCCCAGTCCCGTGATGGCCCCGACACCCCTCAGCCCATCACCCCCGGCCCAGGCGGGTGCAGCAGCATCTTCCCCCCCCCCATGGAAGGGGCTCCCGGCCCCACGGAGGGGTGCTGGAGGGGAGCGGGAGCTTGGGGCACTGAGCAGGAGGAGCCAGGGGAAGATTGAAAAGCTGCTGTTCGCCTTGACATTTATACGCTAAAAATAAAGTTTCCGAAGTTAAATGGTTTAAAAAAAAATAAATTATGCCGATATTCAGATATTACTTAAGGGACTCAATTCAGATTAAAAGCTCTGGTTTTAGAAGCCGGCTTTCACTACCATCAGAATAGCTTTTCACCAAAATGATCTTTTATTTCAAAGCTGTTTCCTCGCCTTCAGACACTGGGCAAAATGTCACTTCACAGTGATAACTGAGCACAGCAAAAATCAGAAGAAAAACGACCTACAGGTGTCCAATGTAGCACCACAGAAAATAGGTACAGAGAGACCCATGGAGGCAAATTAACAACTAAACCCTCACTTCAAGCAGATGGAGAAGGCTGACTTGACTGTTTGGATGTGATTCAATGAAAATGTTCTCTTGCCTTCCCTTTCTGCATGGGGAATAAATCTGCAAAGAAAAACATTTCTCTTTGCTGTTTGCTGGCAGGACTAGTATCATACCAGCGATATCTAGCATTGCTACAGCCAGCTTCATATGCGTTTCTTAGTAAGTACACCGAAAAGCTTCTTTGCTGGCTCTGGGATCATCAACAGGTTACTAAAACGGAGAGGTTAAATACCACTGAAGACCAGCGAAGACCAATCCCCAGTAAAGGCCTGTATAAGCACTTGCCTTTAATGGATGTACGTAAGCAAGCAGACCTGAATTTTTGGCTAGCAGCTCTCTGCAGCACTCCCACCCCAGGCTGCGGTGCCCTGCAAGGGACGGCTCCACCGAGGGATGCTGCCCGTAAAACCTCCGCGGGGGCTCGCGGGACCCCAGCGCCGCCGCAGCACCCGCCTCCCCGCTCCCAGCCGAAATTCACCCCGTCACCCCACGCCGGGCTCGGACAGCGAGAAGGGGCCAGAGCTGGTACCCGCGCTGTCACCCGTGGGCAGGATCCGCGGCTGCTGACGCCGGCGGAGAGGCTCCACGCTGGGTTTGCAGCCCCGGCACACTGCCCCGAACCTTCGCCAGCGGGTTTGGTCAAGCGGCTCTGCTCGTTTAAGCTCTCCTGCAACTGATACTGGAAGGGATGACTCAGCCCTAAGTATAGTTATCTGCACCCAAAATAGAGCGGAGCCCTGCCTGCAGCTCGCCCGGCTCACGGGGAGCGTGTCAGCCCGCTGACGGCTCCTCGCTCAGCCGGAGCTGAAGGGGCGATGCGGGGCGGCAGCTCGCAGGCAGCACGGGCTTTTCACCTGCTCCGGAGCAATCAGCGGCCATCCCGGAGGGGATTTTGAAGTAAACCTTCGGAAATTAATTCGCTTTCCTTCCCAGAATTGCATGGCTACTTTGTATTTCTGTAGAAACAAAAGATTTCAGTTGCTGTTTTTCTTAATCAATTTATCCTAACCAGAGAGCTTATGAATAGGATCAATTTACACTGCATCTAAAAATACACTATCAACTACATACGTACATATCTAAGGAGGGGAGTGTGTATAACTACGTGCATGCGTACCTAAAATGCTAAGATCCAATTGTAATTTATACGATTTTTTTCCACTTTAAATGACACATTTGAAATTGCTTACTGCAGTACTCAGCCTCGCAGGGACAGAAGTTTTACAGCTTCTGTCTGAGATGTTTTCTACCACCCTCGTTTTACAGGGGCTGAAGAAACAGGTACTACCAGCGTGTTCCCCCCGAAGCCCCCTGCACTGCCCGGGGCTCGGAGCCACAGCCCTGGGAATTCAAGCTGGCCAAGAACATGCGGCGGTGAATGCAGCCCCGTCGGCAGAACAGCCCCCTTCCCCAAAGGTCCGGTATCCCAGTGACCAACTCGCTTTAATATGGCCCTTGCTGCAGTTACCGTAAGCGTTTTAGGATTTCAAAGTTTGAAATTCCTGATACTTTGCTGTAAAGGGTGGGGAGGCAGAAAAAGTGATGCACTGGCAACGGACAAATGGTGCTTTGGTAATTTGCCCCCGTGCCCATAAGAGTCGGGAGCAGATCTAGAAGCACTGGTAAGTTCACACCGGTGGGAAATCTCCAGGAGGGAGCAGAGGAGCCGGAGCCACTCACCCCCATCGCCCCTTCCGTCAGCATCCAACGCCAAGAAGATGAGGGGCTGTGTTCTGGGCTCTGCTTCGCCTCCTAGACTGAACTGTTTAAAATATCAAACAAAAGAATTTGCCTCTCAGGCTAAGGCAAACTTAAATTAAATTGTGACAGGGTCTACCCCAGCAAACCCCAGAAACAATCTGCACGCTGCGAGACGCTCCTGCGTCTCCTCGGTGCGACCCTGCTGCCAGCAGGAGAGGCGCTGGCTGTGCTGCCGCCTCGCCTTCCCCCACCGCCGCGGTACGCCTAATGGCAGCTAGTGAATACAAACCTTCGGCTTAATTACTGCATTATGACTAACCTCGCTGTCATCGCTACCTGTAATTAAATGCCAGATTTCATATTTGAAGCTAAGCAGGTGACATGGCAGGAACAGAGGCTGCCCGGAGCAGCCTTGCTGGGGCGCGGTATTTCCCAGCCCCATTTCGGAGCCAGGGCGCTTTCGGCAGCAGCCGCCAGCCCCGCTCCTCCTGCACCACCGACACGCAGGTGGGACGGGCTGAGCCCACGGGGCGGCCGAGGGGGCTCGGGCAGGCTGCAGCCCCCGGCCCGCTGCCCCGGGGTGCTCTGCGTCGGGCTGAGATGGGGGAAGAGCCCCAGCCTGATGCTGGGAGGGAAAAGGACTTAGGAAGTAGAAGTCAGGTGGCTTTAGCCAAAACGAGGACAGCAGATTCATTTTACCATGGCAAAGTGCAGTGAATTACTAATTTTCTACAGGTTTTCTCCCTGTCTTCTGAGATAGATGCCCTCATCTTGCTCAATCTCGCCAATGCAGCAGCTCCTCCGTTTGCCCATGTCGGTGCCTCTCAAGGTGGATGTGCTGCACCTCTCCTGCCGCAGCACAAGACACCGAGGGGCCCTGGGACATTGGGGCTGAATTGGGCTGTGCACCCCCAGAAATCCCCCGGGATGCCTGGACTGAACCAGGCTGTGCGCCCCCAGAAATCCCTGGGATGCCAGGCTGATCTGGGCTGTGCACCCCCAGAAATCCCCCAGGATGCTGGGGCTGAACTGGTCTGCGCACCCCCAGAAATTCCCCGGGACACCAGGGCCGAACCGGGCTGTGCACCCCCAGAAATCCCCAGGTGGGAGCTGCAGCAGCACGCCCGCCGGGCTGGTGCTCCTCGAGAAGCTTTTGCTCTTTTCCTAGTAATACTTTTAAGGGTATAAATATGCATATGAGATCACTCAAAATGAGTCATTTTTCAGTGTCATCTAGTTATTAGTTATATTATATGATATTTGCCAGCTCATATTGTAAACAGTTACTTTATATAACATATGGAGAAGTGTGTCAGGCTGCCAGTGGTTTTCAAGATCTCTGCTTTGAAAATGATTTGAGTGTGATGCTCGTTTTCATCGACTCCAAACCTGTAAAGTTGTTAACACGCTTTATCCAGTAAAACGAGGTGTAATGCAGGTGCAGGTGTCATGAAAACTTTTGAACTATGCTCTGTGTGTGAAGGAGACCATTTCCCAGATGCCTAATGCCCTTGCTAGCACTGATACTGTGATTTGAAGAAAAGTCAGCAGCAACGAAAGAAATAAAAGGTCCCTGTAACACTATTCAGTTTTATGCAGGAAGCATGCGTCAGGGCTGGCACCGCTTCCCTTCCCATGGATCTGCTTGGACTCTCTCTTGCAAACTATCGGCTGATGCTGAAGACTCCTGCTCTCCTTACAGGCTACAATTTGTCATTTGCAGAGTTTAATGTAAAAAGATGTAGGCGCAATCTGGAGATGTGCAGTTCCAGGTACGGAGCAAGGAGGGTGACTCCAAACCACTTAGGCAGGGTCACCGGTGACAGATTCCCCACCGCCACGCGCCGTGCCCCGTCACGCACAGGCAGCAGAGAGCAACTTAAATCTCTAGCGAGGCAGGAGAGCAGCGTTTTGGCTCCACTCTGAGAGAGTACGTGGGGTTTGTGGCGCGCAGCTGAACCTAACAGTCACCGTCTGTCACTGCCTGGCAGCAGGCAGGCAGAGCCACCAGCCCTGCTCCCGTCGCCGCGATGCCCGTGGGTGCTGCAGGACGGAGCAGGTCCGGGCTCCCAGCCCCGGAGTTCAAACACGGGACCCCTCCACCGCCTTCCCGCCCCTCGTTTGCCAAGCCAGCCCCTCTGCCATCTGGTTTTGTTCTGCGGCTGCTCGCACCGGCCTCAGCAGCAGCGCGGAGGCACAGCCCGGATCCCGGCTCGCTCCCACGGCTGGGCTCGGCGGCGACCAAACCCGGCGCAAACGCTCTGGTCGCCGAAACAGGAGGCACTGCCCGGGTTCGGCAATTCCCGGGTCGGAGCGGGATGGCGAGGGCCGTGGCACAAGCCCTGCGCCCCCATCCCCGGGCGTACGGCTCTCGCAAGCGACTGTGCTCGCCAGCTGCTTTTAGCCGGCACCGGTTTGTCCTTAGCCCCGTGGAGGAGAAAGCAGCCTTGGTTTCGGAGAGAGCTGTGCTCCGTGACGAGACTTCGTCCCCTGTCGCGATAGCGCTGGCAGAGGAGGTCGGCCACCCCAGGGCTCGGCTTTCCTCCCAGCCCCGGCACGCTGGGCCCTGCCAGCAGGGAAGGTGGAAAAGGGAAAAGGGAAAGGGAAAAGGCGGCAGTGCGGGAAGCTTGTCGGGGCTTTGGGGTAGCTGTGTGGAGAGATGCATGTCGTGGGTTTTATTCTGCAGATCTTGCACCGTGAGCTCAGCACACGCAGCATGTACACGTGCGCAGCAGGCAGTGAGAGGGGAGGGAAGGGACGGGAAGGGACGGGAAGGGATGGGAAGGGAAGGCAAGGCAAGGCAAGGGAAGGTCAAGAGGTGGCAGCTCAGTCTCTGCTGGCTCAGAGGCAGTGACACACACAGTGCCCACAGGGTCAGGAGCGTGACGGTGCCACCACCCACCCAGCGGCTGTCCCAGCCGGCAGCTGTGGGGGCAGGACTTGTCCCCCATCACCGTCGCAGAGCCCCCTGAGCTCAGCCAAAGCACCCGCCCTCGAAAAAAGGAGAAGTTGTACAGGAGAGGCTCTAGGGGCGGCACGGACACCGCAAGTGTTCAAATGGGCTTTGCTGTGGCTGGCGAGGGGCCTTTCTGGCTTGGAAAAGAGACAGACCGCAGCTTTTATTTCCCCTCAGACTCCTGGGCTGTTTTAAAATAAAAGCAGTTCTGCCCCAGCCCAGTGCAAGTCAGTGCTGTAATTGCTCAATCACCAGGAAAGTTGGGATGCTGGGAGACAAGCGGCACGCGCTCTGACGAGCTGCTTTCAGCCCTTTCCTGGTGACTTGATGTCTCGTGGCTTGCAGGGAGAGATGTACGCTATTATTTCAACTTTGTTTTGACTGATAATGAGAGGGAAGGGGGTGCTGGAGGCTGCTAGCATCGTTTGATTTAAGTAACTTCAGGAGAACTTCTCAGTGCTTGTCTTTGCTCAGGTAACAATCCGTGCTGCTTCATTAACCGTCCCCCGAGCACCTGGCGTTCAGGAGCTGGTTATTCGGGAAGTGGTGCAGGCAGGCAGGCAGCCGGCAGCGACACCTCCCGAGAGGTGTCGAGGCTCCGGCGTTTTTCCTCTGCTGGATGCCCCGAGCCCGGCTGGTTACTCACTGCCTCTCCTAAGCAATCGCCACAGCGAGTGTGTCAATCTCTGGTCACCACTGGATCTGAGCCTTGGTGCCTTTAGCATCCGCTTCTCCCCCCAGCCCTCCCCCGGGCTAGGGGAACGCTGTCCCCAGGAGAGAAGGGGACGAGGAGCGATGGGGATGCCCCAAACTGTGTGGACAGTCTGTGGAGCAGCAAAGTACTGAGTCAAAAGCTCTAACCACCGCATCAGCTCTCTCAGCCTGGCGGCAACTATAAAAGACACTTAACTGGGATATAAACTTTCTCCAACAAATCTAAGACATTTGTTTCGCTGCCAAGTGACCATTAAATGAACATAGTCCAAAAACCACATTAGCACGTCCTAACCAGCGAGTCCCGGGGATGTCGAGGGCAGCTGGAGAGAAGGGGTGCGTGCTCCAGCCCAGCCTGCTGGAGCTGCAACCTCGCCAGCTCAAGTATGCAAGCTGGCGGTAGAAGGTCCAGGTTCATTATGTGGGAGCAGGGGCTCAGTCTCACAACCAACAGCTTCAAAATGACGACACAAGGCCTGATTTGGCCAGGCAGCGCTGGCGGTGGTCCCGAAGGCAGGGGTGCTGGCACAGCCCTCGACCCCCAGCACCCTCAGCAGAAGCAGCGATGCTCAAGGCAGCGTCAACAGACAACTCCCACCACTGCGTAAGGTGACCGATGCTGTGGACAAATCCTTTCACAGCTTCTGGAATATAGGCAGAGAGAGGAGCTGAGGATGAGAAGCGAGGGCAGCCGGCGTGCCCTGGGAGAGCCGGCAGAGGAGCAGCCCCGTGCCCGGCTGGCATCCAGCGCTGCGGTCCAGCCCCTTCCCCTCCCCACCGCTTCTGCTCCCAGCATGGTTCACCTTAGCCATAAACTCTCCATAGAGATTTCAAATCGGTGATAATATGTGCTGAAGCGTATTCCCAGCTGGCAGCGTGACGGAGGAGCTGAATTATCTTTCCTGGCTGCACTTTCAGCTTAGGCAGCGAAGCGTGAACTGGTGGACGCCCCCCCCCCCCAGCGCTCCCCAGTTTCCCAGCCTCCCTTCAAAACATCTTCCCAAACCCCGCTGCTGCTGCCACCGCTCCAGAGCTATATTTAGCTGCTGTGCTCTCTCTTAATTGTCTGCTTAAAACATTCAGTAAGATTTCAGAGCTAGGTTAAAAAATTTGGTTAATACCTTTTGCACGGCCATTTGTTAGAAATGCCGGGCAGCGGTGGCAGGAGGCTGGCACACACGTGCCCTGATCTGTCCTCAAACAGCACCCGGCGCTTTCACCCCCCCACCAGCTGCCAGCGGGCCAAGGGCTGCGGTTCCTCGGGCTGGCAGGGGAAAAAGCAAAAATTGTGATCTTTCTTAGTGGGCTTAGTACCGGCTGGAAGAGCTCTATATGGCTGAAAACTGACCTGGACAGCCCGTGAATCAAAGCTGCTTTGTACGAGATACCGATGAGGTAGAGAAAGCTTGCGCAGGTGGAAGCCAGAGCTCCCTCTGCAGCTCCAAGACATGACATTTCTCCCGTACCAACCTGTGGTTTCCGCCCCCGTCACGGTGCTCCAGCAGAACCAGGCACCCCAGGGACCCCGCCGCAGGGTCACGGAGCTGTAGCCGTGCCCAGCTTGTCTTCGGCCACCCCCGGCACCCCTCGTGCTGTCCCGCCGGCGAAGCGCGGACCTGGGTCCCAATCTCCCGGCGATGACGGTAGCGGCATCGCTGGCTTTGGAGTGCCGATTTCCCTAAGGAACCCACCCGTGTCGCCGTGGGTGAGTCGGGGTGAGCTGGCAGCAGGACCCCCGCTGCCCCGGGTGCGGCATTGCCCCCCGCAGCAGGTCCTGCAGAGGAGCCCGGCCACGCAGCCAGGAGGTCATTGCGCCGGTGCCCCGAGACCAGCCAGCCGCACGCGGATAATGATTAATTGCTGAGCAAATGGCCTTTGCGCTTTTAGCATTTAGCGCTAACCTGGTACCCGGTGAGCGTCGAGCAAAGCCAGAAACACACGGAAAGTGGATTTCCCTGTAAAACACAAAGGTGCGGCCGTCCCACCATCATGGTCGTGGACTCTGAGGCTCATATTTGGAAAGGGTACCTAAATACTGATATAAGTGTGAGCTCCATTTCAAAGCCACTTAAAAGGCTACAGGTTAGATAAAACTAAAGGTATTTCTTTAACAAGGACTTAACTGAAGCGGAGACAATTAAGTGCAATCCATTGCATTTCCAACTACTTAATTAGAAACAGGACACTGTAGGAAATTATCATACCACATCATTTCAGTAAAAACCTTTTCAATAAAAAGATTAAACATGCCTATAAAGCGTGAAGATATGAGCAGGTTATAATTACTATTGACCTCACCTCATCAGCAGTATTTAATTGATGTCAGGGTCTTTGCCTGCTTGTTCAAGTTAATCAGCATCCTTCGTCCTCCAAAGACCACATTTGCAAACCTCCTAAGGAAGCAGAAATATTTCTGGGGGGGTTTTTTTCTCTCTTCTTCAACACGTTTCTCTGAAATGCTGGCATCTCTGGCTCTGCCAGGGGCACTCACTGCCTGTGTTTTTAAAATAAAACACTAAAATAGCTGCTCAGAGCCACCTCCTGCCACTTGTGTTTCCCAGCCACTTGCAGCATGTTCATTTTTTCTGGAAATGCAATTTTACACTTTCGGGAGTGAGCTGCTCCTGAGTGGGCTGCAGGTGTCACACGGGTTTTTTTTCCAGAACCGCACATGCCGACCCAGGAAGATGCTTCTCCTCACCTGGGCTGGGATGCCCGGGGCGGGACGGCCCCCGGTCCCGAGTGCCGGGTCCCGGACCCACGCAGCCCCCGGCCCCCGTCGCACCCTACTGCTGCAGCGTGCCCCACCAGGCAAAGGGCTGGCGGCCGACCTCGCACTTTTATAGATACACACATATCGAGGGTTTATAAATACACCGGGAGCCGGGTATGCATATGCATGGGCTGCAGCAGCACGCCGAACGCGAGGTGGGTTGGCTCCCGCGGGCTGTTCTGCTCCATTGCAGGCATACATATTTATATAGAGATTTTTTTTTTAATATCCGATATTATTTTTTTAACCTGCTGGCCACCGAGGAGCTGAATGCCCTATATAATGGGTGTTAAAAGCAAATCAGCATGCAGACTTTTAAAAGAGCGATGCTACAGTTGAAGAGACAGGGATTTATGCTGTGCTCAAGTGCAGTGAGTTTGAAGCATACAAAGCATACGAAAGCTCCTGTCCAGACTCCAGCATGGAATAATCCCAGGCAAACTTTTCTTAAATGAAACAGATCATCTGATTATACCTAAATCAAACAGAACCAGGACCAGGAAACATCCCCTTTGGCACTGCCATACATTTACCATAAAATCTGTTACGAAAAAAAACCCCGAACCCCAGCAATGAAACATTTCTCTTGGCCTTAAGCATCAAGCTCAGCTCTGATTAAATCCCCAGATGCCTCGGGCTCCCCACGTCCGTCCTGGCTGCATCAGGTCCCTGGGGATCCTCCTCCAGGGAGTGTCCAGCAGAGATCAGGATGGAAGATGTGTCCCTTCACATCTCCTTCCCCCTCCCCTCCCACCCTGCAGATGCACAGAAAGCAGATTTGGAGACAGGGCACCCCTGGCTAATCCAACAGTGAGGTCAGGATTGCAAGGTTTTTTAAAATTACAAAGCAACTTTTCCACTGCGCCTTTCATTGTGTTAAGCTGATTAGTACCATTTAAAAAGAAAAAAAAAAGTAGCTTAATTCTATATTTTAGCAAAGCTAAAATGCATTCAGGAGAAAAATACCCCTTTTCAGAGGACCTGAAACTATTAGGAAAGATTTGCTGCAGGAGGTTGTCCTCTGCCCAGCTCCTTACAGTCATCTGTGTGTCCTGGGTTTCGTTTAGCTTTTTATTTGTTAAATGCTCAGGAAAAATATGTCATAGCTGTAATGGGCTGAAGCAAGGAAACGTCAAACAAGTTCTGTGTCACCTCTGCCAGACACAAACCCACTGTTGGTTTAGGCAAGTCCCACTTAGCATAGCTAAAGTTTTTTGAATCTCTCCTGCTTAGAAAACCTCCTGACTTTTGCAAACCTTCAGTCAGACCCCGTGAGAAGCCGTATCTCTGCCAGAAAGCCTCGTGTGCTGGAATTAAACCTTGCTGGCTGTCAGACTCCATCTGCCGTGAGCAGCCCCCTGCGCTCGCCGGGACCGACCGGGTGCTGGCAGCTCCCCGGCTCTTCCCAAGCACTCCCCATTCAGAGCTCTGCCGCAACTTAATCGAGCAAATCATTAGAGGCTTACATTATTTCCTAGGGGAAAGCATTTGATTATAACCCCCAATATTTGTATCAGCACTGCAGCCTCCCGGTGGGGCTCGGCGAGCCCTCGATGGTCCATCACCGCCGTTTACCGGCACACGGCTGGGCAGCACCTCCGTGAGCGGTGAGCTGTGCCCGGTGCATCGCACCGAAACTCCAACAGGAAATAAAACCCCGCTGCGGGACACCATTTATTCTATATTTGCATTTGAACAAGCTGTGCTTTCAGCCAAGGGCTACAAAAGCTAAAAATAAGTAAAGAAACGAACTGTTAGAGATGGATAATTCCACCAGTGTCAGAGCACCGAGCGTGGCTGGGAGCACTGGGAGTGCTGGGAGGGCTGGGAGCACTGGGAGGGCTGGGAGTGCTGGGAGGGCTGGGAGCACTGGGAAGGCTGGGAGCGCTGGGAGCGGCAGCGGTGCCGTCGGGAGCAGAGCAGCACCTGCCTGGTTCTGCCGGCAGCGGGGAGAGGCTCAGCCCTGAGCCAGACCCCATGGCATCTGCCAGGCGAGCGACCCGTGCCGGTGCGGGCAGCCCCGGCAGTCCCCGGTGCCAGCCATGAAGAGGACGGTCAGCCTGGACGAGCAGTCACGGAACAAGCCCCCGTGTCAGGTCCCGGCTGTGCAGCAGCGGCCCTCGAGCCTGGGCAGCTGCTCCTGCTCCCGATCCCTTCGAAGCAGCCTGTTATCACCACTCCCTTCGGCCTTCCCGTCTCTTCCCAATTCCACTTCTCTCAGCATTTCTTCCCAAGCCGGCTTTTCCACGCTCCTTGTCACTCTCACTTCGCGCCCCGGACTCTCGGCATCGGGATCGCATCTCCCGGGGCGCAGCGCCCACGGCCGCGCCTCGGGCTCCGGCTGCACTTCAGCTAACATTTATTATTGCCTGGTAGACACGGAAAAATGTTATCCGAGGGATACCACACTCCCACGGCTGCTTTTCTTGCAGTAACACCGCATTTCTGGCTCCCGTTCAGCCCCCGCGCTGCGGCAGCCTCAGCCCCCTCCTGCCGGGCTGCTGCCAGCCGGGGCTTGGGCTTCTGCGCCGGAGCCGCGCTCGGCCGTGCCGAGCCTCGCCGATGGCGAAGGCTGGATCTGCCAGTTGCCTACCGCCTACACGGCCACGGCCGGGGTCTGCGGCACGGGGGCACGGTGACCCCCTGCCGCCTGCCCTGCCTGCAGCCCGGGCTGCACCAACCCCTTCCAGCTCCTGAAGAAGGGGCACATGGGGGCAAAACCATCACCTTAAACCACTTTCATGCTCCACCAGTTTGGCTGTCCGGGGCTGATCCCATTTAATTCTCCGGGTGTGGGGAGTGAGCACGGGGGGACAGGCTGCTGCCGACATGCCCGCAGCTCCGAGCAGGATGAGACCTGAGCTGCGGCCCCTTGGCCTGGATGGAGGGGACCCTGCGCAGAGGCTGGCCTCAGGGGGCAGAAAGCGGTTTTCTTGTAATTCAAAAAAAAATAACCAAGCTATGCACGCTGTGACCAAAAAGAGGAGCGTAATCTCCCCTACCACCCCGGTGGGGCTGGACGTGGTTTGTGTCGGGCTGCAACGCGCCGCTGGAGTCTGGCTGTGCTGGGGCAGGGGACATTTTTTTCATTTCAGACATCATTTACAGCAGGCTGCAGCAATTCCGAAGTCAGCAGGCTTTCCAAAGTAAATGAGGGAAAAAACTGCTGTTGATTTAGAAAGTTGTTTTGTGCTTAGAGCCAGAAAGTGGCTGTTTTCTGCCAATTACGCTTTTATCACAAGCCTGCCATTGATTTCGGCACACTGTGAATTGGAGACATGCTTGAGCCCCAGGTGCATCACGACACCCCGACGGGGCAGTGCTCCCCGCTGTTTGCAGGGATGTACCGGGGACTGAGCCTTCTCCTGACACGTCTGACCCTCTGAAGTTTGGAGGATGGCTACCAACTACCTCAAATGTGGCCAGGAGAATGGTGCCTGCCCACCCACGCCAGCCCCTGGCAGGGAGCATGCCAGCCCTCTGGCCATGCCGGCCCATCTTCAGCTCATTGGACCCACAGGAGAATTTGCCATAGGGTGCTGGGCTGTGCGGGAAGCTGGATGGAGAGGAGCCTGGGACACGGCACCAGCAGTTTCCCAAGGGATACTTTTCCATAGGGCTAGAGTAAAACCGCCCATGGGGAAATGTGATTAGCTGGGATTGTACCCTGAAGGTGCGGGTAGAAAGCTAGTGGTGAAAGCCTTCATCCTTCAGGAACTGGGATTCCTAAGTCTTCATACATGAAGTTATGCCCAAAAAGGGGAGTTTCAGATTAAATGTCCCTGTTCCAGGGACAGTCCTGGAGCTTAGATGCCCCCTCGCCACCCCGGGGCCAGGTCACATTCCCCAGGGGCTGAGCGGCACGAGGTGAACGTTCCCAGTTTTGGGGACAAGGGCTTTCTCTGCCGTTCCCATATGGGGAACTTTCCGCCAACCCTACGAAAGCAGAGTGAGGTACTCTCTCCCTGTTTGAGAAGGCAATTACTGCCACGTGCCCGTTTTAATCACAGCAGCGCTGTGCAAGACCTCCAAAGCGCTGTGCCCTTTCCGAAGGACGCTCTCCTCGCACAGCGGGTCGGCAGAGCCCAGCACGGGGGAGCAGCAGCAAGAGAAGGGCTTTCCCGCGGGGCTGCGGGCACCGGCTTCCACGGCAGCAGAGGGGAGAAAGCCTCGGGTGTGTTGGGGATAACGCGATCTGACCAGAAAGGGAAGTGACAGAAAAGGTGTGTCTGAGCGACAGGGGAGTGCCAAAATTAAAAGCACTTATATATTCCTCGCATAGTGAGAGCATAACCCTGCCATCACACAAGACATGCTGAACACCGCAATTCGGGACTGGAGCAAAACAAGGTGGGTGTAAAGAGGCTAAGAAAGAAGTCGTGATGTTTTGGTAAAATGTAAATTAGAGCTCTAGCAGCATGCTCAGCAAACGGTGGTCCGGATGCGAAAGCAAGTATGTTAGGATGGAAGCAGGGTAAATGAAACCGTCTTCTAATAACCCCAGCAGTTTAAAGGAGGAGTGCTCTGGCATTACGGTCTGTTTAAATGTGTCAGTAACAAGAAGTCACATTAAAACATGAAGTGTTTTATTTTTGGAAAGATGATGTGTTTCTCCTCTTGAGCTTAACCGTGTCCTAATCCTACTAAGAGAATGATGGTCTTATAATGTGAGCTCCTAAATAATGCATCACAGGTCAATTTAGAAATACACTAGAAAGCCTCGTTTAGCGCTGAAGGTTTTTTATTCCCTTTAGGTATGGTAATGCATTAGTTGGATCCCAGCTTCTTAGGTACTGCAAGTGTCTGGGTGTCTCTGCGCACCACACACAAGCTACTTGGCACCAGCTGGGTTTGTTGTTTGTAACGGGCCCGTGTCTTGCAAAGCTTGCTGATCTATCTCTTTGCAATGTGTGATTTGTGAGAACAACATGTATTTTGCAAGTGCCACTTGTACTCTCGTACTTCACAGAAATATCAGGAGCAGGTCAGGTACCATGCTGGGCATTTAAGGAAGCATTATCTCTTCACCAAAGGATGGACAGGGAATGACAACATCGTTCACTGGTATATGGAACTGGTCTCACCCTGACCCTGATTTTAGCTGTGTTTAGCAAAGCATCTGCTTGTTTTTTTCTCCTAGATCCACTGTAGTCAGATATCTCACGCCACTATGAGGGACAGGGGCCGGGCAGAGCTGCCTCGGAGGGGGCAAGAAGGGTCTGAAGGACAGGACACGGGACACGGCAGAGGTGAGTTTGTCACCAGCGCAGGCTGGCTAACAGTCCCCATCCTCGGTTGCCAGACACCATCGTGTTCGCACCGGGCAGAGCAGCCCGGCTCCTGCAGACCCAGGGTTAGCCAAGCACCGGTGCGGATGTTCAGCCACATGTACGAAAAGCAAGAAGGGGACAATTGCAAATAATAATCTGCTTTTCTGCAAAGCAGCCTTTCTCTTCCTCCACAGATCCACCGGAGGACAGACCCCGGAGCCGCAGGCATCTCCATGGTTACTGCTCGGCACAGGGTGCGCAGGCAGCACCCGCACCTCGGCTGGGCGCAGGGAGCCGGGCAGGAGCCGAGGGAGGACACAGAAGGTCGGGGTTACACTCAGTGATGGGCTGCCATGCAGACCCCCTTCAGGGCCAGCGCTGGGCAGAGACGCGGTCTCAGCACCCGGGAAGGCTCAGCGCAAGCCGAGATGTGTGAGGGCAGAGGCGGCTTTGGCGCTGGCGTTGCACTGGTCCACGGTGATGGGTAACGCACCCAACGCCGCCCTGCCCCGCGGCGACCCACGGCCGCGACCCTCTGGTATGCTCAGGTACTGTTAGCAATACCTGCAGGCTCATTTATGCCTATTTTTAAGTTGGTGATATTGTCTCTGCACTGGCTAAATATATGTCTTATACCGTGTGGTGAGTAACGGTTGGCAAAGAGCCACGGCAAAGCAGCACGTGGCCGGGCTTTGAGAAAGCTGCAAACGTGGTGCGGTGGGGCGGAAGAAGATGAGATAAAGAACACCGAACACCCGAACTGTTGCTTGTCACATCCTAGAAAGACACGTGACAGAAAGGACAGTGCTCACGGGTAAGCCGGCAACGCGGCGCAGCGGTGATGGGGGAGATGAGCTCGGCCCCCCGCGCAGGAGCAGGTCTGGAGGGATGCCCGTCTCCACGTGGGCAGCGCGTGGGCCATGCGGGGAGATGCTGGTGCAGGCAGGTCCACGAGACCCTTTGCATTTGCAAGGAGGTCCCAGGTCCCAGGTCTGGGGGTTTGGCGATGTGCTGCCGGCTGCGTGGCGCTGACCCCGCCGGCTGCCGTGTCCCCGTGGTCCCGCGCACCCCGCAGGAGCTGAGTCGTCCTGCCCAGCCCTGCCCGCACACTGCCCGCACCCTGCCCGCACCCTGCCCGCCCCAGCCCCATTCCCCCCGGAGAGGCTGCCCAGGCGGCCGGCGGGCACCGCACCGGGTCCCGCTGGATCTCCCGTGGGAGCTCAGCCGCACCGTGCTGCTCGCACAAATTAATCCAGCTCGACAGAGTGTTTGCCAGACAATTAACATACTCCCCCAGCACCGATTACGCGGAGCCCTCCACCTCCCACCACCGAAGCCGAAACCCACTCCGGAGGGCAGTCGGCAGCCCCGCACAGGGGTAGGGCAGGGACGCGTGCCTGCAGGCGCGGGCGCAGCAGCTCCTCAGGCCCCTTTATTTTTCCAAAAGCCCAGGCTGCGCTGGGAGGAGCTGAGTGATTTGGTCTGTTCTTGGGCTGAAATGTCACCCCCCCTCACACCGAGCAAACATCAGCAGGCGCCTTGCGTTACAGGCCCCATGCACGCAGGTTTCTTTAAGAAGCCTTAAAGAACACATTTTCTAAAAGACTTTAGGATATAGATGAAGGTTGAGCTAAAGACCCGCTTGGAAACAACTGAACAGAAACGAGCTGACCTGTTATACCACTGCAACTAACTGGAAACCAGTCTGGAAGCAAAGGGGTTGTGCCTGGGTTTTTGTTTTCCTTTTACATGAAAGACATTTTATTCTCGGTGCCTTTATCCTAAACCCCCTCCCGGTGATTCCTGATTAATGAGACTGCAAGCAGAGGACTGGGCTGTGACTAGGTCACCGCTCCGATCCTAAAGCTGTCACCGCCCGTGGGAAGGGACAGGCTGACCTGTGCCCAGCCACCAGCCACCCATTTGTACCTGTGAGGGGCAAGGACCACAGCGGCGCTCGGCTGCCGCCCCGGGACGCAGCATCCATCGGCTTTCTCGCTCTGCTCCCTCCCAGCGCGGGAGGTGACATCCCAGGGCTGGCTGGCGACCGCAGCTCCGCAGATGTCCCCTGCCAGCGAGGAAAGGACGCGACGCAGGACCTGCCAATTGCCAAATTAGCGTTACTTGAGACCGTGGCGGCAGTTGCAGCACAGGGCCGAGAATAAATGGACACTAGGGTCTCTGCCCTTCCGAGAGAGGGCTGGTTTTCATTTTCCTCTCTGTGTAGCCAGGAGACCCTGGCAGAAAAACCCCGCAGGGGTAAGGATGCAGGCCACGGTGCCCACAGCCTCCGATCCATCACCAGGGCAAAGTTTCACTTGTCACTTCATCCACAGTCCAGTGAGGTCCATAAGTCTTGCAGTCCTTCTGGTCATTGCAGCAATGAAGGGGAGTAAAAGACACAAAAAAGGGCTCTTCCCCTTGCTAGCTTTCTGACATTTATTACGAAATTTTCAGCGTGAAAGTGCTAAATGGCACTGGCTTGATAGCACTAATTAAAAACCCCCATACTTCTGAAGTTCCTCGTTTGCCTCTGGAGAGGCGAGTCCACTCCCAGCAGCGCGGGACAGTTCCCCCACGCAGTGTGCGTTCAGACCCGGGCTGCGCTTTGCCAAAATCTCCAAAGGTGCCGGTGAGGGACGTCACCTTCGCTCCTTGGCCCAAGCAGGGAGCCGGCCCCGTCCGTACCCCGAGGTAAAAGGGGGGGGTGGGGGGTTGTGCTGCCCACAAGCCTTCGAGGACCCTCCGCTCTCCCACGGGCCGTGGGGCCGTGCCGCCCGGTGCCCAGCACCCCCCCCCCCCCCTCCGGCGGCCGTGGGTGCAGGACCGGGGTCCCCCGGCACCCCCCCCCCCCGCCTTGCACGCCCGCTTGCTCCCAGGGATGGGACGCTCAGCCCTCTCTCTTACCCCCCCCCCCCCAAAAAAAAACCCAAACCCACCCGTGTCCTCCCTCCCCGGCCCCGCGTGGGGAGCGCTGGGCTCCCCCGGCCCCGGGACCCCCCTGCGCCGCGGGTCCCCCCGGCCCCCCGGGCTGTGCCGGGCCGGCGGTAGCAGCAGATGGCGCCAGCGGTGTCTGTTTTTTCCCTCCCAGCCAAAAAAAAAAAAAAAAAAAAAACCAAATACCAAAACCACGGAGAGAAAGCGCGGGGAGAGACAGAAGCGAGGGCCCGGAGGGGGCAGCTGGGGCTGCAGGGACCCTGCCGGGGTCCGGGGGCTGGGGGGTGTGAAGCCTTTTCACCTCCTTGGATCTCAGTGCGGGAAAGGTTTTTCTGCCCTTCGCTCAGTACGTCGAGGATTCGTTGCGGGTTCAACGACGCGTTTTCTGACACGTCCCCGGCCAAGGCCGTGATTCAGCGGGTCCTGTGCGAGACGGAGCGGGGCTGACCCACGCCACCGGCCTCCGTGCGGGGTGTGAGCTGCTGCATGGCTTATCTCTACAATAAATAGCATATGACACCAAGTTCCGCAATTTTCAGTGGGTGCTTGGTTCCTTTTTCCTATGCTATCTCCGGCATTCTGGTTTGCATCTCACAGGCTCTACTCGCTGCAGACTTACAATCTACATCCAAAGAATGCCAGCCCAGAAGAAATCACTGTAATTTTCCAATATGACCTTCTCCATACTGTAAACCGCAGCGCTCCCCCAGCCGCATTCCTGCCTGCCTGCAGCATCTCATGTAGGAAAAAACTACCTTTTTTTCAGAAAAACCTACGAGGGGTAGGAGGTTCCTTCTAGTTTTCAGAAAACTGTTCCCAGCTGTGGTTATCCGGGCTCTTCGCATCTGCCGTTACAGAGCTTCAACCTGCAGTCACCGGATCTTGAAACACGGCTGCCTGCTAGGCTAGAGAGACCTAAAACTAGCACACTTTTGTTCTCTTTGTAAGTGTTCATAAGCTGTAATCAAATTATTGTAATTATCTTTCTGTTACACTAAACAGATTAAGCTCTTCAGTTCAAAGAGCATTGAATATTGTTTAAAACCCGGCCTTCATCTTTGATTCACCAACTTCCAGCTCTGAATGAAGAGCAGCAGCTGGTTTTCTGGGGTCTCGTTGTTCTCATTTTTAAATATAACTGAATCTACAAACAATTTCACACCCAACCTAAATTTGAGAAAGGCAGAAATGTATAAAATAAACACAAATACACGCATAGCGTTGCAGTGCTGAAAATATTCAGCAGGCTACACGTAGGCTGTTAGTGCTGACCTGCCAGAGAGCATCCTGCCAGTCACCCACATCATCGAGAGTCCATTCAACCGGTATCGCTGAATAGAGCGCAGCTTCTTCCACTGTGCACTGTTGCCTTGGAGATATTTTACATACAGCAGTAGGTATGAGGTTTCCTTTGTGCCCGGGTTGGTGGTTAAAAGCAGCGTATTTTTCTTCACGTGTTGCCATTTACAGCGTTTTGACCCCTTGAGGATGCCTGTCCTGGCCAGCAGAGCAGCCGGGCTCTGTGCCGGCATCCATCCATCCCGCCCGGTGCCACGCTGCCCATCCTGCTCTGCCCCGCTCCGCAGGTGCCGGCGGCTGGGGAGAGGAGCATGGGAGAAGTGGTGCTGCGGGAAGGGTATGAGAAAACAAGGTACAGGTCACATCACGTGTGATTTTCAGCCCAACACCTCTCTTCAGCAGTTCTGTGGTGCTTTTGGGTAGGGAACAGAAACGAGTTGCAATGAAGCATGCGGTTATTAATTATTGCCTATCAAGGTGAACACAGGCATGTTGGTCGTCATATTGAGCTTTTTGGGGACCCAGATGAGAAGGTGCTATGGAGTTTGAACTGCCACAGGAGCAGAGACTCAGCAGATGCTGTGCCTAGAGCCGGCTGTGCACGTAGCCACACTCGGGCTGGGAGTTTGGGAACGTCAGCGCAGCGGTAGCCGTGAAGCACCAGCACTATTTCCTTTTCCCAGGCAGAGCAAAGCAGAGCCCAGCTCTCCTGCCCCTCACGGAGCAGCTCCCAGCTGAGCGAGGCTGTGCCGCCGCTGCCTTCCCACCGTGCGCCCGTGGCACTCACCGCTCCGACCCTCCAGCCGCCCTCTGCTCCCGGCGTCCCGCTCCCTCCGTGCCACTCCGCGCCGGTGGCACGCATCCGTCCTCCCGGCGTGCTCCGGGGACAAGGAGGGAGTCTGAGCCTCCGACCTGCTCGGCAACAGGCCTGCTCCCTCCCGCATCCGCACCACCCGATGCCATAGCCCGCTCCCCCGGCGCTGCCCCGCAGCCTGCCCGCAGTCCTGCCCGCAGTCCTGCCCGCAGTCCTGCCTGCTTGGGCCGCTCCTTCGGGGGGATGTGAACCCTTGCTTCTCTTTGGGTGGAAAAGAGGTTTTCGTCGGGGTCTCCCACGTCCTGGGTGGCAGCTCGGATCTCCGGGCTAGCACAGAAAGGGGCAGCAGCTGCTCCCACCGCGCCGAAGAGCAAAGCGCGAGCACATGCCGGTGCTTTTGAGGGGGGAAAAAGGGAGAGAAGACAGAGCCAGCCGGCGAGGGTGGGCAGCTGGTGCCGACCTCGGCTGAGCCCTTCTCTGCGTGCTGGCTGCTCCGGCCCTGCTCGGGGGAGCTGCCTGTGCCAGGCTCACAACGCGGTGTTCCCCGCTCCGCTCCACCAAGGCCACGCCGAGTGTTTTCCCTGGCTCCGGCCCTGCAGGGACCTGTATTTTTCGGGGCTCCTGCTCTCTGTGGCTGTTTGCACTGTACAGGACACCCTAGCCAAACTTTACTCCCATTCAAATGACAAGCCCCCTCTTAATGCACAGCAACTCCAAACGTTAGGTTTAAAACAGATGAGTGCAGCAGTCAGGCAGATCTTTATTGGTTTGAGAAGCCGGGAGGGAGAGTCAGACCTGGAGGGCAGTGCTTGCAAACCCCCACCACCCCCGGCTTGTGACTCGCGCTGACATGTGTGGAAGAGGAGGATGAGGAGGGATTGCTCTTCCTTCCTCTCCAGCACAGGCTTCAGACTGGTCTCTGCCGGCGAACAGCATGAGCCGGGCTTAGCTGGGTGCAGGTCACGGTACTCCCCGAGCCAGCAAACACAATGCGAACACAGCTGCAGGCAGCGAGGTGGAGTGTTGAACTTCAACACTGGATATACAATTATTACGGGATTTGTGTTTTGTGGTTACACGGGATTTGTGCCGCTGGGTGAGGAAGCTGGGCAGTGCTGCACTCTGCCTCCAGCAAAGTCTGCGGCCGGCTCTGCTCTCATACCAACTGAAAATCCTCTCTCCTTGTACTTACGTAAATCCTCCAACTAACAGCTCAGGTAAATAAATACAGCATTTATTCATGTACCTGGTGGCTGTGACCAACAGCTAGACCCACAAGGAAAGAGGTTCCAGTTCACGAGGGGTTCGGAGATAGGGTTGCAGGCTTGCCTGGTGTGGGGGGGATAAAGAAGAAGAATTGCTTTTAAAGCTGGTCATTGCTCACTTACTTCAGAAAGAATTTTGGTCCCACACCACAATTTACACCGAATCCTTTTCTGTTATTGGGTTAAAAACAAAACGGCGGCAGACATATCAATAAAGTGGCATTAGGCCATAATCTCCGGTGCTTAGGACACTCCCAGGACTCAGTATTTGCAATTTGGGGTAACTCAGTGAAAGCCAGTGGAGGCATGCATGAAAAGTGGTGGCAGTGCTCGTGTGAATGAGACAAAGCTCTGTGTGTGTCACATCCTCACGTGAGCGTTCACGTGCATGACCGGAAAGGGGAGCCTCTCCGAAATCCCCTTGTCAGCTCCGTGATCTGCAACTGTGTCCGTCCCTTTGCTTTGGCTACTCTCAACTGCGATCTTGCCTTAGTGGTTGGAAAGTTTCAAGTACATAAATGCGACAGTTATGAAGGTAAAGAGACAAGGGCTCACCTCTTTGGATGTTCTCCAGTTTGAATGTTCAACATATTTTTTTTGTTTGACAGACTGCTCACATACCCCCACCAGAAGGCTAAACCTGTTTGTTAATCTGACTCTTTTTGTCACCTTGTTTGGCTAAGAGAACTGATTTTAAAATAGACAAGACTGTAAACAGGAATAGCAAACAGTGCTTGAAACCTCCCGACGGGTTGCTGAGCTGCTCAGTGTTCCCATTGTTCCAGCCTGCGAGGAAGCAGTGGCTGGAATTACAGCTGCATGTGTCAGACGGGACCTTCCCAGCTTCAAACCCTCCGGGCTGGGGGAGACTTTTGTTTGCAGATGTAAAACCTCAGCCTGCATTTGGCCTTCCTGCTCCCTTCACTAGATAACCCTGTTTAGGGCAATTTGCTTAACTTTGTTCTGAGCGGTCAGCAGTCCCGTCTGCTAAGGAAGGATCCTGAGGGGATTAGTGTTAGCACAGAGGCTTTGCAATAGACCTTCAAACACAATACACAGATGGAGCTTAGCTTGACACTAACAAACCACTAAAATGACCCGTACATTTGAATAAAATGTTTATAAGATTTTAAGTATTCTCATACCTTTAATACCCTGCATGAGTGATCCTCATTCCCAGGGCACTGTGAAGAAACAAGCCAAAAGGCCTTCGGGAGGGAAGGACGGGGCTGGCTCACCCACCGCACGGCAAGCAGCAGCAGCTCCTCAATCCACCTTGGAAATCTTTCTCCTTCTGTGCCAGCCCGCGTCCAGAGGAAAAAGGCTGAAAACACAGGGGAAACCACCGTAAATTCCCATGACTGTCTGATGGGGGTAAAGGATTATTTGAGATTTCAAGGAACATTGACGCTTTTTTATTAAGGTGGTGCAAGGAATTTTAAATTGTCTTCTGCACAGGCTCTCAGCTGCCCTCTCGAGACACTGATCTGATTTCGGCTGAAATCCCTGTATCCAGTTGTATATGGACTTGCTGGGCAGCCCCTTAAGTGTTTGTGACCAAACAGAGGCTGATCAGCACAGAATTTGCCCCCATGCAAGAAAACCAAAGTAAAGCTGGGCTGGATTTGTAAGCCATTCACTGAAGTTAATGAGAGTCTTTTTCTAGTAAAATAAAATTTAGCTCCACGTGATTGAGCAATCCCAGAAATGCAAAGACGGTGCAAAACCAAACTCTTCTCAAGGGTAGATTGCTAATGTGCTTATTGCAGTGCTAATGCTAGAACTATGAAATTAAGTACGGTCTGTGGCCATATCTATATTTCTGGCTTATTCCCATAGCCAAATCAAAGTCTGAAATTTATTGTCACCCAGCCCTTTGCAGGCTGAGGTTAAAGTAACTGCACTGACTCTAGTTCATGCAGCTTACATGAATCAGGCTCTGCAAGCATCGGTCATCAGGCAAGCCCCTTCTTCGTCCCTTGGACATGTGAAGCGCATAAGTCTGTTTTCTGGAAACCTTCCTTCACCTTCGCTCTTCTCTGGCGGTAGGTATTTGAGCTGGAAGGTCTCCAAACAATTTAAATAATTGCTTTTCTAATTATCTTCCCCATGGGAGATGAGGGATGCTGGCTAGGGACAGTGCCCCACTTTAAGCATGATCGCTGCTTGGGGAAGGTTACAAAAATAACCTGCCCTTCTCTCCCGAGCACTCCCACCAGAAGAGACCTGTTACCTGCAGGGCCAAGGGACATTTCAGTCTGAGTATTCTGCTGGGACGAGCAAGCACAGAAAAGGCATCATGTAAACAGCTGATGGGTCTGGTTTTTTCCTATATACCATCAGCTATAAGCCTTGCCTAAGCACAAAGCCTGGCACGCAGATACTATAATGGCAGAGAAAAAAAGATGAAGAGCAGTTCAGTTAGGCTGGAGGTGTTTCAAACACTTTGTTTCCCCCAGGATTCAGAGCAGCTCGGTACCGGTGGCCTCGTGCCATATGACCCCATCAGCTCCCCGTGGAACCGCACCATGTCCCGGTGCCCGCGCAAGCACCAAACTCACACATCTCTGACTCCTTATCCCAAAAGCATTAACTCAAAGGTGCTTAAATAGACACTTAATGATGAAATTTCAGTACATTTAGACTGGCTCAGTCAGTGCACTCTCATTTTTTATCCCGTAGACATGTCTACATGAATTTAGCACCACATTAAAATATGAGCTTTCAGATTTCTCAACATCTGTCACAATTATTTATTAAGCGTGAGATCCAGCACCATGCCGAGGACCGCGTTCAGCCCACAGTGACTGATTAAGCTCCCTGCGCCTGACTCCCACTCGCTTCATTCTCTGCCTTGATAATGTGAAAATACTGCCACACTGAGATCAGTGGAGCAGCAGGTTTTATTAATACGCAGAGAACTTTTATAAATGGTAGCTGTTAATTAGTTTTAAGAGCCTTGCTTATTTTTTTGTGTGACTTAATCCACAAACAGGACGTGGAGAGCTAAAAATGCTCATTTGTCTCCAGGCGAAACATGGCTAAGTTGTAAGAAAAGCTGGTTGATACTGCTCTGCTAGCACTCGCTAATGCCTCCTCCTGACAGCCTCCCTCCTCCGTGCAAAGAAGGAGCTGAACCGAGCCAAAGACCTTCATTCTCTGAGAACTGTTTGCACCACAGCAGTTCTACAGCTCTGGCTTCGCATAGATATCTACACGTAGCAGGTCAGTGAAAATTGGGTTTCTTTGCTTTTCCCTGCCCTGGAAGGGGTGGCTTTGTTGTTCAAAGGTGAGTTTCACCTTTGATAGGGAAATTTTCAGATAGGTTTCTTCTCGCTGATACAGACACTGATGTCTGCTCTTCTCCCAGGTGGGAAAGCAGGGCTGCATCCCACTCCCGGGCAGCAGTGGGGCTCCCCAGCCCTCGTCTGGCCCCTGGGGCTCCATCACTCAGGGACCACACACCGCAGACACCCCCTCCCCACTTCACCGGTGGTTAAATGCTCAGGTCCATGCCCTGCAGATGAATTTACAGGGCTGGGTACTTCGGGGTACTGGTTCCCCAAGCACCACGACAGCATCTTCGACAGCAGGGCTCAGGTACCGCTGGGAATCGCGGTCGTTCTGCTGCCGCTGCTCCCAGCTTTCGCCCGCCCCAGGGAGAGGACTGCGCTCTCCCAGCTGTGCCGCGTCACTGGTTTTTCTGTGCGATATTTGCACCATCCCGGAGCCGAAATCTCACCGAGTCTAGACTTGATGTTTTGCCCTTCATCAAACCTCAGGCATTTAACAAGCCCATGAAAACTGTAGAGAAAAAAAAAATTTAAAGGGAATTAAGTATAGATGAAATGTAAATAACAAGTCAGGAATGAACTTCCATAGATAAAGAGTCAGAACTGTTGAGAAGGACAAGCCCCACATCGCTGTTAAACCAAAGCTGCACCTGAGGTGAAAGGCCAGAGCTTTTATCCACTTAGTTACCAAGCCTCTGGTTTGAAGCACAAGTATAAACCCATCTGCTCAGCAGGCAGCACGCAAGAATCGAATCAATTAGCGCCATGTTACGTGACTTTGGCACCAATATGCATTTGGAGGAAATCATCTGCATTTATTACTTGCTTAAGAAAATAATACTACCTCTAGCTTATTTTCCTAATAATTATTTTTTCAGTTTGCTTCTGTAATAATTAATCAAAGCACTGCCTTCTTAATGAAGTGCAAAAAAGTCCCACCCATTTATCTATCCTAGAGCAGCAAAATGGCATTTGCTGTCTTAAGCAGGAAATGAGCAATTAAAAGGCAACAGGAGGTTATTTTTTATTTCCCTCTCTCCTCTAGAATAATAAGCATATCAGAGTGCATGTGCTGCGTATGTTGATTACTTGGACAATTTGAGGCAAATACTCCTTAAACACAATGGCAATAGATGTGTCCATTACAATTTGAAAAATTCCATTAGCTTTTCAAAATAACTAGGTTTATATCTCTTCCAGAGCACAGTCTAAGCAAAAACCTTTTAAACTAATCAATAAGAAGAAAAATAAATTAATTTTCCCAGACTGCTTCAACATGAAGGGGTGCAACAGTGCAAATACATACAATTGATCATTTAGCTAGGCTAAAGCTAACAGTTGTTAATACACAGTGTTCATCGTATTAATTCCAATCTATTCAAGATTCCTGTCAAAAACACTAAGTGGAAAAGACTAAAATCATTTGGCTTGTAAAGGACTTGGGCACAATGGAGGTTGTCTGCAATAAAAATAACAAGCACTTGGCAGTGCCTTTTGAAGGATGTGTGCATAATTCAGGGACTAAACGTCAAGAAAAAAGACACAGCCCAAATAGTAGTTCTCCACTGCATCAGTGTTATCTTGCCTTACACACGTTTGGGGGTTCGTAGAGCTCTCTCGCACCAAGGGCCATCCCTGCCACCGCTTTCGGTGAAGCCGAGACACGGGCAGGTGTGCCTATGATGACTGGTCCTGACCCTTGGGGTCCCACGGAGCATCCCGGGGTGGGGGCATCCCACGGGCATCCCTTCCCCATGGCCACAGCCTGAGCCAGGAGGCAAGAAACGCCCAGGGCAAACATGGTGGAGATTGAGAGCCACCAACCATTACTGGATAACCGAAACTGGAGTGCGGCCAGACAGAATAAATACATCTCAACATACGGGCACGTGAGGCTTGACTGCGTATGGGCTTCAGTGAAATCAGACTGACAGCGCTGTGTTTGCACAGTAACAGCATAACAGGACTCTGCTTTGACCAGGATCTGATCTTCTACCAGGATCTATGTATTTCAACCCTCAGGTGAAGACATTAGCTGTCACAGGGCAGGGGAGCACCCGCTGGGCTGCTGAAGGGCTGTTGTAATTAATCCTTGCCAGGCTGCCCCTCCGCCAGAGTGCTCTGAGTCTGAATTTTGCAAACAACTGGTCTCGCATCCCTCTGTGCCCACTGCTCCCCAAAGCGTCCTCAAACACCTGAGCGAACAGGACTTTCAGAGACTTTGGACAGTGCAAGCCTGTGCAAGAGGCATGGCTGCTGGACCACGGACTTACCTCAGGATCTTTAAGGCCTGCGCAGCCCACAGCAGTGAAAAGGAGCAGGAGAGAGAAAGAGATCAAAGTCTGAGGAAGAAAGAGTGCATGTTCACTAATGGACTTGGCCTTGCCTTGAAAAGCCCAACTTTATTGCGAATCAACACTGAAAAAAGAATATATGCACAAATTCCGAAAGGAAAAGTGAGGTTTTACTGAAGTAGCTTACTCCTATGTCATCAAATACAAATACTTAGGTTCATCCCTGTTAACTTTTGGCACCCCCAGAGAGCAATTCCGTCTGAGATGTCATTCATCTCGCCGGAGCTCCATCTGCCTGAAGCTCGTTCTTCCTCGCCATCGGTTGAGTAGCGACGGACTCTGGCAATCTGGCTTTGAACGTAAGCGTCTTCCGTAAGTGTGTAAAAGGGATGAATCTGGGTGTAAATTCATGTCTGCAGAGTTGTGCACCCACAGACTCATATTTATGTTGCCCGTGGCTAGATTTGACCTAGCTCCAGTGAGCAAGCGGAGCAGCCACGTGGCTGTGCTTGTGCCACGCTGAGAAAGGGGCATTGTTTTGGTGCTACACCTCTGGTGCAAATAGCTTGGCTTCTGGATTGGATGTACCCTACCAGCCTAGAGCACAGCCAGAGTAAGCTTGGGTCTGTCTTCACCAAGTTAGCAAAGATGAATCCTTCAGTTCTCCCGCAGCGATGGATGGCATGCTGAGGGTGGGTTGTAGTTCCTTTGGTCATCCTCCACTGCTGCCTGTTCATCATTTGATGGCTGGTTGCTACCTAACATAGTGCATGTAACTCCCTAAGCACATATGGAATAATGCTCCACACATACAGACCAGGTTTATCTAGGCACCTTTTCTTTCCATTCAGTGTACGTGTTTTATGTATACTACATATATACTACTTCTATACTACGTTATATACTACAGCCACCTACAACATCAACGGAAATGCAGAGACCTGTATCAGATCCACAGCCCACACAAAGACCTACCTTGCATCGGCCCAGCAATATCCTGATATAGCCTACGTGGCAGGGAAGGTTTCCCTGTCCCGGATCCCGTGCCACGGCTTTTGGCACACCGTGGCACCAGCTCACAAGGCAGCAGCCGTGCAGCGCAGGGGCTGAGTGTGCCGCCTGCCTCCCGCTCCCCTCCGCCGTGCGTTCCTCCCGCTCTCCCGGCGTGGCTCCGACGTGCCCTGCTAACTAAGCCGCGGAAAGCGTTTTTGCGAGATAAACGGGGACGCTTGCACGGACAGGCCAGCTGTGCTCTTGAGCAAAGTGTTGAGCAAGTCCAGCTGGAGAGGGGTGGCCAGAGCCCTGGAGCCAGCGCTTCGCCCCCCGCCTCTCTGCACAGCACAGGCTGTGGTAGGGTAGGTCAGATGGAGATCTGCGCTCATTTTCTAACCGCTCATCTTAGGTCAGCCTTTTATTCACTTTAGCAAGGAATAGAATTTAAGGCGATTAGATTGCATAATTTATGCTATCGGAAAGCATTAACATAAGCACTAACAACTAATATATTCACAGTCTTCAATAGATCGTTGGTAAGAACTATATGAATAAAATTACAGCTTTGCACAGAGCAAGTGATTTTATCTGCGTTTGTTCTAATTGCTGGGCCTTGAACATAAACAGTTGAAAGGCATCCATAGCCTGTTTTACCAGTAGTGAAACATATTCAAATGTCAGTCCAAACATTAATTAATAGATGTTCATGGTATGTAACAAATCAAACTACTTTTCAGCTAGATTGTGGGCACCAGTTCTGTTGTTTCTGCTTTGGCTACAGTAGCTGAAAATCTCTCTCTCTCTCATTCGTGTCCCTAACCAAAACAATTAGCCTGCTCTTCGCTCAGCCTGAACTGCAGCCGTGCTTAATGATGAGGAGGGAGGGGAGAAAAGCCTGTCAAACAGGATTATTCACGAAAAAAATAGCTAAGTGGATTTAAAATTGCAACCTGTCACTGCCTTCTGCAAGTCATTTAGGAAGAGCTGGAAACTAGCATAACGATTTTATCAGGAACAGAAAACCTAGGGAAGAAGGAAAAAGGGGACTTGTGGGAGGAGATTAGACGGACCTGGCTGTGCGCAGAAGTGCTGGTGGTGTGTTCGGGTCACAGCAGTCCTGATGAATGGGGGGGATGAGAATGATGCCTGTAATTCCCAGAAAGAGAATAGCAAAAGACATAGAGAATACAGATTTTTATATGTATTTTTAATATGGAATATATATATTCTATTAAGTATATAATTATATGTTATATGTATTCCATATAGAAATATACAATCTATAATGTATTTATAATACATATTTAATATATGTATCTGTAAATATATAATACCCTAGTATATATTTTTATATACATATATATGCACATATATACAACTTCCTTAAACCCAGTTGTTCCTAGGATTGTTCCTATGACAGCAGAAATAATGATGCTTCATTCCTCTTTGCCTCCTTCCTTTCCACCCCAAAGACCACTTGCAGGCAGGTTTAGGAGATTTCAGGAATCTCATGAAATAACTAATTGAAGATAAATACAATTTAATTCTCCAGTGTTCAGCTCCTTCCATAGCCTCTTAAAATCCAAAAACCTCTTGTAGCTGGCCCAGGAAGAGAAGGCAGTTTGTGGGTCAGGAATTTTGCCCCTATCCAAGGCTGTGTCTAGAAGAACTTCAGTGAGTGCTGTCCCCCTCCCGTACTGGGGAGATGGCATTCCGTAACTACTGATGGCATTCTCCAACTACTGTGAGTCCTAGACACTAATTTAAAATAAGTTAGAATATTTTAAAAATCCTTAGGGTGTCTTAAAATATGCATGATGGGGAAAAAATAATGCTAGGGCAGAAAGAATATGGACATATTGGCGGTTACGTGCCGGACAGAAAAATAAAGTGAGGACTCCTGTTGTTTCCAAAGATGACACGAAAGTGGTGACTAACTGCGAAGGCCCACGTCTTACATTCTCCTTCCACAAACTCTTCGAAAGAAAGAAATGGTGACAACACCAATGTTCTTACAAAATACAGGTAGAATATCTTTATCCTGGCCAATGCGGATATGAACTTCTATCTTCTGAAATTTACGAGCTTCAGGCAATTTGAAAGCTTTCCCTCTTGGCCATAGCAAGGCTTTCTTGCCCTAAATGAGAAGAAAAAGATGCTATCCTTCCATATCAAAAGTAATAAAAATCCTATTAGAAAATGGGAATGACTATACCTACCGTTCAGAGACAGAAGACATGAAAATCTCTTAGCATGTTGAAGATATTCCTAGATTAGAATTAAAGAACAGTATGGACAAGCTCTACAAAACCACAGTTCAAGCATGACGCAGGTCTCATAGCTAGACTGTGGATGGATAAAATTTCAAAGTCTTTAATCACAAATCAGCATGACTCAGGCTGATTTGTAAGGCAGGGCAGATGCAGGATGCTCCTGCACGGTCTGGTAACTCACCGTTCAGCAGAGGTGTGTCCCCTCTTCCCTGTCTAAAGAGCAGGTTTCGGTAGCTCCAGACTCTGCTGGCCAGGGCAGGAATCCCCATGGGGCTCCAGCTGGGCTAGAGGCACTGCAGGAGCAAAAAAGTTCTCTTCCTCCTCTGTGCAGTCACTTAAAAGGTCCTGTTTACTTAATGGTGTGACCCAGCAATAAGAACATGAACTGGGAACAGAAACGAGAACATGAGCAAACCCAATGATTAAATGCCAATGCTTATTAGCCTGTGTTCTTCTACCCCCTGCATGGAGATCTGCAGGAGAAAGCCCGGATCTCTCCACTGAAGCCCACTGACATAAACAGGGTTTAGCCACATATATCAGATTACAGGATATGGGTCCTGAACGAGTCTTGAACCAATGATCTAATCCCATTACCAATCCTGTGAGTCATTCAGCTCCACCAGGAGCATTTAAAGTATTTTGTATTTAATAAAAACACACAGGAAAGGCATAGTGTGTTTGTAATACACTCTCATTACCTCTGCAGATGTACTGATAGCGGAAAGAAGTCTTACAAGTCTCGGACCTCTCTTGCTCAAACTGGTGTTATAAGGAAAGCACAAACAGCTTAAGGTGTTGGTCTTCCACTAGACTGGGTTCTAATTTTGAATTCTGTCCAAGCAAATTTGTGCTGAGAGTTGGGGTTTCACTCAAGCAGTAGTATCTGACCAGACTTCCTTGTAGCTTTGAGAGATCTACGGGGGATCTGCCCCAAAGAAACATAAAACAGGAAAGCAAAAGAGAAGATACATTCTTCAGGAAATAACTAGCACCAGGAGTTCTTGGGTCTGGTTTTACAGCTCTCTGAGTGAAATCTCATGGATTTTGTCCAAAAGAATGGATGAGGAGAGCCCATTCTGTTACTCTGTGTACTGCAGTAATTCCTTCCTTGAGCTCAAACTGTCATCTGATGAGCAAACATCCCAGAGCGTTGCAACCAAGTCTCTTGAGATACTCAGTACAGAGAAAAAAAGGCAATTTAAAGAAGTATTTCCTTATTTGAGTGAATACTAACACTATTTCATAAAATACAGCAGGAAGAAACTTTCTGCTCTTAGAAATTTCTGGATGAATCTGTTTTAGACACTATTAGGCAATTATTTTACCACAATCACCTGTTCTTTCACTGCTAAGGGCTGTGCTAAGGCTATGCTCCGTAACGGCCCTCCACGGCCATTTTCCTGCCTCTTCCCTTGACAGGCATTTCAAAGATACCTTTATTCAGTGGCTGAAGTTCCAGCTCTATTCACGCTGCTGCCCGTGCTGTGCCGTTGGTGCTGAGAGCAGACCTGAGCGCTGCCCTCCGTTCTGTAAGGGGTGTCGGGGCAGCGCAAGGCAGAGACACCCCAGCTCGTCCCAGCCGGCAGCAGCACAACGTTTTGCTGGCCACGCTACCCGGCTTGCCGTGTCCTGCACAGAGGCATGACGCTGCCGGGACAGTATTCCCTCCAAACTCAAGCCTGCTTAGAGCTCATTCAAGTATTTTACAGAGCACCGTGCAAACTCACTTCTTGCTAGTCTCAGCCATTTATCTGCTTTTATTCTGCATGTGCAAAGAGCGCAGTATTAGGCCCCAACAACTCATCAAAAGTAGGAAAGAAAAACAAAACCAGAAGCTATAAGCAATGTCTCACTTCGAACGTCAGAAAAAATTACTATCAGCAGTTTGAATGTTGTAGGACCGTGCAAGCACCAGTGTACCTATCACATCTCCCCGTGCCTTCGTTCTGAACAAGGCTGGCTGTGCTCAGGGCAGGGCAGGACCAGCTCTTGTTTCACTATTCGACTGAAAGTGGTCACTTTGACTTTTTGTTTTGTACTGCAAGCTAAGTGGACAGTGTGTCCTCTGTCCTCTGAAACAGTTCCTTTGTCATTAACCAAATTCAAATGTATGCCTCTGCTGCTCTCTTAAATTCTCATCCATGAACTATGAAGCAGCAGTGGTTATCTGCTGAATTAAGCAGTTCAACTAAAAGAATTACATATATTGTTTCCAGTCAATGGACACTATGAATAGATTTTATGTAAAATTACTGGGAATGCATAAGCCATTTTGCCAAATGTTATGGAATTTCTTATCCCAAACCCTGTGTGAAACGTAATTTATGTTCAGATACTGACAACTGAATCACATTCAGCATTTATATAGTGCTTTACATATGCAAACTACCATAAAACATTAATTAAGCAATAGATTTCCTAATGCAGAAAAAGTACACTTACACCAGGCTCGGTGTGTTAAATGTTTAAATACTGTCAATGCTTAAATACTATTTACAGAATTTCATTGTACTATGAGTTCAGTTATTGGCATAGCTGCAACATTCAATGGCTTTTTACATATGGTAAGTAGGAGTAGGAACGGTGGTTTGGTCTTTATCTGCACTAAACTTTACTGTGAAATTTTACTTTTGCTACCAATATGTTATTTTAAAAACGAAGTAACTGTAGTAAGAACACAGCCTGTCTATTTGCAGACTTGTGGTACATCTACAATAAAGAGATAACACTACCATTTATTGGCTTTTTTTTAATGTTCCAGATGAGTTTTACTCCTTTTTCGCAATCTTTTCTTTCATATTTGTAGACGTGCAAAGGCAAAGCTTTGAGAAACCCTCTTCACCCTCAAACCACCACCCACAATCCCCAGGTAATGACCATGTTGTTTGTGCCACTGCTACCTCCTGAGTAAGAGGCAAATCAGCCGATCATGGGCTGCGTGTGGGCTCTGAGGCTTACAAGAGTAAGTGTGGGGGCTTGACCCTGGCTGGATGCCTGGTGCCCACCAAAGCCGCTCTGTCACTCCTCTCCTCAGCTGGGCAGGGGAGAGAAAATATAACAAAAGGCTTGTGGGTCAAGATAAGGACAGGGAGAGATCACTCACCAATTACCATCATGGGCAAAACAGACTCAACTTGGGGAAAATAAGTTTAATTTGTTACCAATGAAATCAGAGTAGGATAATGAGAAATAAACCCCAATCTTAAAACACCTTCCCCCCACCCCTCCCTTCTTCCCAGGTACAGCTTCACTCCCGAATTCTCTACCCACCCCCCTGCCCACCAGCAGCAAAGGGGGATGGGGAATGGGGGTTACGATCAGTTCCTCACACACTGTCTCTGCCACTTCATCCTCTTCAGGGGCAGGACTCCTCACACTCTTCCCCTGCTCCAGCGTGGGGTCCCTCCCACGGCAGACAGTCCTACACAAATTTCTCCAGTGTGGGTCCTTCCCACGGGCTGCAGTTCTTCCCGAACTGCTCCAGTGTGGATCCCTCCCCTGGGCTGCAGTCCTTCAGGCACAGCCTGCTCCGGCGTGGGTCCCCCATGGGGTCACAAGTCCTGCCAGAAAACCTGCTCCAGCGTGGGCTCCTCTCTCCACGGGGCCACAGGTCCTGCCAGGAGCCTGCTCCAGCATGGGCTTCCCACAGGGTCCCAGCCTCCTTCGGGCATCCCCCTGCTCCAGCGTGGGCTCCTCCCCGGGCTGCAGGTGGAGATCTGCTCCCCCGTGGACCTCCCTGGGCTGCAGGGGGACAGCCTGCCTCACCAGGGTCTTCCCCACGGGCTGCAGGGCAATCTCTGCTCCGGCACCTGGAGCATCTCCTCCCCTCCTTCTGCACTGACCTGGGGGTCTGCAGGGTTGTTTCTCTCACATATTCTCACTCCTCTCTCTGGCTGCAGTTTGTGCCCCAGCAACTTTTTTTTCCCTTCTTAAATCTGTTCTCCCAGAGGCACTACGACCATCGCTGATGGCCTCGGCCTTGGCCAGTGGCAGGTCCGTCTTGGAGCCAGCTGGCATTGGCTCCATGGGACATGGGGGAAGCTTCCAGCAGCTTCTCACAGAAGCCACCCCTGTAGCCCCCCCCAACTAAAACCTTGCCACACAAACCCAGTACAGTAAGTTAAATCGAGTGTAACTGCTCTTCAGGTGAAGGTTCGGTATGCTATTAACTGAGGGTCACTTCAGCTGACTCTTTAATATAGACAGGACTTTGAAATGTAACATTAATTTCTTTGCAGTGAAAACGACATACTTTGGCATTTAGCTATAGAGTGACAGCTAATCTTTTCTAAATGAAACTTTAAGAGCCTATTGCCTCCAGTGGAACTCTTAAGAACTCATACCAGGGTGATTTAAAAGGCTGCTGCCTGTGACTGCCCACCGGAGCCCTCTCCCTTCCTCTGGCAGCAGCAGTAGATGCTTGTGAGCCGTGCTGCTCGCAGCCCAGCACGTACTGAGAACAGGGGCAGCAGCTTCTCAGAGCAGAACAGGGTGATGATATGCTGCAGGTAGCCAGCTGCCCCATCATGGATCCCCAGGGCATGCGTTTGAGCACCCTGCATTCAATATACTGCAAAAGAAGCAGCAAGAGTTCTGGAATTCACTGCATACAGCACTGTAGGTGGGTATGGTATGTATGTGTGCTCACACCCGCACACAGATACAAGCATTTGCAAAAGCATGCTTCTGTCCTGAGAATCCTATAGTCTAAACTGGATTTAACGGGGTGAAGGTGGACACACAATGAGACAGGGAAGTGTAAAGACAATGGCTCTCCTAAGACAAGACAAGGTTTATATAATGTTGTAAATGTACTGTGTAAATGATAGTGAGGCTTTAGCCATATTATCTATGCCATGGCTTAGGAATACCATTACAATAAGCATTGACTTGATCTCTGTAACCAAAATCTTAGCAGATCTCATAGCTCAAAGGATCAGACATAAATTTGTTTTCACCCATGAAGCTGAGGATCACCAATATTGCAAACTTTCACTCTTCATCTTTGTGTTGTCTTTAATTTTGCTTACAAAAACATCTGCAATGAAAATGCAGCATTTATTTTCATCCATTTCTTTGTACAGCTTTTATTGTCACATCAGTGAAAAAAGCATTTGGATCCAGAGGCAGCTTCAGAGCATGCAGCTTTTCCCTCTCCAGGAACTATGATTAATTCCCTCAAAATACTCCCTTACTGGTACAGCCTAAGGAGAGTCCATACCATTAAAAGAGTTAAATGACCTTTGTCCCTATAGTGATCAGAAGATCAAGGAATTTGAGAGCATTACCTAATTCTTACAGCCATAATCCTACTTCTCTTAAAATGTCTTACATGAGTCGACATTGCCTTCAAACAAGTCCCCTTGCACTGGAGCCTCCATCCTTCTCTTAACATGGAACAGGAAAGCACAGACTCCCCAGTAATGCTGTCTTACAGCACCAGTAAATTTTACTGTGTGACTTTTCAAGTCCCTCATGTATTATAACCACGACTATGAAATAGTCCAAATGGTTATATTCACTATGTAACAGTAAAGTTCGTAATATCCTGGATATTTCTTGTTGTAGTCTCTGCTCTTTTTCAAGTGAAGCAAAACCCAGGGTATATTTTCTGTAGTGCACATTCATTGGCAAAAATAGATTATACCTTTGATTCCATGTGCAGGTCTCCCCTTCGAATGCAGCTTGTTTTTCTGAGATCACAAGTTTTTAGGTATTTGGTTTAAAAAAAAAAAAAGAGAGAGAGAGGGAAGTTAATTACATATAATTATAGCGTCTATAAGGTTTCTACTGATGATGGGAATAAATGGCTGTGTTATTTATAAAAGAAGAGAATCAGCTTTTAACAAATTTGTCATTTGGATAGCATTATTTTAGTCATTCAGATCAGCGATGTTTGTCACTAAAACAGCAAACGTACTTTTGTCTCCCCTGGTGGTGCCTGCTCTCTACAGACATGTGAGTGGCAAAGAAGATGCAAGGAATTTGCCCCAACTTCTGCCGTTCTCCACAAATCCAGCTAAAAGCAAAGCCAGGTCTTTGCATCGAGAGAGCACAGGGCTGTACGGAGGCAACAGTGCTTGTGGTATTAACCACGGAGTACGGCCAAGCGCGGGGACAAGCACCCACCTTCTCCTCACGCCGTGCAGCACGGCTTGCGCGCTGCTGATGCTGGCAGCTGCAACTCTTTCCCTCTGCACAGTGCCTCTTGTAGGATGATCTGATTTTGCAATAGCGTCTAGTAAGCTCTTTTATCAGTGCTAGTGGTAAGCAGACTTTGTTTAAACGCAATCAGTTTATCAATAGATGTCAATCTCTTCATGACTGAGCTTGATAACTACATGCTGAGAACCAAGGCAGATCTCCATACAAATGTAAGGCTATCCAAAGCCACAGGGCACATGTTTATCAGTGTGCTGAGATATTCTCCCCATGCTCATTACTGCCGAAGCAGCTAACCACATTGCTGCGGTGGTTCCCAATCCCTACAGCTCCAAGCTGTATCCTCCTCCTGAGACGGGATGCCAGGTTTGGGGCTCCGTGATCTTACACGGTATGGCAGGCAGCCACTTCGTGCTGTTCAAGTTGTGCAGTTTTCTTGTCGTTACTGGTTAATTCTGTTTATTGGTCAGGAAAATCCTAACTAGCTAGCCTGAGTCAGCACCACACCTTATAAAATGTCCCAGGTTATTACGTGCTCTCCCCTTCCCTCCGCTCCCCGGAGTCCCCAAAACGGCTTTCAGTCCTACCCAGGAGGCATGACTCATGCTTTCAGGGTGGTATTTATAGGTACTGACATTGCTGCGCTCACACCAGGTATGAATCTGGCAGAGAGCAAATACAACTCACACTTGCTAAACATGGGTAACCACGCTCCCTGAAAGCCTTTGCCCTTCTGCTGTCAAGCCTTACCAAGTCAGCCAGCCGGGCGAGCCGTGCCAGGAGCAGCCAGATCGGCCCCTTCCCCAAATGCCGGTGCCTCACACTGGCCGGAGGGAAATGCCCGGACCTGCCACATGCAGAATAAGGACTGCAGACACTTCTGCTTCCAGTTAACCGAGAGTGAAACTAAATGGGAATTATTATTTTTTTTTACCCCTTCTTTGACAGCCTGCCACAGCAGTCCTTCCTGGGTGAGGTCTTTTCATATGAGAGCCTTTAATCAGGAAGACTAAAAGGAGCTTTAAAATCATTGTTTTAAGCAATGACAGTGCAGAATGACTTCATGATGCAGAGAACTGGCACATTCCCTCCAGATCCTGGCAATCACGAGATCCTGAACCCTCCTCCAAACGCTTCTCCAGGCTGTGCAGACCCCAAACTGTTCTTGCTTTACGTGCTATACAATAGAGTGCTGGACGGTTTAGTTTTAAAAAAAAATCAACAACAAAAGACTATTTCTAATTGATTTATCACTGCAGCCATGAATGTCCCACAGAGTTTACTTTCCTGTTCTCACGAATGTATTTGTTTACATTTGCAGAAGGATTCAATCTGATGTAAACTATGAAATATGTTGTTTACTGTACGAAGACAGATACCAAGGCACTAGTTAACAATGAAATCAAAACCGACTCTTACTTATGTATTTTCATTCGTCAGTCACCTCAGTGTCAGCATACCTGGCCGAACACTACATTAAACAGTCTGTGAAAGCATCTAGAAGATAATAACCTGTTAAGAAACTTCTTTTGTGAATCCAGATATGACCAAACCACAGCGTACACAGTTTCCATTTTTGTCTGAAGAAGCAGCTATATATTAAAAGTGGGAGCTAGTGGATCTGATGTATTTTTGACTGCAGAAAAGCTTTTCCCACATCCCCTGCTTCCAGTAAGAAAACAATGTTGATATATTATTGTATTGTATTCAGAGTAGCTCTCAATAGTCTGCCATAAAGATGGAAGACATATCAAAAGGTTTGTAACACAGTTTGTGTTTGTATTAATGCCTTGAACACCAGAAGTCCAAATGCAAAATTTGCCGATGCTATCAAGTTGGTTGTCAGCACTCTGGAGAACAGAATTGGAATTCTAAGTGATTTTAATAAATTGGATAACCGACAAAAATTTGTGCCTTGTACGCCATCTTTAATGGTGTATCTAGTTTTAAGTTTTACTTTACCATTACACGAAGAGTCTGCTCATAGGGTGAAGTACCCTGCAGGCTTCACTAGTAGGGTAAAACCAAGCAAAAAACCCTGAAGTACACACGAAAACAGAAACTCTCTAACCATCTTGACATTTTGTTTTGCTAACAGTGTTAAAATGCCACATCTATTTCATTGATACTAAGAGATCCTCCAAGTTCACCTCTTCCTGAGCAATCAAGAACTGGCCAAAATGAACAGACGCATTAGTAGGATTAATTGGAATAGAACCCAGGACCAGATACATTGTTTGCTGTTTGCAAGTGGGACAAACAAGTAGAATTCAATTCTGTCCTGGGGAATATGCTTCTTGTAAATAAAGTAACTTGTGTTTTTTTCCCATTTACTGTGGATCAGCTCCTGGTACCACGTTACTCTACTTTCATTCAGACATGATTCCCCCATAAGTCACAATCCACTTGGCAAAGAACTGGGGGATCCGTCTCAGTGACCCTACTGCAGGTCCCTCACCCTTGTTAAGAGATAGATTACAGACAGAATCAATTCATGTTTGAAGTAATTTTTCATCTGGTCTTTCCAGTCTATTTTTCTCAGTATATTTGGGATGTGTTTTACTGGTGCACTTTGAGCAGTACAGGGCCACCAATGGAGGCAGCCACACTGCCAAAGTGCCACTGGTACTCCTAGGGTTATCTTCTTACTGGGACTACTTACGACAAAACGAAGCATACTGAAATAGAAATACATCTACATTCAGTGAGTGATAGTATTTTATATTTATTGTTGCAGATATGGACTGTGGTATGCAGAAAGGCCTACAGAAAACTCTGAGCAGTGGGTTTCCCGGCTGTGGCAAGGATCCTGCCGGCCAAGAGCCGGCCAGGGGATGAAGCCCTAAGGTAGCAGTCAGTGTCCTGGCTGGGCGTGATGAGAGCCAGCCATCAAACAAATTCCCCAAGGGCTTGTGGTCACATCAGCATTCCTGACTGCCCTGGCTGACAATATCGAACATGGCTTACAGATCAAGTAGTATCAACATCATTTTGTCTTATCTGTTCATTCTCATGAGGTCATCTGTCAATACAACAGAGGTTGTTTGTGCCATGACTTGGCCTGGAGTCAAGCTGGGTGGGGTTATCTGCAGAGGCCAGGTGTTGCAAGAGTCAGTTTGCTCCCATGTTGCTGAAGGCCTGAAAGATGAAACAGTATTTTGGCTGGTGACACAATCAGGGGCCAGCCACAATGATCCCTCCAACCTTGACCAGCCAGAAACAACTAAGCTATAAGCAGCAGCCCTTTTAAAACAATCAGAAAACTTGGCATTTTGTTAAAGTAGAGGACTTCAAGAGATATGAAGGCTATTGAGGCTGCAAATAACTTACATCAGTCTGAGCCTAACATGGGTCTTAGTTTTCTCTCGGAAAACCGTTATCTCGTTACACGTTTACCCCCATATTACTTCAAAATACTGAAATACAAGCCTACACACATATAAAGAATAACAAGCAATATTTATTCATTCATTGAAGACTTGATCGTCTTCAATTACCCAAGCTGGCACAAAAGAACTCTGCTGGTTACATCAGAAGTGTATACACCATATAAAAACAGCCTAAGTTTCAGAGCTGAAATGACATGATCCTTTCTAAAATCTCATCTTATATATTCTTCTCAGATGACTGAAGAGTGAAATTATACAACTGGCACTGAAATGGTTTTCACTGACCTGCCATGTGGCCATCATCAAGGCTGCCAAATCTGGCACAGTTGTTTCATAAACTGCCATTGCCCATATGGCCACATAGCTTGCAGAGATTTGCTGACCTTGCAGTCTGCCTGTGTATTACAAAATAAAGCTCAATTGAGCAGGCAGTTCCTCTTGTCTATTTTAATTTCTTCTCTCTTGCAGTCTTAAGGACTCAATCAGGGTGAGGCTGAGGGATCCATGACTTGCCTGCCTACGTGAGACCTAGAGATGCTCAGCTTCCTGGAGGGCCACACTGTAAATATTTTAAGAGTTTGGACCAAGTGCCTAGAAATGGGGGCATTTTTTGTGAGCTTCTGCAAGTCTAGTAATATCATAATTCCTGAAAAAGTCATGTGGGGATAGATTCAGATAGCGAGCAAAACATGCTTGTGTGGCAACTTTCTCTTGCACAGCTCTTACCACAAATACAAAACCAAAAGCAGGCAAAATGCCTTGATGGTTAATCTGTACGTTTATTTGGTTTTAAAGCTTTGACTGTGCATCAATTGCTGTGTGATCCTTTTTAAACCTGGAGACACAAACTGCACCTTGGCAATGGCTGTAAAAGACATCAGAGAAATGCTATTTTAAGTCTCCTCTGGTATTAACCCGTTTTGCTCAGAAGCCTAAAGGATAAAATATGGTAACACAGGACAGGGAACAATGAGTCAGTCAGCAAACCTGCATAGATCTGTCAGGTAAGATGTGAATTTATACAGACGTTCCTGGAGGTTGAATAAGTGAAGTTTTTCCATAACTCAACTTGGTTTGTTGCAATCAATGTTCCTAACTTGGCACCTCTCCTTTGTAGTCGATGTAAACGTTCATAGCACATAGTATCGAGTGGCAAAAAAAGGAGACTTTGGGTTTAAATATATTCACTTTGCAAACACCTACTGTGATTTAAGGCTCAGCTTCCTCCATTCCTCTTACAACTGAATCTACACTAGAGCCTACAAGAAAGCTGGCAAAAAAAGGAAGCTGTGGACAACCTCTTTGTGGTTCAGTGCAAAGTCAGCTCTCTCCGCCTTAACTGACAAAGGGCTTTTGGGCTAACCTGGCTCGCCCTGCGCTGAAGTGGCCGAGGGAGCCGTCATACAGCACGTGATGCAGGGCAAACTGTGGATGTAGATATTTTCAGCTGGGGATGATAAAGCCATCAGGTGCTCCATCCGAATCCAGAAGCGGATTTTTTAAAGCACTGTTTTTAAAATTTAGTTAAGAGAAATAAAGTCAGGAAATGGAAAGAGTTTACCTTGACAGATACATCATGATAATTTGAACTAGAAGCAAGCAAGCACTAGCAGCTATTAATTTCTTACTTGCTATTAGGGTTTATCAAATTGTACCACAAAACACTGTTCAACAGACAGATATTTTGATTAAATGACATTCTCGGGGGAAATTCCATGCTGTCCATTGAAAACTACAAACACCCCTAAAAATTAAAATCTTTCATATGTTTTCACTACGTTTAAATCACTTTTTCATGTTAATGAATGGAATAAGTATTTTTATTTCTCTTGTTCTGGTACACAGGGGAAACAGGTTCTCTTGTTTCTCCCACCTACAGGCCCCTTCCTCACACAAGTTCCACACCATCTACATAACAGCTATGGACTCACTGGTTTGTTGGATTCACCTATCACTCCATAATGTTCATGGGAATTAGAGACAATGAAAAAGGAATGGAATACAACTCAGGTTTTCTCTAGGACATTTCCTTCCATAGATGTACTCTCATTTTTTTTTTTAAACAAGAATGTGTTTCTCTCGTTATTAGGGAAAAATCCCCAGACCTTAATAACTACCAATACTTACAACCACAAATTTACATCAGCAAGCTGAGACCAAAGGCAGACTGTTAAAGCGATTCCTCACATGGAAGAAAAGAACATAACCTGGTGACCTGCAAACACCACTTTCTGCTTCTTTAGGACTTCTGGAAATCTCCCATCTCACTTACAAAATATGATAAGATCACAGTTGAAAGTATTCATTCCTTGCTGCCATTTGACAGAAGACTGTCAAGCAAAGCTCTTTGCTCCTGGTCAGGAGATGGAAGAATTAAATTAAACAGTGAAAACTCTCCAAATAGTAACTTTTTGCTGTATCTGAACGCTACTGCCAGCAGAGGCAATACTGCAATGTGATTTAATGCCATGGGCCAACGAAGAAAATGCATTTTTCTACAAAAGGGCTTTTGCTGCAGACAGGAAGTTTGTTTTTTGAATTAGTCACCAGTTTCACTTCATGCCGGTTATACCATTGTCATTAACACACAATAGCACTGTTTCCACGCAAGTGCTATCAAGATTACATTTATGGTTCCAAAAGCTGTTCTGCTACACCTACACACAACTTGACTGCTGCACATAGTAACAGATAAGTGCTCTCTCTTTGTTTTGTACGTTTACCTAAAATCCTAATCTTCACCACCTTTTATGTAAACTGCTACTGTGGTAAATCGAAGAGGGTTGATAACTAATAAAGAACATAGAAATAGACCTGAGCTTTGACAATTATGCATATTTTGACTATAAACATCACATCTATGAGTGGGATATAAACACACCATTGAACACATTCTTTATAAAGAAAAATAAAGTGACATTATTACAGCAATTCAAGTGAGATGATATGTAATAAGTTCTGGCAGCACAGGCTATTTTTTCAAAAGTGATAAGATCTCTGGCAAGACTTTTGATGGAAATAATGAACTTTTTCTTCTGTGTATGTGTCACTTCTTTTTTTTTATTTATTTACACCCACCAGCAGCTGCTATTATTTCTTGAAAAATGAAACTTGGCTATCCTGCATTTGAGAATCTTTTTTCAGAGGGAAGTCACAGTGGGGCTACATTTCCCAAAGACAACGCACACTAGACTTGCTAATACAGACAGGCAGGAAAAGGATGACTCTGCATAAATCAGTTCCTACTCAGGAAGTAGCTGGCAAAAGGGAGACAGTTCAGCTGGTTGAGTCAGGGGAGAAACCAGCTCGTACTACTACAGACATATCCAATTACAGCATTAAGCAGTACCTTTGGCCTGAGTCACTTAGCAATTTGTCTTATCAGTTTCTTCCTGATTATCTGGGTGTTGAGCAGATGGAACAGTTTCACTTATAATAAAACTGGTCTACCCATGGAATTACCCTAATTGACTATCTCATTTAACTCCATATGTAGACATTTTGATTCTACAATAAGAATACCTAATACCATTGGATTAAGATAAACAGACATTAGGCAGCCTTGTTTCAGGTATGCATTCACATACAGAATTATCACGAATAACTCAAGGTGCAGACAAGTTAATTATTATATTTAAAAACTGTTGGAATGCCAGATTATTTCTGATGAAGAATTTTGAAAGGTCTTTTCTCTCTTAAATATGAATCTTCCATAACATAGAAAGTAGGAAAACAAACACACTTTTAGAAACAACCACATAACCTGGACACAAAAACGTCCAGCTTTTTGCACAGCTTTCTGGGGAGAGAAAGAGAACAGAATACTTTATTATAGCAGTATATGTCACTACCTTGTGATCAGTATTTAGGGTTACTGGTATGGGAAAAAGGAAGGATGAAGTAGGAGAATTAAAGATAGGAGGACACAGATCTTCAACCCACTGTTGCCAGGGTGCGGACAGATTTTCACTGTTATTCTTAAAACGAGTTTATATCAACCATTTAAATCTTTCTTGCTGATTTTTAGTTAAAGCTTGCCAGCAAATTTTTAGGGCTAAGGACTGAGTCTTTCTATTGCACAGTACTGAATGCACCACCACTATTCAACAGCAGCAACCCAAATTAAATAAGGAAAACTAAGTTATTGTTTCAGAATGAGAGAGACACTGAATGTCAGTGCCAATATCATTAGACACTATTGTGACAAATGTAACCAAAACCACTCTTAGCTACTATTAAAGGGGAGAGGAGGTTTTATTGATCAAATATCCACACAAAATCTTAAAAAATGCTATTGTTTATCAAGTAGTTATTAAAACCTGCAAATCCTTTAACATGCAAATACTTCCAATTTTTGTGCTCAGGTCATCTTCTGCTTCCTCAACCCCCACCAAAGGAACCCCAGACCAACCCAAATCATCCTGCTGGTGAATCCAAAATAAAGACTTCTTTGTATACCACTGAATTAAAAACTAATTCAGGCCCAAGAAATCTTGCTCAATTTCATATAATCAAAATGATAAACTTTGAAAATTTTCTCCAGATTTGTCCAATGCCAGAAAACACTTAGTGCAATTCTGCACTTTGAACTCTTTGAGATTCTTTCATCTTCTCAGTTTCCCTCAGTAATTATTCTCCCTTCACCTTAAGGTTTACTGCTAATATTAATGTCACATACTAACAGTATGGGAGTGACAGAACAGCACCTCTTCCCCAAATGATTCTGAATCTTCTCAGTTTAACTGTTTTATATTGGATTATGAACCAGTTAAGTCATTAAAACTCAAGCGAATTGTAACATATCACTATTACATCCAGGGAACATTTCAGGTATTAGGAGGTGAAATGACTGTGTGCAGTATTCTTAGACCACGACTTCCCTCAGGATTTTCTCAGCAGCAGTGCTAAATTAAGACATTCTTGGACCCTTCAGCTCTGCTGAAAATGAGAATCAATTCACCATTCAGCTCTTTGCATTTGGCCCCAGTGGCCCACGAGCAGTTAAGCAGAACCCACAACAGAAGGGCCTATTCTCATCACAGATCAGCTGATTGTTGTAGAGCCCATTTACACCGTGGACCGAAAAACTGTTGCTGTACATACAAATGCCACACAGGACATACCTTGCAACTCAGCCCACTTCTCACATCCATTTGCTTTTCCACAGGTACAGCACAGTTTTTCAATAAATACTCATCCTAAATAAGCTCAGTGGTACTTAATCAGATCTCAGGAGGCTATATATCCCTTTGCTAACACTGACCTTGGCTGGGACTAAATCCCATAGCTGTAAGTGGTTTGGCTATGCCTCTTTACAGAAGGAGTACCAGCGGAGCTGGTTAGAAGGTCCCTTTAGTAACAATGGAATATCTTTACTTATTTTTATAGCACTAAATCTTGCTGCCATCAGACACTGACAAACTTTCATGGTACTGAAATTTTGGATATCATATGCGTTACTGATGTAAAAACTATGCTTAAGTTTAGTCTTTGCCTACAATAAGTGAAATACATTTTAAAAAAATAAACAACTCACACTGCTTTATAGCTCTACAATGCTGATACTTGTACGAACAAAAGTAAATATAACAGATGAAGCTAATGACTTGGTCTTTCTAAAAGATGTAAAGAAATCACCTTAGCTTGTATGAGTAGTTTGTACTGAACAAGCAGGGTTACTCAACACAGTAAAAGCTAGTTATATATGTAAATATTGTATGGTAAACTGCTTAGTAACCAAATTTATGCTTTTCAGCTGATTCTTATTTTGACATTTTTAAGATAGTATCAAATCATCTTGAAATGGGTTTTAAAACATGCTTGATCATTTTGAAAATCAAATTAATACAGTCAAGTGATAATTATATTTTGCCTAGATTCTGCTGCATTGTAATGCTTTCATGTTGCCCCAAGAGAGCTTGTTCAGGACAATTTTCATTTATTCCTGAGAGAGTCTAAACCACGGTACCAATCATCAAGTACAACAACCCAATATAATGTGTGCTTCATAATTCAAAAATGATGTGCTGAATACTCTTGTGATTTATTTAACATAAATGTCTACACCCTCAGCCGAGGTTTTTCAACCTTTTCAACTTGCAGATCCCCTTAGCGGACTGTAGCCACGCACAGAAAATGTATTTCTAACAAAACCAGACTTGCTTCTTTTAGTTACTTCCCACAGACTCCTTGCTTTTATTTCACAGACTCCAAATTTCTAAAAGTAGTACTGCAGACTAATTACCTGGAGCTGGCTGGTAACAAGAGAGATTAAATTAATATATATGTAGTAGAGGACTGGGACTTGAGAAATAATATTCCCTATTTAAACTCAACAGTGTAGAGATCATTAGTTATTTTGAACACGACACATTTCCTTCTTCAGATATAGCAGCAATTAGTAGCATAGCGTAGAATGAGATAAAAGGAATTTTATTTTGTCACTGAAAAAAACCCCACACTGCAATTCAACAGTGAATTGGGATTAAATAGGCTGGATTCAAACCAACATTACAATTGTCCGGTCTTTGTAAAATCAGCTCTTACCATGTTAGGGGAAAGTGCAATATAAGTAATTTACATGTGGGTTTGCTACAGAGGTGATGAAGGTAAGCAAATCCACATTGTGCCCAAAACCTTAGAGTAGCGTAAGCAAAGTGCGTCAGCAGAACAAGAAAGTAAAATATTTTTGCACTGATACTGTAGCCTTTCAACCAATTTTATTTATAGCTGTTTTTAAAGATAACTCTGCAAGCATTTGCTGGCTGGTGACTGGTTTTGGCTGGCTTACATAAAGGTGGGAGTGCGCTGTCAGCAGGTGATGTGCTAGCTCTGCCTCTGGAGTACTTATAGAAGGGGGAATCGGAGGAACAGCAAACTGAGATACAGGAAGAGGTGGGGAAAGGACTTAAAAGCCTCAAACCGAGCTCAGTTATTTTGTTTCCAAACCCAACATCTATGCATGTCTACGCATGAGTCGAGCAGTCATTGAGAGGCAACTCGTTCATGGAACAGGAGGTTATAAGTACTTGTAGGGGTCTTTTTCACTTTTTCAAAGAACTGTAGTACTGCTCTGGAAAAAAAGAGGCCCTACAGGTTCATCACAAGTTAAGAGTTAATGTGGTTAGCAGGCAGAGTCTAGAACAGAGATAAGGCCAAAGCCCAGCCCTCAGGATTCAATGCAAGACAAAATATCTGATCAATCTCCAGATTGATTTGTATATCACCTTGAACTAGCTCAGGATCAGCCTGCAGCTGACATTCTACAGGTGACTGAGAAGACTGTGCACCTGGGAAAAACCAGGTAGAGGCCTGGTAGATCGGCATCCCACCTAGGGACTCTCAACTAACAGGTACAGGGCACAACTACACCTACAAACTGAATACAGAGACTGCCAGGTTTCAGAGAACGTGATATATTTAAGAAAATTGTTTAAGCTGTTGCCCACTCCAAAGCAGGTTTGATAGAACGCAACTTTTACATTCATCTGGAGAGGCTTCATTTGCAAAGACTCACTCATGCAATAGCAGAGGGGTTTAGTTTAAGCTCCTGAAGACAGATCACCAGAACCGTGGTACTTGCCAGAGGATCAGCGGAAACGCAGTACTCACCAGAGGACCAGGGGGGTGCAGTACAGCGAGGTCCAGCAGAGTGAATCCCCACCGTGAATTCTGGAAAAATAATTTAAGTGGAATTTAATCTCTGTGAAAGCTGCTAAAGCAGCAACAGAGTGCTGCTTACAAAACTTATTTCAAACCCTTTTGTCTTTGTCTACCATGGCCTGTTTCCTCAAGTACTGTGTTTGAATTTGGTTTGTAAACAAGAAGGTAGAAAGGACCTACATGCCGCAACTACGTGGATAAATACTGAGAACAGCAAAGAATTGGGTAGGATATAAAAGCAAAGACCGGAGGGTGGCAAAACAAGTAATGATATTTTCTTGAAAGGAATGTCTGATTGATAGAAAGTCCAAGGAATGACTTCGACAAACAGCGGCAAACAGCCAGCCCCTGTGAGTCAACCTCACACAGGCTAAACGCTGCTGTTCGCGGGCCACAAAGCGCAAACAGCATCAACATCTGACAATTGCCACACCTTCAGCCTGACAGATCAGGCGATCCGGGCTTTAGATGGAGGGCGAGAACACAGAAGCTGGGGTGTCCTGGAAGGGGCTCCTCAGGAGCTGCTGACTGACAGAGCTGCCACGGCCAAGGCCTCCCAGCTCTAGGGGTGGGAGGCAGACAGGCCAGCCAGCTCCAGCCGCCTCTCCCGAGCTGCCCCGGGGGGGCGAGGGAAGCCCTTCCCCACCGAGAAGGGTTTATCCCCCGGCAGGGAGCCGGCACCTTCAGCCTCCGGAGCCAGCCGGGCCGGGAACCGCTGGGGAGAGCCAAGGGGGCTGGCTCGGGGACCCCAGCGCCCGCCAGGCCCTCCCGCACGGGGCGAGAGGACGCTGCCGGCAGCCCCTCCACGGCAGGGGGGACCCGGCCTCGGCAGCGGCTCCCCTCCCGCTGCCTCCGCGGGGGCCGAAGCGCCACCGAGCGCCGAGCACCTCCCGGCAGCCTCCCTCGGGGAGCGGGGTCCCGCAGCTGCCCGGGCACAGGTCCCAGGCGCCGACTGCGAGGAGCGCCTCGTCGCCTTGGCGAGGGCCGATAGGGCGGGAGGGCCCGCAGTGAGGAGATAACCGGGCCGTGCCCTCGGCCGATACGCGGGCAGGGGCACCTGGGGCTGCCGGTCCCGCCGCCCTGCTCCCACTGCCGTACACCGGGCCCCCGCCACTCGCTCGCTCGCTCAGCGAGCCGGGGGCAGCGCGGTTCTCACCCGCGCCGGGTGAGCCCGCCCCGCTCCTGAGGGGACCCCGCCATTCCCTCCGGGCGCTCCACCCCGCTCCCTGAGGAGAACGCCGGAGGGGACAGACGCTGCGCACCGAGTCCGCCCCGCTCTTGCCGGGCGGTGGGGGGGGGGGGGGAGCCTGACGAGCGGGGCGGGGCGCTGCGCGCGCGGCTGCCCGCCGCCGGCAAGCCAATAAGGGCGGGCGGCGGCGGCGGGCCGGAGCCAATGGGCCGGGGCGGGCCGCGGGGCGCCATGGGCCGCGGCAGCGCTGTCCCGCCGCGGGGCCGGTAGCGCAGTGTGTCCCCGCTCCTCCTCCTCCTCTTCTTCTTCTTCTTCTTTCTCCTCCTCTTCCTCCTTGCCGCCGCAGAGGGCCCAGTGCCCGCCCGCCCGCCCGCCGGGCCGCGGCGCTGCCCGGCGACGGAGCTGGCCCGGCGCGGCTCCGTGAGGTGCGGCCGCCCCTTCCCCGCCCCGGCGGGCTCTGCGCGGCGCCAGTGAGCGCCCGGCGGGGCGTGCGCGCCCCTCCTTCCCTCCTTCCCTCCCTCCCTCCCTCCCTGTCTCTCTCCGCCCGCCGTGAGGGCGGGAGGGAAGCGGCAGCCCCGAGCGGGAGGCGAGGGAGGCGGCGCGCCGGGAGCCATGCGGGAGTACAAGGTGGTGGTGCTGGGCTCGGGCGGCGTGGGCAAGTCCGCCCTCACCGTCCAGTTCGTGACGGGCTCCTTCATCGAGAAGTATGACCCCACCATCGAGGACTTCTACCGCAAGGAGATCGAGGTGGACTCCTCGCCGTCGGTGCTGGAGATCCTGGACACGGCGGGCACCGAGCAGTTCGCCTCCATGCGGGACCTCTACATCAAGAACGGGCAGGGCTTCATCCTGGTCTACAGCCTGGTGAACCAGCAGAGCTTCCAGGACATCAAGCCCATGCGGGACCAGATCATCCGGGTGAAGAGGTACGAAAGGGTGCCCATGATCCTGGTGGGCAACAAGGTGGACCTGGAGGGCGAGCGGGAGGTCTCCTTCGGGGAGGGCAAAGCCCTGGCCGAGGAGTGGAGCTGCCCCTTCATGGAGACCTCGGCCAAAAACAAAGCCTCGGTGGACGAGCTCTTCGCGGAGATCGTCAGGCAGATGAACTACGCCTCGCAGCCCAACGGGGACGAGCAGTGCTGCTCCTCCTGCGCCATCCTCTGAGGGCGGCGGCGGGCCGGGGCTGTCTGCGGGGACACGACGGTGGCGGCCGGCGGGAGAGGCGGCGGGAGCGACTCGGCGCCCCGGCCGGTGCAAACCGCGGGGCGGGAGCGCTGCCCCCGGCAGCCGCCGAAAACAGACGCGCACACACATACACAGAGAGAGAGAGAGAAAAAAAAAAAAAAAAAGAAAAATCGGAAAAAAAAAAAATCGTGTTGGAAATGTGGCTTTTTTCGGCATGTACGTTTCGTCCAGTCTTGGTCGTTGCATATTTCCTGTCAGTGTCTGCCGCGGGCTGCCGCCCTGCGCCGGCAGCGGGCACCGGGGAGGAAGGCTTCGGCGAGGAGCGGTCCCTGCCCGCCTGGAAGAGCGGGGCGCAGGCGGGAACACACACACACACCACACACACCCACCCCCCGCCCCGCCGGGACAGGCGTGAGGAGAAGCCGCGGCCCCCCCGTGAGGAGAAGCCGCGGCCCCCCCGTGAGGAGAAACCGCGAGCCCCCGTGAGGAGAAACCGCGGCCCCCCCGTGAGGAGCCCTCCCCCCGCGGCCACGCGTGGAGCGCCCCGCCGCCCGCCCCCAGGATCTCTATGCAAAGTTGGGTGGTTGTGCCGGGGCGCCCAGCCTGGAGAATTGCACATCTTGAACTGGGACTTTTAACTTAAAACACTGATGCCAATACAGTGTGGGGTGCCAGAAAGTGTCTGCTGATGAATATCCGTGAAATAATTTTCTATTTTGTTTACCTGCTGTATCGGATGGGAGTTTGCAGGAGAGTGGTAGCGTGTTGGGGTTTTCCTGGTTTTTGTTTGGTTTTTTGTTGTTTGTTTTTTTTTTTTAAAATCAGCTGTGAAAATGTTACAAATCTGCACAATTTTTTGGGTGTGCGTGTGTGTGTGATTTCATTTCTATTTTAATTTTTCTTCGGCGGGTGGGAGCGGTGGTGTTTTTGTTCCGAGGGTTTTTCTTTTGGGGTTGGCAATAACTGATTTTGATGACTAGCTCTCTAAAGTGCAAAGACTTCCTATATGTGATGCAGGGCCAACAGCAACCCTGTGTCTGTAGAGTGCCTTCAAAACTCAGCTGTTCCAGCCGGTGCCAACCTGTGAAAGCTCCACAGAATCCCATTATCTACTACTCCAAAAACTACTTAACAGTTTCCTTGCAGTAATCATACCGAACAAGCCAGGACAAAAGGGCCTATTGTTAGTGGAATTTATTTCTTATTTCCATCTGAGCCTTTTAACTGTTATTTCCATGTCTTGCAAGTTCGGGCTTCATTTACTTCAAATTTACAAGAATTTAGCCTCTTGGGATTTTGGGGGGGGGGGGGGGGGGGGGGGCTTGCTTTTTTTTGCCTTTTTTTTTTGCCCCCCCCCCCCTTTTTTTTTTTTGCTCCCCCCCCCCTTTGGTTTTGTTGTGGGGTGTACCTCCAGCCAGCAAAGAAGGAAATCTTATCGTTGTGATGTACCAAGAAAATTCTAACAACTGTCATTTTAATTCCAGACATGCATTTAAGAGATGTCTATCCGTTTTAAGAATTTTAATACAAATGCTGTTTTTTAGAAAACCACTTTGTGCGCTTTTATGTATTACATGAAACACTAACTTTCACGTAGGCTGTTAATCCTGATTTATACCTTAATAGAAGTGAAAGGCGGGGAGGGGGCTTGATTTAGCTAAGGACAGTGTTTAAAAAAAAAAAAAAGGACAAACCACAAGATTGCTATTTTGCCTAATATTTAGTAATTTTTAATACAGTTTTTCATTTGTGTTTAGGTCCTGACCCTATGTGATGCCAGCATGTGAGTGGAACGCTGTATTCAGTAGGCAACTTTAGGAAGGTAGCGTGGCTTTAATGCAAAAGGACTTGTAAGATTAGGTCCTTATTCCTTACTGGGAACAGCATGGTTTATTGGGGTAAAATTCTGAAGGTCGATTATTTATAAAATTTAAGCTTTTAATCTCATTGCATTACAACTCTTTAAATTGTACATCAGACCAATATTTCTTTTCTGGTTTGCAGAGGGGTTGGGCTGGGAGGAGAGCTGTCATTTGGAAGATCTAAGGAGTTTGTTTACCTCCATTATCTTCCTCTCTTAGCCCCTTCTTTAAGGATTAGCACACAAAACCTGCAACTCTTTTTTTTTTTTTCTTTTCTTGTTTTTCCTTCTCTCCTCCCCACCCCCCCATCCCAAGAAGACTTGAAATTATCTTACAACATGAAAGCAAAAGTTGAGCAATGATGTGTAAAGGGGTTTTTAATCAGGCCAACTGAAAACTAACTGCCATGACTCCTACCCTGAGTCTGATAATTTCTTCTATTTTAAGTAGGAAAACTTTCTGCTTCAGCACTGGAAGTGTTTAGTATTAGTTTAATTCTATGTATTGAAATCCCAGTGATTTAAATGAAAATTATAATCTTGTATTTTAGTTGAAAATTGGATGCTTATTTTAGCAACAGCCAGTATGTACTGAAAATTTGGAAAAGATTGTATACTTAAGTATTGAACATATCTCCTCTCCTGAGCTCACATGTATCCTTCAAAACAGCAAGGACCTGTTCTGATACAATCAGTCAGGTTGTATCAGTCAGACTGATACAATCACAGTTAAAAACAAAGAGGGTTGGAGAAGGCAACCCTAGTGATGGTCCCTCAAAGTCTGCTTGGGGCCTTTGTATAACAGACAAATTGATCCAGCCCCCCATTTTTAAGTGAAAACCGAAAACCTCTTTGCAGGTTATCTTCAATAAATTTCTAAAAATTAATTAGAAGCCAGCTCATTGAGGACTAACGTATTAGAAGTAAGGGCTTCTTGTAACAAAAATACTGCATTGAAAACTAAGAAAGCTTGACAGCCGCCATGTTTGCAGTTTAAAAAACTTCAAGTCTGAAGTTTAAAAAAAAAATGCCATAAATTTACATCTTGACTATTGCTATGGTTCAGTTTTGCCTTAAAATTCAATGGGACTATACGGTTTTTAGCACCCAACAGGCCTTGCTCTAGATCCGTGTATTGAAAGCAACTTGTTCCGCTTAATAAAAGCAGGTAGTTATTATGTTCTCCCCAACAGATAGCAGATTCTTCATGTTTTCTAGTGCCTCCTGTTTCCTTACTGCCAGTGTTGTGATTCAGGAATGATGCAAAAATGGGTGTTTGTAGCACACAGCGGCACATAAAGTCCAGTTTTTCTCAGCCTAGCAGAGCAGCTGAAAGCAGCATAATAAGTTCTGGATTATGCTGGGCTTTCTTGTAGATATATTCTGGTTCTTGCCGAAAAGGTGTGTTCATTAAACAGTGAAGCGTTTAAGAAACCATGGCATGGGTCTAATCAAAGTTTTGAATGTATTTAGATGTTCAATGTTCTCTATGACTTGGTGAGGACAGTACAAAAAGTAGAACTCAGTAGTCTGATCTTCCAAATACTCTGAAGTGTTTTGGTGCTTGTTACACATAGGCCTTGTCTATAAAGTAGGAAAAAGTCATACTGCTTTAACTTGACTGAATAATGAAAGCTATATTAGCTTCTACGCTTGAGGAAAATGTTGTATCAATATAAAGGTACTCTTTTATTCCTTTTCCCTGTGGGAATATGTTATACCCGTGTCAATACAAAGGTGGTATATAGCTCTTTTCACAGTGAGAATTGCAAATATTTAATTGATTTGGAAGAAAAATTACATTCCCGGCCAAAATACTTCCTGACAATGCAGAAATTGTGTAAACAAGGCCTTACTTTAAGGCTGGTCTTATGGCCACATATTTTGCTGTACATAATGATTGTATTTTTAAAAATCCAAGCTTGTTCTATTGCAAGAAAGCGTGTTGTTGAAATCCTAGTCTCTGTGATTGTAACCGTGCAGTATTCTCAACCTCATTTTCAATACAAGTGTGGTTCTTCTCAACGTGATGCTCAGGCTTTATTGATGCTTATGTTTCTGGAGATGATGTTGAATTCTGTGGCTATGGGATTCCTGACGGTTATGCTTCTCTCAAAAGAATGTATGGCAAGTTTTTTGCAAAGGGCATTTTAAATAAAGGGCAGCTGGCTCTTTATGACTTCTTCATTTGGATACTCATTGTGTGCAGGTGTTGTTAAGTATCACGTTTCCCCAAGGAGTGACAAAATGCAGAAACTTTCATGTTATTTAAGAATTTTGTATGAAAAGGAGTGGCATGTACGTTCTTCTCTCTTTGAAATTAATGGACAACTCCTGTGACTGTAGATGGAAAATGGTTGGAGCTCTCCTGCTGTTAGAAGCTCTCTTACCCACCAGGTTTGTATAGTAGGCAACCCAGACACTCTTCTTTATGGACCTTCACTGTATCTTTGGGAACTACTGTTTGGAGTGCCCATTCATGTTCGGGTGAGATTTGAGACTTGATGTAGAAGCAAATGTGTGTATGAGCTGTGTTCAAAGGTGAAGTAGTTTTAAATAATGATCTTTGTAGCTTATAGCCTGCTCCTAAAGTGTTTATAGCCTCATGCAAAATGTATATGTCAAAAAGATTCTCCTTCCTGTCATATTATAGCATGGTGTTCTAGAACCTCATTTTTGTAGGACTCCAACATCTGACCAACTTCTAAAACTTTTTATTTGGGGCTGGCAATCTTTGGTAAACGTGTGCATAGCAGATGAGAGTGATTCAATAGCAGATTTTTAGTTCAAGCAGCTAAAGGTATTCAAGTGAGTTACAGTGATGGGAAATGGAGTGGAAGTGCATTGCTGGGGCTGGGTGTGCTGGATTTGTGTTTTTTGTTGTTTCTGTTTTTTAATTTGAGTAGACTAAGGGTTTGGTAGTCTGTAATTGACAACCTTACTGTATTTCCCAAGTAAGAGTCATTGTGTGTGTGTATTCTGACTTCATTGGGGTTGCAGTCAGAATTCTTGCCCTTACCACAGATGATCTCAACCTCTGTGATCTCAATTCTGCATTTAGTCAGTATCATGCTGAAGAAAACGCCCAGTGAAACCTGACCTGGTCGAACGATAATGGCTAGAGCAGAAAGATTTACATGCAGAAAGCTTAAGAACAGCCATTAAAATTTCCCTATAGCTATTTTAAATTTTTTGAAGGGTATGACTGCTGTAATACACATCAGGTGCTGCTTTGATACTGCTGATGCTAGAGCATAGTGATTCTGTAGATGACTTATTGTGCATAAAACAAATACTAAATGTGTCTGTAGTATCTAACAAGGTCTTAGATCCTATATACAACACTGTAAAATTAGAAGTCAGTTAACCAGAACTTGTAAGTTGTTCAAGTAAGTGAAAATATTGGAAGCAGCTGTTCTGTAATTACTTAATTTTATTTTGGCAGTCTTTGGGTCTTTTGGAGATTTGGGCAAAGAGGAGACTTTGATAAGAATCCATAGCTTTGTTTCGGTAATCCTCAACAGAGAGATATTTTTAGGAAAATGGTGTCTGACATGTAACTTCAGCTTTAATGATTTAAAAACTATTTATTTCTACAAAGTTCTTTAAGGGAACATTATAAAAAGGTGTAGTTAATAGATCTGATGTCCAGGTAACAAACAGATCCCAGATGTTTCTCATCTGCTTGATTGACTGATTATGATTGTGCAAGAAATGCTGCAGCAACTAGACTGATCAGAATGACGTTGCTAAATTTTTTGCCTTTTGATGTGGTCTTGTTATCCTGCTGTATTATGATGCTAGGATGAAATCGGATGTTTGCGATTGGTTTTGAGGATGGTTGTAAATGGACTTCTGGGTGAAAAACAGATCTGAAATGGAAGGTTTTTTTGCGGGGGGGGGGGGGGGTGGGGGGTGGGGGTGGGTGTGTTTGTTTCCTTTGAATTAGGTATTGAAAAAGGTACAGGTCAGCATTCGTATTGGTATTCCCTTACCAGTTTATGGGCATATTCATCTAATGCTTTGTTTCTGCAGTGTCACTACTGTTATCCCAATTTAAACAATTAGGATGAATACTTAAAAATTTAAGTTCTTTTCTTAGAGGTAGAATTGCAGGTAAGGCAGTAAGCACTGAGCTACAGTTGAATGTGTGCATCTGCTCTGTTATTAGTAGGCAAGATATTCAGGTGTGGAGCCCAATGTGGGTATCTGAAAATTAAGTTTTGTTTAGCTGTTAGAAGTGATCCACCCAAAAGTGTTCGTGAGAAACATGGCTATTGATACACTTGTGATAGCATTTGTTCTGAGGGTTAAGAACAGATGCAAGAATTAGATGCATTTACTGTTGAATTAACTTGAGTTGTATCATTTCCTTGCCTTGCCTAGAGAGGATAGAACTGGTAGTGTTCCTTCCAGCCATGGTGTCAACAGTCCAGAGGTGGAGAAGCATTATGCTTTCCTGATGGGAGACATCATTTAAGTTCCTTACCATCTTGCTGCCTCTAAATAGTTTACTGCATCTGTGTCAGAGTTAGAAATGAAAAGGAAGGAGCAAGATGTTTCTGCCTTGGATTGCTGTCTAGCTCAGAGAGGTGTCTGGCTTAGCCCTCTATCAAAGCCATGCCCTACTTCTGGTTTCTAGCTTCAGCAGTGATTCAGTATGTTTCCAGCAAACATTTAAAGCTTTCTACACCTCAGTTTCTCCCACTCTGTATTTTGTTGAAATATTGATTTTGGTGCAGATGAACTGATTTTGCATGAGCATTTGACTCTGGAATTGCAGCACCAAATGAAATAAAGGAAGAAGATTGAGAGAGAGAGAGATTGAGGACACAAGAAAGTATGCCAAAGGGTGCTGTTACTAAAAGAGTACATGACTTCTTCCTCTAAGACGGACCTAAATACTGGAAGCAAGTTTTTGAATGTTAAGTGTCTAGCAGAAGTCTTCGTTTAACCAAGCCTTATGCTTAAATTAGAAGATGCTTAAAAGCCCTTTGCATTGGAGGTATGGTACTTGAATGATTTCACATAATTATCTTTGTAATTTTTCACCGACCTTGGTTTGTTTAAATATTCTAAGATTTATTTATTATTATGATAGTTATCATTAGATAGAGGTTGTGTTTAAATATGATTTAATATTTATATTAACTTAGTACTATAAATATCTCCATGTTGCAGGGATTGATAGACATGGTAGGCATGAAGTGAAGGTCTGTTTACTTACTGAAGGCCTTATGGGAGGTAAAGAATTAAAAGATCCAGGCTTCTGTTTTGAAAAATTACGATGATGCAAATATGAATGTGTAATGTAACTTTTTGAACTTACAGGTGACTTCTTGTTTCTCAGGATAGACAGTCTTTTAGACGGGAGACGATTACCCCTTCTCTTCGCTGCTTCATGACAAGCTGTGCCATTCCATTTTTTTTGCCTATAGTGAAAAAAAACATGTGATCATTCTGCTGCCATGGGTGTTTGTCAGACATGGGCTGCCTTCATGACTCTGTTGCTCACTTGGAGCTCTGGCATTCTTCCTCTTTGTAGGCTGCGTGGGGGAGGAGGGAGCCCAGATGATGCAGTGATAATGAAGTGATTGCTTATCAAAATACTGGTTTTGATATCTATCAAATCTATCTATTTGAACACTATCAAACCACTGGGATGGTAAGCTGGCTCAGGTCTAAACATTTGAGAGGGTGTATCCATTATTGGAGTTATACATGAAACTGAGCGTCCATACAATACATGCAACTCCTTGCTCTTCAGTGTTACGTGTTCATTATAGGTTTGTTCTGGGAATGCAGAAACAAAAAACTGTTTCCTGCAAGGTGAACAGAGACCTTACAGCATACTCCTATAGCTAACGTATAGCAGTGGTGTCCAGCACGCTCAGAGGAAAATAGTTTGGCATTTTGAGGAAGAAGTATGCATGTGCATTGTATCCACTCTTGCTCGTCCAGAAAGGTGGATTGAAAGATAAATCTTCTGCAGATATCCTGAAAATAATTTCCTTATGTGCATAAAATAGATATATTTTAGAGGTCAAACCAGTGAATCTTTTTGTGTTTCTTAGGAAACATATAATGTGACTTCTGTTGAAGTTCCTTTACTGAATCATAGTTTCTTCCCCTTCCTCACCAACCCTAATACAGCAATGAGGTCTGGTGCTTTAGACTCTTGTGAGTGATGAGAAATTGAATGCACATTCAGTATTTTCTACATCTGTAATAAAAGTAAGTTTGGGGCGTTATTGTACATATATGTCCATGACATTCAGTGTATTGTACATATATGTCCATGACATTCACTGCATTTTTAGGAGAAAGATCTAAGGGATCAAGAAGTAGCAGCGTAGGGCTACTAAAATACTGGCTAGGTAGGACAGGAATCTGTGATGGAGGACTGTGGTTTGGGTTTGTGGTGCGAGGCTGGAAGCAGGACACATGTTGCCAGGTTTGCTAAATGCCAGATATGATTTTTGTGAAAGGGTAGGAAGCTGAACGTCTTGTTGGGGGCAGGGGGAGTTTGGGAGAAGATGGGTTGAATTTTTCTGTTTCAGGTATAAATACCGTTCTATGCATGTATGCTGTGGATGTTCCCTGCCCCATGGTGCTAAGCAGATTCGAAAGCACACAGGAAGTTTGCACAATGAGTGTGTTATTCACCAAGGATGATTTTGATGATGTAAGTTTATACTGAGTTTCATAGCTTCCCTACACCACTAATCACTAAAATCTCTTTTAAACAGTGTGGAACTTTATAATGAAGATGGTTACAATGTGACTCAAGATAGTTAGGAGCCATATGTATTTAAGGATGAGATTAGTGATAAGCTCATTCCTTGAATGAACTACAGTACTGTTACATACCTCAATTTAGTATTGGGAGTTTGCTGCCAAGTTTACTTGATGATTAACAAAGTTGAGATGAAAGCATGCTAATGAAGTACTTGAGTAATTAAGTTTCTAATGTTTGAGATCTTGATTTCTCTCCTTTTCAGAATATTCTGCCACGTTCCAGATTGGCTATTTTCTGCCGTGTTTCTTATTTCAGATATTATGTTTGCTTTAGTGTGGGGTTTGCTTTCTCCTTCGTTGATGGATCTTTTGTTTTTTCCTTCAATTAAAAGAAAAATATAGGAGATTCACACTTGAATTACTGTATAGCTCAAGCTGCCTAGATTCTAGAAACACGTGCCATGCACTCCATGTATTTTAGCAATGAAAACAAGTTTAAGGAGAACACTGTATGTTTAAGGTATTTCCAAGGCCTAGACACTCAGCAGAGAAACAGCTTGAGAAAGCTTATTTACCAAAGAACTAGGTCAGCCTGGGAGTGAATTAGTGTTCACAGATACTTAGATATTTATTCACTTACAGTACTACTATACTTGAACTGCTGTAGTGAAAGTTACCGATTTCTGAGCATAAATATTTACGCATACATACAAGTTGTATATGGTGTCCACAATTTGGGAAACATCCACATTTTTCTACTCTGAGCATAGAAAATCAGGAATTAGGTGCCTACACTCACTGAATATTGGACCAATAGGGTAGAAACTTAGGTACATATTTATTTAGCCAATTACAAGCACCTAAAAAGAGTTTTCTTGCTTCTTTTCAGGCATTCTTGACCTGGCACAATTTAATTTTCAGCATTGCTAAACCAGAAAATCACTGTGGTTATTAAACGTGTGCAGCCTTTTACCAGATGTAGGGATAGCAACCTGTCAAACTTGTCTGAATTGTTTGTGGTCAGTGCTGTCTGAATAAAATTTCTAGTTTATGTCTTACCTCTGTATTTCTTGTGATAAGGAAGCCAAACCTGGCTAGACTGAAATACTGTGAGTTCAAGGATAGATGTTCTTGGATTCTTTACAAACTTTATGATAGACTGGAATTGCTCAATGTGCACCTGGTCGCAGCTTGTTTCAGGCGTTTGTAAGACACTGACTTCCTTTATCACTACTCAGGGTTTTTCAGCACTTAGAGTAGTTAACAGAAATTAATTGATGGGTAACTGGAGTTCTTTTGGCAAGCGTGTTTGTGCATGCTAATACGAAGACATAAGCTGTATTATTCCAGGATGCAAACAAACTCTAAACAAATGTGTTAGGTATCCTAATTACCTGCAATAGGATTTTTAATATAACTTAATGACTGAAATTGCATTTGTGTACTGACTTACACTATTATGAATCTGAACTTGACTTGTTCTCTGATTCTATAAATATATGTATGCTGAATTCCCTGTTCTTTTGTAACGCCATTGAAATCAGAGCCTTATTTAAGCAAACGAGAGCAGAAATTAACCCCAGTCTGCATTTTAAATATTTCACATGCACCTAGTAGTGTGATCTTTGTCCTTTTTAAAGTTGTAATTTCATTTTTAAAAAAAGCCTTCCCCTTTGCCTTTAGTTGGATCTTCAGATGTCTAAAATGTAAACTACTACTATTTTTTTTTCGTCTATGGGTGTTTCTTATCTTGAAGTGATACTGGGTTTATGTAAATTGTGAATGCCATCTTGAAATGGCAATAGGTCTATATAATTTTTTTCATTTTATACAGTTGTTTCCTCCCATTCTGTCAGAAGTTATAATATGTTATATTTTAGTATCAGTAAGGTTTGTTTGGACTCATAATTCACAGCCATTAGATGACCTTTTATCTTTGTACTGTTATGTAATCGATCTGATAGAATCACAGAATCATTTAGGTTGGAAAAGACCTTTAAGACCATTGAGCTCAACCATTAACCTGGCCCTGCCAGGTCCACCACCAAACCATGTCCCTAAGCGCCACATCTACATGTCTTTTAAATCCCTCCAGGGATGGTGACTCCACAGCTTCCCTGGGCAGCCTGTTCCAGTGCTTGACAGCCCTTTTGGTGAAGAAGTTTTTCCTGATGTCCAACCTAAACCTCCCCTGGCTCACTGGAGGCTGTTTCCTCTCGTCCTATTGTTGCTTGTTACTTGGGCGAAGAGACGAACCCCCACCTCAATACAACCTCCTTTCAGGTGGTTGTAGGGAGCGATAAGGTCTCCTGGTGTGCAGGAGAGCACAGATACTGCGTGCTGGCTGACTGGGATGCTGGGACGCTTGCAGTGTAAAACTCTCCTAGATCTAGTTTGCATTTAACAGCGTTTTTGTTGTGAAAATGACAGAAGAACACTTTTCCCTATGCTGCCCAAGGGATGTGGAGAGAGGCTTAGACACAGTGGTTTATTTGCATGGCTGATGGCATACATTGACTGTAACAGTAAAAGTTCCTTTTGGTGACAGTTTGAAGAAGAAGAAAAAGAAAAGAAAAAAGGGAGGGGGGGGGAAAGAAAAGCAGAGACAAGATGGAAAACTTGCGCTAGTGGCCAGCCAAGAAGAGAAGCACCCTGGGTTCTTTTCAGGTACGGGTCCTGCTCTGGGTGTGCTTTCCCATGCAAAAAGCAGTGCCCTGCGATGGTATTTCCATGTGGCTATATGGTTTTCCAGGACCCACTCAGGCTCCCTGCAGGTTGTTCCTGTTTCTGATGCTCCCAGCGCTGGTCGGAGTATGCAGGGGTTATCTACTGGCTGGGTGTTGAGCTTGGTGCACACTGGTTATCTGGTGATGCGAGTTGGCTGTGTAAAACCACACCTGTCTACTGGGTAGTTACTCTGCAGTAATTCACCAGGCACCTGAGAGAGCAGCAATGTCTGTTGCCTTAATCTTTTAAAGCTGAATTGGTAGCACTGCAAGGCCTTATGGTGCCCCGTGGGATGAGCAGCGTTGCAGCTGGAGCAGTCCTGGTGAACATCCATGATGTCTCAAAGCAAGTATTGAGGTTATGTCCTAAGTGCTCTTCTCTGCAGCTGCTCTATGCTGTATCAAAAGAGCATAAGTTAGATGAAGCCATCACTTTTTTTTTAATTCTATGGCTGATGCCAGGAGCTACATAAGCCCCTGAACTATGTCAGAACTGGAGGGAGAACAAAGGTGCCCTGAGCTTGCCTTTCCCTCCTGCCCTTCTGCCTTCTCTGTGTTCAGAAACAGATGAACTTTGTGAGCCTTGGAGTCTGTGGGTCACTGCAGAGGTGTATGGTCCACATATATCAAAACATATGTATTCTAAAATTTAAAAAAATTGCAGTTCTGTACTTCAGGAGGCAAGACTCCTGTGTTGCTTTGGCGTAAGTACTACACTGTACTGTAGAAACTTTGAAAAGAGAAGTAAGTATTAGTTCCTTTGGGTGGCCCCACCCTCCACTCTTTGAAGAAAAATGGAAAGATTTCTCACTCAGATCCAAAGGTTAGATGTAAAACATGTGATTTGAGTAGGCTTGAAATTGAATCAATTTGAAGCTGTTATAATTTTTATTCACTTGAAACTGGGTCAATTTCAAATCAATCTCTTTGAAAGATTAAACACACTTACTTCAAAAAGGGCCTTTGTGATGATCCATCACAGTGCTCATCAAATTAACAAAAAGGGTTGATCCAGCAGAGTATAGGAAAAGGGAATATTTCATTCCTGCATTATGGCATTATAACAGGGTGCACACTCAGTTGTGGCTCCAGCTTTCATTCAAGGATAGGTATTGTTTTTAAGTCTAATAACTATCCTTATGGAAAAAGAACATTTTTTTTAAAACCCTCAGGAGAGGTTCAATCTAAAAAATAGTGATTGCAGGACTCTGGGAGGATTATGATAATTTATTTCAATTACCAATGCAAAACAGGTTATACATCTCTGTGCTTCACCATCTTGTGGAAAAATCTAACATACAAAATGTAGCGTAATCACATTTTGATTTATGCAAACTCTCTCTAGAAGACAGTATGCCAGTCTCTTGTTTTGCTGCCCGTAAGGCTGCAGTGATTGTTAGGAAGTTTGTTTCCCTTGCCTGGCGGGGCTGAAATAAGCTCTGACTGATGGGACGGTGCTCCTGCCTGCTACTGCAGCTTTGCGGGGCTGTAATTACACCTTATAGAACAGAACAGCTCTGTTGGCAGGCATTGGGGTGTCCCCCTCCAGAAAACCTGTAGCCTGGTGAATGGGGCCCTTCCCTGGGAAGGTGATCGTCATCTCATGGGATTCCTGTGTCTCCAGCAGGTGTTCTGCACAGTCAGCTTCACACAGGGATCAGTTCAGCTTGTTTCCAGCAGAAACTTGCGAGTCTGAAGAGCAAAGACCCATGGAGCCTCACCCTGCTCACAGCGCCAGCATCCCACCTCACCATGTTAGGGGGGTCTCGTGAGAGAAGCTGTGCTCATTCGTCTTTTTGTGGATGATTGTGCCTGCTCCCTTTGTAGCTGTAGAAGAAAAAGTTTTAAGATCTCAGCACACTTCACTGTTCTCAGCTTCCTCACCTCTTTGCTTGTACACACGCATACTTCTGCTTCCTCCCATTCTACCCCAATAGAAAAAAGTGGTTAAACTCATATGTGGGGGTGCTAAGAAGGAAGCACATGTTATCATGTCTGAATTTGGAGCGGGTGAATGCTCTGTTCAGCTGCAGCCACCCTCAGTTCCCCCACTGCACACCCCCCCAAAGATGGGTGGCTGCAGAAGTGATTATTCTGCATTGTCCAATGCCTCCAGCACCTGAGGGCAGAGTGTTGTCATCTTCCTTGGCATAATGGCAAGTGCAGTGAATGCTACAGCACTAAATGACTAGCTTAAGAGGTTTACAGAAAGGTTATAAATAATTTAAATTTCCAATCATGGGTTATTCCAGTCACTGTAAATTTCACTGGGTGTAGAACAAGCAACATGTGACAGAAGCTCTGCCTTGATTTGCAAAAATAATCTAGCTGATGAATTGAAATGGGAGCATGGAGTAGGACATACAGTCTTTGAGCTCTGTGCAATAGTAATGGAACTTCCAGTCTCTAATTTTAAGAAATAAACACTGATTAATGTTCAGAGTTTAGGCATTCTGACTAAAAGCAGTCAGCAGTCACCACGACAGACTGACTTCCCTTTATCTGTTAAAAGGTTTATATTTATTGACTTATTTGGAACATAATGCTAAAGAAATTTATAGATTTCTTGTTTACGAGCTACTGATTTCTACTATTGATCGACTGGGCATCTTGAATACACGCATCTTCTGTGGGTTTTTAGGCATGTCTGCGGCAGCAGAAGTGGTGCTATGGCTCCGTACTTTGGGTTCATTTCTTTGTGCAAGCAGGTTTCCCAGAAGGCGATGCCTTTTGGCTGTGTGTTCATCAGGTCCCACATCTTAGCAGGAGGTGTGCGTGTCTTCATACAGTGGTGCTGTTTGTAAAAGTGTGATAAAATGACGGTGTCAGGAGATGCTTGTAGTTAATGGTTCTTTGCATGAGACTTTACGTACAGCAAATCCAAGTTCCCCAGCAAGCTGGTGATGTGGGAAGTGCCTGATGGAGCCCAAGTCTCTTGCTTTCCTCCTAGCTATGCACTGGGATCACATGGCGTTTTACAAAACATAAAACTACCGATGTGCCTGTGGGAGGACATGGACATCGTGTGGCCCTGGGTGACTAAATGATGCTCAGAGTGACCTCAGAAAGGCCACGCTGGGGGTTCCTGGTCTGCACTGCAGCTGCCTGCTCCGAACTGGGACCCTGGAGTTGCGTACAGGCAGAGTCGGCGAGCGTGCGGAAGGGGGTTACGGGAGCAGCTGCTTTCTGAAGGTTTGCAGCTGCTTAATTCAGGCTTGGGAGCTAGAGTAATTGGCTTCGGAAAAGAAAATCATTGTGTATATTGTATCCTTTTTCTCAGCCATACTAATTTCCTAATATGTTTTAGGATTTGGCATATAAGTTTCTCCATAATAGGGTAAAACAGAACTGGCTGGCATTTCAAAGCCTGTTTGTGGAAAAACTGAGAGTAAACACACTTTTTTTTTTTTTTTTTTAACTTAGATCACCGTCTACTGCAAGTTGTATTTGAATTGACAAATTCCAGGTTTGAATCCTAAAAGGCACTAAGTGTGTTAACTCCTGCCGTTAGCCCATCGCCCTCCAAGTCAGCCACGTCTATTGGCAAATAGTCCTAGGTACAGGCGAAGATATTCAAGAGGGTGGTACTTGATGCTTTCTCAGCTGAAAAGTGCCAGGCAGTGACTTAGTCTATGTCGATTAACAAGGTTTGTCTTGTTGCCAGTGCTCATTTTTATTATCCACACTTTCCTTTTGGGAATACTCTAAATAAATGGAATCAGTGCTTCTGCCTAATGTGTGTGGCAGTGAGGATTTGAGGGGGTTTTTTCAGCATCATAAAGATCTGAAAGGGACTAACACTTTTTTAAAGACAAGATTTCATGATACTGTTCTCAAAGACAGTGAACATGAAGTCAAAAGCCTTCTACATAGGTTATACAATCAGCTAGTTACAAAGTACGTGAATTGAATTCCTTTTTACCATTTGTCGTTTGTCCTATTTTTATGAGTGTAGCTGATACTTGCTGTTGGAGGTCCACTGTTACATTCTTAGATGTTTCATCAACACAAATAAGTCATACTTAACTTTAAGGAAAAAAAACCCCTCCTCTTAGCTTTAATTTCTTAAATTAACTCTTCACAATAACTGCTGTTGACTTGGGTGTTCATTGATAAGTACATGTATGAAGTTGTTTTTCTGATGTAATAAAAGTGCTAATTCGTTTTCCGTGTCTGCTCTTGACAGACATGGCCTTTTAGCTCTGCTGGTGCAGGCTAACCCCTTTGTGCCAGGCAAGGCATGTAGCTCCCTGCTTGGGGAAAAAAAACAGTGGAGCAGGTAATGGGGAGAGGAGGGCAATTTAGAAAAGGGGAGTAGTAGCTGTTGTGTCAAAAACAGGGTGTGGTATGAAACTTCAGGTTTGGTTTTGTTTGTTGGGGTTTTTTTAACACTTAGTTTCCACACAATGGAGTGGGGAAATATTTTGTGCTCAGGAAGTGCCTGGAATTTCAGTTGAAAATTTCAGGTACAATATTTTTATATTTCATGCCATGCAAGCAGAAATAGTATGTGTGTTGCTCCCCTGGTGAACCAAATATTAGTAAAAATATACGTATATTCTTTTGAAATCATTATTTACTACACTGAATATGTTTATTTATTTCAAAGTGTTTTCTTTCCATGCCTGATCAAGATCAAAATGTTCCCTGGAGAAATTTAGCATTACCTGCCAGCTTGTGCCTCCCCCTTGGTGGCCCACCAGGTTGTGGGGCTGGTGGCATGCATGACCTGTGCTGGGGCTGGCCCAGGGCTGCTGTGTTCGCCTGCCGCAGGGCTGCCCACCTCCGTCTGCTGGTGACAGGGGGCTCGACCGCAGGGAATTTCGTTTGCTGAACAGGAAAGAAACAGTCTTTTTCCAATAGGAAAATAATCCATGGAATCTTTCTCCACCTACTTGTAAAATCAGTTTTGTGGGTTTCTGGGTAGATGGTGAAAGCTTTCTGTGCAATATTTGGGTGCTGACTTTGAGTGCTACAAATAAGATGCTCATGCTTAGATCATAATTTGATTTTTGATGGAACTGGAGTTGATCTATTGATGTATTGATGGGAAACCAGTGGAGGGATTCCCTCAAACTTGAAAGAAATTCCTATTTATGGTTTATTCCTGGTGTTTACTTTGATCATTTGTATTTGACCATAGTTTACTTTTGTCAAGCATACTTGTTCTGGGATTAAGGCCAGGACAGAAATTCAAGGAAATTAAGATACCAGCATAAACCAGCCCTTTCTGCTGTCCTCCAACATTTGGTGATTTAATTAAAGAGACTGGCAGAATCTCAGACCACTATACTCCATTAAAGAAAGCACAAGCTTCAGTACAGGAATTTCACCATGTCTCCAGGGCACCTTTTACTGGCTTCAGATCTCCTAACAACTCTTTCTGTCCTACGTTTCCTTTTTTAATAGTAATGATGACAATAATCTCACTTTGTCAGAATTAGTCTTAGCATCATTTTGGCCTTTAAATCTTCCCCGTCGAATTTGGTAAAGATCCTCATTTGCCATTTTCTTTCTACTCTAGGTGAAGGTTCCCTAAGGAATGTGAAAAATCGTCCACATCTCTACCCTTACAAAGTGGAAAGGGTCAGCACCCTCTCTGCTGGTTGTGTGGAGCCTTTTTGTCTGTATCGGTGTAGATGGCAAACGTTTTCAAGGCACCTTTTTCAAGAAGAGTGTGAAACAAAAAAAAAAGTCTAAGCTCCTGTCACACCTTGTAGTGTCTAACTGGCTCCAAAATCCTGTCTAGAGCCTGGCAGTTTCCCCAAGGATTTACCTCCAAGCTCTCCCTTTTGCAGGCGCATCTGGGGGAGTAACATGCCCAGCAGCCATGTGTAATCAGCCAATTTTTATCTCTTTACAGGGTTTTCAAGTGTTACTCTATGACTTAATATTTCAGATATTTAAAAATATTTTGTATGTATTTTGTGTGTATCAGTATCTTCAAACAATGTTATGTAGTGTAATTATTTAGTGGTAATTAGGATTATTTTGTATAAGGTTTTTTGTCCTCTTCTGAATTATCACCTAACTGCACTGTCCCATGCTTCTATACCGAAAGTATAGAAATCTCCAGCTTGGTAAATAAGCGCTAGGCTTTCTGTCATGCAGTACAATCCTCTGATACCCCAGTTCAGGGAATGGTTTTCTCTCTGCATAGAATTTGCAGTTTCTGAAACGGATGGTTTCTTTCACACACGGCTGGGCAGGCAATTTATGTGCTGATCACCATAGAAACCTGCAGATACATCACTTGGTCAAACCGTTTCCATGTTGTATCAGCGAGCTGGCGTTGGAAAATGCAAATAAGGGGCGTGAGAGAGGATTGGTGAAAACGTTGCCTTTTTTCTTTATTTTTACCAATGCTAATCTTTATTCTAAGCTGCCCGTATTCCTTTTTTACCTCAAACTCAGGCTCTTTCCTTAGTAATCTTTTTTGTCAAGTTGCACCAGCTTTTCTGAGAGGTTGCTGCTGTGTCTGCTGTCTGCCTGGGATGAGGCTTTTGTTGTAAACCTGTTTCAAGCCACACAGCAGTTTGGTCTTTCTTGGGTCCGTTCAGACCTCCGGGGCAGCAGGGTCTTTCCCAGCACCTTGAAGTGCTGGGATCCACCAGCTCCTCTCCTGTGTGGTGGGGCTGGTGAATTTTTATAGTTTATCTTATTCGTGAATTGGCTGCATAGGATTGCAGGTCATTTTGTTACTGAACAGTAATTTTTTTTTAATGCCATGCTGTTGACAGTTAAAGCAATGAATGATTCTCGGGAATATTGAAAAAGGGGTTGATTTTCTTAAAATTGAAAAGGCAAGGAAAGGCTGATTTACAGTTGCATGGAGTGGATAAATAGTCAAAGTGTTTGCGATTACAGCTGGCCTGAAAATTAACACTGAGAATTTTTTAATTGCAGCTGACCTTGGATGCTCTGTGCTTCCCACGGCAGCAGGAGTTGTGTTAAATTTGAGATGTGAGCGTGACTGTTTGAGACAGGAGGAGGCTGACAGCAATAAAATGCTGCTTCTGTAGGAAAACAACAGAAAGGTACAAGAGCGAGGAGAAGGAGGTTTGGTCTAGAGTACAGAAATACCAAAAGATGAGGCAGTCCTCCAGCAGTGTTTAATCAGGCACACACAAAACTAACAACCAAACAAAAAAGATGAGGAGAGACTGTGATTCTGCCAGGTTCCTGGGCTGAACCACAGCATGGCCCAGGATATCACATTTACACCAGCTCAGGATCTTGCCTCCCCGGACAGACTAAAGTGAGGTTTGGGTCCACAAAGATTTCACTTCACTTTTAGGCATCCTGGTATTCAAAGTACTGACCTCAGTGCAGGGCTGCTGAATCTGTGGTCCTCTCCCAGGGTGAGCAGCAAGCTTCTGCAGTCCCAACCTTTCTTAGTTCTTTGCCTTTTGGGCACCTGTTTGTCATAATCGTCACTCCTCTTTTTGAGGCTTTCCCCCTAATTATAAAGGTGCTGAACTGCTTGGAGCTAACTATAATCTCTTGAAAAAAGTGTAGAGAAAGGAAATTATAGTTTACCAGAAAACGGTGATTGCTTATGTAAATGGGTAAGTACAGAGTGAGGGCAGTGTGCCCAGTAAGAGAGGATGGGTGGAGGTGAGAGAATCCAATTATAACGTATTATGGGTATTTCAGAGGGCTTAATAATTCACTTTTCTTTCCATAATATTGCCAATCATGTTCAACTGTAAAAACTGGAATCACTTTTCATACAGCATTTCAAATAATTGGGACCATTTTAGTCTCTTTTATGATTACCACAGTGTGGTGTGAAAGGAGGATTCCTAATCTGGCTACTGGGATTCACGTTTCATTCAAAACCAAAAAACCTGCGCAGCTGATGGGAGCAGTTTACGTGTGGGAATAACTGGAATGTTTTGCAAATACTAGATCTAATGGACAGTTTTAGCATAACCACAGAAGACCTGGTATAAGAAAGGTTCTTCTTTTAACTTGTCTTATGAATGCAGGGATGAAAAAAAGGACCAAAGCTGTTCCGCAATCTAAGCCGAATATACTGAGCAGTTTGCATGGGTTGGGGGAGGACACAGGGGGAAAGATCAAAAGCAATTTGTTTCATATTTTCTAAACCAAGTTTCATCTAGGAAGTGCTAAAAATATTTTGCTTTAAGACATCTTATTTCAATTTAAAAATGGATCAAAATTAAATGTGAAGGTGCTAGAACAAAAATCAAAATACTTCTTAATTTTATTTAAAGCACCATTTATTTTTTTTTATTGGCTGAGCAACCTTAGATTGGAACTGTTTCTCCTCCTGTGTAGTTTGAATTGTTATGTTATTTTTTGGGTTTTAGCTACCAGTAGAGAAGAAGGTGGTTTCTTCCAAGACAACATTGTGATCATTTTAGGATATCTGAGTCCTTTCCCATAAATACAATAATAGCAAAGTTTTTAATGATTTTTTTTTCCTGATTTGCGTAATATGCTGTTGTTTTTCCCTCCTTGTTCGCTAAATGACAATCCAGACTTTAAGTTTGATGTCACTTGTCAGATGCTGTCATTCAGAACCGGGTGTGTGAGTACTCCGATCTTGTTTCCACAATAAGATTTATTTCCACAGTGAGGGAAGAGTAGTTTTCCTTTCTGTGCATTTAATTTTTAGAGATGTATATGCATGGTGTCTGAATGTTTGACATTATGATCACTTTTTCCTCTATCAAATACAAAGCCAAAATTAAAATCATGCTTAATGCATCTTATCAAACCCATGTTTTTCTTGGTTTTGAGGTGAACTACTGCAATACAGTATTTTTTTTAGTTGACCATGATCTGATTTTGGAACTAACTTGAGTTGGTATACGTATTGGGTTTGTGCGGCAATGTTTTGGTAGCGGGGGGACTATGGGGGCGGCTTCTGTGAGAAGCTGCTGGAAGCTTCCCCTGTGTCCAACAGAGCCAATGCCAGCTGGCTCCAAGACAGACCCGCCACTGGCCAAGGCCGAGCCCATCAGTGATAGTGGTAGCACATCTGGGAGAATGTATTTAAGAAGGGGAAAAAAAACTTGCTCAATTGCAGCAATGTGAGAATATGTGAGAGAAACAACCCTGCAGACCCCCAGGTCAGTGCAGAAGGAGGGGAGGAGATGCTCCAGGTGCCGGAGCAGAGATTGCCCTGCAGCCCGTGGGGAAGACCCTGGTGAGGCAGGCTGTCCCCCTGCAGCCCAGGGAGGTCCACGGGGGAGCAGATCTCCACCTGCAGCCCGGGGAGGAGCCCACGCTGGAGCAGGGGGATGCCCGAAGGAGGCTGGGACCCTGTGGGAAGCCCATGCTGGAGCAGGCTCCTGGCAGGACCTGTGGCCCCGTGGAGAGAGGAGCCCACGCTGGAGCAGGTTTTCTGGCAGGACTTGTGACCCCACGGGGGACCCACGCTGGAGCAGGCTGTGCCTGAAGGACTGCAGCCCAGGGGAGGGATCCACACTGGAACAGTTCGGGAAGAACTGCAGCCCGTGGGAAGGACCCACGCTGGAGAAATTTGTGTAGGACTGTCTGCCGTGGGAGGGACCCCACGCTGGAGCAGGGGAAGAGTGTGAGGAGTCCTGCCCCTGAAGAGGATGAAGTGGCAGAGACAGTGTGTGAGGAACTGATCGTAACCCCCATTCCCCATTCCCCTTTGCTGCTGGCGGGTGGGGAGGGTGGGTAGAGAATTCGGGAGTGAAGCTGTGCCTGGGAAGAAGGGAGGGGTGAGAGGAAGGTGTTTTAAGATTGGGGTTTGTTTCTCATTATCCTACTCTGGTTTGATTGGTAACAAATTAAACTTATTTTCCCCAAGTTGAGTCTGTTTTGCCCATGATGGTAATTGGTGAGTGATCTCTCCCTGTCCTTATCTTGACCCATGAGCCTTTCATTATATTTTCTCTCCCCTGCCCAGATGAGGAGGGGAGTGATAGAGTTGCTTTGGTGGGCACCAGGCATCCAGCCGGGGTCAAGCCCCCACGCTATAACAGGGGCCTGCTCTGGGGCCATTTAAGTCACATAGTGATTTTCCTCAGCATGAGGCATGAATATGATTTATTATTTCTGCTGGTGACAGTCTGTCTTTGATAGAAAACAGGAAGGAGTTTGATTTTATTGAAGACATTTACTGGGTGGATGAAGGTTTGCATATTATGAATGTTTACAGGTTCTGTGTTCAGATTGCACCCATACAATATATACTATATTCTGGTGACTTGGCAGTCACCTAGGAGCTACACATAATAAATCAGAAATTGCTGCTTTATATGCATAACTAGATATATACACACTCTCTCTATTGAGAGTGCTATGCAGCAGAAATTTGATTTACATGCAGCTCCTATCAGATGATGCTAGGTGATCAAGGCTATGGTAACTAACCAATTCAAAAAGACCAATTTAGCATTTTTTGTCTCACTAGGTTTTGCATTTGGATTTTTATCAGAAGTGCCATATTTCTAAAAGTTTTCTTTGCTACTTGTTTCATGGTGATCCTTTTCTGTTGCTTAACTTATTTTACGCAGAACACCCTCAACCTAAAGATGGAAGGTCATATTCTGAGCTAATCTGAACATGTCTGGTACGTAAGCAGACATATACTGGTTTACGGCTGTGGTCTGACTCCTAAGAGACAGACTGGTTTCTGGTCTAATACTGTTGAAGTTGGGTTAAGGTTTTGCTTAAGTTTACTCTAAAAATAATGTGAGGTAGCTGCAGTTCTGTTATGTTTGCTTATAGGAAAGATGAGGCAGCCATGGCATTTTCTGGGAATGCTGAGAAGGCGTGTATCACCACGGTAATTTGTTCCAAAACAGGACACTCCCATTAATTTATTTCACATGTCTTCCAAATCGTGAATGATCAAAATACTGCAAGATAAGTATTTTTGTCATCATCAGCCCTCTCCTCCTTTTCTTTTTTATTTTTATTTGACTTAAGGCCTAAAATTTTAGACTTGGGTTTAGGATTTGATATGTAAATCCCAGTCTTTCAGCAATGAGGAGAGACAGCTGTTAATGTCTTCCAGAGAGCAGTATAAAATTGTTTTCAATGTTTTTAATCAGACTGGCAGATTACTAAGCTTGAATTATTTAAGACAATACTCACTTAAGAATACAGGACACAGTAGAAATGCAAGCTGCATGTGCTGAAATGGCTGATGAGCTTTTGATTTTGAAGTAGCAACTTTTGTCAGGGATCCTGTGTCATGGTCTTTGAGTCCTCTAGTGCTTATATTAGTTTTTACACTGGTGCTTGACCATTTTTGTTCTCTTCAGGAGAACCAGAAAGTACATCACCAAATGTGACAGTAGGAAATGGAGAAGGGCTTCTCTGATGCCCTGATAACTCCTTGTCCATTGGCACCCATGCAGAGCGAAGGAAGAGGCAATGTTACTCCATTGTCTGTCCTTGATTTGCAGCTCCCTATGCTCCAGCTCCTGCTGCAGATAACTTACCAGCAACAAGGACACGTTTGGAGAGGAGAGTCAGACCATCTAATGCATTTCTGCAGACTAGCAGCAACTTGGAAGCAGAGCCTAATTTTAGTGCTGGGCCTCCCACTCGGTGGCATCTCTGGACAAAGCATCTGCTGCAACGTTTTCTCCTTTTCCTGGAATGTATGTCACAGGCAGTTACAAATTTTTACCCCTTTCTGTCTCTCTATTTCACAAGTTTTTAGCCATGATATCTTTTTCCCTTTTAAAAATTCAGGTAGACAGCAAATGTCTGCAGTTCTCTGAACTTGAGCTTGTTGGGGAATTTGGCACTTTTGAACAGCATCAGCTCTCCTTTCTTGGAGATTGTCGAACTTAACCTTCGTAAAACTTAACCATGAGGACTGCCATATGGTGGGCTTTGCAGTGTGAGAGTTTCACCAAGTTCTGTGTGCTGCCAGCTGTCCAGAGCCACGTTTGGGCTGACAGATGGGCAAGGACCAAGGGCAGCTCTTCTTCTAAAAGCAGTCCCTGCAACTGAAATACCTGTTGCATCCTTCCACACACAACGACCAAGTGCGTGGTGGTGGGATGCCTTCCTAGTGGGGCTGATGCAGGTGTAGAACAGACAGGGAGCTTGAGGATGTAAAAAGGAGACATATGCTGCTTCTATCTGTGCAGATACCAGTGTGACTGACAACTGGCATGAGGCTAAAAAGAAATGAGAAACTCCAGGATGTGAAATTGAAGTAAAATATTGTTATTCCCTCTAATAAAAAAGATGATGTGAGTAGACTCTGGTTTTGATAGAACTCGGAATAATTCCTGCGGTCCTCTGAGCAGGTCATCTGCCAATGGAAGACTTGTGTCTTGGGTGGGAACAGAGAAAACAAAACGTCCTCTAGTTTTTGGTTATTGGAAGGCCTTAGGCTTCCTAACACGGTAGCTTCTGTAGATGTTTCCCACAGTTTCATCCTACTGGCTGTAGAAATAATTTCCTATTAAAATTGTTTGTGAAACATTGCAGAAAATTCTTCACACCACTCCTCTGCAGGGATCAGCGCAGCGGCACTGGGTCTGCCTGCAAATGTAATAGTGCAGAAAAGACTTTCTGCTTAGCTGGATCGCTGAATGTGCTGCGGGACGTTGTACTCCTAGGTCAGTCCCAGAAGAAGTTACAGTGTATGCTGCCTCTAGTGAAAATAAATCTTAAATGGTTGATGATGGTTAGGCAGTTCCTAAGTGGCCATCAATGTCAGAAAATGAAGTGACGTTGGGCTGTTGCATCCTATTGCTGCTGCACGTCCCCCCCGGCAACCTGCCCGGCACCATGTGCTAGCCGCTGCTGCTGGCCAAGGGCAGGCGCCTGGTGGCACCAGGGGAGCCAGCCATGTCTTGTGTCCCCATCTTTCCCCAGCTCTGCCTTTCCAGAAGGATGTCACAGCATTGGCTGCATGATGCAGAGCCAGGACGAGGGCAAGCTGGCAGCAAAGCATCACTCCTCATAATTTACTGATACACTGCTGGCATGGTTCATACTGTTTCAGCTGCTAGTTAGGCTGGACCAGGGTAAATGGGGGAAAAAAAAAGCTGGCTTGCGTTACCTTCCTCTCTGACTGCTTCAGATATTCAAGTGGCGTTGCTGCTGTTCTGGCTGATTGTGTCTTTGTCAGTGTCTGTCAGATGTTGGGAGTTTGGAGTATGCCTAAATGTGGCAACTCCGAGAGATTTGTTTTTTGGATTATGTAGCAAATCAGCCTCGAAAAAAAAGCTGTTATAGGAAAAAGATGTGACTTTTCAGTCTGCCTCTAAATACTAATAGCAGTGGAGCAAATAGCCAAGAAAAATATACCCTCATAGCTTGTTTACTTTTGCCTGTAATACTCCTGCTGAGCTAAAGAATTTCGAATCGGTCTTTATAGACCTGAATCGGTCTCATCAGGGATTTGAATAAAAATAGATCCTAAATGATACCATTGTAAAGCGAAGAGAAATTTTAAAGAGTGGGAATGAAAACGTTGCCAATTTGCTCTGCATGCAGAACCTCTTGTTTCCTTTGCTGCCAACAGCCCCAGTGGGTTAAAGAGCATCAAGCTGTATTTAATGATTCAATTCAGTCTCATGGCCTAGAACTGTGTACTCTGCCATACAATGCAGCCAAAGGGTTTTTTTGTTGTGTGGGGGTTGTTTTAGGGTAGGGTGGTTGGTTTTTTTTTTATTACTGGCAGAAAGAACAAACACTTTCTAGCCACTTTGTGTAAATGCTGCTCTGCTTAGCAGGGTGCGAAGGAAGGTGGCTGTGAATAAAGGCCCCTGACAAGTCAGTCCTATTTGAACTGGGTCTGTCAATAGGAAATACCCAAACATGATCGCTTACCCAGCACATGGAGAAATGGCTCCTGGGGATGGTTTGCATTTTGTAATTTGAAAAAATGTGACAGTGATCAAGATTCTTTCTTCATAGTTACTGTTAACTATGTTGAAGAAGTTTGCTTGCTAGAGGTAATGCTGTGCAGGGGGTTTGTTGCTGCCTTTTTGTTTATCTTTGTAATAGAACAAATAGTTAAAAGAGTACAAAGTTAAAAGTGTGGGTCTGGGTTCTTTTCAGGGACACCCCCCCCCCGCCCCGCTTCAGGGGGACCAGATGTTGCCCTAAGATTTATCATTTGCCATGTCAGCTTTACTGTTTCAAGCTTTCAATATGTTGTAACATTCAGACAGCAATTTTGTGGTTTCAGAGGTTGGTTATTCTTTGCAAATAACTAACTAAATAATGGGCTTCAAGGGTCCAAACAAGATTTGTGTAAATCTGGGCCTCTTTCACTTCCTTAAAGTCATGGTAAAGACCAGAATTAGATAAATGTTATGAAAAGGAGAAACCTGGGTGGTTTTCCTACCATGTGTTGTCTCACGTTTTGACTTCCACCCAAGGTAGCTTTTCAGAGATTCTGTGAAATGGTTGTTATATGAGAAACTCTAAATTTAGTTGCAGAATGCTTGTTTCAGCTTTCTCAGTGCTGAGTGAGCTGCCCTTGCCTGGGGTGTGTGACTTGGCTGGGGAGTGCAGGAAGGAAGGGTGGATCTGCTGGAGGTTTCCTGTCTTGCCGCGAGTACTGATGCACACTGCTGTTCTTGCGCTTCGCTTGCTCCTACAGCAGTGTCAGAAATGGGGCCCTGAGATCAAGGCAAGAACGATGGTTTCATGTCACGTTAAGCGCGTTGCCATCAGTAAAGAGCAAGGCTTCTCTTTTCCAGAAGAAGAGCTGCTTTCTCAAAACAGGAGTGATGGAAAGGAGACCACTGAAAGTTTACTTTGGCTTCCCTTCTAATTTATTGCTAAAAGTACAATGAATGAACAATCTGTCCGACTAGACTCTGTCGGATTTCCCTCTCTCCTGCTGTAGGATTGCTATCTACTGATTGTTTTGCCTGGCTGATGCTCTGCATCCAGCATAGCCTATGTTTGTAGGGTCTGGGCTTACACGTGTTATTTTCAGGTTTACATGTGTGTTGTGAGTTGCTGCGTGGAACAAAGTGCAGAGGCAACCATAGAAGTACCAGAGAAGCATTTTATGCATGTCTGGTGTTAAAGGTTATCCTTACAACTTTACCATCTGAAAATAGTCAGAGAGGTCTTGCTTAAACACAGCTAAAGTTCAAGCTGGCCAGCTGCCCCGAGTGCGCTCGGTGCTGCTTATAGGGATGTGCTGGGGAGGTGTAGCTATGTCCCCGCAGCTATTGAGTGTGCACCTAGTACTCTTGAGCCCAGATGGGCTAGAAGGATAGGCAGAGTCACGTAAAGTGATAGCAGTTGCCCACAGGGAGAGAGGATATGCACCCTCTGCACCAGAATTCCTGCCAGTTACACTGTGCTACTGACTTCTTACCAGTGACTGCATCAGACAGTTCAGCTTCCTATACAGCTTTTAACTTATGTTATTGAATTCATACACAGCTGAGGTAATTGCGCTGGCACAGCATCTGGATAAATAAGGTCTGTATCACATCTGTAATGTTAACTGTTGAGTTAAAGCAGCCTTTTGATTGCCCTAATATACTCTGGGTCTAAACGACTACTCACTGTTGAAAATACAGAAAGAAGTGATGCATTGCTGCAATTTTCTGATCACCTTCTTGTCCTTTACTCTTCTGCCTTCCTCCAGCTCTGCCCACTTTTTCTGTTTCACCAGCTGTAGCAAGGAAGGGTGCAGTAGGGCTCCGGGCATCAGGCTTACACCTCCTGTAGATCCTGCCTGGACACATGCTGCCCGTGTCAGAGGGGCAGAGGTGGCTGCATGGCACTCATGAGCCTCATCCCCGATGACTGGACATGTTCACACGTTGAATTCCTCCTTTTCAAGAAAAACATTTAGGTGTTGTCTCCGTGGAGTTCCTTACCTTGCTGCTGCAAGCTCTGTCTCTCCTGTCAGCAGCTGCATTCGGAGCAACTGTAGACTTTTTAATCCTGTTTGTAATATGCGTAGTCAGTGCAGGAAGGGTATTTTGCCTGAGTTGCATGGTGTCTGCTAGGTCGCTGAGGTGTGCACTGAGCATGTCACTGGCTTGAAAATGTGGCTGGATTGAATGTCCAGGGACCTTGTGTTTAATTATGTATACATTGTGTTTATTGTATGCACTATAAATATATTTTTTTCCTATATAAATATATAAAAGTGCACTAAATGTACTGCATATGTTCTCAAAGAAAGACCATTGTTTGCATGAAATGGGTTGTTCTGGTAGCAAATAGGATTGTTGATTTTAAAGATTGTACTATTCATGGGGGGTTTCTTTTGCGGGAGTGAGAGACTGAGGCTGGTTTGGGAATATTTCCATTTCTGTTTTTCTAAGTTAATTTGTATATATGCAGACAAAGGGGAATTCTGTTAGCTTTGTGTGCTTTTTTTTTTGGTTTGCCCGATAAAATCTGGCTGTTCTCAGACTTAGTTACGTAGTGCTGCTCTTGTGAACTACACGAAACTGGCTTTCTAACATCTGAAAACTTACCTCTGGCTGACAAGAAGTTTTGGGGAAGGATATATGCTCATACAAGTGAGAAAGTGAGCTGCCATGAGCAAAACTTAATGTTAGGGGCAGTACTTTCTGGTGTGCAACTGGTATCTGAGCAATTAATGAACCATGTAGGAGCATGTGGTTACCACTGTCAGCAACTGAAGAAATAGCCTCGTCGTGTGTTCCTTCTTTTCTTTTCTTGAAGGAATGAGGTGGAAAAATGGAGTTGCTATTCAGACAAATATGTATTATGTTACTATAACCATAGCGTTCAGCATTTACTCTTTAGTATGGAATACAAAATCCCCTAAATCCACTCAAAGCAGAGAGATGCAGAGATCGCATGTGATAAATGTTTGAAGTTCACACTATATTGCATCAAACGTGGCTTACTCTTGCACTGGTATCAATCTTGGGTATGCAACAGCCATATTCAGCTGGATGAATTTCATATAGATGAAATTGCAGTAAAATATCTGACTTGGACACATGAGTCAGCAGTGATTCACCCTGACACAATGTGCTGAGGAGGAAGTTGGGTTAAATAGGGGTGAAGAAGGGCAAAAATCACTGTAAGGCTAATGCTGAGCTGTAAATCTGTCAGAGTGAATGACGATTTTATTTCCCAATTTTGGATTCCTTATGCTACCTTTCAGGGATGCCTCTGAATTCATGCTTCGAATGGATTTGCACAAATGTCTTTTGGTCGCCTGAGCAGACCACATAGTTAGGTGCGTAAATATGGGATTCGGTATTGGAAGGGATCGTGGCTCAGCCTGTGAATTGGTAAGGGCTAGAGAGCAATTTCTGGTCTGAGGGATGCAGGTACTGATGTCCAGCTCTAGACAGATTTGAAAGTGTGACCAGATACTCGGTAGGCTGCACAGCGGTGTGCTCTGCCGCTTGGTTTCCTTTGGGGGTGTCCGCGTGATAATGCAGATCTGCTCCAGGTTTAGCTGCTCGGGTGAACCCAGCACCTTCTCTGCCCTGGTGCTGCACAGGGTCACCCAGTTCCTGGAGGTGAGCACCTTCTGTCATCTCCCACCTGAGCTGCTTTTATGAGCACTCCTCATCTCCCCGTCAAAGCACAGCTCTGTGGTGGCAGTGAGCACGGCCACGGGGTCTCGTGGGGGGCGAAGGGCAGTAACGTCTTCTCCGGACAGCTATTTGCAGGCTGCAGGAATGCATGTCCGTCCTGATGGAGAAACCCGCCTGCAGAGACTAGCAATGATGGATTATTGTTAAGGAAAGTGAGAGCTACACCCTGTAGGGAAAAAGTACTTGTATACCTCTGTAGCTGCACTTACTGAAAACTTGCATCTGTGGAGCTGTTAGGGTTAAAAAAAAAATGATGTTACAAAATCGGTGAGATGGTTGCTTTTCTTGCAGTTGCACGGTGAGGGTCTTCTAGAGCAGCTGAACTGGGACAATCAGTTTTCTGGCGGTTAGCATTTCTGACTGATACCGCTTTGATAAAATGATTCTCATTTGGTTTAAATGCTGACTTGTCTTTACTCCCCACATCAAATCACTGAAATCATATGAGAATCACATGCCGGAGCTGCAGAGGAAGACCACATCACTGTTAATTTGCATGACCTTTAAAGCTGCCTTTGAATTCTGTCTGCAGATGGTCACGTCTTGCAGCCGTTGGAGCCCTGCTCTCCTCCTCACTGTTCTGACTCTCTTTAACCCAGTAAAACTGCACAACAGTCTTGAAAGTCCATTTGCTTAACTCAACATGACTGAAATTGAAGAGAGTTACCAGCAGGTTAGTTCCCAAATGGGAGTGGACTAAATCTGGCACCCAGGAGAGGGAGTGCAGAGCTGGCGGGTGGGAGTGATGGGGAGAGGTGCTATGGCTGGGAATTTTCACCCCGTGAGCCCAGCAGGAGCAGATCAGCTTTCCGACTTGAAGTATTTTCAGAGGCCATAGGTGTTATCAAATAGAGGAAAACACCAAGACAGATGAGCTTTCCATTCAACATCATTATCTTCCTGGTGTAATCTGGCCCTGAGGGTTTTGGGCTTCTCACTGGGTCTGGCCATTCAAGTTCTCTACCAGCCTCCAGATGCGGTGTCCCTGAGGTTGCCATGAGCTTGTTATGGTTTCTGTTGATCTTGGTCAGGACCTAAAGGTGAATTTCTAGATATTCTCATGGTATTTGTGCTCTTTATCTACTTGCGATATGCAAGAAAATATTCAATGGTCACTTTTTATTTTGTGGCTTTAAAATCAATACTGTAGAATTCAACTTCCCCCGTGTTTTCCTTTAGATAACTTTTTTGATGCCCCTACTATTTTTTTGTCTACTACTAGAGATCTTTTGGTTTAAATAAATTATTAAAAATATAACTGTCAGAATCAATTCCTGGAGGCATGATTTGGTTTGGGGGATCTGAAGAAAGGTCTTGAATTCAAAAGCTTGTCCGAATATTCCCCCTTAACTTCAACTTTCCCCACCTTTGTCACAGACAGGACAATGCCACAGGCCACCCAGTCCCGTAATTTTTTCCCCCCCCTAAATATTATTTTTTAAATTTTCTTTTTGCAGCTGGCTAGTGGAAGATGAAGATGGGATAGCGCTCCTGCTGACAGTCTATATTGAAAAGGATTTGGTAGGGTAGAGCTAAGGAATCAAAACTGCCTCTACAAAGGTGCTACACCTTTCCCTCTTACCTGGCAATTACATCTGAAGAATAAACGAATCGGATGTCCTCTGCTCTGTGGGCCACTAGTCAAACAACCGTAGCGCTTTGTCTGGCAGCCCCTGGTGGCGTTGCTGTCGGGACCGCGGCTGGGAAAGCTGCAGCACGGGGTGCCCCTGCCACGCTGCAGCTCTGCGGGGTGAGCTTCGCTGTCTCCTGCAGCTCCACGTTTAAGGGTTCCTGCACTCTGCCACCGTGAGGGAACTGTATGCTCCACCCCAGCGGACCTGGATGGCTCCAAGTAATTAGCTTTGTATCTTTGCTAATTGTTTCTATTCTCTCTGTTTCTGGTGTGATCCTAAGGAGTGGGGAGCACCTGTTATTCTCAGGCCCAGTTAATTGCTTCTGGCGATCTCTGTTTGATAGCTCTAGGTTTATTGGCTTTCCTCCAAGCTTGCTTGACTAACACTACTGATCAGAACAGTATGTGGAGCTACGGTGTGTACTCAAGCATTTTCAGATCTCATTTAATTTCTGTGGCTTAACAGGATTTGTCAGGCCAAGTCATTTTCAGCAAGATGAGTGACAATCACGAAGGATATAGAGAAGGGCTCATTAGAGCAGCAAATTCAGAATTATGCATAAAGAAGCAGTAACTGGTCCCACAAAATTCCCTCAGCACTTTGACACCAAATAGCTCTCCTAATTGAATGTTGGAAAAGAGCATTTTTTACTCGTCTTTCCAAGCAGAAAATGATCAAATGCTCACCAACCAGGACTGGGCAATTATTTTCCAGACCCCACTGCCATCTAATGCAAAAGTACTCTCCAAGTGCAAGGACAGAGTGCAGATTTCTCCAGCAGCCTTTGTCCCTTATGTAGGCTCTGTGTTGTATTTGTATTTGTATGTTGTGTTTGTATTTTTCTCAACCTGAGTGAAGACTTTGAAAGCTGTTATTGAAAATGAGACAAAGGATTTATGATGATGCTCCTAGCTCTTTGAAGTACACATCAGCACGCAAACCATGGCAAAACTTTAGACACACGGTCTTACAAAGCTTAAAGTACTTGCCCTGTGTTCAATAGGCCGTTCGGCTGGGATTTATCTTCATCTGCAGTTGGAGGTGAGCAGGTTATATCTATGTCGGGATCCTTCTTACACTTGGCTTTAATAGAAAAAAATCTTCAAGATTATTGTTTTACACACTGATTTTTATATATTGTGCAGAGCTATTTCCCAAATCCATGAGATGATATAAATAAAGATACATTTTGTATTGCCCAAATCATTATATTGCCTCATTCTTACTGTTACACAACCTAGAGCTCTCTTCGTAGTGAATGAAAAATCTTTTTATTAAAGGCCAAGTACCGTCTGCACTGTCTCTAATCAGATGGACAGCCCCCACTCCTAGGAAGTCTGTGAATGTATGCTTTGGGTCACTACACTTTCTGTGGAAACAGAAAAAGAATTTGCCTCTGTTGATACAGGTGGGAGTTTTTCTGACTTCCATAATTTTGGCATTTTGGTTAAATACTATGAAATACTCATATTATGCAGAGGTGAAAGAGCTCAAATGCTGAAATTTTTTTTAAAAGCTCCTGTGTGAAGCCAAGATATTGTAGGTACAACGGTGAGGGGCAGCGCTGCTGCTGTTGTGTTCAGCAACCCAAGCACTGGCTCCCTGGTGAGGATGAGTTCAGAAGAGAGAGAACTGCAGTTCCTAGATGTGAATTGTAATTCTTCACGCTCTTCTAATGGATTGCTTGGCATTCATCTGTACTACAACAAATTTATAGTTAAAAAACAATTTTGAAACTAAGAGTCTTTAATTTCTGTTCTGAGAAGGAAATCTTTTTCTACTGATGAAACAGAAAGCAAGGAAAAGGATCATCTAGACTTCTTCACATTTATTTCTTGGAAGGGTTTTCTAAGAATACGGATCATGATTTATCATCTCCCTGATTAAAAAATAAAAGCAGGCATTGTGTATTAAATAGGAGAATACACAATCTTTAGTCCCTTTTTATTATTCTACAAACTGTTTTAATAAAGCTGGTGAAGAGGGAAATACATGAGGCAGACAATTCAGTTTTATGTATATTGACTAAAGACGAGTAATGGCTCGAGATCCACCAAGCCAGCCTGGGGACAGGGACAGAAGGGTTAATAAATGCTGTGGTGTTATGACCTGACAGAGGCAGAGTCAAATCTCTGCTGATGAATTCTAGTAATGATACACGGCCTATAATTACCAAGCAATGCAAGTAACGAGCACAGAAAGGCAATAATGAACAGGGGAGTTTGGAGAAATAATTTAGATTACAGCTCTGAAAATATGCGAGTCCCTTAAATTCCAGCTGCTTGGCTGTCCAGCTTCTGCAGTTCTGTACCTTGGAATGAGGCAGTTTTAAATGGACTCCATTCACAGCTGTGGTTTTGATCTGTACTGTACAGATAGAGGTCCGTAAATGAAATAAGACGGTAGTTCTCAGTCCAGAAAGAAGCTTAAGTTGCGATATGGTGTTGGTTTTGTTGCAGTTGAACTGCTCAAAACCGCTGCATGAGCTGTGTCCCCCCGTGTGTGACATGCACAGTGCAGGTGAGCTCCAATCTGGATGTTTTTGCAAATAGTTGACCCTGCATATCAATTTCAGTGTAGAAATGGCATGGATTTAATGCTGGTGAACAGCATGTGCCCGCCAGCACTGATAAAGGAGGCGAGTTGTCTGCAGGGCAGGCTCCTTTAATTTGCATCTTATTTTCAGTCTAAGTTTCCCGGGCAGGAGAGCTTGCGGTGTGCCCAGTGGGTCCCTTGCCGGCCCCCTGCACCGGCTGGTGAAGGCAGCCTGTGAGCAGAGTTCCCGGCTTTTTTGTGTTGCTTTTCTCATAGGAAGGAGCTGGGAAGAGCACAGAGCTGCCATACCGCAAACTCATCACAGAGATCGGGTGATATTTATAGAAATATTTTTTGTGGAGGAAGATTGATGGGGAGAAGAAAAAAAGCCTATCTGCCGACACGGTGACATTCCTTGAATTTACACTTATTTCTCCAAGCTGATTTGGGGAGAAGAAACAGTATACAGTTTTTAAGAAGGAACAAATGCATTTTGACACATCTAATTTAATGTTTTAAAATTTTTTATGTTTAAATCAGACTGGTTTGCTTGGCTTGTAGCACTTCTAATTTTTCATAATTTTCAACAAATTAAAACTAATATTAGAATAGGAAGAATACCATCTGTCACCTCCTGTTCCTTACAGTTAGATTGGTGGTTCATTTTGGTTGAAGCACCCCCCCCCCCCGAGCTTTATTTGTCAGCTTCTTTCATAAGCTAGAGACGTGCCTATGAAAGGTGTACTTATGTATGAGACTGTCTGTCAGGTCTTTGATATCAATTTGACTGCAGTTTGTTGATTCAGAGAGTTAATAAATAGCTCAAAATTATTCTACAAAAGATCTTCATGACATCTCATTAGCTGAACCAAGAAGAAAGGTGGGAAATGTAGTGCCGCTATTATGGTATAAAAGGCTAAAACTAAGAAATACTAACAATAATACTAATTTTTGATGAAGCACAGTTCCTTTGTCTGAAATACTTATTTTTGTGTTGCTTGTTCTCAAAAAAACTTCATCTTTAACAGCATGATAAATATTTGTTAGGAGTTGGGTGAGCTGGATCATTTCCCAGTGCATTTGAAAATGAGAGATTCATTTTGTATCCTTGGAACTTCCTCTGAAGATTTGAACTCTTTATGTAGGTCCTCTCAATACCTTTTCTTTCAAGTAGATCTTTTGTTCCTGTTATACTGCTGCAAAAATACATCTTCCCACAAGTTCACAAATAACATGGTCTGTCTGAAATGCTGCTGCTTTTTTCATTTGGGGAAAACTGCTAATTAATCTGAATGTGCTTGTCCCAGCTATAAATACGTGCTTGCCGATATACACTGTCAATGGTAAGTCGTTTAGATGACATAAATTGGTTTCATGTCATTTCACATCATGCAATGTGGCACCTGAAGTGCTAGGACGCCAGCTGCTCTCTGGAGATAGGAAGGACATATGCATTTCTAATTTTTATTTCTTTTTTTTTTAGATGTAGAAAACTGGGTAAAATAGCTTTACAATTCAATACCATTTTCTTCTTTGTTCCAGTGTTGCAGGGCAGCATTGCTGGATTTTGTTTTTTGTTTTTGTTCAAGGGAGCATAGGAAGCCAATGACTGCTTGCTAATTAGAGACCCCATTTGGCTGCATGTTTTGTTTTATTAGACTGTTTGGAGAATGTAATTAGCTATCAAGCCAGAATAAAGCTGTATATCTCCAACCATACTTAATCAAAAAATGTGCCTTGGTTGCTATTCAGTTTTTGGTTTTAATCTGAGGTTATCCACCTATTGCAATTTGAGTATCTGCAGGGTTGTCCCCCTCCGATTTTTTTTTTATTTTATTTTATTTTAAATCTAGGTTTGTTCTTTTAACAGGCACACCTCAAAAGTTCTGTAAGAACAAGGGTGACCGGGGCAGCTTCAATGGCATTCTCAGGTGCTTTTATACTGGGTGCAGGGTTTTCAAAGTTCTTATCAAAGTTAATGGAAGCAGAATTAGGGAAAGCTGCGTCCCTTGAAACATCCTTTCTGTCTTTTATTTCCAGTCATATTCATCAGGAATCGCATAAA